>NC_136059.1:1608190065-1610590065 GCF_964261635.1 Lissotriton helveticus | reverse complement strand
TGCACCTGAATCTTGGAGTTAAATAACAGCGATAGTGGCAGTATGCCGCAGACTCTGATTTCCCCTCTCAACCCTGCTCGAGCATGAAAGAAGGGTGTGGCGCTATTAGCAATTGCCTGAAGACACAAAGAGGCAGATCTATCTGGTGCCCCTTCCTGGGCCTTACACTGGTGGTGTAGTGGTGACTCCCTGTCTTGGAAATTTGGGGCAACTTCTCTTCACTTCTAACACGCCTTGTAGTGTCCCCTCTCAACATGGGTCACGGAGACCCTAAGCAACAATAGCTCTCCTTCGAGAACACTAGGATCCAAGATGCTGCACATGGCGATCCACCGGATCACGGTGACCCCCCTGGATTCTCAACCACTTGCATTGGAGGGCGCCACTTCCATAATGGCAGAATTACGGGCAGGCTTCAAGGCTATTGATGCGCGCTCTGATGATCTGGGTGTGTGTATTTACATCATGCATGGCCGATTGGAGCAACATGAGGCCCGCATTGACACTGCTGACAGGCATATTGAGGACAATAAGGATGTACAAACAGCAATAGCCAAATGCCTGGATCGCATGGAGCTCCTCCTTAAAAACAACAGCGGCAAAGGCAGAAGATTTGGAGGCAAGGTTGTGCCGCAACAATCTCCAGATTGCCAGAGTTGCTGACACTACCAACACAGGCCCCATGGAGGCATACGTGGAACAAATGCTGTCCAAACTGTTTGACAGAGTTAGTTTCTCTGCCACATTTGCTGCGGCATGAGCACATATGTCCCTGGCACCCAGATCAGCCGTTGGTGATCCCCCATGCCTTATCATAGCATGATTGCTCAATTATCGTGATTGGGACGTCACCCTGGACAAGGCCAGAGAGATAGAAAATCTGCAGTTTCGGAGAATGTCGCCGTCACTTTACATGGACTTTACACCAGTAGTACAGGATGCCAGACGCGAATTCCAGTATATCAAACAAACTTTGAAGGGTGAAAATATTAGTTAAGCCATGCTGTACCAGGTGCACCTCCGGATCCTGATTAATGGATAAACTTCTATTTTTGATACACCTGCTGACGCGGCTGACTTTTGGAAATTCCACAAATCGAACAGAGGCTCTTCAAATGGGAAATGATCTTTCGTTGCTTGCAGCTACATGATTACCAGAAAGTCAAACAGAAGGCGTATGGTGCATGGATCCATGAACATCTCAAGGACGATGTGACAAGATCTCTTTTTCTTCCTTTTCATTAATGGTGAAATAATTGCTGTCCTAGTCCTATTTGAACGCAGTTGCATATCAATGCACAAACAATTGTTTTCAATCTAAGTGGCTCGCTTGGGGTGTTGCTTCCCTCCTACTCCTGGCAGTTTTTTTCTCTTTTATAATTTGAAATGGGTTGGGATTCACCAGATACAGAGTGGGTGGTTATCTGATGTGGGTGCGGGGTGGTGGGTTGGGATTCTGGGTTGATTGAGTTTGAATTTGTTTGCATTGGGCAAGTCAATATTTTATGCAATGGCAAGCTGCGCCGAACTGTACATAGAGACACTTCGGACCACATACTGCTCTGTCTACTGTCAGGGGCTTTGGAGGGGGGGTGGCAGGGCTGGAGCTCGGATTCATGACATGGAACATGAGAGGCCTGTCAAACCCCAGCATTTATATTGCCCTACTACAGAAGACCTATTATGCCCCAATCTCGGACAACCGGTCTGCTGCTTTCTGGGGTGACAACAGATTCTTTGCTAGCTATAGCATCTACTCCCATGGAGAATGTGTGCTGATTCACAAAGCATGCCCTTTTGCTGCTCAGATGGTGATTAGGGATCCTGAGGGACAGAATTTTCTTGTTAGGGGTAGTTTGGGCACAAAATAACTACTTATCATTAATGTACATGCCCCTAATGTTGATGCCCACGGCTTCCAACTTTGGTGAAAGACTACAGCAACTTTGAAAGTAAGCATACTGCATTTACCAGGATGCAATTGGGTAAACTGTGCCAGGATGAAAGGCAGTGTGCTCCCTCCCCCCCTGTGTTCAAAAGGCTCCCTTGAGCCAACTAGCTGACAAGCTCTCCTGGGATGCACCTGTGTGCCTGTGGAGAGGTACTGTTACCTGTGAAGACTTGGGCACCATTTCAGCAAACCCTGATGACTGTTTTCTGCTTCTTAATACTTTTTGCTCTCTACTGATGACGGGCTAAACCCAGAAACACGTGTCTAGAGATAACAGCACTACCTGCACCAACTTTGGTAAAAGACTACAGCAACTTTGAAAGTAAGCATACTGCATTTACCAGGATGCAATGGGGTAAACTGTGCTGGGATGAGAGGCAGTGTGCTCCCTCCCCCCTTGTATACACTAACCGTGCTGCCAAGCATAGAATAAATAGGGTACTCTCGGATAAATTCTCAGTATCACGCGGCATCAGGCAGGGATGTCCACTCTTGCCCCTACTATTCATCATAGCGATGGACCCACTGGTACGACATCTACAGGAGCGGAACCTTCAGCGAGGGATTGTGTTCCATTGGGGCCCTTTACTGGCCTCCTTATACACTGATGATATTCTCTTGTTTGTCTGGGAACCTGCTACAAATCTCTTCCTGATCATACCGGAAGTGGTGCGGTTTGGCGGTTTTCCGGACTAGTCATCAATTGGACCAAGTCCAAGGTTTTTTCCCTTAACAGACACCACTTTCCCATTTACATTGGTCTTCCTTTTGCGCTGGTGTGATGACCCCCCCAAATATTTTGGTGTTATTCTGCATTGCACGGCTTTGGAGGTCATTCATCTTATTTATGGTCCTGCCATTGATCGTCTTGTGGGGCAGATCGATCGCTGGATGGCGCTCCCACTATCAATGGCTGGCCAAATTGCGATCATTAGGATGTTGGTTTTAACCCGGTTTTTCTATATGTTCTTAAACATTGCAATACCGCTCACGGTACCTTTTTTACACCCTTCGTGGCATGCTAACTCGGCTGGTCTGGGCCAGTGGACAGGCACAAGTGGGATGGTAGACGCTTTCCCAGCCCTTTGAGCGAGTTAGCTTCGGAGTACCCAACTTTTATCTATACTATTTGGTGGCACAGACACATTATGCTTATTTTTGGTACCATTCAGATGTGTGACTGCAATTTCTGAAGTCTGAATACACTCATGCCTGCCCTTACCCCCTTTCCACTGTTCTTACGCTTTGGCTAGCGAGGACTGTGGCTGAGATTCATACATTACAAACCACATGCTGGCCTTGGGTGTGTCTCCACAAATATTGAAAGACTGATCATTTGTACTCTCCACACCTGCCAATCCTTGATTATCCATACCTGCCTCCTACCACTAAAGCTCTAACACAATACTCACTCACCCGCTGTCGGCTCCGAGCAGTGGGTGATATGTTCAATGATGGATAGATGCGCTCAGTAACAGACCTGACGGAGGGTAGCAATATTTTCATGCTAGATCGTTCCCTTCTGCACAGAACGCAAGTTGTGCTGGCTGCTGCGCTTTGCACCTTGGCTGTAGAGGCCCCGGGGTTCCCACACCTAACCAAAACAATCACATCACCCGACAGCACACAGCTAGTTTCTCGACTGTATCATCTCACAGAGAACTCTGACCAGTGGGGGACGGGGGTTAGGGGGCGGCCTAGGAGGGGGATCCGGCACACCCTTTGACAGACAAGATGAGGATCTATTGTTGTGAGCAAACGCGCTACGTATCTAATAACTATAAACAAATTGTTACTTTCTAAATATATACATAGAGATTATGTCACCCCCCACGCTGCTTGCAAAGATGAACCCCACTAAGCCGGACGTTTGTCAGAGATGCGAAGCAAGGCATGCTGATTTTATCCATCTGGCGTTGAACTGCCTGGCTTTTTCGCATTTTGGAAGGCGGTATTTAAACATTTGAAACTAATGGTTGAGACCGAACTTACGCTCTAGCTGTTGCTGGCGCTGCTGGAGTATGTTCTCCCCCTGAGTTTTGGGATTAGATGCTTTACCGTCATTGTGCTGTTGCTGGCCAAAAGAGAGGTATTTTGGGGCATTTGAGCAGAACAGCAGCACCCGTTGGTGAAAGCCTGGTTGAGAAACATGATGTATTGTGACACTACTAGTGGCATCTATGCGTCCCTGCCACCCTTTACCTCCCAAAATATTTGGCAGTCACTCCGTTCTTACCTGCTGCACCACCCTGAGCTTCACAGACTGATATATCTCCCTGTAGTGTTTCTGCTTATTCTTTTACATTGTTTAGAATGTTCTAGTTGTATTGTCCCCTTTTTGCCTCTATAGTACTTTAGAATTGTATGATGTAATTCTATGAGGTAATTTGGAATGTGGAGGCAGAGAAGGAGTTGACGGCAGAAGTGTGTGCTGCGCTTCAGCTGAGGTTGTATTCTTCAATAAAACCAAGAATTCACTCTACAATGCGTAGACTTTCACAACAAATTTGCTGACAAGCGATGAGCAAATGAGCAACCTCAGCCTTGAACTAGTGTCCTGATTTCCTACATGGCAGTCCTACCTCGGACCTACGGGATCACCAGCTGTGCATTTTGTTAAATATTTAGACAATTTTTGCTGAGATTCGTTCAGATTCTCGCGAAATAAAAACTTTTTGGAACCATTTGCTCTACATTCAGGCAAGTTTTTTCACTTTCATTACTCAGCATTTGACTTACCTGAACTCAATGGTTGAGTTTGAACGCCTCTGGCGTTCCACTCCCGTGCCACCCCATTGTGTTCTTCACGCGCAGCTTCTGCTTCTACCTTCACGAAAGCGCTGCTCCTCTGCGTGCACTGTCTCTTCTTGTACAAGCGCTCTCCCGTGCGCTCCACTTCACATACGCGATGCTCCTTGCGTGCAACGTCTTCACGTCATTACACCAGTCAAGTTGCTATAAAACTAAGTTTTTCTTATTGAGGAAATCTTCTATTTTTATTTGCTGCCAGTACATTTACCAGTTTCACGTATTTTACTTTAATGCTATTCTTTTCAGTCCACTTCACATTTACAAGATCTACTTGCTGTATGTGTTCGGTGAACAGTAAGTCATTTATATTTGTTTCTTATCCTTCTTTTGTGTAGTAATTTAATATGGCTTCAGGTTTGAATCTAACTCCTTCTCAACCTTTCATACCTGTACATGGTGAAGAATCCCAAAAATGGATTGAACGGAAAGAATATTTTCTAAATTATTTGGCAGCAATTGATAAATATGATGACTTTTCTGCTGGTAAAAAGAAAAAGATTGTATTACATTCTCTTGGCCTCATAGAATTATAAGTATACAGTCGCATAGAGAAAAAGCCAGATGACCAAATTGATGTTTTTGCAATCTAAGGAGGAGTCTGTGGAAGAATATGCTCCTACTTTAAAAAATCTTCATCTTAATTGTCCATTCGGCACACTCCATGACGAGTTTATTAGAGACCAAATTGTAATGCACACTGCTCATCCTTCAATTCAAGATAGTTTGTGGGCAAAAGGAGAGTCTCCCTTACATGAAGTCATTGAACTCGTTAAACATGCTGAACTCTCTGGCAGATGTGCCAAAGATGTTCTTACAGATGAGAAAAAGAAACTCCTGACAGAGCGTCCACCATTGGTACAGTGAATAAAGGAAAGAGCAGTAAAAAATGAATTCCTCCAAGCTCTAAGGGCACATTTCCGAACTCTAAAAAGAGAAATACCAGTTTTTAAATGTTTCAGATGCGGCTCACCTACGCATTTGGCAAATGCTAAAAAATGTTCTGCTAGGAATCAATGTTGTGCAGCTTGTGGTGTTATGGGCCATTTTCAATCTGTTTGCAAGAAAAAGGTTAGGGATAAAAGTCCATTAAGATGTTAAAAGAAATTTCTGAATCTTACTCGTCTGACACTGACAATGATGACTCTAATGTTTGCGTCCTTAGCGTTGAATACAATTCAAATTGTGCTATTTTGGGTATACAAGACACGAGAAAAAAACCTAAATGTGATATTCTTATGGGAGGCGTCATAGTCACTATTACCGCTGACTCTGGTTCGCCACTTACAATTGTTAACAAATCTGTTTGGGATGAAAAATGTAAGGTTAGTATTGGTGTGAAGTTTGAGTCACCTGACATTTTACCCAAAAGTTTCACTGGTGAACTCCTTCCTTTACTTGGTTACAGGAAATTGTTGTTCGAGCTCAAGGGTTGCAAAGCTGAATGTAAATTGTATGTTTCAAAATCTGGTCCTTCCATTTTGGGATGTGGGACCAAGCAAATGTAGGTATTGTTTTACATCTGAACAGTCCCAAACTAGTTCTTCTTGTTAATGATAACCAAGGTGGCGCACATGATGTTATTAAGCAATTTCGTTCTGTTTATACTGGGGCTGTTGATGAACTAAAGGGTTTCCAACATTGCATCATCCTAAAGGAAAAAGGTGTACCATGTATCCATAAAACTAGGAATATTCCTATTTTCATTAGAGAGGATATGTCAAAGGAAATTCATAAATTACTTGAAGCAGGCATCATCGAGCCTGTTGAGTCGTCTGACTGGATTTCTCCCTTGGTCATTGCAAGACGATCCAACGGAAAACTCAGACTCTGCATAGATTTGAGAGATTTGAACAAGAATATCATTGTAGATCAATTTCCTCTTCCAAAGATAAATGAATTACTTGCTTCCAAAAAGGGTGCTCAGTGGTTTTCCACAATTGATCTTTACTTCGGTTTACCACCAGGTGCCCTTACATCCTAAAAGCAGATGGTTAACCGCATCCACCAATCCGTTTGGATGCTTCAGTTTGTAAGGGTACAGTTCTGGTTAGCTTCTGCTGCTGCAATGTTCCAGCATTTAATGTTTAAAATTTTTAAGGGCTTTAAAAGAGTTGTGTTTTTCCAAGATGATATCTTGGAAATGGGGGAATCTGAGGAGGAACACAATTCTATTCCGAGAGGTGTTTTGGATCGTTTACAAGAGAAGGGCTTCACTGCACAATTCTCTAAATGCAAATTTACTTGTAAATCAGTCACTTATTTGGGTCATGAGGTTAGTGGAAATGGTATTTCACCCAAATCATCTCTTGTTGATGCAGTCAAAAATGCTCCTGTGCCATCCAATAAAGATGATGTTAGATCTTTTTTAGGAATGGCGGAGCTCTACGCCAAGTATGTAATGCATTTTTCCACTAAAACGCTTCCTCTCAGACAGCTTTTGAAAATCAGACACTCGCACTTGGAGCCCGGTTTTTGCACGGACACGGACTGCGGAGCCCAGAGGCCAGGGGGGCAGCAGGAGCCAGCCTGCCCCTCCCTCTACTCACCAGGTGCTATTTAACTTCTCGTGTCTCCCGCTTCGCGGGAGACACTCGCACTTGGAGCCCGGTTTTTGCATGGACACGGACTGCGGAGCCCAGAGGCCAGCGGGGCAGCAGGAGCCAGCCTGCCCCTCCCTCCACTCACCAGGTACTATTTAACTTCTCCTGTCTCCCGCTTCGTGGGAGACACTCGCACTTGGAGCCCGGTTTTTGCATGGACACGGACTGCGGAGCCCAGAGGCCAGCGGGGTAGCAGGAGCCAGCATGCCCCTCTCCACTCATCGGAAGGATAAATTAGTGTATGCCCACCCACATCACGGGTCGCACGCAGGACGGCGCCGGGCTAAGCCCGGGCCAAGGGCGGGCCCGTTTGAGCCCGTTCGAGACAGAGAGAGGCTGGGCTGGGCGCTCTCTCTAAGCTCTTCAACTAAATCGATCATCTGGATTCTTAGTAAGTGACCAGTTTTCTGTTATATGTGCAAACTGCTGTCACCGACAAATTGAGCAAAAATGTCGACACGGGAGGGGCGTGGCAGGAAAGCTACCGGAGTGGGATATGTGGCAGGGACATTGGACCATTTCATCACAAGGGCCTCATCTGTCTTGGCCCACGAGATTGCAATTACTGAGCGGAGACTATCCATGGATCCCATTTTTTCTAAAAGGTCGTCTTTGGGAGAGATAATGAATGTTCGCTCACCCCAAGGAAACCTTTTGTCCTCGCCACCTTTTATACCCTGCACGATGAGTACAGCTGTGAAGAATAATAGCACAGTGAGTACCAAAAAGGATCATATAACACACTGTACAGTGCCGCCAGATGACGTCTCGGAAAAACCTGCTGACAACATTGTATCATGTATACCTTTGGTCCATAGCCAGCCTATTGAGCTGAGGGATTGTGATCAGGGGGTAACTTCTAAGAGGAAGCGAGGAGAAAAGCAGCAGAAGGGAAAGAACCCGAAAGTACCAAAGTTGAGTAAACCAGAGGACACTCAAAAAAAGGCCCATGCATCAGCTAAAGGGCCATCCCAAACCCTTGAAGTAGTTAATAAGGGGAATTTTGTGGAAGTCTCCGCTGGCTACCCACATCTAAACGAAGAATATTGGCTAAAATTGTGTACAGTAATGAATATGGCTCTAGAACCAATATTACGGAGAATCTCATCCATAGAGACAAGGCTTGTGGACTTGGAGTCCTCATTGAAGTCTGTTGTGAGAGCTGTGGAGAGTCACGCGGGGGGAGTTGGACTAGGCCAAGACCCGCAAACAGATGGGGGGGCCCAGTCTCCGGCATTGGTAGGCTCCAACGTAGCAACAACAGCGGGTGTGGGTCCCTGCCTAAATACCCAAACAAATACCGGGCTGGAAGCATCCTCTACACTAACAACCCTGATTATAGAGCCCCAGGGTGGCCCTAGCACAGCCTATGGAGAACACCAGAGACAGCCTCAGGCATTGGGTTTCGCTCATACTGGAATCCAGAGAGCAAAGGAGACAGAAAATTCTAACCACCATTTAGATCTCCCCCCTGAGTGCTCTCCTTACGTCTCTGTTTTGACTGGCGTCCCAGCACTTAAGCAAGGGCAAATCGAAACCTATGAACATTTAAAGAATAAGACAGTTCACTGGTTAAATGCTAATAGACCATTGCCCCTAGTTGTACAGTCAAAAATTTTATTTGTGAGAAGGGTGGGTTGGGTGGGACCAAATCAGAAAAATACACAAGGGGATTGTATTGTGGTTCATTTTAATAATCCAATGGTTGCTGAACATGTTTGCTGGGGTGAACAGCCAAATGCACAATCTTTTATACAGGCAAGGGACTTTAGCTACTTTTACAACCCCCCAGACCCTGTACATAGTGAAGGGAAGTTCGAGTTTGTGAGGGGTAGGAGAGGTCATCCACTTAGGACGAAAATGTACCCAGTTGGGAAAAATGGTAGCCAATCATTTGAATTACCTCTGCACAATAGATTCGCTAGACTCGATTCAGTGGACTGACTGACCCGGGTCGATGTTGACCAATTTGCACCTTTAGCTGCATTGACTACCACAGAGGCTGTATTGTGTGGAGACCTATGTCAAACCCCCGGACCTCTGGGCTCTGGAGAAATTAATAAACTGGGAACACTGAGGTCGGATGTTAATGAGCCTAATCCCATGGACGATATTTGTTCGAGGCTGAATGCCCATGTTAGCGGGGGAGCCGCCTGTTACATCCTAGGAACTGGGGCCCCCAATGTAGAACATAGCAATTGTGGGATTTCTACCGAGGCCGTCGATCCCGGGATTGTCCGCGATTATACTAGCCCTGGTACTATCTATAGAACCCAAGTACAGGCAATGGGGAACCTGCATGCACAGGGAATTTCTGGTGGCCCCAGAATCCTATCGTGGAATATTGCTGGTCTTTCGGAGATATGTATGTTCCAGGAAACATGGGCTGTAGAGCCACTACATAGGGTTGGCTTTGTACCATACTGTGAGGGGGGCTGTCAAGGGATCTAAAGGCAGTCCCTCTGGGGACCTATGCCTATGGGTGAGCACTCATCTAGGATGCAATGTTAAAAGAATTGAGACAAACTCGCCAGACCTAATGTGTATCCTCTTGTCATTCAAGAATTCGCCGAAAATGGTTATTATTAATATTTATTCCCGGCCTGTCCTGTATGCTGGGCTATCACCAATTATAGACAGCTTGGTAACTCTCCTGAACAAATTGGTAGGGAACCCAAATCTTATAATCTGTGGAGATTTTAACTGTCATTTCGAACCACTGAATGGAATTTTGTACCCAGTTACCAGTGAGGAGGATGCTATCTGGGGAATACCAGCCCCAAATATGTATCCTACCAAAACATGGACCCCTCTAATTATGCAGTTAACTTCCCTAACGCTTCCCTTTTCGCTAAGGGCTTGTAACGGTAGGTTCTTGGGTGACAACCCTGGCCGACCCACTTTTAAGAGGGCTGACCAGGCTACGGTTATAGACTACATTTTAGCACAGAACTATGGCATGCTGTTGGGGACTTTAGGGTAGGGGAACGATGTGAGAGTGATCATAATCCCCTAGTGACTGAGCTGCTCTACCATTGGGGTGACTTGAGAGGAGATACTGCCCAGCCACACCAAAACAATATGGTTATTGTAGAAGGAGGGAGAAGAGTCAGATGGGCTAAGTTAAATCATTCAGAGGATTCAATGGCAACAATTTATGCCAGCGTTATAACTGTTTTGGAGAGAGCTAGTGCTGTCGCGGCCAATACAATTCACCCCAGCTTCCAAAATGAAATAGGTGTTTTACACCAAGAATTAACTGTCACATTGGCTGGTTTCTTTTTTAAGAGCGGTGCTTCTAATCATAAGCCAAGACGCACAAGGAAATCGTGGTATTCCAATAAGTGTAAGGCAGCGAAACTAAGTTTGTTGGCCGCCCTAAAAGGGACTGATCCCTCCCGTATTAAGGAGGCGAGGGCGACCTACAAGAAAATAATCTTTGAGGCAAAAACTGAGGCGGAACTAGAAAGATGGTTGGAGATTAAGAAGGCCTTGGACCAAAAAGACAGTCAAACATTCTAGAATTTGGTTCATTTTGGAGACGCGGAAGGTAGAACTTCGCTTGACCCAAACATTAGTGAGGATGCTTGGTTCTCCCATTTTAAGGAATTATATGCTAGTTCCCACTCAAATGTAACTTTTAAACATGCTCCGGTGTGTAATCTTAATTTTCAAATTCTGTGCGAGGCCCCCCCCCCCCATTCTCTATGGTCGAATTAATGTCTGCTTTAAAGAAACTCCAGTCCAATAAAGCCCCAGGACTGGATAGAATACCGGGCGACTTGTACAAAAGTTAGCAGACGATTTGGGCCCCATACGTTTTGTCACTTTTCAATGCTATTCAATATGGCCTTCCTGCACCGCCGACTTTGGCAGGCGCAGAAATTGTTCCAATATATGATAAGGGTTCTCCACTAGAACCCACAAACTATAGGCCAATCAGTCTCATAGACATCTCTCAGAAAGTTTATGGGAGGCTATTACTAGGGAGATTACAGGACTGGATGGAAGACTATGATGATATACTTACTCCACTCCAGGCGGGTTTTAGAGCTAAGATGTCAACTTTTTACCAGTTGTTCCGGCTACAGATGTTACATTGGAAGCATGTGGTTTTAGAACAGGGGAGCCTGTATCTCACATTCGTGGATCTAAAATAGGCATTCGACATGGTTGATAGGGACCAGTTATGGAACATCCTATTGACTATGGGGGTACCTCCCCATCTTTCTCTCCAACTGAAACGCCTCCACGAGGGCACATATGCCAGGGTGAGATACGGCAAAGACGCTCAATTAACATCTCCCTTCCCCGTTGATAAGGGGGTCAGGCAGGGCTGTGTGCTCGCGCCGACCCTCTTTTCCCTCTTCCCTAATGGACTAATAGAAGATTTACTCCTTGCAAAAGACCTGGACTCCCCGAAAATATCATCACGCAAATTTCCTGCACTAATGTTTGCGGATGATACTCTGCTCCTCTCTAAGTCACCCATGGGATGCAGCGAGTCCTGAGGGAATTCTCACAGTTCTGCAAAAGGAGAAACCTGCTAGTCAACATTAGTAAAATGAAATATATGGTTTTCAATGCTAAACCATCTACCTATCCCCACCCACTAATGGATGGTGTTCCCTTAGAGAGAGTTCACATCTTTGAATACCTAGGCATCACATTGAATGACAAAATGGCTTGGGGCCCCCAAATTAATAGGGCTAACTTGAAGCTCACGCAGGCAATAGGGGCTTTATGGAAGGTCCAGAAATGTTGTGTTTCAAAAGCAATTAGCCCGCCATTGGAAATTTATAAGGTTCATGTTCGTCCCGCCTCTATGTATGGCGCAGAACTCTGGGGACATAGCAAATTAGCTAATTTGACTATCACTGAAAATAAGTTCCTTAGAGGTATTGTGGCCCTCCCAAGAAACACCCCATTGACACCCCTTAGGATGGATCTGGGTATCCTCCCGGTGGCGGACTTAATCTCGAGCCGCCCCCTGCTGTACTGGCGACGGCTATGGAGCACGGCTGAGTTGAGCCCCTACCGGCAGAAACTCAAGGCTATATTAGTGTCAAACGGGGCCGTGAGCAGGATTCCTTGGTTGTCATTCGTAAAGGAATCCTTCCGTGCCATGGGCAGGAGGATCTCTGGGATTTCCAGGAAGAGTCATGCACAGCCCCTACCAAAAAAATCTTATCTAAAGAAATTAGGCAATTTAATTTGGATAGTTTAATTCAGGCAACCAGTAGTTCTACTTTGACGCATGGGTTCATGAATTTTAAAGCCCAATACCAATTTGAACAGGTTTTAGACACAGTAAACGATTTGTCCTCCAGAAGGTTATTCCTCCAATTTAGATATGGGACCCTACCACTATTTGCAACAACTAATAAGTGGATAGATGGGGTCTGCCATCTCTGCCCCGGATGTCAGAGGACAGAGGAAACAGAAATTCATGTGTTTTTTTTATGTCCTGCCTATAAACAGGCTAGGCACACATGGACAATTCAATTATGCAGGAATTTGGGCATTAGGGATTATCAAGCATTTTTTAGGATTCTTAAATCTGCCATGGACCCGGTGTATGTGGTTGCAATTTCGAAATTTCTGCAGGTAATGTGGCTGAAAAGAAGGCACTCTTTGGAAATTAATGTTTAGTCAGTTGTGATTGTATTATTAACTTGTGAATATCTGGAGCATTTTTAAACATCTTTTTAATTATTCTAACAATGTTCTTAACCTTTTTATTCTAATTTATTTTTTTTAAAACAAAAATTTCGAAGCAAACTCAAAACTGTCTTGCCATTTGGAAACCACTGGTATTATGTGTCCCATTTCTCGGCTTATGTTGGTACTGGCTGTCAGCCCTAAGTTTTATCAAAATTTTTACTTGTTTATTTTTTATTAACCTCTGTGCTTTTTATGACCGCAATGGTCTCATAGTAGCAAAAACCCCAAGTGGGTTGCAAAAGGCGTTGAAGCTTTTTGATGAATTTTGCACCACAAGGGGTTTAGAAGTTAATGTACTCAAATCCAAGTTTATGACTTTTAACGCTCCAAAAACTTTTAGAGGTTCTGCAACCATGAATAACCGCCCCTTGGAGAGGGTCCAGGCCTTTAGTTACCTAGGTGTGTGTATCCAGAATGATTTACGCTGGAAGCAGCAGATTGAGCTGGACACTTTGAAACATCGACAGCTCACTGGCGCTTTGTGTCTGGAACACTCGAGGTCCCTCACTAAACCGTTAGCCCCTGTACTAGCGGTTTATAAGGATAAAGTGATCAGCTCCGCCTTATACAGAGTTGAAATGTGGGGGCATGAGAACCATAGGGAATTGATGGTGTCTGAAAACTCTTTTTTAAGGAATCTAATTAAATTACCCCAGAGCACCCCCCTGACCCCTCTCTTTTATAACTTAGGGCTGTCTCCAATAGCTATCATTGCATCCCTACGCCCAGTTCTTTACTGGAGGCGGATCTGGACCACACCAGAACTGGCCACCTACACTCGGGGATTGCTGGATATAATTACTAGTGGCAACACCCACACAATTAAATGGCTGGTGCATATACGGGGTGTGCTATGTGAACTAGGCCTCAAAGAATTATGGGAGGATGCAGTCAACGCAAACTTTTCCCCAAAGAAGGTACTCAAGGACCTCTATTGGAAGTCCTTGCCCATTAAGCTCTTCAGGAAAACAGATCCCTGTTCTTTGACAGGTATGTTTCTGGATATTTAAGAGGGCCCGTATCTGGAAGCATTCTGGGACACTATCACAAATCCCTTGGACCGCAAACTCTACTTCCAACTGAGAGTTGGGAGTTTGCCTGTAAGGGCTTTTACTAACAGATGGTCCACAGGAGACAAGGCTTTGTGTCCAGGATGCCCGGCGCTTTCTGGAACTATCGGGCACTTGTTGTTCGAATGCCCAGCATACGTGGCCCCCGCCGATTTTGGCTGCGTCCAATGAGCAGGTTACTAGGCACCAACAGTGGATTGGTTGCTTTAAGAATTATCTGTATCTGCACTAACATGACGGTATATGTAGCCACGGCAAAATTCCTGGGGTGGGTATGGCCCATTAGAACCAAATTGCTTGCAAACTAACTTCGCTCAGGGATGCAAAATTGCTATATCTACTTTTGTGTAACATGTACAGTTCTACGAGTATTTGATCTGTTTTTACTTTTTTTTACCCAATTTCTTAATTGTATTTATTATCTTATACATAAACTTGTATGTACTGTATGCTTTTATGACAATTCGTCGAATAAAGCTTGTTTGACTTGACTTGAGTTGACCGCAATGGTCGCAATAAAGTATTGAAAATGAAAAGAAAATCAAATCTGAATTTATTTGGACAGTTGAGTGTAATAATGTTTTCCAAGAGATTAAGGATTGTACTTGCTTTGCTCCAGCTTAACAAGGTTTCAACCCCAGTTTGAGAAGCATTATAACCACTGATGCCAGTTGGAAGGGTTTGGGGGCAGTTCTAACCAAGGTTGATAAAAAGTATAATGAATTTGTTATTGCTTTAGGTTCACGTGCCATTACCCCTACTGAAGAAAATTATTCAGTAATAGAGAAAGAGGCACTTGCCTGTATTTGGGGTTTGGAGCATTTTAAGACTTTTGTTTGGGGTTCTGGGTTCTCTCTGCACAGTGATCATAAGCATCTGACAAGAGTTCTAACCACAAATTGTTTTATAAGAGCTGCTCCCAGATTAGCTTAATTGTCTTTAAAATGATTGAATTACTACTATGATGGGGACCCACCTGGAAGCTGCATTGGGCGTTTGTTGTGTTGAGGAGCCTCAGCGAGTCCCGCTGACCCGGGGACCCACCCTTGTGCGCCTGCTGTTACCGCTCGCCGCACCCGCTTCGCGGGTGCCGCTTCGCGGCTCCAAGAGGGCGGAGGCTGTTTCCTGGCGTTGGCGTTCAGCAGGGACTCAAAGACCCAGGAGTCCCTGCTCTCACAGGTGCGCTAGCGGACGCACCCACCACCAGCCACGCCCCCCGCCTGCAACTCTCTTCTATTTCACGCTCTGTCTGGCGCTCCGCGGGACGCGAGCGGGGCGCCGAGCGAAGCCCGAGCAAAGGGCGGGCCGTCTGTGGCCGTCCGGGGCAGGAGGAGGCAGGGCAGGGCCACCTCCCTTACATCCACTGCAACAGGTCTCAGTTCGTGGTGCTTCATTGTGGGCCTGGAATCCAGCATGTCAACCCGCTCCGGTAAGGCCTTGAGGGGCGGCGGTGAAAGTGCCCCAGGGGGTGCCATGTTCGGCTCTATGGACAAATTCCTCACCAGGGTGGCGGCTGTTATAGACAATGAGATCGCTATATCAGAACGGCGCCTCTCTTTGGACTTCCCCCCCTCCAAAAGTCCTTCTTCGGCATTAGTGATGTCCTCACAAACCTCCATTTCCCCCACACCCCTGTTTGGGGATCTACCTGGGGATTCACATATTGCACCAATAGAGGTTGGAACAGATGGGGTAGAAAGTTTGCTGATTGATCCTCTCCTCGTCAGCCCTTGTACCGTGGCTGTGGAGTCCTGCCCCGACCTTCCCATAGCCAGCTCTCCTGGTATTCTATCCCAATCCTGCCCTGACGCTCCCACACCCGATCCACAACTTCTGTCCAAGTCTCGATCCATTCAGGGGCCAACGAAAAGGAAGGGGAAAAAGGCAAATATCTTCCGAAAGGGCTGTCACTCTACGCTTGTTAAGCACGCCAGGTATCAGCCCCAGAGGGGCTCTGCTCTTTCAGGTGCCGGAGGACCTGTACCATCTGGGAACTCCAATGCCCCTCAAATTGTAGCTGACACAGTGCTACCCCCCCTGCTGGTCCCAACAGTACCTGACCTAGCTAACGCGGGCTTCTCCTTGGAGCCGATCGAGAAACTGGTCAGGTCACTCCTGGTACCACTTATTGACCAAGTCCAAAGTTTGGGGGATAGGCTTGACCGTTTTGAACAGGTCACCAGGGACAATTTCTTTTCCCTGAAAACACTGTTCAAACTACAGCCGAAGCCTAGTGAGGTTAGGACAGATAGGAACTCTGGGAAAGAGGTTTTAGTGAGTCATCCTCCAGGAGAACAGTCGACACTGCCGCCCAAGTTACCAGCTTCTGGGAATGCTTCTTCGGTCGCCTCCCAGGCCGGGCTGAGGCAGACAATGCCGAAAGTCTCCACTCATGCTGCCCAAGTGCATGCCATTCCTCCCCCAGTTGTAACATCCCTGTGCCTAACCTAGGTTACAAGAATCACCTGAAGGGAGGGACGGGACCAACTTCACTACTTGGGGCCGCTCCACACGCCAAAACCGGTGGTGCAGCGATAACCCTTAAGGCTAAACCCACCGCCCCTCCGCCCAAAAACCCTTCTCTACTGGCTTTTTCGCGGAAACCAAGGCGTAAGTGCCCCCCAGTCATTCTCCCCCCTGAGTGCCACCCGTTTGTTGTTGTTCTCACCAAAGTCCCCCCTATTAAGGATACCCAGCAGGAAAATCATCAGGCGCTAAAGAACAAGGTCATCCACTGGCTGAAAATCAACAGGCCCCTCCCTCCGGGAGTGGATGGCCTAATTCTTGGCGTACGCAGGGTGGGTTGGATTGGACACGGGAAAAAATCTCTTGAAGGGGATTGCGTGGTGGTTAATTTCCAAGACGCAAGAGTCACCCATTTGATATGCTCTCAGGGCGATCCGCGGCTGGAACGGGTGTTGATGTAGTCGACTTAACATTCTTCTACCCACGGTCTATCACGACCACTCCGCCCATCCATTCTGGACAACCCCCTCATAATAGTTTTCCTGGGGGTCAACTTTTCGTAGGTAATACCGCAACGCAGGTGTGTACAAGCACCGTTCTTCCCTTTTGGGGAGTGGGGGGGTTGTTGACTCCCTGAGGCTGTTCTTGAGTTTTTCGCGAATAGGAGGACCGGAGCCGCTCCTCCTGTTTCTGCAAAAACTCACAGCCCTTCGCCAGTACTAGAAGACCTGCCTGATGACAAAACTTTAGGGGAATCTGGGGAGGTGAGGGTGCTACCCGACCCCTCAGTTGGGTCTTCACTCGTGGGTGCTACAGGATTACCAGCTCCTGCCGAGACCTGCGGCATTGCAGCTGTGACGGACCCACTCATTAGGGTTCTCAGCTGGAATGTAGCAGGCCTTGAGAGAAAGTTGGCATTGCCCAACTGGGACCCACTTGTGGAGCAATACTCCATATGCCTGTTCCAGGAAACATGGTGTAGGGAGCCCCTACACAAGGCTGGATATTCTACCTACTTTTCACCAGCTGTCCCTTCGGCATCTGGCAGGGGGCGCCCCTCTGGCGGGCTCCTCATCTGGGTGGCCTCTGAACTCAATTGCAGGGCGGTGGTGCGGGATACCAAATGCCCGGATTTACTCAATATCTCCCTGAAAAACCCACAGGGTCGAGTCATCCTAAACATTTTTAACATCTATGCCCGTGGTACAAAGGGGGGTAGAGAATCCCCAACCATAGCTTGCTTGGAAGCCCTGCTGCGTTCGTCCCCTTATAAGCATTGCACTCTGGTGGCAGGTGATCTAAATTGCACGTTTGAGCCCCTAGGCCTCGAAATCTCGCAAGACCAAGAGGCATACGACAATAGGTGGGGGATACCGCCCTTAGATCTCAGCCCCATTAAAAAGTGGACAGAGGTGGCACTTCAGATAAACTCCATAACTATGGAGTTTGGACTTAGGGCCGCTAATGGCAGGACAGGATCAGACAAAGCAGGAGCCCACACATACAACAGGCCGGGACATTCGTCCAGAATTGATTATTTTCTTCTAGACGTTAACTTGTGGAGCATGGTCAAAGATATGGTGATTTCACCCTCCGTTGAGAGCGATCATAATCGCCTCTCACTTACATTGTCTGCTAGTTGGTTATCTGGCACTGAGAGTAGAAGTCTTTGTAATTCCATCCCGGACTCGACAGCAGTTTCTAACTGCGGTCGACGACTTAAATGGGCAAAATTGTCTCTCTCTGAGGAGAAGACTAATGCCATAAGGCAACTTCTCACTACAGCTTTAGACAATCTTGTCCCTTGCGAGGCCGGTTGTTTTTCGGATGTAACCACTAGGTTCTGTGCCCTAATGCAGGCTATCAGTGACCTTTTTATAGTACCGGTTAGCACCAACAGGAGGAATCCCCGCTTAAGGGCTAGACAGGGCTGGTTCAACGATAAGTGCAGGGAGGCAAAGTCGCTTCTCATCGAAGCAGTCAAATCTAAAAAGCCTATCAGGACGAGGGTGGCAAGAAGACACTATTCCCTTTGCCAGAAAAACGCAAAGAAGGAGTGGGAGGACAATTACTGGCGGGACCTTTTGGCAGCCAGCAAAAGGAGAGATGCTAAAGGCTTTTGGGACTTGGTGGGAAACAGGAGTCGCCCTGATGATACACTGAGGACCTGTAGTATTAATGCCCAGACCTGGTTCACCCACTTCCAATCACTCTACTCACCCATTGAAGGTCAGCTCAATGACCCCTTTATTCTCCCGCCATACACCCTAGACAGAGACATGGCTTTGTTCTCTGCTCGGGAAGTCACAAACCAGATTAAAACCCTGGTGCCTCTAAAAGCTGCAGGCCCTGACGGTCTCCCAGGAGATATCTTCCGAGCCTATGCAGATGAATGGGGGGTACTGATTTCGGACCTTCTCAATGCAATCATTATGGGCGGTGTGGTCCCAGATTCCTGGAAGGGGGCAGTGGTAGTCCCAATTTTTAAAAAGGGGTGCAGGGACCTTCCTGGGAATTATAGGCCCATAAGCCTAATAGATTCGAGTCAGAAACTGGTGGGGAAAGCTATTTTGGGGAGGATTTTAGAATGGGTGGATGACAATCACGTCTTGTCCGATATGCAAGCCGGGTTTCGGTCAGGTACCGGAACTATAGAACAAGTGTTTAGGCTTATGGTACTGTACTGGAAGGTGGTGGAGCTAGGCAAAGGCAGTCTCTACCTGGCCTTTATAGATTTAAAGACTGCCTTTGACCTGGTTCCGAGGGAGGAACTTTGGAGGGTGTTGCACGGGTTAGGGATGCCCCCGTATATACTCAACCTGCTCATCAAATTGCATAATGCCACCTTTGCCCAGGTGAGATGGGGCCTAAATGGGGAATTGACCGATAAGATCAGGGTCGAGAGGGGAGTGCGGCAGGGCTGTGTGTTGGCTCCCACCCTATTTTCCCTTTATATTAACGGGGTGGTAGAGCACCTGCTCCGCGAACCAGCTGACGCCCCAACTCTGGGAGGCGTAAAAATTCCAACATTACTGTTCGCGGACGACATCCTCCTCATTTCAAAGACGCCCCAAGGTCTCCAGAAACTTTTGAATTCCTTCCAGCACTTTTGTACCATCAGAGGCCTTGTTATCAACGTGGACAAGACTAAGTACTTAGTCATGCACCCTCCCCGCAAATTGGGTCATCCCCCTGTCCTGAACTCATCCCCCCTGGAAAGAGTGGCGGAATTTGATTACTTGGGAATCCGTCTAAGTGATTCAATGAACTGGACCGCTCACATTAACAAAATGATAATCGGCCACAAAAGGGTGGGAGGGGCCCTCCTCAAGGAGTACAGCAGTTCTACCAAACATTGTGTTGCCCCACTGATCGATATTTACAAAGCACGAGCTGTCTCCGCGTCGCTCTACGGAGCCGAACTGTGGGGACAAGGTAAATTGGACTCTTTGAGCAAGGCCGAGAATAAATTTATCAAAGATCTCCTTGCCATCCCGTTGAGCACTCCTACAGTTCCGGTACTAATGGATGTAGGCTGCAAAGCCATTGGGGACCAGGCACGACTTCGTCCTCTCCTGCTGTGGGCCCGCCTGTGGAGGGTTCCGGATCTAAAACCCTACGCTGACGGGTTAGCAGAGGTGATGCGCTCCACTGGTTGGCGCAAGATCAAATGGCTCAGGGAAACCAATCAACTTTTGAGGGAATTAGGCTTGGAATCCTGTTGGGATACCTGCTCAGCCCCCCCAAAGGACTCTCTAAAAAAACTGTATTGGGATTGGGTCTCTGCGAAACGCACTAGTAACCAGCAGCACTGCAAAGCCACTGCAGCTTTCCTGCTTATTAAAGATGTTGTTGTACTCGAGCCCTACTTGGATCTAATCACCATTGCTTTGGACCGGTCCTTGTATATTAAATTCCGATTAGGAACTTTACCCCTCGCCGACCTTTGCTCCAGGTGGAACAAGTCTGTGCCTGCATCACGTCATTGTGCTCTATGCTCTGATAAACCAGAGACTGTGCCACACCTTTTATTCGAATGTCCGGACTATGGGCGCCCTAGATCACGATGGCTTAAACCAATTTGCAGAGAACTGGGCACACGCCAGCATACGGTGGCCCTCCGGATACTTTTAACCAATACAGCCCCTAACATTGTCTGTGCTGTTTCCAAATTTTTTAAATGGGCTTGGTTGATCCGACTTAAAAGACTGGCCGTATCAATTTAATGCTGTTTTAGATAACTTATTCTACTTAATTGTGTTCTTATGTCTTTTATATCAAATGTACAGTCTCTTTTTTCGACATGTTGTTTTATTCTCTGAACTGCTTTTATGATATATACATATCGAAATAAAGCAATCAACCAACCAACCAACCAACAACCAACCAACTATGATGTGGTATATGTTTCAGGTGTCACAAATAAGATTGCAGATTTTTTAAGCAGGTCACCTTTAGCTTTTGCTAATGAACCTAGTACTGTGTGCGAAGATTTGTGTGTTGCTGAGATTGTCAATGGGGGTAAATATGAATCTGAATGGATCAATGGTACTAATGATGATATCACACTAAAGAATCTTGTTGTATACATTCTCATCAGGTGGCCTGACAAAAAGTGCATTTCAAAACAGCCTGCGTCCTTATTGGGAGTTGCAACAAGAATTGTGTTTTGAAAATGGTGTGATTATCCGTGCAAGGAGGATCATTTCCCCCGAATGTGTAAGACTTGAACTTTTGGGCTCATGCCATGAAGGACATTTAGGTATATCAAAAACAAAATCTCGCATGAAACTACTCTACCGGTGGCCTGGCATGGATTTGCAAATAGGCGCGAAAAATGAGGGAATGCAATTTAAGTAATAATTCAGAGAAAACTTTAGTCACTTTCAAACCGCCTTGATGACCTCTTTGTTGTACGAACATGCCATGAGAAAAACTTAGTCTTGATATCCCAGGGCCCATTCGAAATGGTTTCGGAACTAAGAACCTCATGGTTTTAGTGGATCACTTTGCTAAATGGCCTTAAAACAAGGTAGTTAACAAAGGTGATGCTGACACAGTAATTGTTTTCCTAGACAAGTTATTTTTCAGAGAGCGTCTCCCACACACCATTCATACAGATAATGGTCCTCAATGTTCTTCCAATGCTTTCAAGGAATTTTTATGCAGAAATGGCATATCACTCAAACTGACGTCAGCTGGTAATGGTGCCGTTGAGCATTTTAATAGAGTGCTCAAAAATACCATACAGTTAGCCAAAGAGGCTGGTGTTGATTGGATCAGAGAATTGTGGAAGACCGCGTGGTCCTACCGAATAACCCATGCGTTACAGGGTTTAGTCCTTTTGAAGTCATGAGAGGGAGGATTCCTTACACCATAACAACATTGGATGGGTAACGTGTACTAAAAAGAGAGCATGGACCCCCTCTTTAATTAAGCAGAATTTGATCAAGTCTAAGGATTTAAGTAAGTTATATTGCGATGCAAATCATAAGTCTAAGATTGTACATGTTCACATTGGTGATTGGGTCCAAGTGGTAAAACCAGGTGTGTGTGGCAAATCTGATGGTAGATTCTCCAAACCACTTCGCATGGAATACCTTTTTTACAATTCTGTCCAATTGAGTGATGGAAAAATGTGGTATTTGGGACATATTTCCTTGTTTAAAGGTAGTGTTGAACATTTTGAGGACAACCTACTTTTGTCAAGAAAAGATAATACTTCGAAGTCTAACTGGTTGCTCGATGATGAACCTACTAATTCATTATCTATAGAGTTTCCCAATGTTATTACTTCACATAGCACACTTGCTGATGCTGTAAAAGATGGTCAGTTATCTTCCACCTCTAGTGGAACTCGCAACAATTCAAGTTTCCAAGAAAGTTGTTTGCGAAGGAACATTAAGAAACCAGAAAAGTTGAAAAATGTCATTTGTGAATGAATATTATATTGTTTTTTATGTCTGTTCCAGGGGAAATGGGCTGTTGTTTTCAACATGTGTTTATTTGTGAAATCCTAATTATTTGTTCTATTAAGGGGGAGATGTGTTCTGTTTTTGCTTATTCTTTTACATTGCTTAGAATGTTATAGTTGTATTGTACCCTCTCTGCCTCCTTAGTACTTTAGAATTAATTGTATGATGTAATTCTATGAGGTAATTTGGAATGTGGAGACAGAGAATAAGTTGATGGCTGATGAGTGTGCTGTGCTTCAGCTGAGGTTGTATTCTTTAATAAAACCAAGAATTAGCTCTACAATGCATAGACTTTCACAACACCCCCATTGTTAAGAAAAACAACTACTGTGACAGCTAGCCAATTGCAACAAATTGATTTATCAAGATTCATTATTGTATGTACCTGCAATGTTGTTTAATTTTTTTATTTATTATTAGCCACTGTCATTCTGCACATTATTTGCATGTCCATAATCTTTGTTAACATGCTACACACTGTGCGTGCCATGGCTTATGTTTATCTTTTGAAAATTGTAATAAAAAAAGTTTAAAAAAAAGTAGCACTTTCAAGAATATTCCAAGTCTGCTACTGCAGCCTGAATGCTGTTTTGAACTGTCAATTTGACTTGATTTAAACTCTACTTTTATTGCATATAAGTCACCCCTAAGGTAGGCCCTAAGTAGCCCACCCATAGGACAGGGTGCATTGTAATTATAAAGTTGGCTATGTACTTTTAAGTTTTACATGTCCTGGTAGTGAAGCAGTCCTAAATATATTTTTCAGTGGTGTGAGGCCTATAACATTAGATTGCCTTATTATATTTAATAAGTGATAACATTTGATTGGGACCAGGTTAACATGTCGAGTTTGGTGTCTGAAAAATTATAATTTAAAACCCTATTTCATTATAAAGTTGGATTTTAAGTTACAATTTTGACAAAGCCACTTTTAGACACTTGCCATTTTCCTACCCTCACTATTTAGCGCATGTTCCTGGGTCACATGACTGGGTGTAGTTAGTAGTTGGGCTTTTTTGTTCTTCCCTGACATCACATTATAAAGGGATTAGGTATGCCTGGCCAGGCCATTACTGTCAGTGTGGGGGCAGAGTTAGATATAACCTCTCTTTGCAACTCAATAGGCTGTGCTCTGTCTTCTCATAAAGGAAGTGTCATGCCCACATTGTTGAAGGAAACTTCAAGCACTTCAAAGGGAATGTTTTTGAAACTTCTCCTACTTCAAAGAAGGCACCAGGTAAAAAATAAGACTCACAGACCCACTCTTCAGTTTTTTTTTCTGGACCTGCAGAAGGACTCTAAAAACACTGCCTGTTGCTCTGGCCTGTTCTCCACAAGACTGCTTTACTTTACCTGGAAGGGGTACTTTTCTGCCTGAAGCCTATCTTGAACCCTCAGAGGCCTGCCCTGCTTATTGAACCCTGTTCCACTGCTTCTCAGAGATGTAGACAGAGAATACACAGTGGAACGTTTTCAATACATTTATTGAACTAACGTTATTCTTGTATTAAATACTTGTGCTGCAATAATTAATGGACAGAAGCAGATAAATGTGATTACAAGCACCAAATGCATAAATAGCAGATATAGTTGTACCATAGTGCAAAAACAGTGAATATATGCAGGCATATAAAACAAGGAGGTAATCAAGCCTACTATTACGAAGTGGTCACTACTCTAAGTGTGTCCTAGAGTGTGTGTATGTATAAAGCCAAGAATCCCACCAGGGACAATCCAACCCCATTGCCTGATGGGATAGAATGAAGGACCCAGTCTTTGTCACAAACTGGACACCCTTCACAAGATGTCAGACTGCTGCGTGGTGAAGTCTCAGCATGCGGGGACCCTCCGTGTCAGCGGAAGTGCCTCCTCTACTAATTGATCGGTATGCTCATCTTTTATAATAGAAAGCTGCCTTGCTATGTGCGTATAGATGAGTGATTGTATGGATATGTAGATAGCCCTGTCACCCCATAGATGAAGATAGAGATGACATTTGTACATAGTGCGAAAAGAGACCTTGTACATAATGTTCAGGGCATTGTGATAATCTTGTGCGAAGCTAGACGTGTAAACAAGTTTAGTTTCAGGGAAACTAATCCAACATTGTTGTGCACGTAAATTTGTGCAAAAGGTCACATCTGAAATGTTATTGTGAGGACAATGTAAGAGATAAGCTGCTTCGCTACATGGGCTTAACCCAGGAATATAACATCACCCCTATATACTGAGACATCAAAATTACATTTGCGTGAATTTCAAGAACAGGCACTATCCCATGAAAGGGAGATGTGGGTACAGCAAGGTTGCATTCCATCACCAACAGATGTTATTTACAGGCAAGAGAGTGCAGGCAAGCCAGTATTGCAACAAGCCCTGTTGTACACGGCTCTAGAGCAACTAAACCTCCCAGCACATACCACAAAAGAGTGTCTTCTTCGAACATACCAGGCAGATTTGTGTATTCCACGACTATCTGAAATAATTTATATCTACATTGCAGATTGTGCAGTATGCCAACAGTATAGCTCTGAGCGGACCTTAAAGGTGAGATCACCTTAACAATACTGTGCCTAACAGGTCCATTTAAAAATCTATATCTAGATTTTGTCAAAAAGATAGAAAGATGTAATAATTACAGGTATCTGTTTATGATTGTTTGTCCAGTCTCAAAAAGGATTGCAGCAGGACCCTGTATACATAATAATGCTAAAGCAGCAGCCAGTTTTTGGATAAGAGAAGTGATAATGAGATGAGGTGTCTTGGTAGCAATCTGCTCAGATAATGGGCCTCATTTTGTCAATTTGGTAATCCAAAACATTTGCACCACTTTGGAATAAAACAGAAACCGACATCTGTTTATTACCTCCAAAGTATTGGAATAGTGGAGAGCTTGAACGACCTCCTCAAGATCAAGATCAAGAATAAAATAATCTAATTATGTGCCACTCAGCAAAATAAATGGTTGTACTGCCTACCACTAACCTTGTACACCCTCAGAAGTAAGCAAGGAAGCCAGGAAGCAATCATCATTTAGTGCCACATGCCCTTGCCCACCCCTTTAATGATTGTACGGCAAAAATAGATGTCCATAGGAAAGCTGAGGTATTAGGGGATGAATTGAGTTGTTATTTGTTCAAGGTAATGGAATCTGTCAAGTTCTTCTCTAAACAGGTATTGCGAAAGGAGAAGACCACCTTAGCCCAGCAGACAGTCTGATACCTGATGGCCAGCAAGTTTTTGTGTGGAGCTTCATCTACAGATGGAATGATCCCAGATACTATGGTCCCTTCAAGGTGACAATGAGTATTCCCACTGCAGTGAAAGTGGATGGCTGAAAACCATGGATTCACAGGACTGATGTGCGATTGGATCCTACCTTGCTCCAGACACTTTCACAGACAGAAAGGGAACAAGAAAGGGAAAGCAAGATACAAGAGTAATACTGTCTCCCTTTAAGCACAAGTGGAGTATTTGTTTTGACTTTCCTAGCGGACAGTTATGTATTGTTGTTTTGTTTGTCTTTTTATGCCCTCTTATGCTGGCAGCTACCTTAAAATGGTATTTTACTTCATATATTATGCAGTAGTATTAAGCGTTTGCAGAGAGCAGTACCTGAGCAAGAAAATATATCTTATAGTGTTCATGCTGCCTTATTAGATAATATGTATCAACACATGCAGAATGCTAATACTTCCTGTTTTGCTTGCTCTTTCCTTCCATAGGCCACTGACTCAGAGAGGTTACACTTATCTAAGGAGGTACTGCGAAATATCACTGTTACCTTCTCCTTTGTAGGATACGAGCACAGATGCAACCACTGTCAGCCAGACAGGGAATATTCTTAGTAAACACAACACAATATGAAGAAGACTTAGCCGATGTAATGAACGTTCTAACAGATGACAAATTGTTAGTAGTGAAGTTAGATGCAATGGTCAAGACAGGAATCATGAGGTACAAGGGTGGAACATGGAGAGCTAAGATATTGCAGCAGGATTATTTAGGGGTGTCCTGACAAACGCATTTCTGCCAGAATTACTGCACAACACTTAGGCCCCACGAGGTCATATCTCCGAGTAAATGGGTCAGTATAAGTTCATGATCAATGGCACCATGGCACTACATTTGGGTGCAAGGCCTATCTCTATTGAAGGGGAATCTGACTGACAATAACATACAACAGAAGTGTCAGGCAGTGTGGAATGAGAACATATCTAGGTTAACGTGTGTAGAAGCACCTACAACTCTTTGAGCAGGTAGAAAACCCATTATTTTCTGTTTGTGTTTCAGGGGAAATGGAACAGTCCTTGTGGGAAGTAATTTCAATTTCAATGTCATAAAATACAATGCTCACATGAAATGGGGTACCCCTAGTGTAATGGATTTATAATGTAGTTGTGGCAAATGGCTGTGTTCACGAATCACTTCAGGTTGACGAGGGCTCTGCTCTTTGGTGAAAGTGCACACTCCCTCCCTGGTGATTCTTGGAATGGATATCTCTGAATTGCATCATCATCCCATGAGCCATCCAACGACCTTGCTGCATCATCATTGGAAAAAGAGAGCTGCAGACTGTTATGGTACTACAGCCTGGAGAATGATATTCCACAGGAGCACAAAAAGATCCATGATGCCCAAATCTTTGTCAGGAGTATTCTTCCATTCATTCAAGCAAAAGCAACTGCCCGTTGGCTCCAGATAACCTGCTGACAGTTAATGAAGGTTAAAAATGTCACTGAGGATGGATTCAATGCCATCAAAGAAGAATTGCGAGCCATGAGAATAATGCTTATGCAACATAGATATGTATTAGATTTAATTACGGCTATGGAAGGAGGAGTATGTGCCAAGATTCAAACGGACTGTTGGATGTATATACCATCCAACGACACCGAGAACAGAACACTAACAGAGGCCATACAAACTTTGCACACCTTGCAAAAAACAGATGGTTGATAAAGGGGGGGGGGGCCAATGAGTGGTTTATAGGGCGGTCCATTTGGGCACAATCCTGGATGTCAGGACTACTTAAGACCTTGTTGTCTGTTTGTGTGCTGTTGCTCTTGATATTCTGTCTCATCCAGATAGGATGTAGTAAATGGTTTAGTCACACGTTAGGGGGAATGTTTACTACTAGATTAGTCAACAAAGTGCAGAATGTTGAGGAGAATGTATACAGAGTAATCACTCTAAGCAATAGGGAAGGTGGGGGTCATAGAACATGGTGGCTGGCTAGAGGCAGGTCGCAGGACTACTACTGAATGAATAAAGTAAAGAAAGTTCATTAACCATAAGCTGCAGGAGAAGTGCTCCGAGGTGCAAACACGGCAGGCGCCGGCGAGAGAGAACAGTGCTGGTTGAGAGCTATGCTTGAGCTACGTGGAGGACCGTGGGCGACTGCCAGGATTCCCTTCCGGGGTGGTAGGGGCAGAGACAGCTTCAGGAGTCTCGTAGAGGATAGGTTAGCTATGCTGTTGGTCCAACAACAGGAGCCACAGGAACAGGCGCAAGCAGGAGCCGATAAACAGCAGAGAACTGCTCAGGGGATAAAAGAAGGCGATAGGACAGAAAAAGATAAAAGAAAAGGTGAGATAATTCTGGAGAAAGTGTATGGTAGAGGGCTGAGGGGAGAGAAAAGCAATTTCAGGTATTCTTTGAGGAGTACGAGAAAAGAAGGGGAGTTATTTGATCAAATTACGGAGGAGGAAAAGATTCTCGAAGGTGGGGCTGGTGGGGGAAAAGCTGAAAATATCATTCCAAATGTGAAAAAATGGTCTCCACTAAGAAGCATCATTTGAATGGAATAGAATGGAGTCAAAGTAAGGCAGATCAAAGGGTTACTTTTACACCTTCCCTTAGAACCTTTTTATTAAAGGTCTCTCAAAAACCTTGATTTAAGTGAAGGAGGTATGCCCGATAAGGGAGGTCAGAAGAGGGTGAGTGATGGGGCACAGTTAGACTCCTCGGGAGAGAATGCCATGTCTGACTGGGCAAAGGTCACTAGTCCAACTTGATTTCAGGTATTGACGATGGACTATCCAGTAGTTTCAGATGCAGGTTTATATAATCATTAGTCAGACATATCGGGTCTGGAGGGACCTCAAAAGGAAGCCCAAAAAGAGCTACTGTACCCTCACCCCCTCAAACATCTAAATCGCTATTCGGCACAGAGCAGTTCGCAGAGGAGAGGGACACTTGAGTACCTGCAAGGATTGATGTTGTTATGAACAGCGCAGGACTTGCAGTAGGGGCCTTATAATGGTTCTCTCCTTAGAAATTAAGAGCAGATTCGAGACCTCAGAATCCAATCAAGCGACCCTTGACCCCTCCAGGTAGGCCGCTCCTCCTCCGCACAGCTCCGCCTGTGTCTCCCCGCCCCAACTGCCGCTACTGAGGAAGTTCGAGGCCCTCCACCACCATCAGGCTACCACCTGCGCCTCATCCCTGGCGGCCAGTGGTAAGCCGTAGGTAGGTTTGTTCATCCTCCGCTTTATTGCTTTTATTGTATTGCCTGTATTTTCATTGTTGTGTCTGTGACTGCTCTTGTCTGTCTTCCCCTGCTGCCTGTTTGTGCCCCCTTTTTTCCCTCTGTTCCCCTCGCTGTCCCCGTGCTCTCTCTGCCCGGTCTTTTCTTCTGTACCCCTCACTGCCCCCGTGTCTCTCTGCCCGTTCTGCCTTCTGTTCTTAGCTGCTTCAGTATTTCTGTGTTCTGTATTTTGCCTCTGTGCCACTCGTTTTTCTGGTATTTCTGTGCCCTTTTGCCTTCCACGGCACTCGTCTTTCTCTCATGTTTGTGCCCCTTTTGCCTTCTGTTCCACTGGTTTTTTGTGCCCTTCTGCCCTCTGTGCCACTCGTTTTCCCTCGTTTTTGTGCCCCATTTGCCTTCTGTTCCACTCATTTTCTGTGCCCTTCTGCCTTCTGTGCCACTTGTTTTTCCCTTGTTTTTGTACTCCTTTTGCCTTATGTTCCACTCGTTTTTTGTGCCCTTCTGCCTTCTGTGCCACTCATTTTTCCCTGGTTTTTGTGCCCCTTTTGCCTTCTGTTCCACTCGTTTTTTGTGCCCTTCTGCCCTCTGTGCCACTCGTTTTTTGTGCCCTTCTGCTCTGTGTGCCACTCGTTTGTCCCTCGTTTTTGTGCCCCTTTTGCCTTCTGTTCCACTTGTATTTTGTGCCCTTCTGCCTTCTGTGCCACTCGTTTTTCCCTTGTTTTTGTGCCCCTTTTGCCTTCTGTTCCACTCGTTTTTTGTGCCCTTCTGCACTCTGTGCCACTTGTTTTTTGTGCCCTTCTACCCTCTGTGCCACTCGTTTTTCCCTCATTTTTGTGCCCCCTTTTGCCTTCTGTTCCACTCGTTTTTTGTGCCCTTCTGCCTTCTGTGCCACTTGTTTTTCCCTTTTTTTGTACACCTTTTGCCTTCTGTTCCACTCATTTTTTGTGCCCTTCTGCGTCACTCGTTTTTCTCTTCTTTTTTTGCCCTTATGCCCTCAGTGCCACTCGTTTTTTGTGCCTTTCTCCGCAACTCATTTTTCCCTCGTTTTTGTGCCCCTTTTCCCTTCTGTTCCACTCATTTTTTGTGACCTTCTGCCTTCTGTGCCACTCGTTTTTCCCTTGTTTTGGTGCCGCTTTTGCCTTCTGTTCCACTCGTTTTTTGTGCCCTACTGCCTTCTGTGCCACTCGTTTTTCTCTTGTATTTGTGCTCCTTTTGCCTTCTGTTCCACTCCTTTTTTGTGTCCTTCTGCCCTCTGTTCCACGCGTTTTTGTGCCCTCTGTGCCACTTGTTTTTCCCTCCTTTTTGTGCCCCTTTTGCCTTCTGTTCCACTCATTTTTTGTGCCCTTCTACCCTCTGTGCCATTCGTTTTTCCCTCGTTTTTGTGCCCCTTTTGCCTTCTGTTCCACTCGTTTTTTGTGCCCTTCTGCCTTCTGTGCCACTTGTTTTTCCCTTTTTTTGTACACCTTTTGCCTTCTGTTCCACTCATTTTTTGTGCCCTTCTGCGTCACTCGTTTTTCTCTTCTTTTTTTGCCCTTATGCCCTCAGTGCCACTCGTTTTTTGTGCCTTTCTCCGCAACTCATTTTTCCCTCGTTTTTGTGCCCCTTTTCCCTTCTGTTCCACTCATTTTTTGTGACCTTCTGCCTTCTGTGCCACTCGTTTTTCCCTTGTTTTGGTGCCCCTTTTGCCTTCTGTTCCACTCGTTTTTTGTGCCCTCCTGCCTTCTGTGCCACTCGTTTTTCTCTTGTATTTGTGCTCCTTTTGCCTTCTGTTCCACTCCTTTTTTGTGTCCTTCTGCCCTCTGTTCCACGCGTATTTGTGCCCTCTGTGCCACTTGTTTTTCCCTCCTTTTTGTGCCCCTTTTGCCTTCTGTTCCACTCATTTTTTGTGCCCTTCTACCCTCTGTGCCATTCGTTTTTCCCTCGTTTTTGTGCCCCTTTTGCCTTCTGTTCCACTCGGTTTTTGTGCCCTTCTGCCTTCTGTGCTACTTGTTTTTCCCTTTTTTTGTACACCTTTTGCCTTCTGTTCCACTCATTTTTGTGCCCTTCTGCGTCACTCGTTTTCCCTTCTTTTTTTGCCCTTATGCCCTCAGTGCCACTCGTTTTTTGTGCCTTTCTCCGCAACTCATTTTTCCCTCGTTTTTGTGCCCCTTTTCCCTTCTGTTCCACTCATTTTTTGTGACCTTCTGCCTTCTGTGCCACTCGTTTTTCCCTTGTTTTGGTGCCCCTTTTGCCTTCTGTTCCACTCGTTTTTTGTGCCCTCCTGCCTTCTGTGCCACTCGTTTTTCTCTTGTATTTGTGCTCCTTTTGCCTTCTGTTCCACTCCTTTTTTGTGCCCTTCTGCCCTCTGTTCCACGCGTTTTTGTGCCCTCTGTGCCACTTGTTTTTCCCTCGTTTTTGTGCCCCTTTTCCCTTCTGTTCCACTCATTTTTTGTGACCTTCTGCCTTCTGTGCCACTCGTTTTTCCCTTGTTTTGGTGCCCCTTTTGCCTTCTGTTCCACTCGTTTTTTGTGCCCTCCTGCCTTCTGTGCCACTCGTTTTTCTCTTGTATTTGTGCTCCTTTTGCCTTCTGTTCCACTCCTTTTTTGTGTCCTTCTGCCCTCTGTTCCACGCGTTTTTGTGCCCTCTGTGCCACTTGTTTTTCCCTCCTTTTTGTGCCCCTTTTGCCTTCTGTTCCACTCATTTTTTGTGCCCTTCTACCCTCTGTGCCATTCGTTTTTCCCTCGTTTTTGTGCCCCTTTTGCCTTCTGTTCCACTCGGTTTTTGTGCCCTTCTGCCTTCTGTGCTACTTGTTTTTCCCTTTTTTTGTACACCTTTTGCCTTCTGTTCCACTCATTTTTGTGCCCTTCTGCGTCACTCGTTTTCCCTTCTTTTTTTGCCCTTATGCCCTCAGTGCCACTCGTTTTTTGTGCCTTTCTCCGCAACTCATTTTTCCCTCGTTTTTGTGCCCCTTTTCCCTTCTGTTCCACTCATTTTTTGTGACCTTCTGCCTTCTGTGCCACTCGTTTTCCCTTGTTTTTGTGCCCCTTTTGCCTTCTGTTGCACTCGTTTTTTGTGCCCTCCTGCCTTATGTGCCACTCATTTTTCTCTTGTATTTGTGCTCCTTTTGCCTTCTGTTCCACTCCTTTTTTGTGCCCTTCTGCCCTCTGTTCCACGCGTTTTTGTGCCCTCTGTGCCACTTGTTTTTCCCTCCTTTTTGTGCCCCTTTTGCCTTCTGTTCCACTCATTTTTTGTGCCCTTCTGCCTTCTGTGCCACTCATTTTTCCCTTGTTTTTGTACCCCTTTTGCCTTCTGTTCCACTCGTTTTTTGTGCCCTTCTGTGTCACTCATTTTTTTCCTTGTTTTAGTGCCCTTCTGCCATCTGTTCCACTTATTTTTTGTGCCCTTCTGCCCTCTGTGCCACTTGTTTTTCCCTCGATTTTGTGCCCCTTTTTCCTTCTGTTACCTTCGTTGTCCCTCACCGCCCTCACCGCTGCGTCCCCTGCGGCCCGACCCCCTGACGGCCTACTGCCCATTTGCTGGCCCTGCCTCCCGCCTCCCAGTTGCTCCTCTCTCCCACCTCCCCATATATGCCTGCCGCTGCGCTGCCGCGCCGAAGGCAAGCCTAAGGCAAGCCCGTCTGTGCCCGTCCGCGCCTGGACCGCGCCCAGCGCCAGAACCCCTGGCCCCCGCACCCGCCACTACGATGCCAGCACTCTGCACTCTCTCAACTCCGGACAGAGCCACACCTGCTTCAAGGCTGCCCCGAAACGTACACACGGCCCCTTCACCTGCCGGAACTGTCAGCTAAGAGCCGACAAACCACCCGCCAAGAAAGACCGCAACCACCTCCGATGCACAATACTGAACACCCGCTCCGCACGTAAGCATGCCGTCGAGCTCTCAAACCTGCTTGACACAACATCCCCGGATGTCGCCTTCCTGACAGAGACCTGGTTTAATGAATCCTCCACACCCGACATCGCCATAGCCATTCCAGACGGCTACAAGATCAAACTATTATGAAAGCCCTAAAGTTAGGAAACAGGTTCTGTAAATTACTTGCTGAAATATATAGTTCCCCGGCTGCCAAAGTGCTTGTGAATGGGATTTTGATGCCCTCTTAGAGGGACCAGACAAGGCTGCCTCGTGTCGCCTCTATTGTTTGATTTGTATATCAAACCTCTGGCTAGAAGAATTAGAAATGAGCCAGGGGTTTACCCTTTTAGATGCAATGGCTGGTATTAAAAACTAGCCCTTTATGCTGATGACCTTATGATTTATACAGCAGATCTGCAGGCTACAATGGCGCATGTTGTTAAGTTGACCACCGATTTTGGTAAGATCGTGGGCTATGAGATCAACAGAGAAAAGACTGAGATAATTGTTTGGAATGTTAGGGGCATATTATCAAGACAGGCGACAAAATTATCGCTGTTTTCGCAGCAGAAACTGCAGCTAAAATTGCGATAATGGGCTTGATAATATGCTCTATGGAATTCCAATTGAAGCCCATGTTAGATGTGAAGGGCATCTAACATGGGCTTCAATTGGAATTCCATAGAGCATATTACCAGGCCTTTATCGCCGTTTTAGTGGCAGTTTTCTGCCTCTAAAATGGTGATAATTGTATTGCCTGTCTTGATAATATGCCCCCTAATCTCTACATTCTATCTCCATCTCTCATCCCATATCCATCCCATCTCCATCCCATATCCATCTCTCCATCCCATCTCCATCCCATCTCCATCTCTCCATCCCATCTCCATCCCATCTCTATCCTATCTCCATCTCTCCATCCCATCTCCATCTCTCCATCCCATCTCCATCCCATCTCTATCCTATCTTCATCTCTCCATCCCATCTTCATCTCCATCCTCATCTCCATCTCTCCATTCCATCCACCCCATCTCCATCTCCCCAAACGCCAGCTTCCCCATCGCCAGCTCCCCCATCTCCGTCTCCCCCATCGCCAGCTCCACCATCGCCGTCTCCCCATCGCCGTCTCCCCATCTCCGTCTCCCCATCTCCGTCTCCCCATCTCCGTCTCCCCATCTCCGTCTCCCCATCTCTGTCTCCCCATCTCTGTCTCCCCATCTCTGTCTCCCCATCTCTGTCTCCCCATCTCCGTCTCCCCATCTCCGTCTCCCCATCTCCGTCTCCCCATCTCCGTCTCCCCATCTCCGTCTCCCCATCTCCGTCTCCCCTCCATGTCCCCCCTCCATCCCCCCATCAGTCTCCCCATCTGTCTCCCAAACTGTCTCCCCATCTGTCTCCCCCATCCCATATCTCCGTCTCCCCATCTCCGTCTCCCCATCTCCGTCTCCCCATCTCTGTCTCCCCATCTCCGTCTCCCCATCTCCGTCTCCCCTTCTCCGTCTCCCCTCCATGTCTCCCCTCCATCCCCCATCAGTCTCCCCATCTGTCTCCCAAACTGTCTCCCCATCTGTCTCCCCCATCCCATATCTCCGTCTCCCCATCTCCGTCTCCCCATCTCCATCCCATCCCCATCCCATCTCCATCTCTCCATTCTGTCTCCATCCCATCTCCATCTCTCCATCTTATCTCCATCCCATCTCCATCCCATCTCCGTCCCATCTCCATCTCTCTATCCCATCTCCCTCTCTCCATTCCATCTCCATCCCATCTCCATTGAATCGCCATCTCCCCATTCCCCCATCTCCATCCCATTTCTATCTCCCTATCTCCATCCCATCTCCATCTCTCCATCCCATCTCCATTCCATATCCAGCCCATCTCCATCCCATCTCCATCTCTCCATCCCATCTCCATCCCGTCTCCATCCCATCTCCATCTCTTCATCCCATCTCCATCTCTCCATCCCATCTCCATCCCATCTCCATCCCATCTCCTTTCCATCTCCATCCCATCTCCATTCCATCTCTCCATCCCATCTCCATCCCGTCTCCACCCCATCTCCATCTCACCTCGATCTCTCCATCTTATCTCCATCCCATCTCCATCCCATCTCCGTCCCATCTCCATCTCTCTATCCCATCTCCCTCTCTCCATTCCATCTCCATCCCATCTCCATTGAATCGCCATCTCCCCATTCCCCCATCTCCATCCCATTTCTATCTCCCTATCTCCATCCCATCTCCATCTCTCCATCCCATCTCCATTCCATATCCAGCCCATCTCCATCCCATCTCCATCTCTCCATCCCATCTCCATCCCGTCTCCATCCCATCTCCATCTCTTCATACCATCTCCATCTCTCCATCCCATCTCCATCCATCTCCATCTCTCCATCCCATCTCCTTTCCATCTCCATCCCATCTCCATTCCATCTCTCCATCCCATCTCCATCCCGTCTCCACCCCATCTCCATCTCACCTCGATCTCTCCATCTTATCTCCATCCCAACTGGATGTATGACGTTACAACGCATACTTTTACAACGCCTACCTTTACATCGCAGTTTTTACAACGCATACCATTACAACGCATAATGCTTTTGGGCGCTGGTTGGTGAATAGTTTAATTTACTATTCCAACTCCAGTCCCCGTGGATAGTAGGGAAGGTTATTGGATAGTAAATTAACCTATTCCCTATCCTAGAGCGCCCCCAAGCGCTATGCGTTGTAATAGTTTGCGTTGTAAAAGTTGTGTTGTAATGGTAGTTCGTTGTAAAAGTTTCATTGTAAAGGCTGTATACCATCCCAACTTCATCTCCCCATCTCCATCCCATATCCATCTCTCCATCCCATATACATCTCTCCATCCCATCCCATCTCATCCCATCTCCATCCCATCTCTATCTTTCCATCACATCTCCATCTCTCCATCCCATCTCCCCATTTCCATCTCCCCATCTCCATTCCATCTCCATCCCATCTCAATCTCCCCATCTCCTCATCCCATCTCCATCTCTCCATCCCATCTCCGCATCTTAGTAATATTGCCCTTACGATGGTGTTAAATATGGAGATTTCAACATCCCGGTATTAAGGCATTTTTTAACATGTGCTTTAAGTCAACTTAATTGATAAAGACAAAGAGGAGCCCCTTTTAAGCCAAAGGAATAGGGCATTGTACATTAGAGAACAGGCAAAATCATTTGGACTCAGCGCAATGAAATTGTTACATTAAGTCAAACAGCATTCTCATACCAACTAGTATCTATTCAACCATCCAACATGTACACATTTAGCGGGATTGTACCATGAAATTCCCAAAAAGAGTCAAGACCCTAGAGATACCAAAAAATATAAATCGATTTATTATGAAAATGTTTTATTTTTTTGAATAAAAACAATTTTAAAAGAAAAGGGTAACACAGAGCCTATATATCATAAACAAAGTGCATTATAGATTGTAGATTTAACAAAAGTCACAAAAAATCAATAAACAATCACATGTTAAAATACAATTCATTAAAATGCATGAAAAAAGCAAACTTGAAGAGAGTACATAGCATAGACAGGTTCAATTTGTCTTTAGTTTGCTACACATCTGTTTTCCACCAATAATTTTGGCAAAGATCCCGGTATCAGCTACTCAATGACCCACGCCTGATTACAGATTGTGTATGTGATCAGGGTCGATGCGTTTCGATGGTGGTTATTGTTAGACCATCTTTCTCAAGACCCAACAGTATTAACTCTCTTGTTTCTAGAATGTGTTTGTCCTTTTTTTTATAAAATCACTTTTACAACCACCTGTGTGATAAAAGAACAAAATATCAGTCATTTAATCCCATAGGAGAAAACCCTAAGAGTGTATCTGTAATAGAAACAATAAACACATACCCCCCACATACTTATGAAGAACAAGCCACACCTATTTAGAGTTAGGTCGTCCTACCCCTTTATCCCCGAGTACCAAATGACCAGTTTAATCCCAACAAAGGTTCTACAGAATTAGCACCATATCACAAGTTGGTCCCCCAGATAAACCTAATTGGTCCATTTCAAGATTGTGAAAAAGATCAAACTCTTTGTTAGGAATTCCATGGTATCTTCTATATACGCATACACACACCCATTCCAATCTATACAAGGCACTCATAGTAAACAAGATTTGCACGCCCACATTTGCACATATTGCTTCCTTGACCTTTCACACAATAGTGTGAAGGAAAGAAAGGAGTGGTAATCTCACCTCCAATCGGCGGTTATGGCCCTCTCAGTACTAGTAAGAGGGTTTAAGGTATGCTTGTATCTATCCTGTATGGTATACTCGAAGACACTACAAACAGATCTGTAGGGATAGAGTAATATACTCCTATTAGTGCCTTCATCTAGTATGCCCAGTTCGACTAGTTGACCATGAGCAAACATACAGGGGTTTACCTGAAAATATATAAGACACAAACTAAATTCGTACCATGTACTGGGTAGTAAATCATTTAAAAACCTCTCATGGAGGCTCGGGTACACCTATAAAAATATAACATTACCACATCTTAGTAGATCTACTTTACACCGCCTAAAAATCCAATTCTATTATTGCCTGATGTCACAGGTATTACCTTATCTGTGATCTCCGCCTTGAACCACAATGTTTATAAATGGGTCAAGTCAGGGGAACCTTCTTCCTTCGTGCAGGTTTAGTCACTGCTATTGATGGGCAACTTGTTCCAAATGGATTGTCCTTGCTAAGTCCCTTTTCAACATTGGGACCTGTGGATAAAAGAACTCATTATATAGTGCCAGATACTTCAAAACTAATGGTACCTCATTTCGTCTTCCCTGAGATTTACAAGCCTTCTTATTCCACCAAGTTCTGATACTCTATATACTACACAGCAAGCGTTCTTGTATCGGCCCCAGGAGCTAAAATTTTATGAGAATAAAGAGATGGAAGGCTAAAGATGACCCCCTATAAGGCCCCCTTAACCTATAGCCTCGCGTCGCCCGGTCACACCCAGAAAACATTTTTGCTGATTTAAAATCACTGGGGACCTGCCTTATGGGCACGAAAAATATATTTCACAGATGCAGGAAGGAATATGTCTAAAATACCACCATATTCCTTACTATGCTCAACTAGCCCTTTGTTTGAATTAACGAAATAAACTCTAAAAAAGAATAATTAAACCACCCGGTTCCTAGTAGGTGTATAACTGCATACTCTCCGCTACCAGCCTTATCATAACCAAAAAATTGGTTCCCGTCTTACCTGGGAGAAGGCGTCCTGCGTTTCATGTGCTCTACGTCCTTGAACAGCATATTAATCGGTATGGCTGTCTCGAGAGTGAGCTTATATACAAGAAGCATAAATGGTGATCTATACCACCTGGCGCTAGTTGCCAGAGCCCGCCTCTCTAGAGTGGACCTCTCGCGGATGTGGTCTCTCATAGTACTTCCAGGACACACGGAAATACTACATACTTATTCAACAATTCCAGAGAACACGGGCACCATATTAAACTGTGCACATAGATAATCGTTAGTCATTAAAAACGTGTAAAAATGTTCCCAAGAGCAGTGCGCCGATTAATTTAATGAGAGAATTCACTGTCTCTTTGTTCACATGATTAAATCCGAGAAATAGAAGGTAGGGTTTTATCACTTGTCTACCTTTATAAATAAGCAGAACGCTAGTTAGACTGACACCTACTGTTTTCGGAGTGTATATTACTTTTGTCTAATGCCGCATTATTAACGCCGGCGTCATGATAAAAATGTCTACAGACCTGCTTTGTTGACCCCGTGTATATACAGATAGTGAAAAAGAAAAAAAGGGGAAAAGCAAAGACCTGCATGATTTCTACCTCCATCTGGATGCATATATTTAAAATCGGACCAAAGGGAATTTACTTAAACTAATATACGTTAGTATAAGAACCTAACATCCATTCTAAGTATTCCAGATATGTATGATTATCTGGGTGCAGCCCATGATCTATATATGACCAAAAAAAAGTGGGTACACTATATGTCCTAGTGCCATAATGCAACTAGTGAAGGCCCAATGAGGAGTAATCTATTCCAGCAAGGCGTTATGCTTAATCATATGAGATGCAAATAAATTGACTGTCATCCTCAATCAAGGTTGTCTAATGATCCTACCTCCTCCTGTAAGACCTTTATTCCGAAAAAACTATCCCCTTTTGCTCAAATAGGGTTCTATATGAGCCATGACCTAAGATTTAATCATAAAGGAGGTGGGGGAGTTGCCTACCTTATTAATTCAAAACCTAGTATAAAAACTGTCTTTCTCTCCAGGTTTTTACTCGGAATGAACTGCAACCTTCTATTTAGAAAGAGATGTTTACGTGATGTAAGGCATCCAATCCTCTCTAGAGCTGAGGCCCTTATTAACAGTGTCCAATCAGTAAATATACCATTGCTCTCTCATTTTTCAAACATTGTCCATATCACCACCACTCCTGTTGAACTTTTTCTACAATAAACCACCAGAAGTCATCACATTTGTGGTTCTACTGATTGAAAGGAGCTGTCAAGGGTGCATTTTCTTTCTTGGTTCAGATTGTGAATTTATGTTCCGTAAGTCTGAACCGAAGATCACGACCGGTCTCACCCACGTAGCCCAGGCCACATGGGCAGACTAGAAGATAGACTATATTCTAAGTCCTGCAGTTTGTTAGGTCTTTAGAGATAAAAGTTAAGTCTCCAAAGGAGATCTATTGGTCAACTCTACACTGTGCGCAAATCGAGCAAGAGCCACACTTGTTGTTACCAATGGCTTTGGTTTGAAACAACGTAGCTTGGACACTTTCATCAGTGTCCTTATACGTATGGACAAGGGCATTACAGAGATTGGCATTCCGTTTAAATGCAAATAAGGGTTTTTCTAATGGCTTTTTCCTACTGTTGTTGACGATCTTCCAATTTATGTTTATTATGTTTTTGATTTTGACTACAAATAGATGAAAATTTGCTAACAAATACTACTTTCTCTGTGGTCTTTTTCTTGTTTTTCTGTTTGATCATGCCCAACATTGCTTCTCTGTTGTAGAACCTTGCTCTTTTGAAAGAGTTTTTAATTAGGATAACCTCTGTCACCTAACTTTTAAGTCAACTTAAGTCATTTTTATATGCTCTCATGATGGTGTTAAACACAAGTTATCTTTATTGACTAACCAGCAGCGGGTTTAACTAACTGACACCGGCATTCGCATATGCGAGCAGAGAAGGAGATAAACGCCCCGCACTCGGGACACTGGTAAGCGATAGTCGAATCTATCTAGCTGCTCAAAGTTTTCTTTTTTTAAAGCATTAATTAGTGTAAACGCACCTATATGTGAAATTTAAATGACGCCAGCACCGGGGGAATGAACACCATGGAAAAAAGTATTTCTTTTTTTAAGCGTCCGTTAGTGTAAACACGCTCATATGTGAAATTTAAATGACGCCAGCACCGGGGTAATTAACACCATAAAACGCCCAAGTTTGAGTTACAAACACTGTATCAAGTGCACAGAGAATAATAAGCCCGCTATAAAAACATATGTAGATCTAGTTTAACCACTTAATAGAAAGCACATACATGACACGATGAATGCTCATCTTGATCACATTTAATCACCAATAAATAGGTGGTGGATACACTTGTGGGGATGATCCTGCTAGAATGTGAATATATCTTTTTTGATTCATTCTTTAGACACTCCCCTGATGAAGGCTCACGCCGAAATGCATTGGGAGGAAGCAATGTTATAGCGCTTGATGTGAAAGCAATGCAGTGTGGGTTATGGAGTTTCATCCTTAAACCTTTAAGAAATATGTGTGAATAAACACACTAAAAGAATGAAACTACACATGTGAAGAGTGAAAAAGGATTCTTTGTTCGAAACTGGCTGTATATACAGCATTTTATACTTGTGTCCAGGGGGATACACCGAAGGATTTGGGGTTGCTACCAGAGTGTCTCCATCTCTCCAACTCTCCATCCCATCCCCATCTCCATCTCCATATCTCCATCCCATCTCCATTTCACCATCCCATCTCCATCTCATCCTCTCCATCTCCATCTCTCCATCCCATTTCCATCTCCATCCCATCTCCATCTCTCCATCCCATGTCTCCATCTCCATCCCATCTCCATCTCTCCATCCCATCTCCATCTACCAAACTCCATCTCTCCACCCTATCTCTATCCCATCTCATCACACTTCATCTCCCCATCTCATCCCATCTCCATTCCACCTCCATCTCTGTAGCCCATCTCCCCATCTCCATCCGATCTCCATCTCTCCATCCCATCTCCCTATCTCCATCCCATCTCCATCTCTCCATCCCATCTCCAACTCCCCATCTTATCCCATCTCCATCCCATCTCCATCCTATCTTCATCTCTCCATCTATAGCTCCCCATCTCCATTCCATCTCCATCTCTCAATTCCATCTCCATCTCAATATCTCAATCCCATTTCCATCTCCCCATCTTCATCTCCACATCTGTCTGCCCCATTTGTCTCCCCTTCTGTCTCCCCATCTGTCTCCCCATCTGTCTCTCCCTCATCTCCCCATCTCCCTCATTTCCCTCATCCCATGTCCTTCTCCACCATTTGTCACCCCACCGGTCTCCCTCATCTGTCCATCTATCTCCCCCATCTGTCTTCCTCATCAGTCTCCCCATCTGTCTCCCCATCTGTCTCTCCATCACCCCTATTATCTCCCTAATATCTCCCCCTATGATCTCCTTACTATCTCCATTATATCTCCATTGTATCTTCATTTTATCTACATTATATCTCCATATCCCCATCTCTATGTCCCCATCTCCATATCCCCCCTCCCAACTCTCCCATCCCAACTGCCCATCCCATTTCCCCATCTCAATCTCTCCATACTGTCTCCATCTCCCCATCTCTCCATCTCCTCATCTTCATCCCCTCCATCTCTCCCACTCCCCCATCTATCCCACCCACCCATCTTCCCCACTCCCGATCTCTGCATGTCCCCCATCTCTCCATATTTCCATGTCTCCATCTCTCCACGTCCCTATCTCTCCATGTCCCCATCTCTCCATGTCCCCATCTCTCCCATCTCCATCACTCCCAACTCCATCTCCCATCTCCATTCCATTTCCATCCCATTTCCATCTCTCCATCCCATCTCCCCATCTATATCTCCCCATCCCATCTCCATCTCTCCACCCTATCTCTATCCCATCTCCATCTCTCCATCCCATCTCCATCTACACAAGTCCATCCCATCTCCATCTCCCCATCTCCATCCCATCTCCATTTCACCATCCCATCTCCATCTCATCCTCTCCATCTCCATCTCTCCATCCCATTTCCATCTCCATCCCATCTCCATCTCTCCATCCCATCTTTCCATCTCCATCCCATCTCCATCTCTCCATCCCATCTCCATCTCCCCATCTCCTTCCCCCATCTCCATCTCTCCACCCTATCTCCATCCCATCTCCATCCCACTTCATCTCCTCATCTCATCCCATCTCCATTCCATCTCCATCTCTCCATCCCATCTCCCCATCTCCATCCCATCTCCATCCCATCTCCAACTCCCCATCTTATCCGATCTCCATCCCATCTCCATCCTATCTTCATCTCTCCATCTATAGTTCCCCATCTTCACTCCATCTCCATCCCATCTCCATCCCATCTCCATATCTCCATCCCATCTCCTCCACTCCATCTCTACATCCTCATCCCATCTTCATCTCTCCATCCCATCTCCATCTTCCCGTCTTCATCCCATCTCCATTTCTCCATCCCATCTCCATCTCCACATCTCAATCACATTTCCATCTCCCAATTTCCATCTCCCCATCAGTCTCCCCATCTGTCTCCCCATCTGTCTCCCCATCTGTCTCCCCATCTGTCTCCTCCACCTGTCTCCTCCACCTGTCTGCCCCATCTCCACTCTCTCCCCATCTACCTCTCCACCCTTTCCCCCATCGGTCCTTCCCTCGCCTCCCCATCTCCCTCATCTCCCTCATCCCATATCCTTCTCCCCATCTGTCTCCCCATCTGTCTCTCCCATCTGTCTCCCCATCAGTCTCCCCATCTGTCTCCCCCATCTGTCTCCCCCATCTCCCCCTATTATCTCCCTATTATCCCACTAATATCTCCCTATTATCTCCCTTTATTATCTCCCTATTATCTCAGTTATTTTGTCATTTCATCTCCATTTTAACTCCATTATATCTCTCCCATCTGAATCCCCCATTTCCGTCTCCCAATCTCCATCCCATCTCCATCCCATCTCCATCTCTCCATCCTGTCTCCATCCTGTCTCCATCCCATCTCCATCTCATCTCCATCCCATCTCCATCTTTACATCCCATTCCATCTCCTTCCCATCTTCATCCCATCTCTATCCCATCTCCATGCCATCTCATTGTCTCCATCCCGTCTCCATCCCATCTCCACCTCTCCATCCCATCTTCATCTCATCTCCATCCTATCTCCATCTCTCCATCCCATCTCCATCTCTCCATCCCATCTCATCCCATCTCCATCCCATCGCCATCTCCCCATCTCCATCTCCCCATTTCCATCCCATCTCCATCCCATCTCTAAATACCCATCTCCATCCCATCTCATCCCATCTCCATATCCCCATCCCATCTCCCCATCTCCAACTCTCTATCCCATCTGCATCTCTCCATCCCATCTCCATCTCCCCATCTCCAGCCCATCTCCATCTCTCCAACCCATCTCCATCTCTACATCTCAATCCAATCTCCATCTCCCATCTCCCCATCTTCATCCCATCTCTATCCCATCTCCATCTCCCCATCCCCATCACATCTCCATCTCTCCATCCCATCTCCCCATTTCCATTTCTCCATGCCCATCCCATCTTAATCTCTCCATCCCATCTCCATCTCCCCATTTCCATCCCATCTCCATCTCTCCATCCCATCTCCATCTCCACATCTCAATCCCATTCCCATCTCCCCATCTCCATCTCCCCATTTGTCTCCCCATCTCCACCCTCTCCCCTTCTGTCGCTCTCTCATCTCCCCATCTCCATCATATCCCTCATCCCATGTCCTTCTCCCCATCTGTCTCCCCATCTGTCTCCCCCATCTGCCCATATGTCTCCCCATCTGTCACCCCATCTGTCTCCCCATCTGTCTCCCCATCTGTGTCCCCATCTGTCTACCCATCTGTCTCCCCATCTCCCCCATTGTCTCCCTATTATCTCCCCCTATTATCTCCCTATTATCTCCATTATATCTAAATTATATCTTCATTATATCACCATTTGTTCTCCATTTTACCTACATTTAATCTCCATTATAACTAAATTTTATCTCCATCCCAATCTCTCCATCCCATCCCTATCCCATCTCCATCTCTCCATCCCATCTCCATCTCTCTATCCCATCTCCATCTCATCTCCGTCTCTCCACCCCATCTCCCCATCTCCATCTCCATCCCATCCCCATCCCATCTCCATATTTCCATCCCATCTCATCTCCCCTTCTCCATCCCCATTTCCAACTCTCCATCCTATTTCCATCTCCCCATCCAATCTCCATCTCCCATCTCCATCCCATCTCCATCCCATCTCCATCTCTCCATCCCATCATCTCCATCTCTCCATCTCCATCCCATCTTCATCTCCCCTTCTCATCCCATCTCCATCCCATTTCCATCGCTCCATCCCAACTCCTCATCTCCATCTCTCCATCACATCTCCATCTCCCCATTTCTATCCCATCTCCATCCCATCTCCATCTCCCCATCTCATCACATCTCTATCCCATCTCCATCTCTCCATCCCATCTCCATCTCCACATCTCAATCCCATTTCCATATCCCCATCTCCATCGCCCCATCTGTCTCCCCATCTATCTCCCCATCTGTCTCCCCATCTGTCTTCCAATCACCCCCTATTATCTCCCTATTATCTCCCCCTATTATATCCCTATTATCTCCTATTATCTACCCCAATTATCTCCCTATTATCTCCATTATATCTACATTTTATCTCCATTTTATCTCCATATCCCCATCTCCATGTCCCCCTACTCCATATCCCCGACCTCCATATCCCATCTCCATATCCCCCATCTCAACTACCTCATCCCAACTCCCCCATCCCATTGGCCCGTCTCAATCTCTCCATACTGTCTCCATCTCCCTTCTCTCCATCTCCTTATTCCTGTCTCCTCCATCTCTCCCACTCCCCCATCTCCCCTGTCCCCATCTCTCCCACTCCCCCATCTCTCCATGACCCCATCTCTCCATGTCCCCGTCTTTCCATGGCCCCATCTTTCCATGTCCCCATCCCTCCATGCCTTCCTTTCTCTATGTCCCCCACCTCTCCTTTTCCCCATCTCTCTATGTCCCCATCTCTCCATGTCCCCATCTCTCCATGTCCCCATCTCTCCCATCTCCTTCTCTCCCATCTCCATCTCTCCCATCTCCATTTCTCCCCGTGTCTCTCCCATCTGTCTACCCAAACTGTCTCCCCATCTGTCTCCCCATCTGTGTATACCATCTGTCTCTCATATCTGTCTCTCCCATCTGTCTCCCCATCTGTCTCCCCATCTGTCTCCCCCATCTGTCTCTCCATCTCAGTCTCCCCATCTCCATTCCATCTCCATCCCATCAACGTCTCTCCATTCCGTCTCCATCCCATCTCCAGCCCATCTCCATCCCATCTCCATCTCATCTCCATCCCATCTCCATATCACAATCTCATCCCATCTCCATCCCATCTCCATCCCATCTCCATCCCATCTCTATCCCATATCCATCCCATTTCAATCTCTCCATTCCGTCTCCATCCTATCTCCATCTCTCCATCCCATGTCCATCTCTCCATCCCATCTCCATCTCTCCATCCCATCTCCATCTCATCTCAATCTATCGATCCCATTTCCATCTCTCCATGCCATCTGAATTTGAATTTGAATTTTTAAGGATTTGTAGAGCGCACGTTCACTATGCAGTTTCTTGGCGCTGGGGGAAATACAGAGTAGGAAAGGCACTGGACTAGGAACTAAAAGCTTGGTGGAACAAAAAGGTTTTAAGGGCCTTGCGGAATTCCATGTAGGAAGAGGAGTGTCTGACTGAGGGCGGGAGGGTATTCCAAAAGGTGGGTGCCAAGACCGAGAATTTCTAGCCTCCCGACCTTAATTTCTTTAAACGGGGTATAACTAATAAAGATTTGGTGGATGAGCGAAGATCTCTGGATGGGCAATAGTTGGTAATAGCCGAATTGATAAAGGCAGGAGCAGTGCCCGCCCTAGCCTGAAAAGTGAGGCATCCAAGTTTGAAGAGGGCCTGTTGTTTGATGGGGAGCCAGTGAAGGGAAAGAAGGAGAGGAGAGGAGTGATGGAATTTGGGTAGGCCATATACCAATCGGGCTGCCTGGTTCTGCACCAGCTGAAGGCGTTGAAGTGCATAGGCAGGAGCACCGTTGTAGATGATGTTGCCATAATCAATCTTGGATATGACCATGGCCATTAGAATCAGTTTGAGTGCAGGGAGGGAGAAAAAACAGGATATTTTCCTAATAATACGCAAAGTAAAAAAACAGGAGGAGACAACAGAACTGATGTGGGAGTGAAGTGTGAGATGGTGATTAAGTGTGATACCGAGAGTCTTGACAGAGTCCGAGGGGATGGGGGGGCCAAGGGAGAGGGGCCAAAAGGAAGGAGACCAAGGGTTGCCGCTGCCCCCAGTCAGAACCAGCTCTGTTTTATCCGGGTTGAGTTTAAGATGGTTCGCGTTCATCCAATCCCGGATAAACAGCATGACGGACTGGAAGCTAGCGACATCAGATGTTGGGGAGGAATAATTAAAAATGAGTTGGAGGTCATCAGCATAGTTGTAAACTGTGACCTCCATTTGTTGTAGTGCAGAAATAAGGGGAAAAATATAAAGATTAAACAAAAGAGGAGAAAGAGAGGACCCCTGAGGGACACCACATTGCACTCTGCGGGGCGGGGCAGAAAATACAGCCAGATGGACGGCCTGGGTGCGGTCAGACAGGAAGGAGCCCAGCCAGGCCAATGTCGGTCCCCTTATGCCTGCCGCCTTGACATGGGAGAGAAGAATGACATGGTCCACCGTGTCAAAAGCGGCGGACAGGTCCAAGAGGACTAGGGCCTGGGGGGAGTTGGTGTCAAGTCCCTGTCTGAGTTGGTCCATGACCGAAATAACCACTTTCTCGGTGGAATGGCGGGGCCGAAAGCCCGCCAGGCAGGGTGCAAGGAAGTTGGAAGCCTCTATGAAGGAGCTGAGCGTCTGGGTGACATGAGACTCGGCTACCTTTCCCAGGTACGGGAGAAGGGATATGGGACGATAATTTGCCGGGGAGGCAGGGTCCGCCCAGGGTTTTTTTAATATGGGGATAATTGTTGCAGCTTTGAAAGAAATAGGGACGAGGCCATGCGTAAAAGAATCATTCAGAAGGGTGAGGGCGGGTAGGGGCAGTCAGAGAAGATCTGACGAAGGATGCGGGCCGGACAGATGTCGGCTGGGGAACCAGACTTAACACGTCTGAGTAGGGGAGTAAGGAGTCTTTGGTCAAAGCAGGGATGTGAGTAAAGGATAAATAATTGCCGACAGGCTGGGGATCTATAAAATTGGGCGATGGGGGAGGGATGTTAACTTTAATACGGGAGATTTTCTCAATGAAAAACTCGTTAAGCGAGTCACATAAAGTCTGGGAAGGGGGGATCTTAGGCAGAGTTCTCTCCGATGATGCCAGTTCGTGAACAGTGGCAAAGATCTCGCGTGGTTGGTTTTCCGCGGCTAGAATACGGCCTGAGAAGTATTCTGTCTTGGCTGCCAAGATGTCTTTTTTGTATTCACTAAGAATGGTGATATAGTGTTGCCTGCGGATCGGGCAGTATGTTGTTCTCCATGCTCGTTCAGCCTGTCGTAACTCCTGTTTCTTAGCTTTGAGGTTAGGGCTAAACCACTTGTTGGCATTATGAATGCGGTTGATGGAAATCCGTTTAAGGGGAGCCACTGGGTCGCAGGCTTTAGTAAGCCAGCGATCCAGAGTGGTGACCTGAGAATATGGGGTTAGGGCCGATAGATCCGGGCAGGTGGTAGTTAGTGAGTTGCACAAAGATGGAATGTCAACTCGACTCCAGTTCCTTGCCCAGGAGTTTCTGATGACAGAGGGTGCTTTGTCGAGGCTCAGGTCAAGCGAGAAAGCGAGCAGGGAGTGGTCAGACCATGGGCAGGGCGAGATAGTGGGGGAGAGATCGGGATGTTTAGTGTCCATATCTGATCAAGAGTGTGGCCTCGGTTGTGGGTGGGGGCATGAACGTGCTGAATAAAATTCAGACTGAGGAGCAATTGGGTGAAATCTTTGGAGGTAGCATCCTTGTTGGGGTCAGTAGGCCAGTAGTTAAAATCTCCCAGGACGAGGACAGATGCGCTATTAACTGCCAAAGTAGCCAGTAAGTCTTGAAGGGCAGGGAGAAAGCCAGGGGATTGTTGGGGTGGCCGATAAATCAGTACGCAAGAAAAGTGAATATTAAAAGAGGTACAGCGTAGGTGAGGCGAGTGGATGCAAAAGGATTCCCTTACGGGGGATCAGGGCTACCCCGCCGCCGGCTCTACCCTTGGGCCGGTCGGCGCGAAATATACAGTAATGGGAAGGGAGGGAACGCTCGGTAGGGAGTCAGAGCGATACCAGGTTTCCGTTAGAAACAATAAATCAGGGGAATTGGAATCTAAAAGATCAAAGATTTCCATTTGATGCATAACTGCAGACCGTGTATTCAACAGGAGGGCAGTAGTGAGGGGGGGAGGGAGCGGCGTAGTAGGCATAGATGAGGCAATGCCGAGAGAGTGAACAAGAGACAATGTTTCAGGATGTAGGGGCCAGTTTCTGCGAAAAGGGCGCAATTGTGACGAAGAGTATGCAATAAAATGGTCATAGTGGTGTGCCCCTTGCCCCGGCCGGCCGCGGACGGGTGCAGACGGGCTTAACTTTGGCGCAACTTCGGCGCGCCATCGACGCGCCTGCTGCACTCGTCCGCTGCGCGTTTGAAGACACATGCGCTTTTTATGGCGTGCACCCCCGAGCAGCTGGAACGCTAACTGCGGTCAAACCAACCTTCAGGCTACACCCAAAATGGCACCCGCCCTCCACACAATCGGCACAGGCAGCCGTGGTGGACCGGGGCTGGGGAGGCCACACAGGGAGGTAAGAAAGCACAAGAAATAATGTATTTTTAAAACTGAGCTTCAATAAGGAACATAACAGTGATTAGAATAAAATTCAGCGCCTGCATCCAAATCATGCAGGAGCGCCGGTTGTCATCAAGTTAAAAGTAAATTGTAGTCAGTGCAGCCTCTCGCTATCGCAATGCCCCCAGTGAGTAACAGGAGCTGCCACCACCTGATTAGCCCACAGCGAGCCCTGCGAGTCCTGCCGCTTTATGGCATGCACCCCCGAGCAGCTGGAACGCTAACTGCAGTCAAACCAGCCTTCAAGCTACACCCAAAATGGCACCCTCCCTCCACACAATCGGCACAGGCAGCCGTGGTGGACCGGGGCTGGCGAGGCCACACAGGGAGGTAAGAAAGCACAAGAAATAATGTATTTTTAAAACGGAGCTTCAATAAGGAACATAACAGTGATTAGAATAAAATTCGGAGCCTGCATCCAAATCATGCAGGCGCGCCGGTTGTCATCAAGTTAAAAGTAAATTCTAGTCAGTGCAGCCTCTCGCTATCGCAATGCCCCCAGTGAGTAACAGGAGCTGCCACCACCTGATTAGCCCACAGCGAGCCCTGCGAGTCCTGTCGCTTTATGGCGTGCACCCCCGAGCAGCTGGAACGCTAACTGCGGTCAAACCAGCCTTCAGGCTACACCCAAAATGGCACCTGCCCTCCACACAATCGGCACAGGCAGCCGTGGTGGACCGGGGCTGGGGAGGCTACACAGGGAGGTTAGAAAGCACAAGAAATAATGTATTTTTAAAACTGAGCTTCAATAAGGAACATAACCGTGATTAGAATAAAATTCGGCGCCTGCATTTCATTCTCCGTCCCATCTCCATCTCCCCATCTCCATCCCATCTCCATCTCCCCATCTCCATCCCATCTCTTAATCCCATCTCTCCATCCCATCTCCATCCCATCTCCATCTACCCATCTCCAACCCATCTCCATCTCTCCATCCCATCTCCATCTCCCCATCTCCATCCCATCTCCATCCCATCTCCATTACCATCTCTCCATCCTATCTCCATCTCCACATCTCAATCTAATCTCCCAATCTCCATCTCCCCATCCTATCTCCAACGCTATCACCCCTTCCCCATCTCCATCATCCCCATCTCCATCTCCACCATCTCCATCTCCCCATCTTTATCTTCCCAATCTCCCCATCATCTCACTATTATCTTCCTATTAGCTCCCAATTAGCTCCCTATTATCTCCATATTAGCTCCTTATTAGCTCCCTAGTAACTTCCTATTAGCTCCTTATTAGCTTTCTTTTAGCTCCCTTTTAGCTCCCTTTTAGCTCCATTTTAGCTCCATCTTAGCTCTGTTTCATCTCCATTTCATCCCCATTTCATCTCTATTTTATCTCCATATTCTCTCCCATCCATCCCCACTGGAAGAAGCCAAAGGATCTGATTCCCACCCTTCCTCTCCGACCCCACGAAAATCACCTGCGGAGTCCCACAGGGTTCACCCCTGAGCTCCACTCTCTTCCACATCTACGTGGCCCCCATCGCAGCCATCATCCGACAACACGGCCTCAACATCGTATCCTCATCCTCGACCCCACCACTGCCAAACTCAACTTCCAGAAAGGAATGCAAGATGTAGCAGTCTGGATGACCCAACAAATGCCTGAAGCTCAACGCTGGGACAGCACCTGGTGCTCCACTGCCCTCGGAAGCCCACCTACCCCCTCAGACCACGCCAAGAACCTCAGCATCGTAGATCCTGTGGGGCAGGCAAGATGGCGGCCGCTTAGGTGGACGTGAGCAGCACTAGGAGGCTGCGGTCCGATAACATCTAGGTGACCCTATCAGAAGAGGCTCCCTCATGCTATCCAATATATTTAACCCCCCCAAGGCTGAATGCTGCTCCTCCGTAAAGGAATTCGGCCCCAATACCTCGGTACGATCGTGAAGCGGTGTGTGGAGTATTATTTGAGGCGTTTGGTGCTCCGGCTCATAGACGAAGAGGTAATCATGGCTCCGAACTGGGCTACGGGCGGCGCTGCCTCCAAGGCAGCCACGGCTGCAGCCGCCCGTAAGGCTCGAAGTGAGGCACTTGCAGCATCTGCAATTATCCAGACTCCGATCCCAGGGGAGAGTGACCCGGTACCTGGAGAAGGCTCCCCCGGCCGTCCGCATCGACTACGACAACCCGAACCGCTGAAGAGAGGAAAGGGCTGGGCGTCGGGTGTAGGAGCCTCGAAGGGCCAGACGGTGATTGAACGATGCAGCGAGGAAGGGAGCAGGCTGCAGGTGAGACTGTAACGCTAGGAGCCGAACCAGCGGAAAACAGAGCCATGGTGGTGAGTCCGGGCAATATGGGACTGACCGCAACCGGTCAGAGAGGCTCAGATGGCAGTGAGCCCTTCGGAGATGGGTTTGACTGGGGTAGTTGTGAAGAATGCAGGGAATGCTGCACCTCATGAACAATTTACTGAGAATGTCTTAGCATCAGTGACTATCAGGGAGGACTCTGGTAACAAAGTCAGTGCCAATAGGGGGAACTGAGATAGGTCGCACAATATGCAGATACCTGATCCCACCAGGCCTCCTACGATTAAAGAATCTGTGAGCCAGTCCAGGAAGCAGAATGCAAATACTATACTGGCAGCTAAGACCCCCATGGAAGATAAAAATAAGGATGAGACTGGGAAGGATTCTAGTGAATGTTTTTTCTCTGTGACAGAAGAGGCAGAATGGTCGGACAATGCATTGAGCACCTCACAGGGGGCATGTAGGTTTAGAATCAGACCCCGAGGAAAGTGAGGCGGACCATCGATCATATATTAAGAAAACGCTGGCTCAAAGGGGAAAGGAAAATAGAGAAAAAAAGGATCTTTCATGGGACTATTCCGCAACTACTCAACTCTCAGGGTCATCTGGACAGACACCTCCAGGTCTAACTGCTGAATCCCCCCCACATTAGAGTTCATTCATGAAGCAATCCTTGCTCACAGGGAAGAGGCTCAACAGGGTAGTCGCAAGACACAGGCAGGGATAAGAAAGATGCAGGGGTGGTAAGGAAGCTTTCGAAGGCATTTTCTAATATGGGAAAAAGAGTGGTAAATCTGGAGGAAAGAATGATGGTCGTAGAATATGACGCAACTAATGCGGTAACTTTGGTGGAATCTCATGGAGAACGGATTAAGGACATACAGTGGAAACTAGAAGAGTCTGAAAACAGACAAAGAAGAAACAACTTAAGAGTTCCAGGAATCCAGTAGGGCCTGGAGGGGTCCGACACTAGGACCTATATGGTCACCCTCTTTTCGGCAGCCTTCCCAGAGCTATCCGAGTGGAACTGGGCTTCTGAGATTCAGAGAGCACATCGCATACCCTTCAAACAAAGAGCACCAGTAAAGGAGGGTGATAAACCACGTGCTATATTAATTTTTCTCAGAAGCTTTTTGCTGCGCCAGACCATATCTGATGAAGCCAGGCCTGATGCCAGGAGGACAACAGGGGGGCTTCATTCTTTGTAAGACCAGACTTCTGCCATGTAATGGTAGAAAGGCGTTGGAGGTTAAGGCAGCTGTTGAAACCCTTCCAGGATAAAAAGATCCAAGTGTATCTGGTCAATCCGGCACAGCTTAAAATTATCAATCAGGTAGGCACTCAATATTTCTCTTCAGAGATTAAGGCAAAAGAATATCTGGACTCCCTAGACAAATAATCTGTTTAATTTCTGATATGTTTAGCTGGTGGGGTCGAGGGGGGATGGTAATAGCTATCTTTAATGAGCTTATTGAAGAAACAGCGTGGGGGTAAGCTTGGGTAGAGAACAGGGAAAGGTAAGCTTACGTTTTGTATTTGTTGAGTAACTTCTATATGCATAGGAAGATTGTTGTCTTACCCTACTTTTCCCTTTTAGGTGTAAAGGGTTTATCAGAATTTTAGCTTCCGGCTGCACTTAAGGGACTGTGGTCTGCTAGGACTGCGTACACCATATGCACAGACCTTTGTCTGAGCGTCCTGAGGGGGTAGATAGACTCAAGAAGTGGTAGGGGGGTGGGGAAGGGGTTCACGGAGGGGAGAAAGGAGGGCAAGAGGACGGAGGTGGTAGGGTTTCATGGGGTATGGAAGGGTCAAAGGGGGGGGGGCAGGAAAAAAGGAAAAAAAAGGAAATGTCATCTATTTCTGGTGCATTGCTGTTAGTGGTAAAAGATTTGTAGTCTTAATAAATGCCGATGCTCGGTCCTGGGACCTGCTGGGAGCTGTTGATTAAAAGAAGGATGATGAGAAAACTTAAGATATGTACATTGAACACAGGGGGGATGAATGACTGGCATAAAAGGCAAAGATTAGGGCACTTTCTAGGGATGAATCACATCAATATAAATTGTATACAGGAAACCCATTTGCCCTGGTCTAAGAAACACCTCTTAAATGTTACAGGGTTTGAGGTACAGGTATGCTCCATGCAGACATCCACCGTTAAGGGGGTGGCAATATTGGCCAGAAATAACCTGGGTGGTAGCAAGGGTTTTTTAGCAGACACTTTAGGTAGATGGGTGATTGTGGAACTGAAGATAGGGATAAATCTGTGTACAATTTATGGATCTAATCAAGATGAACCTGATTTATTTGATAATTTAGAAGTGGAGTTACTGAACTGGCCGCAGCCCCTAATAGTTTGCTGGGATTTTAATATCTCTGCAGACTTTGTGGGTAGTAGCAACAGGCTAGCATATACTGGGCTGAACCCCAAAGTTTTTAGAGCTCTGTCTGCTTTGATCACTACACACAGCTTGGTGGATGTGTGGGGAGATAAGGAACCCTATAACCCGGGCTTTACCTATTTTTCTTGTCCCTTCAAAAAATATACTAAGTTAGACTATTTCTTTATATCATCCTCAGAGGTGGGCAAGATTGGGATTACTAAAATGCCAAAAACAATCTCCGATCATAACCCCTTAATTTTAAACTACGAATATCACCTGGTTAATAATCCCCCATCTAGATGGACGTTTGAGAGAAGATTGCTACTTGATGCCGAATTCGTAGACCACCTTAGGAGCTGGTCTCAAAGCTATTTTGATATGAATAGGTATAGCCCCCCTCGAATCTATGTGTGGGACTCCTTCAAGGCAGCACTACGCGGTACAATAATCAGCTTCTCTGCTAGTCAGAGGAAAAAAACAAGACAGGCGCATGAGGTGCTAATGAAACAACTAGCCCAGGCAGAGGAGCAGCATATAAAAGACATCTCAGGAGGTAAAGATGCTGAGGAGAGTTTATCTAAGATCTTGGCCCTCAAGGTGGAAGTCTATAAAGGAACAGCTCAGAGAAGCGCTGATGATTATCAAATGCAGAAGGGCAGAATGTACGAGACAGGAGAGCAGGCAGGAAAGTTATTGGCATTAAGAATTAGACAGGGATTAAGCAGAAATATGATTGACAAAATTCAGATGGCCAACCAGGAGTACACGGAGATAGAAGACATTAGAAGGGTGTTTCAGGACTTATACCAAAATTTGTATCAGGAAGAGGATAGGGCAGAATTTTCTAGTCTGGCCTTTAAAGATCTGGGTCATAGTCTGCCTGACCAGGAGAAAGCCGAGTTAGATAAAGATTTGGAATTGACCGAAGTGATCCATGCGCTGGAGGATTTAGCTGCAGGCAAGGCAACAGGGGCTGATAACATCCCACTCGAAGTATATACATGCCTCCAGACAGTCATAGTCACTGTTCTACTGGATCTATTCTGTGGTATAATTTGCTCAGTGGAAGTGCCAGGTTCCTGGAAAGAGACAAGCATAGTTCTCTTTCATGAGAAGGGTAAAGTTAAGGAGGACCCCGAGCCGTATCGCCCGATATCCCTCAGGAATACAGATACCAAAATATATGTGAAGGTTCTGGCAAATAGGCTGGGAGGGGTCATTGGCGCTCTGGTGTCCCCGTGGCAGCATGGGTTTATCCCTGGTAGAGGAACAACGGACCATATAAGGCGAGCTATTACGCTTTTTGATGCGCATGCTATCACGAGGTATCGGATCGCCATGATCCTTCTCGACGCCGAATAGGCCTTCGACCGGGTCACTTGGTCATATTTGTGGGGGATATTGGAGCGAAGGGGCTTTTGCCCCAAAATAAAAAGGCTATTAAGGCGATGTATATCGATCCATGTGCTAGAATTCAGTTAATGGGTGGGGGGTTGGATAAAATATACATCTCCCAGGGGACGCATCAAGGGTGCCCCTGCTCCCCAATCCTATTTGCTCTTAATATTGACCCGTTAATTAGAAAGATACTGGGGCATGAGGGCATCAAACCAGTTATGTGCAACGGATTTGAAACCAAAGTACTAGCATATGTTGATGATCTGGCAATAACAACTTCTGATCCGGATGCCGCTATGCTTGTTCTGAGGGCAATAACTTCTGAGTTCGGACGGTATTCAGGGTATCTCTTGAATGAAAATAAGACACAAATAGTAGGTTTCAGTAATATTATAAAATTGGATGGAAGATACATGGACTCAGCAATTTACCTTGGGTGTCACGATTCGCTCCCTGTGTTCTCGTGTCCACCACCAGGGGGCTGAACTGTGGGACTCTCCAGTGTTCTAATATGCTACCTGACACTCCCCTGCATGCATATCTTGACTTCCAGCCATTTTGACACTATTTGGGAATTGACATCCATTCCCAATCCATGCCGGGTTTTGTGAAAGCCAGCCTGCTTAGACTTAAAGCCAGCCTACTCATGCCTGAAACTCCATTACCCAGAATTCCCTGCTCACTGCTTTGTCTCCACTCCTGCAGGCCAAGGATGGGTGGAAGAATTCAGCTCACCTGTGGCTGGCTGCTGCTAGCCTGCTCACACCAGCTGCATGTGATTACTGTGAGCTCTTTTAAGCCCCAGCTCCTTTCAGGCAAAGGTTGGTCATTGTAGCTGTTTACTGGTGAGACCTATCCTTGTTTCCAGTGCTCTCTGAGCTTTTGCTTTCCTTGTTTCCAGAGTTCTTGTGCTGCAGCAGTTTCCCTTGTCCCTGAAATAGCACTGCCTGCAGTGCTACCTTGATTCTTGAGCTTTAGCTCAATTCTAGTTCCTGCTCCTGAGTCCCAGCATTTCTTGTTTCCTGAGCTGCAGATCTTTCCTGTTTCCTTGAACCAGTACTACCTGCAGTGCTACCTTGACTCCTGAAGCTTTAGTAATTTCCCTGTTCCTGAACTAGCACTGCCTGCAGTGCTACCTTGACTCCTGAAGTTTTGGTAATTCCCTGTTCCTGAACTGCCACTGTCTGCAGTGCTGCCTTGACTCCTGAGCCTGAACTGCCACTGTCTGCAGTGCTGCCTTGACTCCTGAGCCTTAGGTCACTTCTTGTTCCTGCCCCAGCACTGCCTTCTATGATACTTTGTTTTCTTGAATCCTTAACCTGCACTGTTCTAGTATACCCTTGTAGTCTCCTCTTCTGTATATCCTTTTCCAGCCCCTGCCTTTCTTCCCATTTCCTTGGTTCCAGTTCCTAGTTTGCTTTCTTTCTATTCTGCTGTCTTACTTCTGTTACCTTGTATGTTTGTTACCTGCTTTCTGCCAAGTGTGCCCTGTGATTTCCTTCGATTCCTGTTAAGCACTCCGCCTTGCTAGATCCTTGTCTATTGTGCTTGTGTTTAGTTCTACCCCCTTGCTGTTACTGCCTTGCGTGTTCCTGTTTTATCGCCAGGATCCGTGGGCACAGCTGACTACCTAGGTGGTGTTTCTTGTTCACTGTGAGTATTGTCTTTGAGTTACATTTATAACATCACCATAGGTATAAGCTCCACAGACCCTGCCTTTGCATGCATATCCTACATATGGGTATTTGCAGTCAGTATCTGTAACAGCAATTGTGGGTAAGAAACTTACTGAGCTTCAGTCTTACCGTGTGGAGCTCCTGAGTGCTTTACCCCACACCCCCCTTTATTGTTAATGTTTCATATATATGTCTTGCACATTCATCCTGGGTGTCGTTATTCTGAATGCTAAATTGCCTTGTGAGTGCCCTTCCTTTCTGAGTCTTACCCATCTTGTTCACTTGTACAGGCTTCACCTTTGGATCCCTTTTTCTACTCTGACTCCCTGTATGATCCTGGGCAGCGCTGTACTCCCCTTCCTGTGTAAGTTTTCTACCCAGTTCCTAGTCCTTGCCCAAGTCCCTGACTGTGTTCCCCACATAGTCACGGACAGTCCCTGACATTGGGGTCAGGATTAGCCCTCTAATGGAGTCTATAATTAAAGAACATTTTGAGCCACTGGTTGACTCAATGTCAACTGAGCTAAAAAGGATAGACTCCATTCATCTGTCCATAATAGGAAGAGCAAACGTGTTAAAAATGACAATGCTTCCGAAAGTACTATACCTCTTTCGTGCAATCCCGCTCATGGTGGGGTAAAGCGTGATAAAATCTATAGATTCAGTTTTTATAAAATGTATCTGGCAGTATGGGAAAACAAGAAGATCCCTTAAATACCTGTCTTTACCACAAGAAAGAGGAGGATTAGGGGTCCCGAATATTCGGTTTTATTTGGTGGCTTGTCTTTTTATTCAGATGACGATACTTCTGGATACTGCCACAGATATGACAAATAGCGTACTTGGGAATATCTATCCCCTTCTATTTTTGAATTATTGCTAGGAAAGGAAGCATTGGGGCTCTTACTGCGTAAAACAGATCGACGATATTACAATAAAAAAGATACAAGGTACTGGATAGCGTTTGGAGGGTGTGGAAGGTGATCCAGAAAACTTTAGGAATTCCCAAATATATCTGTAAGAGGGTGGATACCTGACTATGGTTACCCCAGATTTTTTGCCTAGTGTTTAGCTGGTTTTCGACTTAGTTGGCTTGGGATCCTGCTAATCATGGTCCCAGGCTATCTGCTCTCTCCTTAAAATGGACTCCATGTACCCTAGGTGCATAACTAATTGGTATTGGATCACCTTATCAGCCCCTGTACAGTGTACTATAGGTACCCAGGGCATAGTTGCATCACAGGCCTACCAGGGGCTGCAGCATATCTTTTGCCACCCCTGGCTGGCTATCCAAACTGACACAACTGGCTGATCACTCAGCTGGGGCAAGGTTGTGTAAACACCCCTTGCTTAGATATAGTATACCTATATCTAAACCTATATCTGGACACATATATGCCTATAAGTCACTCCTATGGCAGGCCTTAACAATCCTGGAGGCAGAGTGCTTGGTTTTATGTGAGATGGTGCTCTAGCATGAGCTGAACCTGTCTGCAGCTTTCGGAACCATTTCCTTATAGCTGTTCAGGGTATTGCCATACCATATGCTGTTAAGTGCATTATAATCCTCGCGGTTATTGCTAACTTTGGTTTGGCTTTATCAAAACATGTCGTGTAAGGTGTCATACACTTTGGAATACTACCCCCTCACCATTCTGGCGACTGAGGTAGCATTCCACCCTTCTAGAGGGAGAAGACATGTTAATTTACTTAAACGCGGTTAAATCTAACCAGAGCCTCAGCATCACAAAATGGATGCTGCTGCCACAGACGGGGGTCTGGCCTCCTGCTGCTGACCGAAACTCCAGCAGGGGTGCCCTGGACAAAAGGTTTCCTGTCACAGGGAGGTGTTACACCACCCCAGACAGGAGATAGTGGATTGAGGCAGGCAGGGCGAGTGAAACTAGACACTGCCTGGGGCGCACAAGGCTCCCCATGCATAGCTCAGTTCAAACCGGTGCTGGGACACTCCAGTCCCAGCTCTGGCGTGAAACTGGAGAAAGGGAAAGGGGTGTAACCACCCCCTTCCTGGGTCCCACCCATAGGAGGGACCTAGCAGGTAATCCAGCCCCTTGATTTGGAATAAAGGTAGGAGCTGTGCCCAGGAGCATTAGATTATCCTGACTGAAACTTTGATACAGAACTCTGGACCCTTCGACATCCCACTCGACGTGGAAGACTGAAGAATTTCCCTTGTGGTCAAGGAGTGACCACTTTGTGCAAACAGGCACCATCCAGCGCCCAACAGTTTGCTTTGTTGCAGTTCCTGCCAGAACTCGAGCAACAGAGATCGACAAGACTCAGCTTCCCTGACTTCCAATAGACCGATCCACAGTCCCAGCCAATCTGAGACCCATGGAGGCGACGTGAAGCGTGGGGCCGGCCATCTTGAAAAGACTGCAAAGTCCTGACGGTGCAGCTCCCAAGGCACCCTCAAAGCTGTGCATTAGAGTCTGAGAACCCCCATTCCCGAGCAGCTTGTGCACTGAAGATCACCCCTCCACACTCACCGAGTGCTTCGTGGGGCCCATTTGCATTTTCCTGCTTGATGCATCTGTCCGGTCACTTGCCCGTTGGCTAGTGGCCTCTATGACAAAAAATCTTTGAAACTACTCTGCTAGTCTGGTTGCTCCAGACTGTCCCTCGCTCCCCTGAAAAGGAGCTACCGCTCTGACCTTGCTGGTCCGAGTAAGAAGCGAACTTCTAATCCTGCGTGGGTTGCCTTTGCCAAGGCCTGTTGACTCTGATCTGGATACCGACACCGCCGCCAGCAAGAGCCTTTATGGGACAGCTCATGATCCACTCCTGGTCATCCTCTATGCCCCCAAGTCCACGTGGCAGTGGAGTCAAGCTTCCCGTCAGTGACCTGATTGCGCCCGACATCGCCTGGTTCCTTCCTGGTTCCATCCTGGTCACTGGCTAGTGATCCAGACTCTGTCCCCTCTGCTTTCAGCTACTCTACATCTTCGATCCACCCTTGGATCCAACCGGACTCTTCTCTCCTGGCCGCCTGCAGCATCTTCATCTCCAGGCTCCATAGAACTCCACGACGAAACCCGACACACTTTGGCACCTATGCACCCACTTCTTGTGGGTGGGGTAACGATCTAACAGCGGTGCTCCTGTAGTGGTTTACGCCTCTAGTGTCCTAGTTCAAAGTGGAATAATTCTATTCCAGTCGGAAGACTTCCGAAACAGTAACTTTGTAACTTTTACGCACCATTGACTTTGCATTGGTGCATGCGTGTGCTTTTAGCGCTGCACCCGAATCCCGCGGGCTACTCCCGTCCTAACTGCTGTTAGTCCAGTGTAGTCCAAGCGATTCCCAAGACCCCAGGCCTTACCATTGTTCGTAAAGTGATACTTATATCACTTATTCAGTATATCGTTTGATTGGCCACCGGCCCTATCCATAATTGTGCAACTTGTGTATGTTAACTGTGCTTTTGTTTAAACGCTTGTGCCTCTGGACTCATAAAGAGTACAGAGGATTATTCTAGTAATAAATACATATATTTTTATAATATATAACTTGTGTGGTGTCCTTTCATTTGGTATTACAGGATTGCATATGGTAAAACAGCTGGCTTCACATGCCCTCTTGAGTTTAGCCTAAGACTGCTTAGTCCATGCTACCCCTAGGATAGCTTGTCTATAAGGTTGACTTTACAACCACCACCATAAGGGATTGTTTGGACTGATACAAGGTGCTCACTAGAATAGTGAACATCATACATCAGGCCAACTTCTCACATTTGTGACAGCGGTGGGATTTGAGCTTGCTGTTGTTTTACCATTGCAATCTTTATATCATTTGAAAGATCACATTAAGTACTATAGGTACATATAAACAAAGCTTACATACTTAAGTTCTACTGAACTTAGTAGTTGTAGATTAAAGGGCTTAGCACACCCTGACTACAACTGACTAGCAAGGTTCTAGTAGGAAAACACATAGTGTAGGTAAGTGCACTACTTACACCTCACTAGAAGTCATGTCTGGCACAGGTGAGCCAAGCAATGCTCTGCCTGTGGCAGGTGACCTTACCAAGGCACCTTCCAGCTATGACAACTTCAGCTTCAGGGACTTGAGTGCCTTGTGCACTACAAGGGGGCCGAAAAAGGGTCACAACCCTACCAATCCCATCCTGATAGGAATCCTAGAGAAGGATGACCTAGAAAAGTCTAAGGCAGGGCCCTCAGACAATCCAGGAGAGGGAGTAACACCCCCAGATGATGAGGCCATCACCTCCATAGTGGTAGAAGATGAGGAGGTGGATGGAAATGATTCAGATGATCTAGGGGAAGACCAGGTCCAAGTTGGCAGGCTTAACCATGCTAACTTGAGCCTACATGGGGATGGAGAGGGGAACCACCGCCCCAGACCGAATAGCAGAATACTCCCTGGCAATAGAAGAGAGAGATCCCTTTCAAGGGACTCCAACCTTTCTAATGCCTCAAGGGGATCTCAGAGGGGAATGACTTCCCCCAGAGAAAAGAGCATAAGGCCAGGATGAGAGCTGTCAAACTCCAGATAGAGAGGGAAGAGATAGCCCTGGCCCAAGCTAAACTTGCTTTAGCAAGGGAACACAAATTGAGTGGATTAGATACCACTGGTGGCAGCATTATTCCTAAAGAGAAAGACAGGTCCTATGACAATAGAAACCTGCCAAAGATTGTGCCCCCCTACAAGGAAGGGGATGACATCCACAAATGGATGACTGCTCTGGAGAGAGCCAGCATGGTACAGCAGGTTCCTCAGGATCAGTGGGAAGCAATCTTATGGTACTCCTTTTCTGAGAAAGGGAGAGACAAGCTCCTCACTGCTAGACCTGAGGATGCTAAAAACTACTCTGTCCTGAAGAGTGCTCTTATTGATGGGTTTGGCCTAACCACTGAGCAATACAGGTTGTTGTTCAGAGATACCCAAAAAGCTCAGACTCAGGAATGGACTGATTTTGTAGATTGTGCTACTAAGGCTCTGGAAGGTTGGTTACTTGGCAGCAAAGTACATGACTATACAGGATTGTATAATTTGATTATGAGGGAGCAGATCCTTAGTAATTGTCAAAACCAGCTTTTGCACCAGCACCGGGTGGACTCAGATCTGGCATCTCCACAAGAATTGGGTAAGAGGGCAGACAAATGGGTCAGAACCAGGATTAGGCCTAAGAATCAGGGTAATGACCAAAAGAAGGATAATTCCAAGGCTCAAGAGAAAGGTGGGGATACATCAAAAGACAAGTCTCCCACAGGGCCCCAAAACTCCAAGGATGGGGGTGGGTCCCAAAACACTTCCTCTAACCCAAAGAAGCCTTATTGTCATGCCTGTAAGCAGACTGGCCACTGGAAAACAGATAGCTGTTGTCCAAAGAATAGCAATAAAGAAAATATTCCTCCAAGTAAAGCTCCAACAGCCCCTGTTACTATTAGTAGTAATCCCCCAGGAGGTGGGAGCACCCCCAAGAATTTGGCTGGGTTTACTTTTGGAACTCAGGTGGACTCTGGCCTAACCAGGTCCCCAACTACAGCTACTCTTGTCTGTGGAAATGGCATGGGGTTTGCCAACTTCACTGCTTGCCCAAATACTTTGAGCAAGTACAGACAGGAGCCCCACATCAATGGTCAGAAAGATGAGGCCTATAGAGACACAGGGGCTAGTATAACTATGGTGACTGAGAATCTAGTCCCGTCAAGGCAATTTTTACCTGATGCCACATACCAGGTGACCAATATTGATGGAGTGCAAACCAATCATCCCATGGCAGAAGTAAATCTCAACTGGGGAGGTGTCACTGGCGCAAAGAGAGTGGCAGTGTCAACAAACTTGCCTGTAGATTGTCTACTGGGGAATGATTTGGAAATCTCAGCCTGAGCTGAGGTGGAACAAGAAACCCATTCAAAAATGGTAAATCTCCATGGAAAGGTTAGTGGGGCTGTGATGGCCACAGCCCCAATCCAAGATGTCCTTCCTGAAAAGGCTGGTAGGGCTGTGCTAGTCTCAGCCCCATCTCAAGCAGACTCCTTCCCTAGACAGATTAGCAGGGCTGTGATGGTAACAGCCCATACCCAAACTGAGTCCCTCCCTGAAAAGGTTGGTGGGGCTGTGATGGCCACAGCCCAAACTCAAACAGATTCATGTGTTGTAAAGCCTGAAACTATGGATCACTCCACACAAACAGAGAGCATTGAGGGGGAAGAGAAATCTCCCTCCCACCAGACTTTAGGAAAGGATCAGCTTCCTCAGGGAACTGATCTTACCCCTTGTGAAGAAGAAACTGCCCCAGAGGTAGTCAGGCCTAGCCTGACAGAGCCCATGATGTCAGTGGACCCTTCCAAGGTGTGACCCAGTCTGGAGCAGGTAACCTGCCCCTCTCTATCCTGCCTCAGCTAGCCCAGGGCTGCAGAGGTCAAGGAGGTCAGTGAGCCCCAAAGGGCCCCCTGTCGAATAAAACACTCCCATCAGCAGATTAGGGGCACCCAAGCTAGCAGCCCTAGCCAGGTGAAAACTTTAAAAACTCCTGTGGGATCGCCCTTACACCTAGTTAGGAACCTCCCCCAGATGGACACTGGTGGGCACAGCCAAACATGGGACCCAAAGGCCCCAAACCTGACTTGTCCCTCCAGTAAGCCAACAAAAGGGACCCAGCCTCCAGCTGTAGGCAGCCAGAGGTTGACCCTGAGAGCACAGTGCAACTCAGTGAAGGAAAGAAAGGCACACATGGTGGAAGATGATTGGAGAAAGCTGAGCCCTACAATAGTGGAGACTCACTTCAGTACTCCATCTCAACACCAGCCTTTTACTTTGCCAAAACACACCACAGGTAGTGATTCCCTATGGTGGAGACCCTCTGATACCCCTAGGGTGAGGGATTGCTTAGTGGACCATGAGATAGGGGGTAACCATGCCAGTGCAGGTTCCTCCTTATATGGCCACTCAGGTAATATAGGCTTACCTGGCCAAGGATAGCCTTATCTCCTTTCGTTTTGGGGGGGGGGTGTATGTAGGAGGGTGGATACCTGACTATGTTTACCCCAGATGTTTTGCCTTGTGTTTAGCTGGTTTTCGACTTAGTTGGCCTGGGATCCTGCTAATCAGGGTCCCAGGCTATCTGTTCTCTCCTTAAAATGGACTCCATGTACCCTAGGTGCATAACTAATTGGTATTGGATCACCTTATCAGCCCCTGTACAGTGTACTATAGGTACCCAGGGCATAGTTGCATCACAGGCCTACCAGGGGCTGCAGCATATCTTTTGCCACCCCTGGCTGGCTATCCAAACTGACACAACTGGCTGATCACTCAGCTGGGGCAAGGTTGTGTAATCACCACTTGCTTATATATAGTATACCTATATCTAAACCTATATCTGGACACATATATGCCTATAAGTCACTCCTATGGCAGGCCTTAACAATCCTGGAGGCAAAGTGCTTGGTTTTATGTGAGATGGTGCTCTAGCATGAGCTGAGCCTGTCTGCAGCTTTCGGAACCATTTCCTTATAGCTGTTCCAGGGTATTGCCATACCATATACTCTTAAGTGCATTATAATCCTCGCGGTTATTGCTAACTTTGGTTTGGCTTTATCAAAACATGTCGTGTAAGGTGTCATACACTTTGGAATACTACCCCCTCGCCAGTTCTGGCGACGGGAGTAGCATTCCACCCTTCTAGAGGGAGAAAACATGTTACTTTACTTAAACGCGGTTAAATCTAACCAGAGCCTCAGCATCACAAAATGGATGCTGCTGCCACAGACACGGGTCTGGCCTCCTGCTGCTGCCGAAACTCCGGCAGGGGAGGCCCGGACAAAAGGTTTCCTGTCACAGGGAGGTGTTACACCACCCCAGACAGGAGATAGTGGATTGAGGCAGGCAGGGCGAGTGAAACTAGACACTGCCTGGGGCGCATAAGGCACCCCATGCATAGCCCCGTTCAAACCAGTGCTGGGACACTCCAGTCCCAGCTCTGGCGCGAAACTCGACAAAGGGAAAGGGGTGTAACCACCCCCTTCCTGGGTCCCACCCGTAGGAGGGACCTAGCAGGTAATCCAGCCCATTGATTTGGAATAAAGGTAGGAGCTGTGCCCAGGAGCATTAGATTATCCTGACAAACTTTGATACAGAACTCTGGACCCTTCGACATCCCACTCGACGTGGAAGACTGAAGAATCTCCCTTGTGGTCAAGGAGTGACCACCCTGTGCAAACAGGCACCATCCAGCGCCCAACAGTTTGCTTTGGTGCAGTTCCCGCTTGAACTCGAGCAACAGAGATCAACAAGACCCAGCTTCTCTGATTTTCAACAGCCCGATCCACATTCCCAACGAATCTGAGACCCGTGGAGGCGACATGAAGCGTGGGGCCGGCCATCTTGAAAAGACTGCAAAGTGCTGACCGTGCAGCTCCCGAGGCATCCTCGAAGCTGTGCATTGGAGTCTGAGAAGCCCCATCCCCGAGCAGCTCATGCACCAAAGATCACCCCTCCACACTCACTGAGTGCTGCGTGGGGCCTTTTTGCATTTTCCTGTTTGACGCGTCTGTCCGGTCACTTGCCCGTTAGCTAGTGACCTCTACGACAATGAATCTTTCAAACTACTCTGCTACTCTGGTTGCACCAGATTGGCCCTCGCTCCCCTGAAAAGGAGCCACCGCTCTGACCTTGCTGGTCTGAGTAAGAAGCGATCTTCTAATCCTGTGTGGGTTGCCTTTGCCAAGGCCTGTTGACTCCGATCCGGAAACCGACACTGCCGACAGCGGGAACCTTTGTGGGACAGCTCGTGATCCACTCCTGGTCATCCTCCATGCCCCCGAGTCCACGTGGCAGCGGAGTCAAGCTTCTCATCAACCACCTGATTGCGCCCGACATCGCCTGGTTCCTTCCTGGTTCCATCCTGGTCACTGGCTAGTGACCCAGACTCTGTCCCCTCTGCTTTCAGGTATGCTACATCTTCGATCCACCCTTGGATCCAACCGGACTCTTCTCTCCTGGCCGCCTGCAGCATCTTCATCTCCAGTCTCCATAGAACTCCACGACGAAACCCGACACACTTTGGCACCTATGCACCCGCTTCCAGTGGGTGAGGTAACGATCTAACACCAGTGCTCCTGTAGTGGTTTACACCTCTAGTGTCCTAGTTTAAAGTGGCATAATTCTATTCCAGTCGGAAGACTTCCAAAACAGTAACTTTGTAACTTTTACGCACCATTGACTTTGCCTTGGTGCATGCGTGTGCTTTTAGCGCTGCACCCGAATCCCGCGGGCTACTCCCGTCCTAACTGCTGTTAGTCCAGTGTTGTCCAAGCGATTCCCAAGGCCCCATGCCTTACCATTGTTTGTAAAGTGATACTTATACCACTTATTTAGTATATGGTTTGAGTGGCCACCTGCCCTATACATAATTGTGCAACTTGTGTATGTTTAACTGTGCTTTTGTTTAAACGCTTCTGCCTCTGGACTCATAAAGAGTACAGAGGATTATTCTAGTAATAAATACATATATTTGTATAATATATCACTTGTGCGGTGTCCTTTCATAGGGTATTACAGGATTGCATATGGTAAAACAGCTGGCTTCACATGCCCTCTTGAGTTTAGCCTAAGACTGCTTAGTCCATGCTACTTCTAGGATAGCTTGTCTATGAGGTTGACTTTACAACCACCACCATAAGGGATTGTTTGGACTGATACAAGGTGCTCACTAGAATAGTGGACATCATACATCAGGCCAACTTCTCACAATAACTATTACACACCTCTGTGGAAATCAAACCTTTTTCCTCATTTGAGTAGTGATAGATTCTGGGCAACCTGGGAGGTCCAAGGGATTAGGAGCATCGGGCACCTCTGGGAGGGAACGGCCCGATGAGTTTCACAGATATAAAGCGGAAATTTGGAATAGCATCAAATCATGCTTTACGTATTTACAAATTTCCCAAACTCTAGTAAGTGTTAGGCCCCGGATCACCTTAGGAAGGAAAATTAATATTCTGGAGTATATTTTGGCAGGGGGTACTAACATTGGTACGATATACGGAGGCCTGATTTCTATGACACAGGATGATATGGAGAAGGGGGAGGCCTCCTGGACCCTGAAACTAGGTGACCCAGATATTGATTTTGATACGGTTTTATTGATGGCAGGTAATCTATTCCGTTCTTTGAACCTCAGGGCTCAACATTACAAGACATTATATAATCTATATTATACTCCAGCCAAGCTATTTGAGTAGGGGAAAACACATGACGATAAGTGTCCAAGATGTTCCCAGGGGTCGGCAAATTTGGTACATATGTTTTTTTCAATGTAGTACACTTAGGAAGATAGGCAAAGAGATTGAAAAATTCTGGGAGGGGCTGCGAGGGGTTAAAATTACCCTATCCCCGGTTCTAATGATTTTGGGCACTGATGATAATTTGAGATTGAAAAAGGAGGTGGAAGCCTTTGTATTTATCTGTGTGACTGTTTTAAAAATAATATTGGCTGCGGGCTGGAAAGACTCTATGTCTCCCTCATTTCAGATGTGGCTGTCAAGATTATTGGGGATTCATAATATTGAAGCAGCATTATACTCTCGTGGTAAAAGGATGAGGGAGCTAGCGCAGAACATCTGGGCCCCTCTCAAAAGTTGGAGGGAAGCTAGTGTATAAACTCCTTTTAATTGCTTTTAATCAGTCTTGGATAATAACATTCTCTGTATATTGCTGTGCATTATTGTGTTTCTGATGAATTTATCACTATTTATCTTCTAATGTAATGTATTTTAAACATATGGATGATTAAATGTAATATTGATCAATTATTTAACTTTTGTATGCACCAGATATTTAATAAAAAAAAAAGAATTAAAAAAAGAACCTCAGCATCGGACTCGACTCATCACTCACCACGAACCGACAGATCAAGGCCGTCACCTCCAGCTGCTTTAATACCCTCCCATCCTCCGCAAGACCTTCAAGTGGATCCCCTCCTGAGTCAAGGAAGACAGCCATCTGTGCACTCCTCACCAGCAGACTAGACAACGGAAATGCACACCGGCATCAACAAGCCCCTACTCCGCAGACAATACAGAACACCACCGCCAGACTCTTCCTCGGCATCACCCCGACAAACACATCAGTCAACATCTACGAAGTCTCCACTGGCTCCCTGTGTAGAAAAGAGTCACTTTCAAAATCCTCATTCATGCCTACAAATGCCTACACAACAATGGACCCATATACCTGTACGACAGAATCAACTTCCGGGTACCCAAAAGAAATCTCCGATGTTCAAACCTCGCACTGGCTGAAACCACGCGCATCCACAGAGCCAGAGCAAGCGGAAGATCCTTCTCTCACATTGCAGCTAAGACCTGGAACGAGCTACCGACAGACATCAGATCTGCCCCCTCCCAGAACACCTTCAGGAAGATCCTCAAGACCTGGGCCTTCCGCTAAACAGATCTGCAGACCCTCCCCCACGTGCCTTGAGTCCTCCAGAGGTGAGTAGCGTGCTTACAATTCCCTGATTGATTGTTCCATCTCTCCATCTCCATATCTTCATCTCCACCATCTCCCCCATCTCCCCACCTCCCTCATCTTCCCCATCTCCCCATCTCTCTATCTCCCCATCTCCATCTCCTCCATCTATCCCACTCCCCCATCTCTCCCACTCACCATCTTTCCTCCTATGGCCCATCTCTCCCACTCCCCATCTTTCCTACTCCCCCATCTCCCCCACTCCCCATCTCTCCTTGTCCCCATCTCTCCATGTCCCCATCTCTCCACGTGCCCCTTCTCTCTATGTCTCCCATCTCTCCATGTTCCACATCTCTCCATGTCTCCATCTCTCCATGTCCCCATCTCCATCTCTCCCCGTCTCCCCATGTCTCCCCCATCTGTCTCCCCATCTGTCTCCCCGTCTGTCTCCCCCTCTTTCTCTCCCCATCTGTCTCCCCATCTATCTCCCCCTTCTTTCCCCCATCTGTCTCCCCATCTGTCTCTCCCATCTGTCTCCTCCATCCCATATCTCCCCCATCTCTGTCTCCCCATCTCCATCTCGCCATCCTGTCTCCATCCCATCTCATCTCATCTCATCTCCATCCCATTTCCATCTCTCCATCCCATCCCATCTCCATCACACCTCCATCCCTTCCCATCCCATCTTCATCACTCCATCTCATCTCCATCCAATATTATTCTCTCCATTCCATTTCGATCCCATCTCCATCTCACCATTCCATCACCATCCCATCTCCATCTCTCAATTCCATCTCCATCACATCTCCATCCCATCTCCACTTAATCTCTATACCATCTCCCTCCCAGCTCCATCTTCCATCTCATCTCATCTTCATCCAATCTTAATCTCTCCATCCCATCTCCATCCCATCTTCATCCCATCTCCATATCTCCATCCCATCTCCATCTCTACTGCTCAATCCCTATCTCCATCTCCCCATCTCCATCTCCTCCATCTCTATCTCCCCATCTCTGTCTTCCCCACCTCTGTCTCCCCCACCCTTGTCTCCCCACCTACATCGACCGAATCTGTCTCGCCATCGCTTTTCCCAATCTGTCTCCCCCATCTCTGCGTCTACCCCATCTCCGTCTCCGCATCTCCATCCCATCTCCATCACTCATCCCATCTCCATCACTTCATCCTATCTCCATCACTCCATCCTATCTCCATCTCTCCATCCCATCTCCATCTCCCCATCCCTTCTTAATCCCATCTCATCCCATCTCTTCCCATCTCATCCCATCTCCATGCCATCTCCATCCCGTCTCCATCCCATCTCCATCCCATCTCCATCTCTCCATCTCATCTCTGTCTCTCCATCCCATCTGCATATCTCCCTTCCCTCTCCATCTCACAATCTCCGTCTCCTCCATCTCCGTCTCCCCATATTCATCTACCCATCTCCATCTCCCCGTCTCCATCTCCCCATCTCCATCTCCCCATCTCCATCTCCACATCTCCACATCTCAATCGCATCTCCATTTCTCCATCTCAGTTTCCCCATCTCAGTCTCCCCATCTCAGTCTCCCACATCGCCGTCTCCCCCCTCTCCATCTCCCCATCACCATCTCCCCATCTCCATTTCCCCCTTCTCAATCTCCCCATTTCCATCTCCCCATCTCCGTCTCTCCATCTCCATCCCATCACCATGCCATCTCCATCTCTCCATACCGTCCCAATCCCATATCCATCTCATCTCCATCCCATCTCAATCTCTCCATCCCATCCCATCTCCATTGCATCTCTATCCTATCTCCATCTCTCCATCTCATCTCCATCCCATCTCCATCTCTCCATCCCATCTCCATCCCAAGTCAATCTCTCTATTCCATCTCCATTCCATCTCTATCTCTCCATCTCACCTTCATCCCATCTCCATCTCTCCATCTCCGTCCCATCTCCATCTCTCCATCCCATCTCCATCTCCCATCTCTATCCCATCTCCATCTCTCCATCCCATCTCAATCTCCATCCCATCTCCATCCCATCTCTCCATCTCCATCCCATCTCCATCTCTCCATCCCATCTCCATCTCCATCACATCTCAATCCCATCTCCATCTCCCTATCTCCATCTACCCTATCTCCGTCTCCACCATCTCCCTATCTCCATCTCCCCATCTCCATCTCCCCATCTCTGTCTCCCCTTTCTCTGTCTCTCCCACCTCCGTCTCCCCCACCTCTGTCTCCCCCACCTCTGTCTCCCCCACCATTGTCTCCCCCATCTCCGTCTCCCCACCTCCTTCTCCTCCTCCATCTCCCCCCTCCGTCTCCCCATCTGTCTCCAAATCCGTCTCTCCCATCCGTCTCCCCCATCAATCTCACCTGTCAGTCTCCCCATCCGTCTCCCACATCCGTCTTCCTCATCCGTCTCCCCCCCTTTCCAACCTCTACACCCTCTCCACATCCCCTCATCTCCCCATCTCCCCATCTCCCTCATCCCATCTCCTTCTCCCCATCTCCTTCTCCTCCATCTCCTTCTTCCCCATCTCCTTCTCCCATCTCCTTCTCTCCATCTGTCTCCCCATCTGTATCCCCATCTGTCTCCCCATCTGTCGCCCCATCTGACTCCCCATCTGCCACACCATCTGTCTCCCCATATGTCTCCCCATCTGTCTCCCCATCTGTCTTCGTCTTCCCCATCTCTCCGTCACCTCTCTGTCTCCCACATCTCCATCCCATCTCCATCACTCCATCCCATCTCCACCCCATCTCCATCTCTCCATACCAACTCCATTTCTCCATCCCATCTCCATCTCTCCATCCCCTCTCCATCCCATCCCCACCTCTCCATCCCATCTCCATCTCTCCATCCCATCTCCATCTCTCCATCCCATCTCCATCTCTCCATCTCCATCCCATCTCATCCCTTCTCTATCTCTCCACCCCATCTCCCCATCTCCATCTCTCCATCCCATCTCAATCTCTCCATCCCATCTCCCCATCTCCATCTCTACATCCCATCTCCATCTCAACATCTCAATCCCATCTCCATCTCCCATCTCCATTCCATCTCCATCTCATCTCCATCTCTCCATACCGTCTCCTCATCTCCACCTCTCCATCCCCATCCCATCTTCATCTCTCCATCCCATCTCCATCTCCCCATCTCCATCCCATCTCCATCTCTACATCCCATCTCATCTCTACATCTCAATCCCATTTCCATCTCTCTATCTACATCTCCCCCATCTGTCTCCCCATCCCATCTCTCCGTCTCCCCCATCTGTCTCTCCCATCATCCCTATTATCTCCCTTTTATCTCCATTATATCTCTATTTTATCTCCATGTTATTTTCATTTTATCACCAATACAGCTCTGTTTTATCGCCTTTATATCTCTACTTTATCTCCAATTCATCTCTACTTTATCCCCACTTTATCTCCATTTTATCTCCGTTTTATCTCCATTAAATCTCCATTTTATCTGCATTTTATCTCCATGTTATCTCAATTTTATCTCTGCTTCATCTCTATTTTATCTCCATTGTATCTGTTATATCTCCACTCTATCTCCATTTTAACTCCATTGTATCTCCATTATATTGCTACTTTATCTCCATTATAACTCTATTTTATCTCTCCATTATCTCCTATCCATCCCCACCGGAAGAAGCTAAAGTATCAAACTCCCACCATTCCTCTCCGACCCCATGAAAATCCCCTGCAGAGTCCCACAGGGTTCACCCCTGAGTCCCACCCTCTTCAACATCTACGTGGCCCCCCTCGCAGCCATCGTCCGACAACACGGCCTCAACATCGTATCCTACGCCGACAACACCCAGCTCATCCTCTCCCTCACCAAAGACCCCACCACTGCCAAACTCAATTTCCAGAAAGGAGTGCAAGACATCACAGTCTGGATGACCCAACAGCTGCCTGAAGCTTAATGCAGAGAAGACAGAAGTCCTCGTCCTCTGTACCACCCCTTCTTCATGGTCCAGCACCTGGTGGCTGACTGTCCTCAGAAGCCCACCTACCCCGTCAGACCACGCAAAGAAGCTCTGCATCATACTTGACTTATCACTCACCATGAAACAACAGGTCAACGCCGTCACCTCCATCCACTTCAATACCCTTGCATCTTCCGCAAGACCTTCAAGTGGATCCCCCCCGAGTCAAGGAAGACACCCACCCACGTACTCATCACGAGCAGACTGTGTAGGAAGGTGGATATCTGACTATGGTTACCCCCAACTTTTTGCCTAGCGTTTCGCTGGTTTTTGATTTAGTTGGCCTGGGATCCTGCTATTCAGGATCCCAGGCTTCCTGCTCTCTCTGTTAAAATGAACTCCATGTACTCTAGGTACATATCTAATTGGATACTGAGTCACCTTATCAGTCCCTGTACAGTGTACCTTAGGTACCCAGGGCATAGGTGTACCCAGGGCCTAGCAGGGGATGCAGCATGTATTATGCCACCCCTGGCTGGCCATCCAAAACTGACACAACTGGCTGCTAAGACAGCTGGGGCAAGGTGGTGTAATCACCCTTTGCTATAGATATAGTATACCTATATCTAACCCTAAAATGGACACATATACTCCTATCAGTCACTCCTATGGCAGGCCTTATCAATCCTGAAGGCAGAGTGCTTGGAATTATGTGAGATGGTGCTCTGGCATGAGCTGAGCCGGTCTGCAGCTTTCGGATCCAAGTCCTAATAGCTGTTCCATGATAACGCTATACCATATACTCTTAAGTGCATTATCGACCTCGCGGTTGAATGCTAACTCTGGTATAACATTATCAAAACATGTCGAGTAAGGTGTCATACGAATTGGAATACTACCCCCTCGCCAATTCTCGCGACAGGAGTAGCATTCCACCCTTCTAGAGGGACACGACATGTATGTAACTGTGAACCCCGGTTAAAGTTAACTCGAGCCTTGGCATCACAAAATGGATGCTGCCACCACAGACACAAGTCTGACCTCCTGCTGCTGGGAGTCCTTCCAGCGAGGGAGGCTTGGACAAAGGGTTTCCTGCCTTGGGAGGTGCTAGCACCACCCCAGACAGGATTTTGTGTATTGTGTAGGACAGGCCTGAAAGGAATGAGACATGCCTGGGGCACACAAGGTGCCCTGTGCATACACCGGTTCAAACCAGTTGCTGGGGCATCCCTGCCCCAGCTCTGGCGCGAAAACCGGACAAAGGATAGGGGGTGTAACCACCCCACTTCCTGGTCCCACCCAGGGGTGGGACCTAGTCAGTAGTACAGCCCCCTTTAGGAGAATAAAGGTAGGAGCTGGTCCCATTCCAAATTAGATTATCCTGAACAAATTCTACAAGAAGAAACTCTGGACTTCGACGTTCTGCTCCACAGAAGACTGAAGAATCTCCCATGTGGGCAAGGAGTGTCCACCCTGCAACTGCAGGCACCATCAAGCGTCCAGCGGCTTCACTTTGTCGTCTTCCCTTGAGGATCCAGACTTCAGAGCCCGACGAGACCCGGATTCCCAGCTGAGATCCGTGGGTGCGACGAGACACGTGGGACCGGCCATCTTGAACGAACCTGCACTTCGCTTTCAGCACGACTCCCGAGGTAACCTCGACCAAGTGCTTTGGGGATTGAGAAGCCCCAGCCCCGAGCAGCCCCTGCACCGAAGATCAGCCCTCCAGCCTCCACGAGATCTGCGTGGGGCCCTTCTGCTTGTTTGCTGCTCTACGCGTTGTCTGGTCACTTGCCGGCTGGCTAGTGACCTCCTAGACGACGACCTTTGAAAATTACACTGCTGGTCTGGTTGCTCCAGATTGGCCCTTGCTCCCTTCCAAAAGAGGAGCTCCCCGGACTCTCCTAGTCCGCACCAGACGCTTTCTCCACTCACCGCGTTGGTTGCCTTTGCCAAGGCCTGTTGAGGCCGATTCCGGATCCAACACCGCCGACAGCGAGACCCTGCGTGGGACAGCTCGTGCCTCCATCCTGGTCATTGAAGACACCTCCTGGTCCACGTGGCTGCAGAGTCAAGCGTCCACTCTTCACCTGATCGCGACGACGAATTCTGGTTCCTTCCTGGTTCCACTCCAGTCACTGGCTAGTGACTTTGAACATTGTCCCCTCTGCTTTCAGGTCCTCTTCTTCACTGATCCACCCTTGGATCGCACCAGACATCTTCCTCCTGGTCGCCTGCAGCATCTTTTCTTTCAGGTTCCATTGACTTCAACGCAGAAACCCGACACGACTTCGCACCTATGCACCCGCAGCCCGTGGGTGAGGTAACAAGAGCATTTCGGTGCTCAAGGGTAGCTTGACTCTCCTAGTGTCCAGATTCACAGTCGTTTTAGTCCTAACTAGTCAGGATTGTCCGTACTCACCTTTTTCTTGAACTGTACTGTCCATAGACGTTGTTACACATCCCGCGTGTGAGTTCACACTCTGCACCCGCGTCCCGTGGGCCTCCTATTACTTACCTAAGGTTAGGATAGAGTAGTCCCAGCGGTCCTGCAGCCTCTGGACAGCTCCATTTCTTCTATCGACTCTCACATTCCATTTACTTAGTATATGGTTTGCCTTGCCCCTAGGGCACCATTGTAATTTTGTGCAACTTATCGTACTTTTCCTAAGAGATTGTCATGTGCTTAGCCCTCTGATCTCATAAAGAGTTCAAAGGTGTTTGTTATTAATAAATATATTGTTTATTTTCATAACAACCTGTGTGGTGTCCTTTCATCTGCTATTCAAGGGGTTATATTGTGGTAAAACAGCTGGCTTCACATGCCAAAAGAGTTAAGCCTAAGACTGCTTTGTCCATGCTACCATTAGGATAGCTGGTCTATAAGGTTGACTTACAACCAATCACCATAAGGGTTGTTTGGACTGATACGAGGTGGTCACTAGAACTAGTGAACATCATATATCAGGCCAACTTCTCACATTGGTGTGCAGCGGTTGGATTTGAGCTTGCTGTTGTTTTTACCACGTATAATCTTGAAATATCATTTGAAAGATCACATAAGGTACTATAGGTACATATAACAAGCTTAGAAATACTCTGAGTTCTACTGAACCAGCTGTTGTAGAAGAAAGGGCCTAGCACACCCTGACTACAACTCTTAGCAAGGGATCAGTAGGAAAACCCATAGTGTAGGTAGGTGCATCACTTACACCTCACTAGAAAGCATGACTACCCATGGAGAGACTTCAGAGACTCCCCTAGTGGTTAGTGACCCTCCACAGGTGCTTCCCAGATATGCAGCTCTCAGTTTCCAGGAGATGAGACAATTGTGTACCTCCAGGAAATTGAAACAGGGTTCTAACCCTACCACTCCTTTTCTGTTAGGTCTCTTAGAGACATATGATGCTAGAAAGGCCTCTAACCCAGGCCCCTCTAATCCAGATGGGAGCATGCCCCCCTTAGAAGGTACTCGTGGTGATCCAGACCTCCCTGAAACAGAAGATGTAGATGAGGAGGAGGAGGAGGAGGAACCATCTGGGGATGAGGCAGACAAAGGTCCTGTAGTAGTCAGCAGACTTACCAGGGCCAACTTAGACATGCATATGGAAGGAACTGGGGGACCCCCAGTGCTGACCCTGAGCAGGCCTAACTTTGGGGTTAGGAGAGATAGATCTCCTTCTAGGGACTCCAATAGATCTGTGCACTCTCATGCATCTGCTCAGAGGAGAATGACTTCCCCTCAGAGGAGAGAGCATGAAGCAAAGATGAAGGAAGTTAATCTGAGGATCCAAAGGGAAGAACTTGCCCTTGCCAAAGAGAAGCTTGCCTTTGCTAGAGAGCAACAGTTGAGTGGGTTAGCACCTACTGGTGGCATCAATATCCCTAAGGATAAAGACAGGAGTTTTGATAATAGACACCTGAGTAAAATAGTGCCCTCCTATAAGACAGGAGATGATATCCACAAGTGGATAACTGCTTTGGAGAGAGCCTGCAAAGTACAGCAGGTACCCCAGAGTCAGTGGGCAGCTATATTGTGGCTCTCCTTTGAAGGTAAAGGTAGAGACAAGCTCCTCACTGTTAGAGATGAGGATGCTAATGATTACCAAGTCTTGAAAACTGCACTGATTGATGGGTTTGGCTTAACAACTGAACAGTACAGGTTGATGTTCAGGGACACCCAGAAAACTCAGGATCAAGATTGGACTGACTTTGTTGATTGTGCCACTAAGGCTTTGGAAGGCTGGTTACTGGGTAGTAAAGTTACTGATTACACAGGATTGTACAATCTCATAATGAGAGAGCACATCTTACTTAACTGTCAAAACCAGCTTTTGCACCAGCACTTGGTAGACTCTGATCTGACCTCTCCACAAGAATTGGGTAAGAGGGCAGACAAATGGGTCAGAACCAGGATTAGGCCTAAGAATCAGGGTGGTGACCAAAAGAAAGAGACTACCAAGCCTCAAAAGAAGGGTGGGGATAAATCCACAGAGAAGACTTCCCCAGGGCCCCAAAACTCCAAGAATGGGGGTGGGTCCAAAGACACTTCCTCTACCCAGAAGAAACCTTATTGCCATGCCTGCAAACAGGTAGGTCATTGGAAAACTGACAGCAGTTGCCCAAAAAACCACAATAAGGAGAACATACCCCCAAGTAACACTCCCAAGCCTCCTCTTACTACTAGTAGTAATCCCCAGGTGGTGTGAGTGCCCCCAAGAATTTGGGTGGTTTTACTTTGGGAGTTCCTGGGGACTCTGGCCTAACCAGGTCCCCTGACTCAGATACTCTAGTCTGTGAAACTGGCATGGGGTTTGCCAACTTCACTGATTGTCCCAACACTTTGGACAAATACAAACAGGAGCCCCTCATCAATGGTCTGAAAGTTGAGGCCTATAGAGACACAGGGGCTAGCATCACTATGGTGACTGAGAGCCTAGTCCCCTCAAGGCAACTTATACCTGGTGCGACATACCAGGTGACAAACATTGATGGAGTGCAGAAAAATCATCCCATGGCAGTGGTAAATCTCAGCTGGGGAGGTGTCACTGGCCCCAAGAGAGTGGCAGTGTCATCAAACTTGCCTGTAGATTGCCTACTGGGGAATGATTTAGAGATCTCAGCCTGGGCTGAGGTAGAACAAGAAACCCATTCTAAAATGGTAAATCTTCATGAACAGGTTAGGAGGGCTGTGCCAGGCTCAGCCCAATCTCACACAGATTCCTTCACTGAAAAGGTTAGCAGGGCTGTGATGGTAACAGCCCATACCCAAACTGAGTCCCTTCCTGAAAAGGTTGGTGGGGCTGTGATGGCCACAGCCCAAACTCAAACTGATTCCTGTGTTGTGAAGCCTGAAACTATGGATCACTCCACACAAACAGAGAGCATTGAGGAGGAAGAGAAATCTCCCTCCCACCAGACATTAGGAAAGGATCAGCCTCCTCAGGGAACTGATCTTACCCCTTGTGAAGAAACTGCCCCAGAGGTAGTCAGGCCTAGCCTGGCAGAGCCCCTGATGTCAGTGGACCCTTCCAAGGTGGGACCCAGTCTGGAGCAGGTAACCTGCCCCTCTCTACCCTGCCTCAGTCAGCCCAGGACTACAGAGGTCAAGGAGGCCAGTGAGCCCCAAAGGGCCCCCTGTCCAATAAAACAACCCCATCAGCAGATTAGGGACACCAAAGCTATCAGCCCTAGCAAGGTGGAAAAGTTAGAAACTCCTGAGGCATCCCCCTTAAACTTAATTAGGGACCACCCCCAGATGGACTCTGCTGGGCACAGCCAAACTTGGGACCTAAGGGCCCCAGACCTGACCTGTCCCTCCAGTAAGCCCAACAGAGGGACCCAGCCTCCAGCTTTAGGTAGCCAGAGGTTGACCCTGAGAGCTCAACACAACTCAGTCGTGGAAAGAAAGGCCTATATGGTGGATGATGATTGGAGAAAGCTGAGCCCAACATTAGTGGAGCCTCACTTCAATACTCCATCTCAGCACCAGCCTTTTACTTTGCCAAAACACACCACAGGTAGAGATTCCCTATGGTGGAGACCCTCAGATACCCTTGGGGTGAGGGATTGCTTAGTGGACCATGAGATAGGGGGTAACCATGCCAGTGCTGGTACTTACCTATATGGCCACTTAGGCAATATAGGCTTACCTGGTCAAGGATAGCCTTATCTCCTTTCGTTTGGGGGGGGGGGGGGGGTTATGTAGGAAGGTGGATATCTGACTATGGTTACCCCCAACTTTGTGCCTAGTGTTTTGCTGGTTTTTGACTTAGTTGGCCTGGGATCATGCTATTCAGGACCCCAGGCTTCCTGCTCTCTCTGTTAAAATGGACTCCATGTACCCTAGGTACATATCTAATTGGATACTGAGTCACCTTGTCAGTCCCTGTACAGTGTACCTTAGGTACCCAGGGCATAGGTGTACCCAGGGCCTACCAGGGGCTGCAGCATGTATTATGCCACCCCTGGCTGGCCATCCAAAACTGACACAACTGGCTGCTAAGACAGCTGGGGCAAGGTGGTGTAATCACCCTTTGCTATAGACATAGTATACCTATATCTAACCCTAAAATGGACACATATACTCCTATCAGTCACTCCTATGGCAGGCCTTATCAATCCTGAAGGTAGAGTGCTTGGAATTATGTGAGATGGTGCTCTGGCATGAGCTGAGCCCGTCTGCAGCTTGCGGAACCAAGTCCTAATAGCTGTTCCATGATAACGCTATACCATATACTCTTAAGTGCATTATCGACCTCGCGGTTGAAGGCTAACTCTGGTATAACATTATCAAAACATGTCGAGTAAGGTGTCATACGAATTGGAATACTACCCCCTCGCCAATTCTGGCGACGGGGGTAGCATTCCACCCTTCTAGAGGGACACGACATGTATGTAACTGTGAACCCCGGTTAAAGTTAACTCGAGCCTTGGCATCACAAAATGGATGCTGCCACCACAGACACAAGTCTGAACTCCTGCTGCTGGGAGTCCTTCCAGCGAGGAAGGCTTGGACAAAGGGTTTCCTGCCTTGGGAGGTGCTAGCACCACCCCAGACAGGATTTTGTGTATTGGGTAGGACAGGCCTGAAAGGAATGAGACATGCCTGGGGCACACAAGGTGCCCTGTGCATACACCGGTTCAAACCAGTTGCTGGGGCATCCCTGCCCCAGCTCTGGCGCGAAAATCGGACAAAGGATAGGGGGTGTAACAACCCCCCTTCCTGGTCCCACCCAGGGGAGGGACCTAGTCAGTAGTGCAGGCCCCTTTAGGAGAATAAAGGTAGGAGCTGGTCCCATTCCAAATTAGATTATCCTGAACAAATTCTACAAGAAGAAACTCTGGACTTCGACGTTCTGCTCCACAGAAGACTGAAGAATCTCCCTTGTGGGCAAGGAGTGTCCACCCTGCAACTGCAGGCACCATCAAGCATCCAGCGGCTTCACTTTGTCGTCTTCCCTTGAGGATCCAGACTTCAGAGCCCGACGAGACCCGGATTCCCAGACCTCTCCAACCTCAACTCACATCTGCAGTCCAGCTGAGATCCGTGGGTGCGACGAGACACGTGGGACCGGCCATCTTGAACGAACCTGCACTTCGCTTTCAGCACGACTCCCGAGGTAAACTCGACCAAGTGCTTTGGGGATTGAGAAGCCCCAGCCCCGAGCATCCCCAGCACCGAAGATCAGCCCTCCAGCCTCCACGAGATCTGCGTGGGGCCCTTCTGCTTGTTTGCTGCTCGACACGTTGTCTGGTCACTTGCCGGCTGGCTAGTGACCTCCTAGACAACGACCTTTGAAACTTACACTGCTGGTCTGGTTGCTCCAGATTGGCCCTTGCTCCCTTCCAAAAGAGGAGTTTCCCGGACTCTCCTAGTCCGCACCAGGCGCTTTCTCCACTCACCGCGTGGGTTGCCTTTGCCAAGGCCTGTTGATGCCGATTCCGGATCCAACACTGCCGACAGTGAGAGCCTGCGTGGGACAGCTCGTGCCTCCATCCTGGTCGTCGAAGACACCCCCTGGTCCACGTGGCTGCAGAGTCACGCGTCCACTCTTCACCTGATCGCGACGACAACATCTGGTTCATTCCTGGTTCCACTCCAGTCACTGGCTAGTGACTTTGAACATTGTCCCCTCTGCTTTCAGGTCCTCTTCTTCACCGATCCACCCTTGGATCGCACCGGACATCTTCCTCCTGGTCGCCTGCAGCATCTTTTCTTTCAGGCTCCATTGACTTCAACGCAGAAACCCGACACGACTTCGCACCTATGCACCCGCAGCCCGTGGGTGAGGTAACAAGAGCATTTCGGTGCTCAAGGGTAGCTTGACTCTCCTAGTGTCCAGATTTACAGTCGTTTTAGTCCTAACTAGTCAGGATTGTCCGTACTCACCTTTTTCTTGAACTGTACTGTCCATAGACGTTTTTACGCATCCCGCGTGTGAGTTCACACTCTGCACCCGCGTCCCGTGGGCCTTCTATTATTTACCTAAGGTTAGGATAGCGTAGTCCCAGCGGTCCTGCAGCCTCTGGACAGCTCCATTTCTTCTATCGACTCTCACATTCCATTTACTTAGTATATGGTTTGCCGTGCCCCTAGGGCACCATTGTAATTTTGTGCAACTTATCGTATTTTTCCTAAGAGATTGTCATGTGCTTAGCCCTCTGATCTCATAAAGAGTTCAGAGGTGTTTGTTCTTAATAAATGTATTTCATAACAACCTGTGTGGTGTCCTTTCATCTGGTATTCAAGGGGTTATATTGTGGTAAAACAGCTGCCTTCACATGCCAAAAGAGTTTAGCCTAAGACTGCTTTGTACATGCTACCATTAGGATAGCTGGTCTATAAGGTTGACTTACAACCAATCACCATAAGGGTTGTTTGGATTGATAAAAGGTGGTCACTAGAACTAGTGAACATCATATATCAGGCCAACTTCTCACAGACTGGACTATGGAAACGCACTCTACGCCAGCATCAACAAGCCCCTACTCCGCAGACAATTCAGAACGCTGCCGCAAGACTCTTCCTCCGCATCCCTAACACAAACACCTACGAAGTCTCCACTGGCTCCCCGTTGAGAAAAGAGTCAATTTCAAAATCCATCACTCCATCCCATCTCCGTCACACCATCTCTCCATCCCATCCCATCCCATCTCCACTTCATCTCCATCTCTCCATCCCATCTCCATCTCTCTATCCCATCTCCAGCTCTCCATCCCATCTCCATCCCTCCATCTATCTCCATCCCATCTCTATCTCTCCATTCCATCTCCATCTCCCCAACTCCATTCCATCTTCATCTCCACCCTCTCCCCCTACGCCACTCTCTGCCCCATATCACTCTCCACCCTCTCTCCATCTCTCTCACTCATCTCCCTCTCCTTCATCTCCCTCTCCCTCATTTGCCTCATCCCATGTCCCTCTCCATGTCCTTCTCCCCATCTGTCTCCCATTCTGTCCATCTGTCTCCCCATCTCCACCCTCTCCCCAACTCACTCTCCAACCTCTCCCCATCTGTCTCCCCACCTGCCCATCTGTCTATCCCATCTGTCTCCCCTATCTGTCTGCTCATCTGTATCCCCTATCTGTCTCCCTCATCTGTATCACCCATCCGTCTCCCCATCTGTCTCGCTTTTATCTACCTTTTATTGCCCTATTAGCTCCCTATTAGCTCCATTATACCCCCATAATATTAATTTGATCTCTGCTTTACCTCTCCTTCATCTCCCTCTCCCTCATTTCCCTCATCCCATGTCCCTCTCCATGTCCTTCTCCCCATCTGTCTCCCCATTCTGTCCATCTGTCTCCCCATCTCCACCCTCTCCCCATCTCACTCTCCAACCTCTCCCCATCTGTCCATCTGTCTATCCCATCTGTCTCCCCTATCTGTCTGCTCATCTGTATCCCCCATCTGTCTCCCTCATCTGTATCACCCATCCGTCTCCCCATCTGTCTCGCTTTTATCTCCCTTTTATTGCCCTATTAGCTCCCTATTAGCTCCATTATACCCCCATAATATTCATTTTATCTCTGTTTTACCTCCATTATATCTCCAAATTACCTCCATTATATGTCCGTGATATCTCCGTTTTATCTCAATTTTATCTCCATTTTATCTCTGTTTTATCTCCACTTTATCTCCACTTTACCTCCATTTTACCTCCATTTTACCTCCTCTGTCTCTCCCATCTGTCTCCTCCATCCCATTTCTCCCCATCTCCGTCTCCCCATCTCCGTCTCTCCGTCCCGTCTCCACCCCATCTCCATCTCATCTCCATCCCATCTCCATCTCTCCATCCCATCCCATCTCCATCACATCTCCATCCCATTTTCATCCCATCTCCATCTCTCCATCTTATCTCCATCCCATCTCAATCTCTCTATCCCATCTCGATCCCATCTCACCATTCCATCTCCATCCCATCTCCATCTCTCCATTGCATCTCCATCCCACCTTCATTCCATATCCATCCCATCTCCATCTCTCCATCCCATCTCCATCTCTCCATCCCATCTCCATCTCCATCTCATCTCCATCCCATCTCCATCCCTCCATCCCATCTACCAATCTCCATATTTCCAACCCATCCCATCTCCATCTCTACATCTCAATCCCATCTCCATCTCCCCAACTCCATCTTCCCAGCTCCATCTCCCCATTTCCATCTCCCCATCTCCATCCCCCTATCTCCATCTATCCATCTCTGTCTCCCCCACCTCCGTCTCCCCCAACTCCGTCTCCCCATCTGTCTCCCCCATCTGTTTTTCCCATCTGTCTCCCCATCTCTCCATCTCCCCATCTCCGTCTCCCCACCTCCATCCCATCTCTATCCCTCCATCCAATCTCCACCCCATCTCCATCACTTCATCTTCTCTCCCTTCACTCCATCTCTCTATCCCATCTCCATCTCTCCATCCCATCTCCATCTCTCCATCCCATCTCCATCTCATCTAACCTCCATCTCCCTATCCCATCTCCATCCCATCTCATCCCATCTCTTCTCATCTCATCCCATCTCCATCCCATCGCCATCCCATCTCCATCTCTCCATCCCATCTCTATCTCTCCATCCCATCTCCATCTCTCCATCCCATCGCCATCTCCTCATCTCCGTCTCCCCATCTCCCTCTCCCCATCTCCATCTCCCCATCTCCATCTCCCCATCTCCATCTCCCCATCTCCATCTCACCATCTCCTTCTCCCCATTTCCTTCTCCCCATCTCCACAACTCAATCCCATCTCCATGTCCCCCATCTCAGTCTCCCCATCTCAGTCCCCATCTCAGTCTCCCCCATCTTCGTCTCCCCATCTCCATTAGGACTGGGCGGTAAATTCCATTCCGCTCGCAGAATTTGAGGAATTTGGGTAATTTTGCGTCCCACGAAGAACGCGAAATTGCCCTAAATTCTGCGTTCCGCGACTTCCCAAACTTTTTTGCTTGTTCACATTCTCAAAATGTGTGTTCGCAAGATATTTCCACCCGAGCACGCAAACAGCAATTGCGAACAGGAAAAAAGCACTGCGAACAGGCAATTCCACGTGTTCTCGGAATTTCCGCATGTTTGCGGAGATTTTTTACTGTTTCACTGAGATTTGCGTAAGGCGATTATGCAAATTCCCCTCACCCCTAATCTCCATCCCATCTCCATCCCATCTCCATCCCATCTCCATCTCATCTCCATCCTATCTCCATCTCTCCATACTGTCTCCATCCCATCTCCATCCCATCTCCATCTCTTAATTCCCTCCTATCTCCATTCCATTTCCAGCCCATCTCCATCTCTCCGTCTCATCTCCATCCCATCTCGATTTCTCCATCCCATCTCCATCCCATCTCCATCTCTTAATTCCCTCCCATCTCCATTCCATTTCCATCCCATCTCGATCTCTCCGTCTCATCTCCATCCCATCTCGATTTCTCCATCCCATCTCCATCCCATCTCCATCTCTCCATTCCATCTCTATCCCATCTCCATCTCTCCATTCCATCTCCATCCAATCTCCATCTCTCCATCCCATCTCCATCCCATCTCCATCTCCCCATCTCCATCCCATCTCTCCATACCATCTCCATCCCAACTCCAACTCTCTATCCCATCTCCATCCCATCTCCATCTCTCCATCCCATCTCCATTTCCCCATCTCCATCCCATCTCCATTTCCTCATCTCCATCCCACCTCCATCCCATCTTCATCCCATCTCATGCCTTCTGCATCTCCCCATCTCGATCTCCCCTACCTCTGTCTCCCCCACTTCCGTCTCCCCACCTCGGCCTACCCCACCCCCATCTCTACCACCTCCCTATCTCATTCTCCCCCATCTCCTTCTCCCCATCTGTCTCCCCATAGGTCTCCCCATCTGTCTCCCCATTTGTCTCCCCATCTCCACCCTCTCTCCCATCTCCTTCTCCAACCTCTCCCCATCTGTCTCCCCATCTGACTTTCTGTCACCCCATCTGTCCATCTGTCTCCCCCATCTGTCTCCCCCATCTGTATCCCCATCTGTCTCCCCATCTGTATCTCCCATCTGTCTACCCTATCTGTCTCCCTTTTATCTCCCTTTTTATCTCCACCCTCTCTCCCATCTCCCTCTCCAACCTTTCCCCATCTGTCCATCTGTCTCCCCATCTGTCCATCTGTCTCCTCCATCTGTCCATTTGTCTCCCCTATCTGTCTCCCCATCTGTCTCCCCATCTGTCTCTCCTATCTGTCCATCTGTCTCCCCATCTGTTCATCTGTCTCTCCATCATCTCTCTGTCTCCCCATCTCCATCCCATATCCATTTCTCCATCCCATCTCCATCCCATGTCCATTTCATCTCCATCTTTCCATCCCATCTCCATCCAATCCCTATCTCCCCATCTCCATCCCATCTCCATCTCTCCATCCCATCTCTGTGACTCCATCCCATCTCCATCTCTCCATCCCATCTCCATCCCATCTCCATCTCCCCATCTCCATCCCATCTCTCCATACCATCTCCATCCCAGCTCCAACTCTCCATCCCATCTCCATCTCTCCATCCCATTTCCATCCCATCTCCACCTCCCCATCTCAATCCCATCTCTCCATCCCATCTCCATCCCATCTCCATCCCATCTCCATCCCATCTCCATCCCTCCATCCCATCTCCATCTCCCCCATCTCCATGTCCATTTCATCTCCATCTTTCCATCCCATCTCCATCCAATCCCTATCTCCCCATCTCCATCCCATCTCCATCTCTCCATCCCATCTCTGTGACTCCATCCCATCTCCATCTCTCCATCCCATCTCCATCCCATCTCCATCTCCCCATCTCCATCCCATCTCTCCATACCATCTCCATCCCATCTCCAACTCTCCATCCCATCTCCATCTCTCCATCCCATTTCCATCCCATCTCCACCTCCCCATCTCAATCCCATCTCTCCATACCATCTCCATCCCATCTCCATCCCATCTCCATCCCATCTCCATCCCTCCATCCCATCTCCATCTCCCCCATCTCCGTCTACCCATCTCTGTCTCCCTATCTCCGTCTCCCCCATCTTTGTCTCCCCCACCTCCGTCTCCCCCACATACATCTCCCTCACCTCCGTCTCCCCATCCGTCTTCCCCAGCCATCTCCCCTATCTTTCTTTTCATCTGTCACCCCCCTGTTCACCCTCTCTGCCCTCCCCACCCCCTCATCTCCCCATCTCCCTCATCTCATGTCCTTCTTCCCCATCTCCTTCTCCCCATCTCCTTCTCCACATCTCCTTCTCCCCATCTCCTTCTACCCCATCTCCTTCTCCCCATCTCCTTCACCCCATCTGTCTTCTCCATCTGTCTTCCCCTTCAGTCTTCCCCATCTGTCTCCCGATCTCCATCCTATCGCATTCCATCCCCCTCCCATCTCCATCCCATCTCCAGCTCTAGATCCCATCTCCATCTCCCCATCTCCATCCCATCTCTCCATCCCATCTCCATCTCCCCATCTCCATCCCCTCTCCATCTCTCCATCCCATCTCCATCCCATCTCCATCTCTCCATTCCATCTCCATCCCATCTCCATTTCTCCATCCCATCTCCATCCCATCTCCATCTCATCTCCATCTCTTCATCCCATCTCAATGCTATCCCTATCTCCCCATCTCCATCTCTCCATCCCATCTCTATGTCTCCATCCCATCTCTATGTCTCCATCCCATCTCCATCTCTCCATCCCATCTCCATCCCATCTCCATCCCATCTCCATCTCCCCATCTCCATCCCATCTCTCCATACCATCTCCATCCCATCTCCAACTCTCCATCCCATCTCCATCTCTCCATCCCATCTCCATCCCATCTCCATCTCCCCATCTCCATCCCATCTCTCCATACCATCTCCATCCCATCTCCAACTCTCCATCCCATCTCCATCCCATCTCCATCCCATCTCCATCTCTCCATCCCATCTCCATCTCCCCCATCCCCATCTACCCATCTCTGTCTCCCTATCTCCGTCTCCCCCATATTCGTCTCCCCCACCTCCGTCTCCCCCACATCCATCTCCCTCACTTCCGTCTCCCCATCCGTCTTCCCCAGCCATCTCCCCTATCTTTCTTTCCATCTGTCACCCCCCTGTTCACCCTCTCTGCCCTCCCCACCCCCTCATCTCCCCATCTCCCTCATCCCATGTCCTTCTTCCCCATCTCCTTCTCCCCATCTCCTTCTCCACATCTCCTTCTCCCCATCTCCTTCCACCCCATCTCCTTCTCCCCATCTCCTTCATCCCATCTGTCTTCTCCATCTGTCTTCCCCTTCAGTCTTCCCCATCTGTCTCCCGATCTCCATCCTATCCCATTCCATCCCCCTCCCATCTCCATCTCCCCATCTCCATCCCATCTCCAGCTCTCCATCCCATCTCCATCTCCCCATCTCCATCCCATCTCTCCATCCCATCTCCATCTCCCCATCTCCATCCCATCTCTCCATCCCATCTCCATCTCCCCATCTCCATCCCCTCTCCATCTCTCCATCCCATCTCCATCTCTCCATTCCATCTCCATCCCATCTCCATTTCTCCATCCCATCTCCATCTCATCTCCATCTCTCCATGCCATCTCCATCCTATCCCTATCTCCCCATCTCCATTCCATCTCCATCTCTCCATCCCATCTCTATGTCTCCATCCCATCTCCATCTCTCCATCCCATCTCCATCCCATCTCCATCTCCCCCTCTCCATCCCATATCTCCATACCATCTCCATCCCATCTCCAACTCTCCATCCCATCTCCATCTCTCCATCCCACCTCTATCCCATCTCCATCTCCCCATCTCCATCCCATCTCTCTATACCATCTCCAACTCTCCATCCCATCTCCATCCCATCTCCATCCCATCTCCATCTCTCCATCCCATCTCCATCTCCCCCATCTTCGTCTACCCATCTCTGTCTCCCTACCTCCGTCTCCCCCATCTTCGTCTCCCCGACCTCCGTCTCCCCCACATCCATCTCCCTCACCTCCGTCTCCCCATCCGTCTTCCCCAGCCATCTCCCCTATCTTTCTTTCCATCTGTCACCCCCCTGTTCACCCTCTCTGCCCTCCCCACCCCCTCATCTCCCCATCTCCCTCATCCCATGTCCTTCTTCCCCATCTCCTTCTCCCCATCTCCTTCTCCACATCTTCTTCTCCCCCATCTCCTTCTACCCCATCTCCTTCTCCCCATCTCCTTCACCCCATCTGTCTTCTCCATCTGTCTTCCCCTTCAGTCTTCCCCATCTGTCGCCCGATCTCCATCCTATCTCATTCAATCCCCCTCCCATCTCCATCTCCCCATCTCCATCCCATCTCCAGCTCTCCATCCCATCTCCATCTCCCCATCTCCATCCCCTCTCCATCTCTCCATCCCATCTCCATCCCATCTCCATCCCTCCATTCCATCTCCATCCCATCTCCATCTCTCCATTCCATCTCCATTCCATCTCTCCATCCCATCTCCATCCCATCTCCATTTCTCCATCCCATCTCCATCTCCCCATCTCCATCCCATCTCCATTTCCCCATCTCCATCCCATCTCCACCTCCCCATCTCCGTCTCCCCATCTCCGTCTCCCACACCTCCGTCTCCCCCACCTCTGTCTCCCCACCTCCATCTTAACCACCTCCCCCCTCCTACTCCCCTATCTCCTTCTCCCCATCTGTCTCCCATCTCCACCCTCTTCCCCCATCTCCCTCTCCAACCTCTCCCCATCTGTCTCCCCATCTGTTCATCTGTCGCCCCATCTGTCTCCCCATCTGTCTCCCCATCTGTATCCCCAACTGTCTCCGGCGTCTGTCTCCCCTATCGGTCTCCCTTTTTTCTCCCTTTTTATCTCCGCCCTCTCTCCCATCTCCCTCTCCAACCTTTCCCCATCTGTCCATCTGTCTCCTCCATTTGTCCATCTGTCTCCTCCATTTGTCCATCTGTCTCCCCCATCTGTCTCCCCATCTGTCTCCCCATCTGTCTCCCTATTATCTCCCTTTCATCTCCCTTTTATCTCCCTAATAGCTCTATTATACCTACATTATACCCCTAATTTAACTTCTTTTTCTCTCAGTTTTCTCTCCAAGTTATCTCCATTTTATCTCCGTTATAACTGCACTTTATCTCCACTTTAGCTCCCTTTTAACTCCCTTTTAGCTCAGTTTTAGCTCTGTGTTAGCTCCGTTTTAGATCCGTTTCATATCCGTTTCATCTCCGTTTCATCTCCATTTCATCTCTATTTCATCTCTATTTCATCTCTATTTCATCTCTATTTCATCTCCATTTTTTCTCCATATTCTCTCCCATCCATTACCACCAGAAGAATCCAAAGAATTAGACTCCTACCCTTCCTCTCCGACCCCACAAAAATCACCTGCGGAGTCCCACAGGGTTCACCCCTGAGCACCATCCTTTTCAATATCTACGTGGCCCCTATCGCAGCCATCGTCCGACAACACGCCTCAATACCATATCTTACGCCGACGACACCCAGCTGATCCTCTCCATTACCAAAGACCCCACCACTGCCAAACTCAACTTCCAGAAAGTAATGCAAGACTTCGCAGTCTGGATGACCCAACAGCTGCCTGAAGCTCAATGCTGAGAAGACAGAAGTCCTCGTCCTCTGTACCACTCCTTCTTCATGGAACAGCACCTGGTGGCTGACTGCCCTAGGAAGCCCACCTCCCCCTCAGACCATGCCAAGAGCCTCCGCATCGTACTTGACTCATCACTCACCATGAACCGACAGGTCAATGCCGTCACCTCCAGCTGCTTCAACACCTTCGCATCCTCCTCAAGACCTTCAATTGGATCCCTCCTGAGTGAAGGAAGACAGCCACCCACGCACTCATCACCAGCAGACTGGACTATGGAAATGCACTCTACACCGGCATCAAGAAGTCCCTACTCCACAGATAATAAGAAACACCGCTGCCAGACTCTTCCTCTGCATCCCGGACACGAAACCATCAGTCAACATCTATGGAGTCTCCACTGGCTCCCCGTGGAGAAAAGAGTCACTCTAAAAAACCTCACTCACGCCTACAAATGCCTACACAACAATGGACCAAAATACCTGAACCACAGAATCAACTTCCACGTACCCAAAAGAAACCGCCGATCTTCCAACCTTGCACTGGCTGAAACCACGCACATCCACAGAGCCAGAGCAGGTGGAAGATCCTTCTCTCACATTGAAGTAGAGACCTGGAACAAGCTACCGACATACATCAGACATGCCCCCTCCTTGAACATCTTCACTAAGATCCTCAAGACCTGGGCAGTCCGCTAAACTGATCTGCGACCCCCCCCACCCCCCAGCGCCTTGAGGCCCCCATGGGTGAATAGCTTGCTTCCAATTCCCTGATTGAGTGATCCATCTCTCCATCTCCCTCATCTCCATCTCCCCATCTCCATCTCCACCATCTCCCCCATCTCCCCCATCTCTGTCTCCCCCATCTCTGTCTCCCCCATCTTCATCTCCCCCATCTCCATCTCCATCTCCCCATCTCCATCTCCCCATCTCTCCCAACTACATCTCCCTCAACTCCATCTCTCCATCTCTCCATCTCCCCTATCTCCAACTCTCCCATCTCCATCTCCCCTATCTCCAACTCTCCCATCTCCATCTCCCCTATCTCTCCTACCTTCCCATCTCCCCATCCCCATCCATCTCTTCATCTCTACATATCCCCATCTCCATATCCCCATCTCCATATGCCCCATCTCCATATCCCCCATCTCCATATCCCCCATCCCAACTCCCCCATCCCATTTTCCCATCTCAATGTCTCCATACTGTCTCCATCTCCCCATCTGTCCATCTCCCCATCTCCATTTCTCCCACTCCCCTATCTCACCCACTCCCCACCTCTCCCACTCCCCCATCTCTCCCACTCTCCATCTCCCCCACTCCCCCATCTCTCCCACTCCCCACCTCCCCCACTCCCTCATCTCCCCCACTCCCCCATCTCTCCATGTCTCCCGTCTCCCGTGTCTCTGTGTCTCCCCATCTGTCTCCCCATCTGTCTCCCCATCTGTCTCTCCCATCTGTCTCCCCATCTGTTTCCTCCATCCCATATCTCCGTCTCCCCCATCTCTGTCTCCCCCATCTCCGTCTCCCCATCTCCATCCCATCTCCATCCCATCTCCATCTCATCTCAATCTCTCCATCCCATCTCATCCCATCTCCACCTCTCCATCCCATCTCCATCTCTCCATCCCATCTCCATCCCTACTCCATCCCATCTCCATCCCATCTCCATCTCATCTCCATCTCTATCTCCATCACATCTTCCATCCCATCTCCATCCCATCTCCATCCCATCTCCATCCCATCTCCATCCTGTGAGAAAGTGCCATCTTTCTTGCATGGTATGCCCCCACTTTTTGCTGGATTGCTGGTGTGCTTTGACTGAGTGTGCCCTGGGATCCTGCCAATCAGGTGCCCATGGCCAGTGTTCCTTCCCTAAAACTGTGTTGAAGCTAACACCACATCGGCATCTCTGACCACATGTCAGCCCCTGGTAAATGGTACCCTAGGTACCCAGGGCATTGTGACCAGAGAAGACCCCTAAGGACTGCAGCACTTATTGTGCCACACATGGGAGCCCTGCACCCTGACACACACACACACTGCCTTTGCAGGCTGAGTGTCCTGGTGCAGAACTAAACAAAGAGTCCACATGGCACACATCCCAGCCATGCCCACAAACCTACTGCCGTGGCATACATCAGTCACCCCTCTAGCTGGGTGCCCTATGCCAGTGGTGGGGGCACAGAGCCTGAGCACTGTGCACCTACAGTGCCCAGGGCCATTCCTGGGCACTGTGAGTGCAGTGATGCCATTAGGAGTATATGATGCTGGGAGGTTGTCATTACAAACTTCACAGCACCATAATGGCTACACTGAAGACTGACAAGTTTGATATCAAACTTCTCAGCACATTAAACCCACACTGATGCCAGTGTGGGATTTAATGTAAAATGCACTACAAAGGGAATCTTAGAGATGCCCCCTGAAACCTAACCTACAATCCACGTCTTGTCTGAGAGGCTGCCTAGGCTGCCACACAGCAGACATGCTGCTGGACCCATGGGTGGAGAGCCCCCACTCTCCTGGGCCTGCAACAATGCATATTCTGGGCGAGGTGATAGGTCTCCTCCCCTAGGGGGCAGCTGCAAAGGCATGCCGCCTTTGTGAGCTTCTCCAGACCACTTGCTGTACTCAGCAACTGGCCCCCACCAGTTCTGACCCCCACTCTGGCGGGAAGACTGGCGGGAAACTGTACGTAAAGAAAGGGGGTGTGCCAGCCTGTGCCAACTCCACCCCTCTGGTGGGAGAGATGAGGTGAAGCGCAACTCCGGGCTCCAGCCATCTTGAGAAACCACCGCAATGGAGCGCACACCGCTAGCCCCTCCTCCGGATCGCCCCTCGGGACTCTGGTACTTGTAGTTCAATAGTGGATCACCCAGGTGGGTGCAAGTCGGTACTTGTTGGACTGATGAATCTCTAGACCTGATTCATGTCCCGGGTTTTTGGGTATCGCCCGAGACATGGCTCGGGTTTCGGGATAACTTCCCTCATCAGTAGAGAAATGGTTATGGGTGGAGGAGAAGGCCGCCAAACAACCGTCAATGGCCTCAATGCCCGAACCGGCATCTTGAGGATGGGGAGCCCTGCCCAATCAGAGATAGGCTCCTGCCCCCTCCCACAGGAGAGGAGCAGGATAGGGGGTGTACACATCCCAGGACAGGGACCTATTGGTCCCTGCCCTTCCCCTGCCCTTCCCCTACCTGTAACGCCCCTAGCTTTAGTATTTAGGGGCACCCTGAATCTTCCTTCCTTCCTCAGATGCTGATTTCGAAACAAGAAAGAAGACCAAGAAGAAGACCTGCTGTGCAGCTGTTAACAAGAGGACAACACCAACTGACTTGGCCCCAGCCCTACAGGCCTGTTGATCCTTGAAACTGCTCCTGCTAAAGCCCGGTGTCTCCTGTGGACAGCAACCTCGAGAACACCGGAGAACCTGCCTGCCTTGACCCTCTTAGAGACTGGGACTTCCATAAGCAGAGGCTCTGCTCGAACAATACCCCTGGTGCCAGCCAGGAACCGCGAATCCTGCACACTCTGCACCCGCCGAGCCCGGCCTGTGCCTGAGTGAAAAAAGACCCTGAGGACATACCCCTGGCGATTCAGACCTGGAATCCAGTGCCCAAGGACCTTCCTCAATGACCCAGACAACGCCTGCAGCCTCAGAACCATGGACCTGGTCATCAGAGTCCCAGTGCACAGGTAAGAAAAACAGCAGCACCAGTCAAACTAAATTTGAATGATCATGCACTAAGAGTCATTTGCTTGCATAGTGCTTCTGTCATATTATGCCAATGGGTAATTTATTGTTGTTCAATCATTTCAAGCAAAACAAAACCTTTTCTGTGTAACCTAACACTTCAATGTATCTAAACAAAACATGCAGAGGTGGTCACATGACCTATGTTTTCCTTTAACAAGGAGAATTAATTGTATTTCAGTCGTCTTCGAAGGCACAACAAGGTACATGATGTTTAAATACATAGGGGTATATTATCAAGGGGTTTTATCTCCGCTTTTTTGGCTTTAAAAGCCAAGAAAGCGGAGATAAAATGATCTCCCTATTACCAAGCTGTCGCTAACACCAGTTAGCGACAGCTAATAGGAGATAGCGACCATCATGGGCCCCACTTTGCATGTCAGTGATATTTATCACTAATGATATGCAAAGTGGGCGTGCCAAGATGTTAGCGACTGGAAACAGTCGCTAACATCGCTATCTCCTATTACCAACTTTTGGAGATATTTGCGCTAAGGGCGAATATCTCCAAAAGCTAACACCTGCCCTGAGCAGTTCTTAGCCATGTTATCCAATGGGAGGTGGATAACATGGCTAAGAGCATTTGCTCGATAATGCATGAATATCGCTGACTTTTCAGCGATATTCATGCATTGCGGGCGTTTTTTATCGCATTTGCGATAAACCTTGCTAATAGCAAGGTTTATCTGCGATAAAAATCGCCGATGTGCGGCGATAATTTTTGTCTCTAAACAAGTTAGAGACAAAAATTATCGCTAGTTGTTGATAATATACCCCATAGTTATTTGTTTATTAGTGCCATGTGCTACTTTAACACGCTCCCCTTAGTCATTTCTCAGTATTTGCAAACACTGCCATCGAGGCAAATTCAACAAAAGAGAGACAAGGGAAAGCTCTGTACGCCAGACCTCTGTAAGGCACATGAGCATATGTCATAGGGCAAAGCACTGTCCCAAAGGGCTGTCAGTCACATACCTGACACCATCCCTCACACAGACGTCACCAGGTTAAGTGACCCTGCCCAAGAAAACAATTATGGTTCATGTGCCCTCAATGTCCCTGTACTCTCCAAGAACACCTAGATAGTGTGTTGCTGGATTACCCCTTCCCTCTTGGAAGAGAAATACAGGAGTCCAAGGGACCTAGAGGCATCTGCCTGCAAGTGGGTGCTGCCAATCACTGCACCCATCAGTTGGGGGATCCCTGTCCTGCTTGGAAACTGAGGCCGGACTCTGTTTGCAGTGAAGAGCCGACTGGTGGCTTCAAAAAGCCAGTCCACCTTTCTCCAATGCGCTGTTCATAGTTAAGGTGCCAGTTTGAGACTGCACTGTGAACATCACACATGCTGTAATAGGGCGCACTATACCAGTCTGAGCCCTGCATATCCGGTAAGTCTGTGCCACGACACCAAATGGAATAGTGTGCCCTATGTTTAATACAGTCCAGGGCTTCAAGTCTGATGTAGACAAAGTGTGAAGCAATAAAATGTAACGTCTCTGAAAGGTCACAGAGAATGCCAATGTAACTGAAGGAGCTATTGTAACCCCTTCCACCTTCCACAACCGCCATTCTTGAAAATATTAGTGTTTTGCTTTTGGTTATATTGTTTATAGCACACACATTGACCTATACGCGATGACCCCTACACTTTAGACAGTTGTTTACACACATTAAGTAGTCTGCCACATTCTTACCTAAGAACAAATTGGCGTAATGGAGCAAGGTGGTGTTAATAGCTTTTAACAGCACAAACTGAAATGTCTTTCACACATGGCTGGTCATAGGCTTTTTGCACACTATCAAAGCTGTCACTTAAAAAAAGCAAAACAAAGACAACTGCTGCGTCCACCAACATGAGGTTCCTTCCCAAGGTTGGAAAGTCCCCTCCAGTTTAAAAAAAAAACTAGGAAAATATTGTTTATTTGCTTTATAATAAATGACCGTAGATATATTTTCTAACCGCAGAGAATAAATCTGTCAATACTATTTTAAGGATTCAATTTTTGATCCATTGTATTGTTCTTAAAATGTTTTTATTCTTTATTGAAGCAAACATGATAATACACTTTTTGAAAGTATTGTCCTCAGTATACAGGTATGAAAACATTTAAAGCTCAGAATAGAGTGTGATGCTAGCTTCCGGTATTAACATTTCTGCCCTGCCATATCCTGAAGAGGCCATTCTGAATTGGGGGGGAGATTATTTAACCCCATGTGAAGCTTTCCGACGTCGCTAATTTTGGCTCTGTATGAAGTTTTCACAATTTCTCTGTTTACAGTCGCCTTTACCTCGTCATTTTTCATCACTGTGAGATAATTTGTAGGCAGCTAAATCACACATGGGAAATACTTCTATTACCCAAGGCCGTGGTACTACCCAATTCCTAGATTCCTAGCAAAATGGGGAATAAAATGCTGTTTTGTTTTACCAATGATAAAACTGCACTCAATTCACTTTTCAAACAGCTATCTTTGCGCATATTCCTCCATGTAAGGCCTCAGTGAATTTGCATGGTTAAAAGCTTGCATCCAAGTGCAATCTGTAATGAGGTACAAATGCCGTTTGCAACTGATTGAACATCCACTATTAGAGCCGGAGGGCCAGATTTACAAACCTTGGGACATATTTACAAGTCCCTATCGCCACAAGAACGTCACTTTTTTCGTCACTCCTGTGGCGATAGTGCTTCACCTTATTTACAAGGCAGTGTTAACTTAATGTGGTTTAACACTGCCTTTGAAATAAGGCACCCTTTCACCCTATACTTAACTTGAAAGGGTTTGGCAATGGGTGTTGCGGTGGGCGTTCTGCCACAACACTCAATGATTTTAACGCTGCCCCATGTTTACAAGGATGGCGTAAATATGGGGAAGCACCAAAATTAAGACCAAAAAAAAACCTGGTCTCACCATGGTGCAACGAGTAGAAATGTTTAATTTCTCCTTGTTTTTGCTGTTTCTATGTGTGCTGCATTCGAAAGCGGACATAAAAGCAGCAAAACGCCATGCATGATTGTTTATGTGCAGGAAGATATCCCTTTCTGCACACAAACAATCATTTTAACACCTTAGGAGCTTCGTAAATAAACCTCCCCAGTGCTGCGCTGTCCATTATCCAGTGCTGAACTGGACGTCCAGCGGTCGCACGCAGCACTGGGGAGGTAGTGCCCGTGACGACCGTTGGCCGACGGCAGCACTTAAAGGGTTAAAAATGAGTTGCAACTTCTATGTGTGCTGCACAAACAGCACACATAGAAGTTATAAATTGCCATTTAAGATTGTTTATGTGCAGGAAGAGACACTTTACTGCACATAAACAATAATTCACCCAAACACAGGCACCCTTGCAATAACATTGTCAACAATGTAGTGCACAGTAAGCTGACACAAAAGCTAGGAGAGCATGTCAGAATTACATATTGCAGGCCTTGAAAATAGCATGTACTCAAGGACGTAATAATTCAGGTAACTATTCTTTTCAAATAAATTGATGCACCCTGTAACTTTGGTTAACAGAAAGCTTTTTAATCAGCCTTATTCCAGCAGATATTTTTACAACAATACATCCACATGACTAGAACCAATTAGATTGCACAAAAACCAGACAGCAAAAAACCTCTTTCAAAAGAAGCCCCTCCAATAATAAAGAGCTCTAATATACTTATAACAATTTGACACTGAAGGACCATATCAATAACTCAGCCAAAGGAGCTCTTTTCACACTTAAACACCTCAAGAAATCAAACCCTTCATCCCTCAAGATGACTTCCAATGGGTTGCTCAATCATTAGTCCTCTCTGAACTTGGTTATGGCAACGCTATTCTCACTGGAACCCCAAAAGCCTACTTAGCCCCCCTCAGAGCTGTGCTCAAAATGGCTGCCCAGCTTATAACAGACTGCAAACGGTTTGATCATATCACGCCTGCCCTCAAGTCCCTTAACTGACTCCCCATCGAAGGAAGATGCTTCTTTAAGACTGACTGCATCACCCACAAAGTTCTTCACTCTCAATCCCCGGTCTACTTATCAAATAAACTCACAAGAGCTGGAATTGCCAGACCAATGAGATGCTCTAATGTTCTTCTACTCGCTCCCTCGTTACTAAAAAATAAATCTACCCAGTCATGATCCTTCTCAGGAAATGCTCCTCGCATCTGTAATGCCCGTCCGAGGGACCTTCGTTGTAACCCCTCTTACCATGGCTTCAAAAGAGAACTTAAAAGCCATCTCCTCAATACATACTGGAGTTCATGATCCTTTCAGAACCTGATATCTTGTGCTTCCTATTTCAGGTCATCTCTCTTCTAATCTGCAGGCCTTTTGTTTTCCTTGTGTTTTCCTTATTGTTTACACCAGCCTTGCTCTCAATGGTCTCCCATTTATTTTATGTATTAACTATATTTCTGTAGTTTTTGTGTGTTTAATTAATTTAATTAAGAGTGTTCCTCTGTCACACCGCCCATATATTTTTCAAACTGTATGTAATCCTTTGATCACAAATTATTTTGCTTTTCTCCTGATTCAATGTTGGATATTCCTACGTCCTCGATTGTATTTTGCATGTATCTTTTTGTACCATTGATATTTGCTTTGCTCTTGCTCCTGTAAAGCGCTCTGGTACCTCAGGGTCTAGCCAGTGCTATATAAACCTTTCAAATAAATAAATAAATAAAAAATAGTCAGTAGGTAGGTCATCACTCACATGATTTGCATACCACAAAATGTAAATGTAGGTTGAAAGCCAAAAGCAAGACGTATTCTGATTTTTAAAACAACCCCATCATGTATTCTTTTAAAATAAAAAGTGTATATATATTAAAAAAACAATAACATCACTCTAACACTGCTAATAGTACAGTTAGTGTGAATAGCAACATTAAGGTTTGAGACGTAAGAAAGAAACCACATCCAACCAAGGTATATGTTTTAAATAAGAGACGAGGAGCCCGATTCACAAAAGTAATCTGAGACAAAATCCTAACTTTATGACTTTCAGTATTCACAAAAGGCATTTTGGAGAAGAAAAGTTAGAATTCCTAACTTTACTACTCCTAAATGCCCTTTGTGAATACCGAAAGTCGTAAAGTTAGGATTTTGTCTTAGATTACTTTTGTGAATTGGGCCCCATGATCCCACATCCAACATACCTGATTGGTGTAGTATATCATAAACTGTGAGGAATAATTTTACCAAATGATGAGGTCAAATGCCTCGCATACCAGCCAAAACGTTTTCAGAAATTAAAGAAATGCACAGAGTCATCTGATCTAAAGTCACAAAGAAAAAAAGGCGGGTAGCAACATAAGGACATGTATATCTCCTGCAGTCGATTAGAGAGGCAGACCAATGAACACTGTGTAAGTCGCATAATAGCGTCTTGCTAGTGTCAACTGGATTAGATATCACAAAAGCAAACTAGTGCACTTGGAGAACTCTGCACCCTTTTATAAATGACCCGAGCTTGGAAGATCAGCCCGGTGTGCGATAAGGCAATAGGACAAAGTCTAGTTTTGAAAAAGAGCAGGCAAAAATTGCCAAAGTATACGGGGACGTTTCCGTCCGGTTCCACACATGCAACCATACTCAAGAATTTTTAAATTAAAACTACTACTCCACATAATCTAGTGAACAATGATACCGCTCAGCTGTAGTCAGATATATGTATCAATATGGCAAGCAAATTCATATCATTTAACATCATGTGGTTCTGTGCCCCATACTTTACATCTTATGAGATAGAACAAGCCACCCATTATAGAATGCCAGCTTGGTGCTCATTATAAAAAGCAACCAATTATAAGTGTTTGATTAGCAACGTTGTACAAAGTGGTCTACAGTGTTGCTGCTATATTAGGGTTGTTAAGTTCCCCAAGATGATGATGAGAAAAGGCCATCCAGTCATAAGGCGGCAGTCATATACTGCTCTTTAGAACAGATATGTACATGCCATATTATGCAGTAAATTGCTGTACTACCAAAGCCACATATTTATAGATAGATCTGAAAGGCGCACACGTGAAGTGCATGTACAATTGGAACCATAGCTATATGGACTTATAAAGAGTTAACACATTAAAAAGTCAGGACGATGTTTGCCATAGTCTTCCAAAGCCCATTGGTCACTTAAACCATGTAACCTCTGCATGTAGACCCAACTTTCTCCCAAAGTCGCACCACAAATGAAAAAAAGGGGAGCCCGTATACGTCCACCTTTTAAACACCTCATGTTAATCAAATTACCATTTTCCAACCTGAGCTCAGAAAGCCCATACTTTGGTTGCGTTAATTTATGGTGGCCATCTTGAAATTGCACTAGTGCAAATCATGCCTCAAAGTATTTTGTAACTTACAGTATATAGTGTTCTATCAGTAAGAACCAGCTTTTAAGGTAGGAAAAACACAAAGTTGTGAGAGCTATTTACCATACATAAGCTGTCATATAAAAAATGGTCTACCCTATCAGCCACCATAATTCCAGGAATAGTGTCTGTGTGTAGATGTAAAGACCATGACGGCCATCTTAGAATTGCATGGCATTTATAAATTTCTATGACATTAGTGTTTTAGCTTTTAAAGAAGGGAAACACAAAGTGAAAAGAGTTATTTGCCATATATAAATTGTTGTATACCAAACAGTGTACCATTAACAATCCTAATAAACATGGGAGTAGTGAATATGTCTAGATGTAAATATTACAGTTGCCATTTTAGAATGGCATGTCAATTATAAATTACTATGGCATGAGCCTGGTAGCTCTTGAAGGAGGGAAAACACAAACATCAGGAGAACAATTTTTCATACATAAAATGTCAATAGAGAACAGTGTACCATTTCAACCATTATAAACATAGGAACAGTGTATGTATCTAGATGTAAAACTACCAGCGACCATCTTGGTATGGTGGCCATCGAGAAATAATGCATTGTTACAAATTGCTATAACATGAGTATTTTACTACCACCCAGTACTCATTTCTACAAAAACATTTTTAAATTATAAAACCTATTTTAGTCCTATTGAAGAAAAAGAAAAATTACAAATGCCTTATGCATTTTTCCAGATAAAACCTATTGCAAGTGGACCAGAAACAACAACCACTGTTCTGGGACCCTCAAACATATAGTGCAAACCCTGAGTACACTTGTAGTGAGCCAAACATATATTACAATCCTCTCCAAGAGAGGTACTCATCATATTACTAAAGAGAAAAAGTGATTTGTATATAGCATCAAAAATATAGAAATCATAGAAAGTGATACATTCATTGTATTCTACACTGAAGCAGATGAATCTATCTTAAAAAAGCATAAACAAATGTTTGCGTGATATAGTAACAGCAGACAGGGAGGAAGTATAGTTGCATTTAAAAAACTATTAACGGAGCACCAAGTGTATTCGTTAGTACAGTAAATTAGTATGTTCCTCTGATCTGGTGTTTAAGTACCTGAGTGTTGACTCCCCCAGATGCTTTGGAAATGCACTACATTTTATTTCAATGCATTCTGTAGTAGAGCTAGAAAAAGATGACATAGGAGACAGTGTGGGGGGACACAGTCAAACCCAAATGTTACAGGAATGCAAATTAAAAATGTGCTACAGGACTAGATCGCAACAAACTCTAGCTCCAAAGCACCAAGAGAAAATATACTTAAAGAAACAATTCCCTATAGAAGCCACAGGACAAGTGCTATATCAAAACTAAAACAGTGAATAACGGCTTATAACAAAAACAAGATGTGTAAAAAGGTAAACTCTAAGAGCCCTGAGGACATTTGAAGAAATAAACATGTATGAAAGTTTGAAACTAACACACTCCAACCAAGAGATCTTCATATATGACAATGAAAACAACAAGAAATAATTCTTGTCTTTGTAACAAATAATAACATACTAATTCCAGCACAGTGTGAAAAGTGGAGAGTGGATGCGACATTTAAATATTGTCCCCTACCACAGGACCAGTAACTGCCTCCAAACAAGCACAGTGCAACATATAATGAACTCCTATCAATAACAAAACAAAAAATAAAATTACAAGCACATACAAATACTAGACTTTCAATAACCCTTGATATCATCAATTTTTAAAGTCTATCAACACACAAAGCCATTCAAGAGCACTACATTTTTTTAACCTAACAATATAGAGACACTTTTAAAAATCAACACTAAGCATAGATTACATCACAAACCCTAAATTTGCTTACAGATTTAGAAAGTTAGAGCCTTTAGCATAAGTGCCTATCAGAGATATTACAAAACATGCTAATAGAAATGCTAATCTATTTAAGAAGCAAGCACAAACTATCTTCACTGTTGAACAATTTTGAAGACAGTTGCAGTGAACATTTGCACTTGTAAAGCTCAGATGTCAACTAAAGTTTCAAATTCCTTGGTATCAAAAAAAGCAAAATCCAATAATGGAGTGGGAGGGTGACACAATTTGTTCTAAGGAACAATTGGAAGAAACCGCCAAAGAGTCAACCAACTCTGTGAAATATTGAAAAGGAGCAGAGATACCAAGAATAAGTAAAGTAACAATCTCTTACTGAAATGAAAACCAGAAATATTCAAACGGACTAAACAAATGCAGACTAATGCAAGCAAAAGCAAAGTGCTTTCATTTTCAAAAATATAAGGTCATATCTACCTCAAAATAATAGAAATAAAACTATTCTAAATACAATAAAACATGCAAAAAGTGATAGATTGAATACCGGAATTAATCTCAGCCACTGGTAATTTCTGGAGCCACATCCCAATCCATCGCTATTTTGCATTGATATGCAATCTCAGTTTGGACCTATCCAAATGCTAATCAGTTTTGACACTCTTCCAAAATTAAATGTCCAGCCTGGGTTGCCAGTTCAGGTCCTCTCTGAACCAGAACACAAGCCACATGCGACCAGTGTTGCCCTGATTACAGCTCACCAGTCATGTATAGCTTGGTTCCAGTGACACAGTGTGCATGGGATCAATGTCTGGCCACATGTGCATGGGATCCATGTCTGGCCATACCCGTCCTACTCAGGGAGACACACCGAAATATTGAAAAAGTGATGGATGGAATGTTTGAATTAACCTCAGCCACTGGTACTTACTTAGGTCGCATACCAGTCCATTGTTATTTTTACACACCATGCCACCTCAGTCTGGACCCAGCTAGATCCAAATCAGTAATGACCCTGCTCTAGAAGAAATCTAGCCTGAACTGCACTGCCAGGTCGTCCCTGAACCAGTACACAGGCAACCTCAGACCGTTTTTTCCCTCTTTACGGTTTATCAGCCAGGTATAGCTTGGTTCCAGTAACCCGGCAATTTGGGCTGTACTTTTCATGCTGTTCTGTCGAGCTGTTGGACGGGGTGTAACCACAGCAGAGATAGAGTTGTCTCCACTGTGGTTACACCAAAGCTCCGCCTCCATTTAAATTGGACAGGTGAACCATTATGTTGACATTAAAGATACTCTATCGCCATTGGAGTATCCTTACCACCAAAATATAAATCAGACCTTTAGTCACATTGGTAAAAATGTGAATCTTTTTGGGGGGCGCGATGAGGGGATAGGTTAGATATACTATTCCCTCTCCAAAGGTAGCTAGCTGCATTGCATAAACTATTGTACTTTGTAGGGTGCCAAACATACAATTTCTAATCCAGACTTAGCCACATTGGGAGTGTGCTGGACTCTAGAGGATCGAAATTTCCTATTCTCACTTTATACAAAGCCTCATTGGAGACTGTATTAGACTTTTGGGAGAGGTGTTCTAACAAAGATTCCAACTAAATATTTAACAAAAATAAATTAAATCTTAAGAGTATAAGCTTACTTTTATCAATCCACATTTGAGAGCATATTAATTTTTTTAAGTTTTCTATCGCGCAAACTAGACCTGAAGATATCAGGTATTAGAGGGCTTTACAAGAGCACCAGTTGCATTACAGATGGACGCATTCGTTTTTGTTAGGCACAGGGAGATTAAGTGATTTGCCCAGAATCACAGGATGTTATGTGACGTTGCTGAGACTCAAACCCCGTTCCCCAGCTACGAGGTCGACCCCTCTAGCCTTAAGGCCACATCCTGTCCCCAACTAAACCATTAATGACAATATGAAAATAAACTCAAACAAAGGAAAATACAATATAAAAATAAAAACATATTAAAAAGTAATTTAAGGGGGGCGTGGCTAGCGGCCGTGCATGGCGGCAGCATAGTCGAGAGGCTCCGGGTGTGAGGCGGCCTTCCCACTACAATCCGCTTACTTATCCGACACCCTGAAGCCTCGGATAGGAGGAACCCGGGTCTAGGACCGAGCGGGGTCCGACCAAGAAAAATTAGGTCCCTCCTGTGAGCAGGAAACACAGCAAACAAGGATCCGCCGCCTGAGGGCCTGGCAGCCGCGAGAAACACCGAGCGGTGGTGATCCCTGAGGCCGGGCGGAAGTGAGAGTGACGCAAAGGAGACCCGCCGGAAGTACCGGTCAATCCAAACACTCACACTACAACAGAGGGGGAAACGAAAGGGAATCCCTACCCTGCCGAGAGGCTGCACCGGCTGTTGGAAGTTAGTGAGAGCTGTAGCGGAGGAGAGTACAGCTGTGCGGCTACTGGAACAGCTCCGGTCGGGGGAAATCAAGAGCGCCCGTTCAACGTGCACATCAAAGGCGCCGCGAGTGAAGCCGTGCGCCGCCCGACCCGGAGGTTAAAGCCGGCTGACACTCCTACGGCCGAGCAAAATACAATACGTAACGGCCAACACGAATTGATTGAGGGCCTGCGGCGGTGAGGGAAATAGTCTGGGTTGAGCACATCTCTGCCGCGGTGAATGTGAATGACTGGGATGAGCTGAAGTTCCCGGCCTCGAGATTGCTCTTGCCCACTGCTGGTGGGGGTTGGCCCACAGGAACCCACATTGACCGGGGCGAGGTGTGAGGTGGACTGCTGCCTCCATATCGGCCATATTCTGGCATCTAATGAGTCCATATCAGAGGTGAGGCACGGGTCCCCCGGCGGTGTGGTGAGAGACGTCAACGATTGGACGCAGTGTGTAGACCCACAGTCCCTTCCGGCAGCAGCTACATGACAGCGAAGAAAGGATACCTCGCGCCACGTGCATCCCCGGGTTAGTAAAAGCGAGGGGCGACCTTAGAGACCTCCTGAGCGATGAAGGCTACAGTTGGGGCACGCACCAGCGGGGGGTAGGAGCAGTGAAGCATTGCAGTGCCGATCCCCCGAAACTCGGATTTACGAAAAACAGGGAGGGGAGAGGAGCCAAGACTCGAAAGCAAGACTTAAGCCAATCTGAGGGGGAGCACCCCAGGGGTCCGGACAACAAAAGCAGTGGCGAAAGGGCGCTGCCGGAGGGGCACCATGGCAGGCAGAGGCGCGAAAGGCAGCTCAACGCAATCCAGGTTGGATAAATTCGCCTACGACAAACACAATCCTCCCCAGACGGAGCCTCGTACCTCAACAGGAAACACACCTAACGGAGAAGGCCCCAAGAAAGCGACGCTTGAAGACGTAATGAAAGCGCTTGCGCAGGTGCATGCAACAGTGGGGTCTACTGCTACAGAGATCACCTTACTACGCGCGGATTTTCACAAGATGAGCGAGAGGGTGAAACAGGTCGAGGTGGTCGCAAAATCCTTGGTAGAGGACGTCTTGGAACTCCAAATAGCGATGGGGCGAGTGGAGGCAGAAAACAAACTGCTTAGGGAGAAGCTGGACGACCAGGAAGGGCGCTCGAGAAGGAGCAGCGTCCGAATTCTCGGGGTTCCAAAATCAGAAGGTACACGCGCTACTGACCTCTACGTGGAAGACTTGATCAAGTCGACACTTCGGCCTAAGGGGCTCTTGCACTTCTTCTCGGTGGAGCGGGCACACAGGGTGCCCGGTGAAAAGCCGAAACCGGGGGCCCAACCGAGACCAATCCTTGCGCGACTATTTAACTTTCGCGACCGGGATGCCATCTTACAGGTGGCTAGGGTTTCACCGCCGATCCGGATTCAGAACTCCACACTCGCTTTCTTCCCGGACTACACTGCTGAAGTCGCTCGTCGGAGGAGAACCTTCCTTGAGGTCAAGAAAGAATTGAGAGCAAAAGAACTATCATATTCAATGTTGTTCCCGGCGCGGTTGAGAGTTGTAGCGGACAATAAAGTGTGGATCTTTGACACCCCAGAGGCGGCCCGCGACTGGCTTGAGGGCTGGAGACAAGAAGGCCGGCCCGCCGCTCTGACAAGACCAACCGGAGCCAACGAGGAGACAGCCAAGCAGGGTCGCAGGCATCAGGCAGGGAAGGCGCCGCACGGTCGCCAATGCAGGACCAATTTGAAGCGGAAGGAGGCGGGAACTCATGAGTTCCTGGCACACTGCAAGGTGTTATGTAACAGCGACAAGAATGGTGGGATCACGCTTGGACACTGACCTAGGGGACTTCAAAGAGGGCAGGGGAGGCGCCTGCACCGGAGGACACCTCACCCCTGCAAGCAAGTACACTCTTAATGGGATGGGGGAAGCACTCTGCTGAGTTGGGGGGGCGGGCGGTTCTAGGTCCGCTAAGCAGGGAGGCAGGGAGGGGGGCGGTATGGGCGGGCAGTTTTATTGTTCTTCAGGTTTTGCAAGCTGGAAACAGGCACACGGGGCGGCACACACTCAATTCGGGTTTCGGGGATGGGCGACACACATGGGCGGTGGGACAGGTCAGGCACCTAGATGGTCAGGATGGCGAACATACACGACACACACTCCGGCACCTCTAAGGGGAAGTTGCCTAGGTCAACTGTCACCCCCCTTCGCATTATGACCTGGAATGTAAGAGGGCTGGGGGACAAAATTAAGCGGGATTTAGTAATGCACGCAGTGAAGAGGCAGGGCCCTGCACTGGCACTTTTGCAGGAAACACACCTTACCGGAGGGGAGTCCAAAGCATTAGATAGGAGAGGCTACACGATAGCGGTGCACTCGGACTTCACCTCAGACTCTAGAGGAACGGGCATTCTAATTAAGAAATCGTTCCCTTTCATAATACTGAGTACCAAAGTCGACGAACAGGGTTGTTTTGCAGCGATACAGGGACAGTGGGAGCGGAGGCTCTTGAACGTCGTGTCGGTGTATGTCCCTCCTGCACTCCATTCTGTTAAGCTGCCAGGATTGGGTAACTTCCTTCTTTCGATACCTGAGGGCAAAATAATTATTGGAGGGGACTTCAACGCAACAGTGGATGTCTTAGCAGATAGATTCCCGGTCAGGTCCCAAGCCCCCGGACCCTCTCGATTCCACAACTTTTTTGAGGCCATGGGGTTAGTTGACGTGTGGAGACACACGCATCCCACTGCAAAACAATACACCTTCCACTCTACGGTCCATAACAGTTTGTCAAGGATTGATTACTTTCTGACATTGGGTAACGGCCTACAACAAGTAGACTCTATCGAGATCCAACCTCGGGGAATATCCGATCATTCTCCTGTGGTTATGACCCTATCCACCCAGGAGAAATCTCGTAAACGAATCTATCCCATACACGCATCATATCTCAAGGTCCCAAAGGTCAAAAAGGCGCTTAGAAACGCGACAAAATACTATTTTGAAGAAAATTCGGTATCAGTACAGTCCTCTGCTGTTGTGTGGGAGGCGTAGAAGACGGTGTTACGGGGACAGGCGATATCGTCTATTACAGGATATAGGCGTGAGAGACAACTAGAACTGTCCCAGCTGGAACTAGCAATGCGGGAAGCAAACGAGGAACAAACGGCAGACCCGACACCAGCAACGTCGCACACATTACTTCTTTGTCAGCAACCGTATAAGGAACACTTGCAACACCAGACAGCTGAGCAAATCACTACTACCGCGCATAGAGTATATGACATAGGCGATAAGGCAGGGAAGATGTTGGCCTGGTTGGACAAGAGAGGAGGAAGCGCTAACGGGATACAACAGATATACAATAAGGAGGGATTGGCGCAAACACGTCCAGAGGAGATAGTGAGGGCCCTGGCAGAAAATTTCAAAGCGGTATATACTCCAGAAAGAGTTGTGTTGACGGAAACGGCGCGAGCATCGTTCAGCCACGTCGTCACACAAACACTGTCGCCGGAGGCAGTCTCGGAGTTGGAGGCGGACATCACGATCGAAGGAGTCAGACAAGCCGTTCACGCGGTGAAGTCAGGGAAAACACCGGGACCTAATGGCATCCCTATAGAATGGTACCAATCTATGTCTGACCATCTTAGTGGGCCCCTCTTGGCTATGTTTACTGAGAGTTTGAATACGGGGGAACTCCCATTGGATCAAAGGATTGCCACTATCGTAGCGATCCCAAAGCCCGGAAACCTCCGGCGGAATGTGCGTCTTATCGCCCCATCTCCCTTCTCAATGCGGAGATAAAAATTCTGGCGACACTCCTGGCCGTTAGGCTCCTCCCCCATCTCCCGCAGCTGATACACCCCGACCAGTCAGGCTTTATGCCCCACAGAAACACAGCCCTTAATCTGCGACGGGTGCATGGGGTGTTGGCCAAAACACAGCCTCACACCAACCCAGCGGTCATATTGGCTCTCGACGCAAAGATGGCCTTTGACTTGGTGGAATGGCAATACCTCTTTGAGGTTCTGTCGCATATGGGGTTTGGTCCTAACTTCATAGCATGGGTCCGGCTATTGTACACCAACCTGGTGGCACAGGTTGTGGCGAACGGTCACCTTTCCCCTGTATTTCCTTTAGCTCGGGGCACCAGGCAGGGGTGCCCCCCGTCTCCACTACTCTTTGCGATAACGCTGGAACCTCTGGCAACTCTAATACGCTCGACTCCAAGGCTGAGAGGGATCTACGCTGATGACATGCTGGTATACCTTACAGACCCGGGCCATGGCATCCCGGAACTACTGGCACTGTGCGACACACATGGGGAGGTCTCAGGCTACACTATAAATTGGGAAAAGTCCGAACTGTATATATTACAAGGACCACCCCCCGCACTTGCTGCCGGTTGTACCTTACGAATCGCGGCGTCCTCCTTCAAATACCTTTGCATACATGTTTCACGCGACCCGGCGGAATTCTTTGATAAAAACTTGAAACCACCGCTGGATCGACTGAAACATGATGTTAAATATTGGGCGACTCTGCCTTTCACATTATTGGGGCAGGGCGGCGCTCTACAAAATGATGTCGCTGCCGAGATTTCTCTATGCTCTCGATAACACCCCATATCCGGTGCCACCCGGATACTTTCGGCGGGTATAGGCGCTGGTGTCCAACCTGCTGTGGAGTAATCGGTACAAAAGAGGGTGGTGATGGACGGAGCATCTGAATCAATCAAACACTCGCACCCAGTCAAAAGATCTGGGTTTAATCCATCACCGTTCTTTATCCCACTTTGCCACCCCAGTTCAGACATAGCTATATGCAAATCAGTCTGACCCTGTGCCTCATGGGAACAGTCCAGACCGAACTGCCAAGCCAGGCCTTCCCTGGACCGGAAACAAGCTTCCGAGGACCGGTTTCTGGCATTCCAGCCGTCTTCAGCCCGGCTTGCTTGAATCCAGTGGCAAAGTGAGCAAGGGACTCACGTCTGAGCATACCCTGCCACACTTATGGCGGCCAAAAGCAGTACAAAAGGGGGTGGTGATGGACGGAGCATCTGAATCAATCAAACACTCGCACCCAGTCAAAAGATCTGGGTTTAATCCATCACCGTTCTTTAGCCCACTCTGCCACCCCAGTTCAGACATGGCTATATGCAAATCAGTCTGACCCTGTGCCTCATGGGAACAGTCCAGCCCGAACTGCCAAGCCATGCCTTCCCTGGACCGGAAACAAGCTTCCGAGGACCGGTTTCTGGCATTTCAGCCGTCTTAAGCCCGGCTTGCTTGAATCCAGTGGCAAGGTGAGCAAGGGACTCACGTCTGAGCATACCCTGTCACACTTATGGCGGCCAAAAGCGGTACAAAAGGGGGTGGTGATGGACGGAGCATCTGAATCAATCAAACACTCGCACCCAGTCAAAAGATCTGGGTTTAATCCATCACCGTTCTTTAGCCCACTCTGCCTCCCCAGTTCAGACATGGCTATATGCAAATCAGTCAGACCCTGTGCCTCATGGGAACAGTCCAGCCCGAACTGCCAAGCCATGCCTTCCCTGGACCGGAAACAAGCTTCCGAGGACCGGTTTCTGGCATTCCAGCCGTCTTCAGCCCGGCTTGCTTGAATCCAGTGGCAAAGTGAGCAAGGGACTCACGTCTGAGCATACCCTGCCACACTTATGGCAGCCAAAAGCGGTACAAAAGGGGGTGGTGATGGACGGAGCATCTGAATCAATCAAGTACTCGCACCCAGTCAAAAGATCTGGGTTTAATCCGTCACCGTTCTTTAGCCCACTCTGGCAGTGTGGCAGGGTATGCTCAGACGTGAGTCCCTTGCTCACTTTGCCCCTGGATTCAAGCAAGCCGGGCTGAAGACGGCTGTAATGCCAGAAATTGGTCCTCGGAAGCTTGTTTCCGGTCCAGGGAAGGCATGGCTTGGCAGTTCGGGCTGGACTGTTCCCATGAGGCACAGGGTCAGACTAATTTGCATATAGCCATGTCTGAACTGGGGTGGCAGATTGGGCTAAAGAACGGTGATGGATTCAACCCAGATCTTTTGACTGGGTGTGAGTGTTTGATTGGTTTGGATGCTCCGTCCATCACCACCCCCTTTTGTACCGCTTTTGGCCGCCATAAGTGTGGCAGCGTATGCTCAGACGCGAGTCCCTTGCTCACTTTGCCACTGGATTCAAGCAAGCCGGGCTGAAGACGGCTGTAATGCCAGAATCCGGTCCTCGGAAGCTTGTTTCCGGTCCAGGGAAGGCATGGCTTGGCAGTTCGGGCTGGACGGTTCCCATGAGGCACAGGGTCAGATTGATTTGCATATATCCATGTCTGAACTGGGGTGGCAGAGTGGGCTAAAGAACAGTGATGGATTCAACCCAGATCTTTTGACTGGGTGTGAGTGTTTGATTGGTTCGGATGCTCCGTCCATCACCACCCCCTTTTGTACCGCTTTTGGCTGCCACAAGTGTGGCAGGGTATGCTCAGACGTGAGTCCCTTGCTCACTTTGCCACTGGACTCAAGCAAGTCGGGCTGAAGACTGCTGTAATTCCAGAAACCGGTCCTCGGAAGCTTGTTTCCGGTCCAGGGAAGGCATGGCTTAGCAGTTCGGGATGGACTGTTCCCATGAGGCACAGGGTCAGACTGATTTGCATATAGCCATGTCTTAACTGGGGTGGCAGAGTGGGCTAAAGAAAGGTGATGGATTCAACCCAGATCTTTAGACTGGGTGTGAGTGTTTCATTGGTTCGGATGCTCCCTCCATCACCACCCCCTTTTGTACCGCTTTTGGCCACCATAAGTGTGGCAGGGTATGCTCAGACGTGAGTCCCTTGCTCACTTTGCCACTGGATTCTAGCAAGCCGGGCTGAAGACGGCTGTAATGCCAGAAACCGGTCCTCGGAAGATTGTTTCCGATCCAGGGAAGGCATGGCATGGCAGTTTGGGCTGGACTGTTCCCATGAGGCACAGGGTCAGACTGATTTGCATATAGCCATGTCTGAACTGGGGTGGCAGAGTGTGCTAAAGAACGGTGATGGATTCAACCCAGATCTTTTGACTGGGTGTGAGTGTTTGATTGTTTCGGATGCTCCGTCCATCACCACCCCTTTTTGTACCGCTTTTGGCCACCATAAGTGTGGCAGGGTATGCTCAGACGTGAGTCCCTTGCTGGACGGCTGTAATGCCAGAAACCGGTCCTCGGAAGATTGTTTCCGGTCCAGGGAAGGCATGGCTTGGCAGTTCGGGCTGGACTGTTCCCATGAGGCACAGGGTCAGACCGATTTGCATATAGCCATGTCTGAACTGGGGTGGCAGAGTGGGCTAAAGAACGGTGATGGATTCAACCCAGATCTTTTGACTGGGTGTGAGTGTTTGATTGGTTCAGATGCTCCGTCCATCACCACCACCTTTTGTACCTCTTTTGGCCGCCACAAGTGTGGCAGGGTATGCTCAGATGTGAGTCCCTTGCTCACTTTGCCACTGGATTCAAGCAAGCCGGGCTGAAGACGGCTGTAATGCCAGAAACCGGTCCTCGGAAGCCTGTTTCCGGTCCAGGGAAGGCATGGCTTGGCAGTTCGGGCTGGACTGTTCCCATGAGGCACAGGGTCAGACTGATTTGCATATAGCCATGTCTGAACTGGGGTGGCAGAGTGGGCTAAAGAACGGTGATGGATTCAACCCAGATCTTTTGACTGGGTGTGAGTGTTTGATTTGTTCGGATTCTCCGTCCATCACCACCCCCTTTTGTACTGCTTTTGACCGCCATAAGTGTGGCAGGGTATGCTCAGACGTGAGTCCCTTGCTCACTTTGCCACTGGATTCAAGCAAGCCGGGCTGAAGACGGCTGGAATGCCAGAAACCAGTCCTCGGAAGCTTGTATCCGGTCCAGGGAAGGCATGGCTTGGCAGTTCGGGCTGGACTGTTCTCATGAGGCACAGGGTCAGACTGATTAGCATATAGCCATTTCTGAACTGGGGTGGCAGAGTGGGCTAAAGAACGGTGATGGATTCAACCCAGATCTTTTGACTGGGTGTGAGTGTTTGATTGGTTCGGATGCTCCATCCATCACCACCCCCTTTTGTACCGCTTTTGGCCGCCATAAGTGTGGCAGGGTATGCTCACACGTGAGTCCCTTGCTCACTTTGTCGTAATTTGGCAGCAACTGAATTAGCATTTAGCTCAGCTACACAAACTTTTCATCGTTAACTTGACCAAATGAGCGGGGGCCATTTTGTATTCCCTGGCTTCCATTTTGTATGAACATGCGTCCTCGTGGTCAGCGTGCCCTTTCGTCCTTCCTCCATGCCAATGACCATTTACCTTGCCCATCAACAGGCTATTTTTATTACTGGTCAAGCCTACGCATGCGTACTCGAACATTTGGATTAATGAGCGGTCACCTCTCAGGAATGTTCTCCAAACTGACCAGTGATACTAAAACTCCTCCCACATGTTGGCTGTGTTTTAAAAATGCCCTTATATGTACCTAAACTGTGAAAAGAGTATACCGCCTACCTTTTTATTACTGTTAAAATTGTATAAAAGAGGTCGCACACTGATGTTCGGTGTGATACTTCTTGCATTGCCGAAGGGTGCTGTAGGAATGTACCACCACCCCATGGGGTCTTAATAAACTTGTCTTTTGCATTTTCCAGTTTCCGTGCCAACTTCTATTCTATGGTGTTCGAGAGTTTTTGCACAGAGTATGTAGATCTGACGAAACCCAATACCACAAATTGGTGACCACGAAGGGACTCATCGGCGACTCGGATGCCCGAAGGAGAGGTCGCGACGAAGGCTTGGAAACTCGCCATGGACGCGTACGCTGCCATTGAGTGACCCGAGTCTTGGCATCCACTGTGTTTTTTCCTTTCCTTCTGACTCGACCTTCCAGGTGGCGCCGGTCCTCGACTGAGATCCTGATCGGTTGGGTTGTCGTGCAGTGCCCGTTTGGCTGATTCGATTACAGAACTTGGCAGTTGGAACCTGGACGTTTGGAAATATTTGGTAAGCCTGTGATTGGTAAGGTAGTCTATTGACGCTTACTGTGGCTTTTTGAATTTGTTTGAGGTAGCTAACGTTTGAACCTATGAGTTGAGTTATATGTGGAGTGCACCTCACATAGACAAGCACGTAGAGATATTTCTCTGGCTTTGAATTTGTTTGAGCGGCACACCGTGTGTAAAGCACATTTAAGTGCCATTTTATGTAATATCGCGTTTTCGTGATATTTTGACATGCTTGTTCAAGCACACTTCGAGGAATGTGCTGTTTTGGAAATGGTACCACTTATCGATTAAATGAATCTCAGCCGGCTCCCCCAGAGGGGACTCCTAATCGCGAAATGTACATAAAATGTGGCCTTCCCCCCAATATGTATAGTACATTATGGCATAAATAGACAAAAACTGATCGTGAATTGCAATGGCCACTACATGGGTCGTTTGATCTGCGAAAGGTTCAGTATGTGTAGCAATGTTTGTTTCAGCGCAGGTCTAGACAGGATATGTTTGATTGTGTGCGTATGTGGGAGAAAGCGGTGCGTGAACGAATGAAGCGTGAACAAGCCTTGGCGGACAAAGAGCAGCGAAAGGCTGCTCGTGATAAAGCTTTACAGTTACAGGAAAAAGAATTGCAGGAACAGAAAGAGAGGGAGATTCGGGAACGTAATTTGCAAGTTAATGGTCAGTTTCCTATTCGACGTCCTCTTTATCCTGTCCTTACTAATGAATCAGATGATTTTTCATTACTAGACCGTTGCCTGCCTCCGTATGTTCCCCCTACGGCCCCGGATGAGGCCTCGAGCGAAGAAGATCAGGATAATCAGCGTACCAGGTTAACTGCGGAGCGAACCGGGGAATTACGTTCGATTGCTCGTAAACTCAATACAAATTCTATAACTGTTTCAGAGGTTAATGGTCTTATGAGTACGTGGTCTGATAAGGAACGATTGTATTTTCTAGATCATTTTGCAGATGAAGTTGTTGAACGGTTTAGGAAGCATTCTCCTGAGTTGGAACCTAAAGTTATATCAGTTGGTCGTGAGAATTTCCGTAAAGGCCTTTTTGTTCTTGCAGATGTGGATGAGTTCTTCCAACGTTTGGTTCAACTACGGGATGAGGCGACACGGCTGCGAGCGGTGAAAAAGGCATCGGGTTCGTCTACGTCTGGATCAACGGAAGTATCCAACGAGTGCCCTATCTTTGACACGGATAAGAGCGTTGCAGTTAATGTTATGCCTATGCAAGAAGCTGCACCTTTGTATGTCCCTCCTAAAGGGCAAGGCACAGATGACGATAAGAGGTCTAAAGATGCGAAGGGTTATTTTGTATATAATTGGGTTTATACACCATGGAATAGAACGGACGATATGGCGCTTAAAAATGCTTTACCTGACCCCCGTAAAAACCCAGCAGCTTTTTATGAGGGTGTGGAAGGTGCTATTTCTTCGTGTGTCATGACATTAGTTGATATTGACCTTTTCTTTGGGTTGATATTGCCTCCTGATATGTGGAGGGCGATTCGTAAGTTTGATGATCGAGCGATTCTAGGTGCCGATTGGAAGGAATTAGTCCGAGCTGATTTAGATAGAGAACCTGCATGCAAGCCGTGTCAATTGATTTTAGATCTTCCGGCGGCTACTTTGAATAAATTAAAAACGCTTGTTCCTCCTAAGAAAATTGACTGGACGATGCTGGCATCTTGCAAACAGAAGCCGGATGAATCGGTCTCTGATTTCTTTTCACGTTTTGAGGAAGCATTCCATGATTGCAGTGGGCAATCATTAACAGAGGATACAGGCAGGCATTTGTTCGTTGATAAGTATGTGGCTAATCTTCTACCGGAGATTGCAAAAGGTTTAAAAACTAGTGAAAGTTCATGGACTACAGCGACCCCTGCTTCTTTATTAACTATGGCTCAGTACTACGAACGACAGGAATTGGAGGCTAAAGAAAGTAGTGATAAGAAAGCGAGGGATTTAAAGACAAAGGTGATGTTGGCTCAGGTTTATGCGACACAGTCGAGAGGGAACGATAGGGGTAGACGAGGATCGTATGGTACGTCTTCTACTCGTACTGATATTTCTGAGGATCAGTGTGCATACTGTAAGCAGTTTGGACATTGGGCTTCGGATTGTCCGGTGCTTCGTGAACAGCGTACTCAGCGTGGACGAGGGAGTGGAAGGTCACGGAATAGTTATGCAGGACCGAGAGGTGGAGCGAATGACCGTGGTAGGTTTGAGGCAAGGGGTCGTGGTCAGGCTGATTATAATACTTTTGATCGACGGAATCAGTATCAGATAGCTGAAGGAGAGTTTACCGAGTCTCAGGATAATAATTATGCATAGAATTGCGTAGGATGGGGTGTGGAATCAGTTGAAGTACCAGTCGATCAAAGGGGTCTATATATATCAGCACATGTTTTGGGTTCTACTGATCAGTTTCTGGTCGATACAGGAGCTACTCGTAGCGCTCTGTCCAAACGCTTGGTTCCAAGGGCTCCCCTGTCTGGCGAAACAATTACTTCAATAGGGTTCGATGGAACACCTTCTCTTAGCCCATTGTCTCAACCCCTTACATTTCACATTGACAAATTTACTGCCCCATGTCCGTTTTTGTTATCTCCAAACACACCAGATAATATTGTGGGACTTGATATGCTAAAACATTTTCGAGCAACCATACGTTGTGCCCCTGAAGGGGTGCGGGTTATTTTGAATGAGAACTACCCAGAGGTTGAAAGATCGTGCCTCATGCAGGAGGCCGATGCGTTAGCTTCACTCCCAAGTACTTTATGGGCCACTTCTGATACCGATGTGGGTCAAATGACTATTCCTCCTGTGCGTATTACTGTGAAGGAAGGAGTGTCTTTGCCCCGTGTACCCCAATACAAGATCTCCAGAGAAGGTGAAGTGGCTTTGACACACATTGTGAATGACTTGATTATGGCAGATGTGGTGGAGGAAGTTCCCTATAATGTTTGCAACAGCCGGATTCTTCCAATCCTAAAGAAAGACACAGACACTAAGATTTATCGTTTCATTATTTATTTGAGGGAAATTAATAAGATAGTTGTACCACAGTATCCGGTGGTGTCTGACATTACCACCTTACTCACTTTGATTCCACCCACAGGCACTACCTTCTCGGTAATCGACTTGAAAAATGCTTTCTTTTCGATTCCCATTCATCCTGATAGTCGATATTTGTTCGGCTTCACATTAAATAGCAAATCATACAGATTTTGTCGAGTTCCTCAAGGTTACACAGAAAGCCCTAGTATTTACAGTCAGGCTTTGAAAAGACAGCTTGATTCTTTCGACCTACAGTCTGGGGTGACTCTTATTCAATATTTTGACGATATTTTGCTTGCAGCAGATACGCAGGAGCAATGTGAGGAGAGTACTCTCTCCTTACTTTCTTTTCTTGCTAAAAATCATCACAAGGTTTCGAGGAAGAAGTTGCAATATTGTAGACCTAAGGTGACCTACATTGGTCATCTTTTGTCTAAGGAGGGACGTGCATTGACATCAGACCGAATTCAAGCAATTTTAGACACGCCAGTCCCTTGCACTCAGAAAGATGTTCGTGCCTTCATAGGTTTGACGTCCTTTTGTAGGCAATGGATATTAGGATTTTTGCACATTATAAAACCTTTGTTAGCGTTGTTGTTCAAAACTACACCAATTCCCCTTGAATGGACAGATGAATGTCAGAATGCTTTTGAACAATTGAGACAAGCACTTTGTTCTGCACCAGTGTTAGGGACACCAGATTACACAAAACTTTTTACATTGTATGTACATGAGAAGGATGGGTGCGCATTATCAGTCTTAGTGCAGACACACGGAGATAAACAGAGACCTTGCGCATACTTTTCAGCAGTACTCGATCCTGTGGCTCGAGGATTGCCTGGATGTTTTCGCGCAGTTGCAGAAACGGCAGTAGCCATACGACAGAGTGAGGGAATAGTTCTGTCACACAAATTGTTGGTGTTAGTTCCCCATGCGGTAGAGGCTTTATTGAACCAAACGAAAACACAGCATCTAACCAGTACCCGTTTAACAGGATACGAGCTAACACTGTTGGCGCCACATATTACCCTTAGGAGGTGCGCCACTTTGAACCCTGCTACTTTATTGCCCTATCCTGTTACTGAGACCGAGAAGGAAGAACATCATGATTGTGTTTTGCTGACTGAAGAACAAACAAAGGGTAGTATCGATTTACAGGATACACCACTTCCAGATGTAGATGGGGAACTGTGGGTTGATGGATCGTGTTTAAAGTTGCCAGATGGTACAACTTCTAAAGCCTATGCGATCACGACACTTAAGACAGTGGTAGAAACAGCACGAATACCGCAAAAATCGGCCCAAGCAGCTGAATTGATAGCCTTAACGAAAGCATGCGAATTAAGTGCTGGATTATGTGTAAATATCTACACTGATAGCCGTTACGCTTTTGGAGTAGTGCATGATTTTGGCCTACTCTGGAAGGAACGAGGGTTTCTGACCTCACATGGAGTACACATCATGCATGGAGAGCTGGTACGTGACCTCCTGAATGCACTGCTATGTCCAAAGAAAGTAGCGATAATCAAATGCAGTGCACATAAGAAGGTGACTGACAAAATAGGACAAGGAAACGCTTTTGCAGATCGCATAGCGAGAGAGACTGCCATGTTACAAAACACCTCTCCTATGTATGTGGTGAGATCACAAGCTGAGCGATGGCATGATGCTAGAGAGGAAATATTAGACATACAGAAATCAGCATCTGAGGCAGCGCTCGCAACCTGGGCAACAGAGGGAGTGTTGGACGATGAGGGTTGTTGGCGTAGCAAAGATATGGAGAGATGGAAATTGCCTAATGCTTACTTGCAAGCAATGGTTCAAATGACACATGGGCTGGCACATGTTGGAGCTCTTGCAATTACTAAATTGCTTACACGAGTTTGGGAGCATCCTGAAATTGCCAGCATGGCTAAAAGAATAGTGCAGACCTGTCTGATATGCCTACAGTACAATCTTGCTAAAGGGACTTATACTCCTAAAGGAGGGTTTGTTCCACCTACTGCACCATTCGAAGTACTTCAAATGGATTACATCCAGCTTGAGCGCTGTAATAACCTCAAGTATGTCCTAGTGGTGGTGTGTGCTTTCAGTAAATGGATTGAGGCCTACCCCACGAAGGATAATACGGCATTGACAACAGCTAAGGTGTTACTCAAAGAGAACTTCCCACGCTATGGTGTTTGTAAATTTTTGTGGAATGATAATGGTCCTCATTTCGTTGGGAAAGTAGTGGAGTATGTCCTGAAAGGATTGGGGATTAAGCAGAAATTTCACGCTGTATTCCACCCGCAGTCAGCAGGTCTAGTGGAAAGATACAATGCAACTTTGAAGTTGAAGCTAGCAAAGATCGTGGCATCCATGTCTTTGAAATGGCCGGACGCTTTGCCTTTGGCATTACTGTCTATTAGATCAGTGCCACATTCCCGATCTGGCCTCACACCCTATGAAGTGGTGTTTGGAAGGCCCATGAATATTTGGGGAGTTCCAAAGCCTCGTTTGATACATGATGTGCCTTGTATAATGATGAACGATTATTTGGCACGATTAACAAATGATTTACTTTCTATTCATCAACAGGTTCGAGAAGCGCTCCCCGACAATTCGATTGGAGAGGCTCATGATCTTCGTCCTGGGGACCACGTGATGGTCCGCGCGTTCGAGCGAACCAGCAGTTTGGAGCCGAGGTGGCGTGGCCCTGAACAGGTGTTGCAGGCAACTCGGACGGCTGTGCGAGTCACGAACAAAAAGCGGTGGATACATTTAAACTCACTGCCGTCGTGTTTCTCCGGACCTGGTGAACCCTGCGGTGCTGTCTGATTATCGAGACATCTTGGATGCAGAGAAAAGCCCAGCTGTTACGCCTCGTGAGTCGGAGGGAGCCTTCCCGGACCACACTGCTTGTGGTAAAGCGAAATATAATCTACAGTCAAGAAAATAATTTTTTTGGGTACAAGACTGGTTGAGTAACCGTTCCGAGGTTTGTGAAAACGGAAGCTGGGAATATCAAGGGGGGGGATCAGTTCTGGCTAGTGTAGCGACACCCGTCTTGAATCTCGGAGAAGAAACCAGCGGCAGCCTCGGTTCTCAGCACTCAATTTTTATTTTTTTTAGTTTGGTTTTTGAAACTTTGTTCTTTGTACTATGGCACCTACGACACTGAGAAACAGAAGAATTTTGGGTGCAGTTCTTTTTGTTACAACTATAGTGGTAATAGCAGTAATAGCTTGGACCATAGAACAATTGCTTCCTGCACGAGAATATTTACTGCCTACCACTCCAATTCCATCTGAACATTTCCATTTTACTCTGCCTTATCATGAAGAGAGACATAGACAGACTTACTTGAATAATAGTTTCATACAAATTCTGCATCATACCCACAACATGACGAATACTTCAAACTGTTGGGTATGTGGAATGTTGCCTGGACATCAAAAGAGAGGAGGAACCCTGCTTATTCCTCTTCTGTTCTCACATAATGGTTCTGGTAATGCTTGTTACACTCTTCTTTTTACCCTAAGATGGCCAACAAAAGGTGGACTACTTTTTCTATTGAATAAAGTCTGTTACAATGATAGAGATGGTTATCCACAGGCAGAAGGAACAAAATTTGAATGGGAAGAATATCGACCAGACAATGTATCTACACCTCGTGTTTTCACCAATCAAAGACTTATAAATATGTCCAATTTACATGTGATTACAGTTATTGACACTAAAGCTGACCTTTGCGTAAGAAATTAGGGAACAATTCCGGTGGGGAAAAGTCAATGTAACACTACCCTCACATTTGACACACCGAGTGGTATTGCGTTTGTAGCCTCACGAAATACTTATTTTATATGTGGTAATAAAGGATATCTTCGTCTTCCCCTTGGATGGTTAGGAACTTGCTATATATCTTTTGTACTACCCCCTGTATTTATTGCTCCGCCTATATATCATAATGATTTTGTATTGTATCATGATTTTATATTAAATAGGGTTAAGAGAACAATAGAGGTTGAAGATATGGACCAAACTGACACCTCCTTACAACAATATGTAGATTTTAATTTAGGCTTGTTCTCCTTTGTTGGTGCTGCCTTAAACAGTAGGAAAATACGACGGCTAACACGTGTTGTGGAAGCTGTTGCCAATGAAACTGCCTCTGCTCTAGGGAACTTAACTGAGGAGCTCCAGATTACGAGAATTGTAACGCTCCAGAACCGAATGGTTCTAGTATTGGCTGATCGTGGGGGTGCATGCCGCATTATCGGAAGTAGTTGTGTTTATGTTCTTGATAATTCGCCTTCTGTGTATGATGCCATTTCCAAATTGCACAAAATCGCTGCTGAAATTCACCCCGAAAATGGTACATGGACATTTTCAAATTGGTTTTGGACTTTGCTTAGTACCTGGGGTTGGAAATTACTGACTATCTTATGTATGATTATTGGAATACTCTTTTTCTTTTGTCTATGTATTCAATGTGGTCCTACCCTATGCTCTGTGTGTATTATGGCCTGTATCCCATCCAAACGAGCTATTGCCAAAAATGAGCAAATGGTTAATACAGAAGTGATGAAGATAATGATGATTAATATTGATGACGAGTATCCTGATTACTTCCATTATGAGGTAGCTTCAGCTAAATGCTAAAAGGGCCGTCTGTCGTAATTTGGCAGCAACTGAATTAGCATTTAGCTCAGCTACACAAACATTTCATCGTTAACTTGACCAAATGAGCGGGGGCCATTTTGTATTCCCTGGCTTCCATTTTGTATGAACATGCGACCTCGTGGTCAGCGTGCCCTTTCGTCCTTCCTCCATGCCAATGACCATTTACCTTGCCCAGCAACAGGCTATTTTTAGCTCTGGTCAAGCCTACACATGCGTACTCGAACATTTGGATTAATGAGCGGTCACCTCTCAGGAATGTTCTCCAAACTGACCAGTGGTACTAAAACTCCTCTCACATGTTGGCTGTGTTTTATAAATGCCCTTATATGTACCTAAACTGTGAAAAGAGTATACTGCCTACCTTTTTATTACTGTTAAAATTGTATAAAAGAGGTCGCACACCGATGTTCGGTGTGATACTTCTTGCATTGCCGAAGGGTGCTGTAGGAATGTACCACCACCCCATGGGGTCTTAATAAACTTGTCTTTTGCATTTTCCAGTTTCCGTGCCAACTTCTATTCTATGGTGTTCAAGAGTTTTTGCACAGAGTATGTAGATCTGACGAAACCCAATACCACAACTTTGCCAGTGGATTCAAGCAAGCCGGGCTGAAGACGGCTGTAATGCCAGAAACCGGTCCTCGGAATTTTGTTTCCGGTCCAGGGAAGGCATGGCTTGGCAGTTCGGGCTGGACTGTTCCCATGAGGCCGGTTTTGCAAAATCCTCGGCTTAATTTAACATGAGTCCCTCGTTTTACAGGGTGACTGGTCCAGGCATTAAAGAAGTATTTACTTTCTGTGCCTATACGCTCTCTGCCTCGGTAAGCATTGCGGGGCGCCCACTATCCAGAAATAGTCTCACTTGACGGCGAGTGTTAAGGACACAAGATTACCACAGTTTTTAGTTCACTGGCACTGCGGTCAACATTCGTATGCAACCACTAATGCTCCTTAGGCACATTATAGCAACCTTGGACGCATGCTATATAGTTGTGATGTATGTCACTGCCTCAACAACCAGGTCTCGACTAGTATCACTCCCTGACGACTGAGCATGTGCACTGTGCACAAAGAGTCACTTCACGAATTTTTGTGTGTATCTTGTTTCTAAAGTATACTTTTATCTTTTCTCATAGGCAAAATTGAGGTTTATTGTAAAGGCAAAGTATTTAAATTGTCCTGATGATGGTTCCTATGATTTCTTGACGGAACCGAAATGCCGTCGACTTGCTTATGCACCCGATACGAATCTGATTGTTTGATTATATGTAATGGTGCAGCTTGATATTTTCTGTACAATTTATATGAAAACAGAAAAACGTTTGTTTTGCCTTAAACCTTTCCTACTTTTCTTCAACTGTGATCACCCCGTTAGTGTTGGGCACAGGCTTGTGTACCGCATAGGGGTATTGTGGAAGGTATTCTTTACATCTATTGTTTGAAGAATTGTGTTTATTGAGTAAACCTGGAAGACCTCTGTCCGGCTGGACATGTCCTTCTGAAAATATAGAAGCATTTTCGTCTATATTTATTTGCTTTGTTATATTTCGTAAGCATGGGACCACTGTTGTTTCCATAAAATAGGACTGTTCCCATGAGGCACAGGGTCAGACTGATTTGTAATGAGCAAAGGCTGAACTGGGGTGGCAGAGTGGGCTAAAGAACGGTGATGGATTCAACCCAGATCTTTTGACTGGGTGTGAGTGTTTGATTGGTTCGGATGCTCCGTCCATCACCACCCCCTTTTGTACCGCTTTTGGCCGCCATAAGTGTGGCAGGGTATGCTCAGACATGAGTCCCTTGCTCACTTTGCCACTGGATTCAAGCAAGCCGGGCTGAAGACGGCTGTAATGCTAGAAACCGGTCCTCGGAAGCTTGTTTCCGGTCCGGGGAAGGCATGGCTTGGCAGTTCGGGCTGGACTGTTCCCATGAGGCACAGGGTCAGACTGATTTGCATATAGCCATGTCTGAACTGGGGTGGCAGAATGGGCTAAAGAACGGGGATGGATTCAACCCAGATCTTTTGACTGGGTGTGAGTGTTTGATTGGTTCGGATGCTCCGTCCATCACCACCCACTTTTGTACCGCTTTTGGCCACCATAAGTGTGGCAGGGTATGCTCAGACGTAAGTCCCTTGCTCACTTTGCCACTGGATTCAAGCAAGCCGGGCTGAAGACGGCTGTAATGCCAGAAACCGGTCCTCGGAAGCTTGTTTCCGGTCCAGGGAAGGCATGGCTTGGCAGTTCGGGCTGGACTGGTCCCATGAGGCACAGGGTCAGACTGATTTGCATATAGCCATGTCTGAACTGGGGTGGCAGAGTGGCCTAAAGAACGGCGATGGATTCAACCCAGATCTTTGGACTGGGAGTGAGTGTTTGATTGGTTCGGATGCTACGTCCATCACCACCCCCTTTTGTACCGCTTTCGGCCGCCATAAGTGTGGCAGGGTATGCTCAGACGTGAGTCCCTTGCTCACTTTGCCACTGGATTCAAGCAAGCCGGGCTGAAGACGGCTGTAATGTCAGAAACCGGTCCTCGGAAGCTTGTTTCCGGTCCAGTGAAGGCATGACTTGGCAGTTCGGGCTGGACTGTTCCCATGAGGCACAGGGTCAGACTGATTTGCATATAGCCATGTCTGAACTCGGGTGGCAGAGTGGGCTAAAGAACGGTGATGGATTCAACCCAGATCTTTTGACTGGGTGTGAGTGTTTGATTGGTTCGGATGCTCCGTCCATCACCACCCCCTTCTGTACCGCTTTTGGCCGCCATAAGTGTGGCAGGGTATGCTCAGACGTGAGTCCCTTGCCCACTTTGCCACTGGATTCAAGCAAGCCGGGCTGAAGACGGCTGTAATGCCAGAAACCGGTCCTCGGAAGCTTGTTTCCGGACTAGGGAAGGCATGGCTTGGCAGTTCGGGCTGGACTGTTCCCATGAGGCACAGGGTCAGACTGATTTGCATATAGCCATGTCAGAACTCGGGTGGCAGAGTGTGCTAAAGAACGGTGATGGATTCAACCCTGATCTTTTGACTGGGTGTGAGTGTTAGATTGGTTCGGATGCTCCGTCCATCACCACCCCCTTTTGTACCGCTTTTGGCCGCCATAAGCGTGGCAGGGTATGCTCAGACGTGAGTCCCTTGCTCACTTTGCCACTGGATTCAAGCAAGCCGGGCTGAAGACGGCTGTAATGCCAGAAACCGGTCCTCGGCAGCTTGTTTCTGGTCCAGGGAAGGCATGGATTGGCAGTTCGGGCTGGACTGTTCCCATGAGGTACAGGGTCAGACTGATTTGCATATAGCCATGCCTGAACTGGGGTGGCAGAGTGGGCTAAAGAACGGTGATGGATTCAAGCCAGATCTTGTGACTGGGTGTGAGTGTTTGATTGGTTCGGATGCTCCGTCCATCACCACCCCCTTTTGTACCGCTTTTGGCAGCCATAAGTGTGGCAGGGTATGCTCAGACGTGAGTCCCTTGCTCACTTTGCCACTGGATTCAAGCAAGCCGGGCTGAAGACGGCTGTAATGCCAGAAACCGGTCCTCGGAAGCTTGTTTCCAGTCCAGGGAAGGCATGGCTTGGCAGTTCGGGCTGGACTGTTCCCATGAGGCACAGGGTCAGACTGATTTGCATATAGCCATGTCTGAACTGGGGTGGCAGAATGGGCTAAAGAACGGGGATGGATTCAACCCAGATCTTTTGACTGGGTGTGAGTGTTTGATTGGTTCGGATGCTCCGTCCATCACCACCCCCTTTTGTACCGCTTTTGGCCGCCATAAGTGTGGCAGGGTATGCTCAGACGTGAGTCCCTTGCTCACTTTGCCACTGGATTCAAGCAAGCCGGGCTGAAGACGGCTGTAATGCCAGAAACCGGTCCTCGGAAGATTGTTTCCAGTCCAGGGAAGGCATGGCTTGGCAGTTCGGGCTGGACTGTTCCCATGAGGCACAGGGTCAGACTGATTTGCATATAGCCATGTCTGAACTGGGGTGGCAGAGTGGCCTAAAGAACGGTGATGGATTCAACCCAGATCTTTGGACTGGGAGTGAGTGTTTGATTGGTTTGGATGCTCCGTCCATCACCACCCCCTTTTGTACCGCTTTTGGCCGCCATAAGTGTGGCAGGGTATGCTCAGACTTGAGTCCCTTGCTCACTTTGCCACTGGATTCAAGCAAGCCGGGCTGAAGAAGGCTGTAATGTCAGAAACCGGTCCTCAGAAGCTTGTTTCCGGTCCAGTGAAGGCATGGCTTGGCAGTTCGGGCTGGACTGTTCCCATGAGGCACAGGGTCAGACTGATTTGCATATAGCCATGTCTGAACTGGGGTGGCAGAGTGGGCTAAAGAACGGTGATGGATTCAACCCAGATCTTTTGACTGGGTGTGAGTGTTTGATTGGTTCGGCTGCTCCGTCCATCACCACCCCTTTTTGTACCGCTTTTGGCAGCCATAAATGTGGCAGGGTATGCTCAGACGTGAGTCCCTTGCTTACTTTGCCACTGGATTCAAGCAAGCCGGGCTGAAGACGGCTGTAATGCCAGAAACCTGTCCACGGAAGCTTGTTTCCGGTCTAGGGAAGGCATGGCTTGGCAGTTCGGGCTGGACTGTTCTCATGAGGCACAGGGTCAGACTGATTAGCATATAGCCATTTCTGAACTGGGGTGGCAGAGTGGGCTAAAGAACGGTGATGGATTCAACCCAGATCTTTTGACTGGGTGTGAGTGTTTGATTGGTTTGGATGCTCCATCCATCACCACCCCCTTTTGTACCGCTTTTGGCCGCCATAAGTGTGGCAGGGTATGCTCACACGTGAGTCCCTTGCTCACTTTGTCGTAATTTGGCAGCAACTGAATTAGCATTTAGCTCAGCTACACAAACTTTTCATCGTTAACTTGACCAAATGAGCGGGGGCCATTTTGTATTCCCTGGCTTCCATTTTGTATGAACATGCGTCCTCGTGGTCAGCGTGCCCTTTCGTCCTTCCTCCATGCCAATGACCATTTACCTTGCCCATCAACAGGCTATTTTTATTACTGGTCAAGCCTACGCATGCGTACTCGAACATTTGGATTAATGAGCGGTCACCTCTCAGGAATGTTCTCCAAACTGACCAGTGATACTAAAACTCCTCCCACATGTTGGCTGTGTTTTATAAATGCCCTTATATGTACCTAAACTGTGAAAAGAGTATACCGCCTACCTTTTTATTACTGTTAAAATTGTATAAAAGAGGTCGCACACTGATGTTCGGTGTGATACTTCTTGCATTGCCGAAGGGTGCTGTAGGAATGTACCACCACCCCATGGGGTCTTAATAAACTTGTCTTTTGCATTTTCCAGTTTCCGTGCCAACTTCTATTCTATGGTGTTCGAGAGTTTTTGCACAGAGTATGTAGATCTGACGAAACCCAATACCACAAATTGGTGACCACGAAGGGACTCATCGGCGACTCGGATGCCCGAAGGAGAGGTCGCGACGAAGGCTTGGAAACTCGCCATGGACGCGTACGCTGCCATTGAGTGACCCGAGTCTTGGCATCCACTGTGTTTTTTCCTTTCCTTCTGACTCGACCTTCCAGGTGGCGCCGGTCCTCGACTGAGATCCTGATCGGTTGGGTTGTCGTGCAGTGCCCGTTTGGCTGATTCGATTACAGAACTTGGCAGTTGGAACCTGGACGTTTGGAAATATTTGGTAAGCCTGTGATTGGTAAGGTAGTCTATTGACGCTTACTGTGGCTTTTTGAATTTGTTTGAGGTAGCTAACGTTTGAACCTATGAGTTGAGTTATATGTGGAGTGCACCTCACATAGACAAGCACGTAGAGATATTTCTCTGGCTTTGAATTTGTTTGAGCGGCACACCGTGTGTAAAGCACATTTAAGTGCCATTTTATGTAATATCGCGTTTTCGTGATATTTTGACATGCTTGTTCAAGCACACTTCGAGGAATGTGCTGTTTTGGAAATGGTACCACTTATCGATTAAATGAATCTCAGCCGGCTCCCCCAGAGGGGACTCCTAATCGCGAAATGTACATAAAATGTGGCCTTCCCCCCAATATGTATAGTACATTATGGCATAAATAGACAAAAACTGATCGTGAATTGCAATGGCCACTACATGGGTCGTTTGATCTGCGAAAGGTTCAGTATGTGTAGCAATGTTTGTTTCAGCGCAGGTCTAGACAGGATATGTTTGATTGTGTGCGTATGTGGGAGAAAGCGGTGCGTGAACGAATGAAGCGTGAACAAGCCTTGGCGGACAAAGAGCAGCGAAAGGCTGCTCGTGATAAAGCTTTACAGTTACAGGAAAAAGAATTGCAGGAACAGAAAGAGAGGGAGATTCGGGAACGTAATTTGCAAGTTAATGGTCAGTTTCCTATTCGACGTCCTCTTTATCCTGTCCTTACTAATGAATCAGATGATTTTTCATTACTAGACCGTTGCCTGCCTCCGTATGTTCCCCCTACGGCCTCGGATGAGGCCTCGAGCGAAGAAGATCAGGATAATCAGCGTACCAGGTTAACTGCGGAGCGAACCGGGGAATTACGTTCGATTGCTCGTAAACTCAATACAAATTCTATAACTGTTTCAGAGGTTAATGGTCTTATGAGTATGTGGTCTGATAAGGAACGATTGTATTTTCTAGATCATTTTGCAGATGAAGTTGTTGAACGGTTTAGGAAGCATTCTCCTGAGTTGGAACCTAAAGTTATATCAGTTGGTCGTGAGAATTTCCGTAAAGGCCTTTTTGTTCTTGCAGATGTGGATGAGTTCTTCCAACGTTTGGTTCAACTACGGGATGAGGCGACACGGCTGCGAGCGGTGAAAAAGGCATCGGGTTCGTCTACGTCTGGATCAACGGAAGTATCCAACGAGTGCCCTATCTTTGACACGGATAAGAGCGTTGCAGTTAATGTTATGCCTATGCGAGAAGCTGCACCTTTGTATGTCCCTCCTAAAGGGCAAGGCACAGATGACGATAAGAGGTCTAAAGATGCGAAGGGTTATTTTGTATATAATTGGGTTTATACACCATGGAATAGAACGGACGATATGGCGCTTAAAAATGCTTTACCTGACCCCCGTAAAAACCCAGCAGCTTTTTATGAGGGTGTGGAAGGTGCTATTTCTTCGTGTGTCATGACATTAGTTGATATTGACCTTTTCTTTGGGTTGATATTGCCTCCTGATATGTGGAGGGCGATTCGTAAGTTTGATGATCGAGCGATTCTAGGTGCCGATTGGAAGGAATTAGTCCGAGCTGATTTAGATAGAGAACCTGCATGCAAGCCGTGTCAATTGATTTTAGATCTTCCGGCGGCTACTTTGAATAAATTAAAAACGCTTGTTCCTCCTAAGAAAATGGACTGGACGATGCTGGCATCTTGCAAACAGAAGCCGGATGAATCGGTCTCTGATTTCTTTTCACGTTTTGAGGAAGCATTCCATGATTGCAGTGGGCAATCATTAACAGAGGATACAGGCAGGCATTTGTTCGTTGATAAGTATGTGGCTAATCTTCTACCGGAGATTGCAAAAGGTTTAAAAACTAGTGAAAGTTCATGGACTACAGCGACCCCTGCTTCTTTATTAACTATGGCTCAGTACTACGAACGACAGGAATTGGAGGCTAAAGAAAGTAGTGATAAGAAAGCGAGGGATTTAAAGACAAAGGTGATGTTGGCTCAGGTTTATGCGACACAGTCGAGAGGGAACGATAGGGGTAGACGAGGATCGTATGGTACGTCTTCTACTCGTACTGATATTTCTGAGGATCAGTGTGCATACTGTAAGCAGTTTGGACATTGGGCTTCGGATTGTCCGGTGCTTCGTGAACAGCGTACTCAGCGTGGACGAGGGAGTGGAAGGTCACGGAATAGTTATGCAGGACCGAGAGGTGGAGCGAATGACCGTGGTAGGTTTGAGGCAAGGGGTCGTGGTCAGGCTGATTATAATACTTTTGATCGACGGAATCAGTATCAGATAGCTGAAGGAGAGTTTACCGAGTCTCAGGATAATAATTATGCATAGAATTGCGTAGGATGGGGTGTGGAATCAGTTGAACTACCAGTCGATCAAAGGGGTCTATATATATCAGCACATGTTTTGGGTTCTACTGATCAGTTTCTGGTCGATACAGGAGCTACTCGTAGCGCTCTGTCCAAACGCTTGGTTCCAAGGGCTCCCCTGTCTGGCGAAACAATTACTTCAATAGGGTTCGATGGAACACCTTCTCTTAGCCCATTGTCTCAACCCCTTACATTTCACATTGACAAATTTACTGCCCCATGTCCGTTTTTGTTATCTCCAAACACACCAGATAATATTGTGGGACTTGATATGCTAAAACATTTTCGAGCAACCATACGTTGTGCCCCTGAAGGGGTGCGGGTTATTTTGAATGAGAACTACCCAGAGGTTGAAAGATCGTGCCTCATGCAGGAGGCCGATGCGTTAGCTTCACTCCCAAGTACTTTATGGGCCACTTCTGATACCGATGTGGGTCAAATGACTATTCCTCCTGTGCCTATTACTGTGAAGGAAGGAGTGTCTTTGCCCCGTGTACCCCAATACAAGATCTCCAGAGAAGGTGAAGTGGCTTTGACACACATTGTGAATGACTTGATTATGGCAGATGTGGTGGAGGAAGTTCCCTATAATGTTTGCAACAGCCGGATTCTTCCAATCCTAAAGAAAGACACAGACACTAAGATTTATCGTTTCATTATTTATTTGAGGGAAATTAATAAGATAGTTGTACCACAGTATCCGGTGGTGTCTGACATTACCACCTTACTCACTTTGATTCCACCCACAGGCACTACCTTCTCGGTAATCGACTTGAAAAATGCTTTCTTTTCGATTCCCATTCATCCTGATAGTCGATATTTGTTCGGCTTCACATTAAATAGCAAATCATACAGATTTTGTCGAGTTCCTCAAGGTTACACAGAAAGCCCTAGTATTTACAGTCAGGCTTTGAAAAGACAGCTTGATTCTTTCGACCTACAGTCTGGGGTGACTCTTATTCAATATTTTGACGATATTTTGCTTGCAGCAGATACGCAGGAGCAATGTGAGGAGAGTACTCTCTCCTTACTTTCTTTTCTTGCTAAAAATCATCACAAGGTTTCGAGGAAGAAGTTGCAATATTGTAGACCTAAGGTGACCTACATTGGTCATCTTTTGTCTAAGGAGGGACGTGCATTGACATCAGACCGAATTCAAGCAATTTTAGACACGCCAGTCCCTTGCACTCAGAAAGATGTTCGTGCCTTCATAGGTTTGACGTCCTTTTGTAGGCAATGGATATTAGGATTTTTGCACATTATAAAACCTTTGTTAGCGTTGTTGTTCAAAACTACACCAATTCCCCTTGAATGGACAGATGAATGTCAGAATGCTTTTGAACAATTGAGACAAGCACTTTGTTCTGCACCAGTGTTAGGGACACCAGATTACACAAAACTTTTTACATTGTATGTACATGAGAAGGATGGGTGCGCATTATCAGTCTTAGTGCAGACACACGGAGATAAACAGAGACCTTGCGCATACTTTTCAGCAGTACTCGATCCTGTGGCTCGAGGATTGCCTGGATGTTTTCGCGCAGTTGCAGAAACGGCAGTAGCCATACGACAGAGTGAGGGAATAGTTCTGTCACACAAATTGTTGGTGTTAGTTCCCCATGCGGTAGAGGCTTTATTGAACCAAACGAAAACACAGCATCTAACCAGTACCCGTTTAACAGGATACGAGCTAACACTGTTGGCGCCACATATTACCCTTAGGAGGTGCGCCACTTTGAACCCTGCTACTTTATTGCCCTATCCTGTTACTGAGACCCAGAAGGAAGAACATCATGATTGTGTTTTGCTGACTGAAGAACAAACAAAGGGTAGTATCGATTTACAGGATACACCACTTCCAGATGTAGATGGGGAACTGTGGGTTGATGGATCGTGTTTAAAGTTGCCAGATGGTACGACTTCTAAAGCCTATGCGATCACGACACTTAAGACAGTGGTAGAAACAGCACGAATACCGCAAAAATCGGCCCAAGCAGCTGAATTGATAGCCTTAACGAAAGCATGCGAATTAAGTGCTGGATTATGTGTAAATATCTACACTGATAGCCGTTACGCTTTTGGAGTAGTGCATGATTTTGGCCTACTCTGGAAGGAACGAGGGTTTCTGACCTCACATGGAGTACACATCATGCATGGAGAGCTGGTACGTGACCTCCTGAATGCACTGCTATGTCCAAAGAAAGTAGCGATAATCAAATGCAGTGCACATAAGAAGGTGACTGACAAAATAGGACAAGGAAACGCTTTTGCAGATCGCATAGCGAGAGAGACTGCCATGTTACAAAACACCTCTCCTATGTATGTGGTGAGATCACAAGCTGAGCGATGGCATGATGCTAGAGAGGAAATATTAGACATACAGAAATCAGCATCTGAGGCAGCGCTCGCAACCTGGGCAACAGAGGGAGTGTTGGACGATGAGGGTTGTTGGCGTAGCAAAGATATGGAGAGATGGAAATTGCCTGATGCTTACTTGCAAGCAATGGTTCAAATGACACATGGGCTGGCACATGTTGGAGCTCTTGCAATTACTAAATTGCTTACACGAGTTTGGGAGCATCCTGAAATTGCCAGCATGGCTAAAAGAATAGTGCAGACCTGTCTGATATGCCTACAGTACAATCTTGCTAAAGGGACTTATACTCCTAAAGGAGGGTTTGTTCCACCTACTGCACCATTCGAAGTACTTCAAATGGATTACATCCAGCTTGAGCGCTGTAATAACCTCAAGTATGTCCTAGTGGTGGTGTGTGCTTTCAGTAAATGGATTGAGGCCTACCCCACGAAGGATAATACGGCATTGACAACAGCTAAGGTGTTACTCAAAGAGAACTTCCCACGCTATGGTGTTTGTAAATTTTTGTGGAATGATAATGGTCCTCATTTCGTTGGGAAAGTAGTGGAGTATGTCCTGAAAGGATTGGGGATTAAGCAGAAATTTCACGCTGTATTCCACCCGCAGTCAGCAGGTCTAGTGGAAAGATACAATGCAACTTTGAAGTTGAAGCTAGCAAAGATCGTGGCATCCATGTCTTTGAAATGGCCGGACGCTTTGCCTTTGGCATTACTGTCTATTAGATCAGTGCCACATTCCCGATCTGGCCTCACACCCTATGAAGTGGTGTTTGGAAGGCCCATGAATATTTGGGGAGTTCCAAAGCCTCGTTTGATACATGATGTGCCTTGTATAATGATGAACGATTATTTGGCACGATTAACAAATGATTTACTTTCTATTCATCAACAGGTTCGAGAAGCGCTCCCCGACAATTCGATTGGAGAGGCTCATGATCTTCGTCCTGGGGACCACGTGATGGTCCGCGCGTTCGAGCGAACCAGCAGTTTGGAGCCGAGGTGGCGTGGCCCTGAACAGGTGTTGCAGGCAACTCGGACGGCTGTGCGAGTCACGAACAAAAAGCGGTGGATACATTTAAACTCACTGCCGTCGTGTTTCTCCGGACCTGGTGAACCCTGCGGTGCTGTCTGATTATCGAGACATCTTGGATGCAGAGAAAAGCCTAGCTGTTACGCCTCGTGAGTCGGAGGGAGCCTTCCCGGACCACACTGCTTGTGGTAAAGCGAAATATAATCTACGGTCAAGAAAATAATTTTTTTGGGTACAAGACTGGTTGAGTAACCGTTCCGAGGTTTGTGAAAACGGAAGCTGGGAATATCAAGGGGGGGGATCAGTTCTGGCTAGTGTAGCGACACCCGTCTTGAATCTCGGAGAAGAAACCAGCGGCAGCCTCGGTTCTCAGCACTCAATTTTTATTTTTTTTAGTTTGGTTTTTGAAACTTTGTTCTTTGTACTATGGCACCTACGACACTGAGAAACAGAAGAATTTTGGGTGCAGTTCTTTTTGTTACAACTATAGTGGTAATAGCAGTAATAGCTTGGACCATAGAACAATTGCTTCCTGCACGAGAATATTTACTGCCTACCACTCCAATTCCATCTGAACATTTCCATTTTACTCTGCCTTATCATGAAGAGAGACATAGACAGACTTACTTGAATAATAGTTTCATACAAATTCTGCATCATACCCACAACATGACGAATACTTCAAACTGTTGGGTATGTGGAATGTTGCCTGGACATCAAAAGAGAGGAGGAACCCTGCTTATTCCTCTTCTGTTCTCACATAATGGTTCTGGTAATGCTTGTTACACTCTTCTTTTTACCCTAAGCTGGCCAACAAAAGGTGGACTTCTTTTTCTATTGAATAAAGTCTGTTACAATGATAGAGATGGTTATCCACAGGCAGAAGGAACAAAATTTGAATGGGAAGAATATCGACCAGACAATGTATCTACACCTCGTGTTTTCACCAATCAAAGACTTATAAATATGTCCAGTTTACATGTGATTACAGTTATTGACACTAAAGCTGACCTTTGCGTAAGAAATTAGGGAACAATTCCGGTGGGGAAAAGTCAATGTAACACTACCCTCACATTTGACACACCGAGTGGTATTGCGTTTGTAGCCTCACGAAATACTTATTTTATATGTGGTAATAAAGGATATCTTCGTCTTCCCCTTGGATGGTTAGGAACTTGCTATATATCTTTTGTACTACCCCCTGTATTTATTGCTCCGCCTATATATCATAATGATTTTGTATTGTATCATGATTTTATATTAAATAGGGTTAAGAGAACAATAGAGGTTGAAGATATGGACCAAACTGACACCTCCTTACAACAATATGTAGATTTTAATTTAGGCTTGTTCTCCTTTGTTGGTGCTGCCTTAAACAGTAGGAAAATACGACGGCTAACACGTGTTGTGGAAGCTGTTGCCAATGAAACTGCCTCTGCTCTAGGGAACTTAACTGAGGAGCTCCAGATTACGAGAATTGTAACGCTCCAGAACCGAATGGTTCTGGATGTAGTATTGGCTGATCGTGGGGGTGCATGCCGCATTATCGGAAGTAGTTGTGTTTATGTTCCTGATAATTCGCCTTCTGTGTATGATGCCATTTCCAAATTGCACAAAATCGCTGCTGAAATTCACCCCGAAAATGGTACATGGACATTTTCAAATTGGTTTTGGACTTTGCTTAGTACCTGGGGTTGGAAATTACTGACTATCTTATGTATGATTATTGGAATACTCTTTTTCTTTTGTCTATGTATTCAATGTGGTCCTACCCTATGCTCTGTATGTATTATGGCCTGTATCCCATCCAAACGAGCTATTGCCAAAAATGAGCAAATGGTTAATACAGAAGTGATGAAGATAATGATGATTAATATTGATGACGAGTATCCTGATTACTTCCATTATGAGGTAGCTTCAGCTAAATGCTAAAAGGGCCGTCTGTCGTAATTTGGCAGCAACTGAATTAGCATTTAGCTCAGCTACACAAACATTTCATCGTTAACTTGACCAAATGAGCGGGGGCCATTTTGTATTCCCTGGCTTCCATTTTGTATGAACATGCGACCTCGTGGTCAGCGTGCCCTTTCGTCCTTCCTCCATGCCAATGACCATTTACCTTGCCCAGCAACAGGCTATTTTTAGCTCTGGTCAAGCCTACACATGCGTACTCGAACATTTGGATTAATGAGCGGTCACCTCTCAGGAATGTTCTCCAAACTGACCAGTGGTACTAAAACTCCTCTCACATGTTGGCTGTGTTTTATAAATGCCCTTATATGTAACTAAACTGTGAAAAGAGTATACTGCCTACCTTTTTATTACTGTTAAAATTGTATAAAAGAGGTCGCACACCGATGTTCGGTGTGATACTTCTTGCATTGCCGAAGGGTGCTGTAGGAATGTACCACCACCCCATGGGGTCTTAATAAACTTGTCTTTTGCATTTTCCAGTTTCCGTGCCAACTTCTATTCTATGGTGTTCAAGAGTTTTTGCACAGAGTATGTAGATCTGACGAAACCCAATACCACAACTTTGCCAGTGGATTCAAGCAAGCCGGGCTGAAGACGGCTGTAATGCCAGAAACCGGTCCTCGGAATTTTGTTTCCGGTCCAGGGAAGGCATGGCTTGGCAGTTCGGGCTGGACTGTTCCCATGAGGCCGGTTTTGCAAAATCCTCGGCTTAATTTAACATGAGTCCCTCGTTTTACAGGGTGACTGGTCCAGGCATTAAAGAAGTATTTACTTTCTGTGCCTATACGCTCTCTGCCTCGGTAAGCATTGCGGGGCGCCCACTATCCAGAAATAGTCTCACTTGACGGCGAGTGTTAAGGACACAAGATTACCACAGTTTTTAGTTCACTGGCACTGCGGTCAACATTCGTATGCAACCACTAATGCTCCTTAGGCACATTATAGCAACCTTGGACGCATGCTATATAGTTGTGATGTATGTCACTGCCTCAACAACCAGGTCTCGACTAGTATCACTCCCTGACGACTGAGCATGTGCACTGTGCACAAAGAGTCACTTCACGAATTTTTGTGTGTATCTTGTTTCTAAAGTATACTTTTATCTTTTCTCATAGGCAAAATTGAGGTTTATTGTAAAGGCAAAGTATTTAAATTGTCCTGATGATGGTTCCTATGATTTCTTGACGGAACCGAAATGCCGTCGACTTGCTTATGCACCCGATACGAATCTGATTGTTTGATTATATGTAATGGTGCAGCTTGATATTTTCTGTACAATTTATATGAAAACAGAAAAACGTTTGTTTTGCCTTAAACCTTTCCTACTTTTCTTCAACTGTGATCACCCCGTTAGTGTTGGGCACAGGCTTGTGTACCGCATAGGGGTATTGTGGAAGGTATTCTTTACATCTATTGTTTGAAGAATTGTGTTTATTGAGTAAACCTGGAAGACCTCTGTCCGGCTGGACATGTCCTTCTGAAAATATAGAAGCATTTTCGTCTATATTTATTTGCTTTGTTATATTTCGTAAGCATGGGACCACTGTTGTTTCCATAAAATAGGACTGTTCCCATGAGGCACAGGGTCAGACTGATTTGTAATGAGCAAAGGCTGAACTGGGGTGGCAGAGTGGGCTAAAGAACGGTGATGGATTCAACCCAGATCTTTTGACTGGGTGTGAGTGTTTGATTGGTTCGGATGCTCCGTCCATCACCACCCCCTTTTGTACCGCTTTTGGCCGCCATAAGTGTGGCAGGGTATGCTCAGACATGAGTCCCTTGCTCACTTTGCCACTGGATTCAAGCAAGCCGGGCTGAAGACGGCTGTAATGCTAGAAACCGGTCCTCGGAAGCTTGTTTCCGGTCCGGGGAAGGCATGGCTTGGCAGTTCGGGCTGGACTGTTCCCATGAGGCACAGGGTCAGACTGATTTGCATATAGCCATGTCTGAACTGGGGTGGCAGAATGGGCTAAAGAACGGGGATGGATTCAACCCAGATCTTTTGACTGGGTGTGAGTGTTTGATTGGTTCGGATGCTCCGTCCATCACCACCCACTTTTGTACCGCTTTTGGCCACCATAAGTGTGGCAGGGCATGCTCAGACGTGAGTCCCTTGCTCACTTTGCCACTGGATTCAAGCAAGCCGGGCTGAAGACGGCTGTAATGCCAGAAACCGGTCCTCGGAAGCTTGTTTCCGGTCCAGGGAAGGCATGGCTTGGCAGTTCGGGCTGGACTGGTCCCATGAGGCACAGGGTCAGACTGATTTGCATATAGCCATGTCTGAACTGGGGTGGCAGAGTGGCCTAAAGAACGGCGATGGATTCAACCCAGATCTTTGGACTGGGAGTGAGTGTTTGATTGGTTCGGATGCTACGTCCATCACCACCCCCTTTTGTACCGCTTTCGGCCGCCATAAGTGTGGCAGGGTATGCTCAGACGTGAGTCCCTTGCTCACTTTGCCACTGGATTCAAGCAAGCCGGGCTGAAGACGGCTGTAATGTCAGAAACCGGTCCTCGGAAGCTTGTTTCCGGTCCAGTGAAGGCATGACTTGGCAGTTCGGGCTGGACTGTTCCCATGAGGCACAGGGTCAGACTGATTTGCATATAGCCATGTCTGAACTCGGGTGGCAGAGTGGGCTAAAGAACGGTGATGGATTCAACCCAGATCTTTTGACTGGGTGTGAGTGTTTGATTGGTTCGGATGCTCCGTCCATCACCACCCCCTTCTGTACCGCTTTTGGCCGCCATAAGTGTGGCAGGGTATGCTCAGACGTGAGTCCCTTGCCCACTTTGCCACTGGATTCAAGCAAGCCGGGCTGAAGACGGCTGTAATGCCAGAAACCGGGCCTCGGAAGCTTGTTTCCGGTCTAGGGAAGGCATGGCTTGGCAGTTCGGGCTGGACTGTTCCCATGAGGCACAGGGTCAGACTGATTTGCATATAGCCATGTCTGAACTGGGGTGGCAGAGTGGCCTAAAGAACGGTGATGGATTCAACCCAGATCTTTGGACTGGGAGTGAGTGTTTGATTGGTTTGGATGCTCCGTCCATCACCACCCCCTTTTGTACCGCTTTTGGCCGCCATAAGTGTGGCAGGGTATGCTCAGACTTGAGTCCCTTGCTCACTTTGCCACTGGATTCAAGCAAGCCGGGCTGAAGAAGGCTGTAATGTCAGAAACCGGTCCTCAGAAGCTTGTTTCCGGTCCAGTGAAGGCATGGCTTGGCAGTTCGGGCTGGACTGTTCCCATGAGGCACAGGGTCAGACTGATTTGCATATAGCCATGTCTGAACTGGGGTGGCAGAGTGGGCTAAAGAACGGTGATGGATTCAACCCAGATCTTTTGACTGGGTGTGAGTGTTTGATTGGTTCGGCTGCTCCGTCCATCACCACCCCTTTTTGTACCGCTTTTGGCAGCCATAAATGTGGCAGGGTATGCTCAGACGTGAGTCCCTTGCTTACTTTGCCACTGGATTCAAGCAAGCCGGGCTGAAGACGGCTGTAATGCCAGAAACCGGTCCACGGAAGCTTGTTTCCGGTCTAGGGAAGGCATGGCTTGGCAGTTCGGGCTGGACTGTTCCCATGAGGCACAGGGTCAGACTGATTTGCATATAGCCATGTCTGAACTGGTGTGGCAGAGTGGGCTAAAGAACGGTGATGGATTCAACCCAGATCTTTTGACTGGGTGTGAGTGTTAGATTGGTTCGGATGCTCCGTCCATCACCACCCCCTTTTGTACCGCTTTTGGCCGCCATAAGTGTGGCAGGGTATGCTCAGATGTGAGTCCCTTGCTCACTTTGCGACTGGATTCAAGCAAGCCGGGCGGAAGACGGCTGTAATGCCAGAAACCGGTCCTCGGAAGCTTGTTTCCGGTCCAGGGAAGGCATGGCTTGGCAGTTCGGGCTGGACTGTTCCCATGAGGCACAGGGTCAGACTGATTTGCATATAGCCATGTCTGAACTGGGGTGGCAGAGTGGGATAAAGAACGGTGATGGATTCAACCCAGATCTTTTGACTGGGTGTGAGTGTTTGATTGGTTCAGATGATCCGTCCATCACCACCCCCTTTTGTACCGCTTTTGGCCGCCACAAGTGTGGCAGGGTATGCTCAGACGTGAGTCCCTTGCTCACTTTGCCACTGGATTCAAGCAAGCCGGGCTGAAGACGGCTGTATTGCCAGAAACCGGTCCTCGGAAGCTTGTTTCCGGTCTAGGGAAGGCATGGCTTGGCAGTTCGGGCTGGACTGTTCCCATGAGGTACAGGGTCAGACTGATTTGCATATAGCCATGTCTGAACTGGGGTGGCAGAGTGGGCTAAAGAGCGGTGATGGATTCAACCCAGATCTTTTGACTGGGTGTGAGTGTTTGATTGGTTCGGATGCTCCGTCCATCACCACCCCCCCTTTTGTACCGTGTGGAGTAATCTCCCAGCACGCACGGCACAGGCCAAATTGAACAGGAGTTGGTACGATGGGGGGATAGCGTTACCGAACCTGCAGTTGTACTACTGGGCGGCCCAACGGAGACCCATCAATCAGTGGCTGCAGGCACCCCAGGATGACCCGGCCTATAAGGCCGACAGGATGCAGTTAGGTACTAACAGTATGCTGGCACCCCTTTACGATAAAAGCCTTGTAAACAAGATGGTAGGACCCATCAGGCTTCCGACAACACTGTGGCACACAGCACAGTCTAAACTAGGGTGGAAAGGGAAAATAACTAAGCTCACCCCACTGTGGGACACTAAAGCATTGGGGAGCCTGAGACACTGTAAGGGCTTCACACAATGGGACGACATTGGGATACCAACGGTGGTAGATCTATGGGACAAAGGCACAGTGATACCCTTTACTCAGTTACGACAGCAGTATGAGTTAGGGGTGACAGAATCGTACAGATATGTACAGATTCGACACGCACTGCTTACAGCCATACCACCGGACTCGGATGTCCCGGAGGCATCCCCCGTTGAAGACCGCCTGCTCACGGAATACATGCAACAATGGGCCACATCATTCACTTATCGTAAGTTGCTTAACAACCTACTGGACCCTACAGCAAAATTGAGAGGAAAATGGGAGGCGGAGGTGGGGGATATGGACGAGTCCGAATGGAATGAGGCATTGGCTTCGCCGAAGGAGGTGGGCATATCGGCTAAATTCCGTCTAGTGCAGCTTAAAATCCTCCACGGGGTATATTACACAAGAACGACATTACACACCATAAAGCGGGCTCAACATCCATATTGTCTGCGTGGCTGTGGGGAAGAGGGAACGTTTTTGCACACCATTTGGGAGTGTCCCCATATAGTGGAATTTTGGAGACGAATAATGCGCACCATTTCACAGACACTGGGGCAGTCCCTCGTACCTGAGCAACGTAAGTGCCTGCTGAATTTGTGGGAACCGAACAATCTAACCAGACCAGGGCAAACGTGGGCCACGATAGGTATGCTAATAGCAAAACGAGATATAGCTCAGAAATGGGGCGCGGCAGAGGCCCCCACGCTGGCACACTGGTGTACGAACATGAATAGAGTGATGATCACGGAGAGGGCAGTCTACACAGCGAGGGCCTGCCCCCGCAAATGGAACAAAATATGGACCCAATGGATCGTGTTAGTGGGGAGATCTGCGAACCCCTTCAGGAGGAAGAGCCATTATCGTCAGGGAATGAGGAGGAGGAGGGGGTGAGACATGAGTAGATATAGCAGGCGGGCATTGAGTGAGTGCTAGCCGCCACAGACATGTTACACAGTTGGGGGGGGGTGGCGAGGCAGGTCTCTTCGACTCCACATGGTAATCGGGGGGAGTAGCCCCCTTGGGTGTGCTGGATGCAACGCAATAACTCTTGTTCGCCCGCAGAGACCTTTTATTACACGTGACACAGGATGGGTGATGTGCTCTGACCATTGTGTCTGCCTTATGGTTTGCTTTTTGTTAGTTTGTTTACTTATTTTAGTAAATTCATTACATTAGAAAATATGGACCTAGGAGTTTTGCGGTATAATGGTGCAAGATAAGTACGTTAACTACTGCGCAATGCTGCCGGACCCCCGGGTTGTCGGCTGACGGGCTGTGTTTACTCATAAGTGTTGAACAGTTTTGGTTTTCTGTCGCGGCCGGCCCCTGGGGTTGTAGGCCACACGCTGTGTGAGTGCAGAACTGTACAATAAAGGCCCTTTTTAAAAAAAAAGTAATTTAAACAATTACATAAAATGGCATTCAATTCACACAAAAGTAAGTTTGAAAAATGAATATAATTAAAATCAAGCACACAAAACCAACTAGCTAATTAAATGAAAATCCTTATAAAAGAAAAGTAATTATTTACTGTAACATTTACCGTAAAACATTATATGATGAACCAAAAATGTTTAAATAAATAAAAATATTTAAAGAAAAAAATTCATATTTTTTTTTATATATATAAGAAATAAACTCATTTAAATCACAACACATCATAAAAAGCCCTATACTTCATGAATAAAAATTAGCAATATATTATTAATTCAACAATAACTAACATCTCTAACACTGAATACACAAATTACCATTAATTGCTTCCTACCAAAATGCCCCCTCAAAACCTTTAAAAATAACTCTTTTATCATAAGCTCAAAAATTGTTTCTTTATATGCATAAATCAAAAACAAATAATAACACATATTAAAAATACTTTAAAATAATTAATATGTATTACAATTTGAAAACAAATTACAGTTTGTAATATTAAGCAACACCAAAAATTCACCAATTTAAAAAACACTTTGAATACACTTTCAAACTCACTCCCTTACAAACTCAAGATCCGGTTACAATAAAAAAATTAAACAAAATCTAAAAAACAATAAACGATGAAGCCAAAAAAAATATACATTATACAAAAAAAGCTCATATTCAGCAATTTATAAAAATACAATATTATTAACAACAACGTTATATACAAAGTAAAGGTAATGATATCCTTACCCGTGATATAATAGCCTACAATATTCCTGACAAAATTTCTGCAATGCTATTAAGGACCCGCAATATGTTTCCAACAATATTAAGATTGAACACGATTACATATAACTTTAAGTATTAATAGGTGGATTTTTTCTCGATTAGGTCTAAAAGTATGACCAAACCTATTTTTATTTGTTATAAGAAGGTTTTGAAAATTATATTTCTTCTCATACAGCATTATATTTTGGAATATGGAATATATTTCATTTGATTCACATGACAAATGTTTTTCCTTAATTTATAATTTTGTAAACATTTAAAAATACATATTTTATTTGACATTTTTGTATCTGTCTACTTATTTTCTTACTCATGAATATATATCTGTGATGCGTGGTTAAGTCCGCCTTCATGGCAGACGGGCGCAGCCCTGAGAGAACACTGTGAATAACTTGTTAGTTTAAACCTGCACTGCACAGCCTAGCATTTTAAAAACATTGAATCCACAACTTTTTAAAATAACGTTACCTTTGTATCTGTCTCACTGCCTAAATCGCACTTTGCACTTTCCTTGGAGTCACGCCCACACCTCGTTCCACCGCGGGATTCTCCCAATTGTTGTAGAGGGTGTGGACGTGTGTGGCCTCCCGTCTCTACAGCTGGTTGGGCTCGTGGAGGGTGGCACTCGGACGGTCACGTGACCAAGACTTCCGCTCTCTACAAAAAGCAGATGCCTGCCTTCTCGTGCAGCGGATGCGCGCAGCCCTGAGACAACACGGTCACTACCTTGTTACTTTAAACCTGCACTGCTCATGCTAGCATTTTAAAAACATTGAATCTACAACTTTTAAAAATAACATTACCTTTCTAGCTGTCTCACTGCCTAAATCGCACTTTGCACTTTCTTTGGAATCACGCCCACACCTCGTTCCACAGCGGCATTCTCCTGATTGTTGTGGTCACGTGACCCAGAGTTCCGCTCTCTACAAAAAGCTGTTGCCTGCCTTCTCGCTCAGCAGACATGCGCAACAGGCACCCTGCCAGCAGGCCAAAGGCAAGCCTGTCTGCGCCGGTCCGCATCAAACCAGAACCTGGGACCACGATCCCTGGCCCAAACCCAACAGACAGACTGATGTTTACATCACTCCACTTGCTGGCCCTCCGCCCCTTAGTGCGCCAAGACTGTACCCTACGTCGAACAGACGGCAGGGTGGGGAAATGTCCCTGCTGTGGTTTTTCTGCTGACACCACCCTGGGACTATCAACTAATCTGCTGAGTAAAACCTATAAGATCTGTCCGGCGGCTCCAACTGTCAAAGAATTTTCCTTTCTAAACACAAACTGTAGTTCACTCCCGAAGCACAAAGCTGACATTTTTTACCTATGCTCCTGAACCAAAAAATATATACAAAAAAGCCGAAAAACTGTTCCACAATCTTTGTAAGTCAGCCCAAGCTACGTTTGTCTCCAAACCCATTTCCGACGCTTTACATTGTTCGAAAACACTTTTTGGTACAGTCAATCAGCTTGCTGGCTCTGAGACCTTAACATGGCCCCTGCCCCTCATTAAAAATCAATGTGAGGATCTCGCTCTCTTTTTTGTTCTGAAAGTCGAGAAAATTCACTCAGACATTGCAATCACCATGTGTGGCAACCCCTCTCCGCCACAGCTCAAAAATCCCCCCCAGCTCACATCATCCTCCCTTACGGCTAATAATACACCCCCGACCAAGACAGAGTCTCTGTTGACACTACCAAGGTCCTGGACTCCTAGCCCCTTCTTAATGAAGACTCCATTAAAGTTCTCCTAGACAGAGTGAAATCCGGTTCACCCAAGGACCTGATGCCGATTTCGGTTTTCGAACAACTTGAGCCACCTCACCTATGTGTCATTATGAATCTCCTGAATGCTTCCCTTCTCGAATATTCAGTCCTGTTAGACTGGAAGTACGCTATTGTGACCCCTCTTTTAAAAAAGCCTAATGCAGACCCTAATACACTCTCTAACTATCCTTACTACCGGCCTTCTCGAAAGTCCTGGAGAAACATATACACTCACAGCTCTCCAAATTTGTAGAAACCAATCAAATTCTCCATCCCTCCCAATCCAGTTTCCGAGCGAGTTTCTCAACAGAAACTACATTACTGGGGGTCACGGAAAGGCTGTGGCAATATCTGGGTGCTGTGATACCGTCGCACATATACTATAAGACCTGATTGTGGCGTTCAACACAGTATCCCACTCAATACTTGTAAAAATGCTAAAGTCACTCGGCATCTGTGGCTCAGCGTTAAAATGGCTAATTTCCTATCTGGTTAACCGTACCTTCCAATTTTTTTCTGCAACTGCCAGCTCTGACATACATAGCTTACCTTATGGGGTGCCCCAGGGCTCTATCTGTCATGAGCATGCTACATGGGCGGAGAGATAGAACAGGAAGAACACACACAAGCAGCTTTTCCCTCCCATGTATGAATGTAAACAAGTCTGACTGCGTTAGGCGCCAGAAACACTACATCCCCCAAAAGCCATTTGGGCGTCCCATGAACTACTGGATTAGCCTTCCTGGTACAAATGGCTGCTATAAAGCATCTCCTCTTCCTGGGGGATGTCCTTGACAACCTTGCCTGGAATCGGATTACGTAGCCAAGGTTAGAAAATGGCTGGGCCCGGCCCCCCCCCCCCTTGCTGCCCGACCCCTTCCTGGGTTTCGCGTCCCGCACCCGCCCCGGAAGTGGTGGTTACACTTTCGGGTCGGGAGGCGGGACTTCGACCGTGGAAGGGGTTAAGAGCCTGGGGAGCGCGGGAAGCGGCCTCTTTCTGCCCGCGCTCCCCAGGCTCGCTCCTCGCCCCCACCGTGGGGCCGTTTAATTTTCTCTTTTTTTATATTCACAGAGGCGTGGAGACGAGGCGTGAAGACTCGAGCGGCGTTGGGAAGTATCCGAACACGGAGGACTTCATGTACGGAACGTTGAGGAGAGGCACGGAGCACTTGCGGGCACGAGCGAGAGAGGGACGGTCCTTTTTCAGCTTCGCGTGGTGACTGAGAGCGCCTAGGTTTATCGTTAACGGCGAAGCGGAGCACAGTGGTTCGGCGGAACACGAGGTATTGTGCGGGGCGGGTCGGGGGCTCGTTGGCGGTTCTGGGAAGCGGCCGCAGCAGCTGGGGCTGCCTCTTTGGTTTACGGTAATTGGCCTTTGTCAGCCTCGGCCATTTCATTCCCATTTAGTGGTGCTGGTTATCCGTTATCTGTAACCGTAAGTTGCGATGCTACTGCCCCTTTAATCACCGCGCTCCTGCATCTCCCTAGCAGCGCCGCTGTGAGTAGGTGACTGCGCTACTCCCCTCGACATGTGCTGTTTTTGCCATCAATATAGTTGTTACTAAGAGGGCAGATAGGAGCGCATGTCCTTAACCTGGGTAGTATCTGGCAGGGTGTTTGTTCCTTTAATCACCGCGCTCCTGCATCTCCCTAGCAGCGCCGCTGTGAGTAGGTGACTGCGCTACTCCCCTCGACTTGTGCTGTTTTTGCCATCAATATCGTTTTTACTAAGAGGGCAGATAGGAGCGCATGTCCTTAACCTGGGTAGTATCTGGCAGGGTGTTTGTATCATAGTAATGCTATGTCTATGAGCTGGATGGTTTTTCACTGACGCTGCACTGTTTTCTGCTGATAAATTGATTTTCATGTCAAAGTGCACGATATTTGCATGTTATTGGCTTAATGTTGCAAGGCTGGTATGAGACGTACTTGTCCCCTCTTGTTCTTGTGCAGTGATTTGTTGCTTTCAACAGAGTGTGGGTTATACGCTGTGACATTCCCAATGTTAAGTGCATGATATCTGCTTAATCTTTCGGAACGGTTATTAGAATAGAGGCATTAGTAGCAAGGAAAATTCGTTGATGTTGCTTTGCTATTCGGTTTTAACGAATTTTCTCTCATAGGGGCTCAGGAATTGAATACTGGGGGCCGGGCAGCTGCAGAGGGCACTTCGTTTGACGATCTCTGGCGCCAGCTCGTGAGCCTTCAACAGGGTCAGGTACGGAGCACGGTGTGCTCACAAGTAGCATATTGTTTAGAGGAGGGTGAGAACAGTATGTCGGCGAGACGGGGATCAGGGAATCCGAGTGCGGAACGGATGTTTCAGACAATGATGCGTAGGATGTCAGCCATGGATAAGCGCTTGGGGAAGGTGGACAAGTTGGGTAAGACGGTGGCGGAATTGGGAGCAAGGGTGGATGCCCAGGCAGGCCCATCGGGAAGGCCTAAGCGGACGATAGTACCCCCCAAACCGAGGGGTGAGTTTGAATCACCGCCCAAGCGTGCCAGAACCAAGAAGGTGGGGGGGTCGCCCCCCGAGGTCCGGGGAAGGTGGGGGGTCCCCGAGGTCAATTCCTAAGGTACTGCCAGTGATGCCTAGCTCTCCGACGAATACCCCTCCCCCAGTGGTACCTAGCTCTCCAATGACTAGCCCTCCGCCCCCTGCGGGTGTCCCGGCTCCTGCCCCAGTGGGTGTTCCAACGACACCGGTCGGGCCACCCACCGCCCCGGTCCCCACGTCTATCCCGCTAACAATTGCGCCTGCGAGTACACCGGTACCAACTGTTGTTTCGCCGGTCTTGCCCTGCCCGGGGCCAGTGCCACCAGAATTGGCGGCGCAGATAGCGGCAGTACTGCCCTGGTTGGGGATTGGGGGAGTGTTGCCAGCCACAGCAGATCCCACGGCAGAGGCGCACAAGTTGGTGGCTCAAATATTGATGGCCAGCGGTCAGGGCAGCACGCCGGGTGCAACAATTTCTCCCCAAACAGGTGCAGCGAATACGGGGGGAGCAACCAAGACAGTGGACTCTACACAACCCAATGAAAATGGTAAGGAGGTTGCCCTGCCGGTGATGGGCGAGGGCTCAATACCCTCCAGGGGGGAGTGTCTAGCGCAACATGTATCCCAGAGTGTGAAGGAATTAATTTGGGCAGACAAGTATGTTAATATTTTTTCACTGCTATTTGATAACAGGGAATGGGAATATGCAAAATCAATGAAAGATATGATGTTGCCTAGCGAATGGAGATCACAACTGCACAAATTTAGGGTGGAGGAGACACTCATAAACTGGCTCAGGGCGTTTTCTGTTTATAGTGCAGTGATTGGAGAACGATTCCCAGGTATGCAAGCGGTTATGGCCTGCTATCAGAGCAGGATTACAATGTACCATGAGAATCATGGGGGGGATGTATGGAAGGAATACGACATTGCATTCAGGAAATCCAGAGAGTTCAACAGGTCTTTAGCATGGGACAAGGTAGATTCTATTTCCTGGCATTCCCAGTTTGAGAAGGGTCAATCCGCCAGCACTAGTGCAGCCTGGAATAAAGGTTATTCGCCCAAGCCCCAAAAGCCCTTTCAGCAGCCCTTTCAGCAGCCCTTTCGACCAGTGCAGGGTGGGGAGATGGGTACAAAAAACAGAGGTAATACGGGCGGAAAAGGGGTGTGCTGGGATTTCAACAGGCGGACGTGCAACAGAGCACCGGGCACTTGCAAATTCAGGCACGCGTGCAACTTATGCGGCCATCCTTCCCACCCAGAGACAACATGCAGGGCAAAGGGCAATGGGTCTGGCAACAGAGGGAGGAGGAAACCAGAATAACAAAATACACCCCATTATGGCACATTCCCCTATTTCGTTGACGGCCATGATCCCCTGGCTCAATAGGTACCCTAATCACACTTCCGGGAGGTTGTTACAAGAGGGTTTCACACATGGTTTTCGAATTCCAGCGGGGGATTATAGCGGGACACCACAGTGCAGGAACCAGTTATCAGTTCTGGTCAATCCCAAGGTGGTAGCGAACAAAATTGAGAAGGAACGGCGCCTAGGGAGGATAGCGGGACCCTTTAATGGCATCCCTGCACAGAATTTTGTCTGTTCACCATTAGGCGTGGTGCCCAAAAAGGAAAAGGGAGAGTACAGGCTCATACACAATCTGTCAGCACCTAAGGGACTATCTTTGAATGATGCAATAGATGAGTCAATTTGTAGTGTGAAATATGCTTCTTTTGATCAAGCAGCGGACATGTTGAGGACCTTGGGCCCTGGGGCATTGATGGCCAAATCAGACATGGAATCAGCCTTTAGACTTCTCCCGGAGCACCCAGCGGACCAGCGCCTGTTGGGTTTCTCTTTTGAAGGAAAGTACTACATGGATAAGTGCATGCCCATGGGCTGCTCTATCTCATGTTCATATTTTGAACAATTCAGCTCTTTCCTCGAGTGGGTCTTCAGACAATCTTCAGGGCACCAGCATGTCATGCATTATCTAGACAATTTTCTTTTCCTGGGTCCGGGGGTATCACGGGAGTGTGCGTCAGCATTGCAGGAGTTTTGCGTGCTCATGCATACTTTTGGGGTCCCGCTGGCACAGGGAAAAACAGTAGGGCCATTGACGTGCTTAGAATTCTTGCGAATTGAATTGGATTCAGTGGAAGGCTGCTTTGGACTACCCATAGATAACATTAAAAAACTTCAGGGCAACTCTTGAGCTATGCTTGCAGGCAAAGAAAGTAACTTTACAATTGCTACAACAGGCAGTGGGTCAGCTGAACTTTGCATTGAGGGTGATTCCCATGGCACGCCCGTTTTCCCACTCAATCGCACAAGCCATGAGGGGTCTGAGGGAGAAACACCATCGTACACGGCTATCTGCTGAGGTTCGCCAGGATATGCGGATATGGATTGCATTCCTGGAGGACTTCAATGGCAGAGTGCTATGGGGCGCCCCCACGCTGTCCTCAGAGGACTTAGGTTTATGGACTGACTCTGCAGGCAGTGTGGGGTTTGGTGCAATCCTTGGCAAGAAGTGGGTGGCGCAAAAGTGGCCCGCCTGGTGGGAGGAGGCCGGACTGACTAGGAACATCAGCTTCTTGGAGCTCTTCCCAATTTGGGTGTCAGTAAAAGTGTGGCCGGAGGAATTGGCCAACCGCTCGGTGATTTTCTGGTCAGACAACATGACCGTGGTTGAATGCATCAACCAACAGGCGGCGAGGTGCCCATTCATACTGCGTCTGATGAAAGACATTGTGCTGTGTTGCATGACATTGAACATACATTTCAGGGCCAAACATGTCCCAGGGGTGTTAAATAACGCAGCTGATGCCCTTTCTCGCTTTAAGGTGCAGGTATTCAGAGATCACATGCCGGAGGCAGAGGCATCCCCGGCCCATTTCCCAGCGATTCTCTGGCTCATTGGTGCCCCCAACTACACGACCTCGTGGCAGCCAGCCTAGCGCCAAAGACAAAGACAGCTTACGAAGGGGCGTTCAGGTCTTACTGTAATTTTTTGGGGCAGGGTTGGGAGAGCGAGTGGAACCTAGAGGTTAGTTTCAACAGGTACATGAGCGCATTACATAAAGAAGGGCGCACGGCGGCAACAGCTAGCAGACACAAGGCAGCAGTCTCCTTTTTCGCACGCGCAAAGGGGGTAAGGGACCCAACAAACAGCTTCCAAGTGCAGAAAGCATTGAAAGGGTGGCGGAGCTTGCAGGCTCCGCCCGCCGATGCTAGGAAACCGATAGGTTTTGACCGATTGTCAGCGGTGCTCCTCGCTCTGCCGGACATATGTAGTTCTGCAGACGAGGTGGTCTTGTTTAGAGCTGCATTCTCTCTGGCGTTTTATGGGGCTTTTAGAGTAGGCAAACTGATAGCGGCCAACAAGCTGGATAGTGGGGGCGGCCTCCAGCTGCATGATGTCAACATGAGGGGCGACACAATGCGGGTTCACATTAGGAAATCCAAGACTGACCAGGAGGCTAGGGGGGAAGGCCTGGTGTTACACCGGGCACGGAACAATCCGTGCTGCGAAGTGGCACATGTGGAAGCACTGATGGGGCAGCGAGTGGAGGAGTCCGGGGGAGCATTGCTAATGCATAAGGATGGTACCCCCTTGACCAGATTTCAATTTCAGAGGGTCCTAGCTATGAGCGTGAACAAGGCAGGCTTTAACCACAGGGAATTTGGGACACACTCTTTCCGGATAGGAGCGGCCACGGAAGCCACGGCTCGAGGCTTGAGTACAACTAGTGTGCAAAAGATTGGGAGATGGTCCTCCAATGCATATAAGCGTTATGTGAGGCTGCACATGCTGTAAGGGTTGGCCGCCACCTTTTCTTACGCCTGCTTCTTTGTCCGGTTTATTTACAGTTTCTCGGGCCTGTGGCGCAGGACGGAAACTGCACATGGATCAGCGCAACCATCCGTCAACATCAAGGAACCAGCAGGAGGTCACAAAGAAGACTGTGGTAGTGTGGGTAGTTGGTCATTCATATGTGAAACGTGCTAACCCCCTTTTCCTTGCAGGAACGGGTAGACGGAGGGTGGAGAGCGAGGGTTGTATGGTCTCCTTTCACGGCAGGGGGGGCCTTCGCCTCAGTCAGCTTAGGGGTTATATGGCAGAACTACTCAAGAGACACAGCTCTCCGCCCTCAGTGGTGATCTTACATCTGGGGGGGAATGACTTAGCGGATCTGGGGAGAAGGGTCCTCCTGGAAGAAATCATAGCAACAGCGGGGTGGCTAGCAAAACTGTTACCAGGTTGCACTATTGTATGGTCCCAGTTGATACCAAGACTGCAGTGGAGGGGGGGGGACTCAGTCAGCGCGTTGAATAACTCGGTAAAGAGGGTCAACAATAAGCTGTGAAAGCTATTCAGAACGCCGGGCCTTCAGACCATACCTCATGGGTGCATCTGGGGAGAGCAGTTTTACGTGCGGGACGGGGTCCACTTAACTGAGTCAGGGAATGCCCTATTCATAAGGAACATCTTAGCATGGGTAGAGGGCTTTGCGAGGGGGATGTGACCTGGTTTGTTAAGGAGTGTAGTCTTTTGGGGGGGCCAGATAGTCGGTCAACTATGCTGGCCTGTGGCGGTAAGGTCATAATCGGTGAGCAGCAATTGAAGGTCCTTAGGGGGGGCGGTCCCATTCACGAAAGGGGCCCCCAGGGGGAGGGGCCACTGGTCTCTCCCAGAACTTCAGGGGCAAGTATCCATCGGTTAGAAGGGTGCGGGGGAGGGAGTTTACGCTTTCCTCAGGCTGGTAGCCACCCCTCACATACACTATGACGTCATCAAGGGGTGCGAGTGTAAGGGCCCTCCTGTTATGGTTAAATGGAGTTCAGGGAGCGCACGAGGGTAAACGGGCCCGGGTTGCGCATGCGCATCTCGGACGTGAGAGCATAGCTGGTAAAAAGGATCTGACACCGATTAGCGACCTTGCCGTAGGACCAAAATGATTAGAATGCAAAGTAAATTTTCAGGATGTTAGATTCGGTTAGGAACCACGCTGTATTAGCTACTTGTTAAGGTTAGCCCATCATATCATGTCCGAAATTGATGTAAATCTAATGTTCTGAAATTTGCATTTAATAATCGAGTAAAAGTTTTATTTTATTAAAATTTTTAATTTTGTTTCATATTTTAATAAATACGGCCAGGTGGTCTCAGATCACCTGACTTCCAAAGAACTTGGTGTTGACTGGTTCAATGGGTAATGTGATTTATTTGTTAGGGCGGGGGGTGGCCGGCAGTCCCAGACCATGAGAAAAGGGGGGGCCAATCGGCCCCCACGCACACATGGCTGGGCCCGGCCCCCCCCCCCCTTGCTGCCCGACCTCTTTCTGGGTTTCGCGTCCCGCACCCGCCCCGGAAGTGGTGGTTACACTTCCGGGTCGGGGGGCGGGACTTCGACCGTGGAAGGAGTTAAGAGCCTGGGGAGCGCGGGAAGCGGCCTCTTTCTGCCCGCGCTCCCCAGGCTCGCTCCTCGCCCCCACCGTGGGGCCGTTTAATTTTCCCCACCCACCATACCCTGGTAGCAGAAACCTGGTGTGGGCACTGGTAGGTATATGGTGTAATCACTATGTAATGTCATAGGAGTAAATGTTTTCCTTCCTTAGGCTCTTTTCCCGTTTACAGGCAAAATGTAAATATGTAAAATAGTGTGTGTGTTTGCTGTGGCATTAACTCTTTTTCCTTAGGCCCTTTTTCCATCTTAGATTAGTAATGTCGTATTTATTATGTGGATCTGGCGGTAAGGTCATAATCGATGAGCAGCAATTGAAGGTCCTTAGGGGGGGGCGGTCCCATTCACGAAAGGGGCCCCCAGGGGGAGGGGCCACTGGTCTCTCCCAGAACTTCAGGGGCAAGTATTCATCGGTTAGAAGGGTGCGGGGGAGGGAGTTTACGCTTTCCTCAGGCTGGTAGCCACCCCTCACATACACTATGACGTCATCAAGGGGCGCGAGTGTAAGGGCCCTTCTGTTATGGTTAAATGGAGTTCAGGGAGCGCACGAGGGTAAACGGGCCCTGGTTGCGCATGCGCATCTCGGACGTGAGAGTGTAGCTGGTAAAAAGGATCTGACACCGGTTAGCGACCTTGCCGTAGGACCAAAATGATTAGAATGCAAAGTAAATTCTCAGGATGTTAGATTCGGTTAGGAACCACGCTGTATTAGTTACTTGTTAAGGTTAGCCCATCATATCATGTCCGAAATTGATGTAAATCTAATGTTCTGAAATTTGCATTTAATAATCGAGTACAAGTTTTATTTTATTAAAATTTTTTATTTTGTTTCATATTTTAATAAATACGGCCAGGTGGTCTCAGATCACCTGACTTCCAAAGAACTTGGTGTTGACTGGTTCAATGGGTAATGTGATTTATTTGTTAGGGCGGGGGGTGGCCGGCAGTCCCAGACCATGTGTCCCCGCTGGATTGCTAGTTTCTCCATGGCTTGTTTTCACCCTCGCTTGCATCGAGGAAAACTTCGTAGAGCACAGAGTTGCTCTTTTCTGCCTGAAAACTCCGTAGAGCATGGCGTTACTCTTTTCCTGCCAGACGCCTTGGCTTTTAGCTCCCGGACGGGGAGTTAGCAGGTATTTCAGACTCAGTCGGGTAGAAGCGTCGGAACGATTCCCTGAGTTCCGTGACATTTATTTCTTTTCCTGCGCACTGGAAGTTCAGTGCAGATTATTGACAAGCACCTCTGAGGTGAACTGAAACCCAGACGGGTGCATTTTGGCTTTGGGAACTAAACACACGCACTCGCGCTGTGAGTAAACAGCGGCAGGTGCGTCACAAACATTTAGGTAACGTTGTTTTTCTTGGGCTCTCAGACCAAAACTATGCACTCTTTTCACCGTGATTCCAGACAGCGGTGAGGTGCTATTCTCTCTATAAGGTTGTGTTTTTGCTTCTGTACTTTTGTTAGCTGTGGGACAAACAGCGTTTGGGGGGCATTGCCTGGGAGGAAGTTGGTTTGCCTAAACTCTGCCATATCGAGGAGTCTCTACTCCAAACCTCTGTACTAACAAAGGTAGAGACATTTGATTCTGATCTACCCTGGTTCCTGGTCGTTGGCATTGACATTCTGAAAGAGATGTGTCTTCAGGATGGGGGTTGAGAAAAGCATACAGCATATGTGAACATAGTGAGTGAATGAATCATTAATTCCATAAGTCATGCCTGTTTGTATACTTTGCTGTTTAGTCTCTCATACACATCTCTCTTTCTTTTTATGCAATACCCTTACATGAAGAGATCAGTGGAGATGTTCAGAACCCCAGACGAGACTCAGTCATAAGGCACCAGCACCAGAGCCGTCTTTATTATTTTATCCCCTTCCCTTTTCCCCGGGTTGCTCCCTTTTATAGAAGTGTGTATTACTCTGTGAGGGGTTGCGCCCAGGGGAGTAGGGAGGCTCCTATACTCGCCATCGTCCCTGCTGGCCGATTTTCGAGGTTAGCGGCTTTTTCTTTTATTATTGAGCTGCTGACATCCTGACACTATCCTTAGCCCCTTGCTTTTTAATCTATAAGTCAGACCCTTAGCTGATATTGTAGAAGACCCTGTGCTGATGCTTTTTTCCTATGCAAACGACTCCCAGATCATCGTCTCTCTTTCTAAAGCAAGTTGCGGTGAATCATCTCCCCTTCAGCTAGGATTAGGGAAAATCGCTTCATGGATGTACACCAACCATCTGAAATCGTAAAAAGACCGAGGTCCTTGTCCTCGGCAAAGACAAGGATCAATGGGGCCCACTACATTGGCCCAGCGATATGGTAGCACTCTCGCGGCCATCCAGCCACGTCCGTAATCTAGGCGTAACCATTGATGACTCACTTACTATGCACCACCAAGCAGTCAAGGTTATCGCCACATGTTTCACCATCTTGAAGTGATTTAGAAAGATCATCTGGATGCTGCCAGAGTCCACCCAGAGAACAATAGTCCAGGCCCTCATCACCTCAAGGCTGGACTACGGAAATGCTCTATATCTTTGGTCCAACAAGGTTGTAACTTGCAGGTTGCAGTTGGTACAAAATTCTGCGGCAAGACAACTTTGCAGGGTCTCCAGAGCCATCTCCATCTCCAGCCACATGCGGGACTTACACTGGCTCAGGGTAGAGAACCCAATTAAGTTCAAAGCCCTGAGCTATATGTTCAAAATCAAAACAGGCTTGGCACCACAGTATCTGCAATCTCTGGTTAGTCCCTGTGTACCTACCCGCCACCTCCGTTCATCAACCCATGATAACTTCATTGTACCTAGATTTAAGCTATCCAGGATGGGAGGCAGATCATTTGCCTACCTTGGCCCCTCACTTTGGAATTCACTCCCCCCTGATATCCGGAAAGAAACAGTCTACACCAGTTTCCGTAAATCATTGAAGACTTGTCTGTTTAATCAGTAACTTCTCCAAGCTGCTACATTTTCTACCCAGTCTGCTCTGGCGCCGGGAATCCCTTTTTGGGTAGCTGTTGCGCCCTACAAATTCAACTAATAATAAAAATACTAATATTTCTCCTGAGGCTCTTGACTCGCGTCTTATTATTTTTCACCTTCCTGCTTCCTTGCTACAAGCAAGATTTATTTGTAATGCCACTGCCTGCACTTTTCGCTGCATTGGGACAAGGCAATGAATATTTGCAGCCCACTCTCCCAGGCAGAAGCTATATCTGAGCCAGCACAGCAGTAGATGGCAGTGATGGTGTGAGGGAAGGGACGGGATGAAGGAGAGATAGTTGCGCTCCCCTTTCATTTCCTGGGAGGGGTGCCTGGCACTGTGCTCTTAGTACAGGAAGTACTCCCACAGAGGTAGGCCTCGGAGCAGGTCAGATGCTTGAGTGTGGGTCAAGAAACTGGACCTCCAATATGCATGGTGGTGAAGGAGATTGTGGTCCAGGCCAAGGACAAAAGTGAGGAGGTGAGCGGGACCCAAAATGAGGCAGCAGCTTCTGATAGGTGGTGGCAGGTGCATAATGCCAATGATTGTGCCTTAGTCTTGGCACCATTGAGTGGATAAGTGGAGGTTACCCTTGGTCTGAGGCATGGTATGGTCGACGAGGAAGCACTGATCCGTGAGCAGGAGAGCCCTTCCCCTGGCTGGTACATCCATATGATGTTATGTTAGGGACTTGTAAAGCTCACGGCTACTCTATAGAGTGTCCCAGCGCTGCGGATGCTGGGTGGGGGCTAACGAAGCACTATACTTACTAGTATTGCAATATTGTTGGAATAGCAAGTTTTTCTATAATTTCCTAAAAGGGAGAAGGTCCTGCATCTGTCAAAGATCCAGGGGGTGGCTGTTCCAAAGCTTTGCTGCTTGCACCTGGAACGAGCGACCTCCAATTCGAGCATGAAATGATTTGGGAGTGCAGGCTATGTGGAGTGCCGCCGACCTCAGAGCATGACGCGGGTGGTAGAATTGTACTCTCTTCCTGAGGTATGGGGTCCCCAACCCATGAAGAGATTTTAAGGTCAAGACCATGGACTTGAATATAATCCACTTGCAGATCGGTAGCCTGTGCATGGCTTTCAGGTGAATGGACATTCGTGTTCTGTGTCCGAGCATAAGAATTGCCCTGCCGCTGCATTTTGGACTACTTGTAAACGTGTCAGCAGGTTTTCAGGGAATCCCAAATAAAGGCTGTTAACGTAGTCCAGCCTGGAAAGAACCAGCAGCTGGACCACAGTTTCTTTATGTGTTATTGTCAGGTGGGGCAGGAATTGCCTAAGCATTTTAAGCACTCCAAAGCATGAGCCCGCTACCGCTTGTACTTGGGAATTCGTGGATAAATTATCATCCATCCTCACACCTAAATTCTTGACAGTCTTAACAGAAGTTTGGGGGGACGACATGTCCTGGGGCCACCAGTTCCGCCACACGTTATCTAAAGGGAGGCCAAAGAGGATAATTTTTGACTTGTCGGGATTACACTTACGTTGGTGGAATTGGAACCAAGAGAACACTTCTAAGAGGCATGCCTTTATTGCTTCTCCTCTGCAGTCTGACTTACTGTCGCAAGTAAAGAGCAGTTGCATATCGTCCGTATACGATATGATTTTAGCTCCATAGGCTTCGGCCAGATATGCCAAGGGGGACATATAAAGGTTAAAAAGTGTGGGACTGAGAATTGAGCCCAACGGTACTCTCACCTTTAGTGAGGGGATGGGCACTGCAAAAGGGGCAGACCAAACCATTTGCTGGTGATTATCCAGAAATTAGGCAAACCAATGAAGTACCGTGCCCGGGAAGCCACACTCCTGGAGTCTTCGTAGGAGCTGATCATGTGGCACGGTATTGAAGGCCGCTGATAGGTCTAGAAGAATTATCAGGGCCTTCCCTCCCTGGTCTAGCGTTTCCTTGATGGCATCTGTGCGGTTTCGGTGCTAAAATTGGATCTGAAACCGAACTGACTCTGGTGGAATACTAGATTGGATTCAGCATATATAATGATAACCTCATTAACATATTTTTACAGCACCTGCGAGGAAAAAGAGAGCAGGGACATTGGTCTGTATTTAGAGGCCAACTCTGAATCAGCTCTTGGTTTCTTCAGAAGGGGAAGTATTTCAGCATTCTTCCACCTAATCAGGACATGCACAGTCTCCAAGGAAGAGTTCAGAATCCAGTTAAGCGCAGGGTTGATTACCGGCAAGCCCGATTTAAGGACCTGCATAATTTCCATGATTTGTCCAAGGATATAGGGGGAGTTACATAAGTGGCAAACCCCTTGGCTGGGCGGGTGAGGTGAAAACACTTGAATTTCACCCTCCGCCATCAGCATCAATGAGAAAGTATCCTTGATAGATTTAATTTTCTCATGGAAATAGGAGGCTAAGTGATTAGTCCAAGCTTCAGTTGGAGTGAATGGCCTTGCCACTGCGCTTCGAGATAAAAACTCCTTGACTGTTTTAAAAATGTCCTTGCTGTGGTTGACAGAATGTGCTATTTTAGAGGAGAGGAAATTTTTGTTCTCTTCTATTACTTTCTTATAATTCTCCTTCAATGCTGATTTATAAGTAATTTTAGCCGTAGAGTCAAAGTTCTTCCCCCAGGCCCTCTCCCTGCGTTTGCCATGTGGGCCTGGCAAGTACATGATAAAGGCATGCATGGTAAAGGCATGCATGATAAAGTAATAAGCATGGTAATGTATGTGTGGAAAGGTATGCGTGGAAAAGACTGCATGGTAAAGGATGTTTCCCTCCCAGACTGCACAGTCTGAATGCAGCATAAAAATCAAAAACAGATGATGGATGTCTTGTAAGAGTTCACAAATAGTCACATATTTTCAATCAAGCTAAATCTATAACACATATTGCTGTGCCCATTCCCTAGGCTAAGAAGGTTTCTCACGCTTAGCCCCAAAGAGCTCTTCTCAAACATGTGCCAACTAATGCATTGCTCCTAGGAACCTGGGTGAGCTGGTATACAACACAAACCAGCACCACCTTTGTGTTGCTTGCTTATTTATTGTGGCTTCAACATTGCAGCCCAATGCACACCAAGACTATACCTAAAAATACGTACCTGATGCCGATGGACGCCTCTGTGGTTCTCTGCTCTGGCCGTTACTGCCAAAGCACAGGCTCCCCACCCAATCAAGCTGCTGGTATAGCATAAGAGCAGTGCCAGGATTGGTCTGAGCGGCCTGGTCTGCTGCTCAGACAGTGCGTTGGAGTCTGTGCTGTTTCTCCAACTCGACAGTGCAAGACAGTTGGGTTGGAGAAATAGAAGTGCAGATGTTGGTTTTGCCTGCCTAAGACGTCCGACCAAACTGACATGCACATTTTACAGTGTCCATTACTCCTACCCCTGCACTGTCATTGCGCCTGCTGAGAAATTCTTTGCCTCTGCTCCAATGTCTGTAATATGGCGCGGATGCAGGGCCGGACTGGCTACCAGGCAGTTTGGAATGCTGCCGAGCTGCTGCCTGATTTTACTGCAGTGGGGGCTGATTTCGTCCATGGAGACCTGCGTGTGCTTCCAAATACTGAAAGCAAAACGAATTTCGTTTAGCTCACGCAGATCCCCATTAACCAAATCAGCCACCAGCTCAGCAGCATTCCAAACTGCCCGGTAGCCAATCCGGCCCTGCGCGGAGGCAAAGGGCTTTCCTCATTTGCATGGGTCCACGCCCCCATGCAAATGAGGAAACACCCTCTTGAGAAAGCACTGTCGCTGTATGTGCGCCAGTGCTTTCAGTATTACAGAAGTGGACGCAGAAATGTCTGCGGTCCCTTCTGCAATACTAAACTTCCCCGGGGAGAGCGAAACAGGCACAAATGTCCGCTGCGTCCCTAGGGCCCCTTATGTAATACGGCCTCAGTCAGCAAATAAATATCGCAAAAATTGCCCACTTACAAGTAGAGAAAAAAGAGAAACATTTAGCTATTCCTGGGACACTAAGAATTCTTGCACAGGAGATATCCATTCTTGCAGCAGAAAACAAAACAGTAAGCAAATGCCTTCTATATAATTAAAAAGAATCATGCTTCCGATTATGCATTAACACAGAATATTGGCTAAGAACATTAAAACAGGTAGGACTGCTACTTCACATTTTTGTTAAAAGTTATAGTTGCTTTTTCAGTGGGAATAGCATTATTCATTGCTGTTTCGACCTCAGTGTTAAAAAATGATGTCTTTCTGTAAGAGAAGAATTGTAGGATGGAAAACTCGGTCATCCTAGTAGGCACATGCACTAAAACATTGTACTGGTGTACTAAATTCATGGAAAATTCCACACGGAACACTATCAGAGAATTTAATTAATCTTTTGAGATGCATTTTCCCCATTTTCCGTAGCAGTTAGGCATGGGTTTTATCTTTAGGCAGCCAGCCAAGGGAAAATGTTATATGTGCTGTAATCTCCTCTGTTGAGTTGTACGCAAGATTCATGAAATTGAACAGTACCTGTCTGCTCTGTGATCAGCAGAGGGACTATCCTTCAACATAAATGCAATTTACTTGCTGACAGTTGCATTTCAAACCCATCCATACTCGTGGCTCCAATCCAATATTACTCTCTTTTAATTGTGCATATCTCTATCCTGAAAACAATGAGCTGTGTAGGAAATTAAATTAATCTTGCATTGCTCATTGACGTTAAGGTGAAAAAGTAATTTGAAACAATATTCAAATGTGATTGGCTACACTGTTATGATTAGGTACATTGCATATGTCAAAATATTGAAAACTAAACATCTCGACCATTAACTCAGAAAAGTAAAAAATGTTCATGTCTGTACCTAGTAATACAATTATACACAGCAGCCATGGGAAATTATTCATGTAAAATACCAGCATGGTACAAAGCGCGTATTCCATGATATTTGAGAGTAATCCTATACTTTTCATCGTATTGCGGCTCATGTGTACAGCATAATTTATTGAAATGATTCTTGTTAGATAAGAAAGTCTATAAATAAATAATTATGATTTTCAATTTGTATGTTCCAGTCCTGCTTATTTGATTTTGACTATTTAAAATAATATATGTTTTAAGTATAATAATTTAAATTCCCATTGACCTCCCAGTTGGTGCGTAATGAAGAGGCTTGCCTCTTCTTAGGCAGAAGTTATAACTCATCCAGGTAAAAATAGGTCCTTGGGGCGTCACTTTTATCCATGTTAAAAGTGACGCACCGGCCGCGCAAGGCCTTCATAAATAAGGCCCTTGGTTTGTCAGGGTACGTAAATACGTCCAAAGGCAAAAAGCAACAAGCAACACCGGGCATTCTGCCTTGCAGAGCCGGCCTATTTCCACTGATCTGACTGACACCCCCCAAACTGTGACACCTTATGTTCCCCACACGGGCCGTGCAGAAGAGTTTACACATTCAAACCTACACATTGCAACACACCCCATTCAATGTTGAGCTGGTACAAACTAGAAAGGGAGCATGAAGAAACATCAATCAGGTTCAACAAAGTGGTCGTACAATCCATTTAGACACAACATATGGCATCAAACTCCATCATATGCATAAATGTAAACCGTTTGCAAAATAGACCCCATCCATATGAAATTCATTTTATGTGACATAGGCCACATGCCCATTACCCCCAGGTCCCTCCTGACTTCGTCCCATTCCTTAAAATATGGAGATAACCATCTCCATGACAGAAAAAAAGAAAAGGAGCATGCTGGGATACCCTACCTGCTCCCTCCCACTGGGAGTACATAAGCAGTACCAGCCCAGCATGCAGCCTGTTCGTTTTTTCTGTCTCCGACAGAATGGATATTCGAGTGTGCTGTGATGTTCTACTTACTGCCTGCGCCCGCTCCTGCTGGGCTGGGGTGGCGTGCTGGTCCTTCTCTGCTTCCCCTGCCCGGCTGCCTGGCTTCGCGGGCAGGGGTGCTGTTTCCTGGTTTCTTCATTTGTCTGCCTCCCGGCCTGCCTGGTTTGCTGGGTCGCGGGGCTTCTTCCTGGCTGCTTTCCGGTTTGTCGGCCCTTTGCGGCTGGTGCGCCGTCATCCCGCTGTTCTTACGGGTCGCCAGGGCGCGTCTCCCCGTGCTTGGCCGGGTGGGAGACGCGCTGCTCCTGTGGCTTGCTGGCGTGGCGCTGGTTGGATTCTGGTGCCGGCGGTGTGTGGGGGCCTCGTTTCCTGGTGCTGCGGCCCTCGCTACGGGTGAGTCCCGCTTTGCGGTGTTTGACTCTTTTCTGATGCCACGGCCTTCGATCGCTCTGGGTGCTGATGTAGCGTTATGGCATGTGCGGTCAACGTGGCAGCTGGGGATCCGGGTTCGTGTCTCGGCTATGGCGCTCACCATCCTGTATTGCTGAGAAAGTCATTCTCTTTCCTCGTGCCTTGACGTACATGAATGTGTCCTCATGCAACGAATCTGGATAATCCTGATTAGACTGTGGCCCCGGGTGAGTGACGGTCCGTTTCCTGGACGGGGTGCCACTTTCCCTTGCCGGCTGGACGCGGACTGGTTGCTTATGCTGGTGTCTGTGTTGAGTGGCTGCTGGGACACCTCCTGGTGGTCTGGCCTGCGCCCTCCCACTGCTGTTTGTCTTCCCCAGATGTGCGTGTGGTGTGGCCTACTCTGCCCGGCGCTGATGTCCTGGTGGGCGCCTGGGCGGGTTTCTTGGGGGGCGATGTGCTGTTGGAGCGCTCCTCCTGCCCTCCTGGTGAGTTCCGCGTAGCGGTCCCTGTTTTCTTTCTTTGTTGTTTTCCGGCTTTCCTGCTGTCTTTCTTTTGCAGGTTCCTCCTTGGCCGGGTCCTTGGCTCCCTGCCTGTGGCCTGTGTGGATCTTGCTGTGGCCTCGGCGGGGCGGACTCCTCTGCCCGGCGCTGGTGTTCTGGTGGGCGCCTGGACGGTCTGTTGGGGGTGGGGGGGGGGGTGCTGCTGTGGCCCTCTTCCTGCCCCCCTGGTGAGTACCTTGTGTCAGTAGTCCCTGTTTCTTTCCTGTTCACTGTCCTTGTGCACTGTGTGGCGGTTAAGGCTGTGTATGGGTGGGTTGGCCTTGCTGGACATGGTTCCGTCTTTTGCCTGCTGTTGTCCGTGCCTGTTGCTGATGGGTGTCGTCCTCTGGGCGTCTCCCTGCCGGTTGTGTGGGGTGTGTGCTGTTTTCCTGCACTGTTTCATCCGCTCATGTCCGCATGTCGCTTGGTCTCCTGTGCTGCCTTGGCTCTTCTGTTGCTGCCTTGGTTTGCCTTCCCCATGCCTCCTCGGCTGCTTGTGTTCTGTTGCTCGGGGCGGTGGGCTGGTGGTGCGTTTTTCCTGCCACCTTGGAGTCCTTTTCTCCTCCTCTTGGGTTTCGTCTTTGGGGGGGTTCTGGGGTGTTTCTCCTGTGGTGGGGTCCTCCTGCTTCGTGTGTGTTGGCCCCCTCCTTTTGACTCTCTCGGGCGTTCTCCTGCCCGACTTTTTTGCTGCGGGGGTCCCCTGTTGTTTGGGCCCTCCTGCTCTGCCCTTGTTGCACCCCTGGTGGGTGCGCTTGTGCCCTTGGAGGGGTGTACGTTCCCTCTCGCTTCCTGCCTACGCCCTGGTTTCCTGTGTTTCCTTTTTGTCTTCTGGGGACGCGTCTGTTTTCCCCTGTGTGCCTTGGGCGTGCCTCTTTGGCTTGCCCTTGAGCCTTGGTTTGGGCTTTTTCTTCCTGTTCCCCTCGCCTGTGTCCTGTTTGGGGGTTCCGGTTGGGCCTTGCCGGGCTCCTGTTCTGTCATTCTCCAGCTGCTGCGGCTCCCTGTGCTTTCTGTTCCGGGGTTCTTGCTGGCTTTCTTTCTGTTTCCGTCCGGCCTCTCCCTCTGGTGCTTGCCGCTTGGATTGGGTCGTTTACCGCTTGTGCTGTGCTCTGCGGCTGTGTTGCCCTGTGGCTGTGGCTTCTGGTCCTCCTGCTACCTGGCCGTCCCTGGTGGGGTGTCTTCCTGCTGGGCCGTGGCTCGCTTTCTGCTGCCTTCTGTCCTTCGGTTCCTGGCGTTCCCGTGGGTTCAGTCCGGGTTCGTGCCTATGGGTTTCCTGAGGTATCCGCTGCTGGTCGCCTCTTGCTTCCTCTATGGGTGCTTTGCTTCGGCCCTGCTCGGGCCTTCTGGCTTTCGGCGGGTTTTCCTGTGTCATCCCCTTGTTTCCTTGTTGGGGGGGGGGCTGTTGGGCCCTTCCTCTGTCCTGGCGCCTTGTCCTGGTTCAGGTTGGCTCCGGTCCGGGCTGGTTGTGCTCTTGGTGGGTCCTGTTGTTGTGGATTTGTTTCTCCCCTTCTGCCTGGTGGGGTTTGGTTTCCTGTTGAGGTTTCCTTCTCCCCTCTTGTTTCTCTGGTTGGTGTGTTGTTCTGTGGAGCTTTGCTTCGCTGGCCGCTGTTGCCTCCGGTGGGGGCTGGGTCTTTGGCTCTGCCTTCGGTGGGCGCTTGTTCTTCGTGGGCCTGGCTCCTGGGCCACACCCTGTCTGCCGTTCCTGGCTGAGCTGTGCCCTTTCCCTGCTGGTGGGTTTTGGGTGTCGGCGTCCCCGGGTGTGTGGCCTCTCTGCGCTTTCCTTTCGCCCCTTGGTTCCTGCCCTTCTGTTGGTTTGTGCGGGGTGGGTGCCTGTCTGGGTGCCGGCCTGCCTGCCTGCCTTTTTCGCTGTTGGGCGCTTTTTGCTCCCTTCGGGTGCTTTTGCTTGCCCCGTGCTCAGGGTGTCTGCCTTCTGGTGGTGTCTCCCCCTGGTTTCCGGGGGGGCAGGGGGGGTTGGGTTTGTTGTGCCCTTCCTCTGTGCTGGTGGGTCTTGGCCTTTTTGGTGGTGTTGGCTCGGGTTTCTTCTTGCCTGATGCCCTGTTTCCCCTCTTGTGCCCTGTCCTGGTGGCCGTGCCTTTTCGTTCCTTGTGGGGTTTGGGTGTCTGCCTCCCCTGGTGTGTGGCCGGGTTTCTGCTTCCCGCCTCTCTCGCTCTGCCTTGGGTTGCGGTTGGCTTTGCTTCCGTTTTGGGGCTTTGGGGGGCCTGGCGTTGGCCCTGTGCCCCCGCGCGGGCTGTTTTCGGCCTGTGCCCTTTGCTCTCTCGTTGGTGCTGGGGGGTCCCTTCCCGCTCCCTTGTCGAGTGGTGCGCCTTGGGCTTCTTTGGGCTCCTGTCCTTTGCTTTCAGTGCCGGGGTTTTTCCCGGGTGCTCTGGAGTCCGTGGCTCTACCTTTGTTGGTTTTGTCTCTGTTTTGGCGTCCTGTTCGCTTTGCGTTTGGGTGCCGGGTGCGCCTCTTGGCTTGCTTCTGTTGGGCTTTGTGCTGTGGGGCCCTTCTTTGCTTTGGGTCCTTGTTTTTTTGGTCCCTGCTGGGTTCCTTTCCTGGCTGCTCCTTCTCTTGAGCTTTGTCGCGGTCCTGGGTTGGTCTTCGGTCCTTTCTGGGTCCGCTCCCTTCGGTTGGCTGTGGCGCTTGGTCCATTGTGTGGGCTCTGGGCTTCCTTCATCTGGTTCTCCTTTCTCTGGGAGGTCTGGTTGTGGTTGGCTGTTGTGCCTTTCCTGTGCCCCTTCCTGGTTGGGGGTTCCTTTTTGCCTCTCCTTCTGGGTCCGGGTGGTGCGGTGTTGTGTGCCTCCTGGCTGGCTGGCCTGCCTGTTCTACGGCGGGTTTCTTGGGGTTGGGCTGTGGGCCTTGTTGTTGGCCTTCTGCCTTTGGGGTTTCGCCTTCGGTGGTTCCGTGGTGTGTCCCTTTTTCCTCCTGGGGGTCGGTGCCTCCTGTCCGGTTCTGGGGTTTTGGTTTCCCCGGTACCCTGTGGGCCTTTGTTGTCTTTCTTGGCTGCGCCCTGGTTTTTGCCCCGGTCTTGGTCGTTTTTGGGGCACCGGGTTTTTCTCCCGGTTGGTTGTCCGTTTGGGTGCTGCTGCTCTGTGGCGTCTCTGCTGGGGTTGGCCTTTGGTGGGTCCTGCCCTGTGGCCGGGTTCCTCTGTGGTTCCCTGTTGCTGCCCTCTTTTCGGTTCTGCTGGAGGCTTCCCCTGCTGTGTTGAGGTTGTCCCTCTGCTTTGTTCCTTCCTGTTCCTTCGGATCGTCCGCCCTGTGCGGGCTGTTCTTTTCTGCCCTTGTCCTTTGGGCTGTTTTGGCCTGTTGGTTCCTGGTTGTTTGGCGGCCTGGGTCCGGGGGCTTCGCCCTTGGGGGTTTCTCGCTGGTTGTTTGCCCTTTCCTGGCTCCGTTCTCTGTTGGGGCGCGTGCGCTTCTCCTGGGCTTCCTTTGGTCGTGAAGGGGGGCCTTGCTTTTGGCTCCTCTGCTTGCTCCCTTGGGGGCTTGGCTCTGCTTCTGTGCCTCCCTTCTGCGTGGCGGTCCCCTTCTGGCCTTTGGTGTCTTGGTTCGGGCCTTTGGGGTACTGTTTTTTGGTCTGGTGCCCTTGTTGTTGGTGGGGTTCCGGAAGGCCGGGTTCTCTGCTTTGGTATTCTCCATATTTTAAGGAATGGGACGAGGTCAGGAGGGACCTGGGGGTAATGTCCTATTACTTACCGGTAATCTTCATTACTCCTGGTCCCGTTGACCTCGTCCCATTCCTTACTTCCCTCCCTCCCTCCCTTGCGGCCGGCCTTCCTGTTGTTGGCTTGGTGTTTTTCAGGCTGCATGCTTGGCTGGTACTGCTTATGTACTCCCAGTGGGAGGGAGCAGGTAGGGTATCCCAGCATGCTCCTTTTCTTTTTTTCTGTCATGGAGATGGTTATCTCCATATTTTAAGGAATGGGACGAGGTCAACGGGACCAGGAGTAATGAAGATTACCGGTAAGTAATAGGACAACAACAAGAAGGCATTCACCACACAAACAAGTCTACCCATTCATTTAATGCACAACCCCCACAGAGTGCAAGGCTCCATCCTCACAAAATCTCTAAACCACATAGGCCGCAGTTCAGCAGACACCTTGGGAAACAGCCTTTACAACGAAACTTTTACAACGCACTACCATTACGACGCAACTTTTACAACGCAAACCATTACAACGCATAGCGCTGGGGGGAGCTCTAGGATAGGGAATGTATTTAATATACTATCCAACACCTTCCCTACTATCCACGGGGACTGGAGTTGGAATAGTAAATTAAATAAATCACTATCCAGCGCCTAAAAGCACTATGCGTTGAAATGGTATGCGATGTAAAAACCGCGTTGTAAAGGCATGCGATGTAAAAGTATGCGTTGTAACGTCATACATCCGACACCTTCGATACAAAATACACCTTTTACTAAACTTAAGATTTTCTCTATCTGTGTTGCAGACTGTGTTTATAGATAAATCTTTTACCTAAAAGATCAACACGCAAAAACGTACCTCAAACATGTCAGTAATACCAATATTACCTGGTCTCCTGCACAAGTTCAGAGCCTAAAAAAACTCAGTACTCCAATGTTAGAAACGGGATCTCTGGCTGGCCAAGGCTTGCACCAACGTCAGTCAGAGACCACCACTTCCAAGTCAGGGCAAGGGAGTCACACACCAAGACAACCCCTGCTCACCCTCTAGGTAACGTGACGCGAGCAGCAAGGCTAATCTCGGAGGCGATGTGTAAAGCGTTTGCGCGCGCACCCCAGCAGCAACACCCTAGGCCCACCACAAAGGAAACTCCACACAAGGTTATATAAAAAATAGCCTTTGTATTACAATAAAAACACATTAGATAAGACACACACTTTACAATGTGCCAACAGGCACGGGCAAGATTTACAAGGGATTATGTACAGGACAGGGCCACCTGGACCACTGTCAGGGGTATGCACTTTTCAGAAATAATACTTGTAGGTATAACACTTAGCACATAAACATATAATGACTGTAACACAGAAATAGTAAATGTAGCATACAACCAGTAACTACTGGTAAAGGGAAAATACCTCCTACGCCACCCTAAACACTGTAGGGAAATCACGCAGGGAACTAGGACCTTAACATTAGGACCTATGGAAGGAAAACCTATCACCTAAGCAAGTCACATTTAGCAAAGGGAAGGAAACCTAAAATAATCACCTAGGCAAGTCACATTTAGCAAAGGCAATAAAACATCAACATTCCTCTAAGCAGGTCACTTTTAGCAAAGGGAAATAAAAGCACAAGGCATTACCTAAGCAGATCACTTTTAGCAAAGGTAACGACATAAACAATCCTCTAAGCAGGTCACTTTTAGCAAAGGGGATAAAACATAAACAATTACCTAAGCAGGTCACTTTTAGCAAAGGTAAAAACAAACATTCCTCTAAGCAGGTCACTTTTAGCAAAGGGGAATAAAAACATAAAGAATCACCTAAGCAGGTCACTTTTAGCAAAGGTAATAACAAACAATTGCACATGAAACATTACAACACATTCAGAGGTGCAGGTAGGACATTTGCGCAGAAATCAAATTAGCAGTAAATCATAATGCGCAGGGTGCACATGGCACACCACTAGAACTGTCCCCCAGGCCAACTGGCCTTGCAAGGGCTGGAAATGCCCTGAGTCTCAATGTCAGGGGAGGCTGCGCAGGCAGCACAGAACAAAAGCCTAAACGTAGCAACACTCCACTAAGTGCTGGACAGTTGTAAATAGCAGATAGGCAAACGTTGGAGCCACGTGGGCTCAAGAACACTGGTGGGGAGGAGACACTGTGTGGGAGCCTCGGGGCTACTGACCACACTCGTGTCCCAAGAGCCTCTCTGGCTCGCAAAACAAATGTGGCCTGGGATCAAGAGCTTCAGCGCTCTAAATCAACAAAATGCCCCCTCGAGCCTCGGGGCTCGTAAATTGCTGTGGGCGTGGGAGCCTCTTGGGCTCTAAATAAACAAATTGCCCCCAGGAGCCTCAGGGCTCCTAAATCAAATAGATGCTGCCCCTGGAGCCTCGTGGCTCCAACCAACCAAGATGCGGGCAGGGAGCCTCTCGGGGGCTCAAAGGAAATGATGTGCCCCCGGGGCCCTCGTGGGCCGAACAAGAGCTGCGGCCGTCACAAGCCTCTCTGGGCTCTGCAAGCAAAAGGCGGCTGTCTCTGGAGCCTCTCCGGCTCCTTCCTACTGGGGCAGGGTCGGGGAGCCCCCCTCGGGGGACTCAGTATCTGCTCTCTACACCCAGGCAGCCCACGCTGGGGGGGCGGGCACCGGCAATGTGCCCGACGCCCCCTCTCCCTCAAATCACTCACCAGCTCGGTCTGCGGAGGTCCGGGGCTCTCCTCACAGGCGGCGGAGACTCTGCAGGCGGCGGCTGGGGCTGGAAGACTCCCGCTTCGCCCACGGGGCTGGCCAGACGTCCGGGGCTCCCCCTTCACTCGGGAGCCCCCGGGAAGGACATGGCCGGCGGCTTCTTCTCCTCCGGCGGGCACTTCCGGGTCGTGGCTGCAGGATCCAATCGCAGCGCGGCCCGGGGCTGTGGAGGCAGCACTTCCGGGTCGCACCAGGCAGCGGCCCGGCAACGTTTCAAAACCTCCTGGGCTGCGGCGGTGAAGTCCTGGGCAATGCCGGGTGGGCACCGGCCTTAATTACCATAAAGCGCGGTGGGCACGCGCTCGAAAGGCGAACTCGTCACGGAGCGGGGCCAACGCCGGGTGGGCTCCGGCTTCCAAAATAAAATATAAAGCGAGGTTGGCACTCGCTCTGCCAGACAAAGCGCTCCAAAGCGCTATAATAGAAATAAAGCGCACCCAGCGCTTAGGGGTAAAATAAAGCGCTCTTCAGCGCTAGGAGTAAAAATAAAGCGCTCCCAGGGGCTGTGAGTAAAAGAAGGCTCCAGCAAGGGCTGGAGGCAGGCAGGGGGGGCAAGGCAGGGCCAGAGCCAGCACACTGGGTCTCCAGGCAGGGAGACAAGCCAAGTGGCAGTCCTCCTGGCCCCAGCAACAGCAACGGCCCCCTCTGGCAAGGATCCTGCAAAAGAACTGAGAACCATTTCTGTGGGGACACAGCCCCATTTTTATACTATAATTTCCTTTGTCTTCAGGGTGCAGGGTGGGGGGAAACCAGTTGCAGCTGGCTTGGGAGTATCCTTGATGGCCCAACCACCCCTTTCATTCACTGGGGAGGCTAGGGTCGTTAGACAAACCACAGGGGGGCGGAGCCAGCATTGTGTGGGGAAAAACCCAGCCCATCCAGGACCCAGGTGCACTCCTCCCACACATCACTCATGCTGATCTCACACTCACCACCGGGCAGACCCATCCAGACTTCCTGGAGCCTGGTATGCCAGCCAGCTCCAGCCAATCACGCTCCAGCACCCTCACTGCACACATACATCAATGTCCAGAAGTAGCACTTCCCTTCTAGACACATACATGCCGCAGACACCATCTTGCAGCATTCGCTCTCACGAACTCACACATACCAAATTCGAGCCTGCACTCCCCACACATCAGGAACTAACATGGACACACACATTCCCCATGCATTCCTATGGGGGGGCAGGCCAGCCATACTACACGCACGCACTTTACTCTGGGACACAGGGAAAAAGTGCGCAGAGACCCAAAAGTCACTACACAGGGTCACAAATAAAAGCAAAAAGATTAGGGGTGAACCTGCCCTAAGGCCCAAGTCCAACACGACCCCCTTCCAGCCAAAACGCAGGGCAGACCAATCACCACCATGATGGACTTCCCTGCTTGGGGCGATAAAACACGGACGCGGGCCCGCAACTGCAGGGACACCCTCCTGTTTTACGCCACGGTGAACCCCTAGTGTTCCTTCTAAAACTACTGTAGGGACTAACTGGGCTACCCCACTGGTACTCTCCAGCTGCCCTCGGCCAGGACCAGGCCCTAGGCCACCCAGGTACCACTGGATCCTGCCTACCCACAAAGTGGGGGGTAGTAACCCCTGGCACATAATAGCCATGCTCCACTCTTCCTGTCTGTAAGACAGGGCTAGACTGCCACTGGTTCTCCAGCCTAGGGTCTATAACCTTAGGTGGACCAGGAGTCTCAGGGAAGGCTCTCCTCCCCTTACCTCTTCTCCTAGGGTTCCTCCTCCTCCTGCGAGGGGTTCCCTCTAAACACCATTCTCCCAACCTGGGGTTTAACCCCTCAGGTTGCACCGGGGTCAGAGGTGGGCTCTCCCACCCTCTGCACCCCCTTCCAGAGTCCTGCTCCCTCCCAACCGGGGCGGTACCTCTGGAAAAAGAACTGGTCAGGACACTGATTACAGTAGTCCCACCCTTCAGGTCAGGCTGATCCTGAACCTGGCCTTCCAACCTCTGGTCTAAAACCTTTGGTGAAACCAATGCCTGGCACTCCAGGACATCTGGGGACTCACATACTATTCCCCAATCACTCCTTTCGCTGGACTCCTGTACCCTCCCTACTGGAGCGGTACTGCCAGACTCTAGAACCATAGAACCTCCGCATACAGATGCTCCAGGTCCTCTACACACTAGGAGATCTCCCTCAAGTGAACTAACAGGCAAGCTTAGGTTCCCATCCTGGTGTTCCCTAAAGAAACCATCCAGGCTCTGTGACAGGGCTTCGGGCGTCTGGGGACTCTCGGTCACACACTCACTCCCGCTCCACTGAGACAGGCAGTCAGCCCCTACACCCTCATCACTAACCTGGGACCTAGCTGGGCTACTCTCACCCTCCTCCACCACACTGGGCTGGAAGACACCTGACCCACTATTGTTGGAATCACTCACTAGTGACTCTAAAGAACCTCTTGCACTTTCCCAGCGCTCTGCTTCCTCTGCGAGGGCGTCTGGATTAGTCAACCCATATTCCAACAGGTGTTGGCCCAACCCTGGCAAACAACTATTGAGCACCTGCTCTCTTAGAACCAGATCAAATAGCTTGGTAAACTCAGTTCCCATGTGAACCTCTAGCCAATCACACAGTGCATCTTGACATTCATCCACAAACTCTTCCCAAGACTGGTGAGACAGTTTCCTAAGGTTCCTGAATTTCAACCTGTTCTCCTCCTCTGGGGAAACAGGCACCACACTCGGGAAACTGGGAGTGGGACTGTCTACACTAACACTTAAATAGCTGCCACCACTGGATTCAAACCTCCCTGGGGAATCCAGAAAATCAAAATTGCACTCAGGGGATAACCTACTCTCTAGGGTTACCTTCTCCCTGAACAAGGCCCTTTCAGCCTCTAGCTTGGCGTGCTCCAACCTGAACTGTTCCATCGCTAGCTGATACTCCCGCTCTTCCCTCCTATCCAACCACTCTTCTGGGGACAGGGAAAGGGAAGGGGCGCTGGTACTGACACTGGACCCAGCAAGGGACTCCCTATCTATGGGGTCCTCACTATCTGCTGATATCCATCCACTGTCATCATCATACAACTCACATTCTTCAGGGCTCTCCACAGACTCACCACCCTCATGGCGTGCGGCCCGGGCCCTATCTCTCTCACTGCGCTCAAGATCCCACTGACCCTTTTGCCATAGGATCAGTCTGCTCCTAAGTTCTGACTGAGTATCTGACTCATCCACCCCTATGTCTCTCTCTTCACAGAATATGACCAACTCCAACATACTGTATCTAAACAGATCACAGAAATCAAAAGTAGGCTCCATTTTGGCAGACGTTCTCAAGAAAAGTTTGACACAGGGAACCTGGGGGTCTGAGCTTACACAGGAGTACACAATTACAAAAATCAGCAAGATTCCTATCTTCAGAGAACTTGCACTCCTCTGTCCAGTGTAACACACCACTCATTCACACACACCCTCCCCTCGGACCGGTAAGGCAGTTTCTACTACCCCTGATTTTCTCAACCTGACCACAAGTGACACAGGTACCAAACTCTGGAAGCAGGGCGGGGAACAAATGTACTGGACACAAATCACAAAATGACACCTTTCAGGAGAAGCAAAACTGAACTTCCCTAAAAAACAATAATCCCCAAAATGTGGTTATCTAAAATTGCAGAGTTTTGTAGTGTGGCCTGTCGCCACTGTGGTACAGCGCAAACGCAAGTCCAATCCGCACCGCTAGCCACCAATGTTAGAAACGGGATCTCTGGCTGGCCAAGGCTTGCGCCAACGTCAGTCAGAGACCACCACTTCCAAGTCAGGGCAAGGGAGTCACACACCAAGACAACCCCTGCTCACCCTCTAGGTAACGTGACGCGAGCAGCAAGGCTAATCTCGGAGGCGATGTGTAAAGCGTTTGCGCGCGCACCCCAGCAGCAACACCCTAGGCCCACCACAAAGGAAACTCCACACAAGGTTATATCAAAAATAGCCTTTGTATTACAATAAAAACACATTAGATAAGACACACACTTTACAATGTGCCAACAGGCACGGGCAAGATTTACAAGGGATTATGTACAGGACAGGGCCACCTGGACCACTGTCAGGGGTATGCACTTTTAAGAAATAATACTTGTAGGTATAACACTTAGCACATAAACATATAATGACTGTAACACAGAAATAGTAAATGTAGCATACAACCAGTAACTACTGGTAAAGGGAAAATACCTCCTACGCCACCCTAAACACTGTAGGGAAATCACGCAGGGAACTAGGACCTTAACATCAGGACCTATGGAAGGAAAACCTATCACCTAAGCAAGTCACATTTAGCAAAGGGAAGGAAACCTAAAATAATCACCTAGGCAAGTCACATTTAGCAAAGGCAATAAAACATCAACATTCCTCTAAGCAGGTCACTTTTAGCAAAGGGAAATAAAAGCACAAGGCATTACCTAGGCAGGTCACTTTTAGCAAAGGTAACGACATAAACAATCCTCTAAGCAGGTCACTTTTAGCAAAGGGGATAAAACATAAACAATTACCTAAGCAGGTCACTTTTAGCAAAGGTAAAAACAAACATTCCTCTAAGCAGGTCACTTTTAGCAAAGGGGAATAAAAACATAAAGAATCACCTAAGCAGGTCACTTTTAGCAAAGGTAATAACAAACAATTGCACATGAAACATTACAACACATTCAGAGGTGCAGGTAGGACATTTGCGCAGAAATCAAATTAGCAGTAAATCATAATGCGCAGGGTGCACATGGCACACCACTAGAACTGTCCCCCAGGCCAACTGGCCTTGCAAGGGCTGGAAATGCCCTGAGTCTCAATGTCAGGGGAGGCTGCGCAGGCAGCACAGAACAAAAGCCTAAACGTAGCAACTGTCCACTAAGTGCTGGACAGTTGTAAATAGCAGATAGGCAAACGTTGGAGCCACGTGGGCTCAAGAACCACGGTGGAGAGGAGACACTGTGTGGGAGCCTCGGGGCTACTGACCACACTCGTGTCCCAAGAGCCTCTCTGGCTCGCAAAACAAATGTGGCCTGGGATCAAGAGCTTCAGCGCTCTAAATCAACAAAATGCCCCCTCGAGCCTCGGGGCTCGTAAATTGCTGTGGGCGTGGGAGCCTCTCGGGCTCTAAATAAACAAATTGCCCCCAGGAGCCTCGGGGCTCCTAAATCAAATAGATGCTGCCCCTGGAGCCTCGTGGCTCCAACCAACCAAGATGCGGGCAGGGAGCCTCTCGGGGGCTCAAAGGAAATGATGTGCCCCCGGGGCCCTCGTGGGCCGAACAAGAGCTGCGGCCGTCACAAGCCTCTCTGGGCTCTGCAAGCAAAAGGCGGCTGTCTCTGGAGCCTCTCCGGCTCCTTCCTACTGGGGCAGGGTCGGGGAGCCCCTCTCGGGGGACTCAGTATCTGCTCTCTACACCCAGGCAGCCCGCGCTGGAGGGGCGGGCACCGGCAATGTGCCCGACGCCCCCTCTCCCTCAAATCACTCACCAGCTCGGTCTGCGGAGGTCCGGGGCTCTCCTCACAGGCGGCGGAGACTCTGCAGGCGGCGGCTGGGGCTGGAAGACTCCTGCTTCGCCCACGGGGCTGGCCAGACGTCCGGGGCTCCCCCTTCACTCGGGAGCCCCCGGGAAGGACACGGCCGGCGGCTTCTTCTCCTCCGGCGGGCACTTCCGGGTCGTGGCTGCAGGATCCAATCGCAGCGCGGCCCGGGGCTGTGGAGGCAGCACTTCCGGGTCGCACTAGGCAGCGGCCTGGCAACGTTTCAAAACCTCCTGGGCTGCGGCGGTGAAGTCCTGGGCAATGCCGGGTGGGCACCGGCCTTAATTACCATAAAGCGCGGTGGGCACGCGCTCGAAAGGCGAACTCGTCACGGAGCGGGGCCAACGCCGGGTGGGCTCCGGCTTCCAAAATAAAATATAAAGCGAGGTTGGCACTCGCTCTGCCAGACAAAGCGCTCCAAAGCGCTATAATAGAAATAAAGCGCACCCAGCGCTTAGGGGTAAAATAAAGCGCTCTTCAGCGCTAGGAGTAAAAATAAAGCGCTCCCAGGCGCTGTGAGTAAAAGAAGGCTCCAGCAAGGGCTGGAGGCAGGCAGGGGGGGCAAGGCAGGGCCAGAGCCAGCACACTGGGTCTCCAGGCAGGGAGACAAGCCAAGTGGCGGTCCTCCTGGCCCCAGCAACAGCAACGGCCCCCTCTGGCAAGGATCCTGCAAAAGAACAGAGAACCATTTCTGCGGGGACACAGCCCCATTTTTATACTATAATTTCCTTTGTCTTCAGGGTGCAGGGTGGGGGGAAACCAGTTGCAGCTGGCTTGGGAGTACCCTTGATGGCCCAACCACCCCTTTCATTCACTGGGGAGGCTAGGGTCGTTAGACAAACCACAGGGGGGCGGAGCCAGCATTGTGTGGGGAAAAACCCAGCCCATCCAGGACCCAGGTGCACTCCTCCCACACATCACTCATGCTGATCTCACACTCACCACCGGGCAGACCCATCCAGACTTCCTCGAGCCTGGCATGCCAGCCAGCTCCAGCCAATCACGCTCCAGCACCCTCACTGCACACATACATCAATGTCCAGAAGTAGCACTTCCCTTCTAGACACATACAAGCCGCAGACACCATCTTGCAGCATTCGCTCTCACGAACTCACACATACCAAATTCGAGCCTGCACTCCCCACACATCAGGAACTAACATGGACACACACATTCCCCATGCATTCCTATGGGGGGGCAGGCCAGCCATACTACACGCACGCACTTTACTCTGGGACACAGGGAAAAAGTGCGCAGAGACCCAAAAGTCACTACACCGGGTCACAAATAAAAGCAAAAAGATTAGGGGTGAACCTGCCCTAAGGCCCAAGTCCAACATCCAAGAACTGTAATCAGTTATACATGTGCCATGCATTCTGAGCTTAAATAACTGAGTAGGAGAAGCATATGGTGATAAGAGAGGTATCTTTAATAATTGAGCCATTGCTCAAGGAACTCATCAGACTTTTATAAGGGGGCTATTCTTCACACATACAACAATGTCCAGGCAGATGCACACATTCACAGTGCATGCACCCTACCTTCTCTGTGCTGTTTTACTCTGATTGTACATTTGTAAAGCAAGAGTATACACCCAACCTAAGGATCGCTTGGCACTTTCTATGCCCCTTACACAGAAAAATAGGAAAATGTAGCAGATCAGTGACCTGTTGCAAATCCAGTGTTAGAGAGTTCCATATTCAAGCTATGTTGAAATATGTCTTTGCCCATCTGAGGCCATATTACAGATGTTGCCCAGGAGGCGCAATGGGCGTTTGCGCCCTCTTTGCGTGCCCCTGGGGCACTTTGGTATTATAGAAGGGGAAGCAGACGCTTGTGCGGGCCCTTCTATAATACCGATAGTGCTGGCACACTTAACGAGCCTGCGCTATCAACAGAGGGTAATCCCTCATTTACATAGGGGTGTGCCCTAGGCAAATGAGGGAATTCCTTTATCTCTGCGGCCACGCCATATTACAGACGCAGGCGCAGAGTCGCAGCGTCAAAGAAGACCTAACGAGGCACACTGACAGTATGCCATTTAAAAAGTGGTCCACTGTCAATGCGCCTCCTGAAAGAAGCCCTCTGCAAGTGGTAATGGGGGTCCCATGGATCCCCCAGACATCCCCTTGCAGGTGGGTGGAGTAACTGACTTCACCCGCCTGCAAGGAAGTCTCTAAACCCCTTTGAAAGTGCAGGCGGGTGCCGCCTGCACTGTGAAAACACAGAACGGCTGCTCCGTGTTTTCACATGAATGCGCTGCCCGTGGATGTATGACATTACAACGCATGCTTTTACATCGCATGCCTTTACAACGCGGTTTTTACAACGCAAACCTTTACAACGCATAGCGCTTTGGGGTGCTGGATAGTGAATAGTTTAATTTACTATTCCAACTCCAGTCCCCGTGGACACTAGGGAAGGTGTTGGATAGTAAATTAAACGTATTCCCTATCCTAGAGCGCCCCCCCAGGGCAATGCGTTGTAATGGTTTGTGTTGTAAAAGTTGCGTCGTAAAGGCACTGCGTGGTAAAAGTTGCATTGTAAAGGATGTTTCCCGCTGCCCGCAGGGCATCACAAGTTCACGGCTGCCCTGGGAGCAGCGCATACACCCCAATAGGGCACATTATCACTGTTTGCGGCCGGCGCACCTTTTGAACGGTGTGCTGGGTGCAAACAGTGATAATGTGTAATACGGCCCCTGATATGATTGTGGGGAGCATCCACAAAAAGGAAATGTGAGGCTGATGAAGGATTGACTTTAAATCAATACTTTCTTAATTTTAAGGCCCAAAAAAGAAGGTCAGCCTGAGTGCTAGGTTTGATGCCTCACATCATGTGTCTTAAAGACAACTCTTTTCCACACAGTAATGCAGTGCAATTTCCTTACACTGGCAGAGAGAGAGGGTCACACCATCTAAGCCCCAAGGAACACTGTCAGCAGAGTTCTGTACATGCTAAAGCCTTTTCAAAGTTCCTACAGCTCAAAACACATTGGCCAGTTGAAGGTGGATAAAAGTATTTATCAATAAACACTTCTGCACATGAATTAAGAAGTCAGCCAATCATCTCAGAACTCTCAGATGATAAAAACCGGATTTGAAAACAGCAGAAATGTAAGAGGACTTTGTTATATTCGAATTAGTCAACGCTTCAATGATTCTATATCTGATGTTGGAGACCAGGGTCTCACAGAGGTGGATCAGAGGTTCGAGTTCCAAAGAGGGAGCATTCACCCAGTAGTATCTCAGATTTGAAAATATTCAGTTCATGGCTATTTGACATCATCATCCACTGTACAGTTTCCACAGTCTGAGGGAGATACTCTGGAGTGCCCACCCCCTAAATAAAAGTTGGGTACATGAAGCACAGAAGTGCAGCAGATGAGCCAGATGTGTTATTAAGGGTTCAGTAGCAAAGAAAATAAGGAGGTGCCAGGAAGTTTGTCTCAAGCCACTAGTTGAAGCAGAGAGGTGATGGAATGCAACTAATCCAACTAATGTCTGTTAGACAGAAAACCTCATCCCATTATATTTCTCCTCCTCGATAACAAAGCCTCTGAAGACATTCCAGGAGAAAAGGGTCATCACCACAGTTACACTCTGCAGAACATTATAACAGATGGGCTCCAACACTAATGTTGCTGAGAACCCCCAACGCAGATGTCACTGCTACCGTGGTTCCATGTCATGAGTGAACATTTGAGAAGTGGAGAAGTGTGGCTCAATGGTTAGAGCGGCAGACCCTGATGCAGAGGTCTGGCCCGGGACCAGGGTTCGATTCCGCCTCGGCGTGTCTTGGGCTCAATTTCCCCGGACCTGATAATTCTCGCCTCGGTGCCTAGTCTAATCATGGGTCCCACTCTGTGACTCTGGGCAATAGCTTGCTTAATCTCCACATCGGCCCCAGCAGCGCTGTGGATGCCTGGCTTCACCTTGGGGGTGCCCAGGAGTGGACATTTCACAGGAAAGCCAGGATGGGTTCCGCAGCGGTATGAATACAGCGCTACGAGGCCTCCGGGTAGAAGTGCGCTATATAAAATACAAACATTTACATTTACATTTAACTGCAACAGGTGAAGAAAGCCAAGGCGATCTACATAATTCTGCATTTGTATTGTTTCCGCTTTCTCCAATAGTTTTAATTCCAAGCTAAGAAAATAAACAAACAAAGAATATCTTGGAACATCTGAAGTTTCTTAAAGAGATAATACATTGTTTCTGTAAATTCAGCTGGAATTAGCAATGAATGAAGGAACAATAGACATATATTGTCTTTTACCTGAAAAACTGTTTTAGTGTGACATGAATTAAGAGGAGAATTTGAGTACATGGACAAATAGTGTAATTATGAGAGTTCATTCATTCATTCAAAGATACATGCTCCCACCCATTCAAGCATGAATTAATTTATTGGAAATTCATCCTTCCATGCACACAATAATCCATGAATTATCAATGGGACTGAATCATTATACAATCAACTGTTAACTCATTCTCACAGTCCAACATCAATAAAGAAGCTCGGGGCATATTACCAAGAATGAGCGATAATTATCGCTAAGCTTGGTTAGAGGCAATAATGTTATCGCCGTGCTTCGCCTATTTTCATCGCTTAGAAACCTTGCAATTATCAAGGTTTATCTCCTAAGCGATATAAATCGGCCGAAATGCATGAATATCGCTGTAAAGTCAGTGATATTCATGCATTGCCGAGCAAATGCTCTTAGCCATGTTATCCACCTACCATTGGATAAAATGGCTAAGAACTGCTCTGGGCAGGCGTTAGATTTTGGAGATAATCGCGCTTAGCGCGAATATTTCCAAAAGTAGGTAATAGGAGATAGCGATGTTAGCGACTGTTTCCAGTCGCTAACATCTTGGCACGCCCACTTTGCATGTCATTAGCGATAAATATATCGCTGACATGCAAAGTGGGCCCCAGGATGATCGCTATCTCCTACTAGCTGTCGCTAACTGGTGTTAGCCACAGCTAGGTAATAGGGCGATAAAATAATCGCCGCTTTAGCGGGAAAAATTCCCGCTAAAGCGGCGATGAGGCCCTTGGTAATATGCCCCCTCATTCCCTTAATAAACAGCCAGACCTTTCGGCTCTGACAGATCTTAATCTATTTTACGGTGATTTAATTCTAGATCTGGTCATGTTTATGTGTTGCAACTAAGCTGCGTATTTTGGTATAGCCACTTAAACAAGATACCGAAGGATCGAAATCAAAATGGGTTCATGGAGCTTAAATGCGTTTTCACAAACTATTGAAAACACGGAAAAAATCGGAATTTTCATATTTTGTAGACTACTTCGGCTTGATGATTCTGTTTGTTGCAGACTGTATTTTTAGATCATTTATCTTTTTTTTTTAAATCCTCAGTGGCAAAATGATCTTTACAACATCGAAAATACACCATTATGGTTGACTTTCATCGTCTGATGTATAATACAATCTAGCTTCAAATGCTTTTAGTCTTGAAAAGTTTATTGCGACGCGTAAAGAAGATGAATGGAAATTTCAACACAAGCTCTTGATAAATATTGTCTCCCAGGGTCATATACTGCAGAAATGCACATGTGGGAATGGCAGCGCAAAACACACCATATTATTTCCGATTATATCTGTGTTATCTCCAGCCTTCCCAAATGGCTTCACCTATGAACAGAGCCTGAATATACCATGCATACAGGATAACATTTGCCTCAGGCAGCTGAGCAAACAAGAGATGATAAATGCAAGCATACAGTGAAATCCACAAATGTCTTGAACAAGGAACGATTCCAATTCTTTGACTCTATAATCCGTGTGGAGAGCAGAAATCGCTCCGCCTCTGAATCGAGTTGTTGTGTGTAATATGCTGCAGATAAACTAAGCCACAGATACATCCCTTGCATCAACAATATGGAATTACTTTATTCGGCTGACATTTAGGTTTGGGTAGGAATCCAGATAGGGAATATGTCATGTGGCCGACATATTTCCTATTCCTACTTATAGCTTCAACGCTACAAATCTGTTTATTGTATCTGAATAAATGCTTGTCATTTCCAAGTTCAGGCAGGGTGGTAAGTTTTATTATTTGTGCCCCAAAAACCTGGACTTTGTGAAAGGAAACACAGAGGCCCTCATTTATAGGATTGGCGGCGCAGAACAGCGCAGCAAGTAACCTTGCTGAGCTGCCTTGCGCCACAGCGAAAGGGCAGGAATGCACCATATTTATCCCATACAGTGAGGGCCTCAATTTTGAGGTTTTGACATACGGCAGCACAACAGGCCTTCCTGCTGCACTGCCCTACTGCAAAAGAAAAGGGCAGGAATGTGCTGTGTCTATCAGATACGGCGTATTCCTGTCCTTTTCCCTTGTGCCAGTGCACAATGTGCTGCCGTATGGCAATGCAGGCACCTTTGTACCATGGTTCAAGGGTGCCTGCGTTGCGGGGATGATTATTTTTGCGTATGAAGGTAAACCTTCCTGCACAATAAAATCACAAAAGGCTTTTTCCTCGTTCTATGTGTGCTGCAGAAGGATGTACGACATTACAACGCATGCTTTTACATCGCATGCTTGTACAATGCGAGTTTTACAACGCATACCAATACAACGCATAGTGCTTTGGGGCGCTGGATAGTGAATTATTTAATTTATTATTCCAACTCCAGTCCCCATGGATAGTAGGGAAGGTGTTGGATAGTAAATTAAATATATTCCCTATCCTAGAGCGCCCCCCAGCGCAATGTGTTGTAATGGTTTGCGTTGTAAAAGCTACGATGTAAAAGCATTGCGTGGTAAAAGTTGCATTGTAAGTGATGTTTCCCGCTGTGGAATGCAGCACACATAGAAAAAAAGAAGAACGAGGAGAAATAAAGATATTTCTCCTCATTGTGTCTCTCTTACGCCTCCCCAGGGGAGCTGTAAGTTGTTGGCACTGCCTCAGATTTACAATTTCTCCTAAATCTGGAGCAGTGTCAAAAAGACATGGATGTTGCTGGGAATGCCCCCAGCAACTCCCATTGCACGCCCCTTTAATGTAGAAAATGTTGTTAAAGGGAACAATATTTACAAGGCTGCATTTAGCCAAAAAAAGTGGCTTAGTGGGCCTTGTAAAAATGGAGCAGGCTCCTGTACCACGGAAAATCACAAAAAGTGTTGTTCCGGCAGTGCAAGAGGCCCTGAATTCCTGTCCTTTCCTTTTGCGCTGGTGCCCTTTTGGCAGCCTAGCACCAACACAGGATTGTTTCTGCACAGGAAGGCACACCATCCTGCATGAAAACAATCCAAAAAGGCGTTTTCCTCCTATGCGGGCTGCAGAATGCAGCAAACATAGAAAGAGGAAAAATCAAGAAGAAATAAAGATATTTCTGCTCTTAACACCTGCATTGGGGAGGCGAACATTTTGACTCATTGCCAGGATTACAAGTAAATCTGGGAATGCGTCAAAACACGTGGGAGTTGTGCAGAGTAAGGTGACGCAGAGATTTGTGCTTAATTGCCTTACTCAAGATTTATGAGGCCACTCAAAACCACAGCATATGGCTTTGCGTGGCTTCATAAATCTGACTCCAAAATCTGTGTAGTGTAAACATTGCGCACAGCCCTCATAAATTTGCCTCCAAGTGTGCAGAATCAAAACATTGTATTCAATTTCTTACCACACACACACACTCATATATATAAATGTAGCACAATCCTCAAACCTCCACACCGACAGTGTGGCGAAAGAAGGAAACGGACCCCACGACTTCAGGTAAGATGTTAGATTTTATTAAAAACCTTTCAGACGACGCGTTTCGAGTACCATGTACTCTTGTTCACACACATATAAATGTATATACATTGGAATAAAACCAAATGTTAAAGTGTTGTATAGTTAGGTATGATAATACAATCTAAGCTTATTGCAATGAAATACAAGGGTCAAATGGATGTCATAGTTGTTGAAATGAGATAAGAGTTTAAGATTAAAAACTAAACAATCCTCTTAAATTTACCAGTTATACTTTACTGAGCTAAGTATTATTCATGTCCCAGTCTTGCACCCCACATATTACATTACTCATGGCATGATCAATTACATCATTGATGACATCATGCTCTCATTGTGACAGGTTCCTATAGGGTGTCGATAATTCCAACAAACTATGCCTGTGGACAATTTCCTATTCACCTTAATGTGATTATCTTCTTAAAGACCTAACAAGACCAGAAATCTTGAGTCAAGACATTTACAGGAATACAGCATGATGGCCTCAATCATTAGGGCTATGTCCCACACTGACAGATACTCTCTGGAATCTGAGAGTGATATTTGACACAAAAATTTCATTTGAATGCCACGTAAGAAAACTTATGACCACCTGCTTCCTGAATATGAAGGAATTAAGAAACATATTACATTTTATCCCTCAAACCTCTAGGCTGTTATTGACTCAAGCACTCATTATTAGCAAGCTAGATGACTGTAATGTGTTATACGTCAACCTAACTACTTATTTGATTAATAGATTACAGCTGATTCAGAACACTGCTGCCAGATTGATATTAGATATCTTCAAATGTGATATTATCTTGATACATCATGGGAAACTTCAATGGCTCGCTCCCCATTTAGAACAAACACAGGTTTAAGACCTTTTCCTTGTGTCATACTGCCTTCTGTTCTACGCATCACACCAAAAACATCACATCCATGTATAAAAAGTATATCCACTCCAGATCGCTTTGCTCAGTCTGCAATATCTCAAAATCATTAGTGAAGTTCTTGAAATAAACATGCACAGCTAATAGAATTTCTCCATACCAACATGTATAGATAACCATCGGTGGTAGATGTCTCAAAAGCAACTTTGGCCTTTCTCAGAGATTTTTCATAACAGGCTTTGGCTTTAAGCTACAACCTACTTTCAAACAAAATTATGCAGCCCACATCAGCCTTTAACTTATTTAACATTGAATACTTCTTTAACCCCAGACTTTAATGATTTGCATATAGTTTACCATATAACTTTCAAAATGCACAATGACACTTGTCTCCATGGCTTTCGCTATTAGAATGTTATCAACTCACATTTTAATTTTGGCCCAAGTGGGGAATCTATGGTAAATCCTTCCCTGGAACCTACTACCTCGTTCCTCTTTAAGTTTCAGGAAAAGGGGACGAGTCCATATGTCCTGTAAAGGTTGCTGCAACATTTCCTCATATGTTGAGGCCAATCATTGAGAGTGCTTGGTTCTGAGTGATGGTATTGTGCAGTGGGACTGTAACAGTCAATGGAAGAAGAAGCCATTACGACCAATCTATTTTGTTTCAATTCGCCGTATTGCGAGAGTTTGGAACCATCCAGTTATCTCTATTGTTTTAAGACAATTTTTTAAATCAGCTCAATTGATTTACACTAAGTCACACAACGCACACTTTCTGAGTAAAGAGCTTGCTTTCTGCCCAATTTTGTGTATTTCTGTTCAGCTATTTTTTCAGCATCAGTGTCTAATTTTTCCTATGGAAACTGCATGGGGAAAAAAGTGTTTTGAGACCTCCCTTTTTCTCAGACCCTGCTTGATGGATCTCACTGAAACATTCCAGAAAGGAACAGAGGGGGATACACTTTTTGGGGAAAGTTTTGTGAAGATGTATCAAACTGCCCCAAAGTTCTTAACAAATCAAAAAACACTACTACAGTACACAGCAATTCTGTCCCTGTGGTCTTGAGAGTGGAAATAAATGAAGATATACGGGGCAGATAAGTGGTAGCCGGAACCGCTAATAGTTATCAGAGAGGCCAAGAAGAGGGACCTGACGAAGGCCTAAATGTTTTTATAATCCACGCCATGGATCCAACGGTACTTATATAGCAGACAGCACAGACCGCTCTTAGGTGCTGCTGGACTTCTTTGGCAAGAGCACATTGAGGGTCCATGCTGGCTCCTGCAGGTGTACCAAAGGACAGTGAAAACTAAATATACAAAAACACAACCTACGGTGGGAACAAAATATTAAGTTCCTCATCTACCTAGACAGCTAAGATCCTTTAGGTGACTAAGCCCCTATTACACAAGCCCTTGCACTGTACTAAACCCTTTGTGGGTAGCAGACCACTCATGGGAAATTCATCAAACATAAGTGGCCAAACCCCTACTACAGACAGCCTACACCTGTGCACAACTCTTTATGGAGAACCCATTCCCTCAGACACCAATGCCCCTTCATGTGGTCAAGCTCCACGAAGCACATCATTCACCTTTTGCAGAACTCTTCACAGAGAACCCATTCCCTCCAGACTATAAGCACCCTAACATGGTCAAACCCCTATTATGCACAGATCTCTTCCTGTACAGAACTTTTCACAGAGAGCTCTACTTATCAGACACCCAAGCCTTCTTAAGTGGCCAAGCCTCTACGTAGTACAGCTTTCACCCTGTTTAGAACTTTTCAAAGAGAGCCCATTCCTCCCAAACCCCCAGGTATCCTTAAGTGGTCAAGCCCTTATTATGCACAAATTTCACCCTGTGCAGAACTTTTCAAGTATTACCCACTGATTCCATACACCCAAGCCTCCTTAGGGTAGCCAAGCCCCTACCAGGCACACTATTCTCTCGGTTCACATCTCTTCATGTAGAGACCACTCCCTTCAGTCATCCAAGCCCCCTTAGGTGGTCGAGCCCTAAGTATGTACAATGTTTGCCCTAAACACCACTGTTCACGGCAAGCTCTCTCCCTGCAGACACTCAAGCCTGCTTTGGTGGCCAAGGTCCTACTTTGCACATCTTTTGCCATGTGTACAACTCTTCATGGTGAGCCCACTCCTTACAGACACCCAAGCAACCCTAGGTGGTCAAGGCCCTGCTATACAGAGCATTTACCCTATACCAGATTCTTTGTGGGTATTCAACCTCTTGTGCCCAATCAATGTGACACTGCTACACAAGCATTCACTTTGTACAGAAGTCTTGACAAAGAGTTTTCTCTCTTGAAACACCCAATGTGACACAGGTGGCCAACTCCCTGCTAAGCACAGCCTTTGCCTTGTAATTAAGTCTTCATGGAGAGTACACTCCCTCTTGGCATCCAAGCCACATTCAGTGGCCAAGTTCTTACTACACACACTCTTTTGCTCTGTTATGACCTGTTTGTGGGTAACCAACCTCTTGTGTGCAATCAGTAAGGTGCAGTGATAAAGTCCCTACGATGCACAGCCTTCGCCTTGCATAGAAGTGGTTATAGGGATTCCTTAACTTTCTTCAGACACCCCATCCCATTTGGTGGACAAGTTCTATTTCACATAGGCTTTGAACTGTACTCCGGGATTTAATTGTGAATTAACGGAAAGTCACATACTATGAGAATAGGTCGCAAAGTTAGGAAATTTTTTTTATTGGAATGGATTGGAAGTCTCCTCTGTGTCCTTCACTTATCTGGGAGTCCTTTTTGATGACAGGTCTTCCTGAATTATGCAACAAAAAGTTAAAAAGAATGCAGTCATTCGTGCTTCCTCATCTCTTTTAGGGTTTTCACAGCGATTGGGGGCCAGACAGATAGAGGCTCTTCTAAAGGTTTACAAAGCCAAGTGTTTGGCCATTGCGGCCTATGGATCCTCTATCTGGAGCTATAAAGAACAGGTTGGGATACAGATAGATGAAAACAAATTCCTACGAAGTCTTCTGTTTGTTCCACAATCTACCCCATTGTATGCCATACACCAGGAGTTAGGGCTAGGCTATGTTACTGAAACTTTGTACACAGCTCCGTTGCTCTGCTGGCTCAAAACCTGGTTGAACCCTGATTTAACCTTGAATCATTTGATTTTACGGGACTGTTTGAAGTTAGATAAGTCCCTAAAAATCAAATGGCTCTCATAGGTTAAAAGCATGTTTATTAAAATAGGTGGGTCAGAACTTTATGAGGAACCGGAGAAGATCAGGAAGGAGGATGTGTTGTGGGTAAAATTGTATTGTAATAAGGTTTTGATGATGGAACGAAAAGAACAGGAGCTTTGTAAACCATCAGTTAGGAACCATTACCTTTTAAAAACATCAATCAAATTGAAACCTTATTTAACATTTGTTAATAAACCTTAACCATTGTTGGCTCCTAATTAGGCTCCGCTTTCATTTGATTCATTTTACATTGGGGGATTATCGGGAATGGTGTACTCCTGTTGATGCTGAACCCTGCAAATGTGATAACATTTCATCTCAGGACACATTGCACTTCCTGATGTTTTGTGATTTTTATTTCCATATTCGTTTGAGATTTCTGGTTCATATCCTGAGAGGCAGGGGTTTCACTCAGGTAAGGCCGGCATTGGTCTTCCTACAGTCTTTGTGTAACCCTGGGGATATTTTTAATATTGCATCCTTTTTGGTAGCTGCTGTGAGACTAAAGGAACAAAGAAAATGAAAGATGCCTTCTCCATAAGCAATATTGGAATTTTTTCTGTAATTGTATGGGATATGGGGTATAATTTTGTGTTAGTATTTTTATCTAGGTGCACCGAAATCTTGACTGTGTATTTTAATTATTAAGTTAAAATTATTTGTTATATTGTCTATGTTTGTGTTTTATCTTTTGTACTTTTATGATTTTAATTAATCGAATAAAGTGGATTGACTGACTGACTGAACGGTACTCAACCCTTTACGTCTGCAGACCTCTTGGGCACAATCAACCAGAGATGAGTAAGAAGCCCTTGCTATGGTTAGTGTTTTCTCTGTATATATTCTGTTATGGACAGGGCAATCTGCTAAGACACTGAAGTCCACTAAAGCTCAGATAAACTCCTTAAGGTGTGAAACCCTCACTACGCATTGCTCTGATCCTTTCTGACATGTTCTTTTGAGGGGGTGTTTAGGGAAAAATTGTGTTTTTTAAAACAAATGTTAAATTGCTCTTGTGGTAGCCATGCAGTACCAGTGAATTACCTATAACACTGATAAAAGGTGCACAGGACTCTGAAAACCCCCCTATGGGCGGAATAGTAAACCAGAGAAATCTGCAATGCAAGTATTTACCTACATGAATCTCTCAGGAGATTGGGCGTAGAGAGCCTATGGGTGTCTGCCAGAACTCATGCATGCTACAAACTGGTAGTTAATACAACCATGGAACATGTTTCCTTGTTGGAGGACAAGGAATCACTGGTGAGTAGAAGTCACATCTGGTTACTACTACACAGCTACACAAAGGCTTCACCTCAACCCTGCCTGAGTACGAGATTCACCAAAATTGTTAAAGAGAAATACCTATGTCACTGCTTGAGTGTCCTGCCCTCACTGCTACACCTCCTGACCGGGAAAAGGAATCCAGCCACAACCACTTGTCGACTCTGTGGGTTAGGGAGAGAGGATATGCTGCACCTGGACTGCACATGTAAAGAACTCTTAAGTGAATGGAAAGCCATGCTTCATCCTTTCTTTAAAGCCAGATGCATTGGTAGCTGCAGACAGGCAATTAAGGCATGTTTTTGCCACTGTGGACTTACAGCTAAACTGTCGATTCATGAGGTATTTGAAGATAGTCACAAAAAGATGAAAGGCAGGGTACACTATAAAGAATAAGCTTGTACTCCAGCAAGAGATAGAGGACAATTGTACTCTGGGAGCAAACAATTTACCATTTTAACCCATTCACCCATACAGCCACAGAATAACAGAGTCAAACTGCAAACATTGTTAATGAATATTTTCTCACCTGAGGCTGGGAGTCACCAGGGTTGGATGACTAGGCACTGAATTCTAATTCTTCTAGTGTGTGGACTTAGTAACCATCACTTTTATTGATCTTAGTATGGATTCTTGAAATAGGAACAAGCATATTATTATAATTTTTTGTAACTAAGGAGGAGACTGCATTCAGGCACTTTACAGCCTGCTTTCGGATGCACAAATTCAACAACAGTGTTCATGTTAAATATTTTCATTGGATGTATGACGTTACAACGCATGCTATTACAACGCATGCCTTTACGACGCAAGTTTTACAATGCAACTTTTACAACGACCTGCGTTGGGGGCGCTGGATAGTGAATAGTTTAATTTACTATTCCAACTCCAGTCCCTGTGGATAGTAGAGAAGGTGTTGGAAACTATTCCCTATCCTAGAGCGCCCCCCAGCGTAAGTCGTTGTAAAAGTTGCGTTGTAATGGTTGCGTCGTAAAGGTACTTCGTTGTAACAGTTGCGTTGTAAAGGATGTTCCCCATTTTCATTATGGTCTGCATTTTTAATCACAGATCGTTTCATTTTGTGATCTGCTTTTCCAATGGTTTTAATTGACCAAGCAAATTAATTCAACGTTAAATCTATAAAAATGGGTGATATCCCCAGTATGTGCCATGGATGTACCACAGTACTAAAATAATATAACAAAAGATTTTATTTTAAATGATTTGTATAATCGGGGAAAAGGGGGCTCTAAGATCAATTCTGTTAATAGCATGTTGTGCACATAGGTAGAAATGCATCCATTCCTTGATGTTGAAAAGAAAGATCTTGTTTCCTTCTCATGTGAAATGGACTCCAGCAATATGGGATGCACCAAGAATGCTAAAACATACGTTCTTCTGATATATCAAGCCCATTCCATGGTCACTGAGAAAAAGGAAAAAGTGTTTTGTACACATGTTTCTAATATTTCCCAATCTTTGGCCCAAATTGATTTAACCACTCCTACTTCTGCCTTTGACATATGCTATAATAGACAGAAGCAGCATGAATAAATAGAGTCATCAATTCTGACATGGCTTCTTTCATTTGAATTTCTACAGATATCTATCCCACTGTGCCCAAATTGCTGCCACCACAGTGCACAATCCTCATGTCTTACTTTGAAGCAAAAGTAAGAGTTGATGCCATTTCATACCTCTGTAGTCAGCCCAAGTAATGCTCACTTGGGGAAATCCTAGCTCCTTGCCAGTGCTACAGTTTCTGCCATAATCCCAAGCCAAGAAGAGAAAGGAGTGGCCTAAATTCTACATAAGCCATGATGCTGGTATGCTAGTTCTGGGCACCAGAAAGCTAGGCTGCAGAATAAGCAGTGTTGTTAGAAGAGCATGGAGTTTGAAGAGCATAACACAATTTTTTGAGCCCTGGGTTTTTTATTGGTTGTTGCTAGTGAGGTAGAACTGTAGGTTATTTAGTCAGTAGCTGCTATTTGTACTGTGAATTCTGATTGGAAACCTGGAGTCCTACGTGGTTTACAGTCTCTAACAGGACAAGTAGACTGCCAATAGAAATTTTAGAGGGTGATAGGATTTAATGCCTATTATAGGTGAAGATTTCTCTGCTGGTTAACATGTGCTTTCTACTCAACACGAATTGTGGAGGTATAGTTTGAATAATCACATTTACAGGCAACCCCTAATGCATAACAAGCCACACAAAGGAGGTTAAGGTCCTGCTGCACACGCAGCGTTTGGCCTGTGCACAATTTTTCATGGAGAGCTCAATCCCTCCAGACACCCAATCAACCTTGGATATTCAAACCCCTACTATTTACAGTTTTCGCCCTGTGCTGAACTCTTCACGGACAGCTTATTCTTTTCTGGCACCCAAGCCCCTTAGGTGGGCAAGCCTCAAGTACGCATAGCCTTAGTTCTCTGCAGAACCGTTTACAGAAAGCCCGATCCCCCCAGACATCCAAACTCCCATAGGTGACCACGCCCCTACCAGGCACAGTCTTTTTTCTATACACAACTGTGCATGGGGAGTCCACTACTATGCAAAGCCTTTGCCCAATGCACAAGTTTATGGAGAGACTATTGCATCCAAATATCTCAGCCTCTTTAGGTGGCCAAGCTCCTACTACACAACTTTCACCCTGAATTGAGCTCTTCACATGATCTAGTGTTTAAAGCATAGCCTTACTCCATGTTGTTAAGTGTATTTCAGTATTTAAGGGACCTGAATGAGTTATAGGCCCCAATTATAGGTAATGGACTATAATAACAGAACATTTTCACAAGTGGTATATGTTGAGACAAAAGTCTATATGACTATTAATATATTCTACCCAATAAAGGTTATTAAAGAGAGACAAATTAACACTAATATGCAACTGTTGGAAGTGTGTCTGGTTTCAGGGCTACTCTTAATTTTGTAATGTTCTCAGAGACTAGTGAATAATGTTAACATCCGAAAAGATTATAATGTGTAAAGTTTGTAATGGTATAAATTACTTTTATACATAATATAGTTATGTTTGTGTTATGTTTGTGTTATGTTTGAAAAAAATAATAAATACATATTGTATACTCATACATAACAACTCTTTCTTTTCACTGTTGTGTTCTTGCTCTGCAGGATTTGAACTTTGCAAAGAATGCCTAAAAACGAACAGAAGAAAAAGAAGACTAACACAGCAGCTATGTGCAAACCAGTCAAGATAGAAGAGACCAAGCAACAGGGAGAAGTGAACAGAAAATCCAAAAAGTTGGTAAGAGTAGTTGAACTTCTATTAAAAAGTTAACTCAGAAAACTAAAATAGGTGATTAATGTGTTAGTGACGTGCAAGCAGCACCAACATCCAAAGCAGGTCCAGGAAAATTAGTAAGAGGCTTAAAGAACTTTGTCAGAATCTCTTTTCCAATAGGGTAATAAACAATACTATGAGGTCTATAAAATAAGTAATGAGAAGAGAAGATAGACACAGGCAGAAAAAGCTTGCAGAGAGTTTTGGAGACAAGACATTTGCTCTAAATAGGAAGTTCTTTATTCTTATCCTTAATAGAATGAGAACGCAAGACAGATTCGTAGCGTAATTGGAAAAAAGTGCTGCCAAAAATCTAAAAATTAACATATCCAACTTTTGTGCCATCATTGAGGAAGACTAGAAACATACTCCAGTACAGAACCTTTTTAACGAGTAGAGCTATTAATAGAATATTTAGAGTTTGCAGTTGACACAGCTGCATCTCTGTATGAAATGAAAGAAGGTGCCCCAATAGAAAACTAGAAGGTAGTGTCTGGAAGCAGAAAATATGCAATAAGGGATGAAACGGTATAACAACGTCCTCCAGCTTCTATTGACAGTGGCAGTGCAGGAATATGTGCAACATCAGACAAGATTCAATTGACAAAGTTAGATTTTACTTAAATATGCAGATGAGCTGTAAAGCAAAAATGGAGGCCTTTGCAGTCTTGATTCCTGCAGAGTTAGGAAACTCACAAATTGACTGGGGCATTCTTTGGCTTGCTTTTAAGGCATATATGTGACAGTACTTTCCACCATATTCAGATGTTCTCGACTAGCAGAGACAAACAGATAGATTCATGAAGGTGACATTCTGCGATTAGCAAATTGCGAAAAATAGCGATTCGCAATTTGAAAATCGCAGAATGGCATTCATGTAGAAATGCGATGCGAAAAAGCGAATCGCAATCGATCGCAATTGCCGATTGCGACCTTGCCACAATCGCTAATTAATCGCAGATTCGGCATTTTTCCAAGTAGAAATTGCGACCTCGCAATTAGCGATATCGCAATTAGCGATCTCGCTAACTGCGAGATCGCAAAAACGGGAAGTCGCATTTCGAGCCCACTGATGACATCACAACCAGGAAGTAGGCTTACCCCACCCACAAACAGAACACAGAGCCAGAGAGTGGGAGCAGGATACTGAGGAGCTCCAAACCTTAGACTGTGCAGCACCCCAGCAGGACAAAATTCACCAAGATGCAGCAGGGAGCAGTGGGCAGGAGAGGAAGCGAAAACTCAAGTTTTCAGAACTTGAACTGGAGCATCTTATTGAGGGGGTCACCAAGGACTATGCACGGCTCTTTGGCAAAGACTCCCGGAGGGTGCCAGAGGCAGACAAGCGCAGGATCTGGCAGTGCATCCGCGCTAAAGTTAATTCGGTTGGGGTGACCCAGCGGTCAATTGAAGACCTTAAAAAGAGCTGGTACAACCTGAGAGGTCGGTCTAAGGAGCGTATTGCCGAGAGGCTTGGGGAGCGACTGGCCACCGGTGGAGGGGAACCTCTACCCACACCGAACACCCCATTGGAGGACCTGATAGAGGACACCATTGCACCAGAAGCCTGCGTGGGTGTCATGCAGCTGGACTCGTCTCGACCCAGCCAACAATCTGAAGGTAAGTGCCATGCGACTGCGACCCTGTCCCCCAACAATGCCCATGACTCCTGAGCTAGCAATATGACATCCCCAACAATGCAGCCCATGCACACCTGAAATGCCCCATTGCATTGTGGTAGTTGTAGTGAAATCATATCCCCCCAGTTAGCTGAACACAGCCAGAGCTGTAAATTCAAAGTGAATCCAAAAGCCAGTCAGGGAAAGCAAGCCTGCATGCATGTATCAACATTGCATGTGCAAGATACATAACATTAATCATGCACCCTTTCACATTACAGGTGCAGTAGAGCAACCCAGCACAGATAGCGAGGCCCTGCACATCGCCGAGACCCAGGAGGACACTGAGGGTGAGGGCCAGTCCAACCAACGACCCGGTCCATCACAGCCACCAGCAGTTCTTCCACCACCACCACCCAGTGCGGACAGGGCCACCCCTGCAGCCACAGGTGTGCAGCCAACACCCCAACAAACAGCCACAGCAGTGGTACAGGCCCCACCACCAGCGCCTAGGAGGCAGATGAGGTGCACAGCTGGAGCCAGATCACACACCAGCGCACTGAGGCGCCAGCTGCGTCAGGGCTCAGCAGGCACGGGCAGGGCACTCCTACTACCAGATCCAGGCCTGGCGATTGAACGCCGCATGCTGGCGGTGCACCGTACACAGGCGCATCACCTGGCAGCAATTCACACCCAGCTTCAGGCGACAGGCCAAAATATTGCCCAGATGACCGCTGCTGTCAGAGAGAACAGCCAGCTGCTGGTAGCCCAGCAGGACATGACCCGCCGCCGCCACCGCCAACTACTGGCCCGCCTATCAGCCTACACAAGATCAAACCATATAGTTGGGAATGCAACATCACAGCTGGCACGCAGGTCACTTGCCATGCAGGGCCAGATGGTGCAGTGTTGCCAAGATGCGGCCAGGTCACTAGATCTGCTTACAGCAGCAGTGCTCGGCAGCCAGTCCACTGCCCATGGAGAAGCAGAGGGGCCTGACGACGTGAGCGAGATAGCGTCAACTAACAGCAGCGCATCCTTGCCACCGATGCCTGTACGTCGCCGCAGCAGCAGGCCAACAGCATCAACTAGGGCCAACACCGTCCCTCAGGACACAGATAGACGACTTGGGGCGTCTCGTCGTAACCGACAGTGAGAACTCAGACACTCTCAGGGAGGCCATGCAGTACACCCCTGCATGCCCACTACCCCAGCATGGGGAGGAATGGAGTAATACTCTCTTCATGAAACACCAATATTAGTAAAGGCCAATTTATTGTGCATGAACAATAAAGATTAATGGTCTGACTTGATTCACACTCATGTCATTATTACATTTGTCATGCATGAGTGCAGTGTTTTTGTGAGGGGAATGGGTGCACTAGAAACAGTTAATAGTGATGTGGTTGCGGCGCCTGTGTCCTTCAGCAGGATTTTCTCCGCGTGCATGACGCACATGTGGAGGCGGGCGGTTGTCCCCTTCCGACTCACTGCCAGATATCTCCACTGGTATCCTGCGCTTGGTAGCAATGTTGTGGAGTATTGAACACACGGTCACGATGCGGCAGCAGACCTCAGGTGTGTATTTGATGGCCCCACCAGTCTTGTGCAGTATGTGGAAAATGGCTCTTCAATAAGCCAAATGTCCTCTCAATGCAATTTCTTGTGCAGCATTGTAACGTTGCTGTGGTGTGGCAGGGTTGAGGTATGGGGTGAGGAGTTACTCACGTAGTCCGTAGGCGCTGTCCCCTGAGGGTAAGAAGCACAGGGTGAGTGCCTGTTCTGCGCACATACATGATCACAGTATACTATTTGGGGGCATGTGTACTTACCTAGTAGGTGTCCTTCGCCAAAGTCTCCCCTGGCCAGTCGTGTGTGAATGCGCTGTGCCTGAAGATGAAGAGTCATGTGTGCTGCCCGGATATTGTGCCACTATGTCCGTGATTTAATTCTTGGCGTTGCACACCATCTGGATATTGAGGGAGTGGTAGGACTTGCGGTTGCGGTACATGTATTCCGTTTGTGCTGGTGGGCAGATGTGGATGTGGGTACAGTCAATGCATCCAATTACATGCGGGAAATGTGCGATGTTGTAGAATTTCAGCTTGGTGTCATTCAAGTCCTGTTGGGTGGTGGGGAATGATATGTAGTGGTGTAGCCGGGTCAGCATTGCATCCAGGAAACTCCTTAGGCAGCGGGACATGGTGGGCTGGGATATCCCCCCTGCAACAGCAACTATCCCCTGGAAGCTTCCGGAGGCCAGTAGGTGCAGGCTGCACAATACCTGCACAAGGGTGAGAACGGCATTGGTCCTCCTTGTTGGGTGCTGCATCCAGGATCAGCTTAATGATTATTGGCCCATTTAGACGGTACTTAGCATAGATTTGCTCCCTGGTTTGGCCCAGAATGGTGACCCGCTGACGGAATATCCGCTCCTGGATCCTACGTCTGTTCCTTGCTGCTCGCTGTAGCCTACACCGCCTGACCACCATGTAGAGTCCTGGCATTGTGAGAGTCCTCAGGCTCCAGCTGCATGTCCTTAAGTGTGTTTTGGCAGGCCTGCACCTGTTTGTACTTAGCTAAAGTATTTTTATTTTTTTTTTCTTTGCTGGTTACCACCTGGTTTGGGTTCTCCTTAAATTGTGCATCGCAAATAGTGATTATCTTGTTTTTCGCTATGTGCGATTTTTCTGGAATGGTGATTGCGAATATTTTGCGAGTTCGCAAATGATTTTGCAGAATCCATGGATTCTCGCTATTTTATATTCGCAAATGGGCTTGTTCCAGGATTCTGCGAATTTATTTGCGAACTCGCAATTTTGATTTAGCGATTTCGCTATTTTGCTATTTTCACTATCAAGAATTCCTTTTACTCAATTTGCGATCGCAATTGCTATATCGCAGCTATTGCGATCGCAATTTGGCTTCATGTATCTATCTGATAATTAACAATCTAGTAAGTAGTCTCTACTTTGTCAAACGTTCAGTGCTTGATTTAGAAGCCATAAATAATGCTCTGTTATATAGGACTCACTCTGATGTAACAGTTATCAAAGATGATGTTCAAATGACCTATTTTCGGTCTGAAAGAGAGACTGAAGAAAATGAAGTTGTAGTGAAGAAGCAAGAGAATAACTGGAGAGAACATGTTAGATACAGTCAGAAACAAAATTGTTGAATTTACGGTAACCTCAGCAGAAATGAATGGTAGAAATGTGTTTGCTGCTGTTCTAAAAACTACAAGGCACAAACAAAAAAGAAAGCTATCTGTTCAAAAACTGAAGACAGTGATCTAGCAAATCAGTTTCATTTCTTTCTGTACCTTTTAGCGGAGGAATGGGTTGATCTATGTATCAGTCAAGTTGTGTGCAATTATTGTTTTAGCAAATTGGATGGTAATAAAATAAAATCTCTAATGTTACACACAAAGCCAGGTCTCCAGCTTTTTGCTAAAGTTAAGAAGAGAGGAGGAGGATCTGATGTGTTGTGGGATCAATCATATTTTAATTTACTTGAGACTGAGAGAGATCACATCATTCCTGAAGGAAAAAGAGACGGGGAACCTTCAAGTCTGCCAAACTATACAGGCTGACACATAATAATAACCAACCGCAAAAAGAAAAATCATGTGTCACAACCAGTAAGAAAAAGCATATGTGGTTGTCTCATGTGTTCTCAATTGTCATGGTTTATTTTTTACCTGTTCAAAGGAAAAACAAAATCAACTTGATTTCTCAACGCTGGCGGTCGCAACACATCGCTACCATTTGCATTAAGAGTGCCGCCGCTCGAGTAGAAAATCTACTCGAGCGGCAGAAAGAAGCAGCGCCCTCTGTCATGGTATGTTATGCTGTTCACTCTGATTTCAGTGTGGAACAAGCTCCTGGTGCTAAAAATCAGTGGGAGCATCATGACGTTGCAAAATTGCGCTGCTCGCGGACCTCCACGAAATCTCCCCCACTGCTTGTTGTAGGCCATTTATGTGATTATAAATGTGTGTGAGTAAGACATAGTTAGTATCAGTAGGACTATCTGTGTAACAAGGTATTATGTTGAAAGCATTGCTAAACACCTACCAATGTTAACTTCTATACTTTGAATCCAGCATATAACATGAAAAACACAAGACAGAGATGGTGGTGTAGGAGCATATAACAATATTGTGTGAAATATAATGACATAAATAAAGGAAAAAACTCTTCATTTGGAATGAAAAATAGGAATTAAATAAATCCTCTTGGCAGAATGGTCAAGTGAACTTGGGGGGGTTTGGCAGAATTAAAAAAGAAATGTCAGGAAGCATCAGGGGAACCAGTCTATGTAAAAGGGGTAAAAGAAATGTCCACTGTCCAAAACATTGTCTAGTTGCTAGCTATCTTCACTCACATCTTTGCCCACAATGTTTAAATACTTTGCTCCTGTGGACTCTTCCTGGCTGGCCAATGTAGGACCAGACACCCCAGCAGGAAATGAGAGGAGTATGCGGGGTAGCAGGGATAATAGAGAGCGAAGTTGTACTTGGGGAAACAACAACAGTTGTGTGGGTGGGTCATTAGGCCAATGCAGAGAATATGACTGCACCCAAGCAAGTGAAGGAGGAAGTGAAGCTGTCAGAATGTCTGGACTGTGCCTCTCAGAACATCTGGATCAGGTCCTGGAAGTCCAGAGAAACCGCATTCCTGACATTCTCATTTGGCACCATCAGTTCCTGGGATGAATCCACAGGAGATACAACACACAGAGTGGTTTGGGTTGAACATGAGGGGAGTGGGGTGTCAGGGGATCCCTCAGCTCATCAGGACAGGCAATTGTGTGGGGTGTATTGGCAGGGGGTGCAGCTGGAGGCCCCAATGGACTGGGAGCCTTAAGAGAAAGGGAGGGGTCAGTGGCAAGTCCTGATGGTTTTGGGGCCTACTCCATGGACACCATTTTAATGTCCAGTTCTTCTGGGACAGGAGGAAACCCACTTTCTTCTTCTCTCTGGGTGGTGGTGTCCCTCTCAATGTCCCCCCTCCAGTCACCTCAGCCTCCACTCGGGCTGGTGATGTTTCCGAGGTTGACTTGGTCCGGGTGGGTGCTCAACTCCAGAATGGTGCTTGGTCTCCCCCCTCCTCCTTGCTGGTGGTGTCTAGTGGACGTGCCCACCGATGTTCCACTTGTCTGACCCAGGTCCTGTCCTGATGTACCTTGGCCAACCTGGTCCATTGAAAATGAAGACAACCACCTATGTAGTTGGTGTACAACAATTTATGATAAAGGTTGAGACTACATAGAGCAAGTCCTGACTTGTACATCTTCAATTTCAGTAAATAATGTTATGTTGGTTGTTCCCAAAAGTAGGTGTACTGACACTGTAATGTTGAGGAAAAAAATTACACATTGACATTGCTCGCACATTTCCGGTATACTCTTCAGTATTTACTAACCCTCACCTTCAGCATTAGTGCAATGTGAGATCCCTGACATTTACACATAATCACCTTCCAATGTAATTTTACAAGTGGATATAGTCATCAGTCAGTCTGGATGGATATTGCCACACCTAGAAGTGGATCCAGTTTTATCCTGTATTGAGCAATCTACATGCTCAATTTGGTGTACAAGTGTAATAAAGCATTGACTATGATATTTGCTAAACTGCAATGTCAATATTTGGCATATTCTTTGACAACGGCAGACACTCTACATTGCAAGGGCCACATTTTGCATGGCAAGACAGCTTTGTTTGTCCTACACACTGGCAAACACATGTGCTTCTTAATGCAGCTACCTAACCAGGGTTTCTACCTTGCTGTGTCATGTCGGACTTATGATGATGTAATGAATGACCCTTATACATAGTTATTATGCAGGAGATGGTAGTCCTGCTGAGTTTCCAAGAAGAATCCTCATGCATAATGGATGAGGTTAGTTTTCAGGTTAAACCCCACGTCCTGTAAGCAGTACCATAACTAGGTAAAAGGTCAGTCCCAACAACCGGTATGTAGTGTAATGGTAGGGGAGAATATATGTGAAAGGTTAGGTTGTTACCTGATACTATATCAGGGTACCTATATGAAACAGAACAAGAGCCTCGGTCCCGGGAACCACCACCTCCTCATGGTAAATTTGCACAAAGGAGGGTGGCCTAGTGGTCTCCCATGTTGAGCTCGGCATGGCCTTGGAGACTACCACCCCCCAGGGCGGGCCTCAACAACATCCCTGTGTGCCAACCCTCGTGACATTGCAGTTTGCTATGCACTGCTTCTGCCAAGCTATAGCAAAAAAGTGCTCTGCTTTCAGCAAGCGCGAGCAGAAAATGCTTTCACTTGCTGAAAGCAGAGCAAGTGTCTGTTTCCCTACCCCACTGTAAAGTGAGCAGGGAAACAGACAAATTGCTTTGGAATCCAAGGAGCTGCATATTCGGTAGCTCTCTGAGACTCAAAACAATGCCTGCTTCTTCAGGAGGTTGGGAACTGGCAGGGACCACGGGGGCCTTGAGGCTATGCCCGCTGTCCCCAACATTGGCAGAGGGTGTCCTGGGTTGGGACCGTGTATTCGAACTACAGGCCAGGCCCTGGTGGATGGGGTCCTTGGCCGAAATCAATTATGAGGCAGGCCCCAGGGCTGAAATTGGCTTAAGAAGGAGTCTGTGAGGCCCCCCTACCTTTAATATATATATATTATATATATAATATATATATATATTATATATATATATATATTACCTACTGGCGGTCGCCAGTAGGTATATATAGTTAGGATTTTTTCTCTATGGGATTTTAGAAAATTCTATGTCTAATAACTTTGGCGTTTGTGGACGGAATTGGCTGAAATTGTCAGGAAAATGGAACATTTTGTTTCTGAGCAGCCCCTTAAAATTTGGGGGGGTTTGGTCAAGGGGGGGCCGAGAAAAAAGGGGGATCCCAAAACGCGTTTTTCCCATGTTAATTTCCATAGGGCGGTTGGCCTCACTTTTAGCTCGAACGGCTGAATGGATTTGCACGAAACTTGGCAAAATTGTAGGGACTGGTAGCCCGATGTGCCTTTGCTAGGTCTCAATATATGTGCTCCAGTGGATTTTGATAAATTAACGTTCAAAAAAATATATATATCTGTAACAGCGCTCCGGGTAGCGCTCCGGTTCGCGTATTTGACGCGTAACGGAACTTCGCGAAGCGAAGCTGATTGGCTCTCCGGTGTCTGTCAACATTCTAAACAGTCCGGAGCGGCCGCCATCTTGTCTCTCGGTAGGATCGAGAGACAAGAGGAGGCCAAAACAAAGGGGGAAATGACCGTAAGGGGGCATAGTAGATCCTCCTGACCTCCTAGGTTTGATGTGGAGGCTTTAAAAGGGCCCCGCGGGGCAAAAAAATAAAATAAAAAAAAAAAATCGTTTTTTTTGCGTGGGGAGCGCCCGGTACGCTTTTGTGCAATGGGCGGTGGTAATCTAAATGATGAGGGGGGGGGGGCAGCGTTCAAAGCACATCAGCGTGCATAAACACGAAAATGTTTTTATCTACCACGTACTTGACTTATCTCTCTGAGATGCATTCCCTTGTGTTTCGGCAATGGTAGTCTGTTCATTACATAGATCGCCCGAGGGCGGTAGTACAGACCGCGCGTAGGAAAGGGTCAAAAGCCAGGGGTATAGGAGTATGTAACAAGCGAGCCATTTAATTGAAAAAACTAAACGTGACAAACGGTTGCAGGATCAGTGAAGGTTGATTTTATAATTGAAAGTATAACAGGATCAGTTACAATAAAATCGCCCATACGCACACCATGGGCGAGTATCATGGGTAACATTATTTCGAAGCTTTATTAATACAATAATCAATAATGAAAAATCGACATCAATAGGGTTGTCCGTATTCCTAGTCAGTACCCTTCCCCGCCCGCCATGTGCACAAAGACCGCATACATCCCCCATAACGTCAAGGCTAAGTAACTAGAACGTCATAAGGAGTTGCAAGTCGCTCCCATACTGGCGCCATTTTGGTCGAGGCCAGGCAGGTCCAGAGTATAGTTCAATGTCTCCAATAAGTAGCGGCAGGACCAGAATCCCTTTCGGCAGTTCTGGCTTCGTCATTACGAGCACTAGAAAACAAGACATTCTGGGCAATACCACCCTTGACGCAGCCCTTTATTCTACAAGATGGTGTCTTTCAAAAGCCAGGGGTATAGGAGTATGTAACAAGCGAGCCATTTAATTGAAAAAACTAAACGTGACAAACGGTTGCAGGATCAGTGAAGGTTGATTTTATAATTGAAAGTATAACAGGATCAGTTACAATAAAATCGTCCATACGCACACCATGGGCGAGTATCATGGGTAACATTACTTCGAAGCTTTATTAATACAATAATCAATAATCAATAATGAAAAATCGACATCAATAGGGTTGTCCGTATTCCCAGTCAGTACCCTTCCCCGCCCGCCATGTGCACAAAGACCGCATACATCCCCCATAACGTCAAGGCTAAGTAACTAGAACGTCATAAGGAGTTGCAAGTCGCTCCCATACTGGCGCCATTTTGGTCGAGGCCAGGCAGGTCCAGAGTATAGTTCAATGTCTCCAATAAGTAGCGGCAGGACCAGAATCCCTTTCGGCAGTTCTGGCTTCGTCATTACGAGCACTAGAAAACAAGACATTCTGGGCAATACCACCCTTGACGCAGCCCTTTATTCTACAAGATGGTGTCTTTCAAAAGCCAGGGGTATAGGAGTATGTAACAAGCGAGCCATTTAATTGAAAAAACTAAACGTGACAAACGGTTGCAGGATCAGTGAAGGTTGATTTTTTAATTGAAAGTATAACAGGATCAGTTACAATAAAATCGTCCATACGCATACCATGGGCGAGTATCATGGGTAACATTACTTCGAAGCTTTATTAATACAATAATCAATAATGAAAAATCGACATCAATAGGGTTGTCCGTATTCCCAGTCAGTACCCTTCCCCGCCCGCAATGTGCACAAAGACCGCATACATCCCCCATAACGTCAAGGCTAAGTAACTAGAACGTCATAAGGAGTTGCAATTCGCTCCCATACTGGTGCCATTTTGGTCGAGGCCAGGCAGGTCCAGAGTATAGTTCAATGTCTCCAATAAGTAGCGGCAGGACCAGAATCCCTTTCGGCAGTTCTCTCTTCGTCATTACGAGCACTAGAAAACAAGACATTCTGGGCAATACCACCCTTGACGCAGCCCTTTATTCTACAAGATGGTGTCTTTCAAAAGCCAGGGGTATAGGAGTATGTAACAAGCGAGCCATTTAATTGAAAAAACTAAACGTGACAAACGGTTGCAGGATCAGTGAAGGTTGATTTTATAATTGAAAGTATAACAGGATCAGTTACAATAAAATCGTCCATACGCACACCATTGGCGAGTATCATGGGTAACATTACTTCGAAGCTTTATTAATACAATAATCAATAATCAATAATGAAAAATCGACATCAATAGGGTTGTCCGTATTCCCAGTCAGTACCCTTCCCCGCCCGCCATGTGCACAAAGACTGCATACATCCCCCATAACGTCAAGGCTAAGTAACTAGAACGTCATAAGGAGTTGCAAGTCGCTCCCATACTGGCGCCATTTTGGTCGAGGCCAGGCAGGTCCAGAGTATAGTTCAATGTCTCCAATAAGTAGCGGCAGGACCAGAATCCCTTTCGGCAGTTCTGGCTTCGTCATTACGAGCACTAGAAAACAAGACATTCTGGGCAATACCACCCTTGAAGCAGCCCTTTATGCTACAAGATGGTGTCTTCCATTCAGAAAATATTGTTGGCAGCATTTTGAAAGGAAAGATAAACGGCCGTTCTCCTAGTGAGTCTCACATTGTTACATTTATGAAGAATGTTGAAAAGTAGTATGTTGAAAATCTGAAGCCATCGTTCTACAAACTCTCAACCAGCCTTGGATGGAAAAATCCTGAAGAATGTACAAACTGAAAACCAGTTTTTGTCTGCATAGCATCAGCAGCAACACTTGAGTCAGCTTTGTGTGAAGCCGCCATCTTGATCCAATCAATACCATCCCCCTGCACAAATTCAGGGACCAGGCCGCATTGCGAGGGCACCGCAGGACGTGTCTTCAGGTCAAACGGATTGTGGGACAAGGTCCAGAATGGAAGAGTCACCAAAAGGCAAAAAGTTCCGCCGGACTCCGGGAGCCGGACGCCTATGTCGGGGGCGATCTCAGGCCACACCAAGGCAACAAGACTTGGGGAGGGGGCAGGAGCCAAGTGCCCCCTCCCAGTCCGCGCCACCAGACCGCCCCTCGGGGGCCTCCGTCAAGCGGTTCAGGGAGGCACCGCACGCAGCGGTACTTCAGATCAGTGGCTCTCACCGGCAAGGCTCCCCTCCGTCAGCAGCGATCGTTGGCGCTGTGGGTGCGGCCGGAGGCCCCACCTAGTCAACGCCCCGGCCTCTCCAAGTCGTAGGCCGCAAGAGTGGGCGCAACTCAGCTGGCCGAGCGAGACTTGGGGAGGGGGCAGGAGCCAAGCGCCCCCTCCCAGTCCGCGCCACCACACCGCCCCTCGGGGGCCTCCGTCAAGCGGTTCAGGGAGGCACCGCAGGCAGCGGTTCTTCATATCAGTGGCTCTCACCGGCAAGGCTCCCCTCCGTCAGCAGCGATCGTTGGCGCTGTGGTTGCGGCCGGAGGCCCCGCCTAGTCAACGCCCCTGCCTCTCCATGTCGTAGGCCGCAAGAGTGGGCGCAACTCAGCTGGCCGAGCAAGACTTGGGGAGGGGGCAGGAGCCAAGTGCCCCCTCCCAGTCCGCGCCACCACACCGCCCCTCTGGGGCCTCCGTCAAGCGGTTCAGCGAGACACCGCAGGCAGCGGTTCTTCAGATCAGTGGCTCTCACCAGCAAGGCTCCCCTCCGTCAGCAGCGATCGTTGGCGCTGTGGTTGCGGCCGGAGGCCCCGCCTAGTCAACGCCCTGGCCTCTCCATGTCGTAGGCCGCAAGAGTGGGCGCAACTCAGCTGGCCGAGCGAGACTTGGGGAGGGGGCAGGAGCCAAGCGCCCCCTCCCAGTCCGCGCCACCACACCGCCCCTCGGGGGCCTCCGTCAAGCGGTTCAGGGAGGCACCGCAGGCAGCGGTTCTTCAGATCAGTGGCTCTCACCGGCAAGGCTCCCCTCCGTCAGCAGCGATCGTTGGCGCTGTGGTTGCGGCCGGAGGCCCCGCCTAGTCAATGCCCCGGCCTCTCCATGTCGTAGGCCGCAAGAGTGGGCGCAGGCAGCGGTTCTTCAGATCACAACAGAGTCTCATGCTCGATCGATTGAGCTGGCCGAATCAGGCAACAAGAAGGTGGGGGGGGCACCTCTTGCTCAACCACCACCTGAGGAGGTGGTACTCTCTTCCTAGGAGGTGGTGGTGGTGGTGGGGATGCACCAGCTGAAGCTACAACACTTGCCATTGCTAAGTGATGAAAAAAGGTCTTCCTCTCACAAAGATGAAAGTCAGAGTGAGGAAACAAGGAGGGGTTTTCATCATTTGGGACAAAAAATAGTTCTAAAATAATGAAAAGTGTTATTTTTAGGTCACATGACCTAGCCTTACATCATTAGGAACCCAAAAGTGAAATGAACCAATGAAAAGTTTTATTAACAAGTCACATGACCTGTTATGCTTACGTTACGCGCTCCGCGCCGCGCCCCGGATCGCTTCCGGGAAGCTGCGCTTCGCGCCTCGCGCACCGGAGCACTTCCGGGTGCGCTAACGCGGCGCGTCATATGACGCATTACGCGACAACGCGATACGTCGCGGTTACGCGGCGCGTCAAGATGTTGTTTTCTAACGCGGCAGTTGCGCAAACAGAACGTTTATCGGCCGGGCATATGTAATACATACACATTCATACCATACAATCAGGGCATGTACGCACAGTCACACCATACAATTTTTCACGTTCACAGTGATGGTCTGCACTCCATGCAATATCTCACAGCGCTTGTCTATGTCTTTCCCTACATGGAGCACGGTGCGGTCCATGTCCACTCCATTCTTCAGTCGGAACTCCGATGTAACCTACAGAGGAGAAAAGAAAGGGGGGGATACAGCATTCAGAGGATGTCAGCGCGCGCAAACACGAAAAAGCTTCTACTTACCATGTATCAGACTAGCTGCAGGAACGTGTGATACAACAGATCTTGGCTATCCCTTTCGCATTATTTTTCTGTGTAACATATCCTCCCCTTCTTATGATGCCAAAAAATGTTTCATTTTGTTTGTCTCTAAATTCGAGTTCCCTCTTCTTGTATTTGTTTCTCAATTAGTCTTATTTTATGGGACAAAATACCACACCTTACATTCGGCAGATACCTTAAGCTATGGTCGACCATTTTCTAACAATTCTGGAAAAAGGGCAGGTGTGACGGATACAAATTTCAATCAATCCAAAATTCAGGCAAAGGGTCTGCATTATCTGTCTACTATTGTTTGGGAATAACAGCCATTATTCTAAAATCCTACCAACCTAGACGATTGTTATGACGCTGATTCCATACTTCCTTCGAAAACTCTTTTTTGCAAAAATGTCAGTATACAAATACGGGCCTACAACCACGTGGGCCGGCCACGGAGCAAACTGGAATTGTATATGATGAGGGGACTTTTACACTGTAGAAAAACGTAACGGGCGGGCCATTAGGTTGCAGGAATTAAGGTGTCTAACAGTTGCGGAATCGGTGGACGTTAATTTTATAATGAAAGTACGACAGGACCAGTTACAATGAAATTATCTAGATATACATTTGCGGGCAAGTACCATGAGTAACGTTAATTCGAACTTTCAATAGTACAGTAATGAATAATACATCAGAACTTAATATCAATAGGGATGTCCAAATGTTCAATCAGTACCCGTCCCCGCCCGCCATGTGCTCCACAACTTGATACATATCTCGTGATATCAAGGCTGAGCAACCAGTACACATCAAGGAGTTGCGAGTCTCATTTATACCGACGCCATTTTGGGCGAGGCGGGCAGGTCCAGAATATAGTCAAAATGTCTCCACCAACCAGCGGTCGGAACAGAACCCCTTTCAGCAGTCCAAAAAGTTCCGTTAAATGACAACAGAAGGGACAGGCAACAAGAACCATCAGTCAAAGAGGGGAGGGCAAGTTCTTCTCTACCGGGTCACGTTGGGGCTCCACCGGAACTGATCGAATTGGTAGTCTACAGTGTTTCTGGATGTTTCAGACTGAAGCTGGCGTCAGCATGAGAGCACCCCGTGGCTACGTCGTGGCCATTCCGCAAGCAATCATGGCAGTCGCTCCCCACCGGAAGTCTGCGGGTGGTTGGGGGCCCCGGTGACTCTTGTAGAATCTTCAAGGCTAAGGGGACGCTTTTGGGAATGGGGCCCATGTCCTAGCAGTCAAGCGTCCGAGTTCCAGGGTTGCCCAGAGCCATCCTTGCAGGCCAGGCCCAAGTCTGTGGAGCCGACCGCCAATTCGTGAGCTCCGTGGCAGCCGCCTGTCGCTGTACCGCAAGAGTGGGTGCAATTCAGCCGGATGGCGGGTGAGACGCTGTAATAGCAAGAGCAGGCACAACTCAGCTGGCCGAGCGAGGCACTGTGCTGCAAGAGCGGGCGCAATTTAGCTGGCCGAGTGAAGCGCTGGGGTGCAGCTGAGAAACCTCCACCTGGGGAGGTGGGGGAGGCTCGTTCGCGCCGCCTCTCCCTTCCAGTGCACCCCATGCCGTATCCTGGCGCAGGTATATGTGATGGTCGGACCAGGGCACCGCAGGACGTGTCTTCAGGTCAAACGGATTGTGGGACAAGGTCCAGAATGGAAGAGTCACCAAAAGGCAAAAAGTTCCGCCTGACCCCGGGAGCCGGCTGCCTATGTCGGGGGCGATCTCAGGCCACACCAGGGCAACAAGACTTGGGGAGGGGGCAGGAGCCAAGTGCCCCCTCCGAGTCCACGCCACCACACCGCCCCTCGGGGGCCTCCGTCAAGCGGCTCAGGGAGGCACCGCAGGCAGCGGTTCTTCAGATCAGTGGTCTCACCGGCAAGGGTCCCCTCCGTCAGCAGCGATCGTTGGCGCTGTGGTTGCGGCTGGAGGCCCCGCCTAGTCAACGCCCGGCCTCTCCATCTCGTAGGCCGCAAAGTAGTCGGGGAGAAATCCCGGGAACGGCGGCATGCATTTGGATCGATGTTGCAGCAGGCTGCCATGTAAATAGTTATTTAATAAAACGTTTTACCCTGTTACTTTGCTGGTGTGTTGTATATATTTATAATATTTGCATAGGGTTTGTCGTTATTTTGGGCGGGGTGGGCGGCGGAGCCGAGCAGTCTTGCAGCCATCATGGCGTCGAGCTCGGTTCCTCTCACTAGTTTCATATTTCTCATGAGGGGTTGTTCCTAATGTTTCTATTTTAGCGAGGTCAAAAAGAGATCCCATTAGTGGCCTACTGATTTTGCTTGATTCCTTTTGTTTTTTCTAACGATTTTTCACTATCTGCAAAGACTAAACAGAGTATTGCGACTCTGTGCTTGTTTGTAAATAGAGAATGAACCAAAGAGAACCAATTCCAAAACAGTAAATGCTTGGATAACAATCAATCAAATGGAGAGGGAAGCAGGCACGATGGATTACAACGGGGGCAAAGGCCTGCGTTACCTACCCTTCACTATCTGCAAAGAGAGAATACTCCTAAAAGAAAAGAGGGGGGGGCAGCGTTCAAAGCACATCAGCGTGCATAAACACGAAAATGTTTTTACCTACCACGTACTTGACATTTTAAAGCTTTTGATATTTGCTAATAAAAAACCATTGAAATTCACTGAAAAAACCATAGGTTATAGACCATATATAGTTAGGAATTAGCATTTACAAAACCTTGAAAATTCACTGAAAAAACTATGGGTTATAGACCATATATAGTTAGGAATTAGCATTTACAAAACCTTATTTTACTCACACAAAACCATTGAAATTCCATATATAGTTAGTTGCACTAACTATATATCGCGCACCCGCAATCCACTGCTGATGTTGTCACATATTACATCATTCATGACATGGTCAGTGACATCACTGATGACATCACTGATGACATCTCAAATGACATCACTGATGGCATCACTGATGACATCTCAAATAACATCACTGATGACATCACTAATGACATCTCAAATGACATCACTGATAACATCTCAAATGACATCACTGATGACATCACTGATGACATCTCAAATGACATCACTGATGACATCACTGATGACATCTCATTTGACATCAATGGTCACATCACTGATGATATCATTCATGTGACAATACAATGCATCTCCTCACACTTTAATATAACCTCTATTACACCCAGTGTTAAATACAGAATATAATATTTTAAACCATTGACACACCAATACTAGTTACTACATACGCACTCACTGATTCCTACGTCTACACACACATTCACTCATTCACCCATACAATCATTCATACATACAATCACTCCTCTTTACAACACTATCATATGCACTCATACACCTATACAGACACTCACACTCTGCCACTCATCCATGGAGTTACTCACACACCTAGTCAGTCCTGTAAAGAATCAACCACACTTCCATTTTCTAATTTATACAGTTAAACATAGAGTACCTTACATTTACAAACATATACTAACACATTCTTACTCTCTTATACAATCATTGATACAAGAACATATTGATCTGCACAGAGTCACACATCTCCCAGCCAGCCACACACACACTCAGTCTCCCATACAAATACTTGGACAATCAATCAATAACCCATATAGTTACTCATATAGCTACTGTACTGATCAACACATGCAGCAGTTTACAGAACAACAGACATAATGATGCACAAATTAAGACAGTTTAGTCACTAACCCATGCACTCAGTGAGACACATTTAACCACTCACTCATACAGTCAGTCACGCACCTACTAAATCCTTCATCCAGACACTTCTACATCTACTCATTCTTCAATATGTAAAACATATTTAAACTTTACAGAAACACACAGTCACTGGATGATGTCATCAGTGATGTCATCAGTGATGTCATTTGAGATGTCATCAGTGATGTCATCAGTGATGTCACTGACCATGTCATGAATGATGTAATATGTGACATCATCAGCAGTGGATTGCGAGTGCGCGATATATAGTTAGTGCAACTAACTATATATGGAATTTTAATGGTTTTGTGTGAGTAAAATAAGGTTTTGTAAATGCTAATTCCTAACTATATATGGTCTATAACCCATGGTTTTTTCAGTGAATATATATATATATATATATATATATATATATATATATATTCACTGAAAAAACCATAGGTTATAGACCATATATAGTTAGGAATTAGCATTTAAAAAACCTTATTTTACTCACACAAAACCATTAAAATTCCATATATAGTTAGTTGTACTAACTATATATCGCGCACCCGCAATCCACTGCTGATCATGTCACATATTACATCATTCATGACATGGTCAGTGACATCACTGATGACATCACTGATGACATCTCAAATGACATCACTGATGACATCACTGATGACATCTCAAATGACATCACTGATGACATCACTGATGACTACATCCAGTGGCTGTATGTTTCTGTAAAGTTAAAATATGTCTTACATATTGAAGAATGAGTGGATTTATAAGTGTCTGGATGAAGGATTTAGTAGGTGCATGACTGACTGTATGAGTGACTGATTAAATGTGTCTCACTGAGTGCATGGGTTAGTGACTAAACTGTCTTAATTTGTGCATCATTATGTCTGTTGTTCTGTAAACTGCTGCATGTGTTGATCAGTAGCTATATGATTAACTATATGGGTTATTGATTGGTTGCCCAAGCATTTTTATGGGAGACTGAGTGTGTGTGTGGGTGGCTGGGAGGTGTATGACTCTGTGCATAGATGTGTGAGCAGTTGATTCACTAGATGTCTGGGTTCAAAAGTGCATGTGGAAACAGCTGTATGGGCGGTTGACTGTGTGCATGAGTGTATTGGTGAGTGAATGGCTATCTCAGTGCTACATGTCAAAGTAAGTACATATGTAAAATACAGTACATGTGAGAGTTGACATATATAAATAACTGTGCATAAGAGCCAGTGAATGTGTGAGTGGCTGTATGGATCATTGTGAACTTGTATCCAGGATTGTATAAGTGAGTAAATATGTTTTAGTATATGTTTGAATAAGTAAGGTGTGTATAACTGTATAGTTGAGGAAATGGAGGTGTGATTGATTCTTTGCATGACTGACTATGTGTGTGAGTAACTCCATGGATGAGTGACAGTCTGTGAGTGTCTGTTTATACTGAGTGTATCTAAGGTTATATAAGAGTCTGAAGAGGTTCATCATAATATCACATGAATGATGTCATCAGTGATGTGATCAGTAATGTCAAATGAGATGTCATCAGTGATGTCATTTGAGATGTCATTTGAGATGTCATCAGTGATGTCATCAGTGATGTCATTTGAGATGTCATCAGTGATGTCATCAGTGATGTCACTGATCATGTCATGAATGATGTAATATGTGACATGATCAGCAGTGGATTGCGGGTGCGCGATATATAGTTAGTACAACTAACTATATATGGAATTTCAATGGTTTTGTGTGAGTAAAATAAGGTTTTTTAAATGCTAATTCCTAACTATATATGGTCTATAACCTATGGTTTTTTCAGTGAATTTTCAAGGTTTTGTAAATGCTAATTCCTAACTATATATGGTCTATAACCTATGGTTTTTTCAGTGAATTTCATTGGTTTTTTAAAAGCTAATATATATAGCTATAAAATGTATTCTTCTTCTTTAAATCCACAAATATATTTTATATGTTTATTAATAATTTTTTTAAAATATTTTTTTTGTTTCGCTCCCGGTCCGCGAACCGGGAAGCTTCCCGTTAGCTCAATTTGATTCCGCGACCCGGTCCGCGAACCAGTAAGAAATCAACATAGTGACGGTATCGCGTTGCCGCGTAATGCGTCTTATGACGTACTGCGTTAGCGCACCCGGAAGTGCCCCGGGTCGCGGACCGAGGCGCGAAACGCAGCTCCCCGGAAGCGATCCGCGGCGCGAAAGCGCGACGTATCGCGTTGCCGCGAAATGCGTCTTGTGACGTATCGCGTTAGCGCACCCGGAAGTGTCCCGGGGCGCGGACCGAGGCGCGAAGCAGAGCGACCCGGAAGCTAACCGGGGAGCGTTCCGCAGCGCGTAACATGAGCGTGAGAGGTCATGTGACTTGTTAATAAAACTTTTCATTGGTTCATTTCACTTTTAGTTTCATAATGATGGAAGGCTAGGTCAGGTGACCTAAAAATAACACTTTTCATTGGTTGAGAAGTATTGTTTTTCCCAAATGATGAAAACCCCTCCTTCTTTCCTCACTCTGACTTTCATCATTGTGAGAGGAAGACCTATTTTGCTTGTTGGAAGACCTATTTTGCTTGTGTGAAAATGGCTTCATTGGTTGCTTCAGCTGGTGCACCCCCACCACCACCACCACCTCCTCATGGGAAGAGAGGACCACCTCCCCAGGTCCTTACCAACACTGAGGAGGAAGAGGAAGAAATGGATGAGGAGGGAGAAGAACCACAATTTTTAGAAGAGTTGCCCCGGGTTTCCAGAAAGAAAGCCAGTTTCATCTGGCAGTTTTTTTCAATGCCTCGTGGCCAAAAAAAGGTCAACGCAAGGTATGTCACCTGCCTGATATGCAAGGAACAATTGTCCAGAGGGACGGACAAAAAATATAGCTTTGGCAATCACACAATGCACAGGCACATGACGAGGAAACATCCCCTAAATTACAGCCGGGCGGAATTAAGGGATATGCACGACAATCCCAGACCAACTCCTGTGGCCAGACCAACAATACCGGTTTCTCTAACACCAGAAGAGGCACGGGAAACTGTGCCAAATATTCAACAACATTTTGGGCACATGATCCACTTATGTATGCACTGTCGTGCATTATTAGCTTGTGGCAACATGAGCATCAATGCACTGAACCTGGCGTATGAACACCATGATTGCCCTAACCGCCCCCAGTAATTTTTTTTTGCTCCTGTTGAGCCCTTTTCAACGCCTGTTTTTTGTTGTTCCCCCCCCCCAAAAAAAACAAAAAAAAATATAAAATCGTTCAAAAAATACAAAAAAAACAAAAAATGTTCAAAAAAAAAAAAAATATATAAAACAACAAAAATATAAAAAAAAAAGTTCTTTTCAGAACTACCTTCCCTTTCCAAAAAAATTGCTAGAATGTTTAGCACTCTGGCAAGCTCTATATGTAAGTATAAGGAAAGGAAACAGAGAGTGATGTTAAAAGAAAGACAGCTATAGGGAGTAAAGAAGAGATACTGTTTAATAGATCTATTTACCGAAGAAAAGACAGAAGAGGGTATAATTGTGAAAAACAAAATAGATAACGAAGTGAAAGAAAAAAAAAGAGAGTATAACATTAACAAAGAAGAGTTTCTTGGAGAATGTGAGTGAATGTTCAAAATAAGATTAAAACATGAGGAATAACAGAGAGAAAAAATAGAAAACAGAAAACAAAAAATAACAGAAAAAGATTAATTGAAACAGCAAAGAAATGTAATTAACATAGAGCCATATCATCAACATAGGCAATAAAAGTTTTGCAGCTTTTATTGGCAGAAATGTGTCGCTAAAGCTGCTTTTGTGGCAGAAAACTGCCACTAAAACCACTTTTGCACCAGTTTTCTGCCAATAAAAAGAGCAATAATTTTATTGGCTGTGTTCATACTATTCCCCTTAGTGTGCTTCAACTACACAGAGAAAGCATTATGAACAAGTAGTGATAGAGTGATCAGTCAAAGACACTAAGAGTAATAGAGACGCAGTGAGTGAACAAGAGTGAGGAACTATGAGAAGAGAGGGACTGAGAAAAAGAGTGGAAGGAGTTGAGTAAGTAGGTAATAGAGAAAGGAATGAAGGAAGTAGCAAAGGCAGGAAACTGAGGGTTAAAGAAATGAAGCAGTGGAACTAATAGTAGTTAAATGTGATAGAAATGTAACGAAAACAGTACAAAATATTTACCTTATAATTGTCGTTAAATTACTCACTTTTTGTTTTTATACTTTCAATCTGTGAAAGAGAGAACAAACATTTGAAAAATATTAAAAAATGTATTTAAAAATTAGAAAAGACAAGGGAAAAGATTGAAGGACAAACAGTTTTTCAACAACTTTGACACTTACAGAAGCTTCTGCTTCTCCAGGCCCCCTACACAGTCCTAAAGATATACATTTTAAACTAACAGTATCTTGATGCAGATGAAGTGAGGCCTATCTTAAAACATGGTGCATCTTTTGCATTGCTGTTGTTTCAGAAAAGTGTCGCAAGACACTAAAATTTTAAATAATTGCTTCAGGATGCCAATAAGATGTCTACTATCCAGAGGTTTGTTTCAGGTGAGGCCTACTCAGGGTTGCAGATGAGATTTACACTTGTTGAAGAGTACAGAGGAGATAATACATGTGAAGGTCTACCAATGAAGTGAGTCATGTCCACTGCACTCTTCAACAAAGTCCAAATCTCCTATGTTTCCCTGGACAGACCTAAACTTGATCTGCACAATGTGATTCATAATGATAGGAAACACAGGTGATGTAATTGAAATACGTGCAATTTATTTTGCTCATTTCACAATCACATCACTTGTGTTTCCTTTGCTTAGGTATCTCATTGTGCAGATGTAGTCTAGCATATGAAAGAATACGCAGAAGTGCAGCACTGCATGCAACAACTTTGACACTTACAGAAGCCTCACCTTCTCCATGCCTCCTACACAGTTCTACATATACATCATAAAGGCAAACAGTACAGAATTAATTATACATGTTAAATGGTTTATTTTTGCTGTTCTCAGAATGTATCAAATTTCACTAAAAACAGTGACTTGAAGGTATTCATCATGTAACAGCGGGGAAAAAAAAACACAATCAAAATGATTGTGTTTAAAAAACCCATACAACATCAGAAATCAAAATTCAGAACTCCTTAAAGTTAACTTACTTTCCATGACGTCCAAGGATGTCCTATGAACAGCTTACACTCTTTTGTGCTGTTATTACTTTCAGCCCGCCACTTTCTGAAAGAAAATCTCCATCGTTTTTAAAAACACGTTACATGCAATAAATGACTTCTTGCTCTCTACCACAATTTTCCACAAGGCCAAATCTGGTCAGAGCCATTTATAACTCTTGGATTTCTTGTAAGCCAATCCCGTCATTTGGCATTTCCGCAACTTTCAGAATTAAAATGTTGAAGATAATTTTCACAATCCTGGAATAGTAATATCTTCCCCTTCTTGCTCAGTCATGTTCTACATTTCCTATGACACTGATACTGCTTACTATGAAGTAGACTTACACTACCTCTATGACTACTACAATTATTTAATTCTCTACATCACTTTTAATCACAAAGCAATGTAAAACAGTAGACAGCATTGCAGACTTACATTCCCTCTACTCCATGTTTTGATTGGCTGCTTCAATTAGCTTATAAAAAGAAACAGTTTTTCTGAACTCATTGAAAGTGCACATATTTCTTCATGACGTCCAGTCCTATGGTTAGAAGTTATGTCTCTGAACTACACTTATCCTCAAGGCCAAATTGTGTAGGAGCCATTAGAACTTCTTGAAATTCCACAGAGCACATCCCGAGATTATTTCCCTAAAATTTTGGTTTTAAAAACACCAGGTAAGAGTTTTTAAGGTCATACGGCAATTTTTTTTTGAAAATTAAAACAGAATCATTGCAGAATGACCAGCCATTTCTACACTTTAAATAAGCTGTGTAATGTCCTGATGTTATTGAAGGGCCGTCATGATATATAATTGCTGCAGTTACAAAAGTCCTTCCTGATATTGACAACTGCGAAGCTACAACATTTTTAATTAAAGTTGTCAATTTTGTTCCATCAGGCCTACATCGTTGGAACATTAAAATGACATACTGGCCATATGTTCGTATAAATAATGTGGACATCATTTCAGATTTACATTGGCTACACTCCATGTTGTGATCAGCTGCTTTTACTAGCTTATTAAAGGAGACTGATTTACTGTCTGGCAAAGTTAAATATATAAATCTTTCTGAGTCTACACTAGTAGTACTTGATACCATACAGTTCTCGCAGTCATGCTGCCATTGATAAGAAAGCCCAAACAGGTGATCTACATCTACACCTTCAGCATGCAATACATCAAGAATATACATTAAAAACTCCTGACAATCTTGCTGAATATTTTGAGAGAATTGTGTTTGGCCTGAACATCTGTCTAACAGATTTCGAATTTCAGACACACTTTCTATGTTTCTTCTATCAGTGCTACATTTCTCTAACACAGAATTTAACAAACTGCAAAATCTTTGATCAGAATTGACCACAATCTCTTCTTTTACATTTTTTAGAGAAAACAAAACATTAACCACTACATTAGCATAGCAGTTGACACCAGAACTGTTTTCAAACTGAAAACCAACAACATCTTCAACAGAATCCTTTTTGTTTCTGCTTGTAATTTTAGGTTCATTGACTTTTTGTCTTTTTGCTACAACCTCCCCAGTATTGTTCTCATTTCTTCGTTTCCGGCCTACCACACGTTTCTCTAACAAAGGATACTGAGGCAAATGTGGCGCATACTCTCTTCTTAACCTATTGTATTCCTTAACACAATCTAGATCCGCACAAATGTTTGTGACATCACACTCAATCAAGTACAATCCCGATAAAGTTCTAACTCGTGACAATGCCACATATGCCATACCCTCCTTGAACACAGAACTGCCAATATTCACCAATGCACTGTCTACACTTAAACCTTGCGATTTATGGATTGTCACCGCATATGCCAAGCAAACAGGAAACTGCTTACGGCGAACATATAAGTCTTTTACAAGCAAAAATCTAGCAGAACAACGAGCAATTAGCTGTACTTCCTCAATGCCATCAAATTTAATTTTTAAAAATTCAATTCCATCTCTATTTCTGTATTTCACAAAATCAACAACATTACCCATTGATCCATTTACCAGACCTCTTTCAACATGTAAATTCCTTCTTAAAATTATACGGCAGTTCAAGCACACATTCAGAGTCTTTTCAAAACCTGCAGTTTTAGATATACTCTTCTCTAATGAATCCAATTTTGTTTTCAGATTCTCAGACAAAATAATTGTTGATCCCATATGCTCTACTCTATCAATAGCTTCCAGTTTCACAATCTCTTGCTTTTCTAAATGCAACATTTTGTTGTTAAATTTGGCACATTCTGCAAGAGTTGGCATCAAACATATTCCAGATTTCTTCTCAGTAATTTTCTGAAAAATATTCTCAGGCACAACATCTTGTTCTGGATATAAATGTGACAGTAATCGTGCATGTAAAGCTTCTTTCCCATGCTCGGTCACTTTTCCAATTCTAACATCTTGTAGAATAGTCTTGTAAACTTCATCCTTCGCCTGACGCATATTTTCATGCAGTTCAGCATAATTGAAGTTTAACCATATATTGACGTTGCCAATGCTGCCTAGGCACTTCCTGGTATCTTCATGCGTGAGCATTTTGAACACAGGTTGCCCTTTCACTGGTGTCAGCTGCAGAAGATCTCCGAAAACAATGATGTGTTTGCCACCAAATAACACATCATACTCTGTTTTGAGAACTTCTTGCATCCTCAAATGCACAAAGGCAAGCATGACATTGGAAACCATGCTTACTTCGTCAATGATAAGAAGTTTCATTTTCCTCAAGATTCTTGAAACTTCAAAACAAGCATCTCCAGATAGCTTGTGATATTGTAATTTGTTGTCATGCTCCACTGACAGCATCAGTAAACGATGTAAAGTAATCCCTTTAATATTATGTGCTGCCAGTCCAGTTGGAGCAGTGACAACACAAGACAGCGATGACTCTGTCCTTTCCTGCAAATAGCATGAAATTGCTTTAATGAGGAAACTTTTTCCAGTTCCCGCTTCTCCACTCACGTACAGTCGGACAGGCTTCAATGACGTACATGAGCACTCTTTCTTGTCATGACTTAATCCATGATCAATTTGCATGGTAACTTCGTCATATATTTTCCTCTGCTCAACGTTGAGTTGTCTTTCCAACTCTTCTAAGTTAACCACATCCTCTTGAGCATGTGCCATGGCTCTTTCCACTTCATTCATAGCAGTGGCAGCTTCATTTTCGATAACAGGTCCTCCTAGTGGATCCTGACTCAATGAAGCAGAACTCTGACTGTCCTGAGAACTGTCTCTGGCAATATCGGCTGCAATCGTTGCTTCCTGCTCAATTTCCGCATTCAACATTTCTACATATTTGGGAAAAGCAGGACATTCTATGGTCTCCTTGGCGGCATTGAAAGAGTCTTCGTAACAGAGGAAATCTCCAAGCAGTTCCTCTTCTGCACGCCAAGGCTTGAAAAGTTGCAAAAGTGCTAAATAGAAAAACTCCTTTTTTTCAGGAGATTCGCCACTCAATTTTCGATGGTTTACCAAGTGGCATTTTCTTTGCTTGACCAGACATCCCTCACTTCCTATTACAGCATACACTCCTTTCTCAGTATCTTCTTTGATGTTCCTCTTGAATATGTAATTTTGCAGAACCTCATACAGACAAACATTGTCGAGGTGAATGCTTCGATTTGGATAATATGTATCCAACATGTTTGTCTTCAAAATGTCGGTACTGTTTGGCTCCTTTTCCGCAAAATACTCAATTTCCCGCACAGGTTTGAGAACTCGATTACGCGTTGCAGCAAGACCAAGACTCGCCCAAATGATACTCCTGGACTTGGCATAGAGACTTGCTGAAGACAACCGGTCAGAACATTCGTACGCTCCGATTTCTCGATGCGACAACATCTTCAGACTGAAACTGTACAACTTCTTGCTGAGGCTCTTTTCATGGGAAATGTCCTCCCACATATCCTTCAATTCTGTCTTCTCTTTTTTGGTGATGTAAGACGTCACATACCGAGCCACAGCCATACAGTTATCAGCCACAAACTGTATATCCATGTTAGCATTCCACATGGACAAAATCACCGGGTTGTAGTCGTTGATGTACTTGGACTCTTCGTTCCTCTTCAAATTGTAAGTGTTTTTAGTTGATTTCTTCATGACATTGTGTCGCAGCAAAGACATCAAACTGTTTACTCTTCCTTTAGAAATCACCGGTCGTGGAAAGCCGAAACGACATTTAGTGTAGAACTTGTCCTTGTTTCGGAATTTACGACGGCAGTACTTTCCACATCGATGGCTTTGGAAACGCAGAACTTTTTCTCTTAGGCTTTTCTTCTCCTTTGCGTTTGGAACAGCACACGTAGAATACTGTTGGATGAAACTCATCACTGAGTCTTCTGGATTCCTTCCAAATTTAGGTGCATCCTTGATCCACAGCAACATATGTATATGAGGAGCACCTCTTGCTTGGTACTCCTTTCTCCAGAAGAAATCCAACACCTCTCCAAGAGGTGGATTCTTCTTATTCATGATGAAAGACATCATAGCTTCAAATCTATGATTGAAGTACCTACATACATTGACTGGATCCAAAGAGCACAGTTCTCCGGGTGTCTTGAATTCGATGTTATCTACGTTAGCATTTGCCTCTCGTAGAAATTCAAGTAAGTCTTCCCAGCCATACTCGGCACAGCTCAAAGTGAGGAACCATGTGGGAGTACCTAAGTTCCTCAGCATACATTTTAAATCACCATGACGACGGTACCAGTACTCATTAGTACCACGCTGACACGCCATGAGATTAATTAGGTGAGAATCCAAAATACTGTCTTGGACATTGACTTTATCCATAAAGTCACTTGCCGAGATGTTTTGCATGTGTATACCACTTTTCAAGATGTGGTTCACTGCATATGACAGTCCAGACAGATCGCTTTCAAACAGGAGATGAAACAAATAAGGAATGCATTGTCGAAACCTAGCATCTCCTGCATACAATCGCAAAGTCCGGTATTCAGAAGCAGGAATTTGATGAGGTCGCTCATCATATCTTCCTCCCTGACCTGTTGGAAAAAGCTGTGGGAAACACCGAGCTTCCAAACTTTCCTCCCAAACACTAATGGGACTCCCTTTGGCTTGTTTCATTTGAAACAACTCAATAGCATTCCCCATGACTTCCTTGGAATGCAAAGGATGAACACTATAATGTTCATATATTTCTTCACTAGTAGAGGGTTCTACTTTCTCAATTTGACCAGCACACAAATCGCTATCCTCTTCCTCACTTACTTCCTCTTCTGCAACATATACATTCTTATAGTATTTATTATTTTTTTTCAAATACAATGTTGCCTTTTTAACTTTCCTAACATCTACTAAATCTTGCCATATTTTCTTATTCTTTGTCGGAACCCCATTAACTAAGATAACCAGAGGTTCCTCTTCCACTTTTTCTACTCCAATTGTGTTAATGTTTTTCTTCAAATCTAGAGGCAAATAAACAACTCTTCACTTTAATCCTCTCTGTAAATCTGATGGCGGCAATTTCCCTGTCTTTGGCTCCATTCTTACAATAGCCTGAAAGGGATGGATACTTTGAATCAAAATAGATTCATAAGTATTTAAATCCTTCAATTCAGAAGGAATCTCAACCAATTCCAGATTATTATGAACTGCTCTAGCAGGCATCTGGTTTTGATTTAATTTGCAACAACAATAACTACACACACGTTGATCCAATCCCAAATCAAAACAATTTTCTACCATCAAGTATGTTGCGAAATCCTTCCATTCACTATTATTTTCCCTTTCACTTTTTGCATATAAATCCACTAACTTAGTCTGATTCTTATAATAAGTGCGTCGACAACACACACAAGTGAAATTAGGCCTCTCACTTGATTTCACCTCAAACGTCACAATTTCCCTCTGGAAATTATCTGTACTGGAAACCTGTACACTATCTTCCACATGACCCTCTTCTTCTTGCTCAATTTCAACATTCTCCTCTTTACTTCCAAAGTAACAAAACTCAATTTCTTCACATATATTCTTCACATCTATTTCAGAACCATGCAAAAGAGCAGCGCATAATTTTTTAAGCATAATTGCTGGACTCTTAGCATAATACAACATTCTAACTAATTTCCTCACTTTGTTATGATGCACTGCTAGCATCCTGAAATGATGAAAAACACTCTGGCATACTCTCCTGGAAAGACAAGCCAGTAAATGACCATGCAAACCTGTCACTTCTCTTACTCTGCAAGGATCTAATTCTTGCAACAACCTTATTTTCTGCTTCAAACTTTTCTTATTAAATGACCGTACAAAATCACAAAGCAAATTGATGGAATCCTGTCGCACACTGCAAATACTACTACACCTCCAGGTGTACACAGGACCCTTAGCACGTCTTCCTAAAACCTCATTACCTAACACCTCTTCTGCCTCTGTTGTCACAAGTTTTTCTTTTTCAACTGGACAACCATCTTTCACTTCATAAGCACGACCACTGGTGTCAACTGCATGCACCAAATCATTATCCTGGAAATAACTCTCCTCATTAAAAAATGCCTCACAGCTTGAACTATGCATCCATTCTCCAGAAAAAACTTCACAAAAATTACTACGATTAACTATTCTCTTCCATCTACTATTTCTTTTGAAATCATAAATTGCCTTGTTTAGCTTCCTAATTCTATTGATTATCAAAATAAATAACTTACGTTTAATTTCAAATGCCTGATCAATAACTTTCTCAACTTTTTTTTTTCTCTTATAAAAAACCAGTTTCTGTTGACGTTTCTTAATATTTTTTAACAAATTGCCAATTATCCTGTTGCGGAACATTCGTTTACGAATCTCCCTAAACTGTTGTTTCCTTCTACTATCATGCACAGAGTTATCTCTTGCTCTAGCAGTAACATTTTTCATTGGTCTTTCCTTTCCATTTGATTTCCTTCTCGTTTTATGGACTGAAACATTTTCTGTAGTAATATTTTTTTTACTACACATATTTCTTATGAATTGTTTTGTGCTCTTACCCGGTGCTTTCTTCGTGACTTGACAAATCTTTTTGTTAGAGGACTGCTGCTTATTTTTTTTCACCTGCTGTCTTTGACGTTTTGCAGCCTTTCTCTGTCTTTCTATTGTAGGCATGGTGAAATCTTGAAATAATCTGCAGTTGAATCTGTGGTAAAATATATTAAAAAATGTTATTAACCATTATTACCAAACAGTAAAACAATAACAGTGATCTTCAAAATATTTTGCATTTCCTAAATAGCGAATTTTAAGGAATAAATAGCGATTCTTTACCATTCCTAATTTGCAATGACCAAATTGCTAATTGCAAGTTACCCATTCATTTCCATGGGCTAGGAGGCTCATAGGAATGAAGGTTTAATTTGCGATTAGCAATTTGCTCATCACAAATTAGGAATTTTTCCAAGGGTGCAGGGGTGTCTCAAGAACACCCTGCTGCACCCCTGAAAAAGAAATTTGGGGGCATATGGCACACATACATGCCCTAAGGGCATGTGTTGGCGTCATATGGGACCTTTTGTTTTTTTTAAAAAAAGCTTTTTGAAAAGAATTCACAAATTACCACCAATTTACCACAATAGTTTCCAAATCCTTAATGTCATTTTTACATATTTTTTGTTTGATACATTGCATTTAAGTAGTCACAAAATTTGCAAATCCTTCAGTGCAATTGCAAAATAAGGAATAGCAAAATTTGCTACTCCTTATTTTGCATCAAACTTGTTTGATACATACCATTTGTCTAATTTACATTTGCAAAGGCCGAAATTTGTAGAATTTTGATCTTTGCGAATGCTAATTAGCTTGATACATATGGCCCCAAGTGAGGCCTGTCTTGCGACATGGTGCATCTTTTGCATCACTGCTGCATTGGTTTCATGTGGTACGTTTTTTTTACACCATGACACATCTGCCTAAATGCATCAATTTGTAATTTTGTCGCCTCATAGCAAATCTTTTGCACCGCCGCTGCATCATAAAAGTGACGCACAGTGTCACAAAAGAGGCATACACCTATCATAAATCTGTCCCTAGCATTTTAAATGATTAATCCAGGATGACGATAAGGTGTGGCCTATCCAGAGGTTTGTTTAAGGTGAGGCCTACTCAGGATTGCAGATTAAAGTTACGCTTGATGAAGAATACAGAGGAGATAATACATGTAAAGGCCTACCAATGAAGTAAGTAATGTCCACTTTATTGCGCCAGTCATCATAAATGTATCCCTAAGCTTCTTATCTTGTTACAGATGAACCACCATATGTACCATCAAACTATTTTTCATTTCCTAAATAGCAAATTTTAAGCAATAAATAGCAATTCTTTACCATTCCTAATTTGCAATGAGCAAATTGCTAATTGCAAATTACCCATTCATTTCCATGGCCTAGGAGGCTCATAGGAATGAAGGTTGCAATTTGCGATTAGCAATTAGCTCATCACAAAATAGGAATTTTTTCAAGCGTGCAGGGGTATCTCAAGAACACCCTGCTGCACCCCTGAAAAAGAAATTTGGGGGCATATGGCACACATACATGCCCTAAGGGCATGTATGGGCGTCATATGGTACCTTTTGTTTTTTAGAAAAAAATGCTTTTTGAAAAGAATTCGCAAATTACCACAAAGTAGAAGTTGGTGGTAGTTTCCAAATCCTTAATATCATTTTTTACATATTTTTTGTTTGATACATTGCATTTAAGGAATCGCAAAATTTGCAAATCCTTCAGTGCAATTGCAAAATAAGGAATAGCAAATTTTGAATTAAGGACATTTTAAGTCATTTCCACATGTGCAGTGTTTTCAAATTATGATTTGAAAATCGTTTTTGGGGAAAAGTAATGGTTTGCAAATTTATGACAAGGACATAATGGTGTATGCTTCTCTATAAGGCATTTCAGTGTCTCTGATGTCATTTTTCCCATATTACATTATAAGACCTTTCCCCATGGAGCACATTCCTTGTAAATATGCTCCCACCTGTGCATGGCGAATTTAGATTTTGACTGTTTGAGTCACATAGCCATGTTAAAAGTGACCCAAAAAAATTGCAAACGTTTTAAAAAAACACATTCATGTGTCTTAAGGACATTTTAAGTCATTTCCCCATGGACAGTGTTTTCTAAGTGGCGCAAAAGAGGCATACACCTATCATAAATCTGTCCCTAGCATTTTAAATGATTAATTCAGGATGACAATAAGATGTGGCCTATCCAGAGGTTTGTTTAAGGTGAGGCCTACTCAGGATTGCAGATTAAAGTTACGCTTGATGAAGAATACAGAGGAGATAATACATGTAAAGCTCTACCAATGAAGTAAGTGATGTCCACTTCATTGCGCCAGTCATCATAAATGTATCCCTAAGCTTCTTATCTTGTTAGACATCAACCGCCATATGTATCATATAACTATTTTCCATTTCCAAAATAGCGAATTTTAAGGAATAAATAGCGATTCTTTACCATTCCAAATTTGCGATGAGCAAATTGCTAATTGCAAATTACCCATTCATTTCCATGGGCTAGGACGCTCATAGGAATGTAGGTTGCAATTTGCGATTAGCAATTAGCTCATCACAAAACAGGAATTTTTCCAAAGGTGCAGGGGTGTCTCAATAACACCCTGCTGCACCGCTGAAAAAGAAATTTGGGGGCATATGGCGCACATAAATTTTAACAACATTCCTTTACCTCAAAAACGATTTTCAAATCATAATTTCAAAACACTGCACATGGGAAAATTACTTAAAATGTCCTTAAGACACATAAAAGCGTTTTTTGATTGCCTTTGCAGCATGTTTGTATCACTTTTAACATGGCTATGTAACATAAACATTCAAAATCTAAATTTGCCATGCACAGATGGGAGCATATTTACAAGCAATTTGCGCCACAGAGAAAGGTCTTACATTAAAATGGGAATAATACCATCAGGGACAGTCAATTGCCTTATAAAGAAGCATACACCATTATGTCCTTCTCATAAATTTAAAAACAATTCATTTTCCCCAAAAACGATTTTCAAATCATAATTTCAAAACACTGCACATGGGAAAATTACTTAAAATGTCCTTAAGACACATAAAAGCGTTTTTTGATTGCCTTTGCAGCATGTTTGTATCACTTTTAACATGGCTATGTAACACAAACATTCAAAATCTAAATTTTCCATGCACAGGTGGGAGCATATTTACAAGCAATTTGCGCCATATAATTCATAATTTTCTCCTTAAAGCACACTATTCTCTATCTAAATTAAAGAAATATTTTCTCACCTTAGCAAATACTTTGAGTTTGAAAACAGTCTCAGAAACACACCAATTTGTCTTCAGCAGAGCAAAAGGTATGCACTCCAGAGTCTGCAGCTATCAAAAGCACAGAAATGCTGTAATTCTGGTGTATGCTTCTCTATAAGGCATTTCAGTGTCTCTGATGTCATTTTTCCCATATTACATTATAAGACCTTTCCCCATGGAGCACATTCCTTGTAAATATGCTCCCACCTGTGCATGGCGAATTTAGATTTTGACTGTTTGAGTCACATAGCCATGTTAAAAGTGACCCAAAAAAATTGCAAACGTTTTAAAAAAACACATTCATGTGTCTTAAGGACATTTTAAGTCATTTCCCCATGGACAGTGTTTTCTAAGTGGCGCAAAAGAGGCATACACCTATCATAAATCTGTCCCTAGCATTTTAAATGATTAATTCAGGATGACAATAAGATGTGGCCTATCCAGAGGTTTGTTTAAGGTGAGGCCTACTCAGGATTGCAGATTAAAGTTACGCTTGATGAAGAATACAGAGGAGATAATACATGTAAAGCTCTACCAATGAAGTAAGTGATGTCCACTTCATTGCGCCAGTCATCATAAATGTATCCCTAAGCTTCTTATCTTGTTAGACATCAACCGCCATATGTATCATATAACTATTTTCCATTTCCAAAATAGCGAATTTTAAGGAATAAATAGCGATTCTTTACCATTCCAAATTTGCGATGAGCAAATTGCTAATTGCAAATTACCCATTCATTTCCATGGGCTAGGACGCTCATAGGAATGTAGGTTGCAATTTGCGATTAGCAATTAGCTCATCACAAAATAGGAATTTTTCCAAAGGTGCAGGGGTGTCTCAATAACACCCTGCTGCACCGCTGAAAAAGAAATTTGGGGGCATATGGCGCACATAAATTTTAACAACATTCCTTTACCTCAAAAACGATTTTCAAATCATAATTTCAAAACACTGCACATGGGAAAATTACTTAAAATGTCCTTAAGACACATAAAAGCGTTTTTTGATTGCCTTTGCAGCATGTTTGTATCACTTTTAACATGGCTATGTAACATAAACATTCAAAATCTAAATTTGCCATGCACAGATGGGAGCATATTTACAAGCAATTTGCGCCACAGAGAAAGGTCTTACATTAAAATGGGAATAATACCATCAGGGACAGTCAATTGCCTTATAAAGAAGCATACACCATTATGTCCTTCTCATAAATTTAAAAACAATTAATTTTCCCCAAAAACGATTTTCAAATCATAATTTCAAAACACTGCACATGGGAAAATTACTTAAAATGTCCTTAAGACACATGAAAGCGTTTTTTGATTACCTTTCCAGCATGGTTGGGTCACTTTTAACATGGCTATGTAACACAAACATTTAAAATCTAAATTTACCATGCACAGGTGGGAGCATATTTACAAGCAATTTGCGCCACAGAGAAAGGTCTTACATTAAAATGGGAAAAATAACATCAGGGACAGTCAATTGCCTTATAAAGAAGCATACACCATTATGTCCTTGTCATAAATTTAAAAACAATTCCTTTTCCCCAAAAACGATTTTCAAATCATAATTTCAAAACACTGCACATGGGAAAATGACTTAAAATGTCCTTAAGACACATGAAAGCGTTTTTTGATTGCCTTTGCAGCATGTTTGTATCACTTTTAACATGACTATGTAACACAAACATTCAAAATCTAAATTTTCCATGCACAGGTGGGAGTATATTTACAAGCAATTTGCGCCACATGATTCATAATTTTCTCCTTAAAGCACACTATTCTCTATCTAAATTAAAGAAATATTTTCTCACCTTAGCAAATACTTTGAGTTTGAAAACAGTCTCAGAAACACACCAATTTGTCTTCAGCAGAGCAAAAGGTATGCACTCCAGAGTCTGCAGCTATCAAAAGCACAGAAATGCTGTAATTCTTCACACATATCTCTCATGTCACCCAATCAAAAGTCTTCCCTCACTTTTTTTCAAATGAAAACCCATCCCCCCTCTGCCATTTCTGCCTTATCTGCATGGCAACCACCTCTTGGAAGACCTCTGTTGTTTGCAAGTTCACACAACAATGTTGCAATTGAACTCTGAACTCTCAGTGCACCTGCATATCCAGTGCATTCTTTCATTTAATGATTTTTTATTGACCACTCAAAATACATCTTTCAAAGAACACATCTGTGCACCCTAACTTTCTGTTTTCAGCAATCAAAATCCACCAATCACTGTTACTGCTTCATGAACACAGAAACTCCACAGTTTTTTTTTCATTTTACACTCTCATTTTTTCAACTGCCATTTCATTGCCACACTTCATCTGACTGCAGGAGAACCTTCTCTCACCATGTTTTCTGTCTGGATTGTTGGACATAGTTATATTCACCGGGCTCAAAGGTACGTTGAAAACAGGAATTTACCTAACCTCAATTTACAAGATGTGGAAATTAAGTGGTTTGGCCACAGAGGATTAAAATGTCACCAATTGATACCATTGGTGAAAACCTTTATGCATTTGCCCAAACCTGACCTGTTAATTGTGCACTGTGGAGGTAATGACTTGGGCACTTTGACTGGTGTAGGTCTGGAAATGCTTTTAAAGGACACCTTTGAGCAATTAATGGCACTTTTTCCTCAGACTGCCTTGGTATATTCAAATATATGCCAAAGACAGAAATGGAGGTGGTCCAAGCAATTTTGTCCACAAATTGAGAAGTCGAGGAAGCATGTAAACAAATCTGTTTCAGCTTACATGAGAGACCATGGAATGGGCTCCCTGTACAACAATAACTTGCGTTACTACATGCAAGATATCTACAGAGGAGATGGAGTTCACTTCTCAGATGAGGGCAACAGAATTTTCACTCTGAATTTAAGAATGTGCATTGGTACCTACTTATAAGTACCTAAATGTATCATAAACCCAAAAGCTCTTCTCAGAGCTACCCTACATCTAATCACTCACAATTATTATTTTACTCTAACATTTTTCACTAATTTTCAACAAAGTACGCTCCCTGGGGCGCTACCCGGTACGCGAACCGGGAGCTAACCTCGCGAAATTTAAAATTTTTTTTTTTTTTTTCCGCACATATAAGCCTCCTCAGCCACCCTCACAAAACCTAGGGGGTCAAGATAACTCTACCGTGCCCCCTTCTACCCATTCTGAACATTATTTGCCCTCCATCTTGTATCTTAATTCGACCGAAACACAAAATGGTGGACTCCCGGAACGCTTAAGGTCCGCGAACCGAGGCGCTCAACGGTTCGCGTACCGGGGCGCTCCCTGGGAAGCGCACCATCAAAAAAGGTGGGAAAGTAGTTCACAGAAAAGTCACTGGAGACAATTTCACCAAATATAGATTAGCTCATACTACATACAAATCCCTACCATTTTCACAAATTTGATTGGAATTCCATTTAGTCATTTAGCCTGTAGACCTCTCTAAATACCCTGAGGTAAATTACTTCACAAAACACATCTGAAGTGTTGGAATTGACAACCAATGAAAATGTTACTTTCATTTTCTACTTTTTTTACCTGACATTTCATTGGTTATGTACCTGAATATATATAAAGGAAGAGAGAGAAACACAGCCATTTTGACTACTACTTCCTGAACTACATTGCAAGATCATTTTCACTCACAACTTAAACTTGTTTTTAGAAGGTGAGATATTATTTTATAAATTTGAAAACATTTTCAGATAGTTATATACTATCCCTCTGTAAGAGTTAGACATTGAGAAAGGCTTCTTTATTTTAATTATGGATTGATTTAGGTTTCTGTGGTATAATTATGAATTTACTTAGGCTTCTTCACAGGCACTTTTTAATAGTACTACTTCACGCCTGAAACCATACAGTGCCCATAGATTACTTCTCTGTTATAAACTCACAAGTACCTGTCTGAACTTAAACCCAACAGTGCCCTATCTCTACTGATATATGTATTTTTTATGCAAATTACAGCAATAAAATGGAAGGTGAGCAGAATGTTTCCTTCGAAATTGTTCTGGAGAACAACACAGAAAAAGATATTGAGGACAATGATGACTCAGATTTCATGGATGAATCACGGGACCATGAATTAGTTCAATGTGTAGAATCTGTGGATCATTTACTTCATTATGATGACGGTCAAATGTGGGAACTTATGTTCACTCAACAAGAGGACATACCGGACAGTCAAATGCTAGACGTTCTATTAAATTTTGAAAAACAATCCGAAAAATAAAATTGTATGTAATATTAAAAAATTGTTTGAGTCTTTAATCATTTTTATATGTAATTCATAAACTAGTTAAATGTTAGAAATGTATTACATTTTCAAACACAATCACAATAATAAATAATTGCTTAAAAAATTAAAAAAATTAAAAATAATCAACAAAACCAACAATCAATTAACATACTGCATTTGAAAAGTCTCTCATTCATTTTTCATTGCAGTACGCTGCCCAGAACGCTTCCCGGTTCGCGGACCGGGCGCTACCCACGAAAAAAAATATATTGTTTTTTTTGCCCCGCGGGGCCCTTTTAAAGCCTCCACATTAAACCTAGGGGGTCAGGGAGGATCTACTATGCCCCCTTATGATCATTTCCCCCTTTGTTTTGGCCTCCTCTTGTCTCTCAATCCTACCGAGAGACAAGATGGCGGCCGCTCCGGACTGTTTAGAATGTTGACAGACACCGGAGAGCCAATCAGCTTCGCTACGCGAAGTTCTGTTACGCGCCCCGGTCCGCGAACCGGGGAGCTGCCCGGTCCGCTGTTACAGATATATATCTTTTTTTAAACGTTAATTTCTCAAAATCCACTGGAGCACATATATTGAGACCTACAAAAGGCACATCGGGCTACCAGTCCCTACAATTTTGCCAAGTTTCGTGCAAATCCATTCAGCCGTTCGGGCTAAAAGTGAGGCCAACCGCCCTATGGAAAACTCAATGTTAAAAACATGTTTTGGGACCCCCCTTTTTTCTCGGCCCCCCCTTGACGAAACCCCCCCAATTTTCAGGGGCTGCTCAGAAACAAAATGTTCCATTTTCCAGAAAATTTCAGCCAATTCCGTCCACAAACGCCAAAGTTATTAGACATAGAATTTTCAAAAATCCCATAGGGAAAAAATCCTAACTATATATACCTACTGGCGACCGCCAGTAGGTAATATATACTTAAGTTCGCAAAAATAAGCTGCTCCACACTCTCCTCAACTATGCCTCTGAAGAAAGGACGAAACGATCCTGAAACGCGTCAGGCAGATGATTACTTTGACAGACTGCCATTGTGTTTGTATCTGCTGGCAAGCGGTGAAATGGATGCAAATTCCAAATGTGCCTATTAAACTTCGTGTGGCTCTACTTCAACCTTGTGGGCTGACCTGTGTTGATGGAGATATTGACGGCTGTTGCCCAGCCGTGAAGTATTGCCCACTGCTTGGAGGCGGGTCCTGTGCAGGCTGATATACTTTGCCTGCAACTATGGAACGAAGACAAACAGCGCCATGACAGGATGGTGCTGGTTTGTGGCACTGTTTCGCTGCTGGAAAGCGAGGCAGACAGCACTTTTGGTGAGCTTTCCTACCACTTGAAACTTTAATAATTGGTTTAAATTGTGAGACTTGTGAAGCTACCCCACTCGGGGAGGACTTTCAGCGCACTGCATTGTCCAGAAGGCTTTGCGAAACACCACGCCTACTGTGGCAGGTGTGGGTAATATCTACTTAAGTGCGCGAAAATAAGCTGCTCCACACTCTCCTCAACTATGCCCCTGAAGAAAAGACGAAACGATCCAGAAACGCGTCAGGCAGATGATCACTTTGAAAGACTGCCATTGTGTTTGTATCTGCTGGCAAGCGGTGAAATGGATGCAAATTCCAAATGTGCCTATTAAACTTCGTGTGGCTCTACTTCAACCTTGTGGGCTGACCTGTGTTGATGGAGATATTGACGGCTGTTGCCCAGCCGTGAAGTATTGCCCACTGCTTGGAGCCGGGTCCTATGCAGGCTGATATACTTTGCCTGCAACTATGGAACAAAGCCAAACAGGGCCATGACAGGATGGTGCTGGTTTGTGGCACTGTTTCGCTGCTGGAAAGGGAGGCAGACAGCACCTTTGGTGAGCTTTCCTTCCACTTGAAACTTTATTAGTTGGTTTAAATTGTGAGACTTGTGAAGCGACCCCACTCGGGGAGGACTTTCAGCGCACTGCATTGTCCAGAAGGCATGCGCAATGCCACGCCCACTGTGGCAGGTGTGGGTAATATCTACTTAAGTGCGCGAAAATAAGCTGCTCCACACTCTCCTCAACTATGCCTCTGAAGAAAGGACGAAACGATCCTGAAACGCGTCCGGCAGATGATTACTTTGAAAGACTGCCATTGTGTTTGTATCTGCTGGCAAGCGGTGACATGGATGCAAATTCCAAATGTGCCTATTAAACTTCGTGTGGCTCTACTTCAACCTTGTGGGCTGACCTGTGTTCTTGGAGATATTGATGGCTGTTGCCCAGCCGTGAAGTATTGACCACTGCTTGGAGGCGGGTCCTGTGCAGGCTGACATACTTTGCCTGCAACTATGGAACGAAGACAAACAGCGCCATGACAGGATGGTGCTGGTTTGTGGCACTGTTTCGCTGCTGAAAAGCGAGGCAGACAGCACCTTTGGTGAGCTTTCCTTCCACTTGAAACTTTAATAATTGGTTTAAATTGTGACACTTGTGAAGCGACCCCACTCGGGGAGGACTTTCAGCGCACTGCATTGTCCAGAAGGCTTTGCGCAATGCCACACCCACTGTGGCAGGTGTGGGTAATATCTACTTAAGTGCGCGAAAATACGCTGCTCCACACTCTCCTCAACTATGCCTCTGAAGAAAGGACAAAACGATCCTGAAACGCGTCAGGCAGATGATTACTTTGAAAGACTGCCATTATGTTTGTATCTGCTGGCAAGCGGTGACATAATTGAAAATTCCAAAGGTGCCTATTAAACTTCGTGTGGCTCTACTTCAACCTTGTGGGCTGACCTGTGTTGGTGGATATATATATAATGATGGACTGCTGGGCGAAATGTATGCACTAAATAAAGAAGCGCTGAAAGCGACACCTATTCGTGGGTCCACTCATCGTCATTTCCAGGATTGGAATTGGTTTTTCAAATTTCAGACAAAAAAACCCATAATTTTTTAACCATTCTTGTTGTTTTTGAACATTAACTTGATTCCTGCACACAAATATTACTTCAATTCCCAGTGATAATATTTCATAAATAGTTCGCTGCAGTCCTGCCCAAGTGGGCTATACATTCACAGTAGTTCTGCTTAACTGGAGTACTGGGTCAATGTAGGAATCAGGAATCACGTTAATGTTAAAAAACAACAAGAATGGTTAAAAAATTATGGTTTTTTTTGTGTGAAATTTGAAGAATAGTAACTCTTCTTGTGGATGGGTCTAACCATTATTAATTCATTTTGCCCACTAGGGCTTGATGGCGATGTTAAAATATGAAATCAGTGATAAGAATAGACAAAATATTTTTATTAAATGTAAATAATATTTTCTTCCACTGAGGTTGTAAATATTATATTCAAGGATAAAGTACTAGAAAGGTGATAACTTTCTGAAATGTACGATAAAGAATAGCTTAAAATGTCTGCCATTATCACTTTGGTTGTGGAACATAGTCCTATTTCAATTTCCATGTTATTGTATGTAAATAGCACCTTCACGATAACAGCTTCACCGTGACCAAGCCGTAACTGGCGAAACGCGTCGGTAGGCAGTTGCCACTTTTGCCTTAATAAACATCTTTCAGCATCCAGAAGTGTCCTGCGTCGTTTTCTTCCTATGAGGGGAAACCTTGTAAGCAATTACTTTGGGTGACCGGCACCCGCGCAGGATCGCAGCTGAGGTAGACGCCGGAAGCAACCGGAGAACTGTGTACGTAATATATATACATATATATGTATATATATATATATATATATATATATATATTTTCACGAGTGATCCTGTCGCAGAGGGAACAGCTTCACAAGTTGGTGCTAGGTTCGGGACCAGGACCGGATCCCGTGAATTATTTTTCACGAACAGAAAACCAGCACTCCGCACTTCAGAATTAAAGGTTTATTTCAGACACTGTTTCAAACAGTGTCTGAAATAAACCTTTAATTCTGAAGTGCGGAGTGCTGGTTTTCTGTTCGTGAAAAATATATATATATATGTATATATATATATATATATATATATATATATATATATATATATATATTACCTACTGGCGGTCGCCAGTAGGTAGTTATAGTTAGGATTGTTTTCCATAGGGAAATCGCAACATTCTATTGGGAATAACTTTAACGCGGGTTGAGGAATCTGCCTGAAATTTTCCTCAAATTTGCCTTGCGGCGCTCCGCTCCTTCCCTGAAGGTTTGGGGGGGATTCGTCAAGCGGGGGCTGAGATAAAAGGGGGGTCCCAAAACGTGTTTTCCCCATGTTCATTTCCATAGGGCGGTTGGACTCACTTTTAGCTCGAACGGCTGAATGGATTTTCACCAAACTTGGCAAAATTGTAGGGACTGGTAGCCCGATGTGCCTTTGCTTTGTCTCAAGATATGTGCTCCAGTGGATTTTGAGTAATTTAGGTTAAAAAAAAATATATATATCTATAAGCGCGCCCCAGTACGCGCACAGGGGAGCGTACGAGGCGCGTACCGCGAGTTCGCGCGCAGAAAGCTGATTGGCTTTTGGTGTCTGTCAACATTCCAAACAGTCCGGAGCGGCCGCCATCTTGTGTCTCGGTAGGATTGAGACACAAGAGGTGACAAAAACAAAGGGGGAAATGACCATAAGGGGGCAGGGTAGACCCCTCCTGACCCCCTAGGTTTGATGTGGGGGCCATAAAAGGTCCCCGCGAAGCAACATTTTTTTTTAAAAAATTCGATTTTACGGGGGGAGAGCCCGGTACGCGCACCGGGGAGTGTACCGGGGAGCGTACTTTGGTGAAAAATAGTGAAAAAAGTTAGTGTAAAATAATCATTTTGAGTGATCAGAGGTAGGGTAGCTGAGAAAAGAGCTTTTGGGTTCTGTGGCTGATTTAGGTACCTACAAGTACATCCCACACACATCCACACGCACACACCCCACACACACACCTCACACACCCACACCTCCACCCACACCCAAACACCACACACACCCACACCCACACACACACCTTACACACCCACACCCCCACCCACACCCACACACCCCACACACCCACACCCACACACATACCTCACCCCCCCAGACACACACACACACCTCACAGACACAGCTCACACATCCCCCACACACACCTCCCCCCCACACACATGGGGAAAACTCAGTGAAACAGTAAAATAATAATTTAAAGTGCTTAGAGGTAGGGTAGCTCTGAATAGAGTTGTTGTGTTGTGTGGGTGATTTAAGTACCAGCATGTAGGTACCAATACAGAGTCTTAAATTCAATGTTCACCGTCTCCTCTGTAGATATCTTGCATGTTGTTACAGAAGTTATTGTGGTACATGGAATCCATACCATAGTCTGTCAGGAAAGCAGAAACAACATGGAGGCAGGAGATGAAAAAGAGATGTCAAATACACATTGGAGATAATATAGTGGGAGAAAGGAAGTAACTACGAGCAAAATTACTATGTAACACAAAAAAGTTGCACAGTATACTATAAGTCTCACTTTTTATATTATATTCATTTTGGTACTATTTAATCAATTACATATAAAAAAGAATAATGTCTGGAACAATTTTTAATTATTAAATAGAAATTTATTGGTCTGATTTTTCAAAATTTAATAACACTTCCAACATTACATCGTCAGGAATGTCCTCATTTGGATTCCATGATTCAATTTCTTCCACACATTGAAGAAACTCTTGATCAAGAGACTGATCCAAAAAGTCTAAATCATCAATCTCTTCCTCTGGGTTATTCTGGAGAAAAATTTCGAATGAAATATTAAATTTCTTTTGTTCTCCTTCCATTTTCTTGCTGTAAATTGCATAAAAAATAAATATATCAGTAGAGATAGGGCACTGTTAGGTTTAAGTTCAGACAGGTACTTCTGAGTTTTTAACAGTGAAGTTATCTTTGGGCAGTGTATGGTATCAGGCAGGAAGTAGAACTATTAAAAAGTGCATGTGATGAAGCCTAAGTAAAATCATAATTATACTAGAGAAGCCTAATTTAATCCATAAATATAATAGAGAAGCGTATCTCAAGCTATAACTATAACAGAGGGACAATAAATAATTATCAGAAAACGTTTTTACTAATTAATTTAAAGTGCTCCTTACAAATTAACAACTTACTTTTGAGAGAGGTGAAGAAGAAAAAATGTGAAAATCCTTTCAAGATGTACCTCAGGTAGTTGTAGTCAAAATGGCTGTGTTTCCCTCTTTTTTCATTTATATTCATGTACATAACCAATCAAATGTCAGGAAAAAGTAGTAGAAAATGAAAGTAACATTTTAATTGGGTGTAAATTCTAACACTTCAGATGTGTTTTTGTCATGTAATTTACCATTGGGATATTTAGACAGGGCTACAGGCCAAATGGCTCAATGGAATTCCATCAAATTTGGGAAAATGGTAGGGACTGGTATGTAGTATGGCCTACTGTATATTTGGTGAACATCTCTACAGAGGTTTTTATGTAAATTAACTTTTAAAAAATTTTGGGAGCGCTTACCGGTGCGCGCCCCGGTACGCACACCGGCAGCGCTACGCGAGTCCTCCATCTTGTATTTCGGAAGAATTGAGACACAAGATGGAGGATAAACAACGTTGGGAATGGGTAAAAGGGGGCACGGTAGACCCTCCCTGACCCCCTAGGGGCTTAGGAGGCCCAAAAAAATAAAAATAAAATAAATTTTTGCGGGGTACGCGTACCGGGGAGCGTACCGAGGAGCGTACTTTTGTGAAAAACAGTGAAAAAAGTTAGAGAAAAATAATCATTTTGAGTGATCAGAGGTAGGGTAGCTCTGAAAAGAGCTTTTGGGTTCTGTGGCTGATTTAGGTACCTACAAGTAGGTTCCAATGCACAGTCTTATATTCAGGAGGAATATTCTATTCCCCTCATCTGAGAAGTGCACACCATCTCCTCTGTAGATATCTTGCATGTTGTAACGCAAGTTATTGTTGTATATTGAACCCATTCCATAGTCTCTCATGTAAGCAAAACAGATTTATTCACATGTTTCCGTGCTTTCTCAAATTGTGGACAAAATTGGTTGGACCACTTCCATTTCTGTCTTTGGCATATATTGGAAAATACCAAGGCAGTTTGAGGAAAAAGTGCCATCAATTGTTCAAAGGTGTCCTTTAAAAGCATTTCCAGACCTACCCCAGTCAAAGTGCCTAAGTCATTTCCACCACAGTGGAGAATTATGAGGTTAGGGTGTGGCAGATGCAAAAAGGTTTTCACCAATGGTATCAATTGATGACATCTCAATCCTCTCTGGCCAATCCATTTAATGTTCACATTTGGTAAATCAAGGTTGTGAAAATTTCTGGTAGCTGCATACCTTTGAGCCCAGTGGATGTAGCTATGTACAATATTCCAGACAGAATACATGGTAAGAGGAGGTTCTGGTACAGTCAGATGAAGTGTGGGAATGAAATGGCAGTTGGAACAGTGTGGAGTTTCAGTGCTGTTGAATCACAAGCAATGATTGGTGGATTCAGATAGTTGAAAAATGAAAGTTAGGGTGCATGGTTCTGTTTTGTGAAAGAAGCAATTTGAATGGTTAAGAAAAAGTCATTTAAAGAAACATTGCACTGGATAAGCTGGGGTATTGAGAGGTCAAACATCCTTGCTAAGTTCATTGGCAACATTGTAGAATAAACTTTTAAACCTGAGAGCTCAGTGAGGAGGGAGTTGCTATGGTAACAGGTAGAAAGGGCTGAGGGGGGGAAGGGTGTTGGTTTGAAAATAGAGAGGGAAGAGTTTTGATTGGTTACCATGAGGAATATGTGTATAGAATTAGAGGTTTTCTGAGCCATTCGTGGTTGCAGTGCCTGGAGTACATACCTTTTGCTCTGCTAAAGAAATATTGGTGTGTGTGTCTGACACTGTTTTCAATCTCCTAAAGCATTTGTAAAAGTATGTAATGATTTATTTAATATAGATAGAGAGTTGTATACTGTATGGAGAATATTTGGAAGCATATTGTGGTTTTTAAATGTTGTTTGTGTCATGCTTTTTGATAATGCTTGGTAAAAAGTTTGTACTGCATAGAGGAATTGTATTTTGTAAAATTGTGAAGTTTCAGTAGTGACATGGAATGCTTGTACATAGGACCTGTGCTGTGTTTCTTAAATGTGATGTCAAAAACGATTTTGGGGAAAATGAAAGGCTTTTACATTTTTTAGAAGGAATAAATAATGTGTGCATGCTTAAAGAAATAAATTTGACTCTTTCATAATGATGTTACCTGTGTTAACTCAGTGTAGGAAGCACATTGATTTTCTTTGCATAGAGGAATTGTATTTTTTAAAATTGTGAAGTTTTAGTAGTGACATGGAAATGCTTGTACATAGCACCTGTGCTGTGTTTCTTAAATGTGATGTCAAAAACGATTTTGGGGAAAATGAATGGCTTTTACATTTTTTAGAAGGAATAAATAATGTGTGCATGCTTAAAGAAATACATTTGACCCTTTCACAATGATGTTACCTGTGTTAACTCAGTGTAGGAAGCACATTGAGTTTCTTTGCATAGAGGAATTGTATTTTGTAAAATTGTGAAGTTTCAGTAGTGACATGGAATGCTTGTACATAGGCCCTGTGCTGTGTTTCTTAAATGTGATGTCAAAAACGATTTTGGGGAAAATTAATGGCTTTTACATTTTTGAGAAGGAATACATAGTGTCTGCATGCTTAAAGAAATACATTTGACCCTTTCCCAATGATGTTACCTGTGTTAACTCAGAGTAGGAAGCACATTGAGTTTCATTGCTGTTGGTTTGTGTCATGTTTTTTGATAATGGTTGAATTTCAGTACTGAAATTGAATGCTTGTACATAGGACCTGTGCTGTGTTTCTTAAATGTGATGTCACCTGTGTTACCTCATAATAGGAAGCACATTGAGCTTCTTTGCGGTTGGTTTGTGTCATTTTTTTTGATAATTCTTGGTATGAATATTTGCAAGATAGCGGATTTGTATTTTGTGAAATTGTGAAGTTTCAGTAGTGACATGGAATGCTTGTACATAGGACCTGTGCTGTGTTTCTTAAATGTGATGTGAAAAACGATTTTGGGGAAAATTAATGGCTTTTACATTTTTGAGAAGGAATAAATAGTGTCTGCATGATTAAAGAAATATATTTCAACCTTTCACAAGAATGTCACCTGTGTTACCTTAGATTAGGAATTAGATTGTGCAGATGAGGTGAGGCATGTCCAGAGGGACAGAGAAGGTGAGGCCTGTGTTCAAGACTGTAGTGGGAGAGAGGCCTTTCCTGGGGAGCATAGGTGGTGAGGCCTGTGTCTAAGAGTGCAGTGGACTAGGCTTCATGAAGCCTATCCCCCACTGCAGTCTTAGACACAGGCCTCACCTTCTTTGGACCCCTAAACAGACCTCTCTTCCACTACACTCTTCAATACAGGCCTCACCTCCTCTGCACCCCTAGACAATCCTCACCTCATCTGCAACCCTGAATAGACTTCAACTAATCTGCATGCTAAGACAGGCCTCAGCTTATTTACACCCTTGGACATGCGTCACCTCATCTGCACCCAGTTACCATCAATTATACTCAATACATTGAGGCCTGTCCAGAGGACACACATGTGGTAAGGCTTGTCCAAGGGTCAGAGGAGGTCAGTCCTCTCCACTGTACTCATGGACACTGAATGCTTGTACATAGGACCTGCACTGTGTGTGTAAAATGTTATTTAAAAAACGATTTTGGTGCAAATCAATGACTTTTAGATTTTTGAGAAGGAATAAATAGTGCCTGCATGATTAAATAAATATATTTCAACCTTTCACAATAATGTCACCTGTGTTACCTCAGATTAGGAAGTAGATTGTGCAGTTGAGGTGAGGCATGTCCAGAGGGACAGAGGAGGTGAGGTCTGTGTTCAAGACTGTAGTGGGAGAGAAGCCTTTCCTGGGGAGCATAGGTGGTGAGGCCTGTGTCTAAGAGTGCAGTGGACTAGACTTTATGAAGCCTATCCCCCACTGCAGTCTTAGACACAGGCCTCACCTTCTTTGTACCCCTGGACAGACCTCTCTTCCACTACACTCTTCAATACAGGTCTCACCTCCTCTGCACCCCTGGACAATCCTCACCTCATCTGCAACCCTGAATAGACTTCAACTAATCTGCATCCTTAGACAGGCCTCAGCTTATTTACACCCTTGGACATGTGTCACCTCATCTGCACCCAGTTACCATCAATTACACTCAATACATTGAGGCATGTCCAGAGGACAGAGATGAGGTAAGGCTTGTCCAAGGGTCAGAGGAGGTCAGTCCTCTCCACTGTAGTCATGGACACTGAATGCTTGTACATAGGACCTGCACTGTGTGTCTAAAATGTTATTTAAAAAACGATTGTGTGCAAATCAATGACTTTTAGATTTTTTAGAAGAAATAAATAGTGTGTGCATGATTAAATAAATATATTTCAACCTTTCACAATAATGTCAACTGTGTTACCTCAGATTAGGAAGTAGATTGTGCAGTTGAGGTAAGGCATGTCCAGAGGGACAGAGGAGGTGAGGTCTGTGTTCAAGACTGTAGTGGGAGAGAGGCCTTTCCTAGGGAGCATAGGTGGTGAAGCCTGTGTCTAAGAGTGCAGTGGACTAGGCTTCATGAAGCCTATCTCTCACTGCAGTCCTAGACACAGGCCTCACCTTCTTTGTACCCCTGGACAGACCTCTCTTCCACTACACTCTTCAATACAGGCCTCACCTCTTCTGCACCCCTGGACAATCCTCACCTCATCTGCAACCCTGAATAGACTTCAACTAATCTGCATCCTTAGACAGGCCTCAGCTTATTTACACCCTTGGACATACGTCACCTCATCTGCACCCAGTTACCATCAATTATACTCAATACATTGAGGCCTGTCCAGAGGACACAGATGAGGTAAGGCTTGTCCAAGGGTCAGAGGAGGTTAGTCCTCTCCACTGTAGTCATGGACACTGAATGCTTGTACATAGGACCTGCACTGTGTGTCTAAAATGTTATTTAAAAAACGATTTTGGGGCAAATCAATAATTTTTAGATTTTTGAGAAGGAATAAATAGTGTCTGCATGATTAAATAAATATATTTCAACTTTTAACAATGATGTCACCTGTGTTATGTCAGACTAAGAAGTAGATTGTGCAGATGAAGTGAGGCATGTCCAGAGGTACAGAGGAGGTGAGGCCTATGTTCAAGACTGTAGTGGGAGAGAGGCCTTTTCTGTGAAGCATAGGTGGTGAAGCCTGTGTGTAAGAGTACAGTGGACTAGACTTCATGAAGCCTATTCCCTACTGCACTCTTAGACACAGGTCTCACCTTATTTGTACCTGTGGACAGACCTCTCTTCCACTACACTCTTCAATACAGGCCTCAGCTCTTCTGCACCCCTGGAGAATCCTCACCTGATCTGTAATGCTGAAGAGACCGTTTGTTTTTTGTCATTGCTTTGTTGTTTGGTAATAGTGGTCTATAATGTGCTATTTTTTTCTTTAACACAGATTGAAATCAAGATTTCAAGAGTAAAGAAATATGCCCTCAAGGCAAAGGAGAAGGAAAGATGATAAGCGTAACAAAACAAAAACAGCAACGGAATTACAGCACTCCTCTACAACAAATACTTCAAAAACCTGGAAAAAAGCTCCTGGTAAGAGAACTAAGTCTTTCTTACGGAACATATATAGATAAAAAAAAAATGTTGCACAGAATGTAGAAAATGAGAAGGAGAGAGCAAATTTGAAAAGGAAGGAGAGGCCCTCAAAAAATGGTACTACTGGAGCAGGAGAGAATAATATGTATAGAAATGGAAGGCAGAATCAGTTTAGAGACATTCGTAAACAAATGTTTCACAATAGGGTGGTTTTAAATTTGTTAAAAAACATTAGGAAAAGTAAACAGAGAGCTGCTTTTTATAAGAAAAAGAAAAGTGTAGAGAAGATTGTTGATCAGGCTTTTGAAGTTAAGAAAAAATTATTTATTTTAATAATCAATAGAATTAGGACACTTAACAAGACAATTGATGTTTTCAAATCAAACAGTAGATGGAAAAGAGTAATTAATCGGACTAATTTTTGTAAAGTTTTTTCAGGAGAATGGATGCACAGTTCAAGTTGTGAGCCATTTTTTAATGAGGAAAGTTACTTCCAGGAGAATTATTTAGTGCATGCAGTTGACACCAGTGGTCGAGCATATGAGGTGAAAGACGGTTGTCCGATTGAAAAAGAGAAACTTGTGCGTAGAGAACCAGAAGAGGTGTTAACTGATGAAGTTTTAGGGAGACGTACTAAGGGTCCAGTGTACACTTGGAAGTGTAGTAGTATTTGTAGTGTGCGACAGGAATCAATTGATTTGTTTTGTAATTTCTTACGTACATATAGTAAGAAAAGTCTAAAACAGAAAATGAAGATGTTGCAAGACTTAGATCCTTGCATAGTGAGAGAAAACACAGGTTTGCAAGGGCATTCACTGGCTTTTCTTTCTAGAAAAGTCTGTCAGAGTGTTTTTCATCATTTTAGGATGTTAGCAGTGCATCATACCAAAATGAGGAAATTAGTGAGAATGTTGTATTATGCAAACAGTCCAGCACTTAAGCTTAAACAATTAAACAGTGCTCTTTTGCATGGAACTGAATTAGATGTGAAGAAGATTTGTGAAGAAATTGAGATTTGTTATATTGGTGAAAAAGAGGACAGTGTAGAAATTGACACAGAAATTCAAGGTAATGTGGAAGACAATGTACAGATTTCAAGTACAGAAAAGTTTGACCAGGAAATTACCAGGTTTAAGGTGAAATAAAGTGAAAGGCCGAATTTTACTTGTGTGTGTTGTCGACGAACTCATTATAAGCATCAAACTAGATTAGTTGATTTATACGTAAAAAGTGAAAAGATAAATAATTATGAGTGGAAGGATTTTGCCACTTATTTGTGGGTGGAGAATTCTTTTGATTTGAGTTCTGATCAGTGTATTTGTAAATATTGTTATGATAAATTAAATCAAAACAGAATGCCTGCTAGAGCTCTTCATAATAATCTGGAGTTGGTAGACATTCCTCCTGAATTGATGGATTTAAATACATATGAGTCTATTTTGATTCAATGTGTCCATCCTTTTCAGGCTATTGTTCGCATGGAGCCTAAGATAGGAAAATTGCCTCCTTCTGATTTACAGAGAGGATTAAAGGGAAGAGTTGTTTATTTGCCTCTAAGTTTCAAGAAAAATATTGCTATATTGGTGTAGAGAAAGTGGAAGAGGAACCTCTGGTTATTCTAGTTAATGGGGTTCCGACAAAGAGTAAGAAAATCTGGCAAGATTTAGTGGATGTTGGGAAAGTCAAAAAGGAAACGTTGTATTTGGTCAAAAACAATGAGTACTATAAACATGTATGTGCTGAAGCAGAGGAAACCGCTGCAGATGAAGACAGTGATTGTTCAGCTGGCCAAATTGAAAAAGTTGATGTGTCTAGAAGTGAAGAAATTTATGAACATTATACTGTTCATCCTTTGCATTCCAAAGAAGTGATGGGGAATGCAATTGACTTGTTTCAAATGAAAGCAGCAAAAGGAAGTCCCATTAGTGTATGGGAAGAAAGTTTGGAAGCTCGTTGTTTTCCACATTTATTTCCAACAGGTCGAGGTGGACGATATGACGATCGACCACTTCAAATTCCTGCATCTGAATATCGAACCGTAAGAATATATGCTGAAGATCCAAGGTTTTGCCAATGCATTCCCTATTTGTTTCATCTACTGTATGAAAGTGACTTGTCTGGGCTTTCTTATGCAGTAAACCATATACTGAAAAGTGGAGCACATCTGCAAAATGTTTCGGTGAGGAACTTTATGGAGAAAGTGAATCTGCAAGATAATATTTTGGAATCTCATTTAATCAATCTCATGGCATGTCAGCGTGGTACAAATGAGTATTGGTACCGTCATCATGGGGAATTGAAATGTATGCTAAGAAACTTAGGAACTCCTACATGGTTCCTCACTCTTAGCTGTGCCGAGTATGCATGGGACGACTTACTTCAATTTCTACGAGAGGCAAATGCAAATATACAAAATATAGAATTCAAAACTGCTAGAGAACTGTGTTCTTTGGATCCAGTGAATGTATGCAGATATTTCAATTATAGATTTGAAGCTATGAAGTCTTTTATTACCAACAAAAAAAATCCTCCCCTTGGAGAGGTTTGGGATTTCTTTTGGAGAAAGGAGTATCAAGCAAGAGGTGCTCCTCACATACATATGTTGTTGTGGATTAAAGATGCACCCAAATTTGGAACAGATTCGGATGAGACAGTAATGAGCTTCATTGAAGAGTATTCAGCATGTGCTGTTCCGAAAACTACCGAAGAAAACAGTTTAAGGCAACAAGTTTTACGCTTTCAATCCCATCGTTGTGGAAAGTACTGTTGTCGAAAATTCAGAAACAAGGACAAGTTCTATACAAAATGTCGTTTCGCGTTTCCACGACCAGTGATTTCTAAAGGAAGAGTAAATAATTTGATGTCTTCTCTGCGACATACTGTGACGAGGAAATCACCCAAAAATACATACAATTTAAAAAGAAAGGAAGAGTCCAAGTACATCAACGACTACAACCCAGTGATTTTGTCCATGTGGAATGCTAACATGGATATTCAGTTCGTTGCTGACAACTCTATTGCTGTGGCTCGATATGTGACGTCTTACATCACAAAAAAAGAAAAAACGGAACTGAAGGAAATGTGGGAGGATATTTCACATGAAAAGAGTCTAAGCAAGAAATTATACAGTTACAGTCTGAAGATGTTGTCACATCGAGAAATTGGAGCATATAAATGTTCTGATCAATTGTCATCAGCAAGTCTATATGCCAAATCTAGAACCATCATTTGGGTGAGTCTAGGTCTTGCTGCAACACGAAACCGAGTTTTGAAATCTGTACAAGAAATAGAGTATTTGGCGGAGAAAGAACCAGACAGTACAGATATTTTGAAGACAAACATGTTGGATACATACTATCCAAATAGAAGTAGTCATCTTGAGAACAGTTGTTTGTATGAAGTTCTGCAAAACTATATTTATAAGAGGACCATCAGAGAAGATATCAACAATGGAATATATGCTATCATTGGGTGTGAAGGATGTCTAGTGAAGCAGAGAAAAGGCCATTTGATTAATCATCGAAAAATGAGTTGCGCAAATCCAGAGAAAAGGGAATTTTACTATTTAGCTCTTTTGCAACTCTTAAAGCCATGGCGTACAGAAGAGGAACTACTTGGAGATTTTCTCTGTTACGAAGATTCTTTTAATGCAACCAAGGATACCATAGAATGTCCTGTTTTTCCAAATTATCTGCAAATGTTGAATGAAGAAAAAGAGCAAGAAGCCACAATTGCTGTAGAGATTGCTAGAGACAGTTCTCAAGACAGTCAGAGTTCTGCTTCATTGAGTCAGGATCCACTAGGAGGACCAATTATCCTAAATGAAGCTGCCACTGCCATGGATGAGGTGGAAAGAGCTATGGAACAAGCTCAAGATGATGTAGTTAACTTAGAAGATTTGGTGAAACAACTAAACCTTGAGTAGAAACAGATATATGACGAAGGTTGAACATGGATTCAGTCATGAGAAAAAAGAGTGCTCATGTACATTATTTAAGCCTGTTCAACTGTACATGAGTGGAGAAGTGGGAACTGGAAAAAGTTTTCTGATTAAAGCAATTGCAACTTATCTGCAGAAAAGGAATGAATCACCGCTGTCTTGTGTTGTTACCGCTCCAACTGGGCTGGCAGCACATAATATTAAAGGGATTACTTTACATCGTTTACTGATGCTGCCAGTCGAGCATGATAACAAATTGCAATACCACAAGCTATCTGGAGATGCGTGTTCCGAAGTTTCCAGAGTTTTGAAGAAAATGAAACTTGTTATCATTGATGAAGTAAGCATGGTCTCAAATCTAATGCTTGCTTTTGTGCATTTGAGAATGCAAGAAATTCTTAGAACAGAGTATGATGTGTTATTTGGAGGGAAACACATTATTGTTTTTGGAGATCTACTGCAGTTGACTCCAGTGAAAGGACAACCAGTGTTTAAAATGGTCACGCATGAAGATACCAGGAAGTGCCTAGGAAGCATTGGAAACGTCAATATATGGTTAAATTTTAAATATACAGAACTACTCCAAAATATGCGGCAGGCAAAGGATGAAGATTATAAAAAATTTCTACAAGATGTAAAAATCGGAAAAGTAAGTCAGCAGGTGAAAGAAGCTTTACATGGACGATTAATTTCAAATTTGTACCCAAATGAAAACATCCTTCCAGAAAATATATATATTTTTTTTTGTAAAACTTTTTATTGATTTTATAACACAAACACAAACAACTTGCAAGGAGGAAGAAAGAGACATCAATATACACAACGTTGCATTACATGGTGTTGGAGCGGGAAGGACAATCCAATGGGCATTTGTTCTATCGAGAAAGAGTTGCACAGGGGGGGGGGCAGAAGAAACAAATTGCAAACAGTATACAATAGTGTGTGAAGGAACCCTCGGGTTACGGGGACATAGATGCAACATCAGGGTCGGGAAGAGGAGGGGCACATATATCACCACGATAAGTGTTCCACTGAGTCCATATCTTTCCCCGTTTCTGGGGGGTACCACGAGAAATATACACAGTTTTTTCTCTGAACATGCACCAGTCCATGTTTTGTTTCCATTTCAGAAGTCGGGGCGGGCCCTGAGCGCCCCACAATTGCGCAATGTCTCTTTTGGCAATCATGTTGCCCAAGGTCACCCACCGAAGCTGCGACACGGAGTAATCATTCGGTTCCCATACGTTCAGCAGGCATCTCCTAGCTTCCGGCATCGATCGCACCCCGGTAACCTCACTCATCACCTCGTATACACGGGTCCAGAATCGCACTATCTCAGGGCACTCCCAGATGATATGTAAAAAGGTGCCCAGGAGACCACAGCCACGCCGACACATACCATCCACAGAGAAGCCCATATGCAACAAACGGGGACCAGTGACATACACTCTATGCAGGATTTTAAGTTGCACAAATCTAAGGTGCGCCTGGATGGCCACCTCTTATGGGGAGGAGATCGCTGCCTGCCAGTCCTCATCGTCCAGCTCCAGCCCATCACTAGTCCAGACCTCACGAAGTCGAAACAGGAGATCAGACCTGGAGTTGATTAATTTTTTATAAATAAGCGAAATCGTACTATCAGGAACATGTCCATCCAGTACCCTGTCCTCAAGTGGGGACGACTCCGGAATATCCACACCCGAGGGGAAGACCGAGAGCACCGCGTGGCGAATCTGAGCATAGCGAAAGAATTTGCGATTGCTCAAAGCGTACTCGGTTTTCAATTCCTCAAACGTCTTCATTCTCCCCTTAGTCCAAACATCATCAATCCTGCTGATACCAATCAAGTCCCACCTATCAAACCCCCGGGACTGCCAAAGTGAGCCAAGTCTATCAGACGCGTACAGGGGGGTGGCACGAGTCACTTTATCAGTCCACCCAAGCGCCATGGAAGCATGTCGCCACACCTGGACGGCCGTCCTAGTGGGGCCCGTCACGTTGCGAGGGGTGAGTTTCGAGTAGAGGGCTCTGTTGTAGTCACCCCCCGGTAACAACCATTTGTCCATCTCGAAGGCCGGATTCGGCAAAGGGCCATACATGCAATGATTTATTGCCCCCAGTTGAGACGCCCAATAATAGCGACGGATATCAGGCAAGGCAATTCCACCATCGTACCACGGGAGCGACAATTTAGCAATGGCGATCCGGGGCCTACCCCCCCACACCAGTCGTCTCTGTAAACTCTCACCCTCACGGAAGTATGTAGCCGGGACAACGTCAAGTGTGTTTTGCAATGCGTAGAGGAAGCGGGGCAGTGACATCATCTTAAACAATGCCGCTCTACCCAGGGGAGAGAGAGGAAGTTTCCCCCAGGCGACCACGTCCGCTCGAAGGCGCTGAAGAGGGGGCAGTAAATTACGGTCGAACCGGAGTGCAGGGCTCAGCGAGATAAAAATGCCTAGATATTTAAAGCCATCCTCTACAATCGCGATAGGACAGCCGCTTGGCAGAAGGGGGGCGGTACCCGACAGGACGTATACACAGGATTTAGACCAGTTGATGACAAGACCTGAGTTTTTGCGGAAGGATGTTAGGACATCAAACAGTACAATGAGGGATTTACGGGGTGACGTAAGATAAAGCAGAATATCATCAGCGTAGAGAGATACACGGTCCTCAAACTCCGAGTTCCATCTAATGCCCTTCAGGGACGGTTCCCACCGCAACCAGGCCGCCAGCGGTTCCAAGGCAAGAGCAAACAACAAGGGGGACAGGGGACAGCCCTGTCGCGTCCCTCTGCTCAGTGCAAAGGGCACAGAGGCCCGACCATTGACCACCACCTGGGCCATGGGACCGGCGTAAAGCAATTTGACCCACCGAACGAAGTCCGAACCCAAACCAAACTTAGCAAGAACCGCCCACAAATACGGCCATTCTATTGTATCAAACGCCATCATAGCGTCCAAGGACGCCAAGATGGCGGGCTCACGCAACGTCTCGGCCCGTGCCAGAACTCCATGCAACCTTCGGAGGTTAAGCGCCGTGTTACGATGCGGTATAAAGCCGGATTGATCAGGGTGAACCAGGTCCCCAATAACGGTCGCCAAACGTGTCGCCAGCAGCTTGGCCAAGATTTTAGGTTCCGCATTAATCAACGAAATGGGTCGAAAAGAGGCGCAGCGATCCTGAGGTTTACCATCCTTGTGGATGACAACAATAGTGGCCAGTCTCTGGTCTGGCGGGAGAAACCCCACCTCCAAAGACTCAAGAAACATAGAGCGCAAATGAGGAGCTAGCGAATCTGGGCGCAGTTTATATAGCTCAATGGGGAGCCCATTAGGGCCCGAGGCCTTGCCGGAGCGGACCGAACGGACAGCGGCGGCAACCTCGTCCACAGTAGGCGGAGCATCCAGAGCATCTCTATCAATATCAGACAATCGGGGAAGTGCAATATCACGCAATAACAGGTGGGAGTCCTGCTCCGATCGATCAGACACCTGGGAGTACACCTCACGGAAATAATCGGCAAAACATGCAACAATATCAACAGGGTCCGTATAACACTCTCCATTCTCAGCAACAATCACAGGGACGACACGACTCGCACTTTCTCTCTTATCCAACCAAGCAAGCAGTTTCCCAGCCTTATCACCCACATCATACAGGCGCCCCTGCTGTTCCCTCCCCATTTCCTTAGCAGCTTCAGTGACCAGAGCTCTGTATTCATGTTGTTTCAATTCCAGTAGATGTAACCCCTCAGTGCTAACCCCAGATTCCAAGCCCTCCTCCAGGGCCGTGACCTCCCCCTCAAGTCGAACCGTCTCAGCACGGTTGGCCAACTTCACGCTACCAATCAATGAGAGGGCCTGGCCACGAATGACAGTCTTGTAAGCTTCCCAAAGTACACCAGGGGAGGAAACAGAGCCCACATTTTCCTCAAAATAACAATCGTGTGCTTTAACCAGCTCATCCCTGACCCTGGGGTCTTTCAAATACCAGGGGTTGATCGGGGTCACGCGGCCCGCCGAACCCTGCCGTGCATCAACCACCAGCCAAAGCGGAGAATGATCCGAAATACCCAGTGCCAGATGTTTAACTTCCCGTATAAGGGATGCATAGGCCGAGGGCAGTAAAACGTGATCTAACCTCGAGAGACTACCATGAGCACCAGAATGATAGGTATATTGCAACTGTCTCGGGTGAAGCAGCCGCCAGCAATCAGTGAGCCCCAACGTCTCCAGGAAGTCGCTCAACCAAGTCTGGGCCCTCGGCAGTTCCCTGGGAGGGTAACGATCATGCATTCCCGAGACCACCGCATTAAAGTCCCCCCCAACCAAAAGCAGACCCTCGGGGAGGCCCAGGATAAGGCCACTCAGATCAGCAAAGGTGGTGGCCTGGAGGCCCGGGGGCACGTACACAGAAAGCAGAATAAGAACCTTCCCCTCCCAGCGCCCCACAATGGCGGCGTATCGTCCCTTATCATCCAAAATGACATCATCAATGGCCAAGGGGAGGGAGGCCCGAACCAGAATGCCCGCCCCTCTAGAGCCCGAGGTGAAACCTGAGTGCGCCACAAGGCGATAACCACGCCTATTCAAAGCGTAGCACTTGTTGCCGAGCAAATGAGTCTCCTGCAGTAAGACAACATCTGGAGTTAAACGTTTCAGCAATTGCAACACCACCCTCCTCTTAATCCCATCCCCCAACCCGTTCACGTTCCAACACAATAACCGAAGTCCCCTACCCCCCATCCCCGTGTCCAGCCCCTCCCCAGCTCCACACCCAGAGCAACTGCAGAAAACAGGAGTGCGCCTTTCCTCCGCCTTGCAAGTAACAAGAAAAGTCAAACAAACAACCCAGCCCCCCCAACAATGTCAAAACAACTATACCCCCCACCCCGCACCCCTGCTGAAGACCAAAGAGCCCCATAAACTCGCAGTGTGCCTGTCGCCCAACCACCCAACTAATCTACGAAAAGAAAACCCAGGAGGAGAAAGGACCCATTCACCCCCCACCCACCCCCAAAAAGACTATTTCTTGCAAACATAAAAAACACAACATAGCACAGTTCAAAGCCAACGGGAAAGGTACGGGGTCAAAGTCAACAGTTACTCTTGCTCCGTCGGGCCACCTTCCGCCCGATCCGACTTGCCAGAGTCCTCAAAAGGTTCATGATCCGTGGGCAGCGTGTCAAGCCAGTCACTCACAACCCCAGGATGGTCGAAGAAAAAAGTACGATCTTTATGCACCACCCGCAGGCGGGCCGGAAAGAGCATGGCATACTTCATAGACCTTTCCCGGAGTCTCTTCTTGACCCCTTGAAACCCCAGCCTCTGTTTCTGGACCTGTTGTGTAAAGTCCGGATAGAAGCTTACAGTAGAGTTCTCAAAGGCAATGGGACCAGACTGCCGCGAAGCCTGCAGGATAGCGTCTCTGTCCCGGAAATGAAAAATCCTCGCAATAATAGGTCGAGGGTTAGCACCCGATTTAGGTGTGCCACCGGGGATCCTGTGTGCACGTTCGACAGCGAAAAACTTGCTGAGACCCTTGGGCGCCAGGTGATTCAGCACCAGGTCTTCCACCAATAAGTCCGTCGAGGCAGCAGTCGATGATTCCGGGACCCCAATCAGGCGGATGTTATTGCGCCTGGCACGGCTTTCATAGTCCTCTAGGCGCCCAGAATAATAACCATTGGCTTTCCTCAGATTCCCGACTTCCGTCTGCAAGTCAGATACGTCGGTGACCAGGCTAGAGGTCTTAAGATCCAAGGATTTGACCTTTTCGTTTGTCTTCGCCAAGTCCGCCCTGATCAGATTGACATCAACCGCCACCGTATCCAGTTTGAGAGTCAAGGCCTCATATTGTTGCCCCAATGAGGCCTTCATACCAGTGATGGCACCCATGAGATCTCGCAGCGAGGGCTCGTCCTCAATCGATGAGTCCTCCGGCATTGTCGTCGAGGTTTTAGCTGTTGCTCCCGGTGAACCCTTAGCTTGAGTGTACCTGTCCATAATGTTCGTTTGCAGAGCACACCCTCGAACGCCCGGTTTAGGCCCGCGCTTCCCACCTTCAGGCTTGGTGGCCATCTTGGATCCTGGACCCGTACGGGTCGCCTGTTGACGGGTAAAAATGGTGACTGCGGTGGCGAATGTAGGACCAAAAGGGCGAAGGTGGCGCCAGTCTCAGATCTGGAAACCGCTACAGGTCGGCAGTAGGAACAGAGAGACCAAGGGTGTAGGAGTGTCCAGCCGCCCACGGAGCCGACAAAGTCAGGTTGAGCTCCGGACAGAAATCGAAACCGAAAGCTATCACCATCCCACGCAAGTCTGGCAGTCCGTTGTTGTTCACTTACTGAACGGCAAGCGAGACAAGATAGCGCGGGGCGTCACCATGGAGCAGGCCGGAAAACTGCGACAGTCTGTAGCTCTGGACCCCGAAGTCCAAAAAAGTTCGTTGAAACAAATAGATGAGCAGTAGAACTGTGCCAATAAACACCCGTCGTCTGAACCAGGATAAAGTACAGGATAGTCGATGGAGGTGGCGAGGGTCCGGGAGCCCTGTGCTCACGCGACCATCTTGGGTGCGCGCGAAGCTCCTCCCCAGAAAATATTTTTAAGAAAATTAACGAGAAGAAATCTGTGATATGTTTGATGCCAACTCTGAAAGAATGTTCCATGTTCAACAACAAAATGTTAAAGTTAGAAAATGAAGAGATAGTGAAACTCGAAGCTATAGATAAAATAGATCATATGGGAGCAACAATTATTTTGTCTGAAAATTTGAAATCAAAATTGGATTCATAAGAGAAGACTATATCTAAAACTGCTGGTTTTGAAAAGACTCTGACTGTGTGTTTAAATTTTCGTATCATTTTGAGAAGGAATTTAAATGTTGAAAGAGGTCTGGTAAATGGAGCAATGGGTCATGTTGTTGGTTTTGTGAATTACAAAAATAGAGATGGAATTAAAATTTTAAAAATTAAATTTGATGGCATTGATGAAATAGAACAAATTTGTCGTTGTTCAGCTAGATTTTTGCTTGTGAAAGACTTATATGTTTGCCGAAAACAGTTTCCTGTTTGTTTGGCATATGCGGTGACAATCCATAAATCTCAAGGTTTAAGTGTAGATAGCGCTTTGGTGAACATTGGAAGTTCTGTGTTTAAAGAGGGTATGGCATATGTGGCATTATCACGAGTGAGAACTTTATCAGGATTGTACTTTTTTTTTTTTTTTTTTTTTTTTTTTTTACGGGGTTCAAATCTGCTTTATTGAAATAAAAGTAGTAGGATACACAGCTTGGATCGCCTACAACCCGGAGGCCGGCAGCAATGGAGAAGCAACAACACACAGCCTGGAAGCCGGCATCCCGGGGGCCCGGCGGCAAAGTATAGAGTACCGCTGCATCACATCAGTATCCGGTGGAGCAGGCCAAGCAAGGATGAGCAGCAGTCGAACAGATTTTTTGAGCGAGAGAATATTCTCACTATTGGTTTGTTGTCTGTGAAACAAGAACCACGAAACATCCCAACGAGTTAACAAACTAAGAGGTGTCGCATGACTGTGTTGCGTTAGAGTATGGTAATGGTGCATCGCGGCCATCCTGGCAGGTGGCGCTGCGCGGGGAGATTAACTGTCCTAGTCTCGATTTCTAGTGTGAATGGAAGGTCGCGGGGTGCAATCTCAGGATCAGCAGGGTATGAAGGACACAGTGTACCAGAGGCGGGACCTTCCGTCTATGTGGCAAGGAGGACGCTTGGGCACAGAAAGGGGTAAGGAGGCAGCGCTGTTCATCCAGGGTGATAGGCAATGTCTAGAAATGTGTCATTGTAGCTGGGGAGTGTCGGGTTCATCGCTTGACTGCGCATCGTCTGGTGAGTGTTTAAGCAAATAGTGTACCAGTGGGTCCCAGATGTTCCCAGGCCGGCAAGAGAGAGGCAACAGCTCAGCAAAGGTGGTGTGCTGGTCTTGGCAGTATGTCAAGTCAGTTAGCCAATCCTTGAACTTGGGAGCTCTGCCCCTGCTCCAGCGGCAAGCAACACGTCTCTTGGCCAAGAGCAATGCTATGTCAATGAATTTTCTGCATTCCCTAGATAATTGCTTGGTATATCCAAGGATAGCCACCAGAGGGTCCGCAGGAACCTCCTCATCTACCATTTCCGCGACGGCTTCGATGACCTGTCGCCAGTAGTCAGCAACCTGGGGGCAGGACCATGCCAGGTGGAGAAAATCAGCATGTTCAGCACGGCATCGTTCGCAGCGATCATTATCGGCCAGTCCAAACCTGAATTTCCGGACCGGCGTGTAATACATCCTCTGAAGGAATTTATAGTGTATTATTTTCAATCTGCAGCTGGCCGAGATGCGGGAAGTTAATACGCAGCAGTATTTCCATTGGTCATCCGAGACATCTGTTCCCAGTTCCGCCGACCAGTGCAATCGGGCAGCAGAAGCCTGTAAAGGAGCAGCTCCGCGAAACTGGCGGTAGAGCCCAGAGACCAAATGGGTCCCATCCTGTGACTCTAAAAGATAGTGTAGTGGCGGCAGGGTCGCAGGCTCATCAGGATAGTCAGGTAGTATGTCACGCATCCCAGCGCGTAGTCGGATATAGTAAAATAGGTCAAGGGGCGAATGGTTATGCGTTCCAAAAAATTGATCGGCTGATTTGAAAAGTCTGTCGTGGAACAGGTCTCCCCAGCAGGCAATAAGAAGCTTGCCACAAAGCTGCCGAAACCCTACTTCCGATAGCAAGGCCAGACGTGGATGATAAGTAAGGGGAAGTTTGGGGGAGTAGGGCAGCGTGCAGAGCAGTCGGCGAGCAATGCGGCGCCATGCATCCAGCGTGCAAGAAACCGAGGTATTCGAAGTGGTGATGGAAGTCTCGGGACAGTGCAGCAGGCCAGTCAGCGGGAGGGGGTGCACTATCCAGTCCTCCACCGCTATGTGTGGCATGAATGGAGTAGGGGCCATCCAATGATAGGTGTAATGCGCCTGCGCGCATAAATAGTATGTTTCGAAATCGGGGACATCAAACCCCCCTTGGTCGTAGGGTAGGGTCAATGTCGACCATTTCAAACGGGGAGACTTACCGCCCCAAAAAAGTCTGCGCAACTCCGTGCGAAGTGTCTTGAAGAAAAAGGCACCAGGGTAGTAGGGAATATTGAGGAAAAGGTACAGGAATCGGGGCAATAATATCATTTTTATAAGGGAAGCTCTACCAGCCATGGAGAGAGGCAACGTGATCCACCTATCAACAGAGGCAGCAAGTTTGGTCATGGCTACGCCATAATTGGAGCGGAGTGTCTCGTCCTTGGTGCGCGCGATACGAATCCCAAGATATCTGAGATCATCACGGCACCACACCAATGGGTAATCTAGGGGGAAGTCGTGCACAGCATCGGTGAGAGGAAAAAATTGCGATTTAGACCAATTGATGTGAACGCCCGACTGACCTCCGAAAAGGACAAACTCACGAAGCAGGGGATTAAGGTGTTGATCCGGGTATTTGACGTACAGCGTTATGTCATCCGCATAGAGGGATACATCGATTTGCCGCTGCAGACACTGTACCGCTCCTGCTCGGTGTAATTGGCGCAAACGGCAAGCCAAAGGTTCCACTGCTATAGCGAATAATAGAGGCGAGAGCGGACATCCCTGACGGGTGCCTCTCGTAAGGTTGATGGGTGGCGACAATTTTCCATTTATCAGCACTTTTGCCGTGGGATCTGTGTATAGGAGGCGCACCCAGGCCAAGAACATTGTAGGGAAACCCATGCTGGCCAAGACCGAGAAGAGGTAGGGCCATTCGACAGAGTCGAACGCCTTGGAGGCGTCCAGGAACACAGCTGCCACAGGGATATCAGGGTGGACTGTGCGGAGCAGGGAGAAAAGGGTGCGGAGATTATGAGATGTAGACCTGCCCGCCACAAATCCAGACTGATCAGGTAGGACAAGTCTGGTCATGAGTAGTGAAAGTCGTGTGGCCAGGACCTTAGCAAGGATCTTGACGTCACAATTTAGAAGGGAGAGCGGGCGGTAAGAATCGCAGGAGGTGGGATCCTTATCCGGTTTCAGAAGCGAGGTGATAACCACCTCCCGCATAGAGCAGGGCAGTATCCCATCAGCCAACGATTCGGCAAACACCTCACTCAGCACGGGAGCCATGATTTCAATATAGGCCTTGTAGAATTCAGCCGGGATGCCATCGAGCCCCGGGGCTTTACCGTTCTTGAGGGACATGATGGCTTCGCGGATCTCATCGAGCTCGAAGGGCGCAGCAAGGAATTCCCTATCTCCATCACTAAGCCAGCAAAGGGCCACTTCGCTCAAGTATTCGGCATATGGAGCGTCCTCCTCCGCCGTGGATGTATATAGTGTCGAGTAGTGTGTCGTGAAGGTAGTAAGGATCGCATCTGTTTCTCTAATGGCGGCGCCAGTTGCATCAGTAAGCTCTAAGACAGTGTTGTGTGCGCGTGGCGTGCGTGTAAGTGAAGCCAGCACTTTCCCAGGTCTCTCCCCTTCACAGTATCTCCGGGCCACCCAGTGTTTACCCCGATATTTCACCTCCCTGGCAGCCTCTTCCTCATATTTGGACAGCGTGTCCCTAAAGGTCACCTGCAGGCGTGGATCATCATCTACCGCCATTTGGAGCTCCAGAGCACGCAGCTCTGTCTCTAGTGTGGTGATGGTGCGCAGGATAGAACGTAGGACCCCATGGCATTTGGAAATGCAGAACCCCCTAATAGTGACCTTGAAGGCCTCCCATATGTGCTCTACCGACTCCACTGAGCCCTTGTTTCTAGGGAAGAATTCTCTAATTTCTTCACCCAGCTCTGTGCGAAAGAGCTCGTCAAGGAGCACGTCGGGGCTTAGCCTTCACTGTGGTCTCGGACTGTCCCAACCGGGGGTTCTGAACTGCAACTTCACAGGGCTGTGATCTGAAAAAGTTCTGGGCAAGTGGTCAACCCCTATCAGCTCCTTAGTGATGTCTCGGGTAACCAAGAAATAGTCCAGGCGCGCCCATGTCCCGGTGTGAGGTGTGAAGTGTGTGCCCTCCCGCCCGAGGGGATACAGGTGTCGCCAGGCATCAAACAGACCACCCTCCTCCACCACTCCCTCCAAAATCTCCCTGGCTCGGGGCTTGTAGGAGCTACCACCATCCGCCCTGTCAAGGGGGGGCGCCAGCGCCAGATTAAAATCACCACCCCAGATGACATGTCGTGCCCCTATGGAAACAATCCTACCCCATAGTGTGGAAAAAAAGGCAGGTGAATCAACATTCGGTGCATACATAGAGACAAATAAATAGATGTCATGTCCTACCCTGCCCCACAGCAAGACATACCGCCCCTCCCTATCCACCTCTTCCCCAAAGCGATGGAAAGGCACGCCATGGGCAATGAGAATCGCCACGCCCCTCGCATATGTCGAATAGGAGGAGAAGGCACGGGTACCTGCCCATTTGAGTCCAAAGGAGTTGTCGCTGCGTATGGGCATGTGCGTCTCCTGCAGCATGGCAACTTGTACATGATGTCTATTCAAGTAAGCAATAACATTTCTGCATTTTTTAGCATTGTTCAACCCCCGGACATTCCACGATAGACATGTCAGTCGCGCAGCAGCGTTCACAGCAGCCATGGACATAGCGACAGCAAAGACGAGCCCAAGAGGGCCAAACAAAGGATCCACCGCCACCCCCAAAGGACCGAGTCATACACCAGGCGAAGTAATATATACACAGCGCATTCAATGCTAACCTCACAAAAACTAGCCCCCCCCACCCACCCCAGCATCCCAAACATGCCAGTAGCCTTGGATCCCCTCAACGTGAACCCCCCCTTCACCCTCCCCCCCAACTTCAGAGAGGCAAACAGCCAAACAAACAATAAGTCAGTGGGGAACACCCAATAGGGGTACATCAGAAAGTACGCGCTGCCACTATCCGGCCCAGAGCTCCAAACTGTACCGTCCCTGGTGGAGTCTAGGGCCAAGAGAGTGGTCCTTGGTATACGTTACCACTGGGGTGCAATGTCCAGATGATCGCCGCTCACGCATCTCCCCAATTCTCAAGTGGTGTGTTAATGCCAGTTAGTGATCCGGTATGATGCAAATGTGAGGCAGAGTATATAAGATCCGTTAGTCTGCATGGTGCTCAGGAGGCAGGTCATCATTCTCTTGTTCGTCTGCAGGGGCCTGGCCATCTCTGCGTGCTCTTCGGATCGTCTTGAGGAAATCCTCAGCTTTCTGCGGGTTGGTGAAAAAGCGTTGCCTGCCCTGGTGGGTGACTCTAAGCTTCGCTGGGTACAAGAGGGCGTAGTCTATCTGGGCCTCCCGCAGTTTTTTCTTCACTGGGAGGAATTTGCGCCGCTCGTCCTGGACCATCGGGGTGAAATCAGGATAAATGGAGAATGTAATGCCCTCAAACCTCAGTGATCCTTGTGTCCGGGCAGCCCTGAGGGCCGTGTCGCGGTCCCGATAATTCAAGAGACGAGCAATGATAGGTCTCGGTGGCAGGCCTGGTTGGGGCATAGGCGCCAAGGATCGGTGGGCCCTCTCCACAATGAATTGGGATGAGAAAGCTTCATCTCCGATCGATCCCTTGAGCAGTTTCTCCACATAGAGCTCCATCCTGCCCGTAGCAGTGGATTCCGGCACATTCGTAATGCGGATGTTATTCCGGCGGCTTCGCGCCTCCAAATCCTCGTTCTTCGCCGCTATGATGCGGAGGAGATTGTCCATTCTCGCTAGGTGCGTCGTATGGGACGCGGCGGCATCAGTGTTATCGGAGATTCTCTGCTCCGCAGATGCAAAGCGCTCCTCATGGCGATCTACCTTATGGACCAGGGCGTCCAGCCTAGCCGTGACGCCGTCCACCTTCTCTACGACGGTGGCGAAGCCTTGACGCATCTCCTGTATCAGGTTGGTAAGGTCCGCAGCAGGAGCGATGGGTGGGGCAGGCTGTGGTGGCGGTACGCTGGGCCCCGGATTCATCTGCGCCGACGTGTTGCTCTTGCGTGTGTTATCGAAGCTCAGCTTAGGCTGGCGAGTCTCAGGCCGTCCCATGGTTGTGACCGGAGGCAAGTGAGAGGCCAAAAAGGAAGAAATAGGGCGACAGAGCACTGCGGGTAGGAGACAGCCAGGAGTAGGTAATAGGGTCCCAGGCTCAGTGTACTGTAGTATACCGCAATGCAGCCGGCGCCACCAGTAGCGCTAAATGGTCGCCAACCGCCCAGCGGTAGTGGTCGCTGGTCCAGTCCTGGGCACCCGGTTGCAGTAGCAGGCACTCGCCGTGTGATAGCCAGGTAGTGCAGAGGCCAGAGCAGCGTCCCTCCCGATGGGCTGTAGGGTCAAAGCCAGGGAGGCAGACCAGTGTCAGGAGTAGCGCCGCACATAGACTAGTGCCTCTCAGTATGGCAGCTGTGTGATACGTGTACAGCCCCCAGCGCATCCAGCGCTCGAAATAGTCTATAACCCAGCAATGCGGGATAGTGTGAGGGGGGGCAACCCCTACACCCGATCCAGGAGTTCAGGCGGGCATCGCCGCGCAGGTGCGAGGCTGTGGCGCCAGGGGAGACAGGCACGGCGATCAGATAGCGCCGCGTTTGCAGGCGTCGCAGCAGGAGCAGTCCGCCGTCCGCGGCAGCTCGGTGACGGCCGGGGGGAGACCCAATGAGAGCAGGCAGCAGTCTCCTACCTTCACCGTCCTCTCCGCACGCCGTCTCAGCAGGATCGGGCAGGCGAGGGTCCGTTGCGGCCCGGGAGCCTCGTGGCAGGCACCGGGGTCGCGTAGTTGTGGCAGCCGAGCGTCCGCCACAGGCAGCTCCAGAGCAGGCACCGGGCAGGTTTCAGAAGCCCGTAGCTACGGCTCTGGGGATCGTAGCCACTCCAGACTTGACAAGATTGTAGATAGCACCCCCCGGTTGCGGAATCCGGTCTCCTGGGGGCACCGCGGCACCCCGTGGCGAAGGATCACGGCAGGATAAGTGACCAAGGAGCGGGAGCTGCAGGTCTAGGCAGCCATTCCGCAAGCGCGCCCTCTAGCGCCCCCCTTATCAGGATTGTACTTGATTGAGTGTGATGAAACAAAGATTTGTGCTGATCTAGATTGTGTTAAAGAATACAATAGGTTAAGAAGAGAGTATGCTCCACATTTGCCTCAATATCCTCTGTTTGAAAAACGTGTGGTAGGCCGAAAAAGAAGAAATGAGAATAATTGCAGTGAGGTAGTAGCAAAAAGACAAAAAGTAGATGAAACTGTAATTGTAAGCAGAAGGAAAAAGGATTCTGTTTAAGATGTTGTTGGATTTCAGTTTGAAAACAGTTCTAGTTTCAACTGCTATGCAAATGTAGTGGTTAATGTTGGTTTTTTTCTTCAAAATTTACAAGAACAGATTGTTGAAAATCGGGATCAAACATTCTGCTGTTTATTGAATTCTGTGTTTGAGAAATGTAGCAGTGATAATATAGAAAGTGTTTCAGAAATTCGAAATCTTCTAGACATACGTTCTGGTCAAAATCAATTTTCACAGAATATTCAGCAGGATTGTCAGGAATTTTTAATGTATATGTTTGATGTATTGGAAGATGAGGGTGTAGATATAAAAAATCTTTTTAGCCTTTCTTATCAATGGCAGCATGACTGCGACAACTGTAGTTTATCAAGTAGTACTACAATAGACACTGAAAGATTTATATATTTGACTTTACCAGACCGCAAATCAGTGTCTTTTAATAATCTAGTTAAAGCAACTGATCACAATATGGTGTGTACCCAATGTAAGTCTGCAATGCTGTCCACATTATTTATACAAAATTATGGTCAGTATGTCATTTTAATGTTCCAACGATGTAGACCTGATGAAAGTAAATTGACAACTTCTATTACAAATTTCGTGGCTTCTCAGTTATCAATATCAGGAAGAACTTTTGCAACTGTAGCTATTATTTATCATGACGGTCCTTCAACAACATCAGGGCATTACACATGCTATTTAAAAAGTCGTAAAGTTTGGACCCAGTGTAATGACACTCATTTGACTTTCAAACAACGTTTGCCTTTTGACTTAAAAAATTCATACCTAGTGTTTTTAGAACCAAAATGTAAGTAAAGGTAATTGGCCTATGAAGACGGGAGCAGTTAATAAAGGTTAGTTTGCTGTTTAAAATTATATTCTGAGTAAAAGTGATCACGATAATATAAAAAATTGAGTTGTCATATAGGTACTGTAAGTGGATCTCATAGTAAGGGATATCAGTATTAAAGGAAATTATGAACATGAGTGAGTCACAGATGGTTTTACGAATATTTAAAATATTGTGAATATGTTGTATGAGCCTTTCTTTCAGAACATCGGAAAAACGGTAAATTCACAGTTTCTTTTAATTAATTTGAAAATATAATCATACATCTGACACTATTTGGCCTTAAGGAAAAGTAAAGGAATGAGCAAAGAGTCATGACTGAAAAAAAAGGAGTATATGAAAATAATGAAAATATTTCAGATGTTCTTGGAGCTTTTCTTCTAGGAAGTCGATGAAATTGATTTTTTAATGAACAGCAGAGTACTTTCCAACGAAAAGGACCTTCATGGTATACTATTTGGCCTAAAGGAAAAGTAAGTGAATGAAGGATTAGTGTACATTTGTGATTTTTAAGTTTCTAAGGGTTTTTTTAAAAACACAATCTTTTAGATTGTGGTTTTTTTCCCGCTGTCATATGATGAGTAGTTTGAACTCACTGTTTTAAGTGAAATTCAATATATTCTGAGAACAGCAAAAATAAACTATGTAACATGTTGTACAAGTTATTCTATAGTTTGTATTCTATAATTTATATTGTATTCCCATTGTCTCACACCCACTTTCCTTTTTCCACCCTCTTTCAGCTCTTTTTACTCACTTATAATGTCTTTCTCTCTCTCTCTTTCACCCCCGTTCCTTTACTCCACTTCTTTCACAACCCCTCATTCTCTTTTCAACTGTCTGCATCCCCTCTCTCCCTTGCATAACTATTCAGCTTTCAGTCTCTCTGCTTTACTTCTCTTTTCCGTGTTTTCCTCCTTTGCTCTTTTAGTAATTCCTCTTTACTCACTCAGCAGTATTGTCGCACTCTGTCACTATAAATCACCCACTCTCCCTCGCTTATCTTTGTTTGCTCCTTTCTTTTGACCTCTTCTCTCTATTTTCCGTTCACTACCTCAATGTCCTCAGTCCCTCACTATCCTTGTGTTATGTTCACTTGTGTTTATCTACCTTCTATCATTTCTCTTACAACAACTTCACTGCTCCTCTCTCATCGTTCTTCAACCCATTTCTTTTAGTCTGGTTCCATTACTACCCCTCGTTTCCTATCTTTCAGTGTCCTTCTCTTTACTTTCATCACCGAATCACTTTCTCTCAGTACCACTGATTTAGTCCTCTTCTCCTCTCTTTCCTTCTTTTGCTCCCTTACTCATTTTTCTTTCCTTACTCATTGTACTCCACTTCACTCAGTCCTTCCCTTAGTCTCTCTGTCTACTCACTTCATCACTCCTTTTCCCTCAATCCTTCTATATTATCCTCTCTCCCTTCATCCCTTCACTCTATGACTCTCCTTCACTTACTCTCAGTTATCTTCCATTCCTCATTCTTCTAACTGCATCCTTAATTAGACTCCTTTCCCTCTCACTCATTATCTTTTTACTTACTCCTGTTTCCTGATTTAGTTTTGCTAACTCACATTCTTTTAGTATCTTTCTTACCTTCAGTTAATTTCTCTCTTCTTCTCTTCCTCTCTGTCAGTGAATCTATATGCCTTACTCTTAGTAATGTGTTCTCCTTCTATTTCTTTTTCCCTCTTTTTGTCCTTCTACATTACTTTATTTCTCTTTCTGTGTCCTTCACTCTTACTTTATTTCTTAATACACTGTTATGATTTTTAACCTCTTCATTTGTATCTTTTATTTTAAAATATATATTTTACTAATTACAACTTATTTTTTCTTCTCTCTTTCACAGATGCAAAGTGTAGTAAAAAAATGTAATTAAAGTTACATTAATTATATGGTAAGTGTGACAAAAAAAATGTAGTTTATCATCACCCTTTGCTTTAACCTCACTATTATTCTCTCGCCCTACCTCACTCCTGTTTCCTTACTCTGCTTCCCTCACTTATTCTTATCCTCCATGTTTACTCCTCTTTCCCTATTTCCCCTCCCACATTCAACTTCTTTCAGTCCCCATTCTTTACTTCCCTTACCCTCTGTTCCCTTACTTTGCTCCCTCACTCATTCTCTTTCCCTTAATTATTGACTTCACTCCTACACACACACCTCCCCCCAACACACACACACACCTCTGACATACACACCACACACACACCTCACACACACACACAGCCACACACACACTCCTCACACACACCCACACATCCCACACACACACACACACTCCACACACATACCCCCATACCCATACACCCTCCATACATATCTCACACACCCACACCTCCACCCACACCCAAACATCCCACACATCCACACCCACACACCCACCTTACACCCCCACACCCCCACCTACACCCACTGACTCCCTATAACTCACTGACATTCCCTCACTTACCTTTCTTTGCTGCTTCACTCAGTCCCTTTCAGTCACTCCATCCTTTACTCACTCTCTCTTTTGTCTCTGTCACTTCCCATGTCTTACCCTTATTCACTTTTATCCACCCTCTTTCACCTCTCTTTACTTACACTCACTGTTCTTTTCTCACCCTCCCTCACCGTTGTTCTTTTATTCCGGTTTCGTCACTACCTGTCATTCCCCATTCTTTACTGTCCTTCCTTTTACTTTTAACACCCACTCACATTCTACCAGTACCTCTACTTTAGTTTTCTTCCTCTCTCTTCCCTTGTTTTGCTCCCTTATTCATTTTTTTCACTTACACCCTATTACACCTTCTCTGTTTTCTACTATGTAATAAACAATCCCTCTGTGTTGCTCCCTCTAGCTCTTTTTCTCTTAACATTACTCTTTCTGTGTTCTTCCCTCATGCTCACTCTTTCTTTATTTATTTTTTGGGGTGCGCGCCCCAGTGCGCGCCCCGGTGCACGTACCGGTACGCGTACCCTGCAGAAAAAAGATTGAAAGAGATTCTTTAAAAATATAGGTTTATTTTTATAAATTAAAGGTAGTTCTAAAAAGAACTGTTTTTTTATTCTTTTTGTTGTTTTATATTTTTTATTGTTTTTTTGGAACATTTTTTACTTTTTTTGGCTTTTCTGAACAGTTTTATATTTTTTTGTATTTTTTATGAGAGAAACAAAAAACAGGGAATTGTAAATGGCTCAACTGGAGCAAAAAAAAACCAGGAAAAATTAGGGTTTTTTTGGGCACATATGGTTATCCCCAGCAACGATGATAAGTTGTATACTTTGCTCACCATAGCAAAGTGTCTTTCCACAATAGTTGCACACGATTTTAAAATCGGCAAACTTGGGTTGAATGGTAGCTATTGTGTCTCTTGCCCCCGGACCCGATGGGGTGGGTTGTTTGGATGTTGAGGGTCTTGATGTTGATGGGGGTAGCTTACTGCAGAGGTCCCTTAACTCTGCATTAGAATAATTGGTTGGATGCAAACGCATCATGTGGCGAATCATGGTATGATTCCCGAAGGAATATTTTTTGTTAGGGTTCCCCCTGGACAGCTGAGCACCACAAATCAGACAAGTCACCTTCGCAGCGTTGACTTTCTTAAAACCCCTTGGGATTTTGTAGAACTCCCATATAAAGTGCTCTTTTGGTTTGTAGGGCTGTTTATCTTCAGGCAGGAAATGCCTTGTCTGTTCCTCTTCTTCATCATCCTCCTCCTCTTCCTCTTGACCACCAATGTCATCTTCTGGTGGTCTTTTTGATGGTGGTGGGGCAGATGCTCCAGCTGCTGCTGCTACTGTAGCCATTTTAAAGTAGAAAAGATTAGAGACGGAACTCCAAACAGGTCTTCCTCAGTCAAAGGACAAAGTCAGAATAAGGAAAAAAGGTGGGGGCTTTCATCATTTGGAAAACAAAACTGTTCTGGACCAATGAAAAGTGTTATTTTCAAGTCACATGATCCAGGCTTTCATCATTTGGAAACCAAAACTGATCTGCACCAAAGAAAAGTGTTATTTTCAGATCACATGACCCGACGCGCTTAGGCTACGCGCCCCGGTAGCGTCAGCGCGTCAGGACGTTGCGCCATCGTATACGCTCGCGTGGTTCCAGGTGTGCTTACGTAGTGCGTCATATGACGCATCACGTGGTTACGCAAAACGTCACGATCTTGTTTTCGTTCGCGAGAATAGCGCTAACTGGACGATCACCGATACGCGCCCCGGGTGCGTCGTTGCATTGTGCTTACCCGTGCGCTCACCGGTACGCGCCCCGGGAGCGCTCCAGGGCAAAAAAATAAAAAAAATTGAAAAAAAAAATATTACATAATTATACAATATAAAATTCGTTATAAAAATATTACATTTCATACCTATGGGGATTTGCTATTAAAAAACCTATGAAATTCACTGAAAAAACCATAGGTTTCACACCAGTTATAGTTAGGAATTAGCATTTAAAAAAACCTATTAAATTCACTGAAAAAACTATAGGTTTCACACCAGTTATAGTTAGCTGGAAATTTTACTCGCATAAAACCAATGAAATTCCCACGTTTTAGTTAGTTGGACTCACTATAACTTGCGCGTGCAATGCACTGCGGATGACGTCACATATTACATCACTCATGACATGGTCAGTGACATCACTCATGACATCACTGATGAAACCATCCTTGTGACAGAGTGACAGACCTCCTTTCACTGTAATTTAACCCTTGAAACACATATTCAAAAATAGAAACTAACATTTTCAAAAAAATGGAGATACCCATACCAGTTACAACAACCAATTCAATAATTCCACCATCTACATACACATCCACTCATTCACCAACAGTTCTATATACTCACTCATACATATACTCACTCATCATATGTAGTGATAAACCTATACATCCTCTTACACACCGACAGTCATCCAAAAGATACTCTGACACATACTCACACATGCAAATAAACTATTAAACATCCATTTATTTGCATATACAAGTATACACACACTACCACTTTACTTCAAAAGAAACTTACACATACTTACTCTCTTAAACAATCACTTATAGAAACACATACTAATTTAAACAGGAACTCTTACAATCTCTTACTCTCACATATACTCACTTATATACATCAATATTCACATATACTAGATTAAAACATATGTAGTTACTGATAAAGACACTAGTAAAACAGTCATTCACTCACTAACACACACATATACCCACTCATCCACCCATGCAGTCCTGCACATATGCTGTATTCAAAACACATACAAAGAGAGAGTCAGTCATTCATTCATCTATGTGCTAGGTAATACCCCCACCAAACCATACAAACACTCATACTGATACTAAGAAAAACAAATAATAACCCATATACATACACATGTAGCTACTCTCCAACCCATGCAGCCACTTATACACAAAGAGAAACACTAATACATATATTTAAATATTTAAACATTACTCACTAATATATGTATTCACTAAGATACACTTAATAAGCCAGTTAACCAATCAATTTTTTTTTTAAAACATCCATGTAAACACTTATTTAAACATTTATTCTTCCATCAACTTTTACATATACATATATAACATATTTATTTCTCGGAAAGACACACATTCACTGGATGGGGTCATCAGTGATGTCATGAGTGATGTCACTGACCATGTCATGAGTGATGTAATATGTGATGTCATCAGCAGTGCATTGCACGCGCAAGTTATAGTGAGTCCAACTAACTATAACGTGGGAATTTCATTTGTTTTATGCGAGTAATATTTCCAGCTAACTATAACTGGTGTGAAACCTATGGTTTTTTCAGTGAATATATATATAAATAAAAACAGGGAACATCCGTCCCTGATACTCGCATCTGTTGTGTAAAGTGTGCCCTCTGTAACGGATTTACTTTGGTGGCAAATATATATATATATATATATATTACCTACTGGCGGTCGCCAGTAGGTATATATAGTTAGGATTTTTTCTCTATGGGATTTTTGAAAATTCTATGTCTAATAACTTTGGCGTTTGTGGACGGAATTGGCTGAAATTTTCAGGAAAATGGCACATTTTGTTTCTGAGCAGCCCTTGAAAATTTGGGGGGGGTTCGTCAAGGGGGGGCCGAGAAAAAAGGGGGGTCCCAAAACGTGTTTTTAACATTGAGTTTTCCATAGGGCGGTTGGCCTCACTTTTAGCCCGAACGGCTGAATGGATTTGCACGAAACTTGGCAAAATTGTAGGGACTGGTAGCCCGATGTGCCTTTTGTAGGTCTCAATATATGTGCTCCAGTGGATTTTGAGAAATTAACGTTTAAAAAAAGATATATATCTGTAACAGCGGACCGGGCAGCGCTCCGGTTCGCGGACTTTTCGCGCAACGGAGCTTTGTGAAGCGAAGCTGATTGGTTCTCCGGCGTCTGTCAACATTCCAAACAGTCCGTAGCGGCCGCCATCTTGTCTCTCGGTAGGATCGAGAGACAAGAGGAGGCCAAAGCGAAGGGGCAAATGACCATAAGGGGGCATAGTAGATCCTCGCTGACCCCCTAGGTTTGATGTGGAGGTTTTAAAAGGGCCCCGCGGGGCAAAAAAAAAAATAATAATAATAATCGAACGGCTGAATGGATTTGCACAAAACTTGGTAAAATATTAGGGACTGGTAGCCCGATGTGCCTTTGCTAGGTCTCAATATATGTGCTCCAGTGGATTTTGAGGAATTAACGTTCAAAAAAAGATATATATCTGTAACAGCGCTCCTCTTCGCGTAACGGAGGTTTGCGAAGCTGATTGGTTCTCCGGCATCTGTAAACATTGCAAACAGTCCGTAGCGGCCGCCATCTTGTCTCTCGGTAGGATCGAGAGACAAGAGGAGGCCAAAGCGAAGGGGCAAATGACCATAAGGGGGCATAGTAGATCCTCCTTGACCTCTTAGGTTTGATGTGGAGGTTTTAAAAGGGCCCCGCGGGGCAAAAAAATAATAATAATAATAATCGAACGGCTGAATGGATTTGCACGAAACTTGGCAAAATTGTAGGGACTGGTAACTCGATGTGCCTTTGCTAGGTCTCAATATATGTGCTTCAGTGGATTTTGAGAAATTAACGTTCAAAAACAAGATATATATCTGTAACAGCGCTCCGCTTCGCGGAGATAAAATTATATCTGTATTACCTAGCTGTTGCTAACACCAGTTAGCGACGGCTAGTAGGAGATAGCGACCATCTTGGGCCCCACTTTGCATGTGAGTGATATTTATCACTAATGACATGCAAAGTGGGCATGCCAAGATGTTAGCGACTGGAAACAGTCGCTAACATCGCTATCTCCTATTATCAACTTTTGGAAATATTCGAGATAAGCGCGAATATCTCCAAAAGCTAGCACCTGCCCTGAGCAGTTCTTAGCCATGTTATCCAATGGGAGGTGGATAACATGGCTAAGAGCATTAGCTCGGTAATGCATGAATATCACTGAGTTTTCAGCGATATTAATGCATTGCGGTCGTTTATTATCGTATTTGCGATAAACCTTGATAATAGCAAGGTTTATCTGCGATAATTTCTGACGATGCTTAGCGGTAAAAAAATCGTTGCTAAGCATCGTTAGGGATAAATATCGCTTAACTTTGGTAATATGCCCCAACGTCTGTTAACGTTCGATTCGAAGGAAATCAGGAAGTGTTGAAAAACATTGTCTGCGCCATCTTGTCTTTTTTCAAATGCCACACTTTTGTCGTGCACGGCAGCCATTTTAGATGCCTTGACCAGACCCACTCTGTGCACGCTGTCGATCCTTAGCATGGCTCCCCACCCTCGCAAGCATCTCCCCCAGGCAGTGGTCACCCCCGCTTTCTGTCTTATGCATGGGTAATAAACCTCCCCCCATCTGCGCTGCTCTTCCCTGAGAATCACACCCTGTGCCCGCCCGACACCTCCCTTTCGCCCTATTCACTACCGCACCCTTTGACACTCCTTTTCCTCTGTGTCCGATTGTCCAGGCTGGTCCTAGGGTATCAGCTAGCCCTGCAGATGTAGTTTATGGCCCCAGCTGTAAAGAATCACCCCTCTTCAAAGGAGTTATAGTAGATCAAGGCCCACACTCGATGAGATTCGTCACAGCAGAAGCGTTCCTATTATCTGAAAACCATCCTGTATTGTGATTGGGGAGGGGACCGAGCCGGAAGCGGAAGATTCCAGGGATGACTCTTTGTACATCAAAGTTTTTACAATTATGTGTCACATTAAAAATATATAGCACTCCGACAAAGTAGTAAGATTATAAAACTTTAATAATTTATAAATATATACAAGAAAACAAAAATAGTAATAACATATAAACATTTTTAGGGAAAAACAACGAAGTAGCGGTCGGCTGTGCGAATAGTCCCAACGCAGCACAACGTCCAGATTTCCGGCGTGGGGCGTCGCGGGGGGTGGGTCATCAGTAGCAAACTGTTGTGCGAATAGTTCCAAGGCAGCAGAACGATGGCACCAAGGTGATGTCCAGTAAGTTGCCGCACTGGTTTTGGTATCCTACAATGCTGCTCCGAATAACGGCGTGGGGCGCCCCGGGGGAGGCGGCGTGAAGGGGCCTCTCCAGGTGGAGTGTCATCTGTTGTAGTGGGGCGCCCCTTTACCGTTTCAGTTGCCATTCCGTCCGTTTTTGGTCCACTGTGTCAAAAGCCGCAATTCAGCTGAGTTGCGCCCACTCTTGCGGTGCAGCGATAGGCGGCTGTCACAGGACTCTCAAAATGGCGGCAGGCTCTTTCCTTTTTGGGCCTGGTCCACTGAAATGGCCCTGGGACACCTTGGAAATCGGACGCTTGTCTGCTAGGTCTTGGACCCCATTCTTGAAAGCGTCCCCTCCGCCTTGAGGATTTATCAAAAGTTTTGGGGGTCCCCGACTCCTGTAGGCTTCTGGTGGGGAGCGGCTGCCATGATTGCTCGCGGAATGACCACGACGGAGCTACGAGATGGTGGTGCTCTCATGCTGACGCCAGCTTCAGTCTGAAACATCCAGAAACAAGGTGGGGCTTTCATCGTTTGGGAAAAAAAAAAAGTTTTCATCCAATGAAAAGTGTTGTTTTTAGGTCATATGATCAAGCCTTCCATCATTAGGAAACCAAAAGTAAAATGAACCAATGAAAAGTTTTATAAACAAGTCACATGACCTGTTATGCGGCATAGGGTATAAAATGCGGAGAAAATACGTTGGCACGTGAGGCGGCGTCAGTAGCGGACCGATGTGCGAATAGGCCGAAGGCAACACAACGCGCCAAGATCCGGATGGCACCGAGGTGGTGTCCAGCAAGTTGCAGCACTGGTGTGGCCATCCTACAATGCTGAAAGTCGGCGTGGGGCGCCCCGTTGGCCTGTGAGTTTGCGTCAGTAGCGGACCGATGTGCGAATAGGCCGAAGGCAGCACAACGCGCCAAGATCCGGATGGCACCGAGGTGGTGTCTAGTAAGTTGCCGCACTGGTGTGGCCATCCTACAATGTTGAAAGTCGGCGTGGGGCGCCCCGTTGGCCTGTGAGATGGCGGCAGTAACGGACCGATGTGCGAATGGGGCCAAAGGCAGCGCAACAATATTTTCGGAATAGAAGACACCACAAGGCGCTGAGATGCCAAGATCCGGATGGCACCGAGGTGGTGTCTAGCAAGTTGTGGCACTGGTGTGGCCATCCTACAATGGTAAAAGTCGGCGTGGGGCGCCCTGTTGGCCTGTGAGATGGTGTCAGTAGCGGACTGATGTGCGAATGGGGCCAAAGGCAGCGCAACAATATTTTCTGACTGACACCACAAGGCGCTGAGATGCCAAGATCCGGATGGCACCGAGGTGATGTCTAAGTTGCGGACCGATGTGCGAATGGGGTCAAAGGCAGCGCAACAATATTTTCTGTATGGAAGATACCACTAGGCGTTGAGATGCCAAGATCCGGATGGCACCGAGGTGATGTCTAGCAAGTTGCTGTACTGGTGTGGTCATCCTACAATGCTGAAACTCGGCGTGGGGCGCCCTATTAGCCTGTGAGATGGCGTCAGTAGCGGACCGATGTGTGAATGGGGCAAAGGTACTGCAAGAATATTTTCTGAATAGAAGACACCACAAGGCGCTGAGATGCCAAGATCCGGATGGCACCGAGGTGGTGTCTAGTAAGGTGCACTGGTGTGGTCATCCTACAATGCTGAAACTCGGCGTGGGGCGCCCGATTAGTCTGTGAGATGGCGTCAGTAGCGGACCGATGTGCGAATAGGCCGAAGGCAGCACAACGCGCCAAGATCCGGATGTCACCGTGGTGGTTTCATAGTTGAGAGGCACTTCATCTGCAGTGGGGCGCCGAGATCCGGATGGCACCGAGGGGATGTCTAGCAAGTTGCTGTACTGGTGTGGTCATCCTACAATGCTGAAACTCGGCGTGGGGCGCCCCATTAGCCTGTGAGATGGCGTCAGTAGCGGACCGATGTGTGAATGGGGCAAAGGTAGCGCAAGAATATTTTCTGAAGAGGAGACACTACAAGGCGCTGAGATTCGGTTACCACCGAGGTGATGTCTAGCAAGTTGCCGCACTGGTGTGGCCATCCTACAATACTGCTCCGAATAACGGCGTGGGGTGCCCGAAGGGGGGGGGGAGGCGGCGTGAACGGGCCTTCCCAGGTGGAGGCTCGTCTGCTGTAGTGGGGCGCCCCTTTACCGTTTCAGTTGCCATTCAGCTGAGTTTCGGCTGCTCTTGATGCTACAGCGACAGGCGGCTGCAACAGGACTCTCAAAATGGCGGCCTGTTCTTTGGATTTGGGCCTGGTCCACTAAAATGGCCCTGGGACACCTTAGAACTCGGACGCTCGATCTTTTTTTCCTTTCCTGTACATGCAAAAAAAGGTAAATGTCCGGTACGTTACACGCTTCGTCTGCCACGATGAACTCTCCAGAGGAACCGAAAAAAAATATAGTTATGGTAACTATACCATGCATCGTCATATGGAGAGGTGGCACCAATTAATTATAGTGCTGCATAAAAGAGAGATTTGGAGGAGAACCCCTGACCTGCTAGTACATTCATCAAAGAAGTGGCACTGACAGCATCAGAGGCAAGGGAAACGGTCCCAAATATTTAGAAGAACTTTGGAAAGATTAAAATGACATGTTTAGATTGTGGCAAATTAATTTCATGTGGACAGATGAGTGTTACTCTAATAAATACAGCATATGAACATCATCATAGTCGATGGTTGGTAGAGACATTTTGACTATATCCTGGACCTGCCCGTCCTCGCCCAAAATGGCGCCGGAATAAATGGGACTCGTAACTCCTTGTTGTGTACTGGTTGCAGAACCTTGAAATCACGAGATACGTATGCAGTTTTGAAGCACATGGCGGGCGGGGACGAGAATTGATTGAATATTTCGACATCCCTATTGATATTAAGTTCTGATGTGTTATTGATTACTGTACTATTGAAAGTTCGAATTAACGTCACCCATGGTACTTGCCCGCAAATGTATATCTAGATAATTTTATTGTAACTGGCCCTGTCGTATTTTAATTATAAAATGTACGTCCACCGATTCCGTAACTGTTAGACACCTTAGTTCTTGCAACCTAATGGCCCGCCCGTTACGTTCCTCTACAGTGTAAATGTCTACTCATCATATACGATTACAGTTTGCTCCGTGGCCGGCCCACGTGGTTATAGGCTCGTATTTGTATAATGAAATTTTCACAATAAAGGTTTTTAAAAGAAAACATGGTAGTAGTATATACATTGGTAAAGTTTTTAATAATAGTCACTGTTTTAGAATCATTAAAAGGCAAGTGAAATAAAGCAGACCAATTACATGAAGGGTAAAAGGTATAATACGAAGGAACGCAGTAAAGATAAATGGTCAAGGGCTGTTGTGTTTTCTACTCCTGCAACATAAAGTGATCGATAAGAATCTCATATTCAGGCGTATCGGCGACTAAGACAGCAGGTCGACCCTCTTTTGCTCAACGGCTCCGTCATAGGACGAAGAAACGCTCTTTTTCTCGAAAAAAGAATATATTTTACTTGCAGGACAGTTGTAAATTTTCCGGGAAAGTACATTAGCCTGGAACATTATAACATATATTTAAGAAAAAATAATGTTCGGAAGTAATAAAAAGCGTAATTTTTAGGTCATATGACCAAGCCTTTCATCATTAGAATAAGAAAAGTAAAATGAACCAATGAAAAGTTTTATTAACAAGTCACATGACTTGTTATGCTTATGTTACGCGCTGCGCGCCCCGGATGACTTCCGGATGCGCTAACGCGGCGCGTCATATGACGCATTACGCGACAATGCAGGTCCAGAATATAGTCAAAATGTCTCCACCAATCAGCGGTCGGAACACAACCCCTTTCAGCAGGCTAAATAGTTCTGTTAAATGACAACAGAAGGGACAGGCAACAAGAACCATCAGTCAAAGAGGGGAGGGCTAGTTCTTCTCTACCGGGTTACATTGGGGCGCTACCGGAACTGATCGAATTGGTAGTCTACAGTGTTTCTGGATGTTTCAGACTGAAGCTGGGGTTAGCATGAGAGCAGCACCATTTCGTAGCTCCGTCGTGGCCATTCCGCAACCAATCATGGCAGCCGCTCTTTATCGTTATTTTGGGCGGGGTGGGTGGCGGAGCCGAGCTGTTTTGCAGCCATCATTGTGTGGAGTTCAGTTCATCTCACTAGTTTTGTATTTGTCATGAGGGGTTGTTCCTAATGTTTCTATTTTAGCGAGGTCAAAAAGAGATCCCATTAGTGGCCTACTGATTTTGCTCGATTCCTTTTCTTTTTTTTTTTACACGATTTTTCGTTATCTGCAAAGACTAAACAGAGTATTGCGACTCTGTGTTTGTTTGTAAATAGAGAATGAACCAAATAGAACCAATTCTAAAACAGTAAATACTTGGATAACAATCAATCAAATGGAGAGAGAAGCAGGCACGACGTATTACAACGGTGGCAAAGGCCTGCGTTAACTACTCTTCACTATGTGCAAAGAGAGAGTACTCCTAAAAGAAATGAGGGGGGGGGCACCATTCAAAGCAGATCAGTGTGCATAAACACGAAAATGTTTTCACTTACCACGTACTTGACATTCGACAGCTTATGATATTTGCTATTAAAAAACCATTGAAATTCACTGAAAAAACCATAGGTTATAGACCATATATAGTTAGGAAATAGCATTTACAAAACCTTGAAAATTCACTGAAAAAACCATAGGTTATAGACCATATATAGTTAGGAATTAGCATTTACAAAACCTTATTTTACTCACACAAAACCATTGAAATTCCATATATAGTTAGTTGCACTAACTATATATCGCGCACCCGCAATCCACTGCTGATGATGTCACATATTACATCATTCATGACATGGTCAGTGACATCACTGATGACATCACTGATGACATCTCAAATGACATCACTGATGATATCTCATTTGACATCAATGGTCACATCAATGATGATATCATTAATGTGACAATACAATGCATCTCCTCACACTTTAATATAACCTCTGTTACACCCAGTGTTAAATACAGAGTATAATTTTTGAAACCATTGACACACCAATACTAGTTACTACATACGCACTCACTGATTCCTACATCTACACACACATTCACTCATTCACCCATACAATCATTCATACATACAATCACTCATCTTTACAACACTATCATATGCACTCATACACCTATACAGACACTCACACTCTGCCACTCATCCATGGAGTTACTCACACACCTAGTCACTCCTGTAAAGAATCAATCACACTTCCATTTTCTAATCTACACAGTTAAACATAGAGTACCTTACATTTTCAAACATATACTAACACATACTTACTCTCTTATAGAATCACTGATACAAGTGCACATTGATCTGCACAGAGTCACACACCTCCCAGCCAGCCATACACACACTCAGTCTCCCATACAAATACTTGTGCAACCAATCAATAACCCATATAGCTACTTATATAGCTCCTGATCAACACATGCAGCAGCTTGCACAACAACAGACATACTGATGCACGCTTTCAGACAGTTTAGTCACTAACCCGTGCATTTAGTAAGACGCATTTAATCACTCACTCACTCATACAGTCAATCACGCACCTACTAAAACCTTCATTCAGACACTTATACATCCACTCATTCTTCAATATGTAAAACATATTTAAACTTTACAGAAACACATAATCACTGGATGTTGTCATCAGTGATGTCATCAGTGATGTCACTGACCATGTCATGAATGATGTAATATGTGACATCATCAGCAGTGGATTGCGGGTGCGCGATATATAGTTAGTGCAACTAACTATATATGGAATTTCAATGGTTTTGTGTGAGTAAAATAAGGTTTTGTAAATGCTAATTCCTAACTATATATGGTCTATAACCTATGGTTTTTTCAGTGAATTTTCAAGGTTTTGTAAATGCTAATTCCTAACTATATATGGTCTATAACCTATGGTTTTTTCAGTGAATATATATATATATATTACCTACTGGCGGTCGCCAGTAGGTATATATAGTTAGGATTTTTTCTCTATGGGTTTTTTGAAAATTCTATGTCTAATAACTTTGGCGTTTGTGGACGGAATTGGCTGAAATTTTCAGGAAAATGGCACATTTTGTTTCTGAGCAGCCCTTGAAAATTTGGGGGGGGTTCGTCCAGTGGGGGCCGAGAAAAAAGGGGGTCCCAAAACGTGTTTTTAACATTGAGTTTTCCATAGGGCGGTTGGCCTCACTTTTAGCCCGAACGGCTGAATGGATTTGCACGAAACTTGGCAAAATTGTAGGGACTGGTAGCCCGATGTGCCTTTTGTAGGTCTCAATATATGTGCTCCAGTGGATTTTGAGAAATTAACGTTTAAAAAAAGATATATATCTGTAACAGCGGACCGGGCAGCGGCCTAGGACGCGTACTTTTCGCGCAACGGAGCTTTGTGAAGCGAAGCTGATTGGTTCTCTGGCGTCTGTCAACATTCCAAACAGTCCGTAGCGGCCGCCATCTTGTCTCTCGGTAGGATCGAGAGACAAGAGGAGGCCAAAGCGAAGGGGCAAATGACCATAAGGGGGAATAGTAGATCCTCGCTGACCCCCTAGGTTTGATGTGGAGGTTTTAAAAGGGCCCCGCGGGGCAAAAAAAAAAAATAATAATAATAATCGAACGGCTGAATGGATTTGCACGAAACTTGGCAAAATTGTAGGGACTGGTAGCCCGATGTGCCTTTGCTAGGTCTCAATATATGTGCTTCAGTGGATTTTGAGAAATTAACGTTCAAAAAAAGATATATATCTGTAACAGCGCACCGCTTCGCGTACTTTTCGCGTTACGGAGCTTTGCGAAGCGAAGCTGGTTGGCTCTCCGGTGTCTGTAAACATTCCAAACAGTACGTAGCGGCCGCCATCTTGTCTCTCGGTAGGATCGAGAGACAAGAGGAGGCCAAAGCGAAGGGGCAAATGACCATAAGGGGGCATAGTAGATCCTTGCTGACCCCCTAGGTTTGATGTGGAGGTTTTAAAAGGGCCCCGCGGGGCAAAAAAAAAAATAATAATAATAATCGAACGGCTGAATGGATTTGCACGAAACTTGGTAAAATATTAGGGACTGGTAGCCCGATGTGCCTTTGCTATGTCTCAATATATGTGCTTCAGTGCATTTTGAGAAATTAACGTTCAAAAACAAGATATATATCTGTAACAGCGCTCCGCTTCGCGGAGATAAAATTATATCTGTATTACCTAGCTGTTGCTAACACCAGTTAGCGACGGCTAGTAGGAGATAGCGACCATCTTGGGTCCCACTTTGCATGTGAGTGATATTTATCACTAATGACATGCAAAGTGGGCATGCCAAGATGTTAGCGACTGGAAACAGTCGCTAACATCGCTATCTCCTAGGGACTGGTAGCCCGATGTGCCTTTGCTATGTCTCAATATATGTGCTTCAGTGCATTTTGAGAAATTAACGTTCAAAAACAAGATATATATCTGTAACAGCGCTCCGCTTCGCGGAGATAAAATTATATCTGTATTACCTAGCTGTTGCTAACACCAGTTAGCGACGGCTAGTAGGAGATAGCGACCATCTTGGGTCCCACTTTGCATGTGAGTGATATTTATCACTAATGACATGCAAAGTGGGCATGCCAAGATGTTAGCGACTGGAAACAGTCGCTAACATCGCTATCTCCTATTATCAACTTTTGGAAATATTCGAGATAAGCGCGAATATCTCCAAAAAGTAACAGCTGCCCTGAGCAGTTCTTAGCCATGTTATCCAATGGGAGGTGGATAACATGGCTAAGAGCATTAGCTCGGTAATGCATGAATATCGCTGAGTTTTCAGCGATATTAATGCATTGCGGTCGTTTTTTATCGTATTTGCGATAAACCTTGATAATAGCAAGGTTTATCTGCGATAATTTCTGACGGTAAAAAAATCTTTGCAATGCATCGTTAGGGATAAATATCGCTTAACTTTGGTAATATGCCCCAACGTCTGTTAACGTTCGATTCGAAGGAAATCAGGAATTGTTGAAAAACATTGTGTGCGCCATCTTGTCTTTTTTCAAATGCCACACTTTTGTCGTGCACGGCAGCCATTTTAGATGCCTTGACCAGACCCACTCTGTGCACGCTGTCGATCCTTAGCATGGCTCCCCACCCTCGCAAGCATCTCACCCAGGCAGTGGTCACCCCCGCTCTCTGTCTTATGCATGGGTAATAAACCTCCCCCCATCTGCGCTGCTCTTCCCTGAGAATCACACCCTGTGCCCGCCCGACACCTCCCTTTCGCCCTATTCACTACCGCACCCTCTGACACTCCTTTTCCTCTGTGTCCGATTGTCCAGGCCGGTCCTAGGCTATCAGCTAGCCCCGCAGATGTAGTTTATGGCCACAGCTGTAAAGAATCACCCCTCTTCAAAGGAGTTATAGTAGATCAAGGCCCACACTCGATGAGATCCGTCACAGCAGAAGCGTTGCTATTATCTGAAAACCATCCTGTATTGTGATTGGGGAGGGGACCGAGCGTGAAGCGGAAGATTCCAGGGATGACTCTTTGTACATCAAAGTTTTTACAATTATGTGTCACATTAAAAATATATAGCACTCCGACAAAGTAGTAAGATTATAAAACTTTAATAATTTATAAATATATACAAGAAAACAAAAATAGTAATAACATATAAACATTTTTAGGGAAAAACAACGAAGTAGCGGTCGGCTGTGCGAATAGTCCCAACGCAGCACAACGTCCAGATTTCCGGCGTGGGGCGTCGCGGGGGTGGGTCATCAGTAGCAAACTGTTGTGCGAATAGTTCCAAGGCAGCAGAACGCGCCGAAATCTAGATGACACGAAAGTGATGTCTAGTAAGTTGCCACCCAGCAAATAACGGCGTGGGGCGTCGCGGGGGGTGGGTCATCAGTAGCAAACTGTTGTGCGAATAGTTCCAAGGCAGCAGAACGATGGCACCAAGGTGATGTCCAGTAAGTTGCCGCACTGGTTTTGGTATCCTACAATGCTGCTCCGAATAACGGCGTGGGGCGCCCCGGGGGAGGCGGCGTGAACGGGCCTCTCCAGGTGGAGTCTCATCTGTTTTAGTGGGGCGCCCCTTTACCGTTTCAGTTGCCATTCCGTCCGCTTTTGGTCCACTGTGTCAAAATCCGCCATTCAGCTGAGTTGCGCCCACTCTTGCGGTGCAGCGATAGGCGGCTGCCACAGGACTCTCAAAATGGCGGCAGGCTCTTTCCTTTTTGGGCGTGGTCCACTGAAATGGCCCTGGGACACCTTGGAAATCGAACGCTTGTCTGCTAGGTCTTGGACCCCATTCTCGAAAGCGTCCCCTCCGCCTTGAGAATTCATCAAAAGTTTTGGGGGCCCCGACTCCTGCAGGCTTCTGGTGGGGAGCGGCTGCCATGATTGCTCGCGGAATGACCACGACGGAGCTACGAGATGGTGGTGCTCTCATGCTGACGCCAGTTTAGTCTGAAACATCCAGAAACAAGGTGGGGCTTTCATCGTTTGGGGGAAAAAAAAAGTTTTCATCCAATGAAAAGTGTTGTTTTTAGGTCATATGATCAAGCCTTCCATCATTAGGAAACCAAAAGTAAAATGAACCAATGAAAAGTTTTATAAACAAGTCACATGACCTGTTATGCGGCATAGGGTATAAAATGCGGAGAAAATACGTTGGCACGTGAGGCGGCGTCAGTAGCGGACCGATGTGCGAATAGGCCGAAGGCAATACAACGCGCCAAGATCCGGATGGCACCGAGGTGGTGTCCAGCAAGTTGCAGCACTGGTGTGGCCATCCTACAATGCTGAAAGTCGGCGTGGGGCGCCCCGTTGGCCTGTGAGTTTGCGTCAGTAGCGGACCGATGTGCGAATAGGCCGAAGGCAGCACAACGCGCCAAGATCCGGATGGCACCGAGGTGGTGTCTAGTAAGTTGTCGCACTTCTGTGGCCATCCTACAATGTTGAAAGTCGGCGTGGGGCGCCCCGTTGGCCTGTGAGATGGCGTCAGTAGCGGACCGATGTGCGAATGGGGCCAAAGGCAGCGCAACAATATTTTCTGACTGACACCACAAGGCGCTGAGATGCCAAGATCCGGATGGCACCGAGGTGATGTCTAAGTTGCGGACTGATGTGCGAATGGGGCCAAAGGCAGCGTAACAATATTTTTTGTATGGAAGATACCACTAGGCGTTGAGATGCCAAGATTCGGATGGCACTGAGGTGATGTCTAGCAAGTTGGTGTGGTCATCCTACAATGCTGAAACTCGGCGTGGGTCGCCCCATTAGCCTGTGAGATGGCGTCAGTAGCGGACCGATGTGCGAATAGGCCGAAGGCAGCACAACGCGCCAAGATCCGGATGTCACCGTGGTGGTTTCATAGTTGAGAGGCACTTCATCTGCAGTGGGGCGCCGAGATCCGGATGGCACCGAGGTGATGTCTAGCAAGTTGCTGTACTGGTGTGGTCAGCCTACAATGCTGAAACTCGGCGTGGGTCGCCCCATTAGCCTGTGAGATGGCGTCAGTAGCGGACCGATGTGCGAATAGGCCGAAGGCAGCACAACGCGCCAAGATCCGGATGTCACCGTGGTGGTTTCATAGTTGAGAGGCACTTCATCTGCAGTGGGGCGCCGAGATCCGGATGGCACCGAGGTGATGTCTAGCAAGTTGCTGTACTGGTGTGGTTATTCTACAATGCTGAAACTCGGCGTGGGGCGCCCCATTAGCCTGTGAGATGGCGTCAGTAGCGGACCGATGTGCGAATGGGGCCAAAGGCAGCGCAACAATATTTTCTGAAGAGAAGACACCAAAAGGTGCTGACATTCCAAGATCCGGATGGCACCGAGGTGGTGTCTAGCAAGCTATGCAGTTGAGTTGTGTGCGCACTTGCGGCGAATAGGTCGAAGGCAGCATAACAATGTTTTCTGAATAGGAGACACCACAAGGCGTTGAGATTCGGTTACCACCGAGGTGATGTCTAGCAAGTTGCCGCACTGGTGTGGCCATCCTACAATACTGCTCCGAATAACGGCGTGGGGTGCCCGAAGGGGGGGGGAGCCGGCGTGAATGGGCCTTCCTAGGTGGAGGCTCGTCTGCTGTAGTGGGGCGCCCCTTTACCGTTTCAGTTGCCATTCAGCTGAGTTTCGGCTGCTCTTGATGCTACAGCGACAGGCGGCTGCAAGAGGACTCTCAAAATGGCGGCCTGTTCTTTGGATTTGGGCCTGGTCCACTAAAATGGCCCTGGGACACCTTAGAACTCGGACGCTCGATTTTTTTTTCCTTTCCTGTACATGCAAAAAAAGGTAAATGCCCGGTACGTTACACGCTTCATCTGCCACGATGAACTCTCCAGAGGAACCGAAAAAAAATATAGTTGTGGTAACTATACCATGCATCGTCATATGGAGAGGTGGCACCAATTAATTATAGTGCTGCATAAAAGAGAGATTTGGAGGAGAACCCCTGACCTGCTAGTACATTCATCAAAGAAGTGGCACTGAGAGCTTCAGAGGCAAGGGAAACGGTCCCAAATATTTAGAAGAACTTTGGAAAGATTAAAATGACATGTTTAGATTGTGGCAAATTAATTTCATGTGGACAGATGAGTGTTACTCTAATAAATACAGCATATGAACATCATCATAGTCGATGGTTGGTAGAGACATTTTGACTATATCCTGGACCTGCCCGTCCTCGCCCAAAATGGCGCCGGAATAAATGGGACTCGTAACTCCTTGTTGTGTACTGGTTGCAGAACCTTGAAATCACGAGATACGTATGCAGTTTTGAAGCACATGGCGGGCGGGGACGAGAATTGATTGAATATTTCGACATCCCTATTGATATTAAGTTCTGATGTGTTATTGATTACTGTACTGTTGAAAGTTCGAATTAACGTCACCCATGGTACTTGCCCGCAAATGTATATCTAGATAATTTTATTGTAACTGGCCCTGTCGTATTTTAATTATAAAATGTACGTCCACCGATTCCGTAACTGTTAGACACCTTAGTTCTTGCAACCTAATGGCCCGCCCGTTACGTTCCTCTACAGTGTAAATGTCTATTCATCATATACGATTACAGTTTGCTCTGTGGCAGGCCCACGTGGTTATAGGCTCGTATTTGTATAATGAAATTTTCACAATAAAGGTTTTTAAAAGAAAACATGGTAGTAGTATATACATTGGTAAAGTTTTTAATAATAGTGACTGTTTTAGAATCATTAAAAGGCAAGTGAAATAAAGCAGACCAATTACATGAAGGGTAAAAGGTATAATACGAAGGAACGCAGTAAAGATAAATGGTCAAGGGCTGTTGTGTTTTCTATTCCTGCAACATAAAGTGATCGATAAGAATCTCATATTCAGGCGTATCGGCGACTAAGACAGCAGGTCGACCCTCTTTTGCTCAACGGCTCCGTCATGGGACGAAGAAACGCTCTTTTTCTCGAAAAAAGAATATATTTTACTTGCAGGACAGTTGTAAAATTTCCGGGAAAGTACATTAGCCTGGAACATTATAACATATATTTAAGAAAAAATAATGTTCGGAAGTAATGAAAAGCGTAATTTTTAGGTCATATGACCAAGCCTTTCATCATTACAATAAGAAAAGTAAAATGAACCAATGAAAATTTTTATTAACAAGTCACATGACTTGTTATGCTTACGTTACGCGCTGCGCGCCCCGGATGACTTCCGGATGCGCTAACGCGGCGCGTCATATGACGCATTACGCGACAACGCAGGTACAGAATATAGTCAAAATGTCTCCACCAACCAGCGGTCGGAACACAACCCCTTTCAGCAGGCTAAATAGTTCTGTTAAATGACAACAGAAGGGACAGGCAACAAGAACCATCAGTCAAAGAGGGGAGGGCTAGTTCTTCTCTACCGGGTTACATTGGGGCGCTACCGGAACTGATCGAATTGGTAGTCTACAGTGTTTCTGGATGTTTCAGACTGAAGCTGGGGTTAGCATGAGAGCAGCACCATTTCGTAGCTCCGTCGTGGTCATTCCGCAACCAATCATGGCAGCCGTTCTTTATCGTTATTTTGGGCGGGGTGGGTGGCGGAGCCGAGCTGTTTTGCAGCCATCATTGTGTGGAGTTCAGTTCATCTCACTAGTTTTGTATTTGTCATGAGGGGTTGTTCCTAATGTTTCTATTTTAGCGAGGTCAAAAAGAGATCCCATTAGTGGCCTACTGATTTTGCTCGATTCCATTTCTTTTTTTTTACACGATTTTTCGTTATCTGCAAAGACTAAACAGAGTATTGCGACTCTGTGTTTGTTTGTAAATAGAGAATGAACCAAAGAGAACTAATTCTAAAACAGTAAATACTTGGATAACAATCAATCAAATGGAGAGAGAAGCAAGCACGACGGATTACAACGGGGGCAAAGGCCTGCGTTAACTACCTTTCACTATCTGCAAAGAGAGAGTACTCCTAATAGAAATGAGGGGGGGGGCACCATTCAAAGCAGATCAGTGTGCATAAACGCGAAAATGTTTTCACTTACCACGTACTTGACATTCGACAGCTTATGATATTTGCTATTAAAAAACCATTGAAATTCACTGAAAAAACCATAGGTTATAGACCATATATAGTTAGGAATTAGCATTTAAAAAACCTTATTTTACTCACACAAAACCATTGAAATTCCATATATAGTTAGTTGCACTAACTATATATCGCGCACCCGCAATCCACTGCTGATCATGTCACATATTACATCATTCATGACATGGTCAGTGACATCACTGATGACATCTCAAATGACATCATTCTTGTGCTAATACGATAAACCTCTTCAGACTCTAATATAACCTTAGATACACTCAGTGTATACAGACACTCACACACTGCCACTCATCCATGGAGTTACTCACACACCCAGTCAGTCATGCAAAGAAACAATCTCACCTCCATTTCTTCAACTATACAGTTAAACACACCTTACTTATTGAAACATATACTAACACATATTTACTCTCTTATACAATCCCTGATACAAGTTCACAATGATCGATACAACCACTCACTCATTCAGTGGCTCTCATGCACAGTTATTTATATATGCCAACTCTCACATGTACTGTGTTTTACATATGTACTTACTATGACATGTAGCATTGAGATATCCATTCACTCATGCACACAGTCAACTGCCTATGTAGCTGTTTCCACATGCACTCTTGAACTCATACACCTAGTGAATAAACTGCTCACACATCTATGCACAGAGTCACACACCTTCCAGCCACCCCCACACAAACTCAATCTCCCATAGAAATACTTGGGCAACCAATTAATAACACATATAGCCTCTCGTATAGCTAATGATCAACACATGCAACAGTTTACATCACAACAGACATAATGATGCACAAATTAAGACAGTTTAGTCACTAACCCATGCATTCAGTGAGACACATTTAATCACTCACTCATACAGTCAGTCACGCACCTACTAAATCCTTCATCCAGACACTTATACATCCACTCATTCTTCAATATGTAAGACATATTTTAACTTTACAGAAACATACAGTCACTGGATGTTGTCATCAGTGATGTCATCAGTGATGTCATTTGAGATGTCATCAGTGATGTCATCAGTGATGTCACTGACCATGTCATGAATGATGTAATATGTGACATGATCAGCAGTGGATTGCTGGTGCGCGATATATAGTTAGTGCAACTAACTATATATGGAATTTCAATGGTTTTGTGTGAGTAAAATAAGGTTTTTTAAATGCTAATTCCTAACTATATATGGTCTATAACCTATGGTTTTTTCAGTGAATATATATATATATATATATATATATATATATATATATATATATATATATATATAATATATATATATATATATATTCACTGAAAAAACCATAGGTTATAGACCATATATAGTTAGGAATTAGCATTTAAAAAACCTTATTTTACTCACACAAATATATATATATATTCACTGAAAAAACCATAGGTTATAGACCATATATAGTTAGGAATTAGCATTTAAAAAACCTATTTTACTCACACAAAACCATTGAAATTCCATATATAGTTAGTAGTACTAACTATATATCGCGCACCCGCAATCCACTGCTGATCATGTCACATATTACATCATTCATGACATGGTCAGTGACATCACTGATGACATCACTGATAACATCTCAAATGACATCACTCATGACATCACTGATGACATCTCAAATGACATCACTGATGACATCTCAAATGACATCACTGATGACATCACTGATAACAACATCCAGTGATTTTTTGTTTCTGTAAAGTTTAAATATGTCTTACATATTGAAGAATGAGTGGATGTATAAGTGTCTGGACGAAGGATTTAGTAGGTGCATGACTGACTGTATGAGTGAGTGATTAAATGTGTCTCACTGAGTGCATGGGTTAGTGACTAAACTGTCTTAATTTGTGCATCATTATGTTTGTTGTTCTGTAAACTGCTGCATGTGTTGATCAGTAGCTATATGAGTAAGTATATGGGTTATTGATTGGTTGCTCAAGTATTTGTATGGGAGACTGAGTGTGTGTGTGGGTGGCTGGGAGGTGTATGACTCTGTGCATAGATGTGTGAGCAGTTGATTCACTAGATGTATGGGTTCAAAAGTGCATGTGGAAACAGCTGTATGGGTGGTTGACTGTGTGCATGAGTGCATTGGTGAGTGAATGATATCTCAGTGCTACATGTCAAAGTAAGTACATATGTAAAACACAGTACATGTGAGAGTTGGCATATATAAATAACTGTGCATAAGAGCCAGTGAATGTGTGAGTGGCTGTATGGATCATTGTGAACTTGTATCAGGGATTGTAAAAGAGAGTAAATATGTGTTAGTATATGTTTGAATAAGTAAGGTGTGTATAACTGTATAGTTGAGGAAATGGAGGTGTGATTGATTCTTTGCATGACTAACTAGGTGTGTAAGTAACTCCATGGATGAGTGACAGTCTGTGAGTGTCTGTTTACACTGAGTGTATCTAAGGTTATATTAGAGTCTGAAGAGGTTCATCGTATTATCACATGAATGATGTCATCAGTGATGTGATCAGTAATGTCAAATGAGATGTCATCAGTGATGTCATTTGAGATGTCATCAGTGATGTCATCAGTGATGTCATTTGAGATGTCATCAGTGATGTCATCAGTGATGTCATTTGAGATGTCATCAGTGATGTCATCATTGATGTCACTGACCATGTCATGAATGATGTAATATGTGACATGATCAGCAGTGGATTGCGGGTGCGCGATATATAGTTAGTACTACTAACTATATATGGAATTTCAATGGTTTTGTGTGAGTAAAATAGGTTTTTTAAATGCTAATTCCTAACTATATATGGTCTATAACCTATGGATTTTTCAGTGAATTTTCAAGGTTTTGTAAATGCTAATTCCTAACTATATATGGTCTCTAACCTATGGTTTTTTCAGTGAATTTCAATGGTTATTTAATAGCAAATATCATAAGCTGTCGAATGTCAAGTACGTTGTAAGTAAAAACATTTTCGTGTTTATGCACACTGATCTGCTTTGAATGCTGCCCCCCCCTCATTTCTATTAGGAGTACTCTCTCTTTGCAGATAGTGAAGGGTAGTTAACGCAGGCCTTTGCCCCCGTTGTAATCCGTCGTGCCTGCTTCTCTCTCCATTTGATTGATTGTCATCCAAGCATTTACTGTTTTAGAATTGGTTCTCTTTGGTTCATTCTCTATTTACAAACAAGCACAGAGTCGCAATACTCTGTTTAGTCTTTGCAGATAGCGAAAAATCGTGTAAAAAAACAAAAGGAATCGAGCAAAATCAGTAGGCCACTAATGGGATCTCTTTTTGACCTCGCTAAAATAGAAACATTAGGAACAACCTGTTCAAAATAGCAATGTGTATGTACATAAGCGGCGTTCATTTGTGTTCACAGTACCCCTTGTTGATTGTTTGAATGGAGCATTGAATTGTTCGAAGTTGGTTCTCTTAAGGATCTTCTCTGCCTGCAAACGAGGAAGAATAGGAATATTCTCTCTCCCTTTGCAGATAGTGAAGGGTAGGTAACGCAAACCTTTAACACGTCGTGCCTATTTCGTTCCTCATTGATTGATTGTTTGCCCGAACATTGACTGTTTGGGAATTGGTTCTTTTTGGAGGTATTCCCTGTTTGCAAATAAACGTAGAAAAATCTTTGCAAGTACTGAAAGGGTAGGTAATGCCCACCTTTCTCCCCCGTTGTAATCTGTCATGCCTATCTACTCCCCACTGATTGATGCACCTGTTTCACCCGGACCATTTACTAGAGATAGGTCATCTGGCCCGACCAGAGAGCACCCCTAGTGAAAAGGACATATGCAATAATAACGAAGTGATCACTGTATCCTGTTAACAGAAACTTTGGCATGAAACAACCTGGAAAGAAAGGAATAGGAAAACGAAAATCAGTAGGCCACTGATGAACTTTTTATTAAATAACAAACAAAGAAACAATAACAATACGTAATGATAAAACCTATTATTGTCCTAGAAACAAGAAACGTTAGAAGTAAGCCCGTAATAAGAAACCTGAAAACAGTAAGAGAAACCAAGTGTGACATTGCAACGGCCACAAGGCAACGAGGCTTCATCGCCCCTCACTGCCCCAAAACGTGTCTGTCCCACCGCCTGCCACGGCCAAATAACGGCAAACTGGGAAAGATACAAGTCAGCAGACATCCGCCCCATTCTGGAAACTTCCAAAGTGCAACAGGTTTCCGGCTACGCCCAGCCGGAAGCAACACATATAGGCGGGTCCTGCTGCCAACCGTCGGCAGAAGATCATCACGTAGGGTGTAGCCGGAGGAAAGGCCGAGGCCAATGGCACCCGTCCAGGGGGATTGCTACGACAACCCTTGAGAGTTGCAAGGGGGGGAATGTCTGTGTCCTCGACCCTCCCCTCTCTCTCCCAGTCCGGCCACCATCAACCAGAGGCCGAGGCCGACGGGATCCGGCCGCGGTGGCGGTAACCCTGGAGAATTGCAGGTTAGACCCTCTCTCTCCCAGTCTGGGCCAGCAACCATGGAGGGCCTGGGAGTGGAGAGGCCACTGCACGAAAGGCCCAGGAGAGGCACCACACGCCAAGGCCTGCCCCACCGGATGAGCCAAGGAACCCGTTCATGGGGCCAGAGCAAAGGGCGTCCGGCCGCCATCCACCGGAGGTCCGGCCCAAAGACGGACGGGACATTTCTTCTTTCTTTTATAATGGCTGCGACAACACTGGGGGGGATGTCTTGCACATGCCTCCGACCCCCCCCCCCCTCGTCCTCATCGCCTGGTCCGGCCATAACAAATGTCAAGCGAGACGCCGTGGGGTGCACTGGGTGGGAGAGAAGGTGCGAACAGGCCTCTCCCGCCTCCCCAGGTGGAGGCTTCCCAGCTGCACCCTCAGCGCTCCAGGCGCCCGGAAAAGGGTTCTTCCACTGTGGCGATGCTGCAACATCTCGCCCGGCAGGGTGGAGCCCGTCCGCTCATTTGACCCCGCGATCGCCGGTAGCTACCGAACTCTCAAAATGGCGGTCGACCTGGCAAGAGCGGGCCCAGCATAAAGAAATGGCCCGGTCACTGGTTGACTCCACCACCGTAGTCCTCTACGACCTTGAAGATCCTAGAGGAGCCGCGGGAGTCCCCGACCCCCGCAGACACCCCCGATAGGGAATGACTGCCATGATCGCCCATGGAGTGACGAAACTGTAGCCGCGGGACGTCGGCGCTCCCATGCTGGCGCCAGCCTCAGTTTGAATGACTAGAATCCTGCAGACCTCAGTTCCAGTGAAAGCACAGTGTGACCCGGTAGGAAAAATTGTTGCACCCCCTCCCCTTTTTGACTGATGGTTCAAACCACCGATCCTTTCCTTTGCCCTTTTAACGGAACTTTGGACTGCCTCCCCCCCCCCGCGGCGCCCCACGCCGTTATTTGGTGGGCGGCAACTTACTGGACATCACCTTGGTGCCATCCAGATTTCAGCGCGTTCTGCTGCCTTGGAACTATTCGCACAACAGACCACTACTGACGACCCAACCCACCGGGACGCCCCACGCCGGATACCCGAATCAGTGCGGCACCCAGGCAACATCTTCTGAATTTTCATAATTTGAAAGAACTAGTAACATGTCCTCATCAGGAATTTCCTCTTCAATCATCTCATCAGGAATCTCCTCATGAAAAGTCTGCAATGATGATTCTTGTAACTCTATGGTCTCCAAACATTCGATAAATTCGCCATCAAGAGATTGATCAAAAAAATCATTCAAGTCATCTCCTCCATGTGAGAATATTTCATTATTGGTGCTGTCAATTTCAATAAATGTAGTGGATAATTCAAAAGAAATTGCCACGGTCTCTTCATTGTTTAAATGTTTTTACTGTTTTTGTTTTGTTGTATATATTTATAAGTTATTAAAGTTTTATATTCCTACTACTTTGTTGGAGTGCTATATATTTTTAATGTGACACATAATTGTAAAAACTTTGATGTACAAAGAGTCATCCCTGGAATCTTCCGCTTCAGGCTCGGTCCCCTCCCCAATCACAATACAGGATGGTTTTCAGATAGTAGGAACGCGTGTGGTGTGACGGATCTCATCGGGTGTGGGCCTTGATCTACTATAACTCCTTTGAAGAGGGGTGATTCTTTACAGCTGGGGCCATAAACTACATCTGCAGGGCTAGCTGATAGCCTGGGACTGGCCTGGACAATCGGACACAGAGGAAGAGGAGTGTCAGAGGGTGCGGTAGTGAATAGGGCGAAAGGGAGGTGTCGGGCGGGCACAGGGTGTGATTCTCAGGGAAGAGCAGCGCAGATGGGGGGAGGTTTATTGCCCATGCATAAGACAGAGAGCGGGGCTGACCAGTGCCTGGGGAAGATGCTTGCGAGGGTGGGGAGCCATGCTACGGATCGACAGCGTGCAGAGAGTGGGTCTGGTCAAGGCATCTAAAATGGCTGCCGTGCACGACAAAAGTGTGGCATTTGAAAAAAGGCAAGATGGCGCAGACAATGTTTTTCAACACTTCCTCATTTCCTTCGAATCGAACGTTAACAGACGTTGGGGCATATTACCAAAGTTAAGCGATATTTATCCCTAACGATGCTTAGCAACGAATTTTTTACCGCTAAGCATCGTCAGAAATTATCGCAGATAAACCTTGCTATTATCAAGGTTTATCGCAAATGCGATAAAAAACGGCCGCAATGCATGAATATCACTGAAAAGTCCGCGATATTCATGCATTACCGAGCTAATGCTCTTAGCCATGTTTTCCACCTCCCATTGGATGACATGGCTAAGAACTGCTCAGGACAGGTGTTACTTTTTGGAGATATTCGCGCTTAGCGCGAATATCTCCAAAAGTTGGTAATAGGAGATAGCGATGTTAGCAACTGTTTCCAGTCGCTAACATCTTGGCATGCCCACTTTGCATGTCATTAGTGATAAATATCACTGACATGCAAAGTGGAGCCCAAGATGGTCGCTATCTCCTACTAGCGGTCGCTAACTGGTGTTAGCGACAGCTACGTAATACGGAGATAATTATATCTCCGCTTTCTTGGCTTTTAAAGCCAAAAAAGCGGAGATAAACCCCCTTGATAATATGCCCCGTTATCTCTCCCACACTACCGGTCCCCCTGGGCTTAAACGCCGAGATGGTAGGGACTGCATCCCGTGGAGATAGGCCGAGACGTCACTCAGCAGAAAAACAAGTCTATAAACCTACAATAAGTTAAAAGTCAATCATTCTTCTTTCCTTGTAGTACGCTCCCCAGTCCACTTCCCGTTACGCTAACCGGGCGCACCCCACCAAAAAAACGATTTTTTTTTTTGCCCCTCCAAAAAGAACCAATTTTTGCACTCTATACTATAAGTCTTTTTTTATACTACAATCACTTCGCTACAACCTCATAAATTAAAAATAAAAATGAATAATGTCTCAAACAATTTTTGATTTCTAAATATACATTTATTCTTCTGAATTTTCATAATTTGAAAGAACTAGTAACATGTCCTCATCAGGAATTTCCTCTTCAATCATCTCATCAGGAATCTCCTCATGAAAAGTCTGCAATGATGATTCTTGTAACTCTATGGTCTCCAAACATTCGATAAATTCGCCGTCAAGAGATTGATCAAAAAAATCATTCAAGTCATCTCCTCCTTGTGAGAATATTTCATTATTGGTGCTGTCAATTTCAATAAATGTAGTGGATAATTCAAAAGAAATTGCCACGGTCTCTTCATTGTGATCCATTTTATTTTGAAATTTCTTGCTGTAAATTGCAGAAAAAAATAATCACTCTCATTTATCGTTTTTAGTAATACATAATATAAAACTAACTTTATCACGTATTTAGTATAACAGAAGGACTGAAAATAAATAACAGAAAACATTTTTCAAATTATCTTAAAGTGTACAACATAGTTCCCCTTACAAATTAACAACTCACCTTTTTGAAAGTAGGAGAAGTGTTAGTACTGTGTAAATCAAACACCAGAAATTGAGCACCAAAAATTCCTCACAAATGTAACTCAGACAGTAGTATCACAAAATGGCTGTGGTTTCCTCTCATTTTAGATATATACATAACCAATTAACTTTCATCACAAACAAATACAAAACCAAAGTAACATTTTAATTGGTTCTAAATTTCAACACTTTCAAATGTGTTTTCCCCATGCAATTTTCCATAGGACATTTAGATACGTCTACAGCCTGAATGGCTGAACGGAATTACACCAAACTTCGCAAAATGGTACATCAAACCTAAGAGGTCAGGGAGGATCTACTATGCTCCCTTATGGTCATTTGCCCCTTCGCTTTGGCCTCCTCTTGTCTCTCGATCCTACCGAGAGACAAGATGGCGGCCGCTACGGACTGTTTGGAATGTTTACAGACGCCGGAGAACCAATCAGCTTCGCAAAGCTCCGTAACGCGAAAAGTACGCGAAGCGGAGCGCTGTTACAGATATATATCTTTTTTTGAACGTTAATTTCTCAAAATCCACTGGAGCACATATATTGAGACCTAGCAAAGGCACATCGGGCTACCAGTCCCTACAATTTTGCCAAGTTTCGTGCAAATCCATTCAGCCGTTCGATTATTATTTATTTTTTTTTTGCCCCGCGGAGCCCTTTTAAAACCTCCACATCAAACCTAGGGGGTCAGGGAGGATCTACTATGTCCCCTTATGGTCATTTGCCCCTTCGCTTTGGCCTCCTCTTGTCTCTCGATCCTACCGAGAGACAAGATGGCGGCCGCTACGGACTGTTTGGAATGTTTACAGACGCCGGAGAACCAATCAGCTTCGCTTCACAAAGCTCCGTAACGTCAAAAGTACGCGAACTGGAGCGCTGCCCGGTCCGCTGTTACAGATATATATCTTTTTTTGAACGTTAATTTCTCAAAATCCACTGGAGCACATATATTGAGACCTAGCAAAGGCACATCGGGCTACCAGTCCCTACAATTTTGCCAAGTTTCGTGCAAAGCCATTCAGCCGTTCGGGCTAAAAGTGAGGCCAACCGCCCTATGGAAAACTCAATGTTAAAAACACGTTTTGGGACCCCCCTTTTTTCTCGGCCCCCCCTTGACGAAACCCCCCCAAATTTTCAGGGGCTGCTCAGAAACAAAATGTTCCATTTTCCTGAAAACTTCAGCCAATTCCGTCCACAAACGCCAAAGTTATTAGACATAGAATTTTCAAAAATCCCATAGAGAAAAAATCCTAACTATATATACCTACTGGCGACCGCCAGTAGGTAATATATATATATATATATATATATTCACTAAAAAAACCATAGGTTATAGACCATATATAGTTAGGAATTAGCATTTAAAAAACCTTATTTTACTCACACAAAACCATTGAAATTCCATATATAGTTAGTTGCACTAACTATATATCGCGCACCCGCAATCCACTGCTGATCATGTCACATATTACATCATTCATGACATGGTCAGTGACATCACTGATGACATCACTGATGACATCTCAAATGACATCACTGATGACATCACTGATGACATCTCAAATGACATCACTGATGACATCACTGATGACAACATCCAGTGACTGTATGTTTCTGTAAAGTTAAAATATGTCTTACATATTGAAGAATGAGTGGATGTATAAGTGTCTGAACAAAGGATTTAGTAGGTGCATGACTGACTGTATGAGTGAGTGATTAAATGTGTCTCACTGAGTGCATGGGTTAGTGACTAAACTGTCTTAATTTGTGCATCATTATGTCTGTTGTTCTGTAAACTGCTGCATGTGTTGATCAGTAGCTATATGATTAACTATATGGGTCATTAATTGGTTGCCCAAGTAATTGTATGGGAGACTGAGAGTGTTTATGGGTGGCTGGGAGGTGTATGACTCTCTGCATAGATGTGTGAGCAGTTGATTCACTAGGTGTATGGGTTCAAAAGTGCATGTGGAAACATCTGTATGGGCGGTTGACTGTGTGCATGAGTGTATTGGTGAGTGAATGGATATCTCAGTGCTACATGTCAAAGTAAGTACATATGTAAAACACAGTACATGTGAGAGTTGACATATATAAATAACTGTGCATAAGAGCCAGTGAATGTGTGAGTGGCTGTATGGATCATTGTGAACTTGTATCCAGGATTGTATAAGTGAGTAAATATGTGTTAGTATATGTTTCAATAAGTAAGGTGTGTATAACTGTATAGTTGAGGAAATGGAGGTGTGATTGATTCTTTGCATGACTGACTAGGTGTGTGAGTAACTCCATGGATGAGTGACAGTCTGTGAGTGTCTGTTTTCACTGAGTGTATCTAAGGTTATATTAGAGTCTGAAGAGGTTCATCGTATTATCACATGAATGATGTCATCAGTGATGTGATCAGTAATGTCAAATGAGATGTCATCAGTGATGTCATCAGTGATGTCATTTGAGATGTCATCAGTGATGTTATTGGAGATGTCATCAGTGATGTCATCAGTGATGTCATTTGAGATGTCATCAGTGATGTCATCAGTGATGTCATTTGAGATGTCATCAGTGATGTCATCAGTGATGTCACTGACCATGTCATGAATGATGTAATATGTGACATGATCAGCAGTGGATTGCGGGTGCGCGATATATAGTTAGTGCAACTAACTATATATGGAATTTCAATGGTTTTGTGTGAGTAAAATAAGGTTTTTTAAATGCTAATTCCTAACTATATATGGTCTATAACCTATGGTTTTTTCAGTGAATTTTCAAGGTTTTGTAAATGCTAATTCCTAACTATATATGGTCTATAACCTATGGTTTTTTCAGTGAATTTCATTGGTTTTTTAACAGCTAATATCTGTACCTGTAAAATGTATTCTTCTTTAAATCCAAAAATATATTTTATATGTTTATTAATAACTTTTTTTTAAAATATTTTTTTTTCTTCGTTCCCGCTTCGCGAATCGGGAAGCTTCCTGTTAGCTGACCTTGATGCCGCGAAATAGACCACGAGCCGGTAAACGTTTCTTTACCGCAACTGCCGCGTTAGAAAACAACATCGTGACGCCTCCCGTCCGCATGACGTTTCGCGTTGTCGCGTGATACGTCATATGACGTGCTACGTTAGCGAACTCGTACGCTTACCGAGTCGCAAAGCACAGGTTTCTGGAAGCAAACCGGGAGGCCCTGCAAAGCGCGTAACATACACACAGCAGGTCATGTGACTTGGTAATAACACTTTTCATTGGTTCATTTCACTTTCGGTTTCCTAATGATGTAAGACTAGGTCATATGATCTAAAATGAACACTTTTCATTGGTTGAGAACTATTTTTTTTCCCAAATGGTGAAAATCCCTCCTTCTTTCCTCACTCTGACTTTCATCATTGTGAGAGAAAGACCCTTTGTTACCAGTGAGCAATGGCTTCTTTACTAGCTTCAGCTGGTGCTTCCCCACCACCTCCACCACATCCAAGGAAGAGTGGACCACCTGCTAAAGTTATAATTCAGCAAGAAGACGAAGAAGAGGAACAGGACGACCTAGATAATCTCCCTATTATGGCCAGAAGATCTGTTGTACCGGAAGTAACGGGACCAGAGGGCAGGGAGATGGTGCCAAATATACAAACGAGATTTCGTGAAGTAAAACAAGTCTGCCTACATTGCAGTGGATTCATTTGCTACGCAGAAAGTAGCATCACTCTGATCAACAGAGCTATTGACAATCATGCTCATGTTTGTCCGAAACTCCCCAAACAATAAATTCTTTTTTTTTGTTTTCTTGCTCCTGTTGAGCCCTTTACAATGAATCGTTTTCGTTGCCCCCTCCGAAAAAAAAACAAAAAAATTATAAAACTGTTCAGAAAAATTCAAAAAAAGTAAAAAAATGTTCAGAAAAATAATAAAAAAAATATAAAACAACAAAAACAATTTAAAAAAAAGTTCTTTTCAGAACTACCTCCCCGTTATTAAAAAATTGGTACAATATTTGCAACTGTGCCAACCTCTATTTCTCTTAGTTCGCTTCCCAGTTCGCTCCCCGGTACGCGAACCGGAAGCGAACCCAAAATTTTTTTTTTAAAAAAAGAACAGTAAGTATAAGGGAAGGAAACAGACACTTATGTTAAAAGAAAGACAGCTATAAGGGAGTAAACTAGAGATACTATTACCCGTAATCCACTGCTGATGATGTCACATATTACATCATTCATGACATGCTCAGTGACATCATCAGCAGAGGATTGCGGGTAACAGTATCCCTAGTTTATTCCCTATAGCTGTGTTTCTTTTAACATAACTGTCTGTTTCCTTCCCTTATACTTACTGTTCTTTTTAAAAAAAAATTTTTAGATCAGTCAGAAACAGTGAAAGTAATGAAATATAAAAGACTACGTAGAATATGAGGACTGTATGCAACAACTTTGACACTTACAGAAGCCTCACCTTCTCCATGCCTCCTACACAGTTCTACATGTACATCATAAATGCAAACAGAACAGAATTAATTATACATGTTAAATGGTTTATTTTTGCTGTTCTCAGAATGTATCAAATTTCACTAAAACAGTGACTTGAAGGTATTCATCATATAACAGCGGGGAAAAAAAAACACAATCAAAATGATTGTGTTTAAAAAACCCATACAACATTAAAAATCAGAATTCAGAACTCCTTAAAGTTAACTTACTTTCCATGACGGCCAAGGATGTCCTATGAACAGCTTACACTCTGTTGTGCTGTTATTACTTTCAACCCGCCACTTTCTGAAAGAAAACCTCCATCGTTTTCAAAAACATGTTACATACAATAAATGACTTCTTGCTCTCTACCACAAGATTCCACAAGGCCAAATCTTGTCAGAGCCATGTATAACTCTTGGATTTCTTGTTAGCCAATCCCGTCTTTTCGCATTTCCACAACTTTCAGAATTAAAATGTTGAAGATCATTTACACAATCCTGGACTAGTAATATCTTCCCCTTCTTCCTCAATCATGTTCTACATTTCCTATCACACTGATACTGCTTACTATGAAGCAGACTTACACTACCTTTATGACTAGTACAATTATTTAATTCTCTACATCACTTTTAATCACAAAGCAATGTAAAACAGTAGACAGCATTGCAGACTTACATTCCCTCTACTCCATGTTTTGATTGGCTGCTTCAATTAGCTTATAAAAAGAAACAGTTTTTCTGAACTCATTCAAAGTGCACATATTTCTCCATAAAGTCCAGTGTTATGGTAAGAAGTTATGTCTCTGTACTACACTTATCCTCAAGGCCAAATCGTGTAGGAGCCATGAGAACTTCTTGAAATTCCTCAGAGCACATCCCGAGATTCTTTCCCTAAAATTTTGGTTTTAAAAACACCAGGTAAGAGTTTTTAAGGTCAAACGGCAATTTTTTTTTGAAAATTAAAACAGAATCATTGCAGAATGACCAGCCATTTCTACACTTTAAATAAGCTGTATAATGTCCTGATGTTATTGAAGGACCATCATGATATATAATTGCTACAGTTACAAAAGTCCTTCCTGATATTGACAACTGTGAAGCCACAACATTTTTAATTAAAGTTGTCAATTTTGTTCCATCAGGCCTACATCGTTGGAACATTAAAATGACATACTGGCCATATGTTCGTATAAATAATGTGGACATCATTTCAGATTTACATTGGCTACACTCCATGTTGTGATCAGCTGCTTTTACTAGCTTATTAAAAGAGACTGATTTACTGTCTGGCAAAGTTAAATATATAAATCTTTCTGAGTCTACACTAGTAGTACTTGATACCCTACAGTTCTCGCAGTCATGCTGCCATTGATAAGAAAGCCCAAACAGGTGATCTACATCTACACCTTCATCATGCAATACATCAAGCATGTACATTAAAAACTCCTGACAATCTTGCTGACTATTTTGAGAGAATTGTGTTTGGCCTGAACATCTGTCTAACAGATTTCGAATTTCAGACACACTTTCTATGTTTGTTCTATCAGTGCTACATTTCTCTAACACAGAATTTAACAAACTGCAAAATCTTTGATCAGAATTGACCACAATCTCTTCTTTTACATTTTCTAGAGAAAACAAAACATTAACTACTACATTAGCATAGCAGTTGACACCAGAACTGTTTTCAAATTGAAAACCAACAACATCTTCAACAGAATCCTTTTTGTTTCTGCTTGTAATTTCAGGTTCATCGACTTTTCGTCTTTTTGCTACAACCTCCCCAGTATTGGTCACATTTCTTCGTTTCCGGCCTACCACACGTTTCTCAAACAAAGGATACTGAGGCAAATGTGGCGCATACTCTCTTCTCAACCTATTGTATTCCTTAACACAATCTAGATCCGCACAAATGTTTGTGACATCACACTCAATCAAGTACAATCCCGATAAAGTCCTAACTCGTGACAATGCCACATATGCCATACCCTCCTTGAACACAGAACTGCCAATATTCACCAATGCACAGTCTACACTTAAACCTTGCGATTTATGAATTGTCACCGCATATGCCAAGCAAACAGGAAACTGCTTACGACGAACATATAAGTCTTTTACAAGCAAAAATCTAGCAGAACAACGAGCAATTAGCTGTACTTCCTCAATGCCATCAAATTTAATTTTTAAAAATTCAATTCCATCTCTATTTCTGTATTTCACAAAATCAACAACATTACCCATTGATCCATTTACCAGACCTCTTTCAACATGTAAATTCCTTCTTAAAATTATACGGCAGTTCAAGCACACATTCAGAGTCTTTTCAAAACCCGCAGTTTTAGATATACTCTTCTCTAATGAATCCAATTTTGTTTTCAGATTCTCAGACAAAATAATTGTTGATCCCATATGCTCTACTCTGTCAATAGCTTCCAATTTTACAATCTCTTGCTTTTCTAAATGCAACATTTTGTTGTTGAATTTGGCACATTCTGCAAGAGTTGGCATCAAACATATTCCAGATTCTTTCTCAGTAACTTTCTGAAAAATATTCTCAGGCACAACATCTTCGTCTGGATATAAATTTGTCAGTAATCGTGCATGTAAAGCTTCTTTCCCATGCTCGGTCACTTTTCCAATTCTAACATCTTGTAGAATAGTCTTGTAAACTTCATCCTTTGCCTGACGCATATTTTCATGCAGTTCAGCATAATTGAAGTTTAACCATATATTGACGTTGCCAATACTCCCTAAGCACTTCCTGGTATCTTCATGCGTGAGCATTTTGAACACAGGTTGCCCTTTCACTGGTGTCAGCTGCAGAAGATCTCCGAAAACAATGATGTGTTTGCCACCAAATAACACATCATACTCTGTTTTGAGAACTTCTTGCATTCTCAAATGCACAAAGGCAAGCATGACATTGGAAACCATGCTTACTTCGTCAATGATAAGAAGTTTCATTTTCCTCAAGACTCTTGAAACTTCAAAACAAGCATCTCCAGATAGCTTGTGATATTCTAATTTGTTGTCATGCTCCACTGGCAGCATCAGTAAACGATGTAAAGTAATCCCTTTAATGTTATGTGCTGCCAGTCCAGTTGGAGCGGTGACAACACAAGACAGCGATGACTCTGTCCTTTCCTGCAAATAACATGAAATTGCTTTAATAAGGAAACTTTTTCCAGTTCCCGCTTCTCCACTCACGTACAGTCGGACAGGCTTCAACGACGTACATGAGCACTCTTTCTTGTCATGACTTAATCCATGATCAATTTGCATGGTAAGTTCGTCATATATTTTCCTCTGCTCAACGTTGAGTTGTCTTTCCAACTCTTCTAAGTTAACCGCATCCTCCTGAGCATGTGCCATGGCTCTTTCCACTTCATTCATAGAAGTGGCAGCTTCATTTTCGATAAGAGGTCCTCCTAGTGGATCCTGACTCAATGAAGCAGAACTCTGACTGTCCTGAGAACTGTCTCTGGCAATCTCTGCTGCAATCGTTGCTTCCTGCTCAATTTCCACATTCAACATTTCTACATATTTGGGAAAAGCAGGACATTCTATGGTCTCCTTGGCAGCATTGAATGAGTCTTCGTAACAAAGGAAATCTCCAAGCAGTTCCTCTTCTGCACGCCAAGGCTTAAAAAGTTGCAAAAGTGCTAAATAGAAAAACTCCTTTTTTTCAGGAGATTCGCCACTCAATTTTCGATGGTTTATCAAGTGGCATTTTCTTTGCTTGACCAGACATCCCTCACTTCCTATTACAGCATACACTCCTTTCTCAGTATCTTCTTTGATGTTCCTCTTGAATATGTAATTTTGCAGAACCTCATACAGACAAACATTCTCGAGGTGACTGCTTCGATTTGGATAATATGTATCCAACATGTTGCTCTTCAAAATGTCGGTACTGTTTGGCTCCTTTTCCGCCAAATACTCAATTTCCCGCACAGGTTTCAGAACTCGATTACGCGTTGCAGCAAGACCAACACTCGCCCAAACGATACTCCTGGACTTGGCATAGAGACTTGCTGAAGACAACCGGTCAGAACATTCGTAAGCTCCGATTTCTCGATGCGACAACATCTTCAGACTGAAACTGTACAACTTCTTGCTGAGGCTCTTTTCATGGGAAATGTCCTCCCACATATCCTTCAATTCTGTCTTCTCTTTTTTGGTGATGTAAGATGTCACATACCGAGCCACAGCCATACAGTTATCAGCCACAAACTGTATATCCATGTTAGCATTCCACATGGACAAAATCACCGGGTTGTAGTCGTTAATGTACTTAGACTCTTCGTTCCTCTTCAAATTGTATGTGTTTTTAGGTGATTTCTTCATCAGATTATGTCGCAGCGAAGACATCAAACTGTTCACTCTTCCTTTAGAAATCACCGGTCGTGGAAAGCCGAAACGACATTTGGTGTAGAACTTGTCTTTGTTCCGGAATTTACGACGACAGTACTTTCCACATCGATGGCTTTGGAAACGTAGAACTTTTTCTCGTCGGCTTTTTTTCTCCTTTGCGTTTGGAACAGCACACGTAGAATACTGTTCTATGAAACTCATCACTGAGTCTTCTGCATCCGTTCCAAATTTAGGTGCATCCTTGATCCACAGCAACATATGTATATGAGGAGCACCTCTTGCTTGGTACTCCTTCCTCCAGAAGAAATCCAACACCTCTCCAAGAGGTGGATTCTTCTTATTCATGATGAAAGACATCATACCTTCAAATCTATGATTGAAGTACCTACATACATTGACTGGATCCAAAGAGCACAGTTCTCCGGGTGTCTTGAATTCGATGTTTTCTACGTTAGCATTTGCCTCTCGTAGAAATTCAAGTAAGTCTTCCCAGCCATACTCAGCACAGCTCAAAGTGAGGAACCATGTGGGAGTTCCTAAGTTCCTTAGCATACATTTTAAATCACCATGACGACGGTACCAGTACTCATTAGTACCACGCTGACACGCCATGAGATTAATCAGGTGAGAATCCAAAATACTGTCTTGGACATTGACTTTATCCATAAAGTCACTTGCCGAGATGTTTTGCATGTGTATACCACTTTTCAAGATGTGGTTCACTGCATATGACAGTCCAGACAGATCGCTTTCAAACAGGAGATGAAACAAATAAGGAATGCATTGTCGAAACCTAGGATCTCCTGCATACAATCGCAAAGTCCGGTATTCAGAAGCAGGAATTTGATGAGGTCGCTCATCATATCTTCCTCCCAGACCTGTTGGAAAAAGCTGTGGGAAACACCGAGCTTCCAAACTTTCCTCCCAAACACTAATGGGACTCCCTTTCGCTTGTTTCATTTGAAACAACTCAATAGCATTCCCCATGACTTCCTTGGAATGCAAAGGATGAACACTATAATGTTCATATATTTCTTCACTAGTACAGGGTTCTACTTTCTCAATTTGACCAGCACACAAATCGTTATCCTCTTCCTCACTTACTTCCTCTTCTGCAACATATACATTTTTATAGTACTTATTATATTTTTTCAAATACAATGTTGCCCTTTTGACTTTCCTAACATCTACTAAATCTTGCCATATTTTCTTATTCTTTGTCGGAACCCCATTAACTAAGATAACAAGAGGTTCCTCTTCCACTTTTTCTACTCCAATTGTGTTAATGTTTTTCTTCAAATCTAGAGGCAAATAAACAACTCTTCCCTTTAATCCTCTCTGTAAATCTGATGGAGGCAATTTCCCTGTCTTTGGCTCCATTCTTACAATAGCCTGAAAGGGATGGATACTTTGAATCAAAATAGATTCATAAGTATTTAAATCCTTCAATTCAGAAGGAATCTCAACCAATTCCAGATTATTATGAACTGCTCCAGCAGGCATCTGGTTTTGATTTAATTTGTTACAACAATAAGTACACACACGTTGATCCAATCCCAAATCAAAACAATTTTCTACCATCAAGTATGTTGTAAAATCCTTCCATTCACTATTATTTTCCCTTTCACTTTTTCCATATAAATCCACTAACTTAGTCTGATTCTTATAATAAGTGCGTCGACAACACACACAAGTGAAATTTGGCCTCTCACTTGATTTCACCTCAAACGTCGCAATTTCCCTCTGGAAATTATCTGTACTGGAAACCTGTACACTATCTTCCACATTACTCTCTTCTTCTTGGTCAATTTCAACATTCTCCTCTTTACTTCCAAAGTAACAAAACTCAATTTCTTCACATATATTCTTCACATCTATTTCAGAACCATGCAAAAGAGCAGCGCATAATTGTTTAAGCATAATTGCTGGACTCTTAGCATAATACAACATTCTAACTAATTTCCTCACTTTATTATGATGCACTGCTAGCATCCTGAAATGATGAAAAACACTCTGGCATACTCTCCTGGAAAGACAAGCCAGTGAATGACCATGCAAACCTATCACTTCTCTCACTCTGCAAGGATCTAATTCTTGCAACAACTTCATTTTCTGCTTCAAACTGTTCTTACTAAATGACCGTATAAAATCACAAAGCAAATTGATGGAATCCTGTCGTACACTGCAAATACTACTACACTTCCAGGTGTACACAGGACCCTTAGGACGTCTCCCTAAAACCTCATTACCTAACACCTCTTCTATCTCTGTTGTCACAAGTTTTTCTTTTTCAACTGGACAACCATCTTTCACTTCATAAGCTCGACCACTGGTGTCAACTGCATGCACCAAATCATTATCCTGGAAATAACTCTCCTCATTAAAAAATGCCTCAGAGCTTGAACTATGCATCCATTCTCCAGAAAAAACTTCACAAAAATTACTACGATTAACTATTCTCTTCCATCTACTATTTCTTTTGAAATCATAAATTACCTTGTTTAGCTTCCGAATTCTATTGATTGTCAAAATAAATAACTTACGTTTAATTTGAAATGCCTGATCAATAACTTTCTCAACAATTTTTTTTCTCTTATAAAAAACCACTTTCTGCTGACCTTTCTTAATATTTTTTAACAAATTCCCAATTATCCTGTTGCGGAACATTCGTTTACGAATATCCCTAAACTCTTGTTTCCTTCTACTTTCATGCATAGAGTTATCTCTTACTCTAGCAGTAACATTTCTCATTGGCCTTTCCTTACCATTTGATTTCTGTCTCCTTTTCTGGACTGAAACATTTTCTGTAGTAATATTTTTTTTACTACACATATTTCTTATGACTGTTTTTCGACTCTTACCCGGTGCTTTCTTGGTGACTTGACAAATCTTTTTGTTAGAGGACTGCTGCATTCTTCCATGGTCCTGCTGTCTTTGACGTTTTGCAGCCTTTCTTACTCTTTCTTTGCTAGGCATCCTAAAATCTTGAAATAATCTGCAGTTGAATCTGTGGTAAAATATAATAAAAAATGTTATTAACCACTATTACCCAACAGTAAATTAATAACAGTCATCAAAAACTTAACACACTACTTAAGTATATAATATACTGAAGCCTATCTCCAATTTTTCACTGAACAGGACTCATCTCTTCTTAACCTTGGATAAACCTCACCTACTCTGTGTCCCCTGCACATAATTAAATGTAAAGGGGCAGATTTATATTAACTAGCACATCCCCAGGGATGCACCAGTTAACGTGCACCGCTGCTCTGCCACCCACGGTGTGCCGCATTTACAATCAGATAGGACAAAGCTACATCAAAACCCTGCGCCTGCTTGAAGCAGGCATAGATCTTGACGCAGGTAGGCTGAAAGCTAAAGCAACAACTAAGTATCGTGTGCAGAAGTTACAAAAAAGGAAAAATGGCGTTTAAACCAGTAATGAGCCCATGCTAACGTAACACAGTGTAAAAATATCCAGGATCTACATCAGTTTGGGGTTCACGAACCTGGCAGGTACAAGGCACTGAGGCTTTCCACCGTGCATGTCTCATCCCAAATCATATGTTGTTTGTGAATGAAACAATTTCCCAGACCAAATGCTTTGGATTGGCTACTTCTAAAAAATTAAACACCCCTACTATCCCGGAGTTAGAGGAATATGATGGTTGGAGTAATTTTACTCGTTGTCCATTAAAGATTTACAGGCCCTACTCCGTAATTCTTCCTTTAACATTTCCAGTATAAATCCAAAAGGTTCACTGCTTTGGCAACGTGCCTTATCCACGGTTTAATAACGCTGCCTTTTGCTTTATATAAGTTTTCAAATTGTATGAAATATATACCAATAGGTCGTTATTAACCTTTAGGTAGTGGTTTTCTTCATGAGGTCTGGTCGCTTCCATACACATACAGATTTTCAAAGATGATCAAGACCTTTATCTGAATGGAGAGGAATGCACTGAGACGCCAGATCATTCACTAATGTGTAGGCACATACAGTTACACGGTTCATGCAACAAACACCGACCAAATATGGCTTGCGTGTTGCAAGGCACGCCAGTTCCTGCTATCATCCCCACGTTCAAGTTCTTGGAAAATGGTAGTTATTTGATGCTCAATAATGAAGATTGTTCTGGGTTAATTAAAAGTATTCATTTTATCGTAACAGTAAATGAACGGGTTATTTGCTGCAGAAATGTTCTATTTCCTCCCACACATGAACATAGGGAGTTTTCAATCTGGCCACAAATACCAACCTTGGGAGCACATTTCAACAGCATGGCAAGAATAAGAGCTCTTTTGTCTCAGAGAGAGGTGGCCTTGAGTTCGGCCCGTGAAACTTTCGTGCTTCACATAGCGAACACCCGTACAGAGGTGCAGACCCTTTTAAATACAGATTCGACTTTGCATTTCAGCAAGATTACCCATTCATTTCCATGCAGCAGGAGGCCCATAGGAATGAAGGTGCAATTTGCGATTAGCAATTACCTCATCGCAAATTACGAATTTTTCCGACGGTGCAGGGGTGTCTCAAGAACACCCTGCTGCACCCCTGAAAAAAAAATTTGGGGTCATATGGCGCACATAAATTTTGAAAACATTCCTTTACCTCAAAAACGATTTTCAACTCATAATTTGAAAACACTGCACATGGGGAAATGACTTAAAATGTCCTTAAGACACATAAAAGCATTTTTTGATTGCCTTTGCAGCATGTTTCAGTCACCTTTAACATGCCTATGTAACGGAAACATTCAAAATCTAAATTTGCCATGCACAGGTGGGAGCATATTTACAAGCAATTTGCTCCACAGACAAACTTCTTACATTGAAATGGGAAAAATAACATCAGAGACTCTCAATTACCTTATAAAGAAGCAGACACCATTATGTCCTTCTCATCAATATTAAAACCATTGCTTTTTCTCAAAAACGATTTACAAGTCATAATTTGAAAACACTCCACAGCTCCTATGCACATAAAAGCCCTGTCAGTACTAATACTTCACATGTTCTCCAATTACAATTTCTCAAAGAAACAAAATCTATTTCTGAAACACTTGAGACAAAGCAACATTTGAAAAACACAACTTTCTTCATAATTTTCTCCTTAAAGCACACTATTTTCTATCTAAATTAAAGAAATTTTTTCTCACCTTAGCAAATACTTTGAGTTTCAAAACAGTCTCAGAAACACACCAATTTGTCTTCAGCAGAGCAAAAGGTATGCACTCCAGAGTCTGCAGCTATCAAAAGCACAGAAATGCTGTAATTCCTCACACAGATCTCTCATGTCACCCAATCAAAACTCTTCCCTCACTTTTTTTCAAAGCAAAACCCTTCCCCCCTCTGCCCCCTCTCTGCTTTTTCTGCATAGCAACCACCTCTTGCAAGACCTCTCACACAACAATGTTGCAATTGAACTCTGAACTCTCAGTGCACCTGCATATCCAAAGCATTCTTTCATTTAATGATTTTTTCTTCGCCACTCAAAATACATCTTTCAACGAACTCATCCATGCACACTAACTTTCTGTTTTCAGCAATCAAAATCCACCAATCACTCTTACTGCTTCATTAACACAGAAACTCCTCAGTTTTTTTCATTTTACACTCTCATTTTTTCAACTGCCATTTCATTGCCACACTTCATCTGACTGCAGGAGAACCTTCTCTCGCCATGTTTTCTGTCTGGATTGTTGGACATAGCTACATCTATTGGGCTCAAAGGTACGCTGAAAACAGGAATTTACCTAACCTCAATTTACAAGATGTGGAAATTAAGTGGTTTGGCCAGAGAGGATTAAAATGTCACCAATTGATACCATTGGTGAAAACCTTTATGCATTTGCCAAAACCTGACCTGTTAATTGTGCACTGTGGAGGTAATGATTTGGGCACTTTGACTGGGGTAGGTCTGGAAATGCTTTTAAAGGACACCTTTGAGCAATTGATGGCACTTTTTCCTCAGACTGCCTTGGTATATTCAAATATATGCCAAAGACAGAAATGGAGGTGGTGGAACCAATTTTGTCCACAAATTGAGAAATCGAGGAAGCATGTAAACAAATCTGTTTCAGCTTACATGAGAGACCATGGAATGGGCTCCCTGTACAACAATAACTTGCGTTACTACATGCAAGATATCTACAGAGCAGATGGAGTTCACTTCTCAGATGAGGGCAACAGAGTTTTCACTCTGAATTTAAGACTGTGCATTGGTACCTACTTATAAGTACCTAAATGTACCATAAACCCAAAAGCTCTTCTCAGAGCTACCCTACATCTGATCACTCACAATTATTATTTTACTCTAACTTTTTTCACTAATTTTCAAGAAAGTACGCTCCCCAGACCGCTTCCCGGTTCGCGAACCGGGCGCACTCCACGCAAAAAAACTAAAAAAACGGTATATTTTTTTTTTGCCCTGCGAGACCCTTTCAAAGCCTCCACATCAAACCTAGGGGGTCAGGGAGGATCTACTATGCCCCCTTATGGTCATTTGCCCCTTCGCTTTGGCCTCCTCTTGTCTCTCGATCCTACCGAGAGACAAGATGGCGGCCGCTACGGACTGTTTGGAATGTTTACAGACGCCGAAAAACCAATCAGCTTCGCAAACCTCCGTAACGCGAAAAGTACGAGAAGCGGAGCGCTGTTACAGATATATATCTTTTTTTGAACGTTAATTTCTCAAAATCCACTAGAGCACATATATTGAGACCTAGCAAAGGCACATCGGGCTACCAGTCCCTACAATTTTGCCAAGTTTCGTGCAAATCCATTCAGCCGTTCGATTATTATTATTATTTTTTTTTTTGCCCCGCGGTGCCCTTTTAAAACCTCCACATCAAACGTAGGGGGTCACCGACGATCTACTATTCCCCCTTATGGTCATTTGCCCCTTCGCTTTGGCCTCCTCTTGTCTCTTGATCCTACCGAGAGACAAGATGGCGGCCGCTACGGACTGTTTGGAATGTTTACAGACGCCGGAGAGCCAATCAGCTTCGCTTCGCAAAGCTCCGTAACGCGAAAAGTACGCGAAGCGGTGCGCTGTTACAGATATATATCTTTTTTTGAACGTTAATTTCTCAAAATCCACTGGAGCACATATATTGAGATCTAGCAAAGGCACATCGGGCTACCAGTCCCTACAATTTTGCCAACTTTCGTGCAAATCCATTCAGCTGTTCGATTATTATTATTTTTATTTTTTTTTGCCCCGCGGGGCCCTTTTAAAACCTCCACATCAAACCTAGGGGGTGAGCGACAATGTACTATGCCCCCTTATGGTCATTTGCCCCTTCGCTTCGGCCTCCTCTTGTCTCTCGATCCTACCGAGAGACAAGATGGCGGCCGCTACGGACTGTTTGGAATGTTGACAGACGCCGGAGAACCAATCAGCTTCGCTTCACAAAGCTCCGTTGCGCGAAAAGTCCGCGAACCAGAGCGCTGCCCGGTCCGCTGTTACAGATATATATATTTTTTTAAACGTTAATTTCTCAAAATCCACTGGAGCACATATATTGAGACCTACAAAAGGCACATCGGGCTACCAGTCCCTACAATTTTGCCAAGTTTCGTGCAAATCCATTCAGCCGTTCGGGCTAAAAGTGAGGCCAACCGCCCTATGGAAAACTCAATGTTAAAAACACGTTTTGGGACCCCCCTTTTTTCTCGGCCCCCCCTTGACGAACCCCCCCAAAATTTTCAGGGGCTGCTCAGAAACAAAATGTGCCATTTTCCTGAAAATTTCAACCAATTCCGTCCACAAACGCCAAAGTTATTAGACATAGAATTTTCAAAAAACCCATAGAGAAAAAATCCTAACTATATATACCTACTGGCGACCGCCAGTAGGTAATATATATATATATATATATATATATATATATATATATATATATATATATATATATATATATATATATATATATATATAAAACACAAAGGGCAAGCCCCAGGGGATGGGGTTCCATGGGGGGCAGAAAATGGCCCAGGGAAGGGAGGCCACAGAGCCCCCCTTACTTTTATTTAAAAAAAGGACATTTAAAAAAGAAAGGCCCAAGAAAGGGACGCTACGCGACCCTCTTCCCTTTGAAAAACAATGCCTGTCAACTCACCAGAGGCCCCTCCCCCTTTCTCCACTACTCTGCAAACACTCTTCCTGGCATATTGCTGGTTGAGGGGTGAAATACCCTTGGCTGTTGAGAGAGCGTATTGGCCTACAACAGCTAAATTTACCTCCAGTAAGCCCCACACAGTAGCTTCTCCCCAATTCTGGAAACACGCCTCTTGGCACACTGCAGGTGGGTGGGTGAGGTCCTGAGAGTTGGACTGAAACATGTTGGAAAAGGGTCATAGGACCATTCCATCCTAAACACCCCTTACAATTAATAGTTTTAACATCCCCGACTACCCCATCAATAAAGGGATACCTTCGTGCATTCAGAAACGCAGTGTCATAGTGAGGACTAGCATTCCCCAGCACGCTATACCTGTAACTGTAGGTGGGATACTTGTAAGTTGAATGTATGTATAGATAGGGAGGACGTATCCCACCATTTCTTTTCTGACAGTGAAATGGCCTCTCTTCTCTTTTGATCTGAGTAGAGGTCCCCACCCCTCCCAGATCTAGATTTGTCACAGTGGATGAGGTCTCTTACCTCTTGATGGCCTCAGGAGTAAAGTGAACTGTTTCCCTCAAGCAGCAGTGCACCAGGAGTGGTGGAGAAAGGGGGCATGGCTTCTGATGACCTCTCAGCAATCCAGCTATGTGGGTCTTACTGGACGTAACAGGAGAGTTAGTTGGCCCCATGGACCCTCAAGAGCCAAGGGGACTTCAGCCTCCAACTAGTAGTGCACCAAGTGTGGGACTTGCTGGAGGTAACTGATGGAGTAGTCAATTCCAGGGACCCTCAATAGCCAAGGGGACGTCATCCCCCTTCTAGTAGTGTGCCGGGAAGCACTTTTGCAGAGAGGTGGAGAGAGGAGGCAAGGCCTCCTACCACATCTCAGCAATCCTGCTGTTTGGGACCTACTGGAGATAACAGAAGAGTAGGTGGACCCCAAGAACGTCCTTAGGGGCCAACTACCCTCCTGTAACCTCCACTGATTCCTACACAGCAGGGATGCTAAACTGTTTTTAGGAGGCCATGCCCCCTTTCTCCACCACTCTGCAAACATGGATTGTGGTGCATTAGTTGTTGGAGGATGAAATCCATTTTACTACTAGGAACATTTGGGCCAAGAAGCCCTCCTTGTATGTCCTGTAATTCCTACACAGCGGTATTCCTGAGAGCTGGTCAGAGGCCCGCCCCCTTTCTCTTTCACTCTGCAAATGCGACTAAGAGTTAAAAAACCATAGAAATTTACTGAAAAAAAACAGAGGTTACAGGGATGCCATAGTTAGGAATTAGCGTTTAAAAAAACCTTAGAAAGTCACAGAAAAAAATAAAAGTTCCAGGTACATTAGTTAAGAAATGGAATTAAAAACCTTTCAAAATCACTGAAAAAAACAAAGATTACAGAGACATTATATTAGGCACATGTTTCACTCAGACTAATGACAGAGAAATTCAGCAGTAAGCTAACTATAACTTATACTGCTTGTGACCTCACTAATGACAACTCAAATGACATCACTGATGACATCATCAACAGAATCTCTGACTCATCCACTCACACCCCAATATAATCTTTCATACTCCCACTCCAACTTCCACACTACCATTCTCAAAACCACTGACACACCAATACCAGTACTTACACACCCACTCACTGCTTCATAGGTCCACACACACATCCACTCAGTCATCCATACAGCCACTTATACAGCAACTCACTCAATACAGCCACCAATATATCCATTCATACATCCATACAGCCGCTCTGACACTGTCAGTCAGCCATGGAGCTACTCACACTCCTACTCACTCACCGTTAGAGTAAATCACACAGCCACTTACTCACCTATACAGTTAAACGGACACCCACATATTTATTCATACAGATATTAACACATATTCATACACCTATAAAGTCACTGACACAAGTACACACTCACCCATTCAGCCGCTCTCAAAATCACTCACTCACACATACAGTCACTCATGTACTCCAATACTCACCTATATTGCCTTTCACATATGCAGTAACTCACCCATATACCAATGACAAATCCATTCACTCACCTACACAGTCATACACATACTGAGTCACCCATACTGCCCCTCACAGATACACTCAATAACCCATACAACCACTGACTCATCACCTCACTCATCCATGCAGGCAGTCAAACAACCACTCACCCACTCACACAGACACTCATACAGGTACTCCTACAACTAATCAATCACTCATACAGCCGCTCACATACCCATGCAACCACCCCTACAGTCACTTAGATACCAACTGATAGACTGATACAGCCATTCCCACAGCCTAGTCACTCACTCGTACATTCACGGAGACTCCTAATCACTCCCTTATTCCATTCATCAAGCACTCACTGAATCATCCATACATGCACTCATACACACACTGATTCACCAATACACCTTGTTATATATATTTAACACACATAAACATTAAAAAAAACTCACAGTCACTGGATGATGTCATCAGTGATATCATCAGTTATGTCTCTGACCATGTCAAGAGTGATGTCATAAGCAGTGCATTGCAGGGGCGCAAGTTATAGTTAACTCAGCTAACTATAACTGCTGCATTTCTCTGGTTTTGTATGAGTAAAATCTAAACCTTACTCTTTCGTCTCTGTAACCTTTGTTTTTTTCAGTGAATGCAGATATATACTTATATACAATGTTGCTCTTTGAATTAGCCTCAATCCACTCAACACAACTCAACGTGAGGCGAGGAATATGCAGCACAGCCAGGCATTTCTATTTTTTTCATTTTGTTATCACCATAGGTGCGGACATGAGACCAGCAGGTTTCAGCCATAGCCTTCAACAAGCTCATAGAGTTTTCAAAGAGCATAATGCTTTTAAAGGGAAAACATCACCATTAAAACAATGCATAGACTGCTTTCCAGATACAAAAATTGCATACTTTTTTCACCATATTGAGATCTGTTTTTCTTTTTTTTTACATGATCTCAATTTAATGTTAGATGATTCTCAATTTCGGTAAAGTACCTTTATATATTTTAGCTCTGTTTTTATTGCACATGAATGACTAATTCCTACCTAAAATCAGAGCATATTATCAGGACTAAAAATATGTCTTGAATGGAAGAAATGCCAAAGAAAAAGATATATATGACAACATTTAAATAGGTCTTAATAGATTTAGAGGATAAAAGAAGCACCAAAAACAAAATTAAAATAATAACGATAATAAGAGAGATCAGAAGGGAGACAAAGAGGGAAAGCTTCACAGGGGCAAATATATGATTTCTAGTTTAAACTCATATATAAGAGAAACTCATATAGAGTTGTCTTCCACATAATCTATTATGCAAGTATAAATACATCTTCTTAAGGGTGTAACGTTGCTTCCATTCTCTACAAGAGGTTATACATAATCTTCAAGTATCCTAAAATTAAAGTGCATCTTCATCATCAATCTTAAACATTTCTAAGTTGTGCTAAAGAAAGCATACTCGGTATTCTATTCAATAATAAATTGCGTTTTCACTGTAAACATATTTTTCTGTTTTGTGCAAAGAGATGCGTACAGTACCGATGTATTTTGACGTATAAAAATAATTATGTGATTTTCCAAAGTAAATTTTCAATAGAAAGATAATTTTTTTCTTTCTCTCTAGTCCCTATAACAAATTATATATAGTATTGTACATATCTCATTATTAAAGTACATCTTTGATGTAAAGTATCATTAATTCAATCTCTTTAGAAGGTACATTTAAGATTATACCTGTAGAGATCCAATTCATCATATAAAATTAAAATTCATTCGTAATGCACTCCATAATTTCAGTGAGAAGAGAAGATAAAATAATTGTTACATACACTACTGCATATATCCTACTATAAAAACACATCATCATCAAATAAAATCTCTTCAATATATGCAGAGATTGCACACACTGTATTAAATTAAACTCTCTCATTGTGTACAAGAGACCCATTATTAATATGCACAGTGCTAGTTCCACTATTCTAAAGGAAGATGGGAGTATGGAGATTGGAAGTAAAGAGGAGAGAAGAAGAGAAAAGAAGAGAAGAAAAAGGGAAGCAGAGGAGAAGTGAGAAAGAGAAAAGCAGAACAAAAAGAAAAACAGATGAAGAGAGAGAAATATAAATTGACAAACACATTTTAATAGCCCATCATAGCTCTCCCACTAGATGCTGTTCAGTATAGGTGAGCATAGGGAATAGTGATTTTAGAGATTAATTTACTGTTCAGCATCCATATTCAGGCCATTTGGAATCTCTGTGCCCATTAGCAAGATATTTTTTTATTCTTCTCGACATAGTTCCAATTTCTGATTCCCTCCTCGAGGTCAATGCATAACATGTTTAATGCCATAATATTTCATGTTTTCCAATTTTCCATCATGTGTTTCCCATACATGTTTGGCCATAGCATATTGAAAATCACAATTTTTTATGGCTCACAGATGTTGTTATATAGAGAGCTTCAATTTGTTAATTGTACTGCCCATGTATTTCACTCCACAGGTACATTCCAAAACATATATTACTGATTCAGTTTCATATGTGATCCTCTCTTGTATTTTGTTCTTCCTTCCATGTATGGCCTCATATTCTGTTTTGTTTTGACCATATCTACAGATTTTACATTTAGTACATTTAAAAAACCTTTTGTTTGAATCGAAAGCCATGTAGTCATGTTTGTTCGTACAGTCACAGGTTTCATGTAGCTACAGGTTAGAATATCTCCTAAGAATGATGTTGTACTGTAAGTAATGTTGGGTGTTTCCCGAAGTATATTCCTCAGATCTTCAATCATTTGTAGAATCTTCCAATTGTCCTTTAGTGAATTTCTCACTTTTTTACTTGATGTATTATAATCTGCAATGTACCCAAATATCTGACTCCCATTCTTTGCTTCTTCATTTTTCTCTTTGATTCTCAATAGCGTTTCTAATTTTTTAGGCTTGCTCTCTTCAGGGCATTATTTAAGAACATTTCAGTATAAACCCTTACCTGAAATCTTTTGAACATCTCCTTTGTTTGTTCTTTAAAGTCATATTTCTCAGAACAGCATTGTCTTAACCCATAAACTCACCATAGTGAGCACTCCATTTGAGCGAAAGGGGATGCCCACTATTGGCATGAAGTATGCTGTTTGTACTCGTCCATTTCCTGTACATTTTAGTACAGATTTTATCTTCTTTGACGTGGATGCTAATGTCTAAAAAATGTATTTCCTATTCTTATCTCAAAGATAAATCCCAAGTTTAGATTGTTTTCCTTCAGGGATTTTAAGAAGGGTTGTAGGTCTGAAATGTCACCTTCCCATATTAAAAAGAGATCATCTATGACGTGAACTCAGAGAAACATTTGTTCCATGTTGTGCTTGTTTTGACCACTCCATGCTATTCTGCTTCCCAGCAGCCCATAAAAAGATTTGCGTATGTGGGTGCGAATGATGTGCCTATGGCCGTTCCTTGAGTTAGTAAAAAATATTTGTCATTAAATAAGAATACATTGTGATGAAGGCAGAATTCGATCATTTCCAGTAGTAGTAGTAGTAGTAGTAAATAATCTTTATTTTGAATATACACAAAAATGATAAAAGCTAAAATCACATGTTAAAAAAAAGAAAAAAATGGAAACACAATAACACTTATTTTTAAAAGCACAGAAGACATTTAAAAACTTCTAAGGCACATACCAATTCAGTTCATCCAATTTAAATATGCAAAGACTCATAAAATCCTATTAAAATCAAGACCCTGTCCTAGCATGCGTGTCATTATTACTAAGCACGCAGTATTTTGTTCTAAAATAGGGCACCTTTTAAATAGGTGATGACTGGCGTCATCACCACCTGGTCCTGTAAAAATTGTAAAAATAAAAAGGCAGGGCGATGTTGGATGAAGCCCCTCACTTTTAAAAGTGGTAGGAAATATCTTCTATGGAGAACCTCATAGTATTTACAAAGTAGGACCAGATATATTAGGGTCTGGGGGAAGGTCGTCACAAGGACAAATTAAAAGAGCATGAGGATCAAACTCGCCCGGCAGGAAGCAAATCATCGTACAGATAGTACCCAAGCAAAAATTGGATAAGTAAGAATCTATCCGTGGGGTGCTAAACTGTTATGAGATCATATTCAGGGCCTGTAATAGTTTTCAACAACAGCAAAGATCTAGTAGAGTCTTTCATCAGCACCCTCGCTTCGCTATCCTCACTGACTTTATTAAAAAATGTTTCCATTAAAATGTGCGATCACCCTTTTTGATGAGATGTGGCTTATCGAAAATGTCCATGCGATCGAGGGAGTGGGCGACCGATTTTATATCATTAATTCACTGTATCTTTAGGCCGTAGGTGCAATCCATGCCGTCCTCAATCAAACTCCTGTTAAACCACAGGCTATCATTTGCCCAAACAGAGATCCATAATAACAGTCGAGCTAGTTTAACCTGCTCCTCCACATAGTTTAGTCCCAATTCCTCATGCGTGACAAATGAGGAGCTGTTTGAGCCCACCCCCAGGAGTTTCCTACAGAAATCGGTCCTCTTCCAACTGGATTCCTTTACACTTACGGTACCCCCAAAAAGCAGCTCCATAAGTCAGGACTGGGCGACACTTCATTTAGAAATTTTTTACCAGGCTTGTTGCCTACTGACATTGAAAATCTAAATAGGGCATAGCAGGCTTGGGTGAATTTAGAACAGCGGCTAGATATAAAGTCGAGCCAGTTGTTCTGGTATTCAGAAGAGTTTCCTAGGTAGGGGAATGTGGAAACCCTAGTAATGTGTTGCCCTTTGATGACAATGGGCCTCATCTTAGCTGTTCTCCTCCCACAAACCACATAGTGCGTCTTACAAATTCTAGTGTCTAGGTCCAGGTCATCCGTGAACTTCACAAATAGATCCATCAGGAGTATTAGCTCGTTTGCCGTTCAGGCCATCAGTACGGCATCATTGACGTATAACAAGGATGGAACCCTACTTGTCTCTACCCTCGGCAGATCAACTCTTTTAGCGCTCAGACATGCATTAAGGCTGTTGATATATAATAAGAACAGTAGTAGGACCAGCACGCATCCCTTCATGACCCCTCATGGTAGGCCTAAAGGTTCAGTTGTTTCCCCCAGTGCCATATCTGACATGAGCAATTACGTCCGTGTGCAGGGCTCTGAGAGAATTAACCAGGTCGACAAGCAGCCCCAGCACCCCGACGATGTCCCAAAGCTTGGACCTATTCACCCTATCAAAGACACTGCTAAGATCCTTTAATGCAAGGAAAACAGATCCCTGCTTTGCTACAACATACTTCCCTATAATAAGGTTGAGGTTCAGGCATTGCTCAATAGTGCCCTTTCCTTCCCTAAATCCATATTGGATGGGGCAAATGATCTCTAGCCCAGACTTCCACATGCTGGAGAACAATATGCCCTGCCACCTTTACCACTGAGCATAATAGGGATGTTGGTCAGTAGCAGGTGGGGTCTAACCGATTCCCCTTCTTAAATACAGTTAAGATAGTAGCTGTTTTCCTGATAGGTGGAAGACCAAGTTGTGTTGCAGCGTTGAGCACAGCAACCAACACTGTCGCCCAAAGATGAGGTTCATTCTTGTAAAGGTCCATGGGGATTCCGTCTGGCCCATGATAGCCTTGTAAACCTCGTCAAACTCAAACTTGATCTCCAAAGGTTAAAAATGATCTACATTACGCTGAATAAAAAGAAGGTCTTTATCCAATGACTAGACCTTTTGAAAGTGTGTAACCCAGGTGGCTGGAGGGATAGAGGAACTTATATCCTCTTGCGCAGCCACATTGAGTAGCCTACCATTAACCACCTCCCAAAAACTTCTAGAGTCTCTAGAGGTACTGGTTAAAACTAACTGTCCCATGAAGCTTCTCTAAGCTCCTCCTTCCTCTTCTCTAGGGCAGATTTATAGTCCCTCCCAGCCTCCTTAATCTTGTCTTGGTTGCGAGGTAAGGTGTTTAGAACTTCTCGCAAATAGTTGCCCACAGACCGGCATGACTTGTTGAACAAACCCGGATTGGTGTCCGTTGGTTTCCTCGCCATGTCTCCTATGGTGTTGGCAATAGATTTGTTTAACTGGGAAAAGGCTTCAACCATTAGGGCGGGAGATATATCCAGGGTTAAAAAAGGCTCCATGATAATAGCAATGTTCTATGAAACCACTTGCTTGTTCACTTTGGCCACTGAGAGCTTATGCCACTTAACCCTCAGACCCCTGTCCTTTGTGGTTAAGCCAGTCAGGCCAGGGTGAGGAGTTACACTCAGACCTACGTCAATTCTTTGCCCTATCTCTATGGGATTATGGCCACTAAAAGTGGTTTCATGAACCACTCCTGGGCTGACCAAACTATTGAGAGACCTTGAAATAAAGATATAGTCTATAATGGTTTCTTTTCCCCAACCCACAAAGGTGAGCAGTTCCCTGGAGAAACTGGAACCCCACACATTACATTTCTCAGCCCAGCCTGAACAAGAGCTTCCGGGAGCTCCCGTCCCCTCTGTTCCAATTTAGAGTCATTAGTCTAATGGTCTTCTAGGGCAAAGGGATTACCCTCATAAGGACCCAACTTAGCGTTAAAGACCCCGTCTAGAATTATCCTAAAGGACTTAAGATAAGTGAAAGATCTGAACAGAAGGCAGGAGGCAGTTTCAAAGAGAGCCTCACTCTGGCACCCAGGATTCCGAACAGAACTGTTAAGATTTTACAAGAAAAGAATTGAACTCTTGAGAACTAAAAACTCAAAGGATCGGAATGCCGCAATGCTTGATGGGGATAGAAAATACTCTCAGGTTGGCAGCAAATCTTACTAGGGTGATTAGGCCCCCACGAGGCCATCAGCCAGGGGAAGGGGTTGCTGCTAAACAGAGGTTTTCATAACCGTCTCGTCCAATTGGATCATGTGCCCAGGTCTCCTGTAACAAAATATTTTCAAAATCAGAAGTAAAGTTAAGCCAATTAGAGTCTGCTAACTTATCTCTGATTCTTGCTATGTTCCAACTCAAAATTTTTAATGGACACCCCAAAACACCAGGGGGGGTTGGCTCTGCAGCTAATACGTTTGGGTGACTGGTTGCTGGACTTAGCGAATTGGTCCCAGAGGTATGTAAAGATTGATCCTGAAGTCAATCATTTTGGTCCAGGGTACTTAGGGGGTCAAATCGGTTACTCACTAGAGCAGTTGTTAGTGCAGGAGGAATAGTTGGTAGCCAGTATGGATGACAAGTCGTTTTGACCATGGGTGGGGGGTACTGCAAGGAATGATAGAAGAAGCCAAGGGGGAGAATATTAATGCAGGCTTCCCGACTGGTCGATGCGGCTGAGCTGTAGAGTAATCTTTTGGCCAGGTCGGTGACCTAAAATTCATTACGATGCAATCCAAGTGTAAGGTCTTAGGCATAGGCCCAACCCTCATGACGAACTAAATATCATTATAGTCCTTATTTTTGGAGTCAACATTGTTTGCCAGCCAACAGCAGAGCTTGTTCTTCAATTGACCAAAATGTTCTGTAGCATTAGGATTTAAGCTCAGAACCCCTGCCAGGATGGCTGTATAGGGACAAAAATCCGGCAGCAGGTTTAAGAAGGGAAGCTGTACACCCAATGTATCAAGTCTGCCCCGAAAGTCCCCAGGAGCCCATTGTTCCTCACAAATCTCTCTTGTGGCCTTCCACTGCTCCATTATTTCGTGCGACTTGTGTAACTGAAGGAGCTGGAGTCTGAAGGAGCTGGAGTCTGGAGGAGCGGCTGAGGTGGGTTGGTAGTAAAAATGACTACCCCATCCTAAACTTGACCCCTGGGCAAAGAGGCTTGCAAGGTGTCCACCTCATGCGTAGTGAGCAATTCAATCCCCAAAAACCTCCCTCCCATGGAGCAGATTGAATTCATGGCGTCCTTAAGTGGATCAAACCCAGCTACTAATTTTGTGAGGGCTGTCTCCAATGCGGATATTCTTTCAATAAGAGGGGCAGTGCTAAGCTGGACTGCATCTTTGAGCTTGCTAAACAGATCAGCCCAATCCGTGACAGGAAGGCTGCTTGAAGCCAAACGATTAGTGCCAGGCTCATTAATAGGCTGAAGAGTGGATACATTTGTGTTTCCTTTTGCACTCCTTACTTTAAGTGGTTGTTTGGTTTACCTCTTCCTTTTAGGTTGGGGAGAACAAAGACTGTTGTTAGGGGTTGCCATGACAGGGTCTGCAGAGGTTGCACCACAGGAGGTGAGGGAGAAAGGTTTTAATTGCACTGGGGAACTGAATGATTTTCTAAGGCAATGTCAACTGCGGCCCCCTGCGAGGGATCCTGGGGGCTGTCATCTCCCCCCTAGCTGGCACAAGAAGCAAAACAGGATGTCGCGCTGCGGGAACCCCCCTGTGGGTTAAGAGCACCGCCGGGCGCAAACAGGCAACGGCAGCTGCAGCACGCCGGCCACAAGGGATCCAGGGGGTTGTGGTTTCCGTCCGAGTAGGTACACAAAGCAAAACAGGCTCCCATGCTGTGGGAACCCCCCTGTGGGTTAAGAGCGCCTCCCGGTGCAAACAGGCAATGTCAGCTGTGGCACCCTGGCCGTGAGGGATCCTGGGGTTTTTGGTCTCCCCCCTAGCTACCACACAAAGTAAAATTGGCTCCCTCCCAGTGAGAGCCTGCTGTTGCCACTATAGCTGTAAGAATTGTTTGCTGGGTTGGTTTTTACCATATCCAGTAGTATGTTTAAATGTTCCAATAAGGAAATTGATTGAGTCTGAAGGAAGTATTTGTATGATTCAATTCCATCCAAGTGTTGTGTAGAGGTATATATTGAAACAACATCCAGAGTCGCCATGTGATAGTTTGATATCCATGGTAGCTGATTTATTCTGTTCAGGATGTCTTGTGAGTCCCAAGTAGGAGGGATGACTTCTTACATAAGGGAAGAGAAATATATCGATAAATCTCTAGGTGTTTTCTAAAAGTACATCTATTGAGCTTACTATGGGTCTTCTGGGCAGGTTGACTATGTGTTTATGCAATGCTGGCAAAAAATATATTGTGGGCATTATTGGATGCGTGATTCTCAAATAATTATATTCCTCTAAATCCAGAAGGCCATTGATGTACCATTCGGTAAGCATAAGATGGCGGGAACCCATATGATCCTCAATTGGGTTTCCAGGAAGCTTTTCATAATGATATTTGTTGTTCAATTGCCTATTGGCTTCTGCCCATGATTACAATATTTCCACCTTTGTCACTGGATTTAATAATAGTGTCCTCATCTTTTTGCGGATCTAGTAGCACTTCCCATTCCTTGCTAGTCAAATTTGAGTCATTCTTTGGCCCATTTTAGATGTCCGTTTTGTCTCCATAGAAACCATCCTTGTTAGCCCATCTACTACATTTTTCATGAAATAGATGAATTTTGTTTCCAATTGGGAATTGAGGACAACATTTTTTTTGATCTTCACCCACTCTCCAGGGCCAAATCTGTCAGAATCGCCAAATATTCACATAAATCTATTTCAGATAGATGTTCTATCGGCTGACCTGTTGTTCCAGATGCGTCCCTCTTCCTCTTCCTCTTTTTACTCCTCCCTTTTGATCTTCTTGTCTCGTGGAACCCCCTTCTGTTTTGTTCATCTTTTCTCTTGCTTTCTGCCTGGTTGTCATTTAGACGAGTCTCATCTCTCCTGAAAAATCCAATTGGGGGAATAGTGTAGTGGGTTACTCATTCCTCGAACTTACTTCCGATCTCTCCACACTTGAAGCTGCTGATTTCGCCCCTGTCCTCTTAATTGCCACTGTTAGGTTTGAATATAAGTAACAGAATTCCCTTGCAAACGTATATACCCGGCCTGCAGCATGATCTCTTTTGTCTCGATTAAACTTTTTGGCATTTTTTTGATCTACTTCCTGTTCATGTTTTTTCCAATTCCTTTTCAATACTAAGTAAGGTGTTCGTGGTCTCACCTTGGGGGCATATATTTTGATAACCTACGTGGCAGGTTGCTGTTGCTGACGCCGGGAACCCTTTGCCTGTCCGGATACCGCTGTTGCTTTCCCTTTGGTCCCTCCCTGCCGCCGCAGCCTCCAGCATCTCGGCGCGGCCGCAGTACGGGAGGGGACCACAATGACCAAGTGCCCTCGCGGCAGGAAGCCGCCGCCCTCTACTACGCGCCAGGAGGCGCTTTAAATTGACTGCAAGCCCGGTGGAGCGGGTGTTCGTGGTCTCACCTTGGGGGCATATATTTTGATAACCTACGTGGCAGGTTGCTGTTGCTGACGCCGGGAAAACTTTGCCTGTCCGGATACAGCTGTTGCTTTTCCTTTGGTCCCCCCCTGACGCCGCAGCCTCCAGCATCTCGGCGCGGCCGCAGTACGGGAGGAGACCACAACGACCAAGTGCCCTCGCAGCAGGAAGCCGCCATCCTCTACTACGTGCCAGGAAGCGCTTTAAATTGACTTCAAGCCCCGCGTCGTGGGTCCGCGCGTGGGCAGCGCCGGGCTGGACCCGGGCAAAGGGTGGGCCGTCTGTGGCCGTCCGTGGACTAACGAGGCTGGGCCATTCCCAGTGGAATTATATTAAGCGTTTGCTTGAGGTATATTGTGGTCCACCATTTGGTGGCAAGTATATTGTGCATAAGTATTGTCTTGTATAGCCGTAGTTGATAAGGAAAACCATGGGCAAAAATACACCTATGTCAACTCGTTCTTCATCGAGAAAAAAAGCACTAGGAACAACCCCATTACCAACTCTGACTGCAATAGATAAGATGTTACAAAAAACTATAGTGGTTGTTGCTAATGCAATAGAGAGCACCGAGAGGCGACTCTCATTGCCCCCAAGTATGTGTTTTCTTACTCAATCTACACAAGAAAATAATACACATGTAAACACCGCCATTGCAACGGCGTCTTTTCAGGACTCCATTTTAATGGACTCATATGTAGATCTTCCTGAAAAAGATGTAAACTGTGTTACTTCCTCAAACCAAAGCCCTCCTAGCGATTTTGCATGTCGGCAAAGTAGGTTGTCATTAACACCTAATATGAGGCCAAATGAGGAACCACCTACTACAATTAATGTGTTGGATGACGCAGAAGGGATAGATATTTGTAATATTGATAACACTGACTTAGCAGATAAGATACCAAGTGTGATACCCTCACCAAAATTAAGAGGGAAAGCCTATAAAGGCAATGTGGTGTCTAGTAGAAAACTGCTGTCTGGGAACAAAACGAGAGGGAGACACAAGAAAGCGATACCTATTCCAGCAAATCAGAAGGGGGGTAAGAATAAAACACAGTCCAATAGTGCTGAACAGCAGCATAAGGAGGAGAGGTGTAGGGCCCAGCAAGACATATTACCCATAAGTCCGACGGATCTTATGAAACAATTCGAACAGGTAATGAAGTCACATATTTTGCCAATAGTGGAAAGACTAAGGGTACTACTAGATAAAGTGGGGAATTTGGAAAAGATGGGCTTGGCTAACTCAGAAATATTGAAACAAATGAACACCTATGCCAAGCCAGTGGTTATATCTAACCCCACAACCTCTACAAACATTGCTAGTGGCGCTGCTAAGGCAGCTGGCAAGTCAACGCCATTGGTAGCAAAGGGCGATAATCGCCCTGCCCAACATGCCCCAACTTTAGGTACTCAAGTACAAGCCCGTAAGTATACTGGACAAGAAGGGGCAGAGAGGGAGGCTGGCAAGGGACCAACAATGAGGGAAGACAATAGGGACAAGAATGATAAAAAAGCCGATAAGACTATTAGCAGAACAGAAAAGACCAAACACCCACGTGTGGATTTACCCCCACAGTCAACTCCCTACACCCTTGTTATGATGGGAGTGCCAGAGTTAAGAAACGAAAGAGGGGAAACCCATGTAGAACTGAAAATAAGGTGATACATTGGTTAGATAGCAATAGACCCCTACCAGGATACATCCAAGCGGAGATTATGCATGTTCGTAGAGTACGTTGGATTAGCCATATGTTTAAAGACCTTCCTGGAGACTGCATAATTATTAATTTTAGAGATAGACACGTGGTAAGATTTATATGTAATTGGAACTCTGACTACGATGTTGGTGGGATTCAAACTGTGGATTTGACCCATTTTTACCCAGCAATGAAGCCTAAGATGATTAATTTTAACTCATGGCAGCAAGGGGAGTACAGGACCAGACAGAGAGACAACTTTAATTTTGATATACCATTATCAAACCAGTATCATACTCTGCAAGGGCTAGAGGATATTGACTGACTGCTCACAGACTCCAGAATTACTAATTTTATCTCCTGCGACTGGTCAGAGCATGAGGACCGTGGGACGGGAAACACTATTGCAAACAATGAGATAGGCATAGTGGAACCCATGAGCAAGGAGCGGGAACTTGTGTGTCGTAATGGACAATACAATGAAATTCCTCCAGGGATTTCCCTTGAGCACAATAGCGAAATAGATACCGTTGCTAGCCAAATAAATGAGGGAATTTTGTCATTTATGAGTTGAAACATTGCAGGGTTAAGATCCAAATTGGAAAATGGAAATTGGGTCAAACTGCTGAATACCTGCGATGTCGTTAGCCTACAGGAGACATGGACAGTAGAACCAGTTCATATTAATGGTTATAGAACGTATTTTTCCCCTGCAATTAGTTCACGCCACGGTAGGGCCAAAGGAGGTTTGTGTACTTATGTCTCCAACATGCTAGGATGCACAATAATAGAAGTAGTCTTCAATAACATGCATTATTACATTATTAGAATTGCAGTTTTGATAGATTTTTATAACAACGTTGAAGGAGAAGACGTTGACAATGTTTTTAGAATACTAGGAAACGATGTTAAAACTGTGATGGAAGGGAGATTTAAGGAAGCCTGTGTTAGATGGGCTGAATATTTTAATTGTTCCTTATGTACTAAAGGAGAGAAAGGGACATGTGGAGTAAATCTTGATAAAGATATTAGTTTCAGTCACTTTGATCACACTAAGTGTGGGGACTACCTAAACAAAGTAATATTTGAGAATGATTTGGGTTTTGTGAATGGACTGATCAGTCCTGAGGCCCCCTTTCTCCCTACCTTCAATGGAAGAGGGGCAAATACAGTAATCGATTATATTATCATGACTGCTAGACATGGGGGCATGATACAGGACTTTGCTATCCTTGATATTTCACTTAGTGACCAATTTCCTTTAAGTTGTAACCCTGAGAGTGAAAACTAATGAAACCTGTGGTAAGACCAAGCCCAAAACAATAGTTGATAACATTTCCATGGGTAGAAAAAATGGCTACTCCTTAAAATGGACTAAAATTGCCCCAGAAGACTTTCTGCAAAAATTGCTAGAGGGAATTCTGCCGCAATTTTATGTATGCAGAGATGAAAACACCACAGACCCTGATGTAATCAAGAACTTCCTCGTGATTGTTGAACAAATTAGGAAGTTGCTATGGGTTGATACTAAAGGTAGATGTAAGGTGGAAAAGGGGTGGTTTGATTCCGCATGTACAAAGGCATATTCAAACTTAAAGTAAGCATTACATGCTTCAGTAAAGGATAGTGGTATAATTAGAGAATGCAGGAATATCTATAAGCAAACTCTTAAAAGTAGAAAAAATGCCCTTAAAAAAGAGGCATGGGTGGCCTTGTGCGTGGCTTCACTGAGCAAAGACCCCGCATTATTTTGGAATGCTGTTAATGCACCTCTTTTAAATTATAATAAAACAGACTCGCTAGAGGTGGCAATATCAGAGAGAGAGTGGGTTGAATACTTTGCAAGGTTGTACTCTGATGAATATGATAATAAGGATGGTGCGACTAAGAATGCTCAGATGGAAGCTTCCATTTACCCCTGTAGCGTCTTATCCCCTGAAATTACTGTAGCAGAGGTCCATGAATGTATTAACGCATCCCTGGGAGGGAAAGCACCGGGCCCTATGGGGTTCCGGTCGATCTGTACAAAAATAACAGGGAACTATGGGCCCCGATTCTTGCACGCCTTTTTAATGCCACTTTACGTGAGGGCTTACTTCCTTCGTGGTGCCAATCTCTGATAGTACCAATTTTTAAAAAGGGTGATCGAGACAGCTGTAAGTGTTATCGCCCAATATCACTATTGGACTCCACTGTTAAGATTCTAGGACGAGTAATTTTAAACAGACTCCAAATATGGGCAGACGAGAATAAAATTATAAGCGATTTACAGTATGGCTTCAGGAAAGGGCTAGGGACAATTGAGCAATGCCTGAACTTGCACATTTTAACTGAAAAGTATACCAAAGCCAAGGAGGGTCGAATATTTTTAACATTTGTAGATCTCACCTCTGCATTCGATTGTGTTTCGCACAGTAAACTCTGGCTGGTTATGGGTAACTTGGGTGTAGATCGCTCTATCATAAAACTCCTTCGGGAACTTTATGCTGGAGCATCTGCAAAAGTTAGATTTGGGAAAAACGGGGAATGCATCGAACCTTTTTGAATTAAAAGAGGTGTACGCCAAGGCTGTGTCCTAGCTCCATTCCTCTTCACACTCTATATTAACGATGTGGAGAGCACACTATTGACTGAGTGTAGGGACCTGCCAATGGTAGGGGAAAGGCCAATACCAACCCTGCTATACACCTATGATGCCGTCTTGATGGCCAGAACACCACAGGCTATGCAGAGGTTGGTTACCTCATTCTGTGACTTCATGACAAGGTTAGATTTGCGAATTAATTGTTCTAAGACCTTTACCATGTCTTGTGGATCGGGATTAAAAAATAGGAGAAGGGCACTTTATATTGGCACTATCCCAGTTGATGTTACCCCAACATTTTGTTACCTAGGAGTTTTAATTGATTGCAAGGGCCTATGGAACACCACTATTAGTACTAGGAGATTATTGTTCTGCAAATAAATTATGGCCTTAAAGAATTTTAGCTGTAAAATTGGGAATAGACCAAACGAGGAAATGTTAACCATATATAAAACTACCTGTGTAGCGACTGTAACATATGGCGCAGGCTTATGGGGACATGCCAATGTGAGCTCATTGCAGGTTGTTGAAAATCTCTTTATGAAATACCTTCTAGCAGTTCCACGGGAAACAACCTTTACAACGCAACTTTTACAACGCAGTGGGGCGCTAGGTGGCGCCAGACCAAGATGGCCGCACTGCCGTGAGGCTCTCGCCTGATTGAGCACCTTCATCATCCAACAGACCATCCTGACCTGCATATACCGCCTGAAAAGCAAACTGTGTCCTCCACGATCTTCCCCTGCACATAGCGGTGCCTGGAGCGTTGCGATAGCCCACCCAACGGCCGAGATATCAGCGGAAACCTGAGGACGGATTGCCGGGCTGCTTCGCGCTCACTGCCCGGAGGGGGCACACTGCCAAGAAAGACCGCGGCTCTGGGGCCTAGGCGGTACCGCTCCCCACACCGCGGGAGCGGAGTGCTGGTGACACTAGATCGGTGACATACTCGCCGCGCTGGAGGATACCCCCGCTGCCAGAGTGAGGTGAGAGCCCGCACTCTCCCAGGCCGCCACTGACCGGGAGACCGGGCGGGCTGACAGACTTCGCTGAGTAGCCGCGGTCTGGGGGGTCCACAGCCGCTGACCTTGCCGCTTTCTCCGGGACGCGGTTGTGTGGGAGGAGGAGCACACCGCGTCTTAAAATCGGCGACCCCCCCCGCCCTCGGTGGAGGCCCGGGCCGGGGATTTGGACACCCGCCGCGCCACGTTTCCTCGGCCTTTGCCTGCATTGATCCGGGGGAAGGTGTAACCCCCCCCGAGCTGCCGGATTGGATCGGGACCGGTCAATCTGCTGTGATGGCCCAGCTTGGTGCCCAGAGCTTGGCGGACGGAGTGGTGCTGCTCTTCCCGCCTTTGTGCAGGTCGGCCTGCCGAGCCCTGACAACTGCTGTCCCGATCTGCTCATTAGTGCCGCTTGCTTGTCAGGCCTCGCCCCTCCTCGCTGCGGCTCCACTAGTTAAGAGGCCCGAGGAACTGCCACCGTCCTTAGCGGAGTGAAGACTCACCGATTGCTGGTACTGCCGGCCCTTCTGCAACGCCAAGCCCCGCTAGATCTCATTTCTGCTGGGCGCCGAATCGCCATCTTGCCTGCTGCAGCCTACCACACCAGCGCCCTTCCAGTGGATTACTGCCTAGTGTACCACTTCTGCTCGAATTCGCTGGGGGATCCAATACCTACCCACTTGACTGGTCTCTGCTTCCTCCCCCCCGGCCTAGGGGGTCGCACACCCATATTGGAATTGCGGTGGAAGTTCCTGAACCTGACGGTGCCGACGCAGGTGGTGGTCAGACGCGGACGCTACCGTTGGTGGGCATCTCTGACATTGCTGCGCTCTTGATTATCTGAGCCAGACAACCCCCCCAGAACTATTTAACTCTGGTCCACAACGCACCGCGCTCTGGCTACCGCCTCCCCTACTGCGCTACAACCAAAGATGGACACTATGGGCCGCACCGACACCAGGCAGTCGAAGATCCCCTTCGAGGCCAAGAAAACGCTAAGCATGGGCGTAAAATCCGTTACGCTCGCGGATTTTTCGTATTTTCTGAGAATCCGCAATCCGCGAACTCTCGCGGATGCGGCGAGAATACGCAAAATCCGCGCGAAGCGGATTTTTTGTTTGTGTTCGCACTGCTCGCGCTGCTCGCGGTCCGCGGCGCGGGCAGGAACAATCTCGCACTAGCGAAAGTACAAAAATTAGTAAAGGAAGTGGCCCAGTCTCCAACTTCCTGTTCCTGTCCAGCAAGCTCCGCCCATAGGGGTGGGGTGAAGGAAGTGCCCCAGTCTCCAACTTCCTGTTCCTGTCCAGTAAGCTCCTCCATTTCCTGGCCATTTTGATTTCGATCTTGACTGGGAAGGAAGGATTACTTTTTGTGGTTGCTGCTGGATATTTGGATTTGAGGCCTTTTGGATTACTTTTGGATTCGAAATTTGATTTCACAAAGAAGTAAGTTGATGTTGTTTGTTTGTGGTGATTTTTGTGTGTGTTGCTTTTTTTTCGACTTTTTGGGGGGAAAATCTGCAAGTTCGCGAGCTGAGGATGTTTTTGCTTGTGTTCGCACTGCTCGTGTCCCGCGCAGCAACAATCTCGCACTCGCGAAATTGTAAAAAATTACAATTCTGCTGCACATGAATAGAAAACCACCAGGCTTATTTATGGGTGCATGCATGATACAATTGTTTTGTTGATTTTTTTTTAACATGATTCTGGCCAGGGCATGGATGGCATTGGATTGTGCTGATTTTTGAGTGTTTTAGGACTTTTTGGGGTGGTGTTGGGGGCTTGCTATGTGGGTGGGGGCCATTTTATTGTCTGGTCCCGTGTGGGTGGGGGTCTAGGGGCCATTTGTAAGCCAGTTTGTGTGCTTTGTGCCATAGGCCTGCACCCACTGTGCTCTGATGTCATCCATTATGCCCAGGGGGGCCCAGAATAGGTCTGTTCGCGGTTTTTGCGGGTTTTTGCCACGTTCGCACCGTGAAACAACAATCTCGCACTCGCGAAATTGTAAAAATTGCAATTTTGCACCGGAAAACCACCAGCAGGCAGCATAACATAAGCCTTCTGAAAATGGATGGATGGCATTGGATTGTGGTGATTTGATTTGTGTTGTGTTTTTTGACTTTTTGGAGTAGGGGTTAGGTGCTGGCTATGTTGGTGGTGGCCATTTTGAGGCATGGTCCTGGCCATGTGGATGGGGGGGTCAAGCGGCCATTTTGAAGGCAGGCAGTGAGCTTTGAGACATAGGCCTGCACCCATTGTGCCTTGCTTTCACCCATTGTGCCCAGGCGGAGTCAGGGGTACATGAAAGTACAACCCTCTGTGTGTTTGCTCTCTTGGATCAATGTTAAATTAAATTCCTGTTTCCCAAAAATTTAGCAAATCCTAATTTTGAAATTTCCATATTGTGTGGTGGTGTGCAGTGTGCACGTGTGTATTCATAAATGCCTACTTGCAAACTGTTTATTCAAGCGCTACATATGCAACATTTATATTTACTGATGTTCCTCTGTCTTCGTTTGCGTTTAGGTGCACAAAACTCCGCATCATCGTTGAGCATCAGTGCCAGGAAGAAGTGCTGCTGCGGCCTGTTGTTCCGACATCTGAAGAAGATGGCTCCAAAAAGAGGTGCCCGTAGGTCCTCTTGCAATAAAGATGTCTCTACTAAGGAGAAGAAGAAGCAAGTGGCACCACTTACCAAGGAGACTGGTGGCTCAACCAATAAATTTTTTGGGCAACAACAACAAAAAAAACAAAGGCCCACCATGAGTGCTGCACAGGTAGCCTGTTTAGTTGTTGAATCACCAACGACCAGTGATGTTGGTTCCTCGCAAGAAAGTAGCAGCACACCATCAACACAGGTTGTAACTCATCTCACAAGTACTATTCAACAACCAAAGCCGCAACAACAACTGCATGGGCTACTAGTACAAGCAGAAGTACATGCGCAAGGAGCTGTCCAAGAAGGAGCTGTCCGAGAAGGAGCTGTCCGAGAAGGAGCTGTCCGAGAAGGAGCTGTCCGAGAAGGAGCTGTCCGAGAAGGAGAAGGCCGAGAAGGAGCTGGCCGAGAAGGAGAAGGCCGAGAAGGAGCTGGCCGAGAAGGAGAAGGCCGAGAAGGAGAAGGCCGAGAAGGAGAAGGCCGAGAAGGAGAAGGCCGAGAAGGAGAAGGCCGAGAAGGAGAAGGCCGAGAAGGAGAAGGCCGAGAAGGAGAGGTCCATGGAGACTTGCAAGTAGAGGTCAGAGAAGATGCCCATGTAGCGGCGCATGGAGCGGTGCAAGTGCCCACAATGGTTGTTCTTCCAGAAGTAGGGGCACAGGAGGAAATTGACTTTGGAGCCGGGGTATCATGTCAGGAAGACGAAGCCACTCCTCCTGATGAATCATTTTCTCCCAGCTCCCCAGCAAGGAAAAGATCAAGGAGGGTGTGTAGAAGTTCCTCTTCAAGCCCCGCTCCATCAGATGATGATCTGGATCTAGATTGGCAACCATCTCTGACGTCTGAGAGGGAGGCACACCATGAGCTGCGAAAGGTATCACATGTTAAAAGGAAGGGCCCCAGAAAACTCATACTTATGGAACCGAACGTCCGACTTGATGAAGTGGTGCATTCTGATGTTGTTGAAGAGGATGACAGCAATGATCTATTCATCACACATGTCAGTCCAGCCACACCGGCCATGCAGCAGACAGACATTTACACCCTATCCCGACGTCATGCTGAGCGTGACCCTGGCGACGTGCCACTGGTAGCACCACCAACGCAGTCAAGTAGTTCCACAAGTTCAACAAAACCTACAGCTCCCATATTTTCTCCCCAGAGAGGGACTCCATGCAGCTCGACTCCCTCAAGTAAGGTTGCTGCAATAATTGCACAACCCAGTAGATGTCTGCAAGGCTCATCCACCACTGCTTCATCTGGCATTGGCAGCAGTATCACCTCGTGCGGCAAAACCAGAAGTTTCCAGTCCCCAGTTTGGAACTTTTTTAGTGTCCATGAAAAATATGATAACATAGCCGTTTGTTGCATATGTAAGACTAGCGTTAGCCGTGGTAAGACTGGTACCAACTATGGAACCGGAGGCCAGATAGGTCATCTTGAAAGAAAGCACGCTGTCGAATGGTTTCCGCACCTAGCAAACGTCAAGGGAAAGCAATCCCAAAGGGCAAGTGGCCAAAATATACCCATACTAGGTGTTTCATCTGAAGATGACGGGGAGGTAGAAGAAGCGTCAGACATGTGTCCGGTTGCACCCTGTACCCCTGGCAGCACCACACCCTCCGGAACACATAGGAGGCACACTGAGAGTCTGGGAGACACACCAATGCGGAAAATGTCAACACTGATCAGAAGTGGGTCGAAGAAGGCATCAGCATCATCCCGTAAATTTGTCCAGCGCACCATTTCAGGCATGTTCTCCTCAGATGTGCAATTTCAACGCAACCACCCAACTGTACGCCTGTATAACACTAAGCTGGCTAAAATGCTAGCGGTGGACCTTCTCCCTTTTTCGTTTGTCGAAGGTGTGGGTTTCCTTGAACTCGTGGCAACACTGGCCCCTAAATGGAAGGTTCCTAGCCGGTTCTATTTTGCCAGGGTTGCTGTTCCAGCACTACATAAAGAGGTGCTTGAGTTGGTGGGGGCAGCTTTGCAGAAGAGTGCTGTTCACACTATACACCTGACAACAGACATGTGGACCAGTTGCCAAGCCCTTGATTACATGTGCATCACTGCACACTGGGTCTCTTTTTCAGGAGTCATAAAACAGATAAATGCAGGTGGTGACTTGGTCGAGATTTTTAAGGGTGCTCGTAAACATGCAACATTAGCCATGTTTGGCATGGAGAAAAGTCATACTGCAGTCAACATTTTGGCTGACTTTAACAAAAAGGTCTCGCAATGGCTGCCCCCAAGACATTGCAAGGTTGGTTATGTTTCTACAGATAATGGCAGCAATGTAGTTAGGGCCATGGAGGACGGTTTCTATTTCAGAGTGCCGTGTTTGGCGCACTGTATCAACCTTGTTGTGCAAAATTTTTTGAAAAAAGAACGTGCAGTCGACAAAACACTGACCATCTGCAGAAGAATATGCACACATTTCAACCATTCTTTTAAGGCCCGGAAGGAGCTGAGGCGCAAGCAAAATGAACGTAGAATGCCAGTGAAAGCACTTATCCAGGGGGTGGCAACACGTTGGAACTCAACCTTCTACATGCTTGAGCGTCTGCATGAGCTGTTTCCAGTAGTCAATGAGTATTTCTACAACCTGGGTGGTGATACAACAGAAATGATGCTAGCGGTGGAGCAATGGCAGCTAGTTAAAAGCCTGACAGACATGCTTCGGCCTTTTGAGGTCTTCACGCGTGACGTCAGCAGGGAGGACTGTTCTTTGAGCAAAGCTATCCCACTGTTGCTGAAGCTCGAGCACCAAGTCAAGGTGGTGTCTTCACAATTAGAGGACGTTGGAAAGAACGAAGCACATGAGTTGGCGCAGAGATTATTACAACGCCTAGTTAGCAATGAACGGCTTGTAAATATCAAGAAACAACAGCACTACATTTGTGCTACTATTCTGGATCCACGTTACAAAAAGCCATTGTTTGGCAAAGTAATAATTCCTTTTGAAACATCGGATGTTACAGAGTACAAAGGTTGGCTAGCTCAGTCAGCCATTCGTTTTGAAAGAGAGCGGAAGGAAACTGTAGGAGAAGACAGTACTACTAGTGAATCAGCAGGCCATCAGGCGTCCCAAAAAAACACTGCTGCATCTGTGCCTGTGGCAGAAGTGAGTGACTTTCCCTCTGAGCCGTTAACCACACCAGCAACCGTATCATCTACACCAGGCGCATGCGATATGTCTGAAGCGAGTTGGCTAACTCAGCTAGGGTTTCCTGGTCCTAGAAAGGACACAGAAGTGCAAAGGACAGGAATCCGGGAGGACATTCTTTCAATGGTGCAGGCCTATCTGGATGACTCAACAGAGGTCAATATTACTGAGGACCCATTGGCGTATTGGCATGGGAAAAGAAAAATATGGCGAGAGCTCACCAACCTGGCTATCAATTACTTGTCTTGCCCACTCGCAAGCGTGTCCTCAGAACGTGTTTTTAGTTCTGCTGGTGGCATTGTGACTTCCAAAAGGTCCCGCCTCTTGCCCGCAAATGTGGAGCGGCTCACCTTGATAAAGATGAACCAGCACTTCATACCACCAGATTACCGAGTACGAGAATGCACGCAGGAAGAAGAGGACACCGCCCTACCTGAGGAAAGTTCTCCTCAGTTACCAGAAGTAACGCCGACTGATGATTTAGCAGAGTATGAGGACGAGTTCTGCTTCCCTGACAGCGAGTTCTGAAAATGACTCAATCATTCATTAATTGTAAATAGTCCTCCTTATTCACTTTTATTCCTGTGTGTCTGTCTTTCTTTAGCAAGTGCTTCATCACATTCCCAACAAAACTGTAATCAACCAATAAAACAACAAGCCCATCAACAGAATTGTCTTGATTTTGATGCCGCAGCATTCCTCAGGTTCACAACAGTTAGTTGACAAGAACTCAGTCCTGGTCGTCTATCCTGAGTCCTCCTCCTCCAGACTCACCCTATCCATTACCCATAATGCTGATGCCTGGATTCTGCACAATGAAGAAACTTACGTTGACGAGTCCCCTAACGCCTTAGGACACTGTGAATTCCAGGTGGAGCCAGCCCTCAAACACAAATTACAGGTAAGATAAGCGTTTGGATGGGAGGTAGTATAATGGAGTGTTCGGAGAGACGAGAGAGTGACAGTGGTACTGGTAGTAAAGTCCTAGGGCTCTTGAATTAACAAACTCTGTGACAGGCATTTACTTTGGAAAACATTTGGCCTATTGCACGTGAACGTTTAGGCGTTATCATTGCTCGCTTGCCTGTCTTAGGGGTGCTGTCTGTGGGGCTTCTAGGTTTTTGTGGTGTGTGAGCACCGCTGCCACATTTCTAATGTTGATTGCTTTTGTTTTGCAGAAAATCCACGCCGGGAAACTCCAGTTGTGGCCCTGCTGCAGAACGCTTTAGGACTCTGTGAATTCCAGGTGGAGCCAGCCCTCAAACACAAATTACAGGTAAGATAAGCGTTTGGATGGGAGGTAGTATAATGGAGTGTTCGGAGAGGCAAGAGAGTGACAGTGGTACTGGTAGTAAAGTCCTAGGGCTCTTGAATTAACAAACTCTGTGACAGGCATTTACTTAGGAAAACATTTGGCCTATTGCACGTGAACCAACACGATGACAGTGTTCATTTAAATGAAATTACTGCAAAACCACCACCCACCCAGCTCAAAAGTAGTAAAAAAACAGGTATGCTCAGATAAAGTTTGAAAAAGTATATTTATATCCCTAACAAAATAATCTCCCGCAAGACCCTCCCTAACCCCAACAAATAAATAGTCCTCAAAAGTCCCCAAAAAACCCAACTCCCAATTCCCACCCCCCAAAAGTCTCAAAAAAAGGGGCAAGGGACACTCTAGGGATGCAAGCTGTTAAGTTTGGCCTCCAGGGCATCATGCTTTTGGGCCAGGGCATCATACTTTTCTTGGAGGATGGCTTGATCTAGGCGGAGGCCCTCCACCACATTCTGATATTTGTGCCATTTCTGGACCTCCGCCTCTAGGTCGGACACTCTGTGGAGTGCACGGCGCAAGCGACCTTTAACAGTGCTGCGAGGTGCAGCTTTTGCTGCTCGGCGGTGGCGTCTTCCGGCACGGCTCCGGTTCGCTGGAGCACTGTGCTTACCGGCAGAACGTGGGGTAACAGAGGAGGATGTAGACGATGTTAAGTTTGATGCACTGGAGTGCGTGTCATCCCCCTCGAGTTCCACCAGTCGCCGATATTCGGCAACAGTTGCTTCCAGCCTCCGTTGCCGGGCCAGTACAGCCAGCATACTCCTCGTTGGTTTGGAGGTTTTAGTATTGCCAACTATATGAAGAAAGAAAGACATAATCTGTAAGCAATGCTCTTTAAGAATATGATTAACACAAAATGATTCAGCAGGAAGTTGTGTCACAGTACAACTAGCAACTAGCCAGGGCAGTACAAAACTATTCAGGCCAGTATCATGGGCGTCCGCAGGGAGGGGCGCTTCAATCACCATTTCCCTTCCCACAACTCACTTGTATCCTTGGTTTGGTGCTCTTTCATATGAAAGAGATCTGGCAGAAGTGAGTGATTTTTCCTCTGAGCCGTTAACCACACCAGCAACCGTATCATCTGCACCAGGCCCAGGCAATATGTCTGTTTCCCTCCCTCTCTCTCTCTCTCTCTCTCTGTCTCCCTCTTTCTGTCTCCCTTTGTCTCCCTCTACCTCGCTGTCTCTCTCTCTCTGTCTCCCTCCCTCACCCTCCCTCTGGCTCCCTCCCTCTCTCTCTCTCCTTCTGTCTTCCTCTCTCTCTGTCTCTGCCTCTATCTGTCTGTCGGTCCCAGCCTGCTGTAATTACCATATTGTAATTTGTCACTGGGCCACCACTGAATACACATCATATCCTATCTAAGAGTCAGATAGTACCTCCATGATCCAGCTTACCTGTACTCGCCACCGCCACCGTCTCCTTCCTCACAGTCTGTACTTCTTGCTCTTGGTCCGACTCCTCTAGCGCCGCCTCCTCCCCAGATTGACCCTCGGACTCCGAGTCAATGATGACCACCACATCCGAGCTGGTCCCGCCACCAGATGTTCCACCTACAAAGTAGATTTAAGAATGTTAGATTACACCACTCCACTAGTATTTGGTCTATGAATGAAAAAATGTGAAAACAACAGGAAAATTAATTGACTGTCTACTCTAGTCTAAAGTAAAAATGTCCCTCCTTCCAGGGAAAGCTGTTGTCTTGCTTCATTTTTTTGTCACAATTGTTGAATGCTTGCTTAATTTTAACACACACTATTTTTCTCTGAACAGACAGAAACTGGACTTCTAAGGACAAGAGGAACATCAACTTGAAACCAGGTGAAAGCTCGGCTCGACCACAAGAAATGTGTACCAATCCAGTACTCATCAACTCAGCACCAAGCACTTTTCCATTTCCAACTAACTTTATTTTAATATATGTGTTTACTTAAACTTTTAATAAAGCTTTTAAACTTGAATTGACTCTGTAGTTTTTAGTCCTCCAGAGAGTCCAGACTAGAGTGACTGAGCGAAAAGTTTTGCAATTTTTGGAAGGAGGAATCTGTGCTGCTGACACTACCAGGTTTATTTATACAGTGTGCCAAACACGCCACTCTGAAATATTATTACTCTGGTCTTTGGTGTCCATAGTTCGGTTTGTGGAGAATTGTCCCTGCAACAGTAGGATTATTGATTTTGCTCCTATCTAAACACTATTTCGAAACAATTAAATTAGGAATGCTTGGACAACAATAGGTCCTCTATATTTAAATGAAAACTTACTGGGGCCAGCAAAGGAGCACTCGCCGCCCTGGCCTGCATCCTCCTCCTTTGGAGCCACTGCTGCATCAGATTTTTCGGTCCGCTTGCCCCTGGGCGGACCTGACGTACAACATGAAAGAAATAACAGAAAACATTGATGATTGCTGCTTGCCGATGTCCTTGTCAACCAAATCAAACATTTAGAAAGAACAAGAACCTACTATTTCATCCAAAAAGAGGGCTACAAAGGAAGGACTGCACCTGAGCCTCTACTCTAGGGGCAGATTTACAAGCCCCTTGCAGCTCTTTTGCTCCATTCTTGCGTCAATTTTGTGACGCAGCGCCACAACAAGAGAGGCGCCATGGTGTGGCGTATATTAACAACGTGACGCATATGGGAGATGCATCCCATTCTAAAACCCTGCGCCATTAGGGAGCATTCCATCGCAAGGGAGGGCGTTCCTGCGCAGGAAAGCATGCTAAAAGTGGTTATGGGGAATATATAAAATTTCAATCAGTCATTTAGGACAATGATGCGTCACTGAAACCCTGCGCCTGCATGAAGCAGACTAACGGCTTGACGCAGCATTGCTGGAGCTGCGCCATCGTTGCAACGCAACTCCATCAATGAGCCGCCTTTACGCCACCGATGCGTAACGCTTCGGTGACGTTTTGGGACCATGGTGTGCCGCATTGTAAATACGGCGCACCATGGGTGGTGCTGGCGTGCCGCACACTTTGCAGGGATGCGCAGGTAATTGCTAATCTGACACTTAGGGGCATACTTACGAGTTCTGAGCTGGACACCTCCAGATGTGCACCAGAACAAATGCGTAACGCAAAACTAACCTTGCGTCACGGCAGATGCGCCGCTATTACAATGCGGCAAACCCTGGCGCAAGGGTAGGCAGATGCGTGACGCATCTCGTGACGAAATAGGGGCGCATCTCTAGAGTCGCGTCGCGGGCGCGATGCAACTATAGCAGTGCACAGGGCTGCCCAATAATACTCAACATACCACATCAGTCCTTACGCCTGCTTCAAGCAAGCAGGCATAAAGAATTGACATAGCAGCGTCACGGAAGTGCCTGCGTTAAATCTTGTAGATTTCACGCAGGCACTTTTGCGAGGCACACATCTGCCTGACCGGCACCCCCCACCCCCCACCCCCCCCTGCGTGGGAACGCACCCATTGTGGCGCAGGCCCAGTCCTTCACGTGGCGCATCTCCTTAGATGCATCACGTTGTACATGACTTGCAGGGATGCGCCACGTTTACGTCGCAGTGCGTCAGGTAAGGCAGTGTAAACGTGGAACAAGGGGCTTGTAAATCTGCCCCTTTGTGTCTAGCATTACGCAGTTCTGTAAAATACACTCATACATTACTCAGCCCAATTAAATGAACACAAAATAGAAAACAAATAAGCAGTGGCACCGGCACAGAGAAGGAGAACAGTGCACCTGAAATGCACAGAAGATTTTGAAATAGTAATTTACCTCTCCTATCAATGTAATCACCAGCAGCATTATTGCTCTTTGTAAAAAAGTTAAAGCAAACATTTGCAATATAACACAGCCACATAGAGCAGGAGAAAAAACAGAGTAGTGAGTAATGAAAAAATTGCTACTACTACTCACCAAGCCCGGGGACCTCCACTCCCAGCACGTCTAGCAGGTCACGCTCTCGGTCCAGGATGTCGGTCCAGCGGTGGGTCACCTGATTGTAGGTGCGCTGGACCCCCGTGATCTTAAAAAGGGCCCGGCACACCTGCCCCCACCGCTTCCGTCGCTCCTGGCTGTTGGTGTAACCAGCAGCGATCCTGCCGCCTGCCGCGATGGTCCTGGGGAGACGGCGCTGCACATAAAAAACAAGTGTGCCCACCTCCTCAGGGCTAAAGATCTCCCGGGGCACCACCATTTCCGCCCTCAAGCGACCACACGGGAGCCGGGCACGGGCTGCGGTGCCCGTCTTGGGCAGCTTGACAGCTGTCTTGACCATGTTCTGGGCAGGTGTTAGCAGTAAAGAAGAGAAAAAATGAAAAAGAATAAGAGTAGGGAAGAAGGAAATAAAAGTTTAAAAAAGTAGTTCAAAAGTAAACAAAAGTAGCCTAAAACACAAAAATATAGATCTAGAAAAATAGAGGGATAGAAAATAAGTTAAATAGATCAACAAAATATTAAAACAAGCAAAGGATGGCAGAGATATAGAGAGGATAGAAACACCATACCCAGACACATAGGAATGAATGAAAAACAAGATGGCGGCCCGATCACGTGCGCGTAAGTAAGTTCGCACGCGATTTCTCTCACGAACTTGTGCGAACTTGTATTCGCAAGGCGCGAGTCGCGCGAGATTACACTTAGCGGGAGGAAACGGAAATACGTCACGCAAACAAAATGGCGGCGCCCATACTCAACCTTGAGATAACTCGCACGAGTTCGCGGCCTCCACGGGCCAGTTCGCACTACGACGCGCCCCGCGAATAGGGCGAAATTACCGAAAAACGAGTTTTGCAAAAGCAAAACGAACGAGCAGGTGCAAAAGTTCGAGCTCATCATTTGTAACCATTTACCTGTAGTGCTTCCTGAAGGGGCCCTCCAGAATCCGGTTGCCTACTTGCAACTATTGTGTGACCCTGCTCTGACAGTCACAGAATAGTTACAAGTATGCCATTGCATCCTGTTAAAAAAAATTATTTACATTGCATTTGCAACAAAAAGGAAAGGGAGCAGACAAGCAGGTGCCAGCCTTCATTAATGTCAGTTGGGGCAGGGCAGGTGTTGTTGTTTGCAAAACTTAAAGCACTTAGCAGGTGTTTGTTCACTCAGTGGTCAATCAGAGGGTGTTGTGATGACACTGAGGGTGGCATGGGTGTGCCAGCCAGAGGGTGGCATGGGTGAACCAGAGTGCCAGTGTTGACAGAGGATGGCAGTGCTTTGCTTTGCCCCAATAATGTACACTGGTGAACTAGAGGGTGATATGATGACACAGAGGGTGACATGGGTGAGCCAGAGGGTGGCATGGGTGACCAAAGAGAGTGCCAGTGGTGACAGAGGGTGGCAGTGATGAAGAAAGCTTAGCAAACAGGCTGGGCACGTAGAAACAACAAGTTCGCAAAACTGGCGACCCGACAAGTAAGTTCGCAATTTGCGAAATTGTACAAAACCCTCGCGAACTTGCAGAAACCCGTGCGAACACACACCCCCCCCCCAAAAAATACGCAAATCCGCGTATTTTCGCAATCCGCGAATACGCAAATCCGCAAATTCGCGGATTGCGAATCCGCAAAATCCGCCCATGCTTAGAAAACGCCCAAATCAGCTGATATTGCGGAGAGGAGCCCCCCGACGCCGGAACCGCAGGAGAACGACTGGAAAACCATCCTATTAGGCATGAAGCAGAGCCTTACATCCATCGATTCTAAGATGGACGCTGTTAACTCCCGCATTGATAGCGTAGTCTCCAAACTAGAGCGCCACGACACGCGTATTCAGGAGGCGGAGGAAAGAATATCTTCTTTAGAGGATGGCGCCGCTACCAGCTCCAAGCAGACTACCCAAATGAACAGACTCCTCAAAATAATCGCCGACAAAAACGAGGATTTAGAAGCAAGGTCCAGGCGCAACAACGTCCGCGTCGTGGGCCTTGCGGAATCCACGAACGTAGGGAAGATGGAGGTCTTTATGGAAAATCTGGTGGTCGAACTGTTTGGTAGGGAGGCCTTCTCCCCGCACCTAATTGTGGAGCGCGCACACAGATCCCTCACCGCGCGGCCTCCCCCGGGAGCCCAACCACGACTGATTATAGCAAGATTCCTAAATTATAGGGACCGTGATGCAGTGCTGCGATGTGCCAGAGAGCAGGGCCCAGTAAAATATGGCAACATTACCCTTTCCTTCTTCCCCGATTTTACCCCGTCGGTCCAGGAAGCCAGACGTAAATTTGCTGGAGTCAAGAAGAAGCTTCAAACTCTGGAACTCCCCTACGCCATGCTTTATCCTGCCAAACTAAAAGTATCCCTCCAAGGAAAACAACATTTTTTCCAAAACCCGCAACAAGTGGAAGATTTTTTGAAGCAGCTGCGGAAGGAACGATCCCGCGCAGATGAGGAGCGACAGCGCTCCAGGTCGCCTTCCCCATTGTCACAACAAGACTGACTCTACTCATGGAGGCTTCACTTACAGCTCCAGCCACCACTGGCTTTTTGACTCTTTGTAACCGGAAGTCACATGAGTTGGACAAAGACCTTCGAAAAAAATGATATCTTTTTTTTTTGAACTACTCCCTACATCACATCTTGGACAGCCAACCCCTTGTGCAGCTAGAGACGCTCCACAGGCGACGCACCTGTTACATGTGCCGGTGAGATGCTAGTTATGATACATATGTTTTTTGGGTCAAATGTTCCTCTATGTGCTCGATCACCCACTTCCGTCCCGCTCCTTTGGGCGGGTGAAAGTAGGGAGGTGGGAGGCTGGTCTGATGCCCCTAGATCGAAACCCCCAATGGGTGATCCCCTGCAAACCTCTACCCTTCTGGGGTTGGGAGATGGGTTGTTATTGCTTATTGTTTTACAGTTCTTGGGATGTTGTGGGTGGGGGAGGGTTTCTTCTTCTCGGCTGGTTTGGGATGCCGCAGTGGGTGGGGGAGGGAAGGAAGTTCATGCCACGATGTCTGAAGACCCAACCGACTACATGCTACCTGGACTACCTTACATGACACATTACGTTGGGTCTTGGCGTGCAAAAGGGTTGTATTGTTTGGGATTGGTTATATCTTATCCAGGCTCTACGGCTGCAGATACTGTATTGTCCCGAGACTTGGGTGGGGCAGATGGGACGCATTTCCGAATTGCTATGGTTTGTGATTTAAATTCTGAATGTCTGATCGCACTTGTCGCATATACTTGCCAGGTGCTATTATCATATGTTAGATGGAAGACATGAATGCTAGACTCCCCGCACTTGACTTTCAGCTGGTGTCGTGGAATGTTAGGGGGCTGAATGACCCTAGAAAGAAAAGGCAGATACTAGGCTACCTAGACAGGCACGGAATCTCCATCGCCTTGCTGCAGGAAACGCACCTCGCCCCCACTGGGTCTCCCCTCTTTGCCTCGAAATGGGCTTCTCACAGGGTGTTTGCGTCCTATTCTACCTATTCCAGAGGAGTGGCTATACTGGTGAAGAAAGGATTGGGCTTCACTCCAGAGGGGACGGAGGCGGATTCGGGAGGGAGGTACTGCATGGTCTGGGGTACATTGCACACTCATCGTATACTCTTTGCCTGTTACTATGGCCCTAATATTGACGACCCTGAGACGCTTCTCACTATGTGGGGTAAGATCCAAACGCTAGACATCGCCCGCGTAGTGTTGGGAGGAGATTTTAACACCGCTCTACTGCCAGAGCTGGATAGGTCACATCCGCAGCCAACGCACTACACCCACACTCAGCGCACCCTACAGAGCATAGTAGGCGACCATCAGTTAATAGACTCTTGGCGGCACCTACACCCCTCTCTGAAACAGGGCACACACTTCTCAGCAGTGCACTCCACATGGGCCAGGTTGGACTACATTTTCCTAACTCCTGGCATAGCTCCTTGGATTGTGAAATCCTTGCACCTTGCGCGCACTCTATCGGATCACTCTCCGGTCCTCCTCACCCTGCGCGTCCCCCTTTTAATCTCCCCATACCTATCCTGGTGGCTGAACCCTGCGCACCTCACTGACACCGCTTTCAAAGCGGAATTAGAACAGGACATCACAGATTTTTTTGACCGCAATGTCAACTCAGTTGCTAGCATGGCCACGGTCTGGGAAGCATTTAAAGTCACTGTCCGGGGGTGGTGCCTATCAAAAGGTGGGGGGGTCCTTAAAGCACTCAGAGGCTCATTGCGACGCCTTGAACTTGAGATCAAGGAGTTGGAACGTGAGTTGGTCCACAGCAGGCACGATAATGCGGCTAGGGTGCGACTCCGACACAAAATTGACGAATACGCTGTAGAAGCTGAGAAGGAATGTAAATTTCTGGGGAAACCATACATAGCGCGTATATACGGTGAAGGTGACAGGCCAGGCAGGGCGCTCGCCTCTGCCGTTCGACCACTGAGGCACCACAATTATATCACTACCCTGATCGACGAGGATGACATCCCACATAGGGACCTCCCCAGCCAACTCAATGTCCTTACCAACCACTACAAGTCGCTTTATTCCTCCCATCGACGAGAGGAACTTGATCTGGGCTCCTACCTCACGGACACAGCTATAGCCTGGCTAGGCCCGACCCAACAGAAATTCCTTCACCATACGATAGAACTTGATGAAATCAAGGACGCTATAATGAGTATGAAATCGGGCAAGGCCCCCGGCTCGGACGGCCTACCTGTAGATTTTTACAAGGCTTACATCCATATTTTAGCTCCTGTTCTGCAACAAGTGTACTTTACCGCCTTCGAGGAAGGCAGGTTACCATTTAGCATGAGAGAGGCCCTCATCACCTCCCTCTTGAAGCCAGGCAAACCCCCCGAACGCTGTGATTCGTATAGACCCCTCTCTCTACTAAATACAGACGTTAAGATATTGGCTAAAGTGTTGGCTACCCGCCTCAACCTCCTTATGGAGCGACTAGTCCTCCCGGACCAGGCAGGCTTTGTCCCGAACCGTGCTACATCTCATAACTTACGCACGCTACAGACAATCTTACAGGACATCACTCCCAAATGTGAAGCCGCGGTAGTTTTCCTAGATGCTACCAAAGCTTTTGACTCCCTGGAATGGGATTACCTGTTTGCATTGCTAGAGCGTATGGGTACTCCTTATAGCTTTATAGCCTGGATTAAACTTCTCTATAATAAACCCCACGCGGTGGTCCTGCTGAACGGTTCTAGATCCGACAACTTCGAAATACAAAGAGGCACCCGGCAAGGATGCCCATTATCCCCGGTCCTCTTTGCGATTGCTATCGAACCCCTAGCCGCCATACTCCGACAACACCACAACCAACGCTCTTTGATTTACCCCGAAAGGCAGATACTCGTCTCGCTATACGCTGACGACATGACCCTGTATATACATAAGCCGAGAGACAATTTGAACCCTCTCCTACGGGAGATCACTAAGTACGGAGCTATTGCCGGGGTCCAAATCAACTGGTCAAAATCAGCCTTATTCCCCCTTACAGATAGAACCACGCAGTTCCCTCTCGATTACCCCCTTGTGTGGGAGGGTGACGAGATTAAGTACCTGGGCATTACAATCACCAGGAACCGCGAGACCCTCATTAGGGCGAATTATGGCACCGTCCTGGACAAATTAAGGGACACCATCACAAAATGGATTCATCTCCCACTCTCCATGGCGGGGCGTATCTCCCTGATCAAAATGGTCATACTCCCCAAACTACTATATCTATTCACGAACATCCCCTACAGCCCTGGGTCGCATTTTTTCCGCTCCCTAGATTCCCAACTGTCCAGATTGATCTGGGGCGGTAGACAGGCCAGGATAGCTCTTTCGACGCTGAAACTGCCCTATCATCATGGCGGATTTGAAGTCCCTGACTTCAGCCTCTACTTCGATTGTGCGCAGGCTCACTTTGCAGCCTACTGGCTCCGACCTCCGCCCTTCATGGCACACCTAGCCGTGGAAGATGGGTATATGAGGCCTGCTAGGCCATCGGGATATCTTTACACGGAACCCCGAGTAACCGAGCGTGATCCCACCACCGTGGATTGTACGGTTTTGGCCTGGCATAGGATTGCGACCCGAGCGACCATTGCCTTTCTCTACTCCCCGCTTATGCCAATCGCACACGACCCCAGATTGAGTATCGCTTGCGAGGAACTAGGTCGCAAAATGCTTATCAAGCTAGCACTTCATAAATGGGGTGATCTGTATGTGGAAGGGAAATTCCGATCCCCTGCCCACCTATTTGGAGATCAGACCCCCTCTACCATGGACACGTTCCTGTGCGCACGACTGCGACACAGCGTCAAAGCAGTCACTCCCGACTTCCCGAACGAACCCGAAATTATAGAGCCGTTGCATGCACTGCTCCAAACTGCTGCCCCGACACATGTTGTCTCTATGTTATATAAGTATGCGTACTCAGCCGCACCACCTCCTACCCTCCGAGCACGCGCAGAATGGGATGGGGACCTGGATGTACCACTAACGGATGATCAGTGGGAATCGAGCTGCTCCCATACCAACTCAGTGACAGGCAATGCCCGCCTCAGGATACTGCATTTTAAATTCCTACACCGCCTCTATCACACTCCCGCTAAACTACACCGCTTTGGCTTACGCGAGGATGACAGATGCCTCCGCTGCAACCGCCCGGGTGCCCACTTCATGCACCTAGCGTGGACTTGTTCTTCAGTCGCTTCCTACTGGGAGGAGGTGTTTGAAGCCATGTCGGACATTGTGGATACTGCAATCCCACCGTGTCCGCGAATCGCCTTGCTGGGGCTCACTCCCCCCGAGCTGAAGAACAATCGAAAGTTTTTGCACTGGGGCTTCTCTTAGCGAAACGTCAGCTCGCCTGCAGATGGGGTCGCGGCCGCGCCCCCAAGTTTAAAGCATGGCTAACCTCTATGTCCTCCTGGCAGGATCACTTACATAATTATGCAGAACTGTTACCACACACGTCACGTCCTAAGAACTTCTGGGGCCCGTTCACAGCGTACCTACTCAGACATCAGACCGGAGCAGATCCAGAATTGGACCCACGCATGAAGCCCGTACACACGACCAACAATGCAACACAACAAGAACGGCCTGATACAAGTTCATAAACAAGGCGCGTCTTTTTTTGCTGTTTTTTTTATAGTTCAACTATTTTTATCTTTATTTGTGTAATTACAATTATTTCTTCTCTTAAGAACAGCAGTATTGTACAGTGCATAGTTAAAACCTGTTGGGCTTTCAAACATGAGTATAGATTTATCAGTTAAATTCATGCGGGTAGGAAATCACTGAAGCTTTATTTATACTCTAACAACAAAATAACAATGGATAGATACAGAAGAAAAATTGCATACAATAAATCCTTATAAATATAGATTGAAAAGTCAAAAAAAGATATACCACAAAAACATGGATCTCTACTTACAATCATCCATTTCCCCCCAAACATGCCAATCCATCTATTGAGCCAATTATATTGCTTGTGTTGACTAAAGTATATAAATACTCATGACAGATTCTCACCCCGTTGTACATTTTAAGGATTACTCTGGCATCATAGTTTGAGAGACCCATAAAACATATAATGGTAAAAAACAGGACACCCACCAAACAAGGAGGCACTGGTACACTGACAAAATATCGACACACAAAATATCCCTATACAAAAAATCGATGTCAAAAATATCGACATCCTATACTTATAATGGTAAGTGCGAAAATATTGAAAAAAATATCAATGCCATTAATATATTTGTATTAAATATTGAACTCAAATATATAAAATAAAATAATTATATTAAATATATTAAATAGTTGAATGCATTTTGGAAAATAAAAAAATATTTAATAACGAATAAACTTAATGAAAAAAAGTTATACCCACATATATAATAATTAAAATATATGTACATTTATATACTTACAAAAAGGTTATTAAAAAAATTATTTTAATTCATATTATGAAGAAAAAATTATATAAAAACAAATAAGTTACATAACATGAACATAAAATCTTTAAAAAACAAACCGTTATAATTAAATAGAAAATTAATCAACTTAAAATTCTGTAAATGTACCAAAAACAATTGTACACATTAAAAACATTTTATAATTTTAAATTAACAAAAAGCATAATAATATAAATCATAACAGCATAATACATATACCAAACTGTACAAACTATTCAAATATATAAAATATTTACTGCTCCCACACATAACGCAAAAAAAACAAAAAACTGGTTAAAATTTACAAATCCCCCTCCAATAAATGCAAAAGTAGTAAAAGCGCTGGATTGCAGATGAGTAATATTTACTGTATCCATTCCAGCCAGTTCAGCAGAAGCAAAAATGTTGGAGTGCAAAGAGATACATTTACTATTCTCTCTCCACTCACTATAACAGCAGGAAAAGTGTTAGATTGCGGAGGGACAAAATTTACTATTCCCACCCCAATGAGTGTAACAGTAGGAAAAGTGTTGGCTTGCGGAGGGGAAAATGTACTATCCCACTTCAGTCAGTGCAACAGTAGGGAAAGTGTTGGCTAGCGAAGGATTAAAATGTACTATTCCCAATCCAGCCAGTGAAACTGGAGGGAAAGTGTTGGATTGTGGTGGGGTAAAATGTACTATTGCCTCTCCAATAGGTGAAACATTAGGGAAAGTGTTGGATAGTGGACCGTTAAAATTTACTATTTCCACTCCAGTTTGTTCAACATGAAAAACAAACAAAATATCTTCACCAAAATACAATATTTTTAAAACAAAGTTAATAAAATATATAAATATGTTGAAAAAAATATATATACATTTCATATTAAATTTTTTTTAAAATAGAAACATTTCACAATCTTAAATACCTATCAGAAATACCTACAAATATTATTATGAATAAAATACAAAAAATATTTTCATACAAATAAATATTTTACTTAGAAATTATTCATTAACAAAAACACTAATCATTACATACATTTAGTTAAGTTACATCCCACCCTATAACACCACAAAAAAACTCACAACCCGTACCTAAAAAATTAGTTACGTAATTAAACAAATATTAATAATTAGAAAGTAAATTATAATCATTAAACGTAATTAGCTTCACACCCTTTATCCCTACAATTCCCATAACCTGCACCCAAAACTAAACTTAAAATAATAAATTAATTACACAATTAAAATTAATTTTCAAATAACAGTTTAACAGTTTACCAGTTTATTGTATTTTGCAGAGTTACTTAAAACCATTGCAATACATACAAAAATTAAAAACCATGTATAAAAATTTAGTACACAATGATAACATTTCATCCTAATAACTATAAAAGCGCTTCCATTGCTGGCAGGTTAAAAGATACTAATTAAACGTACCAAAAGCAGTCATTTTAAGTGGCCCAGTCAATGCAATGATTGGTACTCTCGCAACGAAATTGATATAAATTGTCAGATGGCCCATTTGACCCAAAGAAAAAGATTTAATAGCTGTCTGGCATTTTTGCTCTGGCAGCTTAAAGAAATATAACCAATCTAGAGTACAGTGTGGTAATGCTGGGTTGAAGTAGGCCAGCACTGCTTGCCTCCTTGTCCGAATTCCCCATTAGTTGAAGTTTTTTTTTAACAATTGGCCTCCTTTCCTGAAGCATCTCCGTGCAAGAACATATGGTGTGGATAATGTTGCCCTGACCATTTTTGCAGAAACTGCATGCTGTAAACGTCTGCAACCTTTTCAATGGTGGAAGATGCCGCGTGCATGGTAACACTCCAAGTCGTAGCTTTAAAAATTTTAATTTCTGTGCTTTTGAGTAGCCCAGGTTGAAATATTGTTGGGGGCTAATATCTTGTAAGAATTCAGAGTCATCCAGGCATGTGCTCTAGCTGAAAAGGCTGGTTTAATCTCTGTTGGAACCTGGGATGTCAGGTCACCTAGGGTAGCCTGGCCTAGGGTAAGACATGCAATCCTAGAGACACAAGTGTGAAGGTTGCAAACCACCCAGCAGTAAATCCACGCAATAACACATAAAAAGGACACTACACCAATATTGGAAAAATAAGTACTGGTTTATAAAAATAATATCTCTGCTCTTTGGTTTCAAAATTTACACTTTAGGCATTTCAGACTGTCTTGGAAGCAATAACTATACTTTTAAGCTACTAAAACATTTTATCAACCAGCATTTATAGTACATTACATTTAGTCAGGCCTCTTAACCAAGTCTGGCACGTAACACTTTTACTCTACTAGCTCAGATATGCATTTACTGTACTCTGCTCTACTCTTCAGCAACTTCTCATCACAGCATTACTTTAGAAGAGGCAAGTTCAGCACTTATAACTAGTCAGGTAGGTAATATCCATCACATTGATAATCCCACAATTCCCCTTCTTAGCTTGCCAAAGAAGAACTGGTTGTAATCAATTAAATCAGCATTCAATAAAACCCTGTCTGGGATTCCTCATGGACATTGCACTCCGGGAGACAGAGTCTCTGTTTACTCACTTCTGAAGTCTCAGGCTATGACACCAGTTACTCCTGTGGAAGTCACTTCCCCCACATGTTTACCTCCTTACTTGTAGTTGAGTATGCTGAAATCGTCTTACGCCAGAAGCAAGGGGGAATAACAGCCGATATGGCCAGGGAACAGAGTATGGAAAAGGCTCTCTCGCCTCTGGAAGCTCCTCTGCTCTCCCTCCCCACTCGGGCCAGCTCCTCTGCGTGGCGCGCGAGCAGAGGGAAAAGGCGGGACACCCACTCTGGCTGCTGTGGCAGCCGGCGCTCTTCCTCCGTGTTGATCGGCGGGGCCACTATTCCCGCTGTCATGCGCGGTAGCGCTCGCGCTGGTGCCGCCTCTCACTGCGCCCGCTCTTAGGAGTGACGCTTTTCACCCGGGCCTGCTCGGTCCTAGGCCCCTCCTGAGGGAATGACTGCAACGATCTGGGGCATGCGCGAAGGCGCCTTTTGGCAGTGTCTCACCTTCACTTTCCCCTGACAACCGGGGCGCTGCACAGCAACGCGACTGGAACGCGGCAGGCGTCCCCGGGGTCCCGCTCATGAAGGAAAGCCTCGCAAGGCTTCTCAGGCTCAGTGGATCCTGTGAAGGCGCTGACACAGAGCGCGATCGGTGCCTCAGGGGCCCCGCTCCCAGTTCAAGGAAGAGAACAAGTTCCTAACCCCTCACTCTCCACCTAACAGGCTGGGAGGCTTGCCACACACCGCAGGACCAATCAGTGGTAAGGATATCTCGTTGTTATATCGAGGAAGTGCTTCCTTTCCACACTTTAGAGAGGAGGGGAGGGGTAAAAGGGGGGCTCCTTCAGAGTAGAGCCACAGAGCTCTTCTTCAGCACTAATCCCCTATCCCTCCTTACTGAACAGATTTAGGGGCACTAGGGAACTCTTACTTCTGCTCCCAGGGCAGGGTCCTTCTCAGTTCCCAAGACTACTGGAATTATCTCCTTCCCCTATCTGTCCAGGATCAACAGGATGAACTAACTTGGCTAGGACAACAGGAAATGGGAGGTGGGAAAGCCTTGACAGAGGGCTACCCTTGTAGAGCAATCCACCCTTCAGGATCCTACCCCTACCAGACCTCAGCCTTCACTCTAGCTGCTCCTCACTGACAGACAAAATGGCTGTCCAGCATTCCGCCTTATATAGGCTGTCCCTCAGTGGTCCAGAAGGGACCAGAAGGTTCTGGAACGCCCTATACTAGTCTATGGGCAGGTTCTGGGTTTGGCAGTTAGGGCAGTTGGTAGCCACCATTTTGTGGTTCCAACTATCTTCCTGTCAGAACAGGCCTCTGGGCCTAAGGTGAAAAACTATGAGGGGGGAAGAACACCTATCCCTTTGACCAACACCTAGAAAAAGTTAGTGGACAAAAGTTATTAAAGGTATGAGGGGCAAAAAGGGGACAAAATAAATAATAAATTGGAGGGACTACACAAAAAGCCAGACAGGTCTAACAATCTCCATCTGTGACAGTTTTTTCAGCGAGTTCCAGACTAATTTCTTCAGAGTTGAGTGGTGGAACTGTGTGTTCCATAAGGACAATAAGCCTGTGTTTGCCAGTGCCTCCTGAAGATACATTCCTGCGGGCGAGTTCTCTCTCTGTTGAAAGTCTTGCCACAGAAGGTGGTTTAGTAAGTTAGGGGTTGATGTTCTAATTTTATCCCAGCAGTTGATGTATGCTCCATACCTGGCTCAGGTTTGCTTTAACAGGCCAAATCCAGTCTAAGTTGCGCCGGGGAGGTATAGTTCGGGAGGCTGAACATAATTCTGTAAGCTTTTACTAGAGTTTTATCCAAGAGATTGGCATCTCTCCCTCACAACGCTTCACTGCCATGAGTGATTGTAGGTATAATTTTAGTTGTGTTACCATTAAAAGAGAGCTCAGCGTTGGTCCCAATAGTTTGGCTGATAAACTTTTCAAAGATAAGGCAAGGAGCATCCATTTCCTTTTAATATCTTCTTGTTGACGGGTAAATGATCCTCCTTTGTCTAAGTAGATAACCAGATACTTATAAGTCTCTGCTGATTCAATGTATGTGCCCTCCAAATGCCAGAAGTGCCTTTTTCTTTGTTTGTTGTTAATTGTCATGGTCCTGGTTTTGTTTAGGTTGATTAAAAGGCTATTTTCTACTGCTTCTCCCTGCAGACCGTTAAGGAGATGTTGCAGACCAAGTACCATATGGCTAAGCAGGACTACGTCATCTGCGTATAGAAAATTGGACAAGGTAGTACCCCCAGTGTCTGTGGTAATTCTCACATGAATAAGTGAAATAAAATATGAGGCAGCCTACGTTTGAGACTTTTCAATGTTTTTACTTTCCTTGAGAGATGAGGCCTTGATTCTAATTTCACCTGTACCCAGGTGTCGGTATGTAAGAGCATTAACATTGATAAAAGAGCGTTTGGAAGGCCCCATCTGGCTTGCTTGGGCCACAGTTTAGACCTCTCGACATTATCAAATGCCGCACCGAATTACATAAAAAAGACGTGCAGCTGTATTTTCCTCCTTATTGTTGTGTCCATAATCAACGAGATTGCCAGGATGTTGGATATCTCACCAGAGTTTTTCCGGAAGCCTGTCTGGTTTAGTGGGATTATTTCATTGTTTTCTGCCCATGTTGTAAGTTCATCTAACAGTGTACCCGCAAAATATTTGGCCTCATTATCAATCAATGCCACTAGCCAGTAGTTCTCTGGCAGAGCCTTACTGCCACTTTTGTGGATTGGGATGATCGTTGAACCTTTCCAGGATTCTGGAATGATGCCCAGTAATCTTACTTCCTTTAACAGTGGCTGGAGTATTTTTGCACATTATTCCGGCCTATGTTTGAAAACTGCCGGCTTGATTCCATTTGGACCCGACGCTCCTTCCTTTATTCCCTTCCTGATCTGTTTCTGATAACTAATAGTATTTAACAACTAATTATAAAGTAATTAAAAATTATTTACTCCCCACCCTTGACCCCTAACAAAATGTAAATAAACAATTAACATAATTAATTATCCGTTAATAAATTAATTATTATTAATTATCAATTAATTATTAATGAATAATTAATTCATTACAAATAAATGACTTCCCACCCATTACCTCTATAACTCTACAAACCACACCTGATTCTTTTATACAATTAACATAAATAATTATCAATTAATTAATTAATATTAATTAACAACTAATTAATAATTAATTCAAAAATAAATTACATCCAACCTTTACTCCTATAACCCCACAACCCACACCTGAAAGAATTACACAATTAACTCAATTAAATATCAATTAATAAATTAATATTAATTATCAGCAAATTAATAATTACAAAAAAATTACTTCCCACCCGTTACCCCTATAACCCTACAAACAGAACCTAAACAAATACAAAATTTACATAATTAATTATCAATTAATTAATTAACAACTAATTATTAATTAATTAAATGATATATTAATTCACACCCTTTACCTCTGTAAACACCACAACCAACACATACAATTTACCCCATAAAATTAAAAGCACAATTAACACAATTAGATATCAATTAAATAAATATTATTAAATAAAAAATAATCATTAGTTTATTATAATTATTTACTTCCAAACCTATTCCCCGATAAACTCACAACCCGCTACCGAAGTAAAACATATTACATTTAATAAAATTAAAATTAATAACTACTAGAAATGTAACACATATATTAAAAAACATAAACAACACATACAAAATAATTCCATCACATACATTTAAAATAAATACTAAAATACATAACACTAATTAAACAACATTTTATGCAACAATATGAATGACTTCTATCTTTTAAATATCGATTTTACCTATCTTCAAATCAATATTGTTGACCGATACACTTGACATCATTATTTCAATGTCACAGTATTTTAGACCCGATATTCTTGTCTGTCGATATTTGCAACTCAATATTTTGTCTAACCACCAGAGGCAATTGGCCACAGGCACGCTTTAATACAAACTTCATGAAGATTCAGTTGGCTCACAGAATTGCGGGCCGAGCACAATGTTGCAAAAGCAACATAGATAAGTGTGGGGTCCATAGATAACCCTATTTTTTTCAGACAAAAAACTGCTGAGAAAGCACATAACACTGCATACTGTATGTAGGGCACGAGCAATTATTGAAAAAAATGACCCTTCAAAAACACCTGGCACTCAACAACAGTTAAAACCATTCATAGCATTAAAGACATAAATAATGTTATATCCAGACAAATACACCTCAAACATAACAAGAAATGCGACACAATACACTCTTGTTGACAGTATAATCAATCTGTATTAATCAAATCTGGCAAAGATTAGGTTTCAGGACAACAGAAAATAAGAATAAGGAGGTTTAGAAAATGATCAGCAGTAAGTATGGATATGCCTTTGAAAGTAAACACTACTCCCTGAATCAATGCTAAGGTGCACTTCTTGCTCTTCAACGCTAGTTATCAGAATGTTTCACACATTTCTACTTAAGGGAAAATACTGTCTGTTAAAGTAGCCAATTTTTGAAGTGTACAAGAAAACAAGGAAAATTAAACAAGAATCTCCTGCGTTTTTGATGGGTTTAAGTGTTTATGCTTTCCTGTAACCCCCTCAACACCTTGCTTCTCTTTAAACTGAATTTGCTGTATTTTGACGACGTTGTCACTTCGTGTAAAAGTCTGGTAATTGGTTTCTGCAAATCTGCATATATTTAAACTTTTTGTGTTTTCTATTTCTACTATCTCCCTTGGGCAAAGCTTTCACGCCCTAGTTCACGCTATTGAAAACTGCAAATGGATAAGCAAACAAACACATGAATAAAACTATTACGCTTGATGCAAAATCTACGAAATTGTTTTCTTTTTCATGTACAACCTGTAACGAAGAAGCAGGATTTACAGAACTATTATCTTTTTTTTCTCGCCCTTTTCTTTGTTTTTAAAATCAAGGCATTTGGGAGTGACGTTTTGTTAATGTATTAGGGTTATGATTTGTTAATGCGTGTCCCTGTGACCTCTACATAGAGTACTCCTTGAAAGTCTTTCTATGTCGTACAACCTTTTAGATTCAAGACCATTTCTGTATAGAAATTGTGGTTTTCAACAAAACTATGAAAGCATGGATTCAAATGTCTTCCTCTTTTCCCATGTGATGCACATTTCTAATTCATTCACATACTTTTAGTACTGCTTTGCAATTCAAAGGCTGCAGTACACGGAGCAGATGGAATTGGAATGTATTATTTACTGCATATGACATCTGTAATGCACCTATGCCAGAGCCAGTTTGAATTAGAAAATCAGGAATGCATCAATGTTTAATGATGGCATAAAGTCCTAAGTATTACACGGCTAGGTTCTAGTCTTGTGTTCAGGGCTTTGTTCACAAGCCTGTTTTCAGACTGGTTAATAACTAACGTATGCAGATATTTTGAATGCAATTTGAAATCCATGGACTACTAATGATAGGAGATAATTGAGCAACAGATTGCATTTTTTTCAAGGCAACGATTTTACATCCCCTCTGGAGAGGAAGTCGGTGTGATTTACTACTGAATGAATGGTGTGGGCATACTTTGACTGCATTTGTATCTTTAATTTACAATGCTTTTGGAAGCCTACACATTTTTTAAAGACTTTTGAAAGAAGCAGTAATGCCAAATCACACAAAGCTCATTAGATCATATTAGATTTTTTTATTGCGTGATATGATACAACTTCGGTGGTTATCAGGAAAACAAATGAAAACCTTTAGTCTCACTTTTCGAAAATAAGAGTTTAGTAATATTCCTTCGTTAGAAGCCCGCGACAGGCACTATTGAATGTCGTGGGTGATGAATAGGAAGGCTACATAGTCTTGCTTCCACCTCATGCCTGTTTTATCAACAATGAGATTTTCTCTGCAGTTTTATTTCACTCTTTTTCTTTCCTGCTTTCTGCATTTGTCATTTTGTTGTCATATTTTTCTTCCTCCAACATTTTCCCTTTTTTGCGTTTTTCACTCTTTTGCACTGCATGAAAGTTTGATGAGAAAAAATAGGAGCCACTCCCCAAAAATGAGTAGAGGCGAACCCCACTTACAGCCACTGGCTCAAATTAGGCACTGCCAGGAACACAACACACATTTGCACTCCTTTGTGCACACTGGTAGCAGCTTTGCATTACAAAAAAAAGGGTGCTTGTCATGTCCCATATGCAATAAATTATTTTTGGGCATGAATTTAGTGCAGGTTCAATGTAGAGAGGATGTTCAGTAAATTGCATTTGGAGCGGGCCCCAAGAAGAGGGAATAAAATACAGCTGTCCATTCACCTGTGCAGTATTTCTGCAGATGTATGGGTCAAAGAGCCTCGGGCTAGAGAACACTGAGTCATCTACCAGGGTGCCCTTTCAAAGTGGGCACATAAAGACCCACAGATGCCACCCACACAATTGACCCCTCAATTTGGGATCTCACCTTACTTCCAAAGTTCCAGGGATGTTCTTATGCAGACACTGTATCCAGGCCATGTTGCCACGATTTCTTAAGAGGTGAACCAAATACTAGCCTACGTGAGGAGGAGGCAGAAAAATGTTACATGAAAGAATGTGGACTCAATAGACCGCCGCTTCAACCGTCCATGAGACCAGCAGTACAATACAGTGGAACATTTATAGTTTTTCTTCTGAACTTGCTCCAGGTTATTCAGTAGCTAATTCATTTGGCACCAGCATTGCAAAACTGCATTTGTATTAATAGGGGACATATCTCTAATTTGCAGTACAGGCAACGATGTCACAATGGGGTACGCCAGAGGTGTCTTTTTGCAGCAGGCACCTCTTTCAGAATCCACTGCTCCTTCGAAAAAATTAATTTCTAGATTTTTAATTGAAAGCAAATCTGCCACTTTAATACTGAAGCCGCTTATGTGGCCACACCACTAGATGGCACAAGACACTACAAGCCAGATTTAATAAACATTTGCTCTGGTTTTTGCCTGACACAAATAGATGGAAACTCTTGTGGTTGTCTACTATGTGATGAGAAGTTGTTTTGCTGCTACATTTTCAGGTGAGGGCGAATCAAAATCCCTTGCCGTTGTTTGGCCTCTCAATTATGGTAATGTATGCAAAATGGGTGTGCTAGGGTGGTCCCAGCTTAAAATTAAGCTAAACCTGCGGAAGCTTTATTTACATATATAACGTAAACTGAATCAAAATAGCACAGGTGTCATTTGTGTGGGAAAACTAACGCCAATATCAAAGAGGGACAAAAGTAATCTTAGCGTGCCAATAAAAGGGACAATCTACTGAAAGAAGAATATAAAGAAACAAATATCAAGATACTCATTGTAAGGCACAGGTAACATCTAATTGCACAAGACGGAAGAAATCAGTGCAAGGAAAATATCTACCGACAGAGGGTCACCCTGTTTAGTCAGCGTGAGCAGAGCCTTATAAAGACATCAAGGTTAAGCTAGGACATAATTACAGCTGTCATTAGAAAATGTGACCATCACTTGAGCCTACCACTGGGAAAGCTCTACCAGCACATTAAGCTCATGGCAGGTCTCTTCTGTCTGTTAACCTCTGTTAACCTCTGGATCCTTACAGAATAGGTTGGATACATTGGTTGGATTGTTGGAGAGTGCCTTGTCTGCCTTTTTGCCGAATGTTTTGGAGGTTATATTTAAAATTACACCACAGCACATCAGGTTTCCCTAACAATGACAAGAGGGTTCTAATATTATTATTAAGATTTGTAAGGTGCACAGCTACCCAAGCGGTTTCCCGGCAACGCGTAAGATTAAAGTTAAACAGCCATGTTGTCAAACCCTTGCAGAAGGCATTAAGAGAGGTTTCATCTCTGAAGAAGGCTGTTAAAGAATTCCATAGAGTCGGTCCCAGGTATATGAAAGACCTGCCTCTCATACGAGCAAATCTGATTTTTGGTACAACAAACCGGGCATGCTGGGTGGAGCGCAGGGGACAAGAGGGGTGGTATCGCTGAACCAGATTCTGAACATATTTAGAGGTCACATTTGCTTTAATTTTAAACATATAGCACAGAGCCTTAAATTTCACCTGCTGCAACACCGTCAGCCAGTGTAAATCTTGTAAAATCCCGGAAACAGAGGAGAACTTAGGCAGATGAAAAAGAAGTCTTGCTGCTGGGTTTAGCACCAGCTGAAGCCTCTGGATAGTCACTTTATCAGCTCCCAGGTATAGGACATTTCCGTAATCAAGTCTTGAAGTATCCAGGGCATAGATTACAGGTCTCTTTGCTGGCAGGGGCATAAGCCATAGAATCTTGATTAACCATTTCAAGACTGTAAAACAGGTGGACGATACCTTGGCTACTTGTTGTTTCATCAACAGATGTTCATCTACGATGAAAACCAGACTCTGAACATAGTTCATTGATTGGTGTAGGCAGAGCACCCAATTCTGGGGGGCAGTGTTATGGTCCCCAAATATCATGCCTTTCGCCTAAGATCATAACTTCGGTCTTGTCACCATTTAATTTGAGCAGATTGCTTTGCATCCAGGAAGCAACTTTGCTCCATCCTGACTTAAGAACTGAGGGCTCGTATCCTTGTGATGAAGAGAGGGAGTAAATAACCTGAGTGTCCTCAGCATAGGAAAAGAGGGATATTTTCAGCAACCTCCGCTATGCACGGGACGCTTTACAGAGAATATGGTATTCGCTTAACGCCTTTTTGCATACCATTTAAATTCATTCACCTCTAAATGGACCGGCAAAGAAAAAGTTACCAGTTGTTGCGATCTTTACAATGGTGCAATGCAAGACCTGAAGCACGTTCTGTCGGTATGCCCGAATTTTAAACTAGATGAGGCAAGAAGGCCCTATTTAAAACCAATCCAAATTAGATACAATAGTGGAACATTGGAGAGTTTGATTTTGCTTTTTAAATTTCCCCCAAATGAACTTGTGAGTCATAACCTGTTTAAATTTTTTAAAACTTTTTAAAATTTGTACTGAATGTTTTAAAACTATATTGTAATAACAAATGTATTGACTGAAATTTGTTGTTCTCAGGAAAGAACTAAATCAAATAAATAAAAACTTGAAACTTGTATACCATTTTAATATCTTCATTATAGTGTTTCCTCTAATGCCGTTCTAACCTTTACACTTGGTCTTTTCACATTTAAGCCTATCAGTGAACCAGGGTGCAAGGGGCAGGTGTCTGCTTGAGCGTTTAGTGGAAAGAGGGAGGCATGTTTCTACTGCTTCCAACATCCAGTTATGGATACATTCATGATCTCTGATAGAAATGTGTTTGAGATCAGATCTATTGACAATTAGAATCCTATTGAATGTTCGGACATTAAGCTTAGCCCAACTTCTAGTTATCTGTTCCGGCTCCGGATAGAGCAGCAGAGAGGAAGACACCACTTTCAGTGTAAAAGGCACTGCAAAGTGATCAGACCAAGATAGTGGGAGGGCAGAGAGGCTGCTATGGTCAGATATATTAGAGAAAATAGGGTTCAGCAGGTGTCCGGCTACATGAGTGGGGTTGGAATTACACAGTTGTAAATTCATTACCCCTAAGCCAGCCTTAAGTGAAGAAACTTTGTTGCATTTAGGATCATCTAGGTGAAGATTTAGATCACCCAGTATTGTGAAATTCGCAACCTTCAAGATATATGGGGCTGCTAAGTCTGGGAAAGAGAGCACCCATTTTCTTGCTTGCCAGGGGGGGCGGTACAACAATATACCTGAGAATGTAGATTTGGGCTTAAGCACAATTCTAAATAATAAGGCCTCACAGTTTGGAGCTGTGAAATGTTATGTTTTTTAAATTCTAATATGGTTTTGTCGATGAATGCCAAGCTGCCACCTGTTTTTTGCTGCCTATTTTTCCTAATATTAGTATAGTTAGGCGGGAGGGCAGCAACTACTTCAGGGGCTAAGCTTTTCCTGTAGCCAGGTCTCTGTTAGAAAAACAGCATCTGGCTGACTATCTGTTAGAAAGTCGAAAATATGGGCTTGGTGTTGGTGAGGAAGCGACAATTCATGTTATAGAATACAAACTCTGGGGCATATCAGCAACAGCCGGCGATAATTATCGCTAAGCGCGCTTACAGCAAGGATAATTATCGCTGGGTTTATCGCAGAGATAGCACGCTATCAGCGACGATTATCTCCAAAACAATCCAGCGATAGCCTCAAAATGTGTGATTATCGCTGGAAATCCAGCGATAATCGCACAGCGATAGGCAAATCGTTGTAGATAGGGCATTGTAGATAGGGCAGGGTGGTCTCATCCTTATAATCCACCATCCATGAGCTATAATGGTTTCATCAGTTTAAAAGCAGGCGTAATGAAACCTGCAAACTTTTATCATCTCTATGCAGGTTAGCGTGCAGCTTGATAATTGGAGAAATGTCTGTTAGCTACATTTCCCATGTTATTTTAGTCAGTTACGCCCACTTTGCATGTCATTAACGTTGCAAAGCTGGGCGTTGAGGGAACGGGTGCAGAGGCATCGAAAAACACGCTAAAGCGGCGGTATTTGTGTTGCGGGCCTTGATGATATGACGCTCTGTGTGGCCTGAACCTGCATATCGGAGTTTATTCCTGTTGAGGTATTCAGTTATGTAGAAGCTACCTCCGCTTGCTTCATTTTGAGGCTTTCTATTGTATTCATTGTACCTAATAGAAGAGGTAAGGTAGAACATGCAGTGCTGGCAGTCAAGAGGGCCCTCCCCTAACCTAAGAGTACTACACTTGGGAAGAGATACCTGACATAGCGTCAGCAGTTTCTGAGCTGAGTAAACTGGTTCAACCATGTTGAAAGGACCATGGGTTATGGCCCTGGCCCCAGATTGATGCAGACGGGCTTGCCTTTAGCGCGCCATCATCATGCCCACTGCACGCATCTGCTTAGTGTCCACTCCCCCACCATTTTATGGAGGGTTGTAGCATGGGGAGTAGAGCGCAAACTGTGGTACGAGTGGGGCATCATCAAAATGGCCACCTCGTGCTGCAAGAGCCGTGATGCACTAGTCGACTCTGTGCACTCCCCCCTAGGTCCGACTAGAACCGCATAACGATCGTATATTCACTTGATCTGAGAAAATGCTAAAAATGCTTAAAATTACAGAGCCTAAGCAATTAAGTTTTAAAATGAATTAAGAACACATCAAATTCATAGAGAGCAACACAATTGTTCTGAAAGGACAGTAGTGAGTGTACCAGGCACTGTGCTTCCGCTCCCCTGCCATTTTATGGAGGGCCGTAGCATGGAGACTGGAGCGTAAACTGCGGTATAAGTACGGTACCATCAAAATAGCCACCTCATACTGCAAGAGTTGTGATGAACTATTCTATTCTGTGCACTCCCCCTAAGTCCGACTGGGACCGCATAAAGATCGTATATTCACTTGATCTGAGAAAATGCTAAAAATGCTTAAAATTACGGAGCCTAAGCAAGTAAGTTTTAAAATGAATTAAGAACACATACAATTCATAGAGAGCAACACAATTGTTCTAAAAGGATAGTAGTGAGTCCACCAGGCAGTGCGCTTTTGCTCCCCTGCCATTTCATGGAGGGCCGTAGCGTGGAGACTAGAGCGTAAACTGCGGTACGAGTATGGTACCATCAAAATGGCCACCTCATGGTGCAAGAGCTGTGACAAGAGCTGTGAAGAACTATTCCATTCTGTGCACTCCCCCTAAGTCCGACTGGGACCGCAGAAAGATCGTATATTCACTTGATCAGAGAAAATGCTGAAAATGCCTAAAATAACAGAGCCAAGCAAGTAAGTTTTAAAACTAATTAATAACACATCAAACTCATATAGCACAAGACATTTGTTCTAAAAGGATAGTAGCGAGCCTATCAGGTGCTGCACGCCCACTCACCAGCCATTTTATGGAGGGCGGTAGCGTGAAGACTAGAGCACATCTCTATTGGAACAGGAATTATGCATAGTTCAACAATGTACAGACCACCTGCAATGACAAAGTATTGTTTCACCAACGTTATAGCCATATTTCTAGGAGGTGCCCCTGATTCATATTTTTATGGCCTCCAAAATCAATCAAACCATTTGAAAGTGGGTTGTATTGTCTATGTTTACTTCTTGGTAAGTGTTTGCAAACTTATTTGAAAACGTATAAATGCATGCAAGATCCTACCAAGTCAGTATCTTGACAATGTTTCGAAATGTCAAAATGAAAATGTATAAATGCAAGCATTTAAGTGGTTTAGCTAAATGTTGCTTGATAATGTTATTACCCCCATGTCCCTCCGTCCTCGACACCTTCAATACAAGTGAGATATCCCATCTCACAGACAGAAAAAAAGACGAAGGAATGCTGGACCTACCCTCCCCCTCTCGCCGGGAGAACATAAGCGTACAGGTCCCAGCATTCCCTCTGTTCTTTTTTTCTGTCTCTGACAGATTTGGACGTGTTTTGCTGCTTACCTGTTTCTTCGGTGGAGTCGTCTTCCTGTTCCGCTTCTCCTGGCCTGCCGGGCTTGCTGGGAGTCGCGTTGATGGGCGCCCGGCCCTTTGCAGCTGGGGCGCCGCTCCTACAGGATTTCTTCCGGGTCACAGCGCGCGGCTTCCTTTGGCTGGGCCAGTTGGAGGTTGCGAGGTGGAGGCTGTTTTGGGGGCCCAGGGGCTGCGCCGGGCGGTGCTCCTGGTCCCCCTCCCTGTTTGGATGGTATGCTGTCAGACTTCCCTTCTGGTATTCGTCGAGGGTGCTGCCTGTTGATGCCGGTGTTTGTCCCAGAGCCTCATGCTTGCACTGCATGTTTTCACCTGCTGGGCTACATCCCCGGTTCTGTGGAGGGCCTGGCTGCAGTCCTCTTCCCCGCCCGGTGCTGGTGTCTTGGGTGGCACCTGGGCTGGCTCTTGGGGGCAGGGCGCTTGGTGTCCTTCCTGCCCCTGTGGTGAGTACCGCATAGCGGTTCCGCTTTTTCCCGGTTGCCTGGCACTTGCATGTTGTCTGGCCATGTATTTTGTGCCTTTTCTGGGTGGGTATGATTGTTCATGGTAGGGCTGCCTCGGTGGCCCTGTCTGGGAGTCCTGCTCGGCATATTCTGGAATGGCTTTCTGATGGTGGTGTCGGACCTGTGGCTGCAGTCCTCTTCCTCGCCTGGCGCTGGGGTCTTGGGTGGCGCCTGGGCTGGCTTTTGGGGGCAGTGCGCTTAGTGTCCTTCTTGCCCCTGTGGTGAGTACCGCATAACGGTTCCGCTTTTTCCCGGTTGACTGGCACTTGCATGTTGTCTTGCCATGTGTTTTGTGCTTTTCCTGGGTGGGTCTGACTGTGCGTGGTAGGGCTGCCTCGGTGGTCCTGTCTGGGAGTCCTGCTCGGCGTCTTCTGGTATGGCTTTCTGGAGGTGGTGTCGGACCTGTGGCTGCAGTCCTCTTCACCGCCCAGCGCTGGTGTCTTGGGTGGCGCCTGGGCTGTTTCTTGGGGGCAGGGCGCTTGGTGTCCTTCCTGCCCCTGTGGTGAGTGCCGCGTAGCGGTTCAGTTTTTCCCTGTTGCCTTGCACTTCCATGTTGCTCTGGCTGTGTGTTTGTGCTTTGCCTGGGTGGGTCTGGCTGTACGTGGTGGGGCTGCCTCACGGGTCCTGGTTGGGGGATCCTGCTTGGCGTCTTCTGTTTTTTTCTTCCCTGGATTGTGGCGCTTCCTGTCCCTGAGCTGGGTTGAGACTTTGCGTAGTATTGCATTCTGTCTCTTCCTTTCTTCCCTGTGCTGGGCACTTCTTCCTCCCCAGGTTCTGGTTTCTCGGGTGTCCTGGCTTCCGCTTGGCCGGCGCCTGTTGCTGGTTGGTGTCTGGGCGGGTGGTTTTGGGGGCCGGTCTATGTTTGCGCTTTGCAGGTTTCTTCTGCCAGGCTGTGCTCTGCTGTTCTGCTGCATCCTGGGCATCCTTGGTTCCTGGTGGGCTGTCCCCCTTGGTTCCCACTCTCCCGGATTTTTTCTCCTTCTCCCTGTTGGTTCCTGCTTGTTCTTGTAGGTTCAGGCCTGGTGTGTTTCTCTCTGGGTACCTGCCTGTGGCTCCTGGTTCTGGGCGCTCCTTGCGACCTTCCGGGGATGTTGGCTGTGCCCGTGCTTGTGGTGCCTCTTTCTGCTTGTTTCTCGTTGCTTGACCGGTGCTCTGGTTTCGCTGTGTGGGGTTTCCTGGCCTGGGGCTTTTTCCTCCCTGCGGGCACCTGGTGGTGCCTGGGTGTAGCGGCTGGGCCTTCCGGTGCCCTTACATTCGCTCCTCTCCTTTGCGGGTCTTGCTGGGGCCCGTGCTACCCCGCTTTCCCCTCCGTTTTCAGCTGGGGCACGTCTGCTCTTGCCCTTTGCGCATGCTTGGATTTGGCTGGGTCTCTTCGTGCCTCCTGCTTCTGGGTCCTTGTTGCGTCCAGTCTCCCTGTTTCAGGATCCGGTTGTTTTTTCTGGGGCTGAGGGGCTGTTCTGCTCTCCCTCTGTCCTGGTGGGCCTTGCTTGGCTGTTTCTCCGGGTCTGTCCTGCTGGGGCCCCTGGTGGGCTTCTGGCTGTGGTTGAGTCTTGCCTCTTGCCTGGTGCTGTGTTGTGTTGCACTTGGTGGGCTGGTGGGGTTTGGTTTCCTGTGGTGGTTTCCTATTCCCCTCTCCTGACGGTTGTGGCTTGGTGCTCTGTGGGGTCTTTTCCTTGCTGGTTGCCGTTCCCTTTGCCTCCTGTGTTGGCTGGGTGTTGTGGGTCTTCCTTGGCTTCTGTCAAGGTGGCTCCTTGGTTCCTTGGGTACGTTGCTTCGGTGTCCCTACCTGTTTTGGAATTTGGGCTGCCCTGGTTCCTTCTGTCCTGCCTTTTGGATGCCGTTCTTGGTGTCCTCCTCCCCATGCCTTCTCTTGGTCTTGGCTGGTGGGTTCATGGGTGTGGTTGCGGGTTGTGGACTGGTGTCGGTCTCCCCTGGTTTGTGGGTCGCTTGGCTCCTTCCCCGCTCCCCCTTTTTTCATCCTTCCAGGGCCCTGGGGCTGTGGTGTTCCCATTGGATCCTGTTCTTGGGTTTGTGCGTTTTCGCCTCCTGTGCAGCCAGCTTTCGGCTTTGGGTTCTCGGTTCTGCCTCGGTTGGGTTTGTTCCCTGGTGGTCCCGGTTCTTGGCCTCTCTTTGTGGGGTCCCTGCCTGGGTCCTCCCTGGCTGTTCATTCTCTGGTGCTTTGGGACCTCTTTTGATGCCTCTTGGGGTCCGGTGGTTCTGCCCCTGTTGGTCTGGGGTTTGGGTTGGGCAGGTGTCCTTCCTGTCCCGCTCCTTTCCGCCTGGCTGGTGTGCTGTGCCCTTGTGTTGGTTTTGGGTTGTGGCTTGCCAATCTCCCTCTTTGCCTCCCCTTTCAGGGCCTGCCGGTGCCGTTTTGGGGTCCTACTGGCTGGCGTTCCTGTCGGTACTCCGATTGGTTTCTTGGGTCTTCTGGGCCTCCTGCGTTGTTGGGCTCTTGGCCTCCCTGTTGGCCTTTGTGTTTGGCCTTCTTGGGGTTCGCCTTTGGTGGTCCCTTGAGGGTTTCCTGGCTGGTGGGGCGGCTCTTGGTTGCTGCCTGTTCCTCCTTCCCGTCTCTGGGTTTGATTCCCCGGTTTCGTGTTCGGCCTTTGGGTTTCTTTCTTGCCTGTGACCGGGCTGTTTGTGGTGCTGCTGTTGGTGCGGTTTTGCTCGCCCTGGCCAGGTCTGGGCGGGTTCCTAGGTTCCTGTTCCCTTGGTCTCCTGCTTGGTTGCCTCGGGGCTTGCCGCTGGCTGTTTTCTGTACCCCGGAGTTTCTTCTTCCGGTGTGGGGACCTCGGCTGCGGCCGTCCGTTGTCCCTGCTGGAGTTGGCTGCTGTTCTTTCCTGCCTTCGGCCTGGGCCTTTTGGGGTTTTTTTGTGCCTCCGGTCCCCTTTTTGCCACGGTTGTTGGCTGTTGGTGTGGGCCTTGTCTGGGTTCCTGGGGCCCTTTTTCTTCCAGGTTCTTGCTCTGGGTCGGTGCCTGTTTTCTTGTCTGGTTCCTCCCTCTTCGGTCCTGGTGGCCCTGCTGGTGGCTTCCCCTGGTGTGTTGGGGTTTGGCGCAGTGGTTGATCCCGTTCATTGCTCTCTTGCTTTGGCGTGCCTCTTGGGTCTCGTCTTCCTCCCCTCGCCTTTTGGTGTGGTCGTTTGTGGGTTGCCCCGGTAGTGGGTTGCTCTCTTACCTGCTTTGGGGACGGGTTTTCGCTCTCTGTCTTGCCCCTGCTGGTTGCTTTCTGGGCCTGGGTGGTGTCCTGTGTGGCCTGTTCTCGTGCTCTCTCGGTTGTGGGACGGGTTGGCCTGTTCTGTCCCTGATGGGGCAGCTGCTTGGCGGTGCCTGGGGCAGTGGGTTTCTCCCTTGCTGTTTCTCCTGGGCTCCCTTCTCCCGGTGGTTCATTGGGGGGAGTTGTTTTGTGCTTCGCTGGGTGCTCCCTTGGGGCTTGGCTCCTTCTGTATTCTACGGTGGGGGTGGCTGCCTCTTGGGTGGAGGTCCAGGGTGTTCCTCTCTCTGTGTTCTAGGGGACGTCCATTTGGGCTTCTTTTTTCCTTGCGGTCCTGGTGGTTTGTTGTGTTTTCCTTTTTGGGATGAATGCCGGGGTCTGCTTTGGTATTTCTCACTTGTATTGAAGGTGTCGAGGACGGAGGGACCTGGGGGTAATGTCCTATTACTTGCCGGTAATCTTCATTACTCCGGGTCCCGTAGTCCTTGTCCTTGACACCTTCATGGATTCCCTCCCTCCCTCCCGGACTGCCGGCCTTCATCCTTGGCTTGGTATTTCAGAGGGAATGCTTGGACCTGTACGCTTATGTACTCCCGGTGGGAGGGGGGGGGTAGGTCCAGCATTCCTTCATCTTTTTTTCTGTCTGCGAGATGGGATATCTCACCTGTATTGAAGGTGTCGAGGACTACGGGACCCAGAGTAATGAAGATTACCGGTAAGTAATTGGACATTAATATTCAGAGTGTTGACATTTTGAATTTTGTATTTCTTGGTATGACTAAATTGTTGAATCCATAGCTTACATTTGAAGTTGTACTGTTTTGTAACTTTATTATGAATTTTGTTTTAGTTCTCAAGATGTTGATAACAAGCATCTATACCTATTTTTTTGTTCAACATGATGTATTTGTACATTTGGGTTGGGTAGAAACTATTTTTTTGTTATATTTATATACTAACAAAGGTGATTAAGGATATGCTCTCAGGCCATGTATAAGGACCCCGTTTTTACCAACCAAGAAACTTTGCAGCTGAAGCATATAACAGTGCAGCTATGGGGCACAAGCACTTATTGAGCGTTGCTCAAAAATCCCTATTCAGATGTCTTGATCTTTCCAGTGAAGTTCATTTATATAGGCCTAACCCTCTCTGTGATACAAACTTTGCATTTTGTTCATTATACAGTCTTGCCATGAGAGGCTTTCTAGTTATTGATAACATGCCCTATACCAACCGCAGTTATTCTGCATTAACAAATGTTCAACTTGTATCAACTTCGGAAAGTTACTCCAGGACACAGGTAAAGACAGACAATGATTGCCAAATGTTTTCAATAATATTGGACACTTTTAAACAAATGCTTGAAAACGATTGTGCAGGACGAACATTTTTTTTGTATCTGATATGATACGGTAGTATTTTTTGATTATTGCTAACTGTGATCTAGTTTGTCTTGATTCTTCTATAAGAATGGTTAGTTTAACATTTTTATTTTTTAATCAGGAATTTGTAAGGATAATATGAACGCATACATCAGTGTTTGCGATTTATGGATTTGTTTTTCAGAACCACATTCCTTTTGTATATAAATATGTTATGTTATTGTAAAGAGAGTTTTATGTTGATACTTTTATGTATGGGTTGCTGCTGGTATTTGACACATCTAAGCTATTTTTTTTCTGTGGGTAAGTTAAAATAAAAAATATTTGAATAGATTTGCGTTCCTGAATTAGGCTAAGTTTACAAATTCTGGCAGATCTGTCAGTCAAGATCAAAAACGGAATTAAAACTTCACAATTACACCAGAGAGATTTCCATGTAACATGGGTGACCTTGGAAAAATGATGGATTGTTTAGCTGCACTCACCCAGACACTAGGAAAAACTGCTCAGGAGCTCATCAACAAGTAGAGACTAAGGGGTCCATTAGGATGGCGGGCGGACTGCCCCCACCAGGCTGGCGGTAGCCACCGCCAGCCTGGCGGGGGCAATCCGCCCGCCATCCTTCCATGTATTCCCCCTGCCATATTAGAATGGCGGGGGGGACCGCGGCAGAGCAAAACACCGCCCGCCACTTTTCCGCCCCAGTCGCATTGCGGCCGGGGCGGAAAATGATTAATATGGTGGCAGTGTCAAGCAGACACCGCCAGCCATATTATGATGGACTGAGGGTGATGCCTTTCCATGGCGGCGATGCCGCCACGGAAAGGCCTGCGGTCTTCACCCTGGGGGCCCCCTGCGGGCCCCCAGAGTGAAGGAGGGGGGTATTGCACATGGGGGGGTACCTGTGGTAACCCCCTTCATTTGCATTAACAAAGCGGCAGGCACCGCGGGGTGCCTGCCGCTTTGTTAATGCAAATGCAGAAATGCATTTCTAGCATTGTGGTGGGCGGTACTAAGAGCACCGCCCGCCACAATGCTAGAAATGCAGGATGTGCCCGCCACTGTGGCGGGCACATCCTAATGCTGGCATCAGGACCCCCGCCCTTAAGGCGGGCGGTACCGTTTACCGATAGGGTGGCAGGCGGGCAAAGCCCGCCCGCCATCCTAATGGACCCCTAAGAGAGAAGAACTACGAAGACTAAAAAGGAGAGCTAAGGATATGCTGGTAATGAAAAGAGTAGATAATAACGCAAGGTGCAACAACATAAGGGTAATAAATATTGCAGAAAGAGAGGAAGATGGGGACTCAAAACTATTTGGTAGACCTACTGAAAAAGGCACTTTTGACCCTGATAGATTTGAGTCAGAAATTCAAAGACTGCATAGAGATACTTTAAGGATAAATCACAATTTTGGTAAACTTTTTTTCACTTACAGTGAAGTGGCAAAAATGAACTGTACAATATCAAGGCTTCAGTATCTGGTTAGATATATCTCACACCACATAAGATAGGCAATGAGAATGAGAGAAACTTATGGATAAGGTTAGGACTTGTGAGGCTAAGGTTCAGTTAAAATTGTCTGCAATGCTCAAAGTGCTGTGGAGCAATAAAATGTGCAATTTGACTTAACCTAATGTGGTGGATGATCTGGAAAGACAGATGAAACATAACTCTATATCAGAAAGGAAAATTAAGACAAGAGAGTAGAGAAGACTTTTAGTAGTGTGCCAATAATGGGATTAGGCTTATGTTGAAGAATGGGGAAGTTTCTCCAAAGGAGGAAGACCTCGGGTGGGCAAAAGGTGGGCAGAATATGGCTAAAACAGAAAAAAAGAGAAATAGTTTTATCCTATCTAAAATTTGCAAACGTATGTAAATGAATGAAGCTAACCTTTGCATCAAGCTGAATTTACCTAAATAAAAGGGACATTGGAGGTGGACAATAGACAGAAGCACTGATTGTTTTAGCTAAACAGATAACTCAACATTTACAAAAAAGAGAACATTTTTAGATGAATATAATATCAGCACCCATCAACATGGTATTGGGTTCATATAAGGAATGTCGGGTTCATATAAGGAATGCTTGAGGGGTACGATTTAAGGCATCTCTTGGTACAGGACTACAAAAGAAATAAATGAAAGCATAGAAATAGAGAAGAAAACGGTTGATATCAAAAATAAACTGGAGAAACATAGGCTTGAAAATAGGGAGTGAGACAGAGTAACACAAACATTATTAGAGTTTCAAAGGGACCTGAAAGTTAGTTTGGAGGAAAAAGTGTGTAAGAAAGGGAAAATCTGGAGAACCAAGCACTTTGAGAATGGTGAAAGTGTGGTTACTTCTATCATGGAAAGGCAAAGTAGAACAAACAATAATATATAGGAAATCATAGACAAATTCTCAGGTGTAATTCTGACCAATAATGAAAAGATGAATGAAATATGTCACTGCTTTTTCGAGAAATTGTTCAGAGAACATAATATAAGTAATGTAGTAGAATTTAACAGGTGGTTAAAATAGGAGCATCTCCATAGACCAACAGTCTAAGTCAAGATATAATAAGAAGATCAAGTAGTGGAAGGCTACAGGGCCTGACAGCGTACCGAACAAAGTGGCAGATTTAACAGTCTTTCATGAAAATGAAGGGTCAGGTATGTACTGTATGTAAAATTATACAGTGCTTTCCTGTCCTTTCCGTCAGCTAGGACACTTTTGGCTGCCTAGTGCCAATGTAGGCACCTCTGCCTCAGGGTGCAAGGGTGCCTGCACTGGGGGGACACCTTCCTTCACAAAAACAATCCCCAGAAGCATTTCTATGTGTGAAGTGGAAGAAACAAGGAGGCATAAACATATTTATCCTCATTACATTTCACCTGGGGCGGCATAACATTGTGACGCATTCCCAGGCCTACCACTAATGCTAAATCTGTGAATGCACCGAAATCCATGGAAGGATGTGTGGGAACACCCACCTGGGCAGACTAAAGAAAGGCAGTGATTTCTGCTGCCTTGCGTTTCTCCCGAGATGCAGGGCCACTGAAGGTGGCCTTGTGTGGCTTGATAAATCTCACTTAGGTTTGCATCACTGCTGCACCCTCTTGCATGGCACCACCACAACTCGGAACCTTGATAAATCTGGACCAAATTCTAATTCAAACTAAGAGAAGAAATTATCTTAATATGGAAGATGCTATAGACCTCCATTTTCTAAAATGGAACTTAGTTGCCACTTTTGCAGTGTGAGACTACTATTAGTACGATCTTAAAACTCAATCAACCACCAAATAATTATGCATGATATCAGCCTATTTCTCTGTTAAATATGATTTAAATTGTGTTTAATTGTGGTTAGAAAGTATTCTTCAGTAGTTTAGTGATCTGACTAAGTAAGGTAGTGGGTAGCCTAATGTATGAAAATCAGAAGGGCTTCTTACCTGGAAGGCAATTACTCAAGTTAGTACATACCACTGTAGGGTCCATAAACTTAGCAGCAGCTTACATCTTACCATTGGCCATTTTCACACTAGATGTAACAAAAGCATTTGATGGAGTAAACTGGAGATTATTTAATTGAGGAGTTAGCCCACTGTGATCTGGGAAAGGCGTTCTGCAGGTTAATACAGTTTATGTATATTTCCCCTAAAGCAAGAGTGTTAGTAAATGGGAGTCTAAACACACAAAATAAAATACCGTGAGGGATTAGACAAGGCTGTCCATTTTCCACAATATTATTAGACCTTAATATTGAGCCACTGACCCAACGTCTCAGATAAAACAGTAGTATTATACTCTTGTCTGCAATGATTTTGAAAAGAAATTAGCCTTATACACTGAGTACCTGATAATATACACAGCAGACATACACAAATCCCTCCCATTCATTCAACAAGCTATAGATACTTTTGGTCAGTAATCGCCATATCAGGTTAATGGGTCCGAGACAGAAATCATGATATGGATCTTGACTTGGAAAAGAAAAACAATGAAAAAGGAAATAAGGTATTTAGGATTAGAAATAGTCCACAATCTAGAAAAGAGGGTAGAAACAAACCTCAGGAAAAGTACCACAGAGATAGAATCACTGATGAAGACATGGGATCCATTTCAGTGAACTCTGTATGGAATACTAATTATAATTAAGATGTCGATTCTGTCTAAGATCACATTTCTCTACGTTTTAACATGGAATCATTTAAAAAAGGAGATTAGTGAAAGAGGGTTTGACTGTATCAGATTTCCAATTGTACGTTTGGGCCTTCCAATTTACAAATTGTAGTTTGTTAATACCTAATTCAAACCAGTCAACAGTTGGACAACTTTTCCAAGCAATGATTAAAAATACCCTAGGACACTTTTCTTTGTATATTATTTTTCCCCTTCAGAAATGGTCATACATAAAGTAAAGAGAGAAGTTCCATTTTCATAATAAGCTTAGACAGGGCTAGGGTTTAACAGTGAATCGGCTGCAATGTCTTGTATACATTATTTCATGTATTGATACAAAAATACACCAGTATAAAAAATATAATCGATATATAAATAGAAAAACAAATTGATTACTTAGTCGGTTGATATCAAAGTCAGAAATTGTACTAAAAATTAAATATAAAAAAGGATGAGTTAGTAAATTAATTGAAATAGCATTCATGAGACTTAAGCAATTTACTAGGTGAAAAAGAAAATTATTCAGGTTAAGTAACATTTCTGAGTTTAGTTTTATTAAAAGGATCCCAGCTAAAACTCGCTCAGATACGGTCAAACTTTTTAATCAATGTATATCCCCTAGATTTAACCAGAACAAGCTGTAGATGATAGATTTACGGAGTAAAGCCCACCACTCTGTTACCTTGGAAGGAAAAGGAGAGATCCAAGCTCTCGCAATACATAGCCTGGCAAAGATGATAATAATATATATGAGTTGCCTCTGGATACTACCAACATTCGTCCTGAGGCCTAGATGTGATTAGTGGCCTAGCATAATCTCCTTGTATGTAAACTCTATATCTGCACAAATGCTGGTGCTAGAGTTGTGCCACCTCTGTACAAAAGTCATGCATCTGTTGCTGGAAGCCCACACTTAGGGCATTTAGTCTTATCTTCACAACAGTTCCCATCCCATTTGACAATTTTATCTGGTATATAGTACAGGAAAAATATTGTTTTAAATTGCTCTACTTTCAGATTTATTGAAAGTATGAATTGATCAATAGTGTCTAGAGCTGAACTTATTTCCGAGCGTACGACTTCACCTGAAAGAGCCTGAGTCCACTTAGTGGCAAGAGTGGGGATATCATTACAGGTATGCCAGGCAAGGTCATGCTTATGCATGATTTCTGAGGTGCAACACCTGATCTCCTGATGGTAAGAGCAGAACAGGAAGTTGAGCTTGCTGCAAAACAGGATAGAATGCCTGCACTTCCATTGACACATCAGCTTTACTATCTTTCCAGAGGAAAATAAAGAGCACTCTCTTGTCTTCTCCGAGCCATTCACCAGAAGATTGCAATGTCGATTGGATCCCCATGGGAGACATAGGAAAAGTACGATTGCTGAAGGCCTTGGAAGTGAGGAAGATGAGCCAGTGATGTCTATCTTATATGGAGAGTGGCACAGAGGAAGTTGAGATCACTTCAATTTAATCTGCTCTTAATCAGGATGTACCACCAGCAGCTTCAATTATTGGAAGAGTCCCAAGACGTGCCGCTGCCACCACCACTACTAAAGCTTCAGCCCACCCTAGGCAAAGGCAAACACAACCACCAAGGTCCACCATAACATGTTCTTTGGGCTTTGGCTCTATAGGGAAGCTCTCCTCCCCATTTTGGGACTTCTTTACACTTAAGGTACATGAAGCCACATTGCAGATTGCACAATTTGCCTCAAACCAGAGAATCTTGGAACGCCAATGTTGAAGTTGAACCTCAAAATGCTAGCTGCTGCTGAGAGAGTAGTTGTTTGACAGATAGAAGGGGGTGATGGTGAGAAAGAAGAGAAACCATCACACAACAAAGCCCTGTTACTCTTAGTATGAAGCCATTCAATCCTGCAGCCTCTTCATGACACAAATAGCGAGCAATGAAACAGCATACATGTTAGCCATTGGTTACTAGAGGTGCTGGTATGCAAACAAAGATAACAACTATCACAGCAATTCACTATGAAGTCTATGTTCAGCAAGCAGTTGCCCTACCACAGAACCTATGAGCTTCTCTATTTATCAAATAGAAGTTTATTTGGATAGGAGATATTGACCTAGTGGCATGGGAACAATGGAAACTGGACAGAACTAAGTACTGTGCATATCTTGTTCAGTTTAGCTGGGTCAACTTGCATGGGTAGAAGGACCAGTGTCGCGATTCAAAATGTGAAGAAACTTATGATGATTAAAATAAATAAACATTTTAGACACCAAAATGTTAGGGCTCCACAAGACACAACTGTGAATGAAGGCAAGTAATGGGACATCACCCTTGTGGTGAGTAAACATATTGCTGATAGTCTTTCTGAATTTGAGGATAAACTCTCTTTCTGCATTAAAAAAAGCCAATAGCACAACTAAAATGTCTGCTACAACAAAGGTACCCCAAAAAAGCAAAACCGGAGGCCACAAGAGGAGATGGTTTTCAAACAAAGATAATAACTGCCACAACAACCCACTATGAAATCCATGTTCAGCAAGCATACACTGCACCATAGAAACCATGTGCTAGTCCATTTATCAAATAGAAATCTATGTAGTTATAAGAGCTGTATACCTATTTGCATGGGAACAATGACAATTTTGCATATCCTATGGCCAATGTATAAACAGAGTGGGTGTTTTAGTTCGTCTGGGTAAATTGTCACAACCATAAGGACCATCTCCTGCTTGATTAAAATGAATAAACATTTCATACCCAAAAAGCCTGTGGCTCCACACGAAACAACCATTTATTTGGGTAATTAATGGGACATCGCCCAGATGGCATTCCTGAATTTGAGTATGAGCTTTCATTCTGCATACAAAAAGACACAAAAACAAATCAGAAAAATCTGCTAGAATACATTTCACCCAAAAAGCAAAAAACCTTTCATTTTTATATTTGCTGTGTGCTAATGTGAATAAACTTGGACAAAAATGGCCCAAGACACATGAAAATGAGAGACAATCAGGAAACACACCGCCTTGATCGTCTTGTGACTGAGTGGTGAGAGGGGGACAAAGAATGAACACAAATTCAGACTTGGAGTCAATCATAGACATTGCAGCAAGCAATTATCGGTATATAAGCCTAGTATGTATGCCCCCAGAACTAAGACTATTGCTTTGAAAAACAAGATGTCTGCCTCCTAAACTTAACCCTACATTGTAAAGCTCACCTGAAACACAAAATGAAAAATACTGAACAGCTTATGTATGTCGTTTCTATGGAAAACAGAGATGCATAATTTAGGAGATGGACACTGCACTTGAAACAGGTAGCTTTCCTCAATGAACGCCAAATGATGATGATGTATGTGATGAGTGTTACCGGCTTAAGCTAGGGAAACCTGGTATTTCATTGTTGGGTGATCATTTGATTGAGGATGAACCCCTCTGGTCGTGTTACTTGATTGGCAGTTTGGAAATTGCGCTCCAGTATTTCTTGGTTCTTCACACACTTCTCAGTTTACCTAAACTAGACTAGGGCTAAAATACTTTTACTTTTTATTTTCTTGTTCAACAGGTCTGTCTCATTTTGCAAGAAATGCATCTTGGAAATGTCAGCAAATATATTCTATTTTCTTGTTCAACAGGACTGTCTCTTTTCAGAAGAAATAAAATCTGCAGGTCTTGACAACAACAGAAAGAAGGCCTGATGGCTATCTACTTCTATATGTATGCAAGATGACTCAAAGAGGCCTACCACTATGGATGAAAAAATGTTGAGTTATTTACAATAAGGAAAACTAGTGGCTCATGTGCATATAGTAAACTCTTGTGATAGCCATGAGGATGGTCACATCTTAACTTCTTTATTGTTTGGTTGATCATTCATTTGGGGTACTTGTAGCTGGTTGCCTGGGATCGGTGGTAATAGATAGGCCCTGTGTATTGTATTCCAGCTTATGTTCGGCACTTGAAGACCTTGCACACCATGTTTACCTTAACTCTAAGATACTGTCCTTTTCTTTTCTAATTTCAAAGACCTTCTGTTCTGTAAGTCAGTGGAACCGCCAGGGTGATCCTGCTCTGGGGTTCACCCCTGCTTCTAAGATGGGCAATGCCAGAAGACTGCTGTTTTACAATTTACATACATTATCTGTATTCCCTAACTTTTATTATAAATATTTTTGGGATGTGTGTATCATTGCAATTTTGTATTCCATCCTAGATAACTTAAACTAACTTGGGAGTCTGAGGGCTATAAAAGACAGTTTGAGTAGGTAAACCTAACTGTCATCTTGCTTCTGTGTACTGCGCTCATGGACTTGCTATATACTGTGCTAGTTTTCCCTAACTCCCCATACCAATCCAATCATTAATAATCTAACCCTCTTATCCCTAGTTGTGAGTTCTATTATGGTATTGTTCATTTCCACCATCGACAGAACTCCCAATTGGCAAGGTGGATGTAGTTTAAGCAATGCTAAACTGCTACATTGTTTGGTTATACAAATTGATAAATTGCCCCCACCATCCCTCTTATCCAGGACAGAAAAGGTCCTCTTAAAGCAGAGAATACATTATAAGAATGGTAGGTCAAGAACATGTAGTGCTCACTTTTTTCACCATGTAAGCCCTTATGCTTACATTAGTAAATGACTATCACACTCTGTTGACTTATGTTGATCTTTAATATGAAGTTTTCACTCCCTCTTTGTTTATTTTTTAGTTCCATGTAGCAAATTGAGAGTCCTTCTTTTGCTGGTTCACCTGCTCCACCACTGGATGAACAACTGCAGGTCTTGGGGCAGGTGGCAGATAGTATATTTCAGCTTAGGTAAGAGCTGAAAGGAGGATGTAGTTATAGGTGGTCAAGAGTTTCTAGTATACATAACATTTTTGTATTCCAAGGGTTGTTGTAAGGAGTATTCCTCCTAAGTGTTCAGTGCTCCCACTGATAGGACAATAGGTGCTCCCAGTTCACAAAATTTCGCAAAGGGGTTTTATGTGTTTCTTATATAGCCCATTGCCGTTTTCCCTATCTTAGACTAATTATGCATGCTGTAGGTAGGCCTGGGCAGAGATTGCAGAGTTCTACTCCGTGGAAATCTGAAAAGTCCTGTAAAAACTCTGTCTCTCATGGCAGGAGTTCCGCCAGCTATGAAAACTGTTAATTCGCGCTGCTTGCATTGATTTTTAGCACCAGGAGTTCATCCTGAACTGTAAAATCAGCACAAACGGCACTACGGGTTGCACCAGAGGATGCTGCTGCTTTCTACCACTTGAATAGACATTCTACTTGAGAGGCAGCTTCCTAAATGCAAGCAACAGATTTCTCAATTGCAGCTACCGCCTGCAAAGAGGGCTCACAATGGGAGTGCGCGATTTGTTCTCTCGAGCGCTCACCACTTTAGCATTGGTGATCTGCTCAAGAGTAAAAACTATTTTTTTAAAGTTTTGCAGAAGTCCACCCATCCCTAATTGTAGGCCACTTTTGCTTTGCACATGTTACCAAATATCACGCTTATTTTTGTACCTCATTGTATTTCCACTTAGGGCCATATTTATCAAGCTCCCCTTTTGCGATTCTCAAATTGCGTTTTTTCGCGAATCGCAATTTGAGAATCGCAAAACGGTATGTATATAAAAATATCGCAAAAAAATAGCGATTCAGTAAAAATCGCTATTTTCATTGTGACACCCCAAATAGCAATTTCTGATTTAAGAAAATTGCAATTTTGCGAATTTCACAAATTGGATAATCTGAAACTCAGGTGCAGCTTGATGACATCACAACCAGGAAGTGTGACTACCCATGCTGCACCTGAGTTTCTGAAGCACAGTGAGAGAGAAGGAATGATGGAGAGGGAACTCTGCAGTGCTACAAACAATGGAAGACACTTGAGACATGGCCAGCCAGGACAGACAGCAGCAGCAGTGGGAGACACAGAGGAAAAGAAAATAAAGTTTTCTGAAGCTGAGTTGGAGGTCCTGATCCAAGAAATGGTGATAAGCCATGAGCACCTCTTTGGGAAAAAATCACTCCGGGTGCCTTAGACGCGCAAGCAGCGGATTTGGTCTGAAATCCAGTGCAAAGTGAATGCTATTGGTGTCACACACAGAAGCGTGGAAGACTTAAGAAAGCGCTGGTACGATATGCGCCAGCGCTCCAAGGAGAAGGTGCCTGCCAGGTTGGAGCAGGCCAGGACGACTGGTGGAGGGACCTCCACTGCCACTGACTCCACATCTCTAGAGGAACTGGTTGAGGGTACCCTGCTTCCAGAGAGCGTAATGGGCATGGCCGACCTGGACAGCTCCGACCCCCGGTACCAGAACAAGGTAAGAAGTATGCCATCACACCCCTGATACCCCCCAACTACCCCCACACACCCGGGAGCGACCCAGGGGCAGGACAAATCTAGAAGTCTAGTGCAGGTACACACAGAGCAATGCATTATGGGAGATGTAGTCACATGCACATTATAGTGGTGCATTTACACCCAGCCAGTCATCTGTATGCAGCGTGAGGTGGCACACAACAGCCAGGACGTAGCAAGGGCCCTGGTACAAGTCACATCTGCTGTTGATGAGCTGCGGGCAGCTCGCACTACTGGGCCAGGAGTCCTAACACCCACAGATGAGGACGCACAATCAGGAAGGAGCAGCATCACCCCCTCCCCCCATGGATAGGCGCCGTAGTGGGCGTAACAGTAGACATAGTGGGCCAAGTGAGGAGGGCACTGTGCAACCCCAAACAGGGGCTTCGTCCCAACAGCGCCGTAATTGAGGTGCACTGACTAGTCTAGGACCACTGGATGGGTGAAGCTAACCACTTTACATGGACACTTGCTCCTGATTAAAGAATTGCACTGTGACAGTAACATGTGCTGGACATTGAGAGATACATTGTGTGGCACTCAGGCTTTGTGCCGACATTCATCCTGAAGTTCAGGATTTAAAACTCAGTCTCACAAATGATAGCTAGCATTGTGTCATATTTTCATACCTAGAAATAGCTGTGTGTAATCTAATTTCGCCTCTGGCGCCCAGCAGCTGCACCAAATACACCGGCTGGCATGCGTCCAGGAGCTGGCCCCTCCACATCTGATGAATCCAATTCACTGACCTTCACCGGTGTGCCTTTCATGGTGGCGATGTTGTGGAGCATGGCACATGCTACCACTATCTTGCAACAGGTCTAGGGGATGTATTGTAGCCCCCCTCCACTCTTATGTAGGCATCTGAATCTGCTCTTGAGTATCCCGAAGGTCCGCTCAATGGTGCCTCTGGTTGCGATGTGGGCGCTATTGTACCGCTGCTCCCCAGCGTTGACTGGATTCAGGTAGAGAGTCAGTATGAACTCACGGACTGCATAAGCACTGTCACCTGTGGGGTGGGAGGAATATGGTTAAACACTGTCCTGCACATGCTATCCATGACTAGTGTGTCCTCTGTACAAATATATTTACCTAGTAGATATCCCTCACAAAACTCCCCACTTGTGAGTCGACGGTGTATCCCACTGTGCCGGAAGATGAAAGCGCTGTGCGTGCTGCCTGGGTATTTTGCGACAATGTCAGTGATGATGTGTTTGGCATCACACACCACCTTTATGTTCAGGGAATGGTAGGATTTGCGATTCCTCAACACATTCTCATTCTGGAAGGGGGGGATATGGCGACATGTGTGCCATCTATGACATCCAATGACGTGGGGGAATTGTGCTATTTGATAGAACTCCTGCTTGGTCTGGTCTGGTGCCTGTGGGGTGCTTGGGAAGTGGATGTGGTGATGCAGCCTCTGTACCATGGCATCAAGGAACGCATGAAAAAAGCGCGACTATACACTCTGTGACACCCCTCCTGCTGAGGCTATCACCCCCTGGAAACTACCTGATGCCAAGAGGTGCAGTGAGCACAGGACCTGGATGTGGGTGAGGATGGTGTGTGTCCTGCGTGTGGGGTGTTCAAGAATAGGTTTGAGTTCCTCAATTAAATCAAGGATGCTCTCTTCATCCAGCCTGTATTGTGTATGGATGTCCTCCTCAGTCCCCGGGAACAGGGTAATTCGCGCACCGAATATCCTCTCCTGGCGTCTCCTCCTCTGTACAGCAGCTCTGAGTCACAGCCTCCTGGCTATCACATACAGCCCAGCCATTGTGGAAAAATGTGTTGCATTGTGGGACTCCTTAAATAGTTTGCACCTGGTTACCACCTGCTCATACCTGGTGGTAATTGCGATTCTCTCATTTGCGAATTTCGTTAATTCGCTATTTGTGATTTTTTCATGCATTGCATAGCGATATCTTAATTTGCGATATTCCGTTTGCGAATTTTGCAAACTGAGAAAATCGCAAAATAAGAAATCGCTAGGAAATTTGCCAAAGTCTTGTTCTCGCAATGAAAGGAATCACTATATTTGCGATTTCTACTTTTACAATGCGATTGTGCCTCATACATAGGAAATAGCAATTTTTAATCGCTATGCTGTTTTTTGCGAATCGCAGCTTTTGCGACTAAAAATGAGGTTGATACATATGGCCCTATGTCAGCACATGTTTTTTTTGTTCTTTTGCTGCGATTTCCTTGGAACATTGCTCCTTGTTATTCTCTGTAGTCAGACACTAGAACCTAGACATAATAGGGAAACACAGCTGCTGTTTTTGAACACACATGTTTTGTTATATAACCCGGGATTTATTGATCTAAAAAACACAATGAAGAGACTGGCAGGCAGAGCAAATGTCCTGAGATGAGAGGGCAGCATCAGATGGGATGTAGAGCAACTACATATGTCTTCTCAGATATGGGGTCAATGGTCAATGGTTAGAGCAGCAGACCCTGATGCAGAGATCTGGCCCGGACCAGGGTTCAATTCCCGCCTTGGCGGGTCTTGGGCTCGATTTCCCTGGACCTGATAATTCTCGCCTTGGTGCCTATTCTAAGCATGGGTCCCACTCTGCAACTCTGGGCAATAGCTTGCTTAATCTCCACAACTGCCCCAACAGCGCTAGGATACCTGGCTTCATCTTGGGGGTGCCCAGGAGTGGGCACTTCACAGGGAAAGGCCAGGAAGGGTTCCACAGCGGTATGTGTACAGCGCCTTGAGACCCTTTCGGGGGTGATACGTGCGCTATATAAGCACTGCATTTACAGGTTTTTTTTGCCACTAAATGCAGAGATTAAAGTCTATAATCACTTAGCTTCTGTAGTAAGGATGGATTTAGGCAAATCTGTCAGCTAACATGATAGGGCATTTTATTGTATACGGTCTACTAATCATGCCAATGACATTATTGACCTGTATTTTTTTCCTGCTTGGGTCGCGATATTTCCATATCAGTGCACAATAGTTTTAATAATTATTGTAAACTTCCTTTGTGTCAAATCAAAACAAACTTTATTCAGTTGAATGAGACAATGCCATAAAAGCAGCCTAAAAATGCTACATAGCTTCATATTTCACAGTGTAAAATAAAACACATAGAATGCATAATATCAAGCAAGACCCAAGACAGTGAACCCTGATATGCAGTAAAGTCCTTTGTGCAAAGTAACCTATTTATAAAATAATAATCTCAAAAAACTTCATTATACCTCAGAATATGTAAGTAAGGTGTATTATGGTTTTAACATATCAGTAATCTGTCTAAAAAAGACCGGATATATAAAAAGCAATGCGCACAATTTTATTTTCTAAAAACATAAAAACCTAGGGGCACATTACGATGGAGGATTTTCCGCATCCTCCGGGCCAGCGGAAGCCACCGCCGGCCCGGAGGATGCGGAAAATCCTCTGCGGACCCACCAAAGACCCACCGCCACATTAGGATGGCTGGTGAGTCCTGGTTTCTGTCCGCCGCTTTTCCGCCGCGGTTGGCTTACAACCCCTGGGTGAAGGGGGTTTGGGGGGTGCACATGGGGGGTACCCATGGTACCCCTTTGCGTGCACGAAGCGGCAGGCACCGCGCGGTGCCTGCCGCTTTGTGCATGCAAATGCACTGCTTTCATTTTTTACATTGCGGCGGGTGCTGCTTCAAGCAGCACCCGCCGCAATGTAAAAAATACAGGATGTGACCGCCAGGGTGGCGGTCACATCCTAATTGCCGTGGAGGGACCGCCGCTGCCCATGTGGACGGTCCCTCTTACGCAGGGGTGGCGTACGGACGCAAGTCCGTCCATCATCATAATAGGGCCCTAAGTGTGCAACTATGGATATTGTTTACAAAAAAGTGCCGAGTGCAAAGTAGTGCAAAATTTTCCAATTAAAACTAAACTTTGGTTTCAATAACTCCATAGTGCATCATAGTATAAAGATAAAATACATTCCTTTGAAATTTCATAATTGTAGCTAGAAAAGATTAAGGATACCAAAACCATAAAATACAATTTTTACATGACCTATTGCACGAACATGGGCTTATTCATGGGAGATTGCATCATTCTTTTCATAAACAAGGGCCTCAAGATAAGAATTACTGTTTCGTATTTTGATTGACTTCTGGATATGTCACCACTGCATTACAAACTAATATTTACCAGACTACAGAAATATTAAAAAGCTGAATTATGCATAAAAAGTCTCTCCTTTAAAAATAATGGTCGTAGGAGACTCTTCCTGACATCTCTATAAAAACCACAGAATAAAATAAAGTGCAAAAGTTGTCTGTTCTGATCTTCCATCTCATGGGCACTTTTGGAGGATTTTGATTCCACTTGTCCATCCTTGGAAAGACTATCAAAAGATGAACTCATCCCATTCTCTATGTATTGAGATCAAATCTATGTTTTATATTTGTAATCTGCAGTAGATAAAAAGGTATCCCGGGCCCAGATTGTTGTATATCGATTTAGATTCAGAACTTTTTTCCAGATTCATGCCCTTATATAGGTACAATCCACATTGCTCTTATATAGGCATAGAAAACCAGTCCTTATTTAGGCATAGCCCATGCTACCCAAATACAGGCATGGCTACTTCCATCCGTTCATCTATGTCACAACAATTTCTTGAAAAACCAGACTCTTAAGCAAAAGGGATAGTGATTTTTCCAAGAACTCATCATTATGCATGAACATCTATTCCTTAGGGGTTCAGTTATTGACATTCATATGCCTGACTTTTACGTCAATACTGGCATTCCTAAACACCTTCAAGGTATAAATATACCTTCACTTGCTATAGCAAAGTATGGTGTGGTTCGGTGCGACTACCTACTTGCATGACGCAGCTCGCTACAGCAAGTGCCGAAGGAAGCCAACGCTCCAGCTGATGCACTGACCAGAAGCTGTCATCCTCCTTCCGAGAATCCAGCTCCAGTGTTTCTGACTCCCCTTGCGGGGTGTTGGGAAATCGAGTCCTGTGAAAGAGATATCAACCTCTCTCATTCTAAAGGTATGGATTAAAACCTAGAGAAACCGTTGGCAATTCTTGGCAAAGCTAAACCTATGCTAAAGACAACACCTACTTCTACCCTGGTACTAGACCTAGGTTAGGTACATTGGGGTAGGCATATTTTAGAAGCACCAGTTGAGTATTTTAGCCTGTGTTATTTATCTATGTATTTTTATATATGTCATAGCAACAGTCAATGCTATTACAGTATTACTTAATTCTAATATTTACGCTGTACACTACGCATTATACTTCGGTTCTGTCTAACGATTATAGAAGTTCATATCTCTTGCATGAGAAATAAGACTGTTCAATAAACCCCTTTTATTGAAATGCAAGTCTATTTCTATGCAACTCTGTAGAAATGAAGCATGCACGATTGACTTAGTGAACCAGTTATCTATTATTTCCACGACTCTGAAGACATTGTTTCGGTTTTAGGGGAAACAAAGTTGTCACGTTTATGCGGTTGTCAAAGACTAATCCCTGCTTGTTTATTCGAGAAAGTTTCTAGTGACCTCTGAGTTAGCTGGCACACACACAATTAAGTTTAGCATACTCGATAGAGACATACTGACCTCAGTCCTATGTCAAATCTATAGTGTATATTATTCCAATGAGCAGAGCCTATTGGGAATATAGGAACTACACTACATGGCGCCCAACGGTTTTGGTAAGGCACTAATTTAACGCTAGATACTAAAGTAACTCAATTGTGCTTTTTTCAGAGACCCCTTTTCCCGTAATACTCCAATAGATGACTGGAGAGGGTAAAAGGGATAATATCCGCGATAGCTAAGTAGGACGAAAAATCCTATGTATTAGCTTTTTGTTTTTTCTCAACGTTGAAGGATACGGTGTTCCAAAATATTGTGCACCTTGTCTTTGTTTCTTTGAAGCTTGCTCTGCAAACTTTCAGTCAACGAAATGGCCGACAAAGATAATCGCGAGGCCAGTGGAGCTGCAGGCAAAAATGCCGTACCAGCTTTCAACCTAACAGGTTTCCAAGAAACCGATGAGAATGCTATAATCATTCCTCTTAATATAAGGAAAGCCATCACTATAAAACGTATAAAACATGGCCAACCATCAAGAGGTGGTAGGGCAGTTTTTGTGATAGAGGCACATGAATATCACCAGACAGAGGTATTCTATTCCTGAATAGTCTTCCCAGGAGCAAATCCAGTAACACAAATGTTACTGGTTTCACTTGTACAAATTAGATGAACCACCAGAGGAGTATATTCCTTTCGAGGATAATGGAATTCTACTCACATACAAGGAGCATGAGCTCTATTTAAAGGCACAATAAAACAATTAAATCACAATACCAGGCATTATCAGGCTCGGTCCACTAGGTAGACCAGGAGCAGCATGGCCGATTTTAGCCGGCTATACACCTGAACCTGACATTGAAGCAATGTCAGATTACAAATTACTTAGTAATATACAAAGATTAGTAGAATTATACTGCGAAACCACAACTGTCTGAAAGTCCTGAAAAGGTCTTTACTAAAACACTCCTACCTCTTCTAAAAAGAAGTGGGAAAATAGCAAACAAACTTCCAAAGAGAAGCGTTCTCATTCCCGAGGTAGGTCTCCTCAAAAGGAGCCCTCTGAAAGGAGGAACAACCTCAGGAGTAGGGATAATTGGAGAAAACCTGATATATATCAAGACACTGATACACATTCCTCTCGTACCTTTCAGACTTCGTCACAGAAATCCAAAAGAAGAGGACGGTCAGAAAAGAAGGAAGAATGTGTGAAGTCAAAAGACGATCAACAAGTTTAGAAAAACAAGAAACCTCAATTCACCAAAAAGAAGGTAGCAGGTCTAAAAATCAGACATGCCGAGGATCTTGAGGACACAACTCAAGAATGGAGAATAGGCTCAGACAATGTTGGTCAGAGCAGCAGAAGTCACAATAGCTCGCCATAACCTGAAGGATCTTCTGGAGACGGTGGGCTTGAATGAATTCATTCAAGTTGAAACTGCAGATACCATGGTTAGTTGTCCATATAGGTTATACGAAATAACTCTCCGGATGGAGGGAGACATACCAAGAAAAGTGAAAGCACTCTTTTGGGAGTGCCTTTCTAAGGGTTATGACATACTTCTGGCTGAAAAAGGCTAGCCACCTCAATTTGTCAGGGAGTGCCCACATGGCGAAGACATCATTATGCCAGCCTTCTCTAACCATATTCCAATTCATTCAAAATATACTTATGCAAGGAAATGGGCAGTAGCCCAAGCTCCAGCATTATACAAAAATCATGTAGGATGGGATGAGGACTCACCTCACCATAAAATCCAACTAAAAAATCAGCCAACTGCGCAAAGGCAGTACCCAGTTAAGCAGGAAGCGAAAAAACAGGTCAGAGAGATCTTAGATCAACTTGAATACCAGGGGGTGATTGAAGCATGCACCTCGTCAATTAACAATCCTTTGTTTTCTGTATCCAAACCAGACAATACATATTGTCTAGTATTGGATTACAGACATCTAAACTCTTGTTGCAAAGATTTGCAGTGCAAAATGCACACAATACAGCATTAATGAATAGCATTGTGCGTAAAAATTATATAAACCACATTAGATATTTCTAACGGTATCTTTTGTCAAAACATTGCACCAGAAAGTAAGTATTTGGCCCCTTTCTAAATTATGGGGACACAGCGTCACTTCTGTTGTCTCCCTCAGGGATTCAAGAATAGTCCTGGGTCATTCTCAGCAAGGGTAACAGAGTTACTGCAAATTTATGATAATGAAGCATTGTCATATGTCAATGAAATCTATCTGACAGACGATGACTTGGATAGGCACTTGAATAGGGTGAATACAATTATACTTAGATTCGCCTCTGGGGGTTATAAATTCAATTTCAATAAATCAAGAATTGCCCATCTCAACGTCCTATTTCTAGGATATGAACTTTCAAGTGAAGGCAAAAGCCTGGCTGCGAATTTTCTAGAAAAGTGTGTACTGCTCCAACCACCAAAAAAGCTGATTCTAGTTTCCTGAATTTCAGAAGAACTTACATTGTAACCTACGCAGAAAGGGTTAAACCTCTCTACAAATTAATCAAACCTGATTTTAAAACAATAAATTGGACACAAAAACTCACTGAAATCTTGCGTTCACTACAAAAAGACATGTTAGCAACTACACATTTGCAAAGACGCGTAAACGTACGCAACCAAGTGATCCAAATCATTCCGGGTCAATGCGGATTCACCTACTTAACTTTTAACGAAGGTGAAAAAGTACCAATAGCTTACAAGTCACATTTGTACACACAAGCAGAAATGAAATTCACTTCTACAGAAAAAAGTCTGACAGCTGTTCAAACCGCTGTAGTAAAAGAAAGAGCCCTCTCAAAGGGGAAACACATTATGGTCGTAACTCCTGTACCTGTCTTCGAGGCAGTGACAAAAGCGAGCATACCAAATGCTAAAGCTTTACATACGAGATGGATACAATGGGTTAATTCTCTTACTCCAACAAATGTTGAATACGTTTTTGATCCATATTTGAAAACACAAGAATTTCTACAATACGAACAAGAATGTCCTCTGCCTACTGGAATTCTGCCTCTTGACAAGTATGAATGTATAATTTATACTGACAGATCAGCTCAACCCGCTACGGAGGGGAAACAAGCCTATAGTGCAGCGTGCATGACCGTTAAAGGTCGCTGGCGCGATGGCAAATTTAGACCAATGGTCACAAAAACTCAATCCTTAGGAGATTGTTCAGCTCAGCGAGCTGAACTACAAGCCTTCAAGAAGGCACTTGAGAATAAGGATCGCAAATTCCCCACACTCATAGTGTGCGTTTAATTTTATTATGTTCAATCTTACAATGAATACTTGCAAAATTGGCTTTAAAACGGTTTCAAAGATGCAAAAGGTGGCACAATTAAGCATAAAACGCTTTGGGAACAAATAGTTCAGTTACGAGAAGGACTACCAAACACTCACGTGATACATACGCCGAGTCATCAACGTGATTGCGTTCACGTTGAAGGAAATTCATTGGCTGATGAAGCCGCGAAGGCAGCTGTGCAAACGGCTTCCGTAGCTGCAATCACTCGTTCAAAAATGAAAATAACCAGTATATTAATGCTCGCTGTCAATGCAAAATGCAAAGGCAGCGGTGCAGCATTACCCCAAAACTTTCCACTCAAATACTCATATATTACTGATGCGAACAATGTTCTGTTTGCTCGAATCCCTGGAGTGGCGGATAGGGTAATTCCAAACATGGAACATAGATTAGGACTAATCCTAGCAGCACATGATGGGCTCGCCTCTGCACATGCAGGTGTTTGCGCCACAGTATCGTTATTGAAACAGAGATACTGGTGGTTACGCATGAGGAAACAGACCAGAAACTACATCTTGGATTGTGAAAAGATAAAAGTCTCTACTGTGAAACGTACTGTGCAGATGCCCCTGTTAATTTCAGATAAACCATTAGCTTGTGTTTACCTGGATCACTGCGGTCCCTTACAGAGGGATGGTAACTATAAATATATCATGGTCACAGTGGATTCGTGATCCAGGTTCATTTGGATGTGGCCTCATCGCTCGACTGGCGCTCGAACTGTTATAAAAGATTGCGAGTCTTTATCGGCACATACGCAATCGGCATGCTACATTCTGACCAGGGTCCTGCGTTTAGCTCTCGACCTTACAAGGAGGCCATGGCAAATTTTGGCGTTGCATTGCGGTATTCTAGTCCATTCCATCCTGAGGGAAATTCGGCTATGGAGAGAAAAAACTGGGACATAAATCAATCTATAACAGTTAGGGTATTAGGTTCGTCAAACATCTAATAAGTGTCCAACGTAGTCTTAACAATTTGCCAAGTAGTTCTCTAAGGGGTATCACTCCATATGGAGTCCTTTTTGGGACAGGAATGTTGGTTGTGAACCTTGCTTGTCAGACATCAGAGGTGGAACAAAAAACTTTTGATATCAAAGATCGTTTGGCTGTTTTACAGGACTTAAATGAAATAAGAACTTAACAAAGCAACGTGTTCCTGAAGCCAACCACCACTGAGGAAAAACCGATTGTCCGAGCAAGGCCTGCCTGGATCCCAAAGCTTGGTGATCTAGTCAGAGAAAAGATCGTAGACAAGAAGGAATTTGGGCCTTCTTAGAGGACAACCATTACCTGTCCTAGCAATTCACGGATCAAGAACAGTATTACTACTGCCCTTTGCTGGTTAAAAGGAGAACAGGTTTGTGTCCATCGACCTGATAAAACCACACTACGTGCCCGATACAAGCAGTAGGCCAAGTGGACTCCGACCATGAGCAGACACACTAATCTAGCTACAATCCAAGAGGTTCAAACTGAGAGACTCATCACCTTTGAGGAACCTGCACTGCGAAAAGAAGGACTGTGCAACAAAGCAATGGAACTTGTACCTCTTGAAACCCAAATAACAGTTCGTCAAGAAACACCTGTCTACAACAAAGTAACAAGTGATTAAGTGGTTCCAGCAATTCCAACAAGCAACAGACCTTTTTCATTACCTGGAAAAGACTTATCTGGTTTCACCATGGATTGAACTTTGGATTGTGTTGGGAACATGTTTTTCCTCTACTTTGGTTGACTCTGGTAATAACTCTGGTTATGCTGATAAATGGAAGATATGTCAAAATGGACACAGCAAGTAAGAACATCAACTTACTCCTTAAGCCACACAAATCATCCCATCGTGAACAAAGAGACTTGTCATCAGTGAACATCACAGCCATTCCTATACCTGGTGGTAAAGCTTGGGACAAAACAGAATATGACATTTTTGGCCCGTCAGAGCTGTTGAAGATTTAATTACGTGACTTTGATTCATCTAGTACCTTTTCTGATGATTGGGACTTCGAGACTGTTAATAATATGATGCTGGACCTAGAAATGTCTGCAGTATTCACAAATCATGAATATTTAGAAGGTTCATCAGACTATGAACAAATGTATTGTTATAATCGTTATGCTCATCATTTCTTGCACAAATCTGCAAATCCTAGAAATGTATTAATGTGTAACCAATGGGAATATTTTCCTACGCCACCAAAGGGTAGCTCAAAAACATTTGCTATGAAATTACCATCCTTTTCAGGGTTCAATGTATCAAATGCTGAATCGTTTTGAATGAAAAGTATGTTGATCAATACAAAACAGATTTATTCTGCAGCCTTTTATGCCCAACTGTCTAAACTAAGTTTCGACTTTTGGAAAGACAACATTGAGACAAAAACAGTTTTGGGTACAAAAGATTGGCAAGTACAGGGTGTAGAAGCTTTATTTAGAGCCTGCATCATCCCTGAGCAAATTATGGTTTTGAATGACACTGTCCAACAGACGTCTTGCCTTGGGTTAGACAAGATCAAAGACATGAGCAATCCGTCCATAGCTACACCTACACCTGATAGTAATAACACTTCAGAGGGGGAGGTAGACGTACATACCATTATTTTGCATCACAACAGAACAGATCCAGATTGGAATACATGGTTGATCTGGCCCACAGACACAAACAACTGTCAAGATAGATTCCTGAGCAAAACACAGGGTTTCACATTCAATAGGCCAGACCCAAGATACGTTCAGAGACAGCATCCAGGAATAGTAACAGCATACAGTGTATGGAATCTCTGCCTTGATTGGCTACAAATATCTACACTTAAGGTTGTAAAGCAACACTTATCTTTACTTAAAGATGGCACTGGTCTTAGGGAATTCTTGCTAGTGATAGAGCGTGGGTTCACCTGCCCAGAATTTTTACCATACTCACCTGTGCCCATAAAAAAACATACACACTTTGAACAGGTAACCCTACGCTATACCAGTGATTTTCATTAACCTTCAAGGACCTATACCTTTAACTTACCAATCCTAGTCACCAGTACCTAGAGTCCTAAGGGATCATGGGAGTTAGAATAATAAGCAGTAAAGAAACATTTGCACTCCTAAAATAACCACAGACTTGGGAAAGATTTAAACGCTTTATCTAAATAATTTCTTTAAATGTCAGAGTCCATACTAAATTAATCAGAGCTTGATCAATTAGAAAGAATACAATCAAAGCAAGATGATGTGAACTTATCATGAAACGTTCTTTAAGCATTGAAGCATAGGAAGGGTAAGAAAAGGGAAAAAGCACAATGACATATCTTGCTCAGCTTTATATTTATCTAGATTGGTGTGAAGACCAGCCCTGGCTATGGGCTGGGATAAAGGACAGGACCCCCGATAGTGCAGGTGCCAACAGGATAGAACAGGTGCAGACCAGAAATAGGATACGTATGGACCAAATTGGATCAGGACAGGACCACCGCAGGTCAGAACCGGCACCCACAGCTAAAGTATAACGCCAACGTCACACCCTCTTGGCAGCTAAAAGTCGGACCCCGATTGGGTTAGCGAATCTTCTCCCTCAGGAACCCTGATTGGGTTATCGAACTCCTTCCCAGAACCTCGATTGTGTTATCGATTTTTCTGACAGAGTGCTCCGCCAGCACCTCTACTTTCGATCGCCTATTGAGTGCATTGGGTCAGTGACAGGTCAGCTATTCAAACAAGTCAGACAATCTAACTAGCTAAGCCTACCTTAGATATACTGTTTTCCAGGGCAGTGTACAACCCCTAATGTTGCAAATGTGTGAATTCCCTCAATTTGATTGGTCAAAAGACGAGGAGAGGTCATCACCCCATACCAGTTATGAGGTCATGCTTTTCAATATTCAGATTTATGTTCCCGTCCAATATTTTATTTTCCTATGCACTTTTATTCCACCCGGCAGTGAATGTATCAATAAGAACTACAATGTAATATAACAGTTCGGTTCAGCTCCCTCTCCAAGGGTTAAGAGGTAAGGTTCCCAAGAACATCTTCTAGCAAGTCAGGAGTTGGCTGGGTTTCAATGCCATGGCTTGTGGACTTTTGAGCTCTTCTGCGCAGTTGCAGGATTGCAAGATGGAGTGCAGCAAGGTTACATCAGGCCCAAATAAGAGCTAATTGCAAAGTCAAAGAGAAACAGTTTTAGAACAAAGAATAAATGAATGTACTGTATACCACTTATCTCTACTCTATTCCCATTACTTTATTTTAAAAAAAGCATTAGAGATTATGCAGAACGAACAACTTAGTAAAAGCAGCATTGCAAGCTTTAGCACGTTATAACATAGAGCAGCCATCTTTAGTTCAAGCAGTAAGAAGGTCATGTCACGTGAGTATGACGCATGCGCACAAAAATTCCCCCGTTGCAGCGGCGCTTTTAGGTTAATCAAGTTACGGTTGGTAAAAGCACATATGCAAGCGTCCCCAGCTTACTAGAAATGTCGGGTTTTGCATTGTTAATAAGACGAAACATGTTGGCTAACACGTTACTTAATATTTTGAGAGGTTGAGTCCAAGCAAGTCCCTTTACGTGCGAAACCTTGCTCCATCACTAAGACCAAGAAAACCGCAGCATAAACGTTTTATATATGCCGGTATCTATGATGCTTATAATGAAGCATGGAAGATTACGCAAGCAGAGACTACAGAACGAATTCGAGAAATTGATAGTATTAATTCAGAGAAAACTCTCTCTGTGGTTGACAATGGGTTAAGGACTCTGTCGTCCAGGATATATTCATTGGACAGCAGAGTGTCTTCTGCCATAGACATCCTGGAACAGGACTTGGTCATGTTGCAACATGGTCAGTCGCAATTACGTTCTATCATGCTATTAGGTTGGACGTTGCAAAACCTCAGTTCAGGCTACATGCCTTGGCGTTAATTCAATACTATGTCACTGTTTTCAGAATTTAATCTCACTGATAAACAGATCGAATTGGCACGAAGGGGAGCAGAGTTTACTGTGTTGAGCATAGAGTGCATCTCCATCGCCCTAACAAACAACTTTTTTGAATATGAAAACATACTTTACTTACAGCGCCACGGTACCAGCATGGAGAGCACCTTCGCTCCAAGTCTGGCCGGTCTCTACATCCACCACCAAGACACACACAAAATCCTGCACAAAAATAACCCCTTCAGAAATAACATCTGTACGTGGAGGCATTATATAGATGACATCTTTGTCATCTGGGAAGGCGACATGCACTCTGTGACAAAGTTCAGGAGTGGCTCAACATACAGAATACTTTTCTGATATTTACTAGCTCTGTTTCTAGTGAAACACTGATGTACCTCGACCTAAACATCTATCCAGAGGGTGGTTTTCTAAAAACTACCACCCACTTTAAACCTACAGTGAGAAACTGTCTGCTTAGGTATGACACCTTTTACCCACGACACCTTCGTGATAACCTACCGTATGGCCAATTTCTATGCCTCAGGAGGAATTGCTCTGAGGTTGGTGATTATAAGACACAAGCAGCAGACCTTAAATGGAAACTACAACAAAGGAATTATCCAGCCCCAGTAATCGACAAAGCCATGAAGAGAGCCAGGAATAACAAATTACTTTGTCCCGGCAATTAAAGGGCCAAAGGGTCGACCGATGGGAGGTTTGGTCATTTGGGTCCGGCAGAGTTTAACACTCACGATCAAAGAGGTACCCACCAAAAGTAACGACATCCAGCTCATTAGAGTCGATTTGGGCTCTCTGGGTTGGTTGGACATTTACAATATTTATGCTAGGGGTAATAAGGGTGGGAGGTCCAAAGTTATAGCGGATTTGGATCAGCTTCTAAAAATTAATTTTGTAAATAATAATATACTTATAGCTGGTGACTTAAATCTAACCTTCGAGCCCTTGGTTGCCCACGATCAGTATCCTGGGGATGAGGAAGACAGGCAATGGGGTGTTCCCAAATTGGATTTGAAACCTGTAACTAGATGGACTGAGGATGTTATATGTCTAAATGCGATCTGTTGTGAAAGGGGATTAAGGGCACTAAACGGGAGAACTGTGAGTGGCAAGCCAGGGGTTAATACTTTTGATAATGGGCGATATAGCAGTAGGCTGATTTTCCGGTGCAGCGAGGTGTTCGCCAAGGTTGCTCGATGGCACCCATGCTTTTTACGTTGTATATCAATGGTGTTGTCGCGCGTATGTTATCTGCAAACACGGATGCTCCTACTTTGGCTGGCATTAAAACAACAATTTTAATGTTTGCAGATGACACGCTGATTTTCTCAAAGACCCCGAGTGGTCTGCAGCATGCCCTATCTATTTTTGATAAATTTTGTGCGGACCATGGTTTGGAAGTTAATGTAGCTAAAACCAAGCTCATAGTTTTTAATCCTCATCGTAGTTTTAAAAGCAAGATCATTATGAACGGACACCCACTAGAGGTGGTCAATGCTTTTACGTATTTAGGGATTCTTGTGGGAAAGGACAATAGATGGACATAACACATAGATATGGTGGTACTAAGGCACAGGCAACTTGCAGGAGCCCTTAATTTGGATCACAATAGATCCTTAACTAAGCCAATAAAGCCTGTACTCCAGGTGTATGAGGCTAAGGCTCTCAGCACAGCACTTTACGGCGCTGAGCTGTGGGGGTTTGAGAAACTGAAGCCTCTGATAATTTCGGAAAACAAGTTTTTCCGAGGTATCACCGGACTTCCTGTGAGTACCCACTTGCTCCCTCTGAGGTATGACCTCGGAAGGAAGACTATTGTGGATCTAGCAAGGCTACGACCGATTTTATATTGGAGGAGGCTCTGGACTACTTCAGAGCTCCAACATTATGCGGTAGGATTCCTGGACATTATTAAATCTGATGTTTTTCACAAAGTAAGTTGGCTGAATGAACTGAAAGATACCTTAGTTGGCCTCGGTTTGCAAATGCTATGGGAAAATCCGGAGACAGCACCATTTCCATCAAAAATGGCTCTAAAGGAAATTTATTGGGAGAAGGTGGCTCTCCGAAATTGGAGCGGTGCTGACTCCTCGACTATGGCCGGAGGTTTCTTAGAGGCAAAGCTTAATCCCTGTTTAGAACCTTACTGGGATGTAATCACTAAACCAGGGGACAGGAAGCTTTTTTTCCAGCTTAGAGCAGGTACCCTTCCCCTTAGGTCTCTGACCGGCAGGTGGGTCAGTTCGACTAATAGTAACTGCCCTGCATGCAGAGATCATAAGGAGACTATTGGCCACTTCCTATTTACCTGTCCGGCCTACGAATCTTCAAGGCGAGCCTGGTTAACCCCTCTGTGTAAGTCCTTAGGTACTACTAGTAGCTCTGAAGCTCTAAGAATCATAAGCACTAGCACTTTAATTCCGATTTCAGTAGCTACTGCTAAATATTTAGGCTGGCCATGGGTGTTCAGATTGAAGCTTTTGGATATTGATTGTTGATTGTGTTCTTTTGTAAAGGAATATTGGATTTATTAACCAATGTATAAAATGAGCTTTCATAATTCATAAGTCATTTGTAAATAGCAATTGAGATGAATTTTTACTCTTTGAACTGTGTTTTTTATCAATCTGTGTGTAAATTATATTTTTAATATGTATCCTTGAATTATATGGAATTCTCAATGCTTTTATGAGTAAACCTCGAATAAAGCTAAATTTGACTTGACTTGACTTGAACAACAGAGAAGCTCTCCTGGAAGAAAAAGTGCAGAAGGAGCCAAACAAAAGACCCATTTGTGTGACCACCTACAGTACACACTCCAATGAAATCTCAAAAATCCTAAACAAACATTGGCGTACTTTGGTGTGTGGTGACCTGGAATTCGAAAAACCTCTCTTTGCACATAGACAAGGTAGAAACCTTAAAGACATTCTAGTCCATACCCGCCCTCAAAGAATGCATCCAGAGCAACCCTCATTACACGGGATACAGGGTCATCAACCATGTGGTAACTGTAGCAGTTGCCACCTAACAAATAAAAGCAGACACCTGGAATTTAGAAACGGAACTACATGGGACCAGAGAAATTTACAAACTGCAATAGTAAACATGTCATTTACATGATTATTTATGCTTGTGGCCTTGAGTATATCGGGATGACAACAAGACCAGTAAAAACCAGAATCAGTGAGCATAAGCGTAAGGTGCAAGAAAAGCACAACAAAATAAAACACACTTTCTGAATGAAATGCACTGTGTAAATGACGTACACTGGACCATAATTGAACTACTACCCTCTGAGCAAGGCCTTTTGAAAAAGAGCAACGCTGGGTGTTCCGGCTGGGCACCTATGTGATTGACTTAAACGACAATATACCATGGGGTCAGCTGAATTAACTGTGTCCCGTCCTTGATTTGATATAAGACAACGTGAAAGCAATACCATTACTTCTGGTATTTGTGCTGATAAAAAACGATCTGTATAGTTCCACTGTAATTCAGCATTTACATATCAAACCGTAATAGTATGCACATGGGTGCAAGAAAATGACTCCTGTAGACCATTTGTGTAAACCTCACACCCTCTGAAACCTGTACCTTGTTCATTGAATTAAGCCCATCACTGCTAGCTTTCCCCATGTTTGGCATAATCCCAGGATAACCGCAAACAAAATCGCTATTTTTCACTGACCAATAACTGTACCTCAGTTTTTCAGTGTTGGTCTTCCACTTTTTAAGGGTGCTAGTGAGCGCCTCGCATTGACTTGGCCAGCGCTCTTTTTAATGATGTTCATGAGCGCTCCACATTGATTTTGCCAACATCCAGCATGGTGCGGCAATGAAAAAACCTCTGTCAACATCAAGCATTCCGCGAGTGTGATGCCGCTGCACTCTAATGCACATACTCAGGAACCAAGACATACTACCAGGAGTTCAGCACATGTGCGTTAACACCAGCACGCTCAGCGCATGCGCCACTTTCAAAATACTACACAGGGGGCAGCAATGATTCCCGGGCATCCTGGAAAAGCCTTATATGGCCCACAGCTTTTTCCCGGTTTGTGACCAATCAAGCAAACAATTTATGGCGATTGGTGGGGGTATTTAAGACTCGAATACCGGGGTCTTTTCATTACCAGCGGAGCCGCGGTTGGGGGAAGTAAGGCGCAGCAATTGTCCTGTATGCAGGTGCAAAGAGCACTTCAACCCCACCATTTTGGAGGCTCATGGTGCCAACAAGCACTTTGGCAACAAGTATGCTTACCACTTGTTCTTTCCTATAAGATTGATCAAAACCCTAAAAGTTAATGGACTAGAGCGTGTGTTTTACGTTACATGTTATGTGTGTATTGTCTGTGTTCTTTTTTAGAGGGCACATCACCACAATAGGATGACATACAATGTCTAGCATTTGTAGCCCTCACTTTTCAGGTCACTGAACCTGTAGCACTTGATATTACAAATATAATACCATCCTCCTCCTGTGCTCTTTTTTGTCCTTCTTTTCAGGTTCTCATTGTAGAAACTTTGGAACAGACAAGTACGAACATATTAGCTTTTTTGAAATATCACTTTTCTATAATTTAACCGGAATTTCTGAGGGACGTGAGTTAGGTGGGGATCTGTGCACATGGTCCTGAAGAAGAAGCCTAGCTTTGAAACATGTTGAGGGCGCACACATGAGGTGTTGTACATTAACATACAAATACCTCACACCTACCCTTTTAACAGTACCAGCACGGGGGCCCATTAAAGTTTTTTGTAGACCTCACGTGTCAGGTACTTTTTAAACTCACTTTTCAGAAACCACCACTCACTTTAACACACTAAAAACCCCACACGTACCACACATAGCCAAACTATAAAAGTGCTCCCACGTAGTCGCTGGTTAGTAGCACGCCGCATCCCATAGAGGGGTGCGAAGACCCCAATGATAAAGCATGACACCAACGGTCCTTTTGGTGTGTGAGGGGTATTTAAAGAACACAGTGTGCTCCCCACCATCGTAGGGACCACTCTTTAATAAAATCTTGAAGTGGATTCTTTATGTTTAAGTAATCAGTCACAATTACGTTCTATCATGCTATTAGGCTGGATGTTGCAAAACCTTATTTTAGGCTATGTGCCTTGGCGTTTAATCAATACTATGTCTCTGTTTTCAGAATTCAATCTCACTGATAAAAAGATCAAATTGGCACAAAGGGGAGTAGACTTTACAGTGTTGAGCATTGAAAGACTGGAAAGATTGCCATTTACGGTAGCAGAGAAACCAGCTACTGAATGGATTATACATGGAACAATCACTCTGCTTGTCACAATTTTCCATTTTCTGTATTGCATAAAACACATACCAGCAGACACATATGAAAGGGTGGGTAAAGAATACATCAAGACATCCTGGGAATTACCATACACACACAGATGTTGGAGTGGGGGACGTGAAGTGTTTCTTAGTGGTTCTCTCCTTTGTCAGGGTATTAATTTACACGGGGCCTGCGATGGTTCCTCTAACAATTTATCCTGTCACCTGCAAGGTTCACCAGCTGCAGTGATTGATCCAATTTTTGGACAACTTTCAAATGGAAGTTACCTCAAGTTGAACGATCACAGCTGCTATGGCATGTTGCCAGGAATACTTATCTAGAAACTGTGTCATCCAGGTTCACTTGCTGTATGCAAGTATTGTTTCCAAAAACCAAGTTAGTCAGGGAGTCGCCGCTTTGGCCTTCACAGAATGTGTCTTCTATACAAATTGATACTCTAAGCAGAATAAAAGCTATTCTTTTGCAAAAAAACTGTGCCACTGACCTCGGCCAAAGAGACCTATGACCTGCAAGTCGCAAGTACTTCTGCTGAGATACATGCCCTTTCAACTACAAACTGCCCTATTCATTTCTCAGAAATGTTAAGTCGTATCTTAAACATGTCTAATACGAGCCGTATTGCAATTATATTTAGGACCGTATTTTCTGGACTGTTAGCACCTTTTCAAGCAGTCCTAGGAATATTTCCAAACTTCGTGCACTCTGAGTTTGGCGGACTGTCCCTCCTTTTGGGACTCATTGCAGGGATACTATTTGTGCTCCTACTGCTACGATATGGGAAGCCAAATCACGAGCACCACTCCATGCACCATAGAGAGAGCTCTATTAGAGATGAAGTGTCATGAGCACATTATCCAAATTTTGGGATTAACTCATCCACGAGAATTAAATACCACATGGTTTCTGTCATTCAGACCAATCTGGAAAGATCGCATCTTACCTGTTCTACGCTACCTGCTATGCGGAGAAGAATGCGTGCTAGACAGCTGTCCAACACTCCCATCAGTCATGCCAACGGATGTTGATACTTTGCTGGAACAGGTAACGGCCCATGCGCAGTGTTGTCCCCAGCGGCTTCCAATTCTGATGACTGCATTCATTGAGATCTCACAGATGCAAAATGCGGATGCTGAGGTACTAGAGGAAACTTCAGGCGCGCAGGTAACATCCAATTTGAACATTGCGAATGCGACCAATGCTGAAAGCGATGCTTCACATCTATGTGCAGCTAATCTTCTAATTGAGGTAATCCAACTATCACCTACAATGATAGACAATTTTTTTACAGACATAGAAGATTTAATGTTTTCTCCAAGCGCTAACACTGACTTTTGAATTTGGCACACAGTGTTCTGAGAGACTTTGAATGTAACCTTCATTTTATGTAAACAAATTACTTTTTCCTATGATTAATTTTTTTTCCAAATTTTAATTTTTAATTTTTGTCACAAGTAATCTGCTTATAGTAGAACTATTCATAGAGAACAAGAATTCTTTGAATACTTCAAGAGACAATATTTGACCTTGTCCACACACAGATAGTTTTATGTAATCTGACATAAAATGGTTTCGGCCTTTTTACTTCTGTATTTACGAGCCATTTCATAAATGTATATTTTCATGATTCATTCTGTTAGCATTCAAATGTAAATATATGCTTAGAATGAAACATTGCCTTAATTCGTACAGCACCTATGCATCTTTTATGTGTACAACCAGTTCTAATGCATTTTTAATATATTTTTGGAGATGTTTTCACACTTCATGTGTAGACATGTTTTAGATATGTTTAAACATGTTTAGAATTTAGTAACGTCGTACATAAGAAAGTGGAGTGGGTGTTGTATGTCGATTTAGATTCCGAATGAATTTTCTGAATCATGCCCTTACATAGGTACAATTCACATTGCCCTTATATAGGGCAATGTGAATTGTACCTATGTAAGGGGAATGGGCAGTCCATATTTAGGCATAGCCCATGCTACTCAAAAACAGGCATGGCTACTTCCATCTGTTCATCTATGTCACAACGATCTCTTGAAAACCAGACATTTAAGCAGAAGGGACTTCCCCTAGCCTGTATATTGATTTCTCCAAGAACTCATCATTATGCATGAACATCTATTCCTTAGTGGTTCATTCATAACGTTCATATACCGACTTTTACGTCAATTCTGGCATTCCTAAACACCTTCAAGGTATAAATATACCTTCACTTGCTATAGCAAAGGACAGTGTGGTTCGGTGAAGTTTGACTACCTACTTGCACGACGCAGCTCGCTACAGCAAGTGCTGAAGGAAGCCAACTCTCCAGCTGATGCACTGACCAGAAGCTGTCATCCTCCTGCCAAGTATCCATGCTCCAGTGTTTCTGACTCCCTTTGCGGGGTGTTGGGAAATCGAGTCCCATGAAAGAGATACCAACCTCTCTCATTCTAAAGGTATGGAGCTGATTAGAACCTAGAGAAACCTGTGGCAATTCTTGGCAAAACTAAACCTATGCTAAAGACAACACCTACTTCTTCCCTGGTACTAGATCTAGGTTAGGTACATTGGGGTAGGCGTATTTTAGAAGCACCAGTTGAGTATTTTAGCCTGTGTTATTTATGTATGTATTTTTATATATGTCATAGCAACAGACAATGCTATTACAGTATTATTTAAAATTACTGTTTACGCTGTGCACATCATACTTCGCATTCTGTCTAATATTTGTATCAGTTCATATCTCTTGCATGAGAAATAAGACTGTTCAATAAACCCCTTTTATTGAAACGCCCGTCTCTCTGTTTCTATGAAACTCTGTAGAAATGAAGCATGCACGATTGACTGAGTGAACTAGTTATCTATTGTTTCCACGACTCTGAAGATATTGTTTCGGTTTTAGGGGAAACAAAGTTGTCATGTTTATGCGGTTGTCAGAGACTAATCCCTTCTTGTTTATTCAAGAAAGTTTCTAGTTACCTCTGAGTTAGCTGGCACACACATAATTAAGTTTAGTATACTCAATAGAGACACACTGACCTCAGTCCAATGTCAAATCTATAGTGTATATTATTGCAATGCGCAGAGCCTATTGGGAATATAGGAACTACACTACAAGATGTCCGGTCCAGGTAAGCATTGGTCATTGATTTCTAATATGCATTTACATTCCTAAGCCAGTTCCGTGATTCCATTAAATTATTCTTCAAGTCTTTTTTTCCATAATTTGAAAGGGATTTTAAAAATCTATGTTTATGGCACATTCATTTAAAAGGTTTTTGATATATAAACTAACCATGGTATTTTTGCTCCATGATTATGTGCAACACAATCTTTAATGATGTCTTGTGTAAACCTTGTACCTTCCTTACTCCAGATACCATACTAGACATTTAAACTTATTGTACTTATGAAATCATGTATATAAGGGGCATCTAATTCTCTATGCACACTAAATACCGGGGTGGAGCCAGGTACAGCTAATAGCCATTGTAAAAATTTATTTTCCTGGGTATAAAGAGTTGAACAATTTGCCCCTCCCCATAGTATTACCCCATAACAAATCCCAGTAAGGCACTTGCTTTTATAAAGTATCATTATTTCCCTAATAGGCTTATTGCCCATTATTTGTGAAAATCTAAAAATTTACTCAGTTATTCCCATGAATTTTAATTTACAATGCTCGATCTGGGCTCCCCAATTTCCCTTATCGGTAAACACCAGCCCTAAATATACAAATGAGTTTGTTTTTACAATGGGGACATTATTTATATGATGATTCTTAGTTTTTATTTTTTCTTGTCCACAAGCCATTGTAAAAGTATTTTTCAGATTAATTACTAGGTCCTTTCCCTGCATATATTGTACAAATTTTCTGATAAGGGTCTGCAGCCCGTTCGCAGTTCTTGATAGTAAAAGTGCATCATCGGAACGGCACGTTTGGCTACTTTGGGGACATCTGCGTTTAACTTTTGCAATTCCTCATCTACACTATCTATATATATAAAAACGAATGCATGTCTGTCTGTCTGTCTGTTTGTCCTTTATGCATTACTACACCATTCATCCGATCGCCATGAAACTTTGGGAAGTTGTTGAGTACACTCCCGCAAAGGTTTCTGGCATAATTCTTTTTTTAAATTTCGGCCCTCATAATCTTTTGAATACTGATGTACGCACCAGACGGAAAAACAACAAATCGTGTATCCACAAGCACTCGAATAAATAAATAGAGTTAAAACGACACTTTGAAATGTTTTCCATATTAAAATGAATACGTTTCAATAACAATGACACAATGTAAATAGAATGTTATCATAACGAGTTTCCTTGAATTTCCTTTCTTCGGAGATCGCAGCAACGCGCAACGGGTAAGCTAGTTTATATATAAAGAAAACAGTAGTGGGGCGAGCACACACCCTTGCCTGATTCCCCATCTTACCCTAAAGCTAGCAGTGCATTCCCCATCTAGCCGATAACGTACTCGTGTAGTCAGGTGGCTGTATATCTGTGAAAGATATATAATAATATTGATTGGAACGCCCATTCGATTCAAGGTTTGCCATAGTTTTGCATGATTTACCAAGTCAAAGGCACTAGTTAAATCAACAAAACAAAGGTGTACGTGCCCCTTTTTTATATTTGTGTATTTACTAATCAACAGGTGTAAATTAATGCATCACACCTATTTCCCTTCTAAACCCATAATGTCATTCTGTAAGAATTTAGTTTTGCTCTGCCCATATTTCCAGTCCCTCTAGAAATATCCTACCCATCAATCTTGAGGTTGTGTCAAGAAGGGAAATAGGGCGATAACATTTGCCATCACTTCTATTGCCCTTTTTTGAAAATTGGCACAATCATACTTTCAGTCCATGTTTTTGGTATTGCGCCTCCTGCTATGATGTTAAACACTCTTTGTAAGAGAGGAGCCCAGAATCCAATATCGTATTTAAAAATGTCTCTTGGAACACCATTGACACCGCGTGCCTTGCTATTTGCACTTCTCACTAGTGCCAATGTCACTTCATCCAATGCGATAGGGGCTAGAGTAAATTTTTTCGATTTCAATTCATGGGTTGCAAATAGTATCTCTAATGGCATCTCATCAATGTGGCCAGATTCTTGTAACGTGTCCTCATGTAGTCAATCTACATCACTACATCGTCTGAGAGGTAAGAATCTATTAAACAAAGCAAGCGGTCTCGACTTTTCCATTTTTGGAGGACCCTGTCCAGATTGACTGGAATTTCTCATATCCGGCTCATAGAAGTACCCTAGTGGAACCTCAGTGATGGTTTTATTCTGTTGTCTTTATGATATCTCCCATTTGTTACATAGATCTTCTAACAGAGTCTTAACCATCTCCGGGTGTCGAAAGGAGACTACAACACATTCCCCTACACAATTTTTTTGTTGTTTCCCTACCCAGGGCACTCTTCTTACCATATTAATATTTTTGTACAGGGTATTTAGGTCACATTCACATTGATTATTGTACCAGAACACAGCCTTATTTTTCAGTACCTCCCAATCCTCTTTTATACCATCCTTTAATTATGTCACATTTTTCAGAATAATTAAAAAAGGTGTAGCCTCGGGGGGTAAGATGTAATGGTCTTTGGCGCCTAGCAGATAATGCTTTGTACCCTTGTCTGTCCGCTTCTATAATATTTGATCTTGCCTTTTTTGTCACTTGATTGGCCAGTATCTTAAGACATGACTTGATATCGGTTTCTTTCTTGTCCCTTTGACCAACAGTGTTTTTTCCTTCATTCAAAGGTAGGGACCCCTGTTGGCTACAAAATGGGTCATTTGTAGTGGTTCCCGGGTTATTAACCACTGCTCTTGTATTATTTGTAGCAGGTTGTATATTTCCCTTTTGGCTTTTCTCCTGTATTATCGACTCCTGATTAATTTAGAGATGCTAGCAACATCGTTCTTAATTTTTAAGATTTTGAATAACACATTTATCTCGATCTAATCAATTTTCCCATCTAGATTTTTAAAGAGTAAATCCAGGTTATGGGGATAATCATGACTTTGAACGGCCCTTGTGCCCCCACTTTGTTTTTGCTGCAATGGCTGTTGTGTTTTTGGGGATCTTTAATCAGTTGTTTTGTTTTTCCCTTCTGTTGCTGTTTGCCGTCGATTACAGGGGGTATAGATGGTTCTAAGCCTTCTGTTAATACTGATGTCTCCAATGGGGACGTTGATACACAAGGCACTACATTATGGACCAACGCTGTGGTATTGTTTTGAGGATTATTATTAGTAGCTGTGTCCACAGTGGTTGTATCCACACATGTATCTTCAACCACATTATTTAATGCGATCTTTGTTGCTGCTAGGCACTCCTCAACATTAACAATCTCACTATTAATTAGTCCCATCGCAGTATTTAGGTAGTTTGTTATGGGTGCACTTAGTCTTGCATTCCTATTTTCACTATTAATTAGTCCCATCGCAGTATTTAGGTAGTTTGTTATATGTGCACTTAGTCTTGCATTCTTATTTTTACTCCCTGATGCAACACCTGCGAGCTTCCGTTTCCCCATGATTATATTCACCAATAACAGAGGTCACTCTTACCATGTGTCTAAGTGGTTGATAGTGGAGCCTTAGGGACGTGGCCCAGCCCAGCCTCTTCCGGCTGCTGACGGGCACAAGCCCCCTTTTAAAAGCCTCCTGGTGCAAGAGCAACTCGTTGGTACCTCCCCTGCATGTTGAACTATGGAGATTGGAGTCCCCTGCAGGCTGATGGTGCTGGCGGCAAAAACCAAACACAGGCTTCTTTTTTGTCTCTTTTCTATTTATTGTGGACAAGTGTGAGTGAGAGAACAAAAGAGTGTGACCTGCTACCGCAATCCTTCAGAGGGTTGAGAATGTTGTGCTCTGGTATGCCAAATCACTTGTTAAGAGGACAAGTGAGGCACAATAAGCTATTCAGATTCTGGCCCATGATATTGATGTAGTGTGGTGACTCAGTACCTGCATACTGATGTTCTATGATCGCAAGTATAATTCTGTTCCTGAGCAGAATCCCTGCAATATGGCACTGCCAATGTTTAATCTGATACTTATTTGTGGGTCTCCTGAGTAGTGCTTGTGCATGTCCACAATACCATTGCATGTTTTAGTAGATGATGTCTGTGGTGTTGGGGATTAACCCTCCATAGTGTTTAGGAAGCACCTAACTCTGTTGGTTTTTCCAAGTTTGAATGTTAAGTTTTAGACCCAGTTTCTGTTCCACTTTGAATCTATTTCTGCTTTTCTGATTGCTCCGCAGCCTGTAGCCGATCTGGTAAATTGCAGACCAGCTATTTATGCACATTTATCGCAACATAGGCTTCCAATTGTGTTTGGTCCTATTATCTTTGTAGTAGAGGCATATGCAGCATACCGCTTTGATGTTTTTATTCTTGCCTCACATTTCCGATTGTGGATGGCAAAACACATACATTTCATACATACTCTACACCTGCAACTTCTAATCAATGCAGATCTTATGCACCTATTTAGACTCCTCTCGCCTACTGGGAACACCAAACCTAGTTCCTTGGGACCCTTGGCAAACCTAGTTTACACAAAGAAGCCAAGCCACCTGTTGGACTTGGCCCTTCTGGCAGGTTCACCCCTAAACTTTTTGCTTTTTATTTGTGACCCAGTGGTAGTGATTTCTGGTCTTTGCATACTTTAGCACTGTGGTGCAGTGTAAAGTGCATGCGCTCTCTGAGTGCGTGTGTGAGAATGGCCTGCCCTCCCATAGGAATGCATGGGGAATGTATGTGTCCAATTTAGTTCCTAATGCGTGGGGAGTGCAGGCTCGAGTTTGGTATGTGCGGACTTGTGTGATTAAATGCTGTGCAATAATGTGTGCGGCGTGAATGTGTCTAGTGTGGAAGGGCCACTTCTAGACATGGGTGTGCGTGTGCAGTGAGTGTGCTGGCATGTGATTGGCTGGAGCTGGCTGGTGAGCCTGGCTCCAGGAGTCTGGATGGGTCTGCCCCGGTGGTGAATGGAGAGATTAGCATGCTGATGTGAAGGAGGGGTGCACCTGGGTCCTGAATAGGGCTGTGCTTTCCCCACACAATGCTGGCTCTGCCCCCTGTGGTGCATCTAATGTCCCTAGCCCTGCCAGTGAATATTTCAAATCTTTATTTCGGCATTACGCCATAAAAGAACAGTTTAAACATTACATTTTAGTAAAAATAAATGACAGTCTCTAAAAAGATAAAATACATTCTATGTAACTATGCAACACATGTTGGAAAGTACTTGAAGCATGACAGTAAAAATGATATGAGACAGGATGACACCTCAATAATTCGATAAGCAAATTCAATGGTTGTAGTGTTATTAAAGCTAAAAATGAACAAATTCAATTCCGTAAATTAAAACCATATTAATAGAAATTCGGTTCACAGCTGAAGGCCCATTTTTTTCCTACGGTAGCAAATAGAAAGTAAAAATCTACTGACACTAAATATTATCTGTTGTGAAGTGTTAGTAGTCAAAATTCTCAGAGCCTGATTGCAGGACCTCAAGCCTAATAGAAGGCATATCGGTTTAATCCATCTTTTTCTTTCGTGGGCGTAGATAGGACAGAAGAAAAGAATGTGCTGCTCATTCTCAATTTGGTCGTTTTCACAAAATGAGCAAACTTCATCCAATACCTCAGCCGATGGATCACGGTTCCTTGCCCAACGTGCCAAGGTTGATTTTAATAAGAGATTTCCATATCTAAACTTTAGAAATAGTGTCTTGGCAAGTGGGGGCTCTATTTCGTCCATGAAGGACTCATAAAAGGGTTCATCCTTAAAACGTAAAAATTTTGAAACTAAAGAACCACTAGTACTAACATTTACAGTCATGTTTGCTACATAGTACCAAAATGCTTTTTTCAGGACTAATTTGGGATTAGATGGTAACAGCTCGGGATGCTCCCAAAAATGTTTCAGGCCTATAAGGTTAAGCCAAGTCCTGACATGTGTAAGCCATGGGATTTTTTTGTTACTATCCAACCCCATGATCTCTATCAGCCCTTCTCTGTATGCTTGAAGCTCAGAAACGTGCCACAATCTTACCCAGAGCATAAGCGGTCTAATAAGAACATGATGGTCTGTTCTTTTAAGGTCAAGGTCCAATTGCAGAGGTACTAATGGGGTTCCTCTCGGAACCCTAACCAAGCTTCGCATAAAGTTGTTATCGTGAATACTAAAGGTCTCCTTGGAGCCCGGCCCCCATAGTTCAGCACCATATAGCACTGATGATTGAACCTTAAATTTAAAAAGTTCCATAACGGGACGCACCGCTTTACTGGTACTTAAGCTTTGCTCTCTGAGTATTGGTTTAACGTTCTGAGCAAATAACAATTTGCTTTTTTCCAATTGTGCTTTCCAGGTAAAGTTGCAATCAAGCGTCACCCCTAAGTAAGAAAAGTGAGGCACTGATTCCAACTTCATCCCTTTTAAAGTTAGGCAACCCTTGTCTGTTTTGGTTGGATTAAGGGCCATATATTTCGTTTTCTTTACATTAATCTCTAGCCCCTTTTGACAACAGTAATCGTTAAAAGTATTCAGTAAAATCTGCAAGCCGTTTTTTGTTTGGGATATCAGAATGGTATCATCAGCAAACAATAGAGATGCTACCCTTTCGCCATTCAATTTAGGTGCGTCATTTTTACATTTGTCTAAGTAAGAGGGAATATCGTTCACGAAAATAGAAAAAAGAGTGGGGGCCAAAACGCATCCCTGGCGAACTCCACGTTCGATAGGAATTTTCCGTGATAATTCGCCATTTTGTCCCCATCTAATTCTCGCAAAGTTCCCATCATGTAATTTTATAATTTGAGCTACTATATTGTTTGGCATACCCGCTGCACTCAGCGTCTTCCACAGAAGATCACGTGGCACCAGATCGAATGCTGCCCTTAAATCAACAAAGGCAACATATAAGTGGGCCTTCTTTATCATTACGTACTTCCAGTAGAGGCAGCAGAATCTAAAGCATTGATCTATAGTGCTGACTTTAGTTCTGAACCCGGCTTGAAATTTAGACAAAAATGAATTTTCATCCAACCAGTTACTCACTCGTAATAAAATATGGCGTGAGTAGATTTTCTGAAGGATGTCCATTAAGCTTATTGGACGATAATTACAGGGATCCTTCCTGTCTCCTTTTTTAAATATTAAAACAATTTCAGCTCCTTTCCAACTTTCCGGAAATTCTAAGGTTTGAGATAATTTGTTGCATAGAAAATTGATATATGGTGCCCATATTTTCAAGTCATGCTTGTAAAGATCCCCGGGGATTTTGTCCAAACCTGGGGCTTTCCCAATTTTTACTTGGCTTATGGCCAGCTCTGTTTCCCCCAAGGTAAAGATCAACGGGTCTACTGGAAATTCAGGGCTTACTGCAGTGGATGCTGTATGAGGGTCGTCATATTTCCTGTACAAATTGGTAAAATGGGTTACCCAGGTTTCCTCGTCTAGGAAAGTGTCTTTAACCACCCTTCCTACCTTGTTCCCATTTGCTATCAGCTTCCAGAAGACTACAGTGTCATGTGATCTTGCAGCTGACAGCAATTCCGCCCATTTTTCTTCCTCCCATGCAATTTTTGATGTTCTTTGGGCAGTTTTGTAGTTACTTCTAGCTTTTTTGACATCCAGTTGGGACTTGGATTTAATAGCAATTAACAGTTCCCTCCTAGACTCTCTACAGGATCTGTCATACCAAGGCTTGCTGTGGGACAGGTTCTGAGTCTTCTGCTGGGGTTTTTTAGGCATTTTAGTTACCAGTAGTTTTATTTTTTGAAAAAACTCCTGGTGTATAGTCAGAAAAGGAGTTATTGCTTCCTCCTCGGGAGTTAAACTTAGATATGTAGCAAAAGTCCCTGCAAAAAGTGAGTATATTTCGCTCAAGATATCACCATGATCCAAAATAAATGGCCATTTTAGCGTTCTCCTATTGTTACTAATATGAATATCATTACCATCCCCAACACTCCCATCAAAGGAGAGTGATGGAGAAGGATCGCTAAATAATGCAGCATTTAGTGACAAATTTAGTGGAAAGTGATCACTTTCTGCCCTCTCCATTATTTCAAGATCTATGAGATACAACCAAAGAGGGATTGAGACTATTACAAAATCCAAGTAGCTCCTATATGTATTCCTACTAAAGGTTGGTTTTTTTATGGTGTCAGACGGTAACCGACCGTTACAGGCCCTAAGGTGATGCTCTGTACACAATTTGATCAGTTGAAGAGCCAGAATGGAACATTTCACCGATTTGCTGCTCCCGAGGAGGGGGATTTTATTTGCCTGATCTTCCTCCTCGAAAATCTCACTTATGCCCAACACAGGTTCATAGTTACAATTCAGATCTCCAGCCAAGATGACAAAATCCTCCCCAGGATCCAACCCCCTCAAAAAGCAATCCAACTTAAGAACAGTCGGAGATTCCTTTGTTGACGGTGTCGGCCTGTTATAGATATTCATTAGGAATAATTTATTCCCGTTGGAGGTTGTTATTTTTAATGCTAGGATATCTACAGAATTAGTGTCTATCACCTCAATGTTAACCCTTAGATTGATCTTTGTCCAGATCAGAAGACCCCCGGACGGCCTACCACTTCTGGATGGGGTTGCTCCAATACCAAAAGTCTTGTAGCCCACCCTATGGGGAGTGTCAACTGCCCAGGTTTCCTGAAGTAAGCAAAAATCAAAGGATTCCATATATGCAGCCCAGTCAGGATCCCTCAATTTGCCAGCAACCCCAGCTACATTCCAACTGACAAGTTTAACCGAAGTCCCCAGTTCAGAAGACATAACAGTATTAACCCTTGGCATCTCAACACCAGTGTATGCCACTTGTTGGATTCCCGAGGATATTCCCTCAGAAGATAAGTGTCTTAAAGTACGAGTAGGTTCTACCTGTTCTTCAGGGATATTATCGTTGCATATTGCGTTTTTTCCCAAAGGTCGAGATAGAACAGTTGGCAATAGATTACTCTCAGTTACAACCCCTATATCAGTGTGGTTCCCTATGTCCCCTCCCTCATCCCCCCCCCTCAAAAAACTTCAATCGCAACTATCAAGGCCACTGAAAATATCGAAACGATTTGACGTTTCAAGAGGCGTGAAGGGTTTTAGATGGTCCATCCTTCTGTCTTGAAAGTTATGAAAGTTTTGATGTCTAACTGGGACAGAGTTCCATCCCCAGGGGTCTGGGACTGTTACAGGGCAAGGGGCACAAGGCATATTTCTCATACCCTGATAAATCGGGGGGTACTGAGCATATTGACTACTCCCAACATTCTGTACAATTGAATAATTAAGTGGCTGAGTTTGAGTTGATCCCTGTATAAGGGGAAACTGAGATGGAAACACCACTGACCTTGGATAAAAGTACGTTAGAGGTCTCGGGATTATAGTACTATTAGAGCTGCCCATCTGCCAATTCAATATATAATGGACCGCGTTTGGATCCCTGAAATTAACGACCACTACGTCACCTTCGATATCTTTAGTTCTGCCCCCCAACCATTCAAGGCGTCGAACATGAACTATATCCCCATTAATATGATTTGCAATAGGCCTGTGTGTTCTCAACCAGTGCGTTATCTTGTTTTTTAGTTGGAAAAAGCCCTCCCTCTTATTTTGTTCAAGGGCCGGCACACCTGTTAGGACTACCACATAGGGTAATGCCTCTGGTGGAAGTTCAGGCAAAGGAACCCTTTTTGGTTTCCCCCAGGTGCGTCTAGTTTCCCTCACCTCCCTTGTTAAGTCTGTCAAAGCTGAATTAGTTATGTTGCCAGAACTTTTAGGTGTTTTAACACAGGTTTTACTAGCAGCGGTGCCCGGCATTTGGTCACCAGTTTTTTCTTGAGATGGTCTGGAGGCAACATGGTGATGAGCAATAGCTGTTACTGTGTTCCCCAAGGTTTTCGGTACAGATAAAATTGAGGGAGGGATAGGAACAATATGAGGTAAAATAGGGGGAGGAGATTGAACAGCAGATGACAAAACTTGTGGTGCACAATTAAATGCTTGACTGTCTGCATAATTAACACCTTTATGGCCTACAAGATCTTTTTTGGGCAATGCATTCTCAATTTTTGACAATCTACACTCCACCTCCATTAACCTCTCCAAGATAGATGCAGAGTATGATCTGATCAAGTTCTCAATGTCCTGTAGGGACACAGGACCCTTAATCTCGGTGTGAACATCATCTCTCGCACTAGTCTCCATATTGACCTCTTTGTCTGCAGACATATTCAGTAGGACTGGGGATGCAGAAATGATATGAATCCCCTCAGGATCAGATTGAGCAACACAGGGATTCTTGACAACTGTGGACAAATTTTTACCAAAGTCTGAGCAACTCAATTTGGGTTGCAACGGATCCCTCCTTTTCCGTCGCTTTTTGTTCGGCGGGGGGCCATAAATTTGTCCCGTAGATGGTAATTTTTTTGCCTTAATTCGGGCTGCATGCAATTGTGACAAGGCGTCTCCCTTTAATGTCGTTAGGCTACTTCCAATCGATGATGCGGACAGGTCAATCATATCCGCTCTAGATACGGTTTCAGGTGAAAGAACAGCCGTATTTACATCCGGGAGTATACTATCTAGTAGAGGGATCGACTCGTTTACTAGTGTCCCAGCAGCATTGGCAGGAGGTCCGATCACGGGAGATAAGGATGATAAAGTAGACCCATTCTTCATGCTTTCCACTGAGCGGCGGCGGTCTGCCCGCCGCTCCGCCAGCACAATCTCCCTAGCAATATCAGGCGATGATTTGGAGAAATAATTGTCCAAGGTCCCATTAAGCAGCAAACCCTGTTTGTCCTGCACATGCAGCTCAACATTAACAGTTGCCATATATAAATAAGAGGGGTCGGTTGGTGTGACAGTTGGTGGTGATAATAGAAAATTAGATATAAAAACAGTCAGTACCTGGAAGCAAAAAGGTATGCCCGGACCGGTCTCCTCGTGTCTCAGAGGGTCCGCCCTTAGTCCGGGCTTTGTCCCGGGATATGTCCCGCACACGCGTCCCGCTAACGCGTGCATGCACCGGATCTGAAGTGTTCTGAGGAAGGAGGGGGCGGAGTCACGGGAAGAGGCGGCAGGTGTGCTCGGTGGGTCACGCACAGCCTGCCGGACCTCGCAGTCCCGTCCTCCTGCTGCTCCAAGTCTCTCCCCACGCAGGTCCAAATCCACAGCGGGGCTCCAGGCAACCAAGGACTGCACAAGCTCACTAACTCCTGGACGAGCGGCCCCCGCGGAGCGGGGGCCGCGAGGAGTTTTAAAACGCAGGCACAGGGCAGAGGGCGGAGACACGGGAAGAGGCGGCAGGTGTGCTCGGTGGGTCACGCACAGCCTGCCGGGCCTCGCAGTCCCGTCCTCCTGCTGCTCCAAGTCTCTCCCCACGCAGGTCCAAATCCACAGCGGGGCTCCAGGCAACCAAGGACTGCACAAGCTCACTAACTCCTGGACGAGCGGCTCCCGCGGAGCGGGGGCCGCGAGGAGTTTTAAAACGCAGGCACAGGGCAGAGGGCGGAGACACGGGAAGAGGCGGCAGGTGTGCTCGGTGGGTCACGCACAGCCTGCCGGACCTCGCAGTCCCGTCCTCCTGCTGCTCCAAGTCTCTCCCCACGCAGGTCCAAATCCACAGCGGGGCTCCAGGCAACCAAGGACTGCACAAGCTCACTAACTCCTGGACGAGCGGCACCCCCTGCCAGTGAATAGAGTGAGGGGCTGAGCACATCAAGAGTGCTCACAAACCAGATGCGACTGGTTTATCCCCTCACCCTGAAGCCAGACAAAGGAATACTGTGTATAAAAAGGGGCTGTGTCCCCTTAAAATCTCCGAGTTTAGCCTTACTGCTCGTGTCATGTTACCAAGGGGGTGAGCAGGGGTTATCTTGGCCTGTAACTCCCTTGCCCTGATGTGGGAATGGTGGTCTCTGACTGACTTTGGCGCAAGCCCTGGCCATCCAGGGATCCCATGTCTAACACCACCCCATGAATTTGTTAAAAAAAACATTGAATAAATCTAAGACAGAAAAGTACTCTTCCCCCGGAGTCCTCTGAGAGGCGGTACAATTTTCGTGATCACACTAAAATCAAGATTTCAGACAGCTATCAGGTTCCTGATACATGTTCTCCTCCTTCCTTTCAGGAATCATCTGACCTGCAGTACGACAGAGGAGGGTGATCTGAATGCAGACATAGAGAGTATGTGAAACTGAAAAGGGAAACACAATGCTCGTCTGACGTGAAGATAAAGAAGGGGGATAGACCTCCTCAATATAGAGCCCTGTTTCAGACACAAAAAGTTGCTGCTTTAACCGCTAAATATGCCACAGACACTGAACAGAACTTGGGCAGTGACTTTCCTCGACAGCACGGAAGAAGTAACCTAAGTGCGCCGGAATCTCTAGGAGTTTCGGGTAGCAAGGGCCACTTATACCTTTGTTACAGGTATTTGAAACCACGGATGGACACATAGCCCCTCCAGATAGATTGTATTATATAGAAATTCAAATAGAAGGTGACATACAACGCACCATTATAACAATATTCTGGGAGAATTTGGCTTTGTCCTATGACATCCTGTGGGCAGAGTTTTATTAGCCCCCACCGTTTGTATGTGCATCCCCCAGACAGAGGAAGTTATACTTCCTTCTTTTTCTGCTCTTGTCCCTGAACAAGTCAAACAAGCGTATGCAGCAGAGTGGGCCCCTGCACTGCCCTTGCACTCTATCACACCTACACCTGCAACTTCTAATCAATGCAGATCTTATGCACCTATTTAGACTCCTCTCGCCTACTGGGAACACCAAACCTAGTTCCTTGGGACCCTTGGCAAACCTAGTTTACACAAAGAAGCCAAGCCACCTGTTGGACTTGGCCCTTCTGGCAGGTTCACCCCTAAACTTTTTGCTTTTTATTTGTGACCCAGTGGTAGTGATTTCTGGTCTTTGGGTGTTGTTGCTGGGGTGTGTGCGCAAACACTTTACTCACATTGCCTCCAAGTTTACCCTTACTGCTCGTGTCCCGTTACCAAGGGGGTGAGCAGGGGTTATCTTGGCGTGTAACTCCCTTGCCCTGATGTGGGAATAGTGGTCTCTGACTGACTTTGGCGCAAGCCCTGGCCAGCCAGGGATCCCATTTCTAACATTGGCTGGCAGCGGAAGGGATCCGGATTTGCGTTTGTGCTGTACCACAGTAGCAGCTGGCTGCACCACAAAACTCTGCATTTTAGATAACCACATTTTGGGGATTATTGTTTTTTTGAAGTTCCATATTTCTTCTCCTAAAGGTATCATTGTGTAATTGTTTCCAGTACATTTGTTCCCCGCCCTGCGCCCAGAGTTGGTACCTGTGTCACGTGTGGTCCGGTTGAGGAATCAGGGGTGGTAGAAACTGCCTTACCAGTCCGAGGAGGGGTTGTGTGTGGATGAATGGTGTGTTGCACTGGACAAGTGAGTGTGAGTTCTCTGGGATAGGGAACTTGCTGGATACCTTTTGTGAATTGTGTACTCCTGTGTTAAGCTCAGACCCCTAGGTTCCCTGTCTAATCTTTTCTCAAGAACGTCTGCCAAAATGGAACCTGCTTTTGATTTCAATGATCTAGGTACATACAGTATGTGGGAGCTGGTAAGGTTCTGTGAAGAGAGAGACCTAGGGAGGGGTGAGTTGTACTTAAGGACCTCCTGGTCCAATGGCAAAAGGATCAATGGGATCTTGAGCGCAGTTAGGAAAGGGCCTGGGCCTCACACCATGAGGGTAGTGGGTCTGTGGGGAGCCCTGAAGATTCAGAAGAGGAGGAAGAAGATGACAGTACCTGGACGCCAGTAGAGAGTGAAGACCCCATAGGTAGGGAGTCCCTTGCTGGGTCCAGCGCCTCATCCCTTTCCCTGACCCCAGAGGAGTGGGAGGAAAGGAGGAAAGAAAGGGAGCACTAGCTGGCCTTAGAGAAGCTCAGGTTAGAGCATGTCCAGGCTATGGTGCAGCTGGGTGTTAAGAAGCAACAGCTAGAGACTGAGAGGGTCTTAGCGCAGGAGAGGATAGAGGAGGCTGAGAGGGCCTTCACCAGAGGCAAAGTAGCTCTGGAGGGTAGACTATACCCCACGCGCAGTTGTAGTTTTCTGGAGTCCCTTGGGAGGGTTGAGTCCAGTGGTGGCAGTAATATAGATTTCAGTGCAGGAAGTCCCACTACCAGTTCCCAGAGTCTGGTACCTGTTTCCCAAGAGGAGGAGTTAAGGTTGAAATTCAGGGACAGTAGGAAACTGTCTCACCAGGATTGAGGGGAGTTTATGAATGACTGTTCAGATGCACTGTGTGTTTGGCTGGCGACTAACCCGGACCAGAAGGTGTGGGGAGTAATGAATATGTTTCTCAAAGAGCAGTTCCTCAGTATTTGTTGTCCAGGGTTGCGTCAGCACCTGTTGAGGTTTGAATACTTTTGTCCTTGGGACCTTGCAGAGGAAGCAGACAGCTGGGAAAGGGCCAGAGGTTCTGCAGAGTCATTGGTGAGTGATTCCAAAAGTAGTGGTTCAGGTATCGTCCAGCCCAGTGTGGTGAAAGAGGCTCAGTGTAGCTCAGCTAGGTCCCAGGATAGCGAGGAGGGTGTAGGGGCTTACTGCCTGGCTCAGTGAGGCAGGAGTAATTGGGTGACTGAGGGTCCCCAGACGCACGAAGCCCTGCCTCAGAACTTGGATGGTTTCTTGAGGGAACACCAGGTTGGGGACCTAGGCTTTCCTGTTAGTCCATTTGAGGAAGATCTCCTAGTGAGTAGAGGACCTGGAGCGTGTGTAAACCGAGCTCCTGTGGTTCTAGAGTCTGGCAGTACTGCTCCGGTAGGGAGGGTACAGCAGTCCAGCGTGAGGAGTGATTGGGGGATGAGTTCCCCAGTGGAAGAACCAGTGGGTCAGGGACTACCCCGTTTTGCTGAGTTCCCGTGTAGTGACCATTGTGACACCACTTCTGTATGGAGGGGATCTTCGCGCACTGTCAGATGGACAGGGGACGAGAGATCTGCGCCAGACAGAAAGTCACACAACATATGAGTAATTTGTTAGACTCAGGGGGATGGTGTGTAAATCCCCAGAAGTCCTGGAGGGCCAGGCAATTATTCCACCAAAGGTTCTAGACCAGATGTTGGAAGGCCAGGTTCAGGATCCGACTGACCTGGAGGTAAGGACGACTGTAATCAGTGTCGTGACCAGTTGTTCTTCCAGAGGTACCGCCCCAGTTGGTAGGGAGCAGGACTCTGGAAGGGGGTGCAGAGGGTGGGAGAGCCCACCTCTGACCCCGGTGCAACCTGAGGGGTTAAACCCTGGGTTGAAATGGTGTTCTAGGTGTACCCCTCGCCGGAGGAGGAGGAACCCTAGGAGAAGAGGTAGGGGGAGGAGTGCCTTCCCTGAGACTCCTGGTCCGCCTAAGGGTATAGACCCTAGGCTGGAGAACCAGTGGCAGTCTAGCCCTGTCTTGCAGACAGGAAGAGTGGAGAATGGCTACTATGTGCCAGGGGTTACTACCCCCCGCTCTGTGAATAGGCAAGGACCAGTGGCACCTGGGTGGCCAAGGGTCTGGTCATGGCCGCGGACAGCTTGGGAGTACCAGTGGGAAGCCCAGTTGTTCCAGACAGTGGTTTTGGAAGGAATCCCATAGGTTCACCGCAGCGTAGAACAGGAGGGTGTCGCTGCAGTTGCGGGCCCACGTCTGTGTTCTATCGCCCCAAGCAGGGAAGTCCATCACGGTGGTGATTGGTCTCCCCTGCGTTTTGGCTGGAAGGGGGTTGTGTTGGACTTGGCCCTTCTGGCAGGTTCACCCCTAAACTTTTTGCTTTTTATTTGTGACCCACTGGTATTGATTTCTGGTCTTTGCGCACTTTGGCACCGTGGCGCAGTGTAAAGTGCGTGCGCTCTCTGAGTGCGTGTGTGAGAATGGCCTGCCCTCCCATAGGAATGCATGGGGAATGCATGTGTCCATGTTAGTTCCTAATGCGTGGGGAGTGCAGGCTCGAGTTTGGTATGTGCGGACTCGTGTGATTAAATGCTGCGCAATGATGTGTGCGGCGTGAATGTGTCTAGTGTGGAAGTGCCACTTCTAGACATGGGTGTGCGTGTGCAGTGAGTGTGCTGGCACGTGATTGGCTAGAGCTGGCTGGTGAGCCTGGCTCCAGGAGTCTGGATGGATCTGCCCCGGTGGCGAATGGAGAGATTAGCATGCTGATGTGAGGGAGGGGTGCACCTGGATCCTGAATAGGGCTGGGCTTTCCCCACACAATGCTGGCTCCGCCCCCTGTGGTGCATCTAATGTCCCTAGCCCTGCCAGTGAATAGAGTGAGGGGCTGAGCACATCAAGAGTGCTCAGAAACCAGATGCGACTGGTTTATCCCCTCACCCTGAAGCCAGACAAAGGAATACTGTGTATACAAAGGGGCTGTGTCCCCTTACAATCTGTCTCTTCTTGGATCCTGTTGCTGAGGGGGGCTGCTGCTGGCAGCTAGGAGGACCGCCACTGGGGATTGCCTCCCTGTCTAGGAGGACCCTGTGAGCTGGCTCTGGGCCCAGCCTTGCCCCCCCATCCCCTGAAGGACTTGTTACTGAACTCTGGGGCATCTTAGCGCTAGGGAGCACTTTTGCTTTTATTGATTTTGGAACGCTTGGTTGCCCCGCATTTTGGGTGAGGAAAAGCAGGTGCCCACCCTGCCTTCTGCCGAGCCAGTTTGCCGAGTTGCGGCGCGGGTGCCCACCCCGCTTTATTGCCGTGGTTTCATTTTAGCTGGAGCCCACCCTGCTTTATTGCCAGCCTAAGAGGGAGCCAACCCCTCATTTTACCGTGCCAGGGACACTGCCGTGATTTATTAGTAAATTAAAGGGAGCCTACCCCTCGTCTGCCTCAGGATCCCCCGCCGCCATTCTGCCCACGGCAACCCGGAAGCAGCTAGCTGGCTGGCCCATAGTAGCGCGGCCCTGGAAGCGGGTACCAGAAGTCCAGCCTCCGCAGCCGTGACAAGGGAGGCAGCCGGCGTCTGTCCCTCCCCCGGGGCCCCCAAGAGCGAGGGAGAGCCCCGGAGAAAGCAGGAGGGGTGTGGAGAAAGCCCCGAGGAGCGGGAGCTCTCCTGCAGCAGCCACCAGCGGCGACGAAGACCGGCAGCAGACAGGAGTCCCGGTGAGTGGGGGCTCCGGTTATCCAAGTGTGGGGGCAGTTCTGCAGAGCCCACGAGGGGCTCAGGGCCCATTGGCGATCTCGGAGAGGAGAGGGGCGCGTCAGGACACATTGCCGATGTCCGCCCTTTCCCCCCCCCCAGAAGTGCGATCTTTTGTCCCGGGGGCTTTTGTGTATCTCGAGTCCCTAGGAGGGGGACTACAACATTTGGGGCCATTTCTGTTTTAGGGCCCAAGAGGCCCCGGGCACCTTTTCTAATCTCGAGTCCCCCGAGCGGGACTCCAACAACCCCGGGGGCATTTAGGGTGGTAGAGCGGCCCCAGCTGGCAGCGGGCCGCTCCCCCCATTGTTGGCATATTTCCTCGAGCCCAAGAGAGGCTCCTCGGGCACGGTTCTGTCTTCAGAGCCCACGAGGGGCTCAGGGGGCATTCTTTTTTCGTGCTAGAGTGGCCCCGTAAGGAAGCAGGCCGTCCCACTTGCCCCACCATTGTTCTTGAGTCCACAAGGCACACAAGGCCACAAGTGTTTTGGGGGCCAGAGCCTGCGAGGCTCCAACGTGTTGGCCCCATTGTTTCCAGCTGCCCAGCACTTAGTGGGCAGCTGCTCGGTTTAGGCCCCCCCTGACATTTGGGACAGTCACCGGTTGGGGCTTATGCAATTTCTGCGCAATTGTTCTTCCTGCACCTCTGAATGTTTATGCATCATGTGTTTTCCTCTGCTGCACCTCTGAATGTGTTTTGATGCGTTATGTGCCTTGTTCTTACACCGCTGAATATATGTTTATGCATCATGTGTTTTCCTTCCCTACACCTCTGAATGTTGTGATGCATCATGTGTAATGTGTTCTTGCCTATACCCCTAAATGTATGGTGATACTTAGGTGGTTGTTCTTTCTAGTACAGGTGTGCTAGTGAAGCCCAAGTTCCCTGCGTAATATTCTCCTATGGTGGTTAGGAGAGTGTGGGTGGTACTTACCTGGTACCAGTGATTACTGGTTGTGTGCTAAACTGATTATTATTCTATGATCTATAAAGTGCTATTTCTAACAGTATTTCTAGTTCTAAAAGTGCTTATTCCTGACAGTGGTCCCGGTGGCCCTGTCTTATACATATCCCCTGTAAATTGTGCCCGTGCCTGTTGGCACAGTGTAAAGTTTGTGTTTTTATATAATGTGTTTTGGTGTAAAACAAAGGCTATTGTTATACATAACCTTGTGTGGAGCTTCCTTTGTGGTGGGCCTTGGGTGTTGTTGCTGGGGTGCGTGATCACACTAAAATCAAGATTTCAGACAGCTATCATTTCAGACAGCTATCAGGTTCCTGATACATGTTCTCCTCCTTCCTTTCAGGAATCATCTGACCTGCAGTACGACAGAGGAGGGTGATCTGAATGCAGACATAGAGAGTATGTGAAACTGAAAAGGGAAACACAATGCTCGTCTGACGTGAAGATAAAGAAGGGGGATAGACCTCCTCAATATAGAGCCCTGTTTCAGACACAAAAAGTTGCTGCTTTAACCGCTAAATATGCCACAGACACTGAACAGAACTTGGGCAGTGACTTTCCTCGACAGCACGGAAGAAGTAACCTAAGTGCGCCGGAATCTCTAGGAGTTTCGGGTAGCAAGGGCCACTTATACCTTTGTTACAGGTATTTGAAACCGCGGATGGACACATAGCCCCTCCAGATAGATTGTATTATATAGAAATTCAAATAGAAGGTGACATACAACGCACCATTAAAACAATATTCTGGGAGAATTTGGCTTTGTCCTATGACATCCTGTGGGCAGAGTTTTATTAGCCCCCACCGTTTGTATGTGCATCCCCCAGACAGAGGAAGTTATACTTCCTTCTTTTTCTGCTCTTGTCCCTGAACAAGTCAAACAAGCGTATGCAGCAGAGTGGGCCCCTGCACTGCCCTTGCACTCTATCACAATCATGCCAGCAGGGATAAGGAATTTCCTTATCATGTTATACCTTTACAGTCCAACCAGCAAATGCAACTACAGTATCCCATTAAACATGATTTTAAGGCACCCATTAAAGGAATACTTTCCCAATTAGAGTACCTCCTGAAATCCTACAAAAAATGTATCAGGCAAAATGTGTGAGTATAGCTGTGTATGGGGCAGGCATAGCGGGCTTCCAAGACTGTACTTCAATTCAATGTATTGAAAATGTCTTTTTAAAGTTTATTTTAGCCGTTCCAACGAGCGCCCCTGTTTTTAATAACCATTCAGAGTTAGGACTGGGGTATATCTCTGATTTAATTAAGGCACAACCGGTAATGTTGTGGCATAGAATCTGGACTTCAGCAAGTACGGGCCTTAATAGAGAAATAATAAGGGATGCAATAGACTAGATAATGCTCGCAAAATTTTATGGCTTAAATAAATTAAAAATGTTCTGCAGGATATTGGTCACCCAGAATACTTCACCTCGTCTGATAACATGAATTCTATAAGGAGTTTTAAAATGTTTGTATGACTCACCTGGAAGAAACTAGGTTTCTCTCGAGATTAACAAACCCATGGTAGTCAAGTATCAAATAACCACCATCACGTGTGATATCCAACCATACCTGTTACGTGTCATGGATGGTTACAAAAGATATTTATCAACAAGATTTAGATTTGGGACCTTCCATCCCTGATCACCCACCCTGCCAATAATGATTGGTCAAGAGAACTTTGTCACTGTCCTTGAAACAATATTTCCCCACAAAGTACAATACATGCAATTTTATTCCATACATTTTATAGCAGTAAAAAAGCCATAGATGGATAATACTGCTATTAAAACAGGGAGGATGGAGGTAATGCCACCCTGCCTTTGTATATTTACAGATATTGGGAAGTTTTTATTGCATTGGCTCAATGGTGGGTTTTCTAAAGAGTGTGATGCGGACTAGGAAAGGCCTAAATAACTGAACCACATGACATATAATGGGATGGTCTTATTAAATGTGAGAGGACTTGGTTTAGGGCTGTTTTAGGAACCACAGGACGTCGACATGAACATTATGAAATTTTTAGCTTTATTTGCAAAAATGTGTATAGATGAATTTTATATGCAAACCTTGACAATGTACTTTTTCATGTCTGCATTTATGATTTTAATGCTTAAAATCTAATAAAGCTTGTTTTGATTGATTGAGTACCAAGGAGATATCAAACCCTGTGTCTCTCAGATGAATATTTCTCTTTTTCCTGTTTTAAAACTGTATCATTCATATTGCCTTGTCTCAGGCCACAGACATTTAAACAAATAATCAGAGAGAACACAGGAGAGCCCTGCCAAAAGATTTTTTTACAGAAGGCCCTATATAGGGTCCTAGATATTGAACAAGACGACGGAACCACCCATAGGCAGGTTAAGGAGCAACACTAGTAGTGTATAGATGATTATTTTTATTCTTCATCTTTCATTTTTCTTTTTTCTCAAATTTCAAGATTTAATACATATATATTACAAAATAGGAAATCATTTCATTGTACAAAAATCAGATAAAACACATAATTCAGAATATCAACATATCACGTCCCACACACACCGTTCAATCATACATTCAAAAAGCCATACTCTTCAATCTTACCCATACAACAAATCTCTAATTCCTCACTCTACACACAGTCACAATATTACATTAACGCCTTTAGATGGATTGATGACCAGAAAACAAATGGATAATCAGGTAAAACAAAGGTGGGGGCAGGGACCCAAGTAGGACTGAAGATAGAGAGAACAATCCTGTTGCCCACAAGAAAATTGCCAACGTGCGTTTCGGTGTTCAGCCCGATAAAGGGCCACACCTTCGTCAGGGCGAAGATGTAACACGGAGTAGGAGACAAAACATCTGTGAATAAAGGATATATATACATATGTCAATGGTGTATTTACATGAATAAAGATCGCTGACAAACATGCACAGTAGAACATATAACTCATTATCGCTCTTACATAGTATATGCCTGAAACTCTATGGGGTGCTCCGTGTCCTAAATTCGGATTTGTATATACACTATAAAATTTGGAAAAACTCACGGCCTAGAGAGAACAGTTCACGAAAAACAAGGCTTGCAACCTAGTAATGCACATGCACACCATACAGCAGGTATCAACCTTGGTATTGTTAAAGGTGGAGACCAATTTCATGCAAATAACGTAAACAGTTGTAGGTCTGCACACACAGAATAAATACAGCATACATACTGGGGGATATATATGCACAAAGTGACAAACAAAACCAACGAAGTAAGGCCTTCCTCAAGAAATGCTTTTAGGGACACCTAACCAATATATGAGCTTCTCATTCCTAAGTTTCAGCTCAGACATTTAAACAGTCATACATGCACATTTGCAGTGCAAAACAAGCACAGCACGGCACTGATTAACAATGTAGTCTGTAAAAAATACAAAACCACATTGGAAATTTCCTATGGTTTTTTTCAGCCACAATTTAACGCCTGAAAGCTGTGATTGGACCGTTTTTAGCGCACTTGGTTTTCAAATGCTATATGGATGGCTCCTAATGGGGTATAAATATAGACCAGGTCTATTTGCAGCATGTATTATGTCGAATTTTCAATAGATTGCCCCTTACGCTCTGTCCTACATTTCTACTTAATTGGCGATGAATTGAAACCCCACCTGGCCAGAGCAGATCGCATAATATTAGGAATTTCTGAATTTGGCTATAAGTTCAACTTCAAAAAATCTAGTGTAACTGTTCTGAGTGTCCTTTTTCTAGGCTATGAACTTACAAATACAGGAAAGAGCCTTGCCACTCATTTTTTGGAGAAATATGCACAACTGCCGCCTCCAAACACGCTGAAAAAATTGCAGTCCTGCTAGGATTTCAACATTTTGGCAGATCATACATACCTGATTAAGCACAATGAATCAAACCCATTTATGATTTAATAAACCCTGAATTTTCCACTACATGTTGATTACACAGATACACTCAGATCATTACCATCTGATTAGCTTGAAATGTGTCCCTTACTTACATGTGTCAATGCCACAAACCTGGTAATCCATATTTTGACAGGTGCAATTGGATTTACTTACATCAGTTTTAATGAAGGTGAGACAGTGCTGATTGCATATAGATTGTGTTTATGTGCCAATGCAGAAATGTGTTCTGCTTCCACTGAGAAAATACTGACTGTGGTGCAGATGGCTATCCTTAAAGAATGGTCACTTGCACAAGGGAAATGCATTATTGTTGTCACTCCCGTGCCACAATAACCCGAATGGGTACGTGCCACAATGGACACATACCCATTTGGGTATTGCGTTAGGTTGTTTATTATGAATGTGTAAAGACTAGTAGTTTTTTAATGTTAATTGGTTATAAATATAGTCATAGACCTCATGTTATAAAAGAGGCTATTTTAGGGATATAGGACCGTTGTACACCACAGATATAGTATTTCTCTTGGTTACTTGCACCCTGTTTAGGTTCTGATTCAAGTTTATTCATGGCTTCCTGATGAAGGCTGATAGCTGAAACACGCGTAGGATATACGAGAACTCAAAGCCATGTCATCATTGAATTATTTTTTTTTTTCATATTGTAAATGTGTTATTTGAATTAATTCAGAACTGTGAAAATAAGTAATCAAATTTAAACACAGTATAAATAATTGTTTAGGCAACCATATTTGATTATTGTAATTGCTAGACGGACTTTTTGAGTCTCGAATTATAATAAAAAAGAAAATGTATCTTTAATAAAAGAAAAAAAAGCATATAAAGTCAGCTCTTGTCTACTGTATATTTACACTGTTATTGATTCAGTTGTATTGTGCTGTTTGTTTAGGTCCAGAAGTATTATTCTCACATTCCTAAATGTATTTGTTTCACACATGTTACTCCCGTGCCAGCCGTAGAAGCTGTCACAAAGGCTAGTGTTCCTAATGCTAAAGCCCTCCTTCCTAGACGGATACAATGAACCACATGCAGCTGTTGGTGTAGACTTTGAGCCATATGTACAACAAAGTGATGCAGCGCAGTGATGCAAGCCATTTTGCTGCGCCACGCTGCACTACTTTGGAGGAAAAGGGATGCGTCATATCTGCAATGCTATGACGGATCCATTTGCTCTCCCCTGCCCTGGCGCACAATTGGCTACCATGCGCTGATGCAGGCACCATTGCACCATGGTACAAGGTTGTCTGTGTTTATGCAGAATGCAGCACGCATAGAAAGAGGAAAAAATGAGGAAATATAAAAGCATTTCTTTCTGTTGTGCCTTGGAGGCGTAGCATTCTGACACAATCCCAGGTTTTTGAAAGGTTGTAAATCTGGGAATGTGGCAGAAGCCATGGGTTTTGCATAGTAACATCCATAAGATACCCCTTTCACGCAAAGTACTGCGTGAAAAGGGACCATAATTACAAGGACACGAAAAGCCACACAGGGTGGCTTTGCATATCTGTGTAAATATGGGGCAGCAAAATGCGCCACTGAGGCATCACAAAAAGTGATGCACCCCCAGCACAAGAGGCTTGTACATATGCCCCCTGTCTACAACCCGTCTTAATAGACACAACAGTTTCTTTAGTATGGGCATGTTTATCCCATGCCCTCTTCTGTTTTACCCCTTGATAATTATAAATCTATCATTTACACTGATGGTTCAGCTCAACCTGTTATAGGTTCTAAGGAGCAATATTCAGCAGCTTGCGCTATTGTTATTGGTGATGCGTTGGATGGCGAATTCTAACCTTAAACAATTCACGCACAGTCATAGGTGACTGCACTGCACAGTTGGATGAACTGAAGGCTTTGCTTCTTGAACATAAGGATCCAGAATTCCCCACACTTCTTGTGTGTGATTCATATTATTGTGTACAGCCCTTTAATAATAATCTACATTATTGGCAACAGAATTCATTCAAAGATCATACAGGTACACAATACACATAAAATGCTTTGGGTTAAGTTGACAGACCTCAAAGACAGATAGCCACTGACTCATATAATACATACATTGAGTCATCACCGGGTGGAAGCACATGCTGTAGGGAATTCATTGGCTGATAAGGCAGCCAAATCTGCAGTCATCACAGCTACAGTTGCTGCAATTAATCGTTCTAAAACAAGAATAGATAGTGATACCTTGGGTGCTGATAATCCAAATAAAGACGGCACCCTATTACCTAAGGGCTTTCCTTCTAAAAATTCTTATCACTTGAATGAACAAAATATGCCTTCTCGAACAATTCCATGGGTTGGTGATTGTTTGAGTCCCAACCAAGACCCCAGATTTGTTTTAGTGAGAGCGGCACACAAAGGTATTGATTCGGTACATGGTGGTGTGCTGGCCACTATTTTGCTGCTACTGCAATTTTATTGGTGGCATGGCTTATGTGAACAGGCCATAAAATATGTCCTGTTTGAGAGATTTGTCAACAAATTTAAGTTTCCACCATGGCTCATCCACCTCAATCACACTTGCAGATCTCCAAAAAGACTTCTGGATGTTTATATTTGGATAACTGTAGTTCAGTGATTTCGGATGCTAAGTTCAAATTTATTTCGGTTGCAGTTGATTCTATCTTAGATTCCTCTGGGTTTGGCCACAGCTTTCGGCTGATGTTTGGACTGTAATTAAAGACCTGCACATGCATGCAGTGCATTCCACTCGGACCAGGGCTTTACTTTCATGTCAAAAGCATATCGGGATTCTATGACATCCCTGGCTGTACAGGTGCATTATTCATTTCCATATTGGCCAAAAGCAATTCTGTTGTGGAAACAATGAACTGTGACTTTATGAAGTCCTTAACAGCTACAGAATAGGGCACTGTGCGTAGTTGGATCCATCACCTCTAATGGGCTCAAAGAGCTCTAAATAACCTCCCTAGAAGTACTCTGCATGGGCAGGCCCCATACAAAGCACTTTTTGGCATCAAGATCTATATTCTAGATCTTGACAGTCCAGATATTGTCGAGATTGCCATAACCTTTGATGTAGATAATTGTGCTGTCTTACAGGATCTACAAAAGTTCAGTGATGCCAAGCAAACATTTGAAAATGGGACCCCTTGTTGTAGCCTTCGCACAGCCCGTGGACTCAAGACCCCATCATTCCTAGCGGCAGGAGCCGTTGCCATCATTTCAGCTCGCCTCGAGGAGCTATAAAAACCAGCGTGGGCTCCCGCAGCGCGGGGCCCGTTGTTGTGCTTTTAGTGTGGTGTGGTGTTAGCCTTTGCAGAGCCCGTGGTCTCAAGACCCCAGCATTCCTAGCAGCGGGAGCCATTGCCATCATTTCAGCATGCCTGGAGGCGCTTTAAAAAACGGTGTGGGCTCCCGCAGTGCAAGACGCACGCGGGCGCACCCGGGCCGCACCTTGGCAAATCCCGCGCCAAAGGCTGACCCATCTGCACCTGTTGGAGGCCAGCCGAGGCTGGGCAGGGCCCACCCTCTTGGCTCTCAACCCAGGATCCCATTGCTAATTGGTCTACAGTGGTCTCAGCCCACCAGGGAGCTGTGCCCCTCACCAGAAGCTGCATCTCCTTGTGATAATCTGACACACCAGGGTTTCCCTCTCTTGATGGTTGGTCACAAAGATATCCTCCTTTATATGCACAATTGCCCCCACACTCAGTTCACTCAATACATCTGCCAGGTCGCCAGTATACCGCTCCTCCCTATCTGGAGCAATTTAATAGATTTTCTCCATTAGCAATGTTGGAGGAGTGTGATTGACCTACGAGCCCCACTGAGCCCAAAAATCCAGATTCCCCAATGCAAAGACAGGGGGACCCTTGCGCACTTGGTAATAATATTCAATCGTGGAACATCGCAGGCCAGGCCAATAAGTTCCATGATCCAATCTGGCTGCAATTCGTGAATCAATTCAGTGTGATCTGTTTGCAAGAAACGTGGCTGGTGGACTGTGACTTATTTTTGGAGGGCTATGAGGCTTTTTTTGTACCAGCTATCCCGTTGGCGGGTGGCAGATCTAAGGGTGGCCTCGTCACTTATATATCCCTGGCAGTTGACCGCCCAGTACAGGTTTTCTCAACATCAAACCCGGGTCTTCAGGCTCTGGTACTTAAAAGGGGGGCTAACAGATTGAGTCTCATATATTTTTATGATTCTGTGGCCTGTTCCCCAGGCGTTTGTAATATTACATTTCTGGGCTCATTTATAAGGCAGTCTTGTACTTCTATTATACATAATCTTGCGGTCCTGGGTGATTTTAATATCCACCCATGTGGAGACCCTAGGACAACAAGTGGTGATGACTTAGGCTGCACTCAGATGAGAGGGATCCATTTTGAACACCTTACCTAGGGGGAATTATTGAACAACTTACTAAATTAATTGGATTGGATGTCCCTCATGTCCTTTTCTGATCCACATACTAAAGCTCCTGTCCCCTGTGTTAAAGGTAGAAGTAGTGGTTCTTTTTATAGATTATATATTATATTATATTATATTAATGTCATCTTCTTTACAAGCCTTATTTTGAGGTTGTATTATTATGGACAGTCTATAGTGATCATAATGCGCTTAGTGTCCAATTGCGTGGTCCCCTATTATTTTGAAATAGAAGTGTGGTACATAGGGGCACACTAAGACCAACAGATCGTAGATGGCGGCTCAAATGGGCACAGATCTCTCTAGATGATTTTTATTGTGAAGTAAGAGAATCCTGTTCTACAGTATAAGCATTGTGTACCACTCCATTGACATCCCCAGGGGAGGTTATCAGTGCTTACAATATTATCTCCATTAAAGTCGGTGAACTCTTAAGTGCTCCGGCTCACAGAGTAGTTATCTCGACTCCCAGATGGTTTGATTCATCATGCTCCCAGGTGCCTAGGAAGCTGAGGGAAGCTTTGAATGTTAACCCGAGAAATCACTCCCTGGTTAGAGCTTGTCATAAAGAGTATAAAATAATATTGGCTAGACGGAAGGGTGTCTTGAAGGAGGAGGCTTGGATGGAGTTGATTTAGTCGAGTATCCTTAGGAATAGCTCTAGGTTTTGGAGCATTGTCAACAGACCGCTCTTTGAGCATGAATTAAGGGGTGAACTAGGCTTGCACATTACTGAGGAAGAATGGGTGCTCCATTTTAAAGCTATATTTGAAAGCCCAATGTAGCAAATCTGTCAGCCAGCTTGTGATATGGACGTCCCCACAAATGGTTTTTGAACAGGGAGATGTTGAGGCTGGCATTACTTGGCTAACCTGCAATAACACTCCAGGACCAGATGGCATCCCCCTGATCTTTTCAAGTCCAACCCACTTTTTGGGGGTGCTGATCCTGGTGGCTGTGTTAAACGCTGCGGCCATGAATGGTTGCCCTGAGTCCTGGGCCAACACCACTATAGTACCCATTTTCAAGAAGGCCGGTCGTAATAGCACCTATTGCTATAGACTGATCTAATTTCTTGATTCAGTGGTTAAGGTGGTGAGCCACGTACTCTTAGAACGATTGTCCACTTGAGTGGGGGAGCACAAGACAATTTCTGATCGGTCAAACGTGGCCCAATGCCTTAACTTAACCATGTCACTAAGTAAGTATATGGTCGCGCACTCAGGTACTGTCTATCTAGCCTTCATGGACTTGTCTTCCGCATTCGATTGCATGAATAGGGTCAAACTGTGGCAGTCCATGAGGGATATGGGGGTAGAGAGTAATATTGTCAACTTCCTTGAGGACCTTCATAGGGTAACGAAGGCTAATGTCAGATTTCCCCAGGATCTCTGTGTCTCACGGAACTTTGATATAAAGAGGGGTGTACGGCAAGGCTGTATTATTGTCCCATTTTTGTTAAATCTCTATAACAACGACCTAGACAGATCCCTAATAGCTATGGTGGTAGATGACCCGTACGTAGGGCGGCGTGGTCTCCCCATCCTACTATATGCAGATGACGTAGTTCTTTTATCTAGAATTGCTAGAGGTCTACAATCTCTGTTACAAACTTTGTGTCCGAACGAGACCTATCATTTAACAACTCAAAATCCTACATAATGCAGGTTGGGACTCGCCCCAAAAGAAGTTTACAATTTAGAGTAGGCCCTGCCAAAGTCCCCGGCACTGACGTTTTATCTTACTTAGGGGCTTTATTGGAAGATCAAATAAAATTGGGACCACTAATTCTTAGGAAAAAGGGGGATCTGGACTTGGTGAAAGTGGCCATTTTTAATATTGTTTCTAAACTAAATGGAGGCGTTGGGCGTGCGTCAGGTGATGAAGTCCAGGAAGCCAGTGATTTAGTTTTACCAAATTAATCTTTATTTTCAATCAGTTAATTCTCACAAAATAGGTGATTATACGGTCAGCCAATGCATTTTGTTCTCATGGTGAGAACTTTGTCAGGGTTCAGTAGGTGAGTATCTTTCCTTAGGAATTAAAGGAAGACGTTGAAAATGATCGCACTACACAGGTATAATGGGTTCAATGTAGCCTAGGCCCAATGTGACCTCTCGTGTCGAAATACAAAAAGCGATCCTTCAGTCAAGTGGGTGTTCCAGGCTATACCTCTGGAAACAATATGGGAGGTTGTGCAATGGATTCTTATATATTTTATCTGGCTTGTTATTTTATGACATCATGTTTTTTTTTGTAATTTGGTTGTTTTGCAACTTTTCTGGTTTTATCTACGTGAAACCGAATAAGGTTTAATTTGAATTGATTTGAACATGTGTCCCTCTTCGAGTACCAACGTGAAACCAGAACTTTCCAGCAGCAATCCAAAAATGAGGGTTCTTTTTCAAGAAAAGATAGTGATTAAAAAGGATTTCAAGCCATCATACCAAGCATTGGTGCCTGCCCTTGGCATCGACGTTATAAGAACTGCTATCCTGCCACGGCTTCCTCATTCTAAAGACAAACGGTTTGTCTCCATGGAACATGTCACCGACACCATGTGGTCGATTTTAAATAGTAGGCCAAGGGCTATCCGTGATCCTACACAGAATGTTCCCCCGCAGCTAGTGAGTACCACCAAAGCTGTTACTCCCTTGCTGATGGTGGGGAGAATATGTCTGCAACCTGCAACATGACTGAAGTGAGTGATGTTCTTACTAGTGCAGCCAATGTCATGTATACTGATCCACATCTTTGGGATTTTACAAGTTCCGTTACACAAACTGAGCCTCATGTTTTTCAACTAAGAGCTTCTGGATATTAAATGGATCAAGATGATTTTACCCCAGACAGTTCTTCTCTTTTAGAATCAATCATTTTTATTGTGTGGTAAACCATCTTACAACACAGCTCAGCTGCCTACATCCAATTGCCGGGAGAGCGTAGTATCGGGCCATAACATACAGCCAGGGCAGTTGCGTGGACACCACTTTTAAATCAGAAAAAACAAACAAAAGAGACAAACACCCAGCCCCCTACCCCACTAACCCCCCACCACCACCCCCACCCTCCTCCGCATCAGCTTCTAACTCCACCACTCAATCTCCACAACCCCCAGGCGCATCCGGCCACCACTCAGACAACCTTAACAACCCCCCAAGGCTCTAAAGGAATGAGCTGAAGAATTTGTAGGTACTTCAGGCACGTGACCTCCCTCAGGTCTTTAGAAAGGAGTTGTAAGAATTGGCCCCATAGCTTCGCATATTCACCACCCCTCCCATCCATGCCCAACAAAAGGCGTTCCATAGCCAAAAGATGGAAAACCCTTTGAATCAAATCCAGCGGGTCAGGTGAGGCCGAGGAACCCCATTGCGCCAATAGAACCTGCCGCGCTGCCAGCAAAGCCAATGCAATCTGTCTACCCCTTAGCGAGCGCAAAGGAAACGACTTAGGATGAGGAAGTCCCAGCAGTGTGTGCTCAGGTGCGTGGGGAAATGTGATCTGGAAGGCATTGTCCAAGTCATCAAGAATCGTTTTCCAATACCGCTCTAACTTCGGACAGTGCCACAACAGATGCACCAAAGTACCCAAGAGGCCACAGCCCGCCAGCAGAGGCCCGAATTCACTGCATCCCATGCCTTGACGTGCGCCGGAGTATAGTACCAATAAGCGGCCACCTTATAGGCGGACTCGGTACCCACTGTGTTAGAGGCAGTGTAGTGTATGTGATAAAAGATATGCTCCCATTCCTTACGTGTCACCCCAGCTACGTCTCCCAACGAACCTGCGCCTTCGTACGCTGTGCTTTGGGGTGTAACAGAATCATTGCGTATAGTTCAAATATAAGCTTACAGTCATGTTTCTTGCAAACTAACAATTTTTCAAAGGCAGTCAAAGGGCGGGACATAGAAGCGAAATTAGATGGTTGGGTCACCCAATGCACCAACTGCGAGTATTGGAAAGCGTCGGACTCAAGCAGAGAGAAATAGTCCTTACATAGCTGGGGGAAAGGAACCAGGCCTTCGAGATCAAAGAGGGAGCCCACCCTTTTACAGCCCTCCTCCCACCAGCGGTGGAAGACTGGGGACGCACACCCTGGAGGAAAATCTGGATTATCAACAATGAGAGTCATAGGGGAGGGAAATGTAGTCCAACCCCTACACTGCGCCAATTGATACCAGGCTTTCAAAGTCGGCGAGGTCACAGGGGAAGAGTAGAGGCCCCATACTCTGTGTTTACGAGGCAGCCATAACTCACGCCAAATGTTACACCCTGCAACCATCTGATCCATAAAGTTCCAATGTTTGCTGGACAAGGGCCAATTCCACTCTATGACATATCGAAGACAGGACGCTTGATAGTAGGCCGTCAGCAAGTGTAAACCCATCTCACCTGCAGACTTAGGCACGGTAACAAGAGGCAATGCAAGCCTTGGCTGTTTGTTGTTCCACAAAAAATTATTAAGGAGCCCCTGTAATTTCCGAAGAGTGCCCGGCGGGGGACTCAGAGGTAGCATCTGAAAAAGGTAAAGGACACGCGGAAGCACCGTCTTTTTTACCGCCGCCAGCCTCCCGTACCAAGCCAAGTTGAGGCGGGCCCAGTCGGAAAGCATCTTGGTGGTCTGATCCACCACCAGCTTATAGTTGAGAGAGACCGTTTTAGCTATAGAAGAGGTCAGTCGGATACCCAGGTACTGAATATCAGAATGCACCCATTGAAAGGCAAAGTCCTGCCGTAAATCTTGCACCTCTGCATCGGGAATAGAAACGTTAAGCATTTGCGATTTGGAGAAATTGACTTTAAATCCTGCAACCTTACCAAATTCGAGGAGCTCAGCTGATAGGTACCGCAGGGAGGAGTGGGGCTGGGTAAGAGACAGGATAACATCATCAGCATATAAGCTAATTTTGTGCGTATCAGCCCCAAACTTAATCCCAGCAATACCCATATTTGACCGTATGCGTTGGGTAAAAGACTCCATATAGAGCGCAAAAAGCAGCGGGGATAAGGGACACCCCTGACATGCCCCTCTAGGGATGGGGAAGAGGGCTGACTTGTACCCACTCACTCGCACCGCTGCTTTAGGGGCCGCATAGAGGCACTGAACCCAACGCACAAAGTTGTCGCCCATCCCGAAGGTCTTCAATACTGTAAACAGAAATTCCCAGTCCACGCGATCGAAGGCCTTCTCCACATCGTTGGAAAGAAAAAAAGGTCTGCGCCCGAGAACGGTGAACCAGGTCTAGTAGGTGAAGAAGCTGTTTGGTATTATTCCCCCCTGTCGCGTTGGGTAAAACCTGCCTCTTCCAGATCTATGATTCCATCCATCAATGGGCTGAGTCTCTCCGTTAAGATACTCACAAAAACTTTGGCATTGATGTTAAGGAGAGAGATCGGCCTATATGAACCGCAGTCTCTAGAATCCTTCCCAGGCTTAAGAATAACTGTAATCGCTGCCTCTGACATGGAGGGAGTCACCTCTCCCATATCCAGACATGAATTGTAAAGGTGGGTTAAATGAGGAGCCAGCTCCACACAGTAAGTTCTGTAAAAGATGGCCACCTTCAGCCAAGCAATCGTGGATATGACCTCCTCTATACGGATCGCAGTATCTAGATCGTCCGCCGATGTCCTAAGAAGAGGCGTAATGTTACAGGATGCCACATAGTCCGCTATACCCCTAGAGTCCGCCGCCTCCCCTCTGTACAGGCTCTGATAGAACTGCCGAAAGGATTCCACAATAAGGGCGTCAGTGGTATGCTCGAATGCCTGAGGGTCCCTGATGGACTGTATGGCCGTCAACTGCGCTTGCGCTCTCAACAGTTCTTCTTTTTTAAACACTCCTTCAGCACGAATCTGTGTTTTAATTTCATATTTGAAACACACTTATCTAGTCCTGCCTTGGATAGATGTTTATATCATACTTTCCTTGGTTTTTCTTGTCCTGAGGATTGGATTAGTTACTGTTTTTTCCTGTTGATTAATGGCCACCACCTCCCAGAATGTTCTGCTATGGAAGGGGAGATGGCCCCCCATTCTTCTTGCCATAAACTGAAAAGAGAATTGCCCCTTGTGAACATTTCCGGCATTCCAGTAACCGGTGGAATTGTTTGAAATAAAGTTCCTATCAACATATTCAGCCCTATGGAGATCCTGCAGATACCATATTTGTTTAAAGTTTCTATTGTTGATGGACTAGTACTTGGGTTACATTGATGATTGGGATGTTGAAACTGTAAATTCTATGCTCTCAGAGCTTGAATATTATTCTGATTTAGAATCAGAAGACTTGCACATTAATATTGCTAATTATGCTCATATGTTTTGTAACACCATTTCAGTCATCATTTCATACACTTTTTCATTGTACACAATGGAGACATTGTCCGACGAGTTCCAAAAAGTACAAAGACAAAGTCACATACTTTTGGGATATAACACGTCAGACCCTGCACCATATTTTTTCAAATTAGTCCTTACCCCACCGCTTTAATGGTGCGTTGTATGTTTACATAAACAAACCTAATATATACAGCTTTGTTTATCACCCAGTAAGTCAGTTGGTCAGTCAGTAAGTTAGTCAAGAATACTTTATTAAACTCTAAAAGAGCCATAAAAGTTTGCACATACATAATTTCATTAAAAAAACTAACAAGTCCACATACACAGAATTTACAGATTACGAACAATAATTCATATTTGCAAATCTTAACAAGTTTGAAATACAATATAGGACTTCAGTTTTTCCAAGGCAGAGTAGGTACTTCATTGCAACTTTGTAGTTTCTAATCCCACCATCAAGAAAAAGCGGGTGAATGTACTGTTTCCTCTGGGGGGTATAAAAACTACAAAATAAAATAAAGTGCGTAGTGCTTTGGGATGAACGACTATCACCGGGACATACAAGGAGTGATGCAAACCATGAACCTTGATTATAGAATGCAATTAGATAATGAATTGTTTTTAGACATAGCCTAGTCAGCAAAAAGTTCCCCATTTTGTTTAAATCAATTTGTAAGTAAAAGGTGGGTTCTCTTTGTGTCTGGAAAAATGGCTCTGAGTGACCAGTAGAATTACACCCGATCATGATTTTGGTAGAAAAGTGATTTAATCGAGGCAGACAAAACATTCTTTAGGGTGTCAGGGTCTGTGTAAAATTCTACAACACCCATTTTAACAAAACTCAGTTTGACATACCTTAACCAGGGTATATCTGGGCTGTTGTCCAGCTTCATACAATCTGCCAGTATTGTCCTACAAAGAGCATCCTCAGGGTTCTTCCAAATTTGTATCCAGTGCAGCTGCTGTTGTAATGTGATATAGTCTTTTAGGTAACTAAGGGCCATATGTATCAACATATCCTTTAGCGATTCCTAAATAGCGATTTTTAAGGAATCGCTATTTAGAAATCGCAAAATGGTATGTATGAAGAAATTTGCTATTTTTTGGCGATTCCTTAAAATTCCTTAATTGCGATTAGCAAATTGCTAATCGCAATTAAGGAATAATTTCCCATTCATTTCCATGGGCCAGGAGGCCCATAGGAATGAATGGGAAATTATTCTCAACTTGCGATTCGCAATTTGCTAATCGCAAATTGAGAATAATTTCAAGGGTGCAGGGGTGTCTCAAGAACACCCTGCTGCACCCCTGAAAATGGCATGTGTGCGCATATGGCACACATACATGCCCTAAGGGCATGTATGAGCGTCAAATGGCACCATTGGATTTTCCCAAAAATGCTTTTTTAAAAGAATTCACAACTTACCACCAACTAGAAGTTGGTGGTAATTTGCGATTCCTTAAGGGCATTTTGGAATTTCTTTTTTCCTTGATACATTGCATTTAAGGAATCGCAAAATTTGCAATTCATTAAATGCAATCGCAAAATAAGGAATGGCAAATTTTGCGATTCCTTATTTTGCACCCAATTTGTTTGATACATACCATTTTGCGAAGCGAACCCATTTGGCCTTGATACAAATGGCCCTAAATCCTACTTCATCATGGCAGAATGCAACTGGCCTTAACAACACATCCCTTATAAAATTGTGTTAACTCTTTGCTGATTAAAATATGGTCAATAGTCAAGGACGATATGGGACCCACGTATGTTGGATTCTGGGGAGTGCTTACCACTTCCAAGTCTTGTGCAAATTTCAAATTCTTAAAAGCTACTCTGTTCAGTGAGTCACCATAATGTGTGTGTTTAACATGCTGCAGGAGGTGGTCTCTTTCATAATGGATGCCACAAGATATGGGACCCTTGCTAACTTTGCCACTGGATTCAAGCTAGCCTGGCTGATGAGGGCTGTTAGTCCGAAACCAGCCCAAGATGGTTGTTTCCGTTCCAGGGAAGACATGGGTTGACAGTTCCGGAAGGACTGTTCCCATAAGGCACAGGGTCTAGACTTATTTGCATATAGCTGTGTCTGAACGGGTGTGGGGAAGTGAGGTAAAGAAGGATGAAGGATTCAACCCATATCTGTGACTGGGGTGAGTGTCTGAAAAGTTTGAGCTCTCCATCCATCATCTCCGTGTATTTACAAGATTCCTGTACCCTGGGGTCGCAGGTTCCTATATCGAAATCCCCCACACAGAATATTTCCAGATCCTTAGTATGAATATTCTGGGCATGGGTTATAGCATCATCTAACTCATCTACAATATTTGTCACAGTTGGGTCAAAGACATTATAATAATAATTAATTAAAAGCAGATCAAATTACTTTGACATGATAATTAAAAGCAATTAATATTGCGATTTACACAGAACTTTTGACTGAGATATCTGTCAATCGCACTGATGTAAAGGTAATTATACCCCCTTTCACTCGGCCCGATCTTGTTGGGACAGCAGGTACATAATAGGCAACATATATGTCAATATACAAAGAATCCAGTGTCCAGGTCTCTTGACAACATACAATTTGGCATTGTTCAAACGTCTTTTTCCAACCCAGGTTATCGTTAAAGCCGAGACCCGCACTGTTCCATGAAACAGTACTAAGACCCTCTTCATGGTTAAAATCAGTGTCAGATACCAGGTAAACAGTGACAGATAGCGGTGCATAGTACTCCTTTAGGATTGGGGTGTCCTCCAAAATAATTGACTGTCAGTCTTGTGCTTCCAGACCTGACAGAGCTTCAAATCTATTTGATAGGGGGAGATCAGTTGCTGGTCTCAGAACGGCAACTTTATCTATTTTAAAATAATATTTCAGTGAACTGTTTGTATGACCTGTTGATGAACAATCTTTTGGTTGATAAAAGAAACCCAGAGGTTGTGGTCTAATGCCCCCTGCATAAAGAGAATTTTTCTCAAAACTAAGGAAAAGATTTTGAATTAGGCATGGGTTCCTGAAGTTAACAAGTACACAGTCCCTGTCAGATAACTTAAGTTCTGGACCCACCCAATTGACTCTTCTTGTAGAGATGATTTCCCTTGATATGTCATAGGACCAGTTAGAATGTCTCTTCAGCCAGAACAAGACTTTATTTACTAAGGATCCATCAGATTCATATTGAGACTGCCGCAGTAGGGGAACATTTTCCAAAACTATTATATATATGGAGCACACTCTGGTGGAATATGTGGTTGTATACAAATTGGGTTAGGCTGATGGACCCCAATAGTGCCTTTAGATACCCTGTGATTGGTATCCTGATTAGTATCCCATTGATCTCGAACCATTGGTTTAGCAACTGACATCCCAGAGGGCAATGATGTTCTGGGCTTTAGGGGCGATATTTGTTGCTGGTCTTGTCTCTGTCTGATTGTACGTGCTTTAATTGTAGTTATGGGCCCAGTGTTAGCTCCTAGGGGTCCATAGGTAACCCCCCGCTCTTCAAGGGTGCTCACTCTACTTATGAGTCTGTCTTGTGCCAAAATTACTTCCTCTAGCTTTCCCTCTGAGATAATTAGTTTTTCAAATGTTCCTGTACACAGTTTAAGTATAGTGTTCAACTGTTCCCAAAGTTGATCAGAGCTGGCAGTTTTTTCCTGGCAGATTCCCCCTCGAGACTCTTTCTTATAGTTTTTCTTCCTGGGCCTTTCTTTTTGTTAGTACCTTGTATAGCTGAGGAGTACGGGTCAGTTCCAAGGATATTGATTTTGGGGGCTCTACTATATTTGGGTCTTCCATGCTTTTTTTACAGGGAGGACTATCCTGTCTTCATATCCTTTCTAAAGAGATTAATGATTTTGTATCTGGAATCACACACAGATTTGAGGTCAAGCAAGGGGAACATTCCGTGGACTTTCTTAGAGGTAATGAATCCACTTTCTTTAAAGACCTAGAAGTTAGTTGGATCCGACTAGCACATTCTTTCTGTGTTTGATCAACATGGGTAGGACTAGATTTTGCAGCAATGGGCACCAATCTAGTTTCAACTTTATCAATTTCGTTTTCGATTTCACCCATTACTGAGATAAATTTTAATTGAGTTATTCTGTGCAACTTGTTTCTTTCTTGTTGGATCTAGGTGACCCCCTTTCTTTTCACCATCGTAAAATTACAAATCTTATAGTAGGGTCACCTTCCAGAGCTCTTCCGTGTCTTGGACGAACTCTTCAGTACTGTCTTTTCCAAACCCAGTTGTCAATTATCCACCTATTAGCTTATAGCTATTCCAGAAGGAGAAAATATTAAAATTAAAATAAAAACCAAGAGACTGGGCCCAGTCCAGCCTCTGTCAGTTGCTGACGTGCGCAGACGGAGTTCTTCGGTAACCCCAAGCTAAATATGTGCGCCTCTTGGTGCAAAACAACTGCGTTTGCGGCAGCTGCCGAAATGTCTGATGGGGAATGAAGTCCCCTTCTACTGCCTGTGGCTGTGTTGGCTGGTTAATGGCGCTAGTGGCTTTGACGGGCTTCCGTGCTGCGGGAGCCCCTAGCTGAATATGTGCTCTTCCTGGCATGAAACAATGGCATTGGTGGCAGTGGCCGCAATCTGCGATGGGGGATGAAGTCCCCTGCTACTGCCTCTGTCTGTGGCCTCTGGTTGCTTACGCTGGCGGCTACGATGGGCTCACGCTCTGTGGGAGCCCCAAGCTGAATATGTGCACCTCCTGGCGCAAAACAACAGCGTTGGCAGCAGCGGCCGCTATGGTGGATGAAGTCCCCTGTTACTGCCTCTGGCGGCTGGTTGCTGGCGCTAGCAGCTATGATGGGCTCCCATTTAGCCCTCAAAGGCTATGATTATTGGAAGGACACAAGTGAACTGAAATCGATGTGGGTAACCATAACCTGGCAAGTTAAGGGTACAGAATATTGTTTTGAACATGTTTAATTCCAACACAGTGATTTTTTTTATGACACCATCCAGCAGACTACATGTGTGGGACTGGCAGAGATGTAATACATGAATGTACTGGACATTCCCTCCATTGCCTGTTTCTATAATTGGCAATGTTTGACGAATTATACTGAAGGAAAGCTCAATAGTATGGTGCAGAATGGTACATTTAATTCCCCCCTTTCAGGTCCACACAGGTGTTTATTGTAGCCTGTAGACAAAAATGGTTGTCATGCTAATTTTCTTAATTCCACACCTCGGTTTAAATCAAGCAGAAACGACCCCTGATATTCCCACTCACAACATTCAGGTATTGTTACCACCTATTCATTGGGGAAATTATGTCAAAAATAGTTGGAATATTGTAAACTGGCTGAAGTGAAACTAAATCGTTCTCACCTGTCCGAAGACATAGACTTATCAGATTTTTTATTAGGGTCTAAATCTCTACGTTCTAAAAGATTGATATATGCTACATATAATGAAATTTGGAAATTGTCACAAATGGTAGCTGCCTTAATTTTGAGGCAATTTGTTCAGGATGATTGGAAAAAGTGCTTGCTGTTGTTGATAATAGTATTAAAATGGTGTCTTCTTGCATTTTTTAATTTGAATAACATTTTGTCGTCTGTTATTGATATTATGCAAATTGACATGTCAACTTTGCATCATGGGCAAAGTCAGCTTTGATCTATCATGCAGTTTAGCTGGGCACTTCAAACCCTTAAGAATGGGCACTTGCCATGGCGTTGGGTGAAACCCCGAAACCGGTCCTAGAATGCTTGTCTCCAGTCCAGGGAGGACCTGGCCTGGCAGTTCTGGCAGGACTGTTCCCATTGCGCACAGGGTCAAGACTGATTTGCATATTTCTGGGTTCAAACTGGAATGGCATGGGGAGCAAAACAATGATGGATTTAGACCCATATCTCTGTACTGGGGTAAATGTATGACGTTGTTCTGCATTCTGTCCATCAATTGTTCTTTTTCATGTGTCACCCCGAGTGGGAGGGGTCTGCTCAGATGTGGGTCCCGTGCTTTCCATGCCACTGAAGTAAATCTATCCTGGCTGATTATGGGTGAAACCCCAAAACCGGTCCTAGGATGCTTGTCTCCAGCCCAGGGAGGACATGGCCTAGCAGTTCTGGCAGGACTGTTCCCATTGGGCACAGGGTCAAGACTGATTTGCACATGGCTGGGTTCAAACTGGAATGGCATGGGGGCAAAACAACGACGGCTTTAGGCCCAAATCTCTGTACTGAGGTGAATGTATGACGTTGTTATGCATTCTGTCCATCAAGTGTTCTTTTTACAAGTGAATGAAAGTACAAACATATATATCAGTCAAAAATGGTCTACATATATATGACAAGAGAAACGTTTACTCCAAAAAGGGTAATTATGAGGTCTACTCTGGAAATGTGTTGATAAATAGAAGTTTGAGTTCTTTTCTGAAAGATGCAGTTGAAGTTATCATTATTTTTTCAGAGATGAGAGGGCTCCAAATACAAGGGGCAATGCCAGAGAAGGTTCTATTGAAGATTTTCTTCCTGAAGAAACTCTTTGGCTAGGTGATGGAGCTTCTAGAGGATCTTGAGCCATCAAAAAGAAAGTTCAAACTTCTTAGTGAGATAGATTGGGGTGTGAAGTATAGGGCCTTATGAGTCATGCATGACATTCTCAATTACATTCTTGATTCCTAGGGGAAACAGTTGAGGGATTTCAGGTCAGGAGAGATGTGATTGTTCCTTTTTGATCCTGTGATAAGTCATGCATCAGAATTAAAGGAGGCCCTTAATGGGGCTGCTGTGGATCTTGGCACACTGGAGAGGGTTGTGCTTTCAAACTCCAATCTGGGAACCACAAGAGCTTGCACGGCAGACTTGATGTCTTTTTGGAGGAGGAATGGTTTTAGGTTTCTTAATATGTTCATTTGGAGGTTTGCTCCTCTAGCAGTGGCACTAATGTGCACTGTGCTTCTGAATATTGAGATTTTTGTCAAGAGTAATTCCTAGTGATCGAGCTGAATCAATAAGTGGTGTGCAATTGAATGCTGTTAGTTGTTTCATCCACTCATTGACAGTGTGTAACTGATTCGGTGGGGTGATTAAAAGATATGCAGTTTTTTGAGTGTTAAGTGTAAGGTGGTTGTATGACAGCCAATTGTGGGTATTTTGAAGAGGAAAGATCCAATAGGATTCATAGCCATGATTCATTTTGATCTAACATTTTTAAAGCATCGTCCATTATATTATCAGGGCTGATTCTGTGCTATACCTGGAGCAGAAACCTGCTTGGAATTGGTTGAAAAGATGGCAGCAAAGTGGTTACAGAGCTGAATGTAGACCCATTTTACAAGAACCATTGCTAGAGTCAGAATATTGAAAATGGGACAAAAGTTGTCGAAGTTCGCTGGATTGACCATTGATTTTTTTAGGATAGGGATGACCTGTCCCGATTTTAGGCAGTCAGGGATTTTGCCCTGCATAATTGACTCATTTACAGTACTTTTGCCGATTCTGCCTGGCAGTATTCCTGTGTGACCAGTGGGAACAGGGACCACAATCCCCAGGTTGTCACGTGGCACGCATGCCTCCAACATTGATTCATCACGCCAGGAGGCGCTTAAATTCGGGCCAGGGCTCCCATAGCGCGGGAGCCAGTACTTTTGCTGATTCTGCCTGCCAGTATTGCCTGTATGACCATAGGGAACAGAGACAACAATCCCCAGGTTGCCACGTGGAGCACAAGCGGTCAACGTTCATTCTTCACCCCACGAGGTGCTTAAATTCCAGCGACTGAATGTCGGTGTGCTTGAACCTTGAGCGGTGCCCTGGTCCACGCCGCGGGAGAGACTGAAACAAGCCTACGGTGATCCTTCGCGGACCTCCCGTTCCATTTCCAGCCTCCATACTAAACTCGGGGCTGAACACAACCTCCGCCTGGCTGTTTTACAGCCCCAACAGTGATTACTTCACCCCGTTGGCCCTTCGCATCTTTGCGTACAACCTACTTCAGCTTGGAGACACGTTTTCAGTAAAGACTGCGTGCAGACATCTGTCTTCCTTTTCTTGTGCTACAACTTTGAATACACACAGACTTTCTGGTCCTGATGAGAATCGGACAAAGGGTCCGATTCGAAACGCGTCGACCTTGTGTACCTTCTTTGTTAGGTTTATGGTCAAAAGAAATGTATATATTTGCATCGTTTTAGAACTGTTTGATATTAAGTATTTTCAAAACCAGTCTTCAGTTGTCTGTGAATTTTTTTGTTGACTTAGCCTTTGACCTTTTCCACACCCCCCCCTTGTGTGTCTTTTGTGTTACATGCACAGTTTTTTCGTGTAGTGTAAGGAGTGTGCGTCTGAATGTAGAACGGATGTTTTTTTAATGATTTGTTGTATTATTTGTCCATTGCACGGATGGTAGGTCTTACCCCTAAATTCATTCCTCTTGCTTTTCGTCTCTCACATATATATAAAAAAAAGTTTTTGTTATTTGTGGTTGTGTTACTTAAAAATATTTTCTACTAAAAAGAAATAAATATATTGGATATACTTCAACATTCGACTAACAATTGAGTCTTTGTTAGTTTTGAATACAATTGGGTTGGCACTTTTTGAAATAGATACAGTATTGGCACCCTCTTTGTTTATTCTAAATTCAGGCCAGGGCTCCTGCAGTGTGGAACACACTTGGCCGTGCCCGTGCTGCGCCTGTGCGAAGCCTGGGCCAATATGGGGAAGCGTAAGGCTACCTTAGTCTGGGAGGGGCCCGGCAGGCACCCCAGCCACAATGGTAACCATGGACTTGTTTCTTTAGCAAGCTGCAGCAGTGCTGGATAAGGAGATTGAGCTGGTAAATAGACGCAGTTCTAGGTCCCGTGGTGTGGCTCCATCGCTCATGCTCGCAGACATACAACCGCCTTTGGTCAGTGCTGATGGTGATTCATCAAATCATCCAGGGTTGCAAGAGGACGTGCAGGATTTCACTGGGTTAAATAGTCATTCAACAGCCAAACAGCTACCTCTTTCTCCTGCCATTATGATCAATAATCAGGGGGATGACAAGGTACAGGCAAACCAAGGGCACGCACCCGCCACCTCCAGCAAGTTAATTCAAAAGCCACACAAGGGAGTTCAATAGTTGATGAGCCCGTCACTTTAGGGACAGGCACTAAAAGAAAAATCCCGAACATTGGGGGGCAAGGCTAAAAGACCAAAACCTAACCTGACACCCCAAGAGTCATTGACTGCTCAAGTACTGACCAAGGCAGATTTGATGGGCGTATTGGACTCTTTGCATGAGTCAATGAAGAACTTGTTGGACTCCAAACTGGGTTCGTTAATCCAACGTTTGACCTCGATCGAAAAGGGCCTATCTGCCCTCAAATGCTGTGTATCAACAGGAGGGGTAGCCATTTAACCCAGAACCAGGTCCTCCATTGGTTCCTCCAACCACGGACCACCCTATCCCAACGGCCTCACTCATAAAATCAGGGAACAACCACAGTCATCAGGGGTCAGGTACCCGTATGCCACCCAGTGTCTATCACGAGTGTAAACCATGGTCATATGGATAGGCCAGCCAAGTAAAGTTATTCTGTTTTGCAGAATGATCTACCTGGGGGACGATCACAGGGGGGAGGGGACGCCCCCACGCAGAATTTACCAGTTATTCATTTGCCAGCTGAATCAACTCAATATGTTGTGATATTGGGAAATGTGCCAACTCTCCCCCAGGGTACCAAGGAGGACATTTTCTAACTAAAGAACAAAGTCTTACATTTTTTATCATGCAACACCACTTTATGAATGAGGGTGGAGAAAAATATAAACATGGTGCAAAGGGTCAATTGGATTGGCAGTTCTTTTAAATCTTGTAAGGGCGATTGTGTCATCATAAACTTTAATAGGTCCCATATTGTGGAAAGGATCCTGGTTACAGATTTGTACTCTACTCCTTTTAGTCCTAAGTCATCCATTATGGCCTTTCCCCTTGGTTTCTTCTATAAACTAGAGTCATTGGGCGCTACAATATGAACAATGTTAACATGGTTCCATTCAATAGACTGATGCCATCAGATCAACCCATCAGGAATGCTCATTTAAATTTGCCTCCTGTTTTGTCCACCTGAATCAGATGCCTTCAGGTCGACAGGATCTTGGTCCGCCTGTGGTAAATAAATAATTAATTACCGGTACTATTTTTGAATACATTAATAAAACAGATAGCTCAATAAATAAGAGGCAAGATTCGAGGTATCTGAGTCTAACAGGCTTTAATCAGGCATGAGGGAAGGGACAGGAACGGGATAGCCTGCACGGAAATAGAATGGATGGCAGCTGCACCATTTGATCGACAGTGCAGCATATATATAGTACAACATTACATTACATTACATACAGTAGGCGTAACTTGTGACAAACGTAAGATATGGAGACATGGGTGTGGAAAGAAGGCGTGTACAGGGGGTGCACTGAGACATGTGGTATGAACGTCACAGAAGTGTCATGAATGGGGCGGAAACATGGAGGGGGCTACTCGAGCAGCTGGGACCTTTAACCTAGTGGTGCCCGCAAACGGGCAATGACGTGTTACCAGGGAGAACTGGGGGCTATGACTTCTGCACTAGAAGAGGAGACTAAAGTCTACGGTGTCAGGACGACATGTACCTATGGCATATCTGGTATCTTGTGTTTGGAGTACATGTTGATAGAAACTAAAAGTTATCAGGGCAGAGGCTACTTGACTCTAAGGCTGGTGCATGCATATATTCTTTGTGTAATGCGTGGGCTATGAATCTTCTATGAATATTAATACAGTAATTCTCTTGCATGGAGACATAAAGACTAGACTATAGCTGAAGCTGTTTATACGGTTCAGTAGCTAAGGAATGCAAAGACGAGGAGCTGAACTGATAACTAGAAGCATAACATACTCTTGGCAGACTGGCAGGCAGAGCTGGGCACCGCGCTGCGCGAAAGGAAGTAAGTGAAGGGTCAGGGATGCAGGTGGGGGCTGTATCGCTCCTCGGAGTGAGTTCAGGAGACTAGAACTTGAATCTGGTGTCCGGGCCCTTTTGAGGCCTAGGAACGGGGACAATTCAATGAATTAACATGCACACTGTAAACGTGGCAACATAGGCCTAATACTCGTTGCTTTCACGAGAACTGGAAACTGGCATACTAGAGTTGGACACAACTATAATTGCGTCTTTAATCGATCATAGGGGGATACATATGCATATCGATCATGCACATATAGCATAGAATGGGGAACACGTAGGCACATATAACATGGCAAAATTTACTTTTCCACATTCCCTCCTTGTGCCCTACGTTTCCATCAGGAAACATCAATATTCATGATACCATCTATCTGTTCATATAGCATCATTTGCTCGTCTCGAATTGTCTTGGAACGGGACTTAGGACTAGGAATACAGGATGTAGCACACAAGCCGCAAATCGCAGGGCCACATTGTAAACAGAGGCAGCAACTGAATATGATCATTACTGCTATACCTAGGAATGACAATACTTTCCATCCCCAGGCAGATATGATACTCCAGAGCCAACCGGACCATGTCCAGGTGCCTGGATCTTGGTGTAACTGATGGGCAATTTTATGAAGTCTGGTTATAGCTGAATAAACAGACGGCGCGTTATTAGGAATGAAAATGCAGCAACTAGATCCGATGACTCTACAAGCTCCTCCTCTATCGGCCAATATGACGTCAAGAACGAGACGATTTTGGAGCACGACAAAACGCATAGCAGATTGCTCTTCGGTTAAGTTACCTAGAGCGGAAGTAGTCTCATTCACTACTGCTTCAAGGGTTCTGGTTAACCTACGTATTAACTTACTATTCTGGACAGGGCCTATAAAGAAAAAGAAACCGACAATTGGGGACTCAGTCTCCCTTCTATGTCTCACGTGTACTAGATGTGTGTTTCTGTGATAATCGGATGGGGCTAGAAAAACTGGTGGCAGTAGGAAGGCAATGTAACAGGTTCCATCCCAATCGAGGGGCAGACGAACATATGCGGTCTGACCACAAACAAAATAAGAATGACGTGAGGCTTTGAAAATAGATTTCCCACTGTCACTATACTCGACCATAGTAGTACAATCACTATGTCCTACATGTGCGGAACCATTCTTTCTGACACATAATTCGCCTTTGACGGGTAGGACTGAAATAGCAGGCAAATCTGGAGTAGTATCGGACTGAACATTCAAAACCATGAAATTCGAGGAATAATTACCTAAATCATATACTTCATTTTCTAGATCTAACCCTGTTCTATGGGAAAGACCTTGCTTGTCTGGGAAACATGTTCTATTCAGAAGGGACATATCAGTGGAGGATGACGTTAACGTGGACCATGCTCCACACGAACCATTGTGTGAAAACGGATAAGGAAAGAGTGGCAGAACTCCCTTTGGTGTCTGGAAAGGGGGAAGTCGACCACACACCCAACAATTAGTGGCATTGCTGGTCTGGTGTGAATAGTGTAACATTCTGATAAATGTGTTATTACGCATAGCAAGACGATAGGATAACTCGTGAGGAGGCAGGTCACTAAATGTGTGCTCTACTGTAACATTAGGAAACATATATACATGTGAAATAGGAAAACAAAAATGAAAAGCATAACTTATGCAGGTAACCATAAGACTCAAAAACATAAAAAATAACAGAGTAACGATGCATCTACTGCAAATATTCTTTTGATAGCGTATTCTCTTAGAGTTTTGACTAACTCTCTCACTATGTGGGTCTATCTCATACATGTCAGGAACCTGTCTAACCGCTTCACCCGAGAGGGACTTAGACAATTAAACTGGCTGACTTATTTTACTAGACCGGAGTTTTGCTTTATACTCCTGCTGCGGAGTTTTCTCTAACAGGGGAAGTTTAGAGTCTGTGTCTGGACAGTCCTTAAGAACGGGGCAGTCTTTGATAAATGTCTTTGGCCGCAATCCATGGAATTTCTTGATGTGGCTGGTATGTAGCCAGCCCTTGCGTCCTTCGAGCTTGACTGCGGTCCTTGTTGTTAATAACACCAGCTGGGGCTCCTTCCAACGGGGCTCCAACGGACTTGAACGATCAAAATTGCGCACCAGGACGAAATCCCCTGGAACGACTTCATGCAGTTTCACCTCAGTGTTGTCTGGAAAAGCAGCGGCAACCTGTGAACGACAAGAGTGTAGGGCAGACATCAAGGAAGCTAGGTAATCTGTCAACATATTACTGGAAACGTCTGTAATCTTTCGGGGCATAGGTGTACCCCACATATTAGGAGGGCGGCCGAATACGACCTCGTACGGGGACAGACCTGATCTGGAGTGTGCAACCATTCTCATATAAAAAAGGGCAACTGGCAGTGCTACCAACCAATCTACACCTTTCTCTGCGCATACTTTTGCAATGCGGATTTTCAATGTCTGATTATGTCTCTCAACTAGACCAGCTGCTTCGGGGTGCCGTACACAGTGGAACTTCCACTGGTACCCTAACAGAAGGGATACTTGTTTCATGAGTTCAGATGAGAATGGCTGGCCGTTGTCTGAATACACGACCCTTGGTAAACCATAGCGGGGGAAAAACTCACGAACCAACTGCCTGGCAGTGGTCGCGGCAGTGTAATCTGGAACCGGATATGCTTCTGTCCATCTGGACAAAGCACATACAACTACGAGGACATACTTGAAACCTCGACATCTCTCCATCTGAATATAATCCATCTGGAGGACTTCAAAAGGGTGGTCAGGAGGATGGAATCCACCTTGTTCCACCGGGACACTTTTACCTGGATTGAACTGACAACAGATCATGCAGGTACGCACTTTCTGTTTGGCTGCTGCTCGTAAATGCTTGTTGAACCAAATGTTCTGGATACTGTCTAACATGGCCTTTTCTCCTAGGTGTACTGGACTATGTGCAGTATTAATAATGACTTGAACCATTGAGTCGGGGAGAAACCATGTGGCTTTTCCCTTCGTCAACCATCCCTGATCTGTCTGGACCCCTCCTTGTTCGGACCATTTCTTGATTTCATCTGGAGTGGCATGTGACTGTATATCTATTACATCTTGTGTAGGGTCCTTAACTGTCATACAAGTAGTCTGATCTGGAATGAGTGTCTGTGTCGTGTTAACTGGAATGTCTGACGTCTGAGCTGTAAGCTTGGCTGTTCGATCTGCCAGGTCGTTACCCTGGGAAATGATGTCAGTAACTTTCGTATGTGCCTTGCACTTCATAATGGCAATAGCTGTCGGTAAATGTATTGCATCTAACAGAGCTTGAATGAGGAGACCATGCTGAATCTTAGTTCCATGAGAAGTCATGAAACCTCTTTCTTTCCAGAGCACTCCAAAGTCGTGTACGACTCCGAATGCATAACGTGAATCTGTATATATGTTAACTTTCAGGTTCTTGGCACGTATACAGGCTTGGGTCAGAGCGACTAGCTCTGCTGCTTGAGCAGACAGGGTATCAATACGGTGTGTTTCTATAACTTCAGTGTCTGTAGTCACTGCATACGCGGCTACTAGTTCTCCTGTACTTGTTCTCATACATGAACCATCCACATAAAGTGTCAGGTCAGGATCAGGTAATGCAATATCTGTCAAGTCTTGTCTTGGCTTTGTCATGGTGTTAACAACTTCCACACAATCATGTGTGGCAGAATTTGAAGTAACTGACGGTAACAGTGTAGCGGGATTTAAAACGTTGCAGCGTCTGATTTCTATGTGTGGCTGAAATAATGTCAGTTCATAACCTGTTAAACGTGCAATTGTCAAGTGCTGAGTCTGAGTTCGGTTTAAAAGAACTTCCACGGAGTGTGGACCTTGTACTGTCAGGGAGTGTCCTAACACTATGGAATCACTTTGTCTGATAGCTAGAGCTGTGGCTGCAACTGACTTGAGGCACGCAGGCAGAGCCTGGGCCACTGGATCTAATGTGCTCGAAAAATAAGCACAGGGCTTGTATTGTCCTGCTTGATCTTGTGTGAGAACAGATAATGCAGTACCATCACGTTCAGTGACAAAAAGTGTAAAAGGCTTACTGTAGTTCGGTGTTGCTAGAACAGGTGCTTGACATAAAGCTTTCTTTAATTCATTGAAAACAAGTGTATGTTCCTGGGTCCAAGGGAGGACAGTCGATACGGCTGCCTCCTGTGTCGTTAACTGTATCAGTGGCTTGGCTAGAAATGCGTACTGAGGAATCCATTGTCTGCAGTAAGAAGTGAGGCCGATAAAAGCTCGTACCTCCTTCTGAGTCTTGGGCTGTGGAAGACATGCTCTTAACTGGATACGGTCAGGTGTCAACTGCCTACCCCTCTTGGACAGTAAGTGTCCAAGGTAGACCACTTGCTGGACACAGAATTGCAATTTGGAAGGGGACACCTTGTGCCCCATCTCGGCCAGGAAATACAGGACTGTAAGTGACGCACGCTCGCAGTCACGTTCAGACCGGGCTGTAATTAACAGATCATCGACATACTGGAGTAGGGCAGTGTCAGTTGGCATGTGAATATTGTCTAGTTGTCTTTTAAGTGCTTGACTGTAAATACTAGGACTTTCTGTGAAACCTTGAGGTGCTCGTGTAAATTTATAACTTCTTCCATTTAAACAGAATCCGAAAAGGAACTGGCTGTCTGGATGAATGGGGACACTAAAGAATGCGTTCTTGAGATCGATAACTGAAAAGAATGTAGCTTCAGAATCAATGGCTGTCAAGAGTGATGAAATATCAGGGACTACTGGGTACTGGGGTATGATACACTTATTAAGTTCTCGAAGGTCGATCACTAATCGATAAACTGGAGGTGCATTCGGATCAGTACGTTTCAGGACTGGAATGATAGGAGAATTACATACATTGGAGTCAGTTTCTACAACCACTCCTTGAGCAATAAGCTCGTCAATAATTTTGGATAAGGCTGCTACAGCCTCAGGTGGCAATTTGTACTGTCTGATTCGTGGTAATACAACACCTTGTTTCAGAGTGACACGATAGGGTGTAATGTGCATGCAACCTACATCAGTTGGACCTTTCGCCCATAATTGCTGTGGTACATTCAATAATCTTGGATCAAAATCACGTAATACATAATGACCTTTAAAATCTCGCAGGAACAGGCGGACCCCTTCTGGGGAGCAGCATATGACTGCTCCTAATTCTTTCAAAGTCTTAATGCCTAACAAATTTTCTGGACAAGACTTCGTGAGTAACAAATCAGTAGTTCGGGACAGTGGAACAACTTCTAGAGTAACTGGTTTCGATATTTCATTAACAATGGGCTTTCCTGAAAATCCAAGGGAAACATTTCTTGAGCCTGAGAGCGGAGCCCCTGGAACCTCGTCATGACTGATGGTAGTCCTACTTGCCCCTGTATCAATCAGAAACTTTCTGTCTTTCCCTAATACTTAACTATGTACATAGGGACCCTCTTGATCTACAGGAATCTCGATGAGAGGCAAGCCAACCTCCCTCTCTAGGCTGTTTCATGAATATGGCTGATAATCTGGATACTCTGACTGTGCATACTGGTACATCTGCTGTGTAACGTGTTGTGTTGCAGCGATAGGCTGCGGTACTGTAACTGTCTGTTGTGCGTTCTGCGGTGGCTGGGAAGTCTGTAAAACTTGTTCTTGTCTAGGCGGACGTGGTCTTTCTTTAGTCTTACCAGTAGCTTTGTTGTGTTTCAGAACTGCACACTCGTTTATAAAATGACCTGGCTGTTTACAGTAATTGCATGTCCCTTTAACGGGAGCTGTAGGATGACTGGCTTGATTCGGACCCCTCTTTTGACTGTCTTGTGGAACAGATTGTGCAACTAATACTTTCATTTTCGTGTCTTTCATACGTCTTCTTTCATGTTCCTGCTCTTCCCTGATTCTGTTCTGGTGATACTGGAGCATCTGGAGCATCTGTGACGGAGTATTAGCTTGCCAAGAACTCTCGACTTTCAATACTCGATTTTTAACTTGTGGACTTGAATTCTCGACTAGTTTGGTAACAAAAAGATGGGGGTACGATTCACTACTTGTTTTCAGACCACTATTAATAATAAAACATTTCTCGAATCTAGAATAAAAGTCACTAGTATCTTCATCTTGTTTCTGTTTACAGGCTGAGATGGCATCCCAGTCTTCCTTTTTCGTGGCTAGTAATCTTGGCAAGACTTGTATTAACAGTTCGGGCAAAGCTTTAGCTTTATCCCCAAGACCGGTACCTGGTACTCGTGTGTTATCTTTGGCTTCTAATGCGGACCAATCTATCTTTTTCTCTCCCACCTCCCATTCTTTTTCCTTGAGTTTTTCATATATGCCCGCAGGCAACAAGACTTTTAACATTTTAATGATATCAGGATACGTGTATTCTCCCATACGGAGCATGTCTTTTAATTCACGGTGGAACCCTGCTGGATCTTTATCATGACAGGGAATTAACTTTTTCATCTCCAAAAGTTCTATTTTCGTGATGGGGGTGTAAACAAATACTCGTTCTAGACCACCACCCTCTTTCTTGACTGGATGTACTTCTCGTAATGGATTCTGTCTGTCTATGTAGAATGATTTACTTTCTGGGGGTGAGACGTGAACAAAATGCGGATTCAGGAAAGTTCGGTATTTGTAGCGTTGTTCTAGAATGACACTAATTAAGTCGGTACCTAGACCTTTCCATCTGTACTGGAGTAACTCGTTCAATACATCATGTAAAGGACCTGGATCAGAATGCTGAACCTCATACAATGTGATGAGGTGCTGAATCATATACATACCCACCAGACGCTGCTCGGCTGGGGGCAGTTTCAGGAACATTTGTGCCACGATTTCATCTGGAAACGTGGTAGAATCACTAAACCATCGGACTGCTGATCGGGCTAGTTCTTGTTCATGCATGGTATTAAGTTCACTATAACCTATTCGTGATTTCAGAATTTTATCGGTAGCTTGGAACACTTGCTCAAGAGAACATTGTTCTGGCACTGGAGGAGAAAAACTTTTCTTGTAATCTGGACGTGAATGTCTGTCGGAAAGTCTAGTTCTACCTACATACGCTATTCTGTCGGGATTCTCGCTGTCTACCTCTTCACTTGAAGAGTCATTCTCTTTCTCGGCTATTTTCCTTGCTTTCTCTTTTTCGTGTATGTCTAGAATTTCCTTACGGATTTTCCTGTACATAGCGTCTATACAATTCTGTGTCTTGTGTTTTCCCTCGGCTATATTATCACTCCACTTTGTCAGGACTTTCATCTTATCTTTATCTTTCTCAGGATAGTCTTGTTCTCTTATTAAACAGTTAATCAAAAACTGTAAAATCAGATGTTGAGTCTCGACTTTTCTGTGTGCCATAGCTTCGTGAATACTTTCTGGATCCTCCCCTGTACGGATAAAACGATATATTCTATCTAGATGGTCCTTCATGTCTGGCAGAGTAACCAAAAAGGTGGTAACTCGTCGTAAACGTACTGAATACAGTATCATGTAATCTTCACCTGGTACTGAATCATATATGCAATCAGTAAGGTATTTCTTGAGGGCTGCGTAAGTAGAGACTTTCGGTGTACGTTGTAACGCTGCTTCTCTCAGCGTCATTCGTTTCGTTTGAGGCGGGGTGGTAGGAGCGCCTCCCGCCGCCCCTCCTGGGCTAGAGTCGTCAGGTAATACCGGACGTGCGGGTGCTGGTAACGTGACTGGTAAAACGGGTGCATTTACTGTAGGCTGGGCCGGGGGTACATTAACTTGGTCCCCGGGACCAGTGGCTGGAAGAACAGGGATTACATTATTAACAGGGTGCTGAGGTTGAACAGGCGGAATATGATTTGCATATTCTGGGACTGTATCGTCCAAATAGGACGAAAGAAAAATTTCAGCTGCGGTTGGTTTATGACGTAGCTTAGTCGGGACTAATGGTGGCGGAAAATTACTGGATGCTTCCGGGGTTGCCTTCGGCAAGCCCTCGGCAAGAAGAGGATACATGCCCCTTATAAGAGCATTTCTCTGTCTGTCTGACTGTTCTGCTCTAACTCGTTCACCTTCTTCTAGAAGTTCCCTTTCTTGGGCTCTCTCTGAGGATTCCCTACTTAACTCTGTTTTTCTGATTTCTTTTTCGGTTCTTCTATGAGATTCTTTGCGCCATAACTTGATGGCATCTTTCTGGGACTGTCGGGCTTTCTTTTTCCATAATGCCTCTTCTACTCGCATGATGCACTCGGCATCCCATGTACCTGATACAGGCCATCTATATTTCTCTTCTAGATCCTTGGTATAGTCGACCCATAAATCTAAATACAATATGGCACTTAAGCCATGCTTATAATACATAAAATGTCCTGGACTGTCCCTAGGCGGGACAGGAACTGATTCTTCGAGTAACCCTTTCCGGGTTCCTATCTGACATAACTTGGAAAACAGAGGCATTCTAGACTTGAATCCAAACACAATACAATACACGATAAACACAGTAATGAATAGCAAAACAAATCACTCATACCACGACATTAAAATACATTAATAACATTAATAACAGTTCAAACAGAATATTACCTGGTACATTTTAAAACAGAACACATGAATTTCTCGAGAACAGACTTACTAGAATTACTGGATGCACTGCTAAAACAGTACAGAACATACCGGTCCCATAAAGAGACACGTCGGACCCGTATCCACCTAGGTGAATACTTCGGACTGGATCTGTGTACCCAAACCCATCGGACCAGAGACAAATTAATTGACCCTGTCTAGATACTACCCCAGCAACGGTACTCACCGGGCAGCAAGAACGGAAGGCCTCGGACTGGACTGGACTGCTACGACGTCGGACTACAAACTTCGGACTTCAGTTACAGGTGGACCTCCGGATACCTCGGACCTTGTACTCTCGGCTTGGGCTCTGGTCGGGACTCGCCGCATTCCTCACCGCCTCGTCTGGATGCTGGACCGCAGTCTCCGTCTCCTCCGTGGGCCTGAGGGATACTTGAAGCAGAAATATCTGCACGTGCACGGTATGGTTCCGTCACGGCTGCAGAGGGTCAGGGGGCCTGCGTGGCTTCGCCGGCGCGTGGGGAAAGGGCAAGTCCCTGTTCGGGCGCCATTATGTGGTAAATAAATAATTAATTACCGGTACTATTTTTGAATACATTAATAAAACAGATAGCTCAATAAATAAGAGGCAAGATTCGAGGTATCTGAGTCTAACAGGCTTTAATCAGGCATGAGGGAAGGGACAGGAACGGGATAGCCTGCACGGAAATAGAATGGATGGCAGCTGCACCATTTCATCGACAGTGCAGCATATATATAGTACAACATTACATTACATTACATACAGTAGGCGTAACTTGTGACAAACGTAAGATATGGAGACATGGGTGTGGAAAGAAGGCGTGTACAGGGCGTGCACTGAGACATGTGGTATGAACCAATAATAGCGTTCCCTAACAGTAGGGAACGGCCCAGAGGGCCGTTCCCTACTGTTAGGGAACGCTATTATTGATTCATACGCCACACCTCTTGACCGACCAGGTGATACCTCCGTGGCACACAACAAAACTACAACTAAGGATATAAAAATAGCTTGTGCCCAGTCTGCAACAAAGTGAAAGTTTAACATGTGGTATGAACGTCACAGAAGTGTCATGAATGGGGCGGAAACATGGAGGGGGCTACTCGAGCAGCTGGGACCTTTAACCTAGTGGTGCGCGCAAACGGGCAATGACGTGTTACCAGGGAGAACTGGGGGCTATGACTTCTGCACTAGAAGAGGAGACTAAAGTCTACGGTGTCAGGACGACATGTACCTATGGCATATCTGGTATCTTGTGTTTGGAGTACATGTTGATAGAAACTAAAAGTTATCAGGGCAGAGGCTACTTGACTCTAAGGCTGGTGCATGCATATATTCTTCGTGTAATGCGTGGGCTATGAATCTTCTATGAATATTAATACAGTAATTCTCTTGCATGGAGACATAAAGACTAGACTATAGCTGAAGCTGTTTATACGGTTCAGTAGCTAAGGAATGCAAAGACGAGGAGCTGAACTGATAACTAGAAGCATAACATACTCTTGGCAGACTGGCAGGCAGAGCTGGGCACCGCGCTGCGCGAAAGGAAGTAAGTGAAGGGTCAGGGATGCAGGTGGGGGCTGTATCGCTCCTCGGAGTGAGTTCAGGAGACTAGAACTTGAATCTGGTGTCCGGGCCCTTTTGAGGCCTAGGAACGGGGACAATTCAATGAATTAACGTGCACACTGTTAACGTGGCAACATAGGCCTAATACTCGTTGCTTTCACGAGAACTGGAAACTGGCATACTAGATTTGGACACAACTATAATTGCGTCTTTAATCGATCATAGGGGGATACATATGCATATCGATCATGCACATATAGCATAGAATGGGGAACACGTAGGCACATATAACATGGCAAAATTTACTTTTCCACACGCCCCCTCTGGAGTTGCCGAACCGGTTCACCTCCCTGGCCATGATGGATGCCTGTGATTGACTTGGTGGTCCCTTTCTCACGGACTTAGAGAATACCAACGACAAGCGGGATTCCCTACAGGAAAGCCATGGATGTTTGTGTGAACATGATAAAAACTTTATATCCTGGAATGTGGCAGGACTAGCCAACAAGTTCTCTGATCGATCATGGATTGCATTTGTTAAGCAATTTCATGTGATATGCTTGCAAGAAACATGGCTGATGGATTGTAGCTTATTTTTAGAAGGATATAAGTCCTTTTTTGTCCCAGCCTCCCCCTCTTCGGTCGGCAGACCAAAGTGTGGTCTTGCAGTTTATCTCTCTTTAGCGGTAGAATGCAAGATACTGGTCCTGCCTACATTGAGCTCGTGTATACAGACTCTGGTATTAAGAAAAGGGTTGAACAAATTGTGTCTTATTAACTTTTATAACTCAGTAGCATGTTCTAAGGGTGGGTGTAATTTCACCATGTTAGGTTCTTTTATAAGGCAATACTGTAATGCTGTTCCCCAAAACCTCATGATTGCTGGAGATTGTAACATCCACCCATGTGGAGACCCCAGGATTTAAGATTGGCCGTCCTAGGTTGCCCTCGTGTGAGGGAAATTCACTTTGAACATTCTTTACAGGAGGACAGGCTGAATGATTTCCTTCATGAATTTGATTAATGTCTCTTATGTCATCAAGTGACCCCTGCAGCAAGGTTGTTGGTCCATCTCTTAAAGGGAGAGGTGGAGGCTGATTTATCGATTTTATATTAATTTCATTGAATCTACAAGTTTTATTTACAGGATTCAATATACAAGCAAGCGCCCATAGTGATCACAACCCCCTGTGTGTTGAACTCCACGGACCCTTACTGTTGCCCAAAAGAGGAGTTGGGCAGAGCGGATCAGTGAAACCAGCAGATGGTAGAAGATGGGTAAAGTGGGCCCAGATCTTTCCAGATGTATTTCATAAGTCAGTAATAGATTCATGTTCCAGAGAGCAAGCTTTGAATACCTCATGGTTATCAGTGATTTTGAAACCATTTCTGTTAAAGTAGGTGATATTTTAAGCATCCCGACCCAATTTCCAGTGATTCAGACCCCTAGATGGTCTGATTCCTCTTGTCCATTGGCAGCAAGAAAGTTGCGGAAAGCCTTAAATAGGAGCCCAAGAACCCAGATAAGTCTGCTTTGAAGGAGGAAGCATGGAGGGGGTTAACTGAGGCTAGTACTCTGAGGAATAGCTCTAGATTTTGGAGCATTATGAATAGTCCTTTTTTTCAATCATAATGAAGGCAGCGCAGATGGTGCGCATATTAGGAGTGGGTGCTTCACTTTGAAACTATGTTTGAGAGACCCCCGGGCTAAACTGCCTGCCAGACCATGAGGCAGTCACCCCTGACCTGGCCTTTAGCATAGATGACATTGAGGAGGGTATTGTTGGGTAACAAAGTCTCGGAACCCGACGGTATCCCGCCGGACCTCTTCAATCAGATCTAACACTTTAGGCTTGGGTCCCTGCTGCAGTAGTCAATGCTGCAGAAAAAAAGGATGCCCTGAGTCCTGGGCTACCTCGACTTTAGTGCCAGTTTCTCAAAAGGGTGATCGAGATAGCACACATTGATATAGACCGATTTCGATGTTGGACTCGGTGGTTAAGGTGGTGAGTCGAGTGCGTCTAGACAGGTTGACTAGCTGGGCAGTGGAAAACACCATGTTATCAGATAGTCAGTATGGGTTACACCCAGGCCAGTCTACAGTGGCCTAGTGCCTTAACCTAACCATGATTCTTAACAACTATAAGGTTGCCTGCCCTGGGACTATTTATCTAGCATTCATGGACCTGTCTTCTGCATTTGATCATTTGAATAGGGCCAAACTTTGGCAGTTCATGATAGACATCAGGGTAGACAGGAATATTGTTTATTTTTTAGAATATCTCCACTGCGAAACTAAGTCCCATGTCAGATTCTCGCAGGATTTAAGAGTCTCGCATCATTTTGAAATAAGGAGAGGTGTACTCTAAGCATGTATTTTAGCAACCTTCTTGTTTAATTTATATATCAGCAATCTGGATAAAGTCCTATTGTTAACCAGGGTAGATTATTCGCAAGAAGGTTGACGTGGACTCCCAGTTCCACTATAGGCGGATTATGTGGTCCTTATATCTAGGACCGCTAGGTGGCTACAAACCCTGCTTGATACTTTTTCCGACTTTATTTCCGAACAGGATCTATCAATAAATTACTCTAAATCCTATGTAGTGCAGATGTGTCTTCGTCCAAAAAAATGCTTTCAATTTAGGGTAGGATCTGCTAAGGTACCCCGCTCTAATGATTTCTCATACTTGGGTGCCGTAATGGACAATCAAATGAAATGTGGCCCTCTAAAACAGAGAACGAGGAGAGACCTGGTGCAGGTGAATGCGGCTATTTTTAATTTCGCTTCAAAACTAGGAAAAAGACCTATTGCAGTGCTTTTAAAGATCTACCAGGTCAAGAGTGTCACGACAGCTACTTACGGTAGCTAAATATGGGGGCATGTTACCACAGACGACCTACAAGTAGCTGAGAATGCATTCCTGAAGCGCTTGTTAGGTGTTCCTCGTGGCACGTCATGAGGAATTAGGGGTGTCTTACTTAAGTGACTCTTTGGCCCTGCGCTCTCTAACCTTCTGGATGAAAATTTGGTTGAGTGAGGGATCTTCGTTGAATCAACTGATTTTAAAAGAGTGCATGACCCGTGACCATGCCCTTCATATACCCTGGCTCAGATTTAATAAAAGCAGTTTTGAAAGGCTATGAAGAGCCGAACTGTATACAAATCCTGAGCCAATAACCAAAAAGGATGTGGGGTTAATAAGGGAGTTTTTTAGTAGTCTAAGGAAACTAGAGAAGGAAGAGCTGGAATTGAGGAAACCCAGTGTCTCTAAATTTGTAATGTTAAAAAAGACAGCATTAGCCAAGCCTTTTCTCCTTTTTTTTAGCATCTATGAATGTTTTTTATTGACCAAGTTTCGCCCGGACTTTTTCCATTTTTTGCTGGTCGTACCTAGGGGGAGTAGTAGAGGCCAGTTGTTAGCACCCTGTGGCTGCGACGGTGAGTCTCCACAGGATTTTTCACACTTTATATTATTTTGTCAACTTTTATTGCCCCGATTTTAAAGAGGATGAATTTTAAGCAGGCCGATCCAGCAGTTATCTATTTACAATTATTGCATGCTGAATGTATCTTTTTTGTCCTTAATTACCTGAAATCTGCGGTGACGACCAGGGCTTATCTTGATTAAATGTCCATGGTTTATGTTTACTCTAATGATATATATATAATAGAAAATACCTTGGGACCCATCCTTTTAGCTGTTTAATTTTGATTGAGGTTTAAGGATATATGTATGTAACTTTGCACCTTAGGTTTTGGACTATTATAGAATCTTGTGGAATGTAATTTAGTTTCAATGATACGTGTTATTACTTTTTGAAAATGTTATGTATTGATAACTGTTATGGTTTTATATGATAAAACTGAATAAAGTTTATTACTGATTGATTGATTGACTCATTTACAATCTTAGCCCAGAGAGGCAGTATGAAGATTATGATCTTGTTGGTGAGGATGGGGGAAGTGGATCGATGAAGTGGTTTGAGGGTTTTAAGTTTGATAGATGATTGAGGATTGCATTTTGATTATTTGCTCCAAAAGAGCTCCAGAAAGCATTGTTTTTGAGGATGTACTCCGGAAGGTATGTGGGACCACCAATCAATGTGGGGGACTCTAGTGTGTAGTGAGTGAAGACAATGCTCCAGTACTGTTTTGCTAGTTAGTTTTCTTGTTGTTTGTCTTTTCAAGGAAGAAAACAGCAAATTCTTCACAATCGGGTAGTGGGGTGGATCGAACCTGGGAGCAGTAGGGTAGACCACTTGATTGATGTTTGACCAATTCAAATAATTTTTTAGGTCGGTTATTGGCCTGTTCCAGTTGGTTTCGGAAGAAATTTGCTTTCACATTTCTAATGCTTTTGTAGTAAGTGTTCCTATGAGATCTTAGATGTTTGAGGTGTTCAAGCGATGGAGAGGATCTCCATATTTGTTCTGCTAGCCTCGGGTTAACTTTTTCAGTGTTGAGGGTAGCAATATACCATGGTTGCGAGTCTTTATTGGATAGTTTTTTTATATGGAGGGGTGCAGTTGGAGGGGGGAGAGATTCAAGCTGGCTAGATTCATCATCTGCAATGATAAGACCTAAAATCACACCCTTGTTATGTGTGGGGCTGTCAAAGATTTGTATCAAGTTGAGGTCAGTAAGAAATGTTTAGAGGCTGTTAACTATGGGGTCATTCAGACCATCCCAGTGGAGGTTGGAATCACAAAGGAAGAATCGAGTGCCATGTTGACCGGTGTTTGTTGTGATGCTTTCCCTAATTTGCTCTACGAAGGAAAGGTTATCTCTGGGTGGATAATAGAACATGTGTAGATTACAAAGAGGTTTGTTGTTTCATGCAATGTCCATACAAAGATATTCGCAGGATGATAGGGCAGAGGACTGTGACTGTGTAACTGAAAGGCTGATGCAGTGAATACATGCAATGACTCCCGCTACTCTGTCAAGACTAGTGATGTCATTAGTAGGAGAGACTAGTATGTCAAAGTTATGTGCTGAGGAACCATTTAGCCAAGTTTCTGTCAGGATGAGTCTGTCAGGATCATGCACTAGAGTGAGATCAGAAATGAGAGCAGGATTGTGCCATGTCTTGCAACCAATCTACAATTGAGAAGAATACATTTCAGAAAGGATTGGGGCTACCTGAATCAGTCTGGGTAAGGGTAATTCTCTGAGATTGGATTTGTTTACAGCTCTATGGTTTGGTTTAGATTCTCTTTGTGTATTTGCAGAAATGGATTGGATTTGACTCTGTTTGTCAATGCTCTGATGGTGCACTGAGTTGTATGATAGTAGGTGGGAGTGGATATCACCCCTGATGATGAGTCTTTGTCAAATCTAGTGGGTCTAGAGGGTGAGTTGAGGCAGGGGACGTTTCGCCATCTTGACTGCATTCACTTTGGGAAGGATGAGATCGGGTTGATTGTGGGGTGAGTTGCTGGCAAGATACAATAGATGATAGTTTGTTTAGGTTCATGTGTAGTGAAATTCGGATTCCTGATTGACACTTGGTTGGTACTAGATTTTGTGTTGATATGTATAAGGCATTGCAAATCTGTCTTAAGATGATGTAAGGTTTGTGATATCTCATCTAGCTGCTAGTAGGATGTGTGAGGATTCAGTAGTCTCTTATAGTGTGGGGAAAGTAGGCAGGGGGTGTTGATGTTGAGGTAGTCGAGTATTGTATGTAAGCGGGGTAAAGTGTAGGAGGAGTAGCCTCCATAATGGGGTCTTAGGATGTGGAGAGTGGAGGCGATGGTATGTTGTTTCGTGTGAAGGTGTACTGCACTTGAAAGTAAGGGCATGTATTCGGAGGTGACTGTGCACTCCCGATTGGGAGGTGAGATGTACAGGTATATAGTGTAAGATAGGAGTAGCGGACAAGCTGGTGAGTGAGGTACTGAGTTTAGGCATTTGAGATACTATGGGTTGCAGCATGTAGGGGGTCATTGGAAGGCTCAGACGAAGTAAGTAATTTTCAGGTCTATGTGACTCTGAGGTAGTTGCTCTAGGTGTGAGTTGTAGATGAGGAGTTTCACTTTGATTTCAAGAGGTGGCCTCGAATCCTCTTGGAGATGTATGTGAATACATATTACGTGCCTGGTTAGAAAGGACTTGGGAGGGAGAGGGCAAGTTTGAGGCTGCAGCTTTTTTGATAGGAGGGAATATTTTCTCAAATAGCTCTAGCTTACGATCCGAGGCTTGGTTGAGGATTGTCCCATTATTGTAGATGGAGAAGGTTGCTTCAGCTTTATAGAACAATGACTGGGCAACCAGGTGTCTAGACCATGTGTAGTATTTTTAGATGCAGAGATCTGAAGCATTTAGTGTAAGGCTTATCTCCAGTGTGCACTTCTTCTCATATAAAGGATGAGGTCACATATAATAGTCCCTTTCTTTATGCAGATGTAAGGGTAAGAGAGAAGGGTTTCTGGATGAGTTTCTAGAAATTTGTGCTTCAACTTGTTAGCAGCCTTTTTGTTAGGTTCTGGCGGTAATTGATTGTATGAATATGTTTGCCAAATTGTTTTAGCTTGGAGGCAATTGTTATCAATGGATCCATATTGGAGCAGTATGAGTCTACATGGTGTTCTATAGAGAGCGGGGATTAACCTAGGGTATGATAAGCAATTAATTAAATTACCTGTCCTATTCAGGTGATTGTGGGAGGGGGGAATAAAGTGAGAGAGAAGGGAAATGGCTTGTGGGTTTATCGTTTAGTGCGAGCAGAGATTAGTGAGGGTCAGGAAATAATGATGGTCATAAATGGTGATCACAGAGCATGCACCAATAAAAGATGACCACCAGTTAATATGCCTTTGTTTTAAGATAGCTAACTCAATAGGTCATATTCTGTTTACTGCATATCAAACTGTGTAGAGATCTATGTTAATATTCAAGGTTTACACATGAATTTAGATAATGAGAATTATGGTTTGGGAAGATACTTGAAGTGGACTCTATGATATGCCTGTGAGAAGAAAGGTTCTTGTCTTTTTTACTTCTGGTCAGGTGGGGGGTAGATTGAAAGAGTTGTTCAATTGATTCTATGCATTCTGGTGGATTGAGTTCTATGTTCGTTTTATTTGCAAGAGGAGCCATCCGCCATTTTGTAGGTGGGTGGGCGAGGTGCATGGGAAAATGAAATGCCCGACATTTGTGTGTATAGTTGCAAAGAGTAGAGCTCAACCCCACATGAGGGCACAGACAGTGGTCGACACTATCAGGCTGAAACCATTTGCACTGTCGAGGAAGTGTTTGCCTTAAGTACGAGGATAGGTCAAATGCATTACTAATCTTAGATCTGGATACTCCAGTATACAGCCCACGATGCAAGTAGATTCAGGCTGCCGCACCAGAACCAAGTGCCCTTAAGAGCAGTATCTCTTGCTGCGATCCAACCATTACGGTTTTCCCCAGAGGGCCACAGCGGCGCTTGTCAAGGCAGTGTGGCTGGGGGAACCCTGGGACATTACTTGCCTCCGTGTCTTCAGAGCACCAGTAGCGGTGCTCGGCCAACCCAGGAAATTGTATATCACTTCAAAGGTCCCCGTGACAGAACATGGCAATTTATAGTGTTGCATGCAAACCAATTGGGCATCTGAGAACAGAGACAGGACGGCTCAGCTGCCACCAGCCCCTAGAAAATCATCAGTGGTTCTCCAGCTGATCAAAGGCAGTGCAGTGACATGTCCCAAAGCCACACCCACAGGAGTCAAGGAACAATGGCGGGCCAGCCTGTCGGCAATCGGCGCTGGGCTAAGCTGCCCACCCCTCGCCGGGTCTCAGCCTTGAATCGCAACTTGCCAGTCAAGAGCTGTATCCTGGCCACCAGGCGAGTTGGGAGCTGATGGGGGATCCACCCGAAGCCGACCACCGAAACATCAAATGGTCGGAGGCAGCGCAGCACCAATTCCCTTTGCAAGGCAGAGCTACATACCATTTACCAGGCCATGTTTTTCCTGCATCCAGGCAATAATTGTCAATACTGGGCAGATTGAGAGGGGGGGACAGGGCAAACTGGATATCAGAACTCCCCCGGTAGGATGTTGTGATGTTACAGGCCAGCCAGCCAACTCCGGGGTTGCTGGGAAGGCGGAGTGCTAGCAGGGGAAGTGATTAGGAGATCAGCAAGGGATCACCAGCAAAATAGGAAGAGGTCTCGCCGAGACCTCAACTCAGGACCCAGGCACCTCCTTGCAGGCTGCAGAATCACTGCTCCAGCGATCGGTGAGATGGGCCATGAGCCAGCAGATTATACTCTCCGAATCGGTGGAATAAGTCTTAAATTTTAAGTGAGTAGATCCAGGTACATCCAAAATAGTTCCTGTGTGTTCCTAGTTGGAAAGAATAGAGGCAAAAGGATAGAGGTTGGGGTATGCCAGAGATATTCACTGATTAGTGATCCCCTACCCGGCAGCTTCCTTTTGGTCCTTCCACCTTGGCAGCCATTGAAAGACACCTTGTTCTACTAATCATTCGAATAACATTACTGACATTTGTGTCTCCTTTCTATTTATTGTGGACAAGTACAAATGAGAGAACGAAAGGGGGTGACCTGCTACCATGATCCCTTAGAGGGTTGAGAGAGTTGTCTTCTGGGGTGCCAAATCACTTGTCTCTCTGGATAAGTTAGGAGGGCAAGTGAGGCGCTATAAGTTAGTCAGATTCGGGCACATAGATACTGATGTGGTATGGTGACTAAGTCCCTACATACTGATGTTCTATGGTCCTAACCGTAGTTCTGTTACTGAGCAGAATCCCTGCAAATGGGGAAGGCAAAGTTAATGCTTTTTCAGTTTTCCAAAACTAATTGTAGGATGGAGGACTGCACTGGGTGCCTAGATGGATGTTGCTACAATAGTCCAATCAAGACAGAACCAGAGTCCTGTATCCTCCATTGATTGATTCAAAGAGGATGAAAATTCCTCTTTAACATTATCATTTGAGAGACGGTACTGCTTATTACAGTATCAAATTAAGGCTCCTACGCGAGATCAGAATCAAATAAAGCTACAAGATGTTTTATAATCTCTGGGTTTTTCGGGGCAAATAAATATAATTATTGGCCTATCTCAGTTCTGAATTTAATCAGACTAAGCAAGTTTTCATTTGTCCTCCAATGGGTGTTTTCCTCATATCTGTGCTCTTATTATATCATGTCAAATAGTGGATTGTATATTTGCACTAAAAGTGGTTCGTAATAGACTTAATCCCCACAAAACATGATACATGTTTTGTTCAGTATCTCTAGGAGTAAACTGTGTCTTGCTGGTATCCTTTGTAATGGAATAAAAGTGACCATTCCATTCTACGGCTAGGTCTACAACTCTGAATCAAGAACTCAAACCTTTCAGTAATATGTGTTGATCTCATGTGTCTTACTAGCAGGAATGTGGCCAGAAAGCAGACACCAGATTGAGTAGCAGCTGAAGTTATTCTATAGAGTAGGGTAGAGGTCTTTTGTCTGAGTAGATTCCTACTTGATTTGGGAGTGATTACGAAATGCTTTGGCCTATGTTCATAGCACAAGACAAGTTATTTGCATTTCATGGCTTATGACAGATTGTTGTAGGTCTAGCTAGGGCTGGGCTCATTTAACATAGTACTGATGTTTATTTTGAAGCACACTGTGTACTGTCTGCTTTTTTATAGCTGAATTACCACTGTGATTTTAATAAGCACCTACGTTAAGGTTTAAGGTTCTGCAACTGCAATTTTAGCATAGATTTGTTCTATCATCTCATATTTTGAACAGTATTGTAGGGCTTTTTATGGAAGGAATTTTGTATTGCCCTTTTTAAGCTATGTCTCTAATCGCATCTGTAGTTTGATTCTATTTGGCTGACCTAAGAAAATGTGGTTTACATGTAGGTTCATATATTGACATGGGTAAATGGAGGCAGTAATACTGGGCACCATGTCGACCCAGGAGAGGCCTATGTGACTTGTGATGTCTCAATAAATTCTATATTATCTGTGTTATATAAATGTCAATCTTGTAAATGAATTGGGTTTTGTGATGAATGTTTGTGAATGGTTTGCTTTAACTGTTTTATACTGCTTTTATGGTCTTCAACTGAAATAAGTATATTACAATGATTCTATAATCTGTGAATTTGCTTTGCAAGCTCCCCTTCCATACTTTTTCTACCAAAAGAGAGATAGAAAATAGGATGACAGAAGAAAAGAATCTTTATGTGTGCTGCACATTTCTTCAGAGGTGAGTTATGATTGCTTGGCTAAGAGCTTTAGTAATCAATCCCTCTTTTAGGGAGCAATTGATGGTATCTCTCAAGCCTAGAAGTTGGGATGCATATGTGTTAGGGATGTATATGATGCTTTGATTCTGAAAATAGCAATGCTACATCAAAGTACTTAGGTGAAAGTCCACTGAGGTCCACATGGGCAACTCACAGAGCCCATCCCTACTGAAGGGGAGTGAGACGGACATGTGTACTTGCACCCACCCTGTTCTCCCTCTATGTTAAAGATTTCGTGGATTATTTGAAAAAATGTAACCATGACTGCCCAAAGCTCTGTGGGGTTCCTGTGCCTGCACTATTGTGTTACAGACACCGAAAAACCTGCAAAAATTACTTGACAGTTTTAATGGGTATTGCATAGTCAAAGGCTTAGAAATCGATTCTAGTTAAGCTAAATATATGGCCATCAGACCCCCATAAGGCCTTTAGGTAAAATATTGCAGTCTGGGAGCAAAAAATAGAGTATGTAAGAAACATTAGCTATTTCGGTATAGTGCTCGACTCTAGGCATCTATGGCTCCCCCACATAAATAATTCTGAAGCTACCCTTGCGCACAGCTCAATGGCTAACATTGAAAAACACCAAACTACCACATCTAAAGCAATCTCACTGGCACCTTGTATTATGTTAGAGGGTAAGGCCCACGTAGCTAGCAGCTCATTTCTTACTTTGTCCTCACAAATAACATTTTCAGCTGTGACCTTTTGCACACATTTGCACGAACAACAGTGTTGGATTTGTTTCTCTGAAACAAAACATGTTTTTACATCTAGCTTCGCACAACATTATCATAACACCCTGAACATCATGTACAAGGTCTCGTTTCGCACTACGTACAAATGTCATCACTATCTTTATCCACGGGGCGACAGGGCTATCTATATATCCATAACATTACTAATCAATGCGCATGTCACAAGGCTGCTTTCTATTATAAAAGATGCGCATCCTGATAGAGTAGGAGAGAAGGTACTTCTACTGATACCGAGGGTCTGTGCATGCTGAGAAATCACCACACCGCTGTCTGACATCTCGTGAGAGGTGTTCAGTGCATGACCAAGATGGGGTCCTTCACTCTATCCTATCGGGTAATGGGGTTGGATCGTCCCATGGGGGGATTTTTGGTGCCACACCTACACACGCTCTTGGTCCATTTAGAGTACGGTTTGCTTAGCAGGAGTATGCTAGGTAACTGCCTTGTTTATAAGCCTGCATATATACATTGTTTAGCACCATGTTAGAACTATATCTACTATTTACACTTTTGGTTCATGTAATCACATTTATCTTCTTCTGTCTACCAATTATTACAGCACACGTATTTTATGCAAGAAAAACGTTGGTTCAATAAATATTATTAAAAACGCCCCACTGTGTATTCTCTGAGAATCAGTAAGCAGGAGTGACTGAGCGAAAGGTACTGTTCTGTTTCCAAAATTACTGAGGGGTTACAATTGTCATGTTCAGTGGTTGCCAGAAAGCCATTTGCTTCCTGGTAGGTTAGGGGGGCTTACGATGGCACTGTGAGCTAGCTGGTCTATCAGTCAAAATATACTGTGGGGGTGTCCGGAATGAGTTTTGACACCATGCCCTTAGTTGGCTCAAAGATGTGGTATATACCAATGTTAGTGTAGTGCAAGACACAACCAGGATATTTTTTCTTGAATTCTATATAGTGGAGTGGTTAGAGGCGGCAGACCCAGAAGCAGAGGACGGCCCGGGACCAGGGTTCAATTCCCGATGTGGCAGGATCGTGAACCAGGGTCAGCTGACTCTATAATTCTCGCCTCGGTGCCTACTCTAACCAGGGATCACACTCGGCAACTCTGGGCATTAACTTGCCTCATCTCCACAACGCCCCCCCACAAACGCCGGGGATGCCTGGTTTCACCTTGGAGATACCCAGTAGGGAACATCTCACAGGGAAAGCCAGGACGGGTTCCCCAGCGGTCTATAGCGCCAGGACACCTCCGGGTAGCAGTGCGCTTTACAAGACACACACATTTACATTATATACAGAAAGCCAATACAGTGGAACCTACAAGATCCGCCAATACCACACTTTCATGCAAAAATGCAGTTGATATTATGTCATCATTTAACAGAAGCACCAAATATAGATAATCCTAGCCTAAACCCACCAACCCACCAACACATCTATTGATTTTACTGAAACATCGAAACTACTCAGTAGCTAGTCAAGTCAAGTCAAGTCAGCAATTTGTATAGCGCGCTACTCACCCAGAGGGTCTCAAGACGCTTAAGGGAGAGGGGTACGCTACTGATCGAACAGCCAGGTTTTGAGTTGCTTTCTGAAGGAGAGGTGGTTCTGTGTGAGACGGAGGTGGGTGGGGAGTGAGTTCCATGTCTTTTTCACAATTGTGAAAGATTCACAATTGTGATCTTCTTCCGCAACCCACCAGCACATCTATTGATTGATTCTACTGAAACATCAAAACCACTCAGTAGATAAACTATTGTGATATTATTCTGCAACCCATGGAGGGCCAAGCTCTTTGAAAATGTCAAAATCTTGTACCTCAACAGCACGCAGAAAATGTTTCCATGGCACTAGACCCTACTTATTAGACAGTTACATGACCTACTAAAGCAGACATTTATTTATGTCCTCTCAGCATCTTTTAATTTCTCCTCCAACTTTCTGTCTCAATGTCATTGAATCCGCAACAGTGCAGAAGACAAATCCACTGGCAGTGTTTTACTCTCAATTGAAGACGCAATAGACTCTTCTGGCCAACGGCACTGCTTCTTACTTGCCCAGCATCAGTTCTGTATTATCAGCCCCTCTCACATTTATTCAAAAACCACAAAATTAAAGGTTAACTAGATGAAAACATGCTTCTCTCAATCCAAACATTTTTCCTTGTCACCCTTGCAAGTTACCCCTGCAACTCTAACCTACTTATGAAAGTGTGTCATGTTCAGAATGCACAACTGGTTAGTGGTATGCAATAGCATGTTCTGCATGTTCAAATGCATATCCACCAGTGTTAGAAATAGGGGTCTCTAGTTTGCAATGGTTTGCACCTTTGTTCAAAAAGGGACCCTTCCTTCGGGTCAGGGTAAGGGAGATACCCTTCTAAAATAACCCCTGCTCATCCCCTTGGTAGCTTGGCACGAGCAGTCAGGCTTATCTCAGAGGCAATGCACGCTTTGGCGGCCGTCTAGGATCGGGGGTCGATGGAGCTTGCGTCGATGGCCTGCGGCTGCGATGTGGGACAGGGCGGTGCTGCGTGTAGCTTTAGAGCAGTGCCCCCAGACCACGGTGCAGACCACGGTGGCGATGTTAGCTGACAGCGGCATTGTCAGTGAGATCAGGGTGGTGGAGTGAAGCATGGTGGTGCAGAGTGCGGTGCCCACATTTCGCATCATCGGTCGTCGTCGGGGAAACCAGTGTTGCGGTGGGAAGTGCAGCTATGCCCTCTGCGGTGCCTTCTGGTCACATAACCGCCAGAGGTCTTGGTGACGGTGTTGGGTTGCGGTTTCCCTCTTTGGCAACTGAGACACGCTGACCCAGAGGCAGTACCCAGAGGTAAGTGAATCGTTGCTGTCCCTGAGACTTCATTAACAGGATGCAATCTCTCAGTTCAGTCCTTTCACTGCCCAAGGCAGAAGCAGCAACTGCAGGCCAACCCAGCAAAGCAATAAAACTGCAAAGGGGTAATAATCCTCCTGGTAAATCTTCCAGCTCGTCTATTTGGCAGCTTCCGTGATCCCAGAGAGTTCTAAAGTTCTGGGATCTGGGTTCCAATATTCATACTCAGTTTCTCTTTGTTCTTTTGGCCAGGGAGTGTTTGTGCTCAGCCCAACCCACTTCGGTCCTCTCTGGCCAAGCTTCCCGGCAGGAGATGGAGACAGCATTGTCCAAGGTAGGCCAGGCCTATTCAGGTGCAAGGAATTTCCTCTCACTACTCTAAATGCAGCATAGGTCTATTCAGCCCAGCCCTGACTCATCCAGGAGAGGCAGGACACACCTCAACCCCCCCAGTGGATGTCTGAAGAAAATGCACATCCCCAGCCGCCTGTCACTCCAAAGCCAGACAGTCAATCCACGACACAGCAGAGGCACACTCGATGGCTAAGCAAGAACATACCTACCTTCTAAAAGCGATATTTTCAAACACAGAACATACAAATCATCTTTACTAAAAGATGCATTTCTACATTCTGAGTTCAGGTCTACTAAACTCCATTTCTCTATCTTATCCCAATGGGAAGACATACTCATAAGATGTTATAAGTAAACTCCCTTTCTATTCTATCGGACAGATCACCTTTCAATAGTGTAAAATGAAATACACTGTTTTTCAGTATCAACATGTCACCCATACCAGTACATTTCATACCTTTCACATACATTGCACCCTGCCCATAGGGGTACCTTGGGCCTACCTTAGGGTGGACATACATGTAATAAAAGAGAAGGTTAGGGCTTGGCAAGTAGGTGCACTTGCAAAGTCGACATGGCAGTAACTACTACGTGCAGACACTGCAGTGGCAGGTCTGAAAACCCTTTCTAAGGCTGCTTTAGTGGGTGGCACAATCAGTGCTGCAGGACCACTAGCAGCATTTGGATTACAGGCCCTGGCATCTCAGTGCCTGTTACTAGGGTCTAACCAGTAAATCAAATATGCCGATCAGGGAAACACCAATCCATAATACAATTTGCTATAGGAGTACTTGCCCTTTAACACTAGACAACAGTGAGAAAGTGCGCAGGGACGCACAACCAGCAAAAACAGAGTCAAAATCAGGAGGTCAGAAAGCAAAAAGACAGGGCGAACATGCCAAAAGATGCCAGGTCTAACAACCAGCCAAGCTATTCTAGCTCCATATGAATAGATTCAGAGTCTCTTAGAGCGATACCAACTATAGATTGTGAGAATGCTCTGTGCTGTTTCTTCCAATTTATCTCTGGCCAATAGACCTTGATCAAGTTGATAGTAGCCTGAGAGGAAAAGGGGTCAACAACAATTTAAATCTCAAAGTACAGTGTGATCATTAGGACCACACAATAATAGTCTGAGTTGATAAATTGAATGTAAAAGATGTATTACAAACTCAAAGCCAGACTAATACAAATCAATCTCAAGAACATACTATAAAAATATAAGATTATTAAAGGAAGACCAAAGCATCATATAATTTTGGTCCTCAAGAGCAAAGAGCATATAGGAATTTTTGTAGTAGCTATGCAGAAAATAAGGAGAAGAATTTGATGACTAGATGAATGGTTTAAATCCTTCTCCCCATACGTGGATAAGAATCTCATCATCTGCTAAACCCTACACAAAGCCAAGGATAAGGAATACCCTATTGAATCTGAGAAGCAAGAAATGTATCAGAACCTCTGGGAGGTTCTATAGGTATGGAATGTATAGCATAAAACCACACAATCAGAAATGTCATGAGTATGTCCCCCTCCAAGTCTGAACGGAATCTGACTAACCCTAAGGTGGGTTCACTATTTAAAATGCACACAGAACATTCGGGAAATATGACCTCATACACAACATAGTACTTTTACCATTCCTAAAAAACAACTTAGTACCTTGAACACTACTCCCATATTCCAATCCCAGCTTCAGAAACATCCTTGGGTTCCTCCCTTCATCTGATTGTACCAATGGTAACACTCCCTTTGTTCTTCATTAAAATGATTTGACGTTGTTAGTTCTTTCTCACCTCACTATATCAGAAATGCAATATGCTTTTCACTAACTAATGAATGCCTTTGGTCTGCACCTGCAGAGGAGAAAAACATGCAGAAAAAAGTGCACATTAGTTTTAAATGTTTCAACTGTAAGCATAAGGCACACATTTACACTAACTTAACAGTTCTCTTCTTAAACGCATATTAATTCTACGGCCTACATATAATCCAATAAATGAAATATTTAATAAAAAAATCAAACTGTATTATACTGTACTCTTATATGTGGCACAATAAATGAATACATGCAATTTTAAAAAGAAATGACAATTGGTCACAATTTATAAAGATAGTATTGAGCACACATTTGATGTATTCTCACTAATCCTTGGGAAATGTTATGTTAGCATGTTTTGTATAGCGCACAGCTGCCTCAGCATAGAGGCGTCCCAGCACTGAAGCAGAACATAGAGGTTGGAATCAGAATAAGGCACTAGGCTGTGGGGAAAAGATGAGTTTTAATAGCTCTGTGAAAGGCCATGCAGTTCTCTGTGGCAGGCGTGGGAAATAGCAGAGCATTCCTAAGCTTGGCAGCCAGTAAACGGAAAAAGCGTCTGCCCGACTGTGCCCTCCTTATACGAGGCAAAGTCGCAAGATGTTGTCCCGTTGAGCAAAGTTGGCGCGTAGGGGAGTAAGGTGACAACAGACTGGACAAGATGGCTGGAGAGGAAGATTTCAAGTTTTTGAATGCAGTGCAGAGGACCTTAAATTCCACTCGGTTAACAACAGGCATCCAGTGCATCTGACGGATTACCCTAGAGGTGGGGCAGGTTCTTTGGAGACCCAGCAGGGTTCTAGCTGCCGCAGTTTGAACTCACTGTAATCTCATGGTTTAGGTCTTGTTTACCCCTAAGTGCAGTGCATTGGCATAGTCCAGTCTAGATAAAATGGATGCCTGAATGATCATTTGCCTGACAGATGGGTCAAAACACCCAAGCAGCAGTTTAAGCCCCCGAAGTATGCCAAAGCAGGTCCCTGCAAATTTTTAATTTGAAACTAAAATCTGAGGTCCGAGTCGATCCAGACACCAAGATCTTTCACCACCTATTTAAGAGTAGGTGCAAAATCCAATATGGCTGGCCACCACCAATCCCCCCACAGCTCCTGATGATTTCCCACCAGCAGGACCTCTGCATTAAATGCATTTTAAAGCACCACCTTACAATCTAAACCTATAAAAGATTAATATCAGCAATCCAGCTGTAGCCGAAAAGGAAAAACATTAATATGCACCCAAATATATCAGAATACACAGTAAATGTGCTTCCTATACATTTGGTGGACCACATCTCATAGGTATGTTTGCAGCATGCAAGTATATAAGGCTAAATGTAAATATATTTGTGGCCCAACCAAACGTAAAAGGGTAGAACCAAAATGATGCTACTCCAATTGCTAAGCAAGTTAAACTTTGCACAAATGTCATCTCAAAAGTCCTAAGAGATAATGCCCATGACTGATATGCAAAACAAAGATACTCACAACATAAAGAGTAAAATGGAGCATCATGCCTTATTTATAGTGAAATCTGGTGAATATGTTATAACCTTCACTTGGCTAGTGGTGAATAAGGTTCCTCTGGGAAGAGTTGTCTCTTCTGCCAGGCCTGACTGGACCTTTTCCAGATAGAGGTAAGGTGAGTGATGCCAGAGTTCTTGTTTTTAAATAATGCAGCCTGTGACCTACCTTCTCATTTCACAAAAAGTGTATACAAGATTCCTTGGACTCCACACCCATTTTACGCAGTAGTACACATTTGCATGTTTTCCGAATTGACTCAAATGTATTCAGTATGGTATAGTCGTTTCCAACAGGTGGGCAGATGCAAGCTCTTGCTGGGGTTCACAAGAGACTCCTCCATTTTTGAAATTTGAAATAGCGACTGTGGGTGAGCCAGGACACTGTGCAGCTATGTGTAGTTCTGTTTTTCTGAGAGCCACTGACATAACTTAGAGAAGGTAGCAGCACCAACAATGATCCAGAAGGTCTCCTAAGTTCTTTTCTAAATTAGCCCCTCTTTCTAGGAAAGAGTTGAAGATTGCCATGGCATCTTTCAGCTGTAGCCCTGGGCCATGATTAATTGTGATTTTGCTTTTTTATTTTTGATTTAATCAGGACTTTTCCTGAGAATGAAGATGGGAAACGGTTGACATAGCTCCAAGCTGAAACCCATGAGAAAAATGATTCAGGAAGAGTCTGGCTACTGAAAGTGAATTATCTTTGGGTCAAACAGGAATCTAAAACTGAGGAAGCTATTCCTACTAGTAACATGATTCTCTTCTGGTATTTGTTTTCCATTAGACCCTATTTATCAGAGTGTCAGGCATATTCTTAAGAAGTGTCAGACTCCTAACAGGATCTCCAGATTCATAGTGGCAGTATCATAAAGCTACACAAATGGATCCCATGTCAGTAACCCTACTTTGACTAGTCTGCATTTTTAGAGATGATATTAGTCCCCATCAACCATTCTTGAAAAATAACTACATTTACCATTATTTGTTTCTGAGAACAGGAGCTGTGAGAATCTGTGAGAGGTTTAAATCAAAACTGTGCTGGCCTGAGAAAAAGGGATTTTAAATGTATGATATTTACAGTTCTGCCTTGATTCAGGTGATTCTGATGTAAAGTTACGTCCTTAGGAGCTACAGGATTCATGCCATTCATTAATTTGATGATGGTTTGCAGGTTTTTAATCCAATGTGGCTCTTGGTATCCTTCTTTGAAGTCAGAGAAAAAGTAAGAAGAAGAATGGATATGCCCTCCATGTGTAAAAACGGAAATAAACAGGTTAATCCCTGAAGACCAAGTTAGTTAAAAGAATAAGAGTTAATGAGTATGATTACATAAAATCAACTAAAATCACATAGATGTATCAGGTGTTATCAAATTATCAATAAGGCTCTTGCTGATATGTCCAAGTCAAGATTTATTAAGGACTGGGACACTCTTTTGCCCAGTTACAACTAGGTGAAAATTGCATGTGGAGGTTCACGGGGGTGAAATTACTGTTACTAGTAGATATCTCTGAGTAGGATTCCACCTATTATGAGTTAGACCCTTCAATCTAAGATTGGTAAGAATCTTTGTACTAATTCCGCTAGCGTTCCCACATATTTTCTTTCTATGTTTTATTGCACTATTTTTTAGTTCCTGTCCCAACTGGGCAATATGCTACAAATATATCCCAGAGTGGTGTGCTAAAAAAATCTAAAAAATAGTTGATCTCCTGTTCAATCAAATGTATCTTCCCCTCTGTCCAATCACACCCCAAGCAAACGAATTCTGGCCTCAAAACGGATGAACGAATAATCCCCTCTCTCTAGGACAGATCTTAATCCACTTCCAGGGGTGATAGGCTCTTATTTGTCTGTGTCACTGTTTTGTTCGAAGGAGTTAAGTGTTATGTCTTCCCATTGATAGGTATATGTGACAGGAAGAACAAGGAGCTTGGAGAATTTTGAGGTAAAGGTGTAAATGACCCGGTTACAAATGGGGTTGCTGGATGGCTAGAGTTTATACCTAAGCTAGGCACAAGCCACCACTCTAGTCTGAGAAAGTAAGTTTGACACCAAAGATCACCTGTTCTCACGTTCTGGTAGTTTGGCCCAAAGCAGTCAGGCTTATCATCAGAGTCAATGTGTTAAGCATTTGATCAACACACACACACACACACAAATCCAATAAATACACCACCATAGAGACTCCACACAGGATTATATAAATATATGGAATATTGTACATAACATAGACCAAAATGACATGAATCATAAATACTGTGCATACTATGCAAATCCTGAGTCAGTACCAATTATCCTAGCTATGCAAGAATCAAAACAATATACATGATTGAATCAGTGCATGGAATGCAGCAGTTAGTTTAGAATGGAAACACATCTCATTTTGGGCTTTTCAGAAAGTACACCCCATTAGACTGTATGAGGCCAGAATTATAGGAACCATAAACACTGTACATGTAAGTCAAATTACTTAATGTGAATCACATATACTGTTAAAACTATACTGAGCAAAGCATTCTTCTGTTATGTGTTATACAGTAAATGAGCACAAAACATAGGGCACTGGGGCACATGCTACAGTTATTACAGTAATCCACAGTTGCTAAACACACAGTCACCTCTCTTAGAGGCTTAACGGTCACCTGAAATACCCCATACACAATCGACCTCAGATCAGATCAGACCAGTCCATGCCGGGGGAACACCAACCTTGAGGGTAAGCCAACTGCCCCTCTCTTACTTGTTCTCCCCAGAGTTGAGACAGCTGCATAACCTGCACACAACCAGGCAGGCAAGGGCTGCAGTATGGGGTGATCTCCCACCTCTGTAGGATCGGCAACAGCATATAGCAATGTCTCCATCGATAGTAACCCCTGCAGCTAGGTGGAGGTCTCAACATTGCGAATTTTTGGGAAAATTGTGTGCAGAATCGTCATGCGACGATTTTTGCCTTTGCTTGATGATTCGTCACAAAAATTTCCAAAAAAGTGCCTCTGTGATTCTTGTTGCACATCAAAAGTTGATCCATCATCCGGGGCCGAGAAAAAGTGGGGGTAAAAAAACATACGTTTCCCATGTTAATTCCCATAGGACCTTTAAACAAGGCTCCAGCCCAAACTGCTAAACTGAATTACACCAAATTTGGTAGGTAGATGCATATATAGGGAAGTGCCTTTTTTGTGATTTGGTTTTAATCAGTTCAGTTGATGCAGAGTTATTAACCAAAATACAAATTTGTATATATAGGGACCTGGATTCCCGTGCTCAAATCTGATTGGCTGTCAAAACTTCAATCTAGGAAGTGTTGGCAGCCATCTTGAGACTCAGCTTGAGCCGAGTACCAGACAAAACATTAAAAAAATACCCTGACCCCTTAGTCCAATTGTGGAGGTCCCACAGGGACCCCGCAGGGCCAAAAAAGCATTTTTTAACAAATTGTCAGTGGGAGTTGCGCTGGAACAGTGGCTCCCTCTGTAAATAAAAAAACAAAGCCAGAAGCGGGGGCTTTTGTAGTCTTAAACCCCCAGGGAATGAGGAGGTATAAATGGAGGGGGTACATTGGGCCCCCTCTCCAGCTTACAAAAGCCCCAGTACTACCACCTCCATGGGGTACTGTTTTAAATTCATGTGGGGGTTGCCTGCCATGGGACCACCACATTCCCAAGGCATTAACAATATGTATGTGGGCCAACCTGCGCTGCAGGAACCGCCACCTCCCAATACACAAATATAACATTTATGCTGGGGCCACCAGGGACCGCCACCTCCCCAGGGCTAATCATAATCCTAATACTGGGGGCTGAGGGGCCCCTCTCAGCCCCAGGGACCACCAACTCCCAGGGCTAACTATTGCAATGGAGGGTGGCTGTGGGGCCCCCTCCTGGAGCCATCGATGGCCCCGGGGACTATCAACCACAGGGCCAATGCCTGCAATGTCCCAGGGTGCCCATTCCCAGGACATAGCTGTTTGCTGTGACTTAACAAGAGCTTTACCGCACCTGTCAAGCCACAACAAACCACTCTGCTCTCAGCAAGGAGAGCTCAGAAATGCTCTTGCTTGCTGGAAATGGCGCAATATTGCTTTCAGACACAGGGATCTGCATGTTTAGCAGCGCAATATGTCTGAAAGCAATGCTGGCTCTCAAAGGAGGGGGAATCCAGCAGGAATCAAAGGGCCGTTGAGGTCCCACCGCGATCCCTGGGGCAGAAGAGGGAAAATACTGGGCAGAAAGAGGCAAAATGAAGGTCAGCAGCAAGCAGAAAGAGGCCAAATAAAGGAGAAAAATTAGCCGAAGGAGGCAGAATAAAGGTCACAAACAAACAGAAAGAGGCCGATAGACATCAGAAACGAGCAGCAAGAGGCAGAAAGAATGTCAGAAACGAGTAGAAAAGGGCAGAATAAAGGTCCGCAACAAACAAGAAGAGGCAAAATAAAGGTCAGAAATGAGCAGCAAGAGGTAGGATGAAGGTCAGCAATGAGTAGAATGATGCAAAATAAAGGTCAGCAATGAGCAGAAAGAGCAGAAAGAGGCATGACAAAGGTCAGAAACGAGCAGAAAGAGGCAGACTAATGGTCAGAAACTAGCAGAAAAAGAGAAAATAAAGGTCAGCATCAAGGATGAAGAGGAAAAATAGAGGCAAGCAAGGAGCAGTAAGAAACAAAATAGAGGCCTGCAACAAGCAGAAAGAGGCAATATAAAGGTTAGAAGCAAGCAGAAAGAGGTCCACAAAGCCCCTGAAATATTTTCAGATTAAGCCACAGGGAGGTCTGAGAGGACCCCCATGTAAAATCTAAATAGGCCCCAGGGAGGTGGTGGTCCCCGGGGCAGCAGGAAGAAGCCCCAGGGAGGTAGTGGTGTCCAAGGAAATATTAAGCCCCAGGAGGGATGTCCCATGTGACCTTATTAAAACAATGCCCTTGGGATAATTAACAAGGTGCGGCAGCCCGCGCTTCATAATTTAAAACATTGTTGGCAGGTATCGGGCATCCTGCCGAAAATAAAAAAACATGAAATGCTTTGTTTGGCCCTGCAGGGTCCCTGTGGGACCCCCAAAAGAGGCCTGGAGGTCAGGGTGTGTCTACCCTGCCCCCTTTTAATGTATTGTTACATTTTTTCTGCGACTCAGTTCAAGCTGAATCATAAAACGGCTGCCAACACTTCCTAGATTGAAGCATTGGCAGCCAATCAGATCACAGCACAAGATCAGTAGGGGTTGCGAACCATTTGTGTCAGCAGTTGTATATCTGAAAAACCTTTAATTAACTCTGTAACTACTGAACGGATTTACACCAATTCACAAAAAGGATGCTTTCTGGCCCAACAGCTACCTTTCTACTAAACTTGGCTTAATTCCATTCAGCAGTTCGGGCTGTAGCCCAGTCTAAAGTTACCATGGAAATTATCATGGGGAGAACACATTTTTGGACCACCTCTTTTTCTCAGTTCCCACTTGATGGATCACCCCAAAACTTTCAAGACTGCAGTAACTAGTTAGGAAAATTTTGCGAGGATTCGTCAAACGATGCCAAAGTTATTGGCAAATGCAAAAGCACTTTTCCTATGGAGAGTACATCCTAACTATAACTACCTACTGGGGAACACCAGTAGGTGATTTATTTATTCTGGATACATAAATGTGGAGTTAAAAATAGTAAATCTATATTTCCCTCTGTGGACTTAGCTTTCAATGTTTTCAGTCCATAAAATGTTGCCTGCGATATTAAGGTACAACGATATTCTGCTCTGCATAATTCAAACTACAACCCGCAGACTATGCATTCATCTTGAGCATGCATAGCATAACCTAAACGGATAGCCTTGTGGCTACACAGCCCTGCCAAGTACCATGCACTGTGTGTTAAGGTAATGCAAAATAATGTTTTTCCCTTCATCTCTGCACTAGTATTCAATGTTACACATAAATGATTAGCTCTGAAATGGGTCGAGGTGCATGCTCAGTTAATGTGCCCACTAGCTGTGCAGAAGCTGTTGAGCTCCACAGTCCGAGAGCCCATCCTGAGTCGAGCAGAGGTCGTGGTTTCTACGGATACTAGCATCACTTGCGAGTGCTGCATCCTTTCCTTCACCCCATCCCCTTCCAGACACTGTTGAAGTACTTCACAGAAGTCCGAACTAAAGAGGGAACAGGCTGTTTGAACGTTTTCTGTATGACATAGCATAAAACCTTTTTTTAGTTTAGGTATGGAATTCTGCCTATAAATAATTTTTTCAGCAAATTCAATTGTAGTTACATTCAATCAACTTGTCCATCATGTGAGCCATATGATGAGACTGTGGAACATTTTATTTTATTGTATCCTGCTTATTCCTCTTTTTAGAGAGCATGGATAGTTTTGATCTGTGGAATCGTATGGATGACACAACTGAAGGAAGCAATCAGGATCCAAAAAAGTGACAATACTAGATTGCTAGTCTTTGCATCATCTAAATAATTATTGTATAACCTGGCTACAGAGATGTAGAAATATGAAATAGGACACAACTTTGTTTCATTTAAAGTATACCATTTATGATTACCAGCCTTTTTTAAATGTTGATTTTCTGTTGGGTTGTTCAATGTTATATCGATGTAAGCTGCGGGGCAGGGGAGTCTTAGTATAAGTGGGATATTTGCGCTTTAATGCACTGGCACTTTTTAGAGCTTTTCAAACACACTGGATTAACGAATTAAAGTGGCCAGATATTGTGGTGTTTATTGTTACTACATTTTAGTATAAGATTATCAATTTTAATAGCCACAAGCACTTTCTTCTCTTTCTGCTAAATTGAGATTGTTGGTATTTTTTAATATAAGTGCTTTGTATTAAGGTTTTATTTGTTTGAGTGCACAAGCACTTTTTTATTTCATCTCTTCATACAGCCATTGCTATTTGAAAATGAATTTGTTGCACAAGCACCTACATGATCTTCCCCTTATTATTCGGTACTGTATTAATACTAGTTGTGTATTTTTCAGTTGTACTGATCTTGATTTTAAAATTAATTTAAGCAAACAAATTATCACAGGGTTGAGAAGGTTGTAATGTGTCTGTACTTTTACTCCTTATTGAATTAGCTGCTTATGAACCTTGTATACCTATGAAATATTTTTTGATTCATAGCAAACTGTGACATGGTTGATTGTTAGCACTGATGTAATGTGTGTAATAATTTATATTGTTAATATATATGCTATGGGTTGCTTTTATTCATTTCAGGTTGGCTTGGATGCTATTTTACGAATCCAAAGCTGTAATACTGTGCCGGGAGTGGTAAAAGGCATTGGCCATGTTACAGCTCGGCATCGATAAGACTGTACTAATGATATGCTTAAAGACTTTGCTGTAGAAATGGCAAAAGACTTTGTCCCTTCTATCTCGGCATGGATGGCACTGTGCTAATCCTATGCTTGAAGATTTTTTGATAGAAAAGGAGACATTTGAGGTGAGAAAATTTAGAGTGTCGCTGGTGTTGAGAGTAATCTATAATGGAGCTGCTTTCAACCCAAAGTTGATAACAATCCAGAGTTTTCTGCTTTTTTTTTTGCATAATGTATGCATCACTCTATGCCTGAAAGGGTTTTGTTTTGGCTTATATTGGGTGCTCCCTTGTGTTTGGACAAAGCTATACCTCACTGAAGACTTTTAATGAGAGCAAAACACATGTCAGGATATGCTTTTACTCATTTCAGGTTGGCTTGGATGGTATTTTACCAATCCAAAGCTGTAAAACTGTGCCTGAAGTGGTAAAAAGCTTTGGCCATTTGCCAGCTCGACATGGATAGCACTGTGCTAATTCTATTCTTAAAGATTTTGCTGTAGAAATGGCAAAAGACTTTAATCTTTTCTATCTCGGCGTGGATTGCACTCTGCTAATATTTTGCTTAATGACTTTGAGAGAAAAGCAGACATTTGAGGTGAGCAAATTTAGAGTGTTGCTTGTGTTGAGAGTGCTTTAAACTGGAGCTGTCTTCAACCTAAACTTGAGAACTACTCAGAGTTCTCTGCTTCCTTTTTTGCATAATTTATGCATCACTCTATGCCTGAAAGGGGTTGTGTTGATATATATATTACCTACCTGCGGTCGCCAGTAGGTACTTATAGTTAGGACCTACTTTCCATAGGAAAATAGTGTTTTGTTTTCTGTATATCTTTGGCGCCGGTTGACGAATCTTCGTGGAATTTTCAAAACTAGTGGTCCGCTCCGGTCAGCTCCTGTCTTGAAAGTTATGGGATGATTCTACAAGATGATTCTACAAGCGGGGGCTGAGAAAAAAGGGGGTTACACCAAATTTGGCAAAAAGGTAGGTCTTGTTTCAGAAATGTATAAATCCGTTCAGTAGTTCCTGAGAAATTTGAAAAAGAAAAAGTTTTGATATCTCGCAACCCCTCCTGAGAAAGAGCTTCACTGTGATTGGCTGCCAACACTCCAACCCTGGAAGTGTTGGAAGCCATCTTGTGACTCGGTAGAACCGATTCACAAGAAAACAGTAAAGCAAAGTTGAAAAAAAGAAAAGTGGGCAGGGTAGAAACACCCTGACCCCCTAGGCCTGCTCAGTGGGTCCCACAAGGACACCCAGGTCCAAAATAAATATTTTTTATTTCAGCTAAATTCGTGCTGGGGTCACGAATCCCGCCAAAATGTTTCTAAAAAATGAAGTGCTTCATTTAATTGAGGCCCCCGGTTGGGTCAGGTCCCGGGGGCATTGCCCAAATATATTAGCAGGGGCTCCGGGGGTCCTGCAGCCCCGGAGACCGCCACCTCCCCGGGGCTATGTTTATAATATGTGGAAGGGCAGATGGCCCTCTGGCAGCCCCGGGACCACCACCCATGGGGCTTGTTTAGTTGGTGGGGGGCCTCCAAGGCCCCCCAAACCCTGGGACCACCACCCCCTGGGGCTTTTCTCAAATATTCACAGAGGGGGGCACACTGCCTCCCCGCACCCCTGGGGAATGCCGCAACCGGGGCTTCTTTTTTTTTCTAAAAATTAAACTGCATTGGGGGCTCGAGCCCCCCCCCCCCACCAGCCCAGGGGACTGCCCCCTCCCCGGGGCACTAATCATGTAAATTCAGGGGTGTTACAGATCCCCAAGCCCCGGGGACCACCACCTCCCTGGGGCTGTGCTCTAGTTGGGAGGGGGGTCATGTAGACCCCTCATGGAGCCCTCGATGACCCTGGGTACCGCCACCCCCCAGGGCCGGTTCCTGCAGTGTCCCGGGACACTAATGTTTGCGATGACAGGGCGGGAGCCATGTGGCTCCTGCCCTGTCATTGCAAACTCTGGTTTGGAATGTATAAATGATTATCTCTGGAATGGCTTGAGGTGCTTTGCTCAGTTAAGGTGACCCAGAGCAACTCGAACTTGCACATGCTGTTGATCTCCACAGTCAGATAGCCCAACCTGGGTCGAGCAGAGGTCATGGTTGCTATGGATGCTAGCATTACTTGGGAGTGTTGCACCCTTTCCTTCATCCCCATCCCCCTCCGTACATGGTTGAGGTTCCTTCACGGAACTCGTAACTAAAGAGGCAGCAAGCATTAAGCCTTTTAGAGAGGGCAACATTATGAAGGATGTAGTTCTGCAGCATCACACCATCGCAGCAGTGACGTGGCTGCAGGATGAGGACTTTAAGTAATGACATAAGTTTAGGAGAGTCCACGTAAGCAACAGACTACTCAAACTGTCAGAGAATGCAGCGTTCACATTTTATTTAGTAAGTCATTGTCGAGAGACAATGGCAATCTTATCGAAATATGTATCTTTTTACCCTAGACATGTTGAAGATCAGGCAGATTTTCCTGTTTTAAAATCTTGTTCAGAAACCTTCCGCACACACACACACCATGATACAAAAACTGGAGCCAGATCTGTATACAGTGCACCTCTCCTTTTAATCTCAAATTCACATAATATCATCCTCTGTTCTGCCATTGAATGAGCTTATGCAGGGCACTGGACACCATGTGAGGATAAGAAATGAACTCCACTGTTGCACAACATTCCCTCTGATTCAAACTATGGTGCTTCATCTGCTTCATGATGCTAAGCAACACTCTGTCTGCAGTGCACCTCTAAAGCTGTTGAGTTATTGTGTAATGCATGCCTCATTTTGCTGTGGTCAGCACTGCATTTCATCTTCCAGTGCACCCGCTAATGTTCCAGGGAAGGTATCTCAATAAACACAGGTAGGTTTTGGACATTGAATAAGCACTTGAAGAACTTTGTAGCTGCTTTGACACTCCTAGACTAGTGCAGTAGCCAGGGTGCCATGGACCCTGGTGCAAGCAAGCAAATGACACCACTACCGGCTGCTATATACTTAGTAAAACACAGTAATAATTAGAGTTCAGTGGGACCCCGTGTTACTGCACCTGCTGCACCAATGACAGCTACAGCCCTTTCCAAGAGTAGAGCACAGCAGAATAGGGTCATGTTCGAATGTACATCACTATACGGACAGAACTGAAGAAAATAAAATACGAAATGTAGGACCATATTTACAAAGCTCTTGCATCAGGCAAGGCGATGCAAGACAATGCAGGGGCCTAAGTGAAATTTATTAAGCCATGCAAAGCCGCCTCGTGTGGCTGTGCGTGGCATCGTAAATCAAGAGTAACGCAAGGTATCGGAAATCTCTGCTGCGAGTTACCCTACGTTGGGAAGGCTTTTGATGGGTGGAGCATGGTCATTCCTATGCATTCACCCATGTATTGTGACGCAATCCCAGATGTACTAAAGCTAGAAAACCTGGATTTATGCCAAAATTGTGCACCTTCCCAGCAGAGGCAAAACAAGGAGAAATATCTTTATTTCCCATTGGTATTTCCACTTTCTACATGTGCTGCAGAATAAGAGGAAAATGCCTCTATGGATTATTTTTGTGCTGAAAAGTGTCCCTCATGCACAAAAACAATCCTGCCTGTACCACAGGCACCCATGCACTATGTATAGAATGTATGACGTTTCAACGCATGCTTTTACAACGCTTGCCTTTAGGACGCAAGTTTTACAACGCAAGTCGTTACAACAACTTGCGTTTGGGGCGCTGGATAGTGAATAGTTTAATTTACTATTCCAACTCCAGTCCCCGTGGATAGTAGGGAAGGTGTTGGATAGTAAATTAAAACTATTCCCTATCCTAGAGCGCCCCCCAGCGCAAGTCGCTGTAAAAGTTGCGTTGTAATGGTTGCGTCGTAAAGGTACTTTGTTGTAAAAGTTGTGTTGTAAACGCTGTTCCCCCTATGTATGTGTTGGCGCTAGGCAGCACTCAGTGCACCTGCGCAGAAAGAGAACAGGAATGCATCATATCCTATTCGATTTGTGCATCCTTGCTCTTTCCCTGTCATGCAATGCAAATTGGCTCGCTGAGTTGCATTCCATGACAGTTTGATGAATCTGTCCCACAGTGTTTTGGCCTGATTCAAGACTCCACATTCATATCAGGGTGAAAATTGAACAGAGAGCGTGTTTTCTCCCTGCTAAATCACTCCAGATATTACCTGGAGGAATTTGCATGAGGAAACAAGCCATGAAGAGGAATCCCATACAGTTTTATCAAGGTGGAAAACTGAAAAATGCAGGTTATTGCCTATTCACCCAATGCAATTGAAACTTGCAGTTGTGTAGTAAACCAGGTGACCAAGCAGTAACACTAGTTTGCATGGATAGTTTATCCCCTTGACTTGACAACAAACGCCTATTTTCTTCAGAATAGGATATAATTCCATGAATTAGGTTACTTTTGTGTGGGCCTCTAAGGGCATCATCATGAATCCATTAATCAGTATTATGAGCTGGTAACCCTGTGTATCCAGTGTGCTTCATCTGTACATCATGGCTCCTGAAATCAGCCAAAAGGTCAGAGTGACTCTCTGGAAACAATTTGGTTAATTACAGGAAAATTGGTCTGATTAAGCTTGATTTCGCAGTAAGGTCTAACATTGGAGGGCACCCTCATAATCCTTAGTATTTCCGCCCCATCTGAGTCACAAATACCATCCATGCCAGTAATTCTAGGACTTCGAGGGGGAGGGGGTTGTTGCAAAATTTGCGAACTTTGTCATGAGGCCTTTAGTCTTGTTGATCGCATCTGGTCTAGGAATAATGGAAGGCGGTTCTGGACAAAAAGTAACCACCCACATAACCTTCTATTTGATAAATCCAAGCAACAATCATCTTTTCTGTTCATTATGAAAGGTAAAATAAGTATAGGGTTTTTCACTACCACCTGTCAATATAAGTCTGTGCACAGAATATGGCTGCCTCCTACAAAAAGTAGTGTACTTTGCATAGTACCGTTTTTTCTGGGAGGTTTTATGCCTTCCCCAGGCATTTAGTACTTAATCAATAGATCTTTTCATTTTTTCACAGCTTCCTTTGTTGCAGCTCCTGACATTCGGAATGCTTCCCAGCAATCAATAGATATGAACAAAATAATAAAAAAACACACACACAGGAGGATACTCCTAGGACCTGTTTTAACTTCAAACACAAATACATTAATAAACCCCCTCACACTGTTCTTGTTTCATATATTTCTTTGAACTCTCACATACATTTTTAAATTCAAAAGTAGCCTAGTTGCAAATATGGCAAAATCTCCTTTCACCTGTAGAGTAAAAAATAAGACCCATAACGGAGTTAATGTAGCTTTTTTTCGCTCTTATTATAAAATTAGAATTAACAATATAAATGAAAGGTGTATTATTTAAAAAAAAAATTCGCCTCATGCTATGGATACATCACTTGGAGCAACCTCAGGAAAACTAGTAATGGCTAGCTACCATTTCATGATTTCTAGTGAGGAATCTAGCAAAGGTTCAGATCAAAGCTTACTCTGAAGGCTGCACAGCAAGCACAGGTCTACACCATTTAGTGTGATGCATATTTTTCAATATTGCACATTGCATTAAGCACACTCTTAACAATTTACAAATATGTGCAATGAAAAAAATCATATTGGTTAAAACAACTCTACAGTATAAGAGTCAAAATGATGCATTATTAAATCGACAATCATAAAAAAACAAATTAAATGCTAATTAGATCACAATGGCTAATTTATGAATGAACATAATGTTCACTCGATACTAAGCATCTTCTTATTAGTACAATATGTTTAGCTGCTTAAAAAAACATTTGTGTGTTTTTCTTCTCCTTCTAGGTCGCCGACATACACTAAAGCCCAGATTTACTATGAGTTTGTGTCGGGGTGTCTTCACTTTTATTCAAGTCATTTTGTGTGGCTTTGCAAGGTTAGTAAATACTAATATGATTACCATTACAATTACAAAGTAATACAAGGCAGTGCATACTGATGCCTTACATTACTTTGCATTAAGTAGTCATTACATGGGTGGAGCATGGGGCTCCCATGAACCCACCTAGGTATTTGGATACAAACCCAGATTTAGAAAGATGTGCAAATATGGTTTGTGCTAAAATAGTGTGCCTACCTGAGAAGACATAAATAGGAAAATATATTTATTTGTCCTTGCTACTTCCTTTTTACATGTGTGCTCTATTCTGTAGCATACATGGAAAGAGGGATATGCCTCTAAGGATTGCATTTGTGCAGGAAACTATACCTTCCTGCACCCTTCCTGCAGAAAAACAAATCTTCCAATAACTCAGATATCCTCGCACCTTGGTTCAAGGGAGCCTGCATTGGCACTAGGCAGCCTCAAGTGCGCCAGTGCGGGGAGAGAATGGTAGAGATCCCCATTTTTGACGATACAGCACATTTCAGTTCTCTTCAGTTCACAGAACACTGCACAGCAACTTTGCTTGCTGCCCTGCATTGCATAAACGTTTAATAAACATGCTCCTAAGCCTCCAGAAATCAAAGATATGCAGTATTCAGTTGCAAACATAAGACCACAGACATACTGGAAGCAGTTTACTTGTGCCATGAGCACATATGCTTGAGACATATGCTCCTCCAATATTTGTACAGCGGAGGAGACAATTAATGATGGTTTCCTAAGTAATGTGGTTTGTACTTAAATTTCATGCCTATCCTCTGAGCCTGTCCATTGTTGAGTAAAAGGCAACAACGATATAAATCTGGTCTAAACCGAGCACACAGGATTTGCATTTCTACAGACCTAGCTATTCTGAAGAACATGTCACAATCCCTATAGGATGTATACTCCTATTGGAGCAGAACAAAGGCTGATTTGCATATGTGTGATCTTTGTCTAGAATTGCATGGTGGGTGAAAAACAGTTGCTTGGAATGTGGGCCCCAGTGATCGCCAATGGCTGAGAATAATTCAAGCGTTTCATCCCTCACTTTGTTATTTATTTCAAGCTTCATTATGATCTCCAATTTCCAATTAGTATATTTACCTTTGGTCGTTTCTAGCCAATGTGTTCACCTAATTCGCTTTTAACACCCAACTTTAGTCACAAATTCTCTTTTCTTACTTGAGGAAAGCAACAATAAGATAATCTGGCCCAGTCAAGATGTCTTTGGGAGTGTTTATTGCATATTCCCTGCTTTTTAGACCAAAGGTGTGCCTACAGAAGATCAGATTTATGTGTGACAAAGTTGTTGATCACTTACCCTGCATTATAACTTCAATAGATCGAAGAAAACCCATGGTCAAGCTCAGTAAGGCCATTTGGAAATTATTTTCAGATTGAACAATTTCATTGAAAAGTATATGCCCCCAATATTAAGTGTCATATCAAGCATACAAGACAGATTGTTCATTATTGTCAATATCAGTGGTTACTTTCCAGGGCATGTAAGTGCAATCCTTCAGATTCACTCCAACTAATTGTATTCTGAGGGAAGTACGTTTGATAGTGGTCCTGGAACATCAGTGCCACTTGGTAAAATGTGTTGAACTCTGTAGAATGCACTACGCATAACCACCTGAATGCGAACTACATGTTCCATGAGGCCACTGAACTCTAACATAGTTTAGAAATTATTGAGGCATTTTAGTATTATCAGGTAAAAATGTCCTTGCTGCTCACTGCGTTCTTGATAGGAAATCTAGCTAGTGCCTTGGTACCAGAAGTTATGGTAAACTCTGAGAATGTTTTTCCTTGAATGCATGTTTGGAAGTCTGATGAAGAATACAGAGAATTATTTTGAAGGATTTAAGTTAAGTAGTGAGTCTGAGTCACAATGAAGATTTATAGAACAAAAATTGTTACACTTTATTTCAATCTAGTTTATGTGTGGAAACAGAAAGAATCCGCTTCAGTTTAAAAGAATGTAGAAATGCTTCACAATCTACATATATTGTATTCTAAGCAGTGGTGGGTTGATATGGGAAGTGATTAAATGTGGTAATTGTGAGCAATATTATAAATGTGAAGAATGGTTATTATATTACAGTTTCACAAAACATCAATGTATAACAGAATTAGCGTTTGTTTACTTACAAAAATGAAAAGTAGTTCCCTTGCTAAAGTAGACACTTAAATCCGAATTCTTGAAAAACACTGATTAGATGTATAGAAATGATGTTGCAGTTTCAGGAATACTAGGGTTCCACCAAAATACAGAGAATCTGAACAGATATTCTGAAAGTATACTACTTCTATACAGAGTGATAAATTACTTTATATCACAGTAAGGCGCTAAAAACATTCATCTTGTCATTAGCTATCCACTACAACCCACAGATGACAGTACCCAGAAGAGTGATGAATCAGAATTCAATAACCAATGTCTATGTTTTCTCTCATGCCAGTCCTCTTTTCTCGGATGATTACCCTATATAGTAGTATTGCGTATAGTTAGCTGTGGACACGGAGAAATGTTGAGCCATTCACGCCTTCAGTTTGGTCCAGACTACAAGGTTAGTGCTTTCTGACTATTGGAAACCTTCAGTGCCAGTTCAGCTGACTGAATGCCAACTCGTTATTTAAAGCTGACCAAAGCAAAAACAGGAAAAACTGTGGGACCTAACTGCTTTACTAGTGTATTCTTTTACTGCAGTAAAATAATGATTCATGGAGCTGATCCTCAAACAGCTAGAGACTTTAATCTTTTTCAGTTTACCGTAATATATGGAGTGCAACATCGTTAGAGGCCCAGGCACACCTATAATTGAAGATTTGGTTTTACTAAAAATGTTTTGTAAAACACTTAAACACTGAATTTGGAAGAAAGCTCAGTAAGCAAATTGGGCACAGCTATATTTGCCAAAGTGAATAGTGCTGCGACATCCCAAACAAAACAGAGCTCTAATCAATTCAGGGTTATTGACTCTGGTTTCCAGAAGAAAGATATCAATATCATTTAGATAAGAAACTGAACAGGGTTAGAGCCAAGATGTAACCATCACTCACACACAATGGGCCTGGAAGCTTTGGAGATATTTCATGAAGAACTCTTGTAAAAGTGTTGTCAGCATAGGGGTCATTTTAGCAGTCCTAAAACCTAATCACAAGTAATCCATGTTCACTTGGTCTAACTAATTCTATTGAGGCCAAAGGATAATATGTATTTTTTTTAAATTATGGGGCTGATTACGATCCTGGTCAAAAAGCCTCCGACCCTAGGTCAGAGGCTTTCCTTCCGAGATTGTCGTTTTCCCTTCTGACCACCTAATTACTAATTAGGCAGTCAGAAGTGAAACCATCTGGTCATTCTGGTTGGCTTCCGACAGGCTCAAGGAGCCCATCGGCCAGTCTGAACTGGCATGTAATCCCTATGAACAGCGCTTTATGCTGTCCGGATTATGATGTTCCTTTTCCTACAGGCTTTTCATGCCCAGCTTTACCGCATGGAAAGCCTGTTGGAAAGCAAGTTTGGGAGCGCCTAGCAGGGTCCCCTTCTCTTTGCAGGCACTGGTTGGGGACCGAGGGGGAACCATGTGCTATCCTGTTGTTTCGTGCACTGAGTGGCAGGCACCTTGAGGTGCCTGCCACGTGGTGCAGGGATGAACATAACCACCCTTTTCCCTATGGAAGCTTGTGCCTCAGCCGGTTTACAGCTGTAGCACATGCTCCCAATAGGGAAATGTGAGTATGTGACTGCATCATGTGCGATCACATTGTAATAAGGTAGTCGGGACCGGTGACCAGAGGTTGGTCAGTCCCGTTTCTGCGACGATGTCAGGCAGGCACAAGGCCACCCCACATCATAATAAGCCCCAAAATGTGCGTTTTAAAGCAAATATTCACCCTTTAGGGCATGTTAGTGCTGAAAAACAGTTATTGCCCAACACAATGGTACTCATTTTGTTGATGCTAGAATGATGAATGGTTGAGTGGGCCTGCAAGGCTTTAAACTGTGACCACAAGGGGAAACACAGATACATGAGATGATGCATTAGTCTATTAGGCACCAGAACCCAGTTTATACAGATGAAAAATAAGCTAAAGCCGTGATGTAGAATGCTAACGCCTGTTCAAATCCCTGGTGTGTTACTAAGAAATATGTCAATTTACATCCTCTTGAAAATTCAACCAATAAACATTTGCAAACATTTGGTCAAGATAACCCAACACCAACTTTGGAATATAGGGTTGTGTTTGCATTTTACCCCATTTTTATTACGTGGCATATAACCAATGGCTTCCAAGGAGAGCAGACCTTACCATTCAATAATATATCACATTCACTATGAAGCTGTAAGGATTCCCATATATCTTGGTTTATTTGAAAAATATCCACCGGCAGGAACTTTTATCTCAATGCCAATTTTCATTTTTGATAAAGAAGCCCAACTTCATACTCGGAGTGAGAAAAGGGTCATGCATCACTTTCGTAGCTGTAGGACAGTTCATCCACAATGTACATGTCGACTATTGTTCATTTGATTGATAAGGTTTCAATTAATGTTGAACCCATTTATCAGAAGCTAGGTATCATGAATTGCTTAAAGAATCAGATCAAACCAGGACCCTGAACCTACTGCTACCATCATTTATAAATGCATTTAAAATCTGTTCCCAAAAATGTTTATAAAATGTATTTCTGTTGATTCTCAAGATACCTTTATATTACACCACAGCAATGTGTGTTAAAAGCTGAGGTAGTCCCCACAGCTCATGGGGATCACAACCCCATGAACCTAACCCTGAGTCTCGCCCCCAGGCCGACCATGACAAAGAGTGTGGTGCTAGGGACTTGTCACCTTCCACCGACAATCTCAGATTGGTCTGGTGTGGTATAGATATTAACGTTTTATTTGGTAGGATGGCAAGAATATAACCAGAATTAATCTATATTTGTCTGTCTTTTAAGGAACATAATTCCACTGTAGTTGTTGCTTTCACGCAGCTATGTGCGGGCGTCAAAACCTTGCTGTCCAGGCCCGTCAAGGAAACACATTCGGTCCCAGGCTGGTTTAACGCTGATTGTTCCGCAGCGAATAGAGCTCCTTGACGGGTGCTTGTTAAAAAACCCAGAGACAGCTCCCTTATTAAATCACTCGGACACGCTATAAAGCAGTCATTTCAATTAGAAAGGAGGAAATAAACAGGGAGCACTGGGATACTCTCGCCCGGGCAGTCACCTTAAAATATGGGAAGGACTTCTGGTTAGCCGTCAAAGACATGAAGTCCTTTGGACACCCCATGACAACAATTAGTTGTAATATCTCTAGTGAGGCATGGGAAGCGCATTTTACGAAAATTTACTCAGATTCAGCTCCAACTGTAGCCACTAATGTGCATGCTATCGCCAACGGGGTCCTGATTAACCTATCAGAATTAGAGAAGGCTATTGATTAGAGCCTGGGTTATAAATCCCCAGGCCTTGATGGTTTGCCCATTGATCTTATCAAAAGCCAACTAGACTTTTGGGGGCCCTTATTGCTGAATGTTTTTAATAATGTAACTAATTCCACAATACCCAACACATGGTCCACCAGTATTATCGGGCTGATTTTTAAAAAGGGTGACTGCTCCAACTCAAGCTGCTACAGTCCGATCTTCCTGATCGATAATACTTTGAAAAATCTGGGGAGGGTCCTGTATAATAAGATTAGGTTGTGGGTCGAGGAAGATCAGATCTTACATCCTTGTCAGCTGGGGTTTAGAAGCAACATTGGCACTGTTGAGCAGTGCCTCAACCACAACTTAATTATTGGTAAATATAACGTAGCCAAAAAAACACCTATATACCTAGCTTCCATGGATCTTACCTCTGCCTTCGACTTTGTCAAAAGGTCACAGCTTTGGACTATTCTTTTAAACTACGGCCTGGATGAGTCCCTTGTACATTGTTTAGCCTATTTACATAAAGGCCTACACGCCCGGGTGCACATCGGTAGGTTTGGCGAGGTATCTAAAGCTATTGAAGTCAGTAGAGGGGTCTGGCAGGGTTGTGTCCTGGTCCCTCCCCTTTTCATTCTTTACATTAACGATCTGAATAAGTCATTGGTAACACTCAACCATGACGTTCCCTCTATTAATGGCAACAAACTCCCCACCTTATTGTACGCCGATGACGCTGTGCTAATGGGCCGTACCCCAAAAGCTCTCCGCATCTTGATGCAGGGTTTTGTTGATTTTATGGCTAGCTTGGATTTATGTACCAATTTAAAAAAAATCTTTTTTTAATGGTGTGTGGGTCGAAGAAGCATTTTAACACATTGATTGTTTTAGATTCAGGTAGTTTACAAAGCACTCTCACTTTCACTTACATAGGGCTGGTATTTGCCAGCAATGGACTGTGGGCCGACCATGTAGCTTACTGTAGGAGAAAGTTCTCCAACTGTACTAACACAATACTTGGTTTGCCAAAACCTAGGAACACAGAGGTTGCATCTGCCACCGTTAAAATCTTTAAACTTCAATGTATTCCAACCGCCACTTATGGTGCAAAAGTTTGGGGTTTCACTAATTGTGGTAGAATCCAGGGTGAAGAGAACAGATTATGTCGCAAAATTCTGGGTGCTCTTATTTCCTCCTCACAGTATGCTTGCCACAGGGAATTAAATCTGCCACCCATTGAAGATTATATTAAAGTTCGCCCTGCACTATTTTGGCTCAGAGTCTGGAAGAACCCAGCGGCATAACTTACTAGAGAGATTATATCAGATTGCTTAAGATGTGACAGGGTGATGGAAACACCTTGGCTAGCTGCTGTCCACAAATGTCTAACTAGCGTGAATCATGAGTATTTAGTTTTAAACCCCTCAGACCTTGGTACTGTAAGTAAGAAAACCCTCCAAATGGCCTTATATGCCTCATATAGAAATGTCAGACAATAAAGAAATTCAGAAAACGTCTGTCGCCAGATATATGCACATTGAGAACATTTCTTACGCTCCATCTAACTACCTTATAAAGCATATTGGACGTTGGGAAGGGGTCTATTGTTTCGGCTGGGGATTGATACAATGAAATTCATGGTTTGTTTTCCTGCGGGGTATAACCCTAACCGTGATCATTTGCCATGCCCCTGTAACAGTCAATAGGATCAGTCTATGCTGCACTTTTTATTATTTTGTAGTTACTATTTAATACACACGAAAAGGCTTTAGATACCGTATTTTAAGGCTATACCTGTGATCGACTACAAGGTAGCATATGGGAAGATTATTGCTTTGGAAGATGAAGAGCTAATCTTTCGGGTTGGCTCTTTTTTGAAAGCTGCAGTGTGCACACGTAACTCAATGTGCCCGCCCTGAAGTATGCCTATTTTATCTTGCTTTCATCCACAATTTCTTAACCCTGGTAAACATGTATTTCAATGAACTTTTCCTTTTTGTACCAGCATCCTTTTTATGTGCACTATATTGCTGTAGGATCTGTTTTAAATGGAACTACTCTATGTCCCCTTTGCTGAAGAATTTTTTTAATGTCTACGTTGTTGTCTATCTGCACTTTTATGGATATATTCTTTTATCCGAATATAGATATAGAATTGAATTGAATTACACCACAGCATTCTCTATGCTGTGGAGTGGGGCACCAATCATTCATGCATTACTTGCCATAATGTGCACACATTTTTCTTCACTAAGCACAATCGATCTAACCAAGATTTTTAGGATTCTAGCAGGAAATTATTTTTGGAGCACAGAAGCTGCAACATGAAATGTAATTTTGTTCCATATTTCTAATCACCCAAAATCTGTACATGATCATCTACTGCAAGTAACTCACATGCCATCTCAGGAAGGACTTCTGCAAATATATCCAGGATCAATACTTCTCCTTTTAGCCCATCTTATGTTGTATTGAACTGCTAACATCATAACAAAGCATTAGATCCCCAAAGTAATAGGGGAATAACACAACTGCCCCTAGTGTTAATCACTTCCCTAGACACCTACCCAATGGTGACAAAGATCTTGTTGACTCAGATCTCCTAATCCCCCCTCAACAAGAAGATAACACAAAACTTAAAAGTAAGAAATAATACAGCAGCAGACAAAATCCAGGAGGAACATGTGTGTACCATAGTAGCATTCCTACTGTGAAGAGCTTACAGAGATGTGTGTTTCAAATAGGAAGAAGGAAGAGTTTTTCATTGTTTATTATGTGTCTGTCCCCAATGTCCCGATGCGTCTCATTTACTAGGGAGTTTGAAAAGAAAAAGGAACACAGGTTACACTGGTCTATGCAGAGTCTCTCATTAAGATTACACCCAATTAGTGATGTAATTTAAACTCAGGTGGGCCATCTTTCAGGACTCTGATTGGTACAGTGGCCCTATCACCGCCACTCCACAGAACACTGGCTTACCGGCTAAACTATCCAGTTTTCCCCACAGTTTTCTCACTGTGCTTCGGGCCATTGCTATTTTTTTCTTCATAGTACTACCATGACTTTCATGACAGTCAAAGCAGGATAAATATGCATCAGAAGGCCCTGCTGCAACTGGATGCTCATTCTGATGCAGCCATTCAGGTGCCAGGCTACATACATGTTTCATTAGGTGTTTGCAGGCACCAATCAAAGGTAGCACTCATATCGGACTAACTGTTGACAAACATTGCATACTGTGTGCAGCACCCACACACATTCATTCATTCATTCATTCATTCTGATGCTTAGCCTGGTGGCCCTGTGGTGAATGGGCTGCAAGTCATGGGTTTCCAACAGAAGAATAGAATAGAATAGAATAAAGTTTATATAGCGCTAACAGTCAGATTGGAATAGGGACACTAAACCCTACTAGGGTATCAAGGCGCTAGAAACATGAAATGAAAAGAGCAAACATAAGCATAGCCAGTTCATAGAGTAAGTGGAGAATGACAGAGCCAAATTCCGTAAGGGCTAACACGACGAGGGGAACAGCCACGTTTTCAGCAGTTTGCGAAAAATTGGCAGTGATGGTTGTCCGGCCAGTTCAGGCGGGAGCGAGTTCCAGAGCCTAGGGAAAAGCCAAGAAAAAGCTCTACCGCCCCACCTCGCTTTGCTAATTCTCGGAACCTGCAGCATATTCTTTGAGGCAGATCGGAGAGATCTATTTGGGGTATAAGTCTTCAACAGGCCTTTAACCCCTTTTGGACCTGATCCAAAAAAAACACCATGAGCGAGGCACAGAATTTTAAATGAGATTCTTGCCTGAACCGGCAGCCAATGAAGTTCTTTTCTTGCTGCCGTCTCTGATGAACGTCTCGGGAGATTCAAGACTAGTCGTGCGGCAGCATTTTGGATGCCAGCTGAGACACTGCTGTCAAGAACCTAATGTCTACTTCACCTAGAAATGAGATTGGGGATCTGAAGGTTTGACAAAGAGGACCTCCTCCTGCTTGCAGCAGGACTCCCAATCTGGGTAGCCCCAAATTTCCTGAAGTGTCCTCAAATCGTCCATCTCAGAACACAAAACATAACCGCCACAGGAAGTGTCACACTGGACACTTTTACATATTGGTAAGGATTCACCATCGCTTTTCGCTTTTCACGTGCAAGTCTAGTGATGAAACGATCATTTGTTCATTTCACCTCACATTCAAAAATCTCCTTCAAATTATGGAGCATATTACCAACAAATAGCGATATTTATTGCTAAGTAGGGTTAGCGGCAATATTTTTATCGCCGCGCATCACCAGTTTTTATCGCTGAGATAACTTGCTATTAGCAAGGTTTATCTCAAAAGCGATAAAAATCAGTCGAAATGCGTGAAAATCGCTGAAAATACAGCGATATTCACGCATTAGCGACGAAATGCTGTTAGCCATGTTATCCACCTCCCGTTGGATAACATGGCTAAGAACTGGTCTGAGCAGGCGTTGGTTCTTGGCGGAAATATTTCCATCGCTACGCCTGCCTTGCTAATAGGCAATAGCGACGTTTGCGACTGCTTTTAGTCGCTAACAGGTTGAGTACGCCCACTTTGCATGTTATTAGTGATAAATATCGCTGACATGCAAAGCGGACCCCAAACCGCTCGCTATCACCTAAAAGCTGTCGCTAACATCAGTAGCGACAGCTTGCTAATAGAGCGATAGATTTATCGCCGCTTAGTGGCCGTAAACGGCCACTAAACCGGCGATAATTGCCTATCGCCACCCTTGGTAATATGCCCCTATGTCTGTTCCCTTTTCTAAATTATACTCAGAAGTAAGAGAGCCTTTAAACATGTAGATTTTTAGGGAAAGCATCTGGAATTACACTATGATTTTGCCTCACCCATATCTTTTGCAAAATATGACAAATTATATGCTAATTAGCGTCCCTCTATCCTCGCCTTATATCTCTGGATGATTGTCAAAATCCTCTGGTTAAGGATTACATTAAAATGCTTTAAGTTGCTTCAATCTCCCGGATGACCTTCAAAGAAACTTAACATGACTTTGAGTAGATAACATATTTTCCAGAGAAAGAATGTGTTCCTCTTTATAATAATTTTGTTTCAGTACACTTCGAGCTTTTAAGTTAAAAATGCGTTCAGGGTATGAATTCAAACTCTGTCGAGAAATGTTAACAGCATTTTTTCAAATAAAAACAAATGGGGTATCTGAATGCATACTGGTAGACTTTAAGTGTGGTTTGAGCTGATGCAAACGTTTATGAAATGATAAGAGGAAATTACTTCAGCACATCTTGTAACTGGATGACTGAAGACAATTGATATTTTCTAACAGGATTTACCAGGCTCGTGGTCCAAATGCATTTACAGTACATCGACTTGGAACATCAATGAGGAAAATTAGATTTGAAATCAGATGTACTGCCATAACAGTGAAAAAAAACTGAACATCACTCTAGTCAGAAATGAAAGATGACAGATGTTTATTTACGTCTATCTAAATTTCCTGCTGATTCAACAAGCTGCTTGCGAATTGAGTAAAAAAAAAATGCAAATAAAGCAGTACATAAAAACAACGCTTTCGGTAATCATTTACAATACAGCATTGCTGAACCGTTGTGGACATCCCAAGACCATTTACTGCACTAATAGGGATCCTCTGTAAACAATAACAGTTCTTAAGACAGGGAAAACACTATTGTATATATCACCCCCCCAGAACAAGTAAATAATAAACACAATAGTACATGGTTATTATATAGATGACACAGCAAACTGATGGAATAAAAGATCAAGCTACTTTATTATTAATGTAACTTTCTCTAAAATCATCTTATAAAAAATATAAAAATATCACATCTGCATGCCGTCACATATTCATAAGACAATATACCATAAATACATGATCATTATGATCATCATAATTCCCTCATTTGGGATCCATTTCATCCATAATCATAATTAAACAATATATGTTATAGATTAACATAATGTCACAAAATATGATCGATGTAAGACAGGCGTCGTGGCTTAAATATTTGCTGAGTCTTCAGGAGATCTCCTGACTTGTATCCCAAATGATAAACATATGATTTATAAAAAAAGATCATAACCATCATATCTTTATGGAATATTGTCGTATGAATGTGTGACGGTCTGCAGGTGTAACTGCCGGTTTTTTTAATGTTGTGATATGTCTAGATTTTTCACAAGATGGTTTTAAAGAAAAGTTGAATCAATAATGAAGTAGATTGATCTTTTATCCCATCAGTTTGGTGGCACAGCTATATAATAACCATGTACTATTGTAATTATATTTTGTTGCTCAGGGGTGTTATACATACGTACCAAGACCATTGTGATAAATAACTGATTTATTACAATACCGTTTAACATTGTTTAATATTGCTCCAGTACCATTAGAATTGCATTGTTGAGTCATCCAAATTTCCTCACATTAGTCACCCGTTTATTTAAGAGGTGCAACTTGTAATGATCACAATTTGACTGTGTTAACACTGTAGGGTAAATAAAACATATTTGAGTAACAGGTGAACAAGTAAAGAGAAATACAAAGTAAGTGAAATTTAACAATGAGTCTGGAGAATGGCCTCGTTTTTAAAGTTTGATTTCAATTGCAACATTTAATTTATAGAAAATGGACACAGCAAGCGCTAATTTTCTAAACCATCACAGGGTACGATTTGCATGAGTGTCATGAAATCGTTGTAAAGAAGTGGGAGTCTCTGCACACACAAAATTAACAGGGCCCAAGTAATCATGAATTCAAGACACTCTTATTTAGAATAATGTCAGATATACTGCAATGAGTTGTTAGAGTTAGCTTAAAAGATGATTAGTAACTTTCGACATTTAAACAGTGGCACTTTCCCAGTTATGAAAAAGGTGGAGCCCCAGCATCACTGTACTCTTTTATTGCTGCACCTGTTCTCTGGTTGCATGTACGCACATATTAATTAACCAGCATCTGATTAGACTGCACATGAAATAGCTCAATTTGTTTAGGGGTAAAAGAAGAGTGTGGGGAGCCAAAACACCCCAACACCCCAGGAGCTGTTATCAATTGTGTTTCAATTTATTCATTTGCAGTAGCGGTCGGTGGTGGGAGTAGCTGCCGGGCGGTGATGTGGGGAGGGGGAGGGGTAGTAATCCATGGATTACGGAGGATTACAGGTAAGTAAACATATAAATAAATAAAACAAATTTTGTTGCGTGCACTGCATCACATTTGGGGACGCAGTGCGCGCAACAACATTTGTTTCATTTATTTATATGTTTACTTACCTGTAATCCTCCATAATCCATCGATTACTACCCCCCACCCTGCCCCTCCCCCTCCCCACGTCACCGCCCGGCAGCTACTCCTACCACCGACTGCTACTGTTCATTTGGCCCACCTTTCACAGTTATTGTACTGTAACATGGAAGCCATTAAGGCGTACTCCCAAACGGCCAGAGAAATGACCAACTCCCCTCTTTCAGGGGCACAGCGCAAGCCCCTAGATCCTCTGTAGCACAGCCCCCCAATTTTCCAGGGGCCCCCACCCTTTAATGGAGGCCCTATTCAGCCCAAGAACTCTGAGAAATGGGAGACTCGGGCCCCTCATTGCATCCTGCAGAGGGTTTTGCAACACACCACTGTCCTCTATAGCTTTGTTACTGCTGCCTGCGGGACTGTAGATCACTACCTGATGTACTAAAGTCTACAAGAATTACTAAATTACTGAGGCTCAAATGTTTGTATTAACTGTTCAATAACTTTTGACGAACTGCACCACGGAGGCTATACACTTTCTTAGATGAAGTACTCCATAGGATGGATTGCCCATTTGGGTGGCTCTAGTCGGAAGGACAAGCTCTGAGAATTGATAATAGACAATGCGGGATACAGTGCTGCAGAGGAAAGGGATGCCAAAGACTGCAAAATGATACAATTACATGAAAAGCAATATGAGAATCTTATTATTACAATTGTCATGCCCTAAGGGGCTGCCTTACTCCACTCCACAAGTTAGGATTGAGATGCAGGTTGAGTCCACAAATTAATTTGTTGATGGGACTCCAAAGTCCTGAAACAGAATCAGTATATGAAGAAGGTAAATTTAAATGTATTTCACTACTTTATCGTTTTATTCCAGGACGAAACATACACAAACACAAAGAAATACACATATGAGAGGGCACCCTCTTAAAATGCCACGTTATAGGTTGCATACATGAGGAAGAGGTGTGGCGCCGCGGCCAGGGCGACTGACGCTGGAATCGGGGGACCACGGTTCGATCCCCGGCTCCGGCGGCAGGTTAGCCCAGCACCATGTGACTCTGGGCAATAGCTCGCTTAATCTTCCCGACGGCCCCCAGCGCCTAGAGACCCTTACGGGTGATTGTGCGCTTTACAAATGTGGACTTTACTTTTATACATGGACACATTATCAAAGAGTATGCACATGCATCAATGACATTCATAGGTCAAAAATCAGGCAAGTTGAACAGCCACCATCTCTTCAACCAGCCTCAAATTCACACAACCCATCAATTTAGGTCAGGTTGTGCTTCAGAAATAGTAATTTGTAAGCATGCTCTATTGCTCAGTGTAGAGGACAGTAAGGATCTTGAGGTGGATATGGATACCACTGATTTGGGCCCGATGAAGGTTTTTTGTGGTAAAGTTGTAGATGTTAATGGGTCAATGAGGACGGAGAATGGCAACAATTTTAAATTGGTATTGTGGTAAGCATATAATATGAGCATGATTCATGGAGTTAGTTGGGGATAAAGAGGTAATATATTGATTGTGGTTGCTATTTGGACCTTGTTTGTGGTATGATGTTGTAATATGCATTAATTTGTGATGTAAGCAAAGCATACCAAATTGCCATATCATCAATTGATAACGTCTCTTAATCATATCCAGAACAAAATGCAGCAGTTGCAGAATATGATGGAATTTTGAGAATGTTGGGAGTCAGATAGTTGGGAAATCTGCCTTTTGTGCCTTTGTGGGGAATATCTATTAAGGAGACTCAGGTTTTTTAGAGCCTCACTGGAAGTAACAGATGCAGAAAATTCGAGGGAGAGGGAAAGGAACATATCATTATTGGAGTGTTGTACCGAGGAGGAAGTACATTTGCACAATAAGCCAGAAGGAGTAGGATTAGAGACTCCTAAGGCCCCAATAATAAATCTCCTCTCCAAGAATTTAACCACTGATTACAAGGAGGTTCTAGAGATGGGTTTAGGATTTGCCTCCACAGCACCATCAGATACATTTGAAGTAGAATAACATATGAGGCATTTATTTAGAAAGATTCAGTTGCGAAAATTCTTCATGGATATAATCTATTCCCTATGACAATAAAGCTGGCCTTAAACTTACATCAAAATGGACACCATCTAAACAGATAGTAGGAAAGGAGGTTGAGGTATTTGAGAGTGTGATTGATAAAGGGATTGAGGACCAAAACAGAAATAAATCTAGAGAAGACAACAACCTCTCAGCTAAACATTGGTCAGCCCTTAAGGAACTAGAATCATTTGATGATTCAGTATTAAACTGGGAGATAAAGATAGTACTGTAGTCATTTTAGACACAGTAGACTACAAACAAGAGGATGAGAACAATTTTGGATGTAGGAGAACACTATAGGAGGCCAACTAGCAGGGAGTGGCAAGAATTAGAGAAGAAGGTAGCTTGAGTAATTAGACAGGCTAAGGAAGATGAACTCATTTGTTAAGAGGAATTTGAGTTTCTAAATGAAGAACACCCTATAGTACCAGCCCGCTAAGAACTCCTCAAGAGGCACATGAGAGGATTCTCCTTGACAGAACCCATGAGCAAATACATAGATCAGATGTTAAAGGCATCATACATTAAAGACACAACCGATATGATATGGAAAGCAATCCACAAAGAACAGGTAGCCGGGCCAAAGGTCAGGGCGAGCTCCAATAATGGGGAAGGCAATAGAAAACTGTGTCATAAATCAATGGTGCTGTAGATTAAGGGTCAGCTACCAAACAATCCCCTATATAACCCTCCAAATTAGGGGTCAATCACTCAAAAATAAAAGTTCTGAACACTCAAAATTCCAAAAGAGTCAAACGCCCCATCCAAGGGTCGTATATTATCAGTCCACTTAAATCTAATTCCTCAAATCAAGCCAAAGGGAAATCTTCTGTACCTTCACTCAATACAGTAGTGACACAACTTAGACAGCCAGCCAACACAGGTTTTGCCATATGCCTTGGGAGTAATTGCATATACATTGGTACTTTTTTCTATGCACCTAATTCCCTTTAAGAGATTTATTTGAGCTACTGCTATAATCTTTGAAATGTCTGCTTTTTCTTTGGTCAATTCTTTTGAACTTTTCCTTTCTGTGTCTCAATCAATCAAAGTAACTTTATTAGGTTCAAAGACCATACAAATCTGACAAACAAACATCACTGTTTTAGATTTCATAGCATATTTGTAAAATAGTGTAATGAAAAATAAATAAAAGAAAAAGTTCATAGGAAACCGGCAGATAAAAACACATAATCCATAATACAAATGACCTAGCACAGCAAGATATATCACTAAAATTCCAAGGATATCAGAATGATACACCTAAAATGTAAATGTTCCTAATCAGCTTCCATAGCTCATAATGCTTTCTAATGGCGATTGCGACTTTAATATAATTAGAGACCGCAATGCAAGGAGCAGAATTGGCCAATGAATACAGCAGATTAAAACCTTCAATGTATGTGTAAGGCTGGTTTTCCCTTAGAAGTAGGGCTAATAATTTTTCCCTTGGCACTTTGTAAAGGGGGAATAATAAAATAAAGTGCAAGGTGCTCTGAGCTGCCAAATTATCACACTGGCAGGGCATAAGTTTATCAACCCCAACCCTTATTGTCTTGGGAATACCACTAAAAAGTACAAAATGCACAAACTAAACCTAGTTTAAAGACATTGTGTCTGTACATTGGTAGTAAAAGTTCAATAAAATCGCTGTTGGGCAGAGAGCAAGCATAGGAAATCAATCGCCTCTGTTTTGTATGGCACATGTTTGCCCTGAAATAATGTGCCTGAAATAATGGCTTTCGCATTTGTGGAGATATCTTCAGGATTATCGTAAAAATGCCCCAAGCCTATCTCTTGAAATTTATTTCTCCCGAATCGAAGCCAAGGGATCGATAGGGCTCTGTCTAGTTTAATACAGTCTTTAATCACATCCCTAGAAAAAGTTAATTCATCAGGCAGCCAGATTTTTGTCCATAAGAGCAAGAGGGCAATGCCTATGCGGTCGTCTAGGAATTTGAACCCCAGCTCTCGGTGACAGAGGAGTGTGGGCTCACTATTCAGGATCATCAATAGCCTTTTTATGAACTCGTTTTCCATGACCTGTAATTGGCGGCTTTTATGAAGACCCCACACCCCTGCACCATAAGTTGCCACAGACAAGCATTTAGCTTTATAAAGGGTGACTAGCTGTGTCCTAGCTTGGAAGCAAAACAGAATAGCCCCTCCACAACCGTCCTTGTGTGTTGCACTCTTGCTGTTATAAGTGGTTCCCAGTTCATCGTATTATTAAAAAAGTTTCCTAAATATGTACCATTATTCAATCTGTTAATACTTTTACCCCTTACAACAAAGTTTCTACTTTTGGTGAGTTTGGGGCCACACACCATAATATACGATTTAATAACATTTTCTTTCAAGTCAAGCTCGGTCATAAAATCTGTAAAAGAATTGAGCAGATTTTGGAGGATATTTACTGTCAAGGCCATTAGAACTGTGTCGTCCGCTGGGGAGGGATTGCCACCAATTCGTGGAAAATCAATTTCCTTGTCTAATACAAATGCCTCTAGGCCATTTGTATAATGTAAAACAAGAAAAGGATCTAAGATACACCCCTACTGAACACCTTCAGTGGAAACGATCGACTTGGTATTTTCCCCTTGGAGGCCATATCTTATGGCAACAGTGGTCTTAGTATGCAACCTATGCAAGAGGGAGGTGAGTGCTTCCTCAACATCCATTTTCCCCATTATTTCCCACAATTTCTCCTGATTAATGGTATCAAAAGCGCTAGACAAGTCCATTAAGGCCAGGTGGCTAGAGCCGGGCCCTCATGAACTTGCTAATAACCAGGGACAAATGAGACACTGCTCTGTGATACCCAGTCCACTCCTAAATTCGCATTGGGTTTTGGACCTAACCCCTGTTGTGGTCGGCGTGGGTTTCAATCGAGCATGGACGACCCTCCCCAATACCTTAGCTGAAGCGTCAATAAGTATTATTACCCTTTTTAAAGACAAGAACCACAGTGGCCTCCTTCCAGGTCGTTGGGAAAGGGCCAATCACCACTGCTTTAAAGACATTAGCCAATAAAGGTGCCCAAAGGTTAGGGTTGCTTTTAAACAAATCAAGTGGAACCCCACCAGTGCCTGAGGCTTTCATACATATTCCCTTCGCTAGAGCCTCCTCAACCTCAGGTACTGAGATGGATAAACTTAACTGGATGGCCATTCTTAAATCAAAGAGAAGATCCCCACTATTCTCCTCTAACTGGAAGCAGTTTGGATTAAATATAGCCAAGAAGTGGGATTCCCAGACATACTCCAAAATCAGTAAATCCATCTTCCTCACATCGTCCGTAAATAAAGGGTGATTAAATATATCCCAGAAGCCTTTGGTATCTTTGAGGGAACTGGCTCTCTCCAGGTCTTCCCATGCCAATCTCCTCAACTCATCTTTTCTCTGGCTAACAGTAGTTTTATATATTTGCCTCACTCTTTTAATTTGATTTCTATCACCAGGGCTAGCATGGAGGGCCATTTTAAGGTTTCTGTTGAGCCCTTGAGCATTTGATGTTAAACCACTGTACCTCCTGGAATACCCTTCGCTGGACTGGTCTAGTTAATCTCTTATCTATATTTATACAAATCAGCTCATATTGCTGAATAACCTCCTCCGGGGCAGATTCTTCTTGTACACAACTCATAATCGGTTGATAATTTTTCTATCCCTCTATTTTTCTAGGTCTATATTTTTGTGTTTAAGGCTACTTTTGTTTACTTTTCAACTACTTTTTTAAACTTTTATTTCCTTCTTCCCTACTCTTATTCTTTTTCATTTTGTCTCCTTACTGCTAACACCTGCCCAGAACATGGTGAAGACAGCTGTCAAGCTGCCCAAGACGGCCCCCGCAGCCCGTGCACGGCTCCCGTGTGGCCGTTTAAGGGCGGAAATGGTGGTGCCCAGGGAGATCTTCAGCCCTGAGGAGGTGGGCTCACTCGTTTTTTATGTGCAGCGCCGTCTCACCAGGACCATTGCGGCAGGCGGCAGGATCGCTGCTGGTTATACCAACAGCCAGGAGCGACGGAAGCGGTGGGGGCAGGTATGCCGGGCCCTGTTGGACATCACAGGGGTCCAGCGCACCTACAATCAAGTGACCCACCGCTGGACCGATATCCTGGACCGGGAGCGCGACCTGTTAGACCTGCTGGGAGTGGAGGTCCTCGGGCTTGGTGAGTAGTAGTAGCAATTTTATTCATCACTCACTACTCTGTTTTTTCTCCTGCTCTGTGTGACTGTGTTATATTGCAAATGTTTGCTTTAACTTTTTTACAAACAGCAATAATGCTGCTGATTACATTGATAGGAGAGGTAAATTAATATTTCAAAATCTTCTGTGCATTTCAGGTGCACTGTTCTCCTTCTCTGTGGCGGTGCCACTGCTTATTTGTTTTCTATTTTGTGTTCATTTAATTGGGCTGAGTAATGTATGAGTGTACTTTACAGAACTGCGTAATGCTAGACACAAAGGGGCAGATTTACAAGCCCCTTGCGCCACGTTTACGCTGCCTTACCTGACGCACAGCGACGTAAAGGTGGCGAATCCATGCGAGTCATGTACAACGAGATGCATCTAAGGAGATGTGCCACGTTAAGGCCTGGGCCTGCGCCACAATGGGTGCGTTCCCACGCAGGGGGGGGGGGGGGGGGGTGGCGGTCAGGCAGCTGTGCGCCTCGCAAAAGTGCCTGTGTGAAATCTACAAGATTTAACGCAGGCACTTCCGCGACGCTGCTACGTCAATTCTTTATGCCTGCTTGCTTGTAGCAGGCGTAAGGACTGATGCGGTATGTTGAGTATTGGGCAGCCCTGAGCATTGCTATAGTTGCATCGCGCCTGTGACGCGACTCTAGAGATGCGCCCCTCTTTCGTCACGAGATGCGTCACGCATCTGCCTACCCTTGCGCCAGGGTTTGCCGCATTGTAATTGCGGCGCATCTTCCGTGACGCAAGGTTAGTTTTGCGTTATGCATTTGTTCTGGTGCACATCTGGAGGTGTCCAGCTCAGAACTCGTAAGTATGCCCCTAAGTGTCAGATTAGCAATTACCTGCGCATCCCTGCAAAGTGTGCGGCACGCCAGCACCACCCATGGTGCGCCGTATTTACAATGCGGCACACCATGATCCCAAAACGTCACCGAAGCGTTACGCATCGGTGCCGTAAAGGCGGCTCATTGATGGAGTTGCGTTGCAACGATGGCGCAGCTCCAGCAATGCTGCGTCAAGCCGTAAGTCTGCTTCATGCAGGCGCATGGTTTCCGTGACGCATCTTTGTCCTAAATGACTGATTGAAATTTTATATATTCCCCATAGCCACTTTTAGCATGCGTTCCTGCGCAGGAACGCCCTCCCTTGCGCTGGAACGCTCCCTTATGGCGCAGGGCTTTAGAATGGGATGCATCTCCCATATGCGTCACGTTGTTAATATACACCACACCATGGCGCCTCTCTTGTTGTGGCGCTGCGTCACAAAATTGACGCAAGAATGGAGCAAAAGAGCTGCAAGGGGCTTGTAAATCTGCCCCTAGAGTAGAGGCTCGGGTGCAGTCCTTCCTTTGTAGCCCTCTTTTTGGTTTTGGCTGAAATAGTTGGTTCTTGTTCTTTCTAAATGTTTGATTTGGTTGACAAGGACATCGACAAGCAGCAATCATCAATGTTTTCTGTTTATTCTTTCATGTTGTACGTCAGGTCCGCCCAGGGGCAAGCGGACAGAAAAAGCGGATGCAGTGGCTCCAAAGGAGGAGGATGCAGGCCAGGGCGGCGAGTGCTCCTTTGCTGGCCCCAGTAAGTTTTCATTTAAATATAGAGGACCTATTGTTGTCCAAGCGTTCCTAATTTAATTTTTTTGAAATAGTGTTTAGATAGGAGCAAAATCAATAATACTACTGTTGCAGGGACATTTCTCCACAAACCTAACTATGGACACCAAAGACCAGAGTAATAATATTTCAGAGTGGCGTGTTTGGCACACTGTATAAACCTGGTAGTGTCAGCGGCATGGACTCCTCCTTGCAAAAATTGCAAAACCTTTCGCTCAGTCACTCTAGTCTGGAGGACCAAAAACCACAGAGTCTATTCAAGTTTAAAAGCTTTATTAAAAGTTGACGTAAACACATATATTAAAATAAAGTTAGTTGGACATGGAAAAGTGCTTGGTGCTGAGTTGATGAGTAATGGAACACATTTCTTGTGGTCGAGCCGAGCTTTCACCTGGTTTGAAGTTGATGTTGCTCTTGTCCTTAGAAGTCCAGTTTCTGTCTGTTCAGAGAAAAATGATGTGTGTTAAAATTAATCAAGCATTTATCAATTATGACAAAAAAATGCAGCAAGACAACAGCCTTCCCTGGAAGGAGGGACATTTTTACTTTAGACTAGAGTAGACAGTCAATTACTTTTTCTGTTGTTTTCACATTCTTCATTCATAGACCAAATACTAGTGAGTGGTGTAATCTAACATTCTTAAATCTACTTTGTAGGTGGAACATCTGGTGGCGGGGCCAGCTCGGATGTGGTAATAGTGATCGACTCCGAGTCCGAGGATCACTCTGGGGAGGAGGCGGCGCAAGAGGAGTCGGACCAAGAAGTACAGACTGTGAGGAAGGAGACAGTGGTGGTGGCGGGTACAGGTAAGCTGGATCATGGTACTATCTGACTCTTAGATAGCATATGATGTGTATCTACAGAGAGTAGACGGTCACTGGATGAACTACGAACATACTATGAAATGTTTCCAGGGGGGGTGCAACATCATCACCATCTCCTGAGTCCTACTCCTGACATGATTGATAGTGTGGTTTGTGGCCAAGGGCCGCACCGAAGGGGGCAGGGTCAGTGGGGGAGGAGGGTGGATCTAGAGCAACAACAAAAAAATATGACCATGAAATTGAAATCATGCCCCTGCAGCGGATGCCTTCGTCCACTGAGCCACCAGACCTGGCATACACATTACACACATCTTTCTTTCTCTCTCCCCCTCCCTCTCTCTCTGTCTCCCTCCCTCATCCTCCCTCTGTCACCCTCTGGCTCCCTCCCTCTCTCTCTCTCTCCTTCTGTCTTCCTCTCTCTCTGTCTCTGCCTCTATCTGTCTGTCGGTCCCAGCCTGCTGTAATTACCATATTGTAATTTGTCACTGGGCCAGCACTGGATGGACCTGCGATCCAGAGGGGGGCAATCGCGCCCTCTCTTGCCCATCCCTGTGGACGCCCATGATATTGGCCTGAATAGTTTCTTTTGTACTGCGCTGACTAGTTGCTAGTTGTACTGTGACACAACTTCCTGCTGAATCATTTTGTGTTAATCATATTCTTAAAGAGCATTGGTTACAGAATATGTCTTTCTTTCTTCATATAGTTGGTCATACTAAAACAAAACCTACAAGGAGTATGCTGGCTGTACTGGCCCGGCAACGGAGGCTGGATGCAACTGTTGCCCAATATCGGCGACTGGTGGAACTGGAGGGGGACGACACGCAGTCCAGTAATTCCAACGTGACATCTGCATCGTCCTCCGTGACCCCACGTTCTGCCGGTCAGCGCAGTGCTCCAGCCAAACGGAGCTGTGCTGGCAGACGCCACCGCCGAGCAGCAAAAGCTGCACCTCACAGTACTGTAAAGGCTCGCTTGCGCCGAGCAATCCGCAGAGTGTCGGACCTGGAGGCGGAGGTCCGGAAATGGAAGGAGTACCAAAATTTGGTGGAGGGCCTCTGTTTAGATCACGCCACCCTCCGGGAGCAATACGATGCCCTGGCCCTAAGGCATGATGCCCTGGAGGCCAAAGTTAACAACACCATGCATTCTAGAGTGTCCCTTGCCCCTTTTTTAGAGACTTTTGGGGGGTGGGAATTGGGAGTTGGGTTTTTTGGGGACTTTTGAGGGACTATTTATTTGTTGGGGTTAGGGAGGGTCTTGCGGGAGATTATTTTGTTAGGGATATAAAAATATACTTTTTCAAACTTTATCTGAGCATATCTTTTTTTTTACTACTTTTGAGCCTGGTGGGTGGTGGTTTTGCAGTAAGTTTGTTTTACTGAACACTGTCATCGTGTTGGTTCACGTGTAATTGGCCAAATGTTTTCCAGAGTTTGTTAATTGAGGAGTCCTAGGACTTTACTACTAGTACCACTGTCACTCTCTCACCTCTCCTAATACTCCATTATACTACCTCCCATCCAAACGCTTATCTTACATGTAATTTGTGTTTGAGGGCTGGCTCCACCTGGAATTCACAGTGTCCTAAAGCGTTCTGCAGCAGGGCCCCAACTGGAGTTTCCCGGCGTGGATTTTCTGCAAAACAAAAGCAATCAACATTAGAAATATGGTTGCGGTGCTCACAGACCCCAAAATCCTAGAAGCCCCACAGACAGCACCCCTAAGACAGGCAAGCGAGCAATAATAACTCCTAAACGTTCACGTGTAATAGGCCAAAAGTTTTCCAAAGTAAATGCCTAACCAATTTCATCCCTTAATAGACCTTGCCAGCAATGGCCCAGCCAAGACCCGTAAACCCAAACGCAAAAAAGTCACACTTAGCAAAATGTATTTAAATGAGGACTCACTACTTCCAGACAGTCCCTCTTTAGGGGACTCGTCAACGTAAGTTTCTTCATTGTGCAGAATCCAGGCATCAGCATTACGGGAAATGGATAGGGTGAGTCTGGAGGAGGAGGATAGACGACCAGGACTGAGTTCTTGCCAACTAACTGTTGTGAACCTGAGGAATGCTGCGGCATCAAAATCAAGACAGTTCTGTTGATGGGCTTGTTGTTTGATTGATTACAGTTTTGTTGTGAATGTGATGAAGCACTTGCTAAAAAAAGAAAGACAGACACACAGGAATAAAAGTGAATAAGGACTAATATTAAAGTTAATGGATCATTGACTCATTTTCAGAACTCGCTGTCAGGGAAGCAGAGCTCGTCCTCAAACTCTGCAAATTGAGTCGGTAGTACTTCTGGTAACTGAGGAGAACTTTCCTCAGGTAGGTCGGTGTCCTCGTCTTCTTCCTGCGTGCATTATCGTACTTTGTAATCTGGTGGTATGAAGTGCTGGTTCATCTTTATCATGGTGAGCCGCTCCACATTTGCGGGCAAGAGGCGGGACCTTTTGGAAGTCACAATGCCACCAGCAGAACTAAAAACACGTTCTGAAGACACGCTTGCGAGTGGGCAAGACAAGTAATTGATAGCCAGGTTGGTGAGCTCTCGCCATATGTTTCTTTTCCCATGCCAATACGCCAATGGGTCCTCAGTAATATTGACCGCTGTTGAGTCATCCAGATAGGCCTGCACCATTGAAAGAATGTCCTCCTGGATTCCTGTACTTTGCACTTCTGTGTCCTTTCTGGGACAAGGAAACCCTAGCTCACTTAGCCAATCCGCTTCAGACATATTGCCTGGGCCTGGTGCAGATGATATGGTTGCTGGTGTGGTTAACGGCTCAGAGGAAAAGTCACTCACTTCTGCCACAGGCACAGATGCAGAAGTGTTTTTTTGGGACGCCTGATGGCCTGCTGATTCACTAGTAGTACTGTCTTCTCCTACAGTTTCCTTCCGCTCTCTTTCAAAATGAATGGCTGACTGAGCTAGCCAACCTTTGTACTCTGTAACATCTGATGTTTCAAAAGGAATTATTACTTTGCCAAACAATGGCTTTTTGTAACGTGGATCCAGAATAGTAGCACAAATGTAGTGCTGTTGTTTCTTGATATTTACAAGCCGTTTATTGCTAACTAGGCGAAGTAATAATCTCTGCGCCAACTCATATGCTTCATTCTTTCCAGCATCTTTTAATTCTGAAGACACCACCTTGACTTGGTGCTCGAGCTTCAGCAACAATGGGATAGCTTTGCTCAAAGAACAGTCCTCCCTGCTGACGTCACGCGTGAAGACCTCAAAAGGACGAAGCATGTCTGTCAGGCTTTTAACTAGCTGCCATTGCTCCACCGCTAGCATCATTTCTGTCGTATCACCACCCAGGTTGTAGAAATACTCATTGACTACTGGAAACAGCTCATGCAGACGCTCAAGCATGTAGAAGGTTGAGTTCCAACGTGTTGCCACCTCCTGGATAAGTGCTTTCACTGGCATTCTACGTACATTTTGCTGGCGCCTCAGCTCCTTCCGGGCCTTAAAAGAATGGTTGAAGTGTGTGCATATTCTTCTGCAGATGGTCAGTATTTGGTCGACTGCAAGTTCTTTTTTCAAGAACTTTTGCACGACAAGGTTCATACAGTGCGCCAAACACGGCACTCTGAAATAGTAACCGTTCTCCATCGCCTTAACTACATTGCTGCCATTATCAGTAGAAACATAACCAACCTTGCAATTTCTTGGGGGCAGCCATTGCGAGACCTTTTTGTTAAAGTCATCCAAAATGTTGACTGCAGTATGACTTTTCTCCATGCCAAACATGGCTAATGTTGCAAGTTTACGAGCACCCTTAAAAATCTCGACCAAGTCACCACCTGCATTTATCTGTTGTGCAACCCCTGAAAAAGAGACCCAGTGTGCAGTGATGCACATGTAATCAAGGGCTTGGCAACTGGTACACATGTCTGTTGTCAGGTGTATAGTGTGAACAGCACTCTTCTGCAAAGCTGGCCCAACCAACTCAAGCACCTCTTTATGTAGTGCTGGAACAGCAACCCTGGCAAAATAGAACCGGCTAGGAACCTTCCATTTAGGGGCCAGTGTTGCCACGAGTTCAAGAAAACCCACATTTTCGACAAACGAAAAAGGGAGAAGGTCCACCGCTAGCATTTTAGCCAGCTTAGTGTTATACAGGCGTACAGTTGGGTGGTTGCGTTGAAATTGCGCATCTGAGGAGAACATGGCTGAAATGGTGCGCTGGACAAATTTACTGGATGATGCTGATGCCTTCTTCGACCCACTTCTGCTCAGTGTTGACATTTTCCACATTGGTGTGTCTCCCAGACTCTCAGTGTGCCTCCTATGTGTTCCGGAGGGTGTGGTGCTGCCAGGGGTACTGGGTGCAACCGGACAAATGTCTGACGCTTCTTCTACCTCCCCGTCATCTTCAGATGAAACACCTAGTATGGGTATATTTTGGTCACTTGCCCTTTGGGATTGCTTTCCCTTGATGTTTGCTAGGTGCGCAAACCATACGACAGCGTGCCTTCTTTGAAGATGACCTATCTGGCCTCCGGTTCCATAGTTGGTACCAGTCTTACCACGGCTAACTGTAGTCTTACAAATGCAACAAACGGCTATGTTATCATACTTTGCATGGACACTAAAAAAGTTCCAAACTGGGGACTGGAAACTTCTGGTTTTGCCGCACGAGATGATACTGCCAATGCCAGATGAAGCAGTGGTGGATGAGCCTTGCAGACATCTACTGGGTTGTGCAATTATTGCAGCAACCCTACTTGAGGGAGTCGAGCTGGATGGAGTCCCCCTCTGGGGAGAAAATATGGGAGCTGTAGGTTTTGTTGAACTTGTTGTACTACTTGACTGCATTGGTGGTGCTACCAGTGCCACGTCGCCAGGGTCACGCTCAGCATGACGTCGGGATAGGGTATAAATGTCTGTCTGCTGCATGGCCGGTGTGGCTGGAATGACGTGTGTGATGACTAGGTCATTGCTGTCATCCTGTTCAACAACATCAGAATGCACCACTTCATCAAGTCCGACGTTCGGATCCATAAGTATGAGCTTTCCGGGGCCCTTCCTTTTAACATTTGATACCTTTCGCAGCTCATGGTGTGCCTCCCTCTCAGACGTCGGAGATGGTTGCCAATCTAGATCCAGATCATCATCTGATGGAGCGGGGCTTGAAGAGGAACTTCTACACACACTCCTTGATCTTTTCCTTGGTGGGGAGCTGGGAGAAAATGAATCATCAGGAGGAATGCCTTCGTCTTCCTGACATGATACCCCGGCTCCAAAGTCAATTTCCTCCTGTGCCCCTACTTCTGGAAGAACAACCATTGTGGGCACTTGCACCGCTCCATGCACCGCTACATGGGCCTCTTCACTGACCTCTTCTTGCAACTCTCCATGGACCTCTCCTTCTCGGCCTTCTCCTTCTTGGCCTTCTCCTTCTCGGCCTTCTCCTTCTCGGCCAGCTCCTTCTCGGCCAGCTCCTTCTCGGTTCTCGGCCAGCTCCTTCTCGGACAGCTCCTTCTCGGACAGCTCCTTCTCGGACAGCTCCTTGCGCATGTACTTGTGCTTGTACTAGTAGCCCATGCAGTTGTTGTTGCGGCTTTGGTTGTTGAATAGTACTTGTGAGATGAGTTACAACCTGTGTTGATGGTGTGCTGATACTTTCTTGCGATGAGCCAACATCACTGGTCGTTGGTGATTGAACCACTAAACAGGCTACCTGTGCAGCACTCATGGTGGGCCTTTGTTTGTTCCACAAAAATGTAGTGGTCGAGCCACCAGTCTCCTTGGTAAGTGGTGCCACTTGCTTCTTCTTCTCCTTAGTAGAGACATTTTTCTTGCAAGAGGAGCTACGGGCACCTCTTTTTGGAGCCATCTTCTTCAGATGTCGGAACAACAGGCCGCAGCAGGACTTCTTCCTGGCACTGATGCTCAACGATGATGCAGAGTTATTGACTTTGTGCACCTAAAAGCAAACGAAGACAGAGGAACATCAGTAAATATATGTTGCATATGTAGCGCTTCAATAAATAGTTTGCAAGTAGGCATTTATGAATACACACATGCACACCACACAATATGGAAATTTCAAAATTAGGATTTGCTAAATTTTTGGGAAACAGGAGGAAACAGGAATTTAACATTGATCCAAGAGAGCACACACAGAGAGGGTTATAGTTTCATGTACCACTGACTCCCCCTGGGCTAAATGGGTGAAAGCAAGGCAAAATGGGTGCAGGCCTATGGCACAAAGCTCACTGCCTGCCTTCAAAATGGCCACTTGACCCCCATCCACATGGCCAGGACCATGCCTCAAAATGGCCCCCACCAACATAGCCAGCCCCCAACCCCTACTCCTAAAAGTAAAAAAACACAACACCAATCAAATCACCACAATCCAATGCCATCCATCAAGTTTCAGAAGGTTTAGGCTGCCTGCTGGTGGTTTTCTGGTGCAGAATTGCAATGTTTGCAATTTCGCGAGTGCGAGATTGTTGCTTCACGACGCGAACGTGGCGAAAAACCAGCAAAATCCGCGAACAGACGTATTCTGGCCTGGGCCCCCTGGGCATGATAAAATCACAGCACACTGGGTGCAGGCCTATGGCACAAAGCACACAAACTGGCTTAAAAATGGCCCCTAGACCCCCACCCACACGGGACCAGGCAATAAAATGGCCCCCACCCACATAGCAAGCCCCCAACACCACCCCAAAAAGTCGTAAAAGACACAAAAATCACAACAATCCAATGCCATCCATGCCCTGGCCAGAATAATGTTAAAATTAAAAAAAACAGTTGTATCATGCATGCACCCATAACTAAGCCTGGTAGTTTTCAATTCATGTGCAGAATTGTAATTTTTTTACAATTTCGCGAGTGTGAGATTGTTGCTGCGCGGGACGCAAGCAGTGCGAACACAGGCCATTTTTTTTTTTATAAAATCCGATTTTCGGGTAATCCGCGGGAGTTCGAGGCCCCCTGGGCATAATGAAAGCAATCAGAGCAGACTGGGTGGGCATAGGGCACAAAGCACACTGCCTGACTTCAAAATGGCCGCTTGACCCCATCCACATGGCCAGGACCTGCAGGACCATGCCTCAAAATGGCCTCCCACACATAGCCAGCCCCCAAACCCACCCCAAAAAGTCAAAAAACACACACAAAAATCACCACAAACAAACATCAACTTATCAACTTACTTGTAAATCAAATTTCTAATCAAAAAGTAATCCAAAAGGCCTCAAAGCCAAATCTCCAGCAGCATCCACAAAAAGTAATCCTTCCCAGTCAAGATCGAATTCAAAGTGGCCAGGAAATGGACTAAGCAATGGGAGGAGCTTGCTGGACAGGAAGAGGAAGTTGGAGACTGGGTCACTTCCTTCACCCCTCCCCAATTGTAATTTTTGTAATTTCGCGAGTGCGAGATTGTTGCTGCCCGCGCCGCGGCCCGCGAGCAGTGCGAACACAAGCAAAAAATCCGCCGCGCGCGGATTTGCGTATTTTCGCCACATCCGCGAGGTTCGCGGATTGCGGATTTACCGAAAATCCAAAAAATCCGCGAGCGGAACGGATTTTGCGCCCATGCTTAATTAATAGTAATGTGTACCTATAAAATATAATAAATAAAAAAAATAAAACATATATAAATTTAGGAGCGGTATGTTGGGTTAATAGGGGATAAGGATAGGGAGTGTATTAAAAATGTATATATTATAAATTGCAGATTTTTTATTTTAATTAGAAAATATATTTTAAAAAAAATTTAAATATACATTTTATATCAAAATTAATTAATTGATATATAAATTTAGGAGCGGGATGTTGGGTTTATAGGGGATAAGGGTGGGGAGTGTTTTAAAAAAATATATAATTTTTTTTTGATTTAATTGAAAAAATATAATAAATTTACAAAAACATTTAAAAATTAAAATTTTTATATTTTTTAAAATAATTCAAAATTTTAAAAATATGTTTTCAAATATTTTTTTTAGAAATTTGATATTTGAAATAGATGTTATTTTAGAATAATTATTTAAAAATAATATAATATAAAAAATGTTTATAAATAAATATATTTAAATAAGAGAAAAAATTTAAAATGGTTAAATAATTCTACATAAAAATTTTTTTACATTTTAAATTTATTGGGATTTTTTTTTTTACAAAACAAAATATTTTATAATTTAAAAATATATATTTTACAATTTTTTGTTAAAATATGTCAAAACATTTATAAAACCAATATGTACATTAAATACAAATTTAAAATTTCGAATTTCGCTAAAATTTTAAAATAAATTGCGAAATTTTTTCTATAACATTTTACAATATTGTTCTACTTTAAAATATGTTTAACAAATTATTTTATATAAATAATCGGAATATTTTTTTACATTTATTTGATATTTACACATTCGGAATAAGTATATTTGTTTGTTGAGTGTATGGAGTGAGTAAAATTGTTAACAATCTATATTGCTGTACAGTTTTGTATATTATACTACATTTGAATAGTGAAAATAAAAATTATTAATTATAAAAGATTATTTGTTAAACATTATTATTGTATATAGTGTTTAAGGTATGTATTTTTATTTAACTAAACATATATATACATGCATTTTATGTACCTTGGAGTGGGAATTTAAAAGTATATGTAAATAGTGTGCTAAAGTATTCCTAATTAATGTAGAATGGAGTAGGAATAGTAAATTATATATAATTCGTGTCCACCATCTATCTCTAATTAATGTAGACTGGAGTGAGAAAATTAAATTATATTTAATTAGTGTCCAGCACCTACCCCAAATTAATGGTGACTGGAGTGGGAATAGTAAATTATATTTAATTAGTGTCCAGCACCTACACCAAATTAATGTAGACTGGAGTGGGAATAGTAAAGTTATGTAGATTGAAATGTCATTAAATAAATATACTGTAGTGTTTTTTGGAACAAATTAAATTTTTTATTAACATGAGAAAGAACAACAATAAACATTAGTATAACATATATTTTTTACATTTATATTTATTAATATATTAGTGGATTTTGTGTAAATGTTATTAAACATTTCAAACAATATTGGTAATATTACTTAATTCAAAGAGTACATATTTAATAAACATAAGTATTGTTATAAGTAAATAAAATGTGAAACAACCATTACAACGCAACTTTTACAACGCACTACCATTACAACAAAAATTTTACAACGCAAAAACTATTACAACGCATGTATTTACAACGCATTTTTTTACAACGCAGGTACCTTTACAACGCATACCATTACAACGTAAGTATTGGTAAGTATATAATTATATTTTAAATTTTATATGTTTGGTTTTTTTTAAGGGATATTTTTAAGGGTCCAGGGTCAGTTTTCAGTTTTGGGGTAAAGGGGTATTTTTAGGGTTCAGGGTCAGTTTTGGTTTTTTGGGTAAAGGGGTATTTTTAGGGTTCAGGGTCAGTGTTGGGTTTTTGGGTAAAAGGGTATTTTTAGGGTTCAGGGTCAGTTTTCAGTTTTTGGGTAAAGGGGTATTTTTAGGGTTCAGGGTCAGTTTTCAGTTTTTGGGTAAAGGGGTATTTTTAGGGTTCAGGGTCAGTTTGCAGTTTTTGGGTAAAAGGGTATTTTTAGGGTTCAGGGTCAGTTTTGGGTTTTTGGGTAAAGGGGTATTTTTAGGGTTCAGGGTTAGTTTTGGGTTTTTGGGTAAAGGGGTATTTTTAGAGTTCAGGGTCAGTTTTCAGTTTTTGGGTAAAGGGGTATTTTTAGGGTTCACGTCAGTTTTCAGTTTTTGGGTAAAAGGGTATTTTTAGTGTTCAGGGTTAGTTTTGAGTTTTTGGGTAAAGGGGTATTTTTAGGGTTCAGGGTCAGTTTTCAGTTTTTGGGTAAAGGGGTATTTTTAGGGTTCAGGGTCAGTTTTCAGTTTTTGGGTAAAGGGGTATATTTAGGGTTCAGGGTCAGTTTTCAGTTTTTGGGTAAAAGGGTATTTTTAGGGTTCAGGGTCAGTTTTCAGTTTTTGGGTAAAGGGGTATTTTTAGGGTTCAGGGTCAGTTTTCAGTTTTTGGGTAAAGGGGTATTTTTAGGGTTCAGGGTCAGTTTTCAGTTTTTGGGTAAAAGGGTATTTTTCGGGTTCAGGGTCAGTTTTGGGTTTTTGGGTAAAGGGGTATTTTTAGGGTTCAGGGTCAGTTTTCAGTTTTTGGGTATAGGGGTATTTTTAGGGTTCAGGGTCAGTTTTCAGTTTTTGGGTAAAGGGGTATTTTTTGGGTTCAGGGTCAGTTTTGGGTTTTTGGGTAAAGGGGTATTTTTAGGGTTCAGGGTCAGTTTTGGGTTTTTGGGTAAAGGGGTATTTTTAGGGTTCAGGGTTAGTTTTGGGTTTTTGGGTAAAGGGGTATTTTTAGAGTTCAGGGTCAGTTTTCAGTTTTTGGGTAAAGGGGTATTTTTAGGGTTCACGGTCAGTTTTCAGTTTTTGGGTAAAAGGGTATTTTTAGTGTTCAGGGTTAGTTTTGGGTTTTTGGGTAAAGGGGTATTTTTAGGGCTCAGGGTCAGTTTTCAGTTTTTGGGTAAAGGGGTATTTTTAGGGTTCAGGGTCAGTTTTCAGTTTTTGGGTAAAGGGGTATATTTAGGGTTCAGGGTCAGTTTTCAGTTTTTGGGTAAAAGGGTATATTTAGGGTTCAGGGTCAGTTTTCAGTTTTTGGGTAAAAGGGTATTTTTCGGGTTCAGGGTCAGTTTTGGGTTTTTGGGTAAAGGGGTATTTTTAGGGTTCAGGGTCAGTTTTCAGTTTTTGGGTATAGGGGTATTTTTAGGGTTCAGGGTCAGTTTTCAGTTTTTGGGTAAAGGGGTATTTTTTGGGTTCAGGGTCAGTTTTGGGTTTTTGGGTAAAGGGGTATTTTTAGGGTTCAGGGTCAGTTTTGGGTTTTTGGGTAAAGGGGTATTTTTAGGGTTCAGGGTCAGTTTTGGGTTTTTGGGTAAAAGGGTATTTTTGAGGTTCAGGGTCAGTTTTGGGTTTTTGGGGTACAGGGGTACAGGGTTAAAATAAATTTAAATTTAAATTAATTTAATTAAATGAAATTAAATTATATTAAATTAAATTACATTATATTATTTTTAATTATTAAAATTTAAATTAAATTAATTAAATGATATTAAATTACATTAAATTATATTACATTTAATTAAATTATATTATTTTCTATTAATTTAAATTAACAAAATTATTATATACTTACCATTACGTACGTTGTAATGGTATGCGTTGTAAAGGTATCTGCGTTGTAAAAACATGCGTTGTAAATACATGCGTTGTAATAGTTTTTGCGTTGTAAAAATTTCGTTGTAATGGTATGCGTTCTAAACGTATGAGTTGTAACGTCATACATCCAAATAAAATATACTGTTTGAAAAATACATATACAATGTATATATTCAAATACATGTTGTTAGTAAACAATAGTTTTGTATTTATATTAATATAAATATATTAATATTACATTTTGTAACAAACATTTTAATTGAAGAAAATATTGTAGAATAGATTTATTTTAATACATTTTGTTAAACATTTTGTTAATTTTTTTTACACCATTTCAACATTTTTACAATTGTAATAATAAATATTATGTATTGTATAATATTTATTTTTATAATTTTACAAATTGTGTACATTTTTCTAAGTAATTTAATACAAATAAAAAATTACTATTTTTTCATAGTATTCCTTGGTTTATTAAATTAACAAATACTTTGCTTGCATTAAATAATAAGTGTGTAATTTCTATCATTTTCTTTAGTTTTGGGTCCTTTATTTTGTAACCGCTTTAGGTCGTTTTGTGTCATTTTGAGGAAGTTCAGCTAGCGGTTGGGAAACACTTCACGTCTCTGAAGGTAAGGTTTATTTAATATGTTTTAACTGTGTTTTGAATAAATTTTGAGAGTAGTTTGGTCGTATTTAGTGTTGTTAGAAGTAAATGTGTTGTATTGGCGATTATGATATGTTGTGTTTGCGGATGTACATTTAACGTACTTTTTAGTGTTGTATTGCCTTGTGTGTAGAGTTAGTGTTTCGATGTTTAAGTTTATTATTCGAAATATTATGTTGCTATTACTTTTAGTAGGAGTGTATGTGTTATTTTATGTGGGTGGGAATATTTCTTTTATGTCTTTCACTTGCAGGAGTTCCTGATATCCGAAGGAAGCGTTTTTTTTTGGGGAGAAGTGTTCGTTAGTTTTATTAACTAATAGTTTGTAGACACTTCTTCAAATTTTTCGGCTTTCCTGGAGAGTTTTTTCTACATTTTAAAATTTTTCGGGTTTTTTATGGTATTTCGAAAGAGCTTCGTGGAATGGATTTATCTATTTTGGGACAGTTGTATTTTTTCAATTTTTTGGGGGTAACTGGTATTCGAAACTGGATTATTTTGGTGGAAATGGATTCTACATCATTTGGAATATCTTTGGTAATTTTTTTTACATTTTTATAATTGTGGGTGGGTAATGTTTTAATGAATATTGTTTAGTTTTATTTATTTCAAACATAATTAATGTGTGTATATATATTTAATTATATAATATATATTCCATACATGAATTTTTTTCGAGATAAATTATATGAATGTAATATTATTGTATTAGAACATTTTTCTATTGAGATTGTTTGTGGCTTAGAGTAGTTTACAGTAGTGTTTTGGCTATTATATTGAGGTATTCCATGCCTGTTGTGCTAGGGTACAGCTTTACTTGTTGCTCTAGGTATTTGTGCATTTGTTTTGTTTGTTTGGATGTTTTTGGAGTTAGTTCAGTAATGGATTGCTCCATTCTGAATTCCTGATAACTTTGCTGTTTTTGGAGGCATGTAATGAATTTTTCTAATGTTGGTTTAGTTCGGCCTGTTGATTGGAGGAAGGCATTGTGCCAACCTTCAACTGCGTTGTTTGTTTTAGATTCTCCATTTAAGGTGCTTCTGTAAAGGGGTATTAAGAATTTAGGATTTCTCCTGTGGCCAGATCTATGGAGTCTACCTATCCAAGTGTCCTCAAAGTAGTCTAAGAGAGGAGTTAACTTTGCTTCATTTTGTTTGTAAAATTGGCTGTCTATTAAAAGGTTGTAGTGTTCGGCCACATCTGTTTCAGGGACGTAAGCTAGTGCTATCAGTTTTTTTATTTGATATGCAAAAGATGAGCTTGTAGCATATTCTATGCTTAGAGTAGTTTTTTGTAAATGCCTCCAAAGACACTGATTAAAATAATAATAGCAGCCTTGGATACAGGCAAGGGGGTGTATTTTTAAAATAGCTGAGAGCATTGCTTGTTCAAAATCCAGTATAATTTTTTCAGGGGAATAGTCATTTGTTTTTTGTTCGATAATGTTTAATAAATCCATATATGTTGAATTAGTTTTATTTGGAAGCAGTGCATATAGTAGAGGTATGTTACAGTTTTAATATAAGCCATGTATTGTGTAAAGTTGGTAGAAAGGTCTGGGACGGATGTTAAAAGTACCGTCCATCATCCAAAATTGGCATTGTTGGAGTTTTATTAAATTTATAGCAGTACCAAAGATTATTATTCTTTTCTCATTGTTTTTACTGTCGTAAATTATAAAAGGTATTTTGTTTAAAGTTATAGTTTGGTCATGAGTTAAATTTATATCACTATATGTTTTAGGAGGTGGAGTGGTAGTAGTAGTTGCTTTTTTGGTACGTGATATTGTTCTTTTGAGAGAAATTATATTAGGCATTTGGGTAGTGGCTGTTTTTGGGATTTGTGGAATTTGTTCTTTTAAAATTAGGCTTGTAGGTTTTTGGAAACATGTACTAGCTTCTTTAATGTTTTCTAATGCTGTTCTGACTTCTATTTCTGTTATATTTGGAGGGTGGTTGTGTTCCCTGGTGTAAAGGACAGTTGCTTCTCTAGTTGTTGCTCTTCCATAACATTTGTTAGAGTAATATTTGCAACATTTCCAATTTACTTTCATCCCAAATTGTTTCTCTTGGGTATAAGTATAACCCATGTAGCAGAGTAATAGTTTCCCTTTTTGACTGGTAACAAATTCAGCTCCTTCTGTCATTTTCTCCTTTTTAAATCTATTAGAAATATATGGTATAGTTATTATATTTATAGTTATATGTATTTTAAGTGGGAATTATAAATATTTATACTGTGCATGCTTACCTTTGGTTGAAGTTTAGTCTGTGATTTTGATGTTCTTTACTCTTTTCCTTGTGGTCTGTCTTTTCTGGTGTTTCTTTGCTTGAAAAAAAACATTTATTTGCGTTAATTGTTTAGTTATATTTTTTTGGGTAGCTTTTACATGTTTTGCTATAAGTTAAAGCTTTTACTTATTTTATCTTTTTGAAAAGTGTTTGGATATACTTACTTTGGTAGTTGTATCTTTGTTTGTTGAATTCTGTTCTTTGATATTTGTTGTTAGTGGATGTTGTAGTGGTGCTAGAAAAAAGGAAGGATATATGCATACATTATTACAATATGTTAGCAATTTTTCATTCTTTAGGAGTTACTGTTTGTCACATCATTTAATTGACTTACTTTGTATTAGTTGCTTGTTATGCAGAGTTTTAATGCTGTTGTAGGTGTAAGGCAATCTGTTCAATTTTCAGTTGTGGCCTGTATTTTCTTTGATGTCTTTATCTGTAAAAAAAAAAATATTCATTAAAATCCATATTTATAAACATATTTTTGGAAGCAGGTCTGTTTGCTGTTTTAATGTTAAAGCTTCAATTAAATAATGTTCGAGAAAAAATATAAAATGATTACTTTGTTAGTAGTTTCGTAGTTTTCTTCTTAGTTTTTTCTGTTCTTTAGTAGTGAAGTTTTCTGTAGTGGTAGGAGATAATATACAATACATATGTATGAGTAATTTGTCCTTTTTACTACATGTGTAATTTTAGCAGTTCCCTTAATTAAGTTACATTTTGTTACTTACTTTCAATCCTCTTAATGGTAGGTTGAATCTTAGTTTTCTTGTAGGCGTCGTCAAATGTTTCCACAGTATTCTTTCCTGTCTTCTACTTTTCTCAGGTAATTTGTTTGTTGGATGTAATTGTTTATATAGTGTTTTGGAGTTAGTAATTAGTTAGCTATTGGTGAGTTTATGTTTGTACTGTTTTGATTAGTTGGTTTGTATTTTTGAAAAACTGTTGGTGTAATTAATTACCATATATGGTAAACGCTAATTAATGTTGAGCATACATACCTTTATATAATATGTTAAAGAAATAATTTATACATGTGTAAATCATTTATTTTTAAATGTGAAAATTTATGTATTTATAAATTGTTGTAAAATGTGAATTGTAGTGCTAATAGTATTTTTTTAATGTTTAAAAGTGTTATAGAATAATAATAAAATTGTTCGATATTGCTTAAATAACGATATTATTGTAGCCGATATTTTTACTCTCGATATTTTTAACGTACTGTTTATAAATTTTAATTATCGATATTTAAATATTGCGATATATATGGGGTCGATATAATTGATATCGATGTTTATGTATTGCTATATTTTAATTTCGATATTTGTGTATGTGATTAAATAAGTATAGGATGACGATATATTTGATGTCGATATTTTTGTGTCGATAATTTTGTACTACGATAATGTGTGTTTCGATATTATGTCATAGATTCATGTCAGAGGAGGTGGGACCCAGTGAAGATCCACATTTTAATTTGGACATAAGGTATTAGGTCCCAGCCTCCTGGGGTGGTAATGGATGACGAATCAGATGCGAGGATGTGAAAGTTCCTGGCATTTTCAGGAAAGGAGGTATAGATGGTATTCATCTTCTCGAAAAAAAGAGAGCAATCTGATCACAAAGCACAGTGGTGGGTGGGTTTGACATAGCCGTTCGTTCCAAGGATGTCAGGGATTTGACTATCTGAAAAGGTTCCCTTGAGGAGTTTTTGGACTGCTCAATTTTTTGGGCATAGAAATTAGCACGTGTGCCTCAGGTCTCTACACTATTCTGTCAGGGCATCTACATAAATTGTTTTCTTGTGATCATCATAATCTTTGATTAGAATCTAACTGGGCAGAGCATCCTTACCTTGAGGAGCCTTCAAAGAAGATACTACAAAGGAAAAATGGCATCTACTGCATCGCTGTAGACTAAGTGATGCATCAAGTTAATGGCAAGCAAGCTTCCTTCATCGGAAGGTTTAACACCAGAAGTTCTTTTTTTGAGTAGCTTATTGGCCCTGGAACAAAAGAAACAGTGGTTCTGGCCCCTGGTGCCATCCAGGCGCATTCGAGCATAGACAGGCTTGCCTTTGGTGCACCTTCACACGCCAGTGCCACATCCACTGCGCATACGAACAGCTGATATAATAATATAGCCCGCTTCCAAAAGGGAGTGCCTATTGTTCCTAGAACTCAGTGGACAACCAAAAGCAGGAACTGGATTCTTGGCGCTCCTCTACAGTCAGGAAGGCTCCCCTCCCAGATTGGAGTACTGGGAAAAAGAAATGGAGCTAAAATGAAGATTAAAAAGCAGATAAAATAAACACATAAACGAAATAAAAAAGCAGCCGGAAAGGCCAGACCCTAGATGGCACCTGCCCGCACCTAATGCACTACAAGGAGAGCAACTCATGATGTAGAGGTAGGTGAAAGCACGACCATACTCGGTGGGCATTAGCGTACTAGGCAGTCAGAATCCAGACCGTCTGCGCAGCTGACAAAACTATATAGATAACCTACAAAAGGGCGTGGCTATTGTTCCATGAACCCAGTGGCAAACCAAAAGCGGGAACTGGAGTCCCAGCACTCCTCTCCAGTCCGGAAGGCTCCCCTCCCTGATTGGAGTACTGAGAAAAAGAAACAGAGCTAAAATAAAGAACAAACAAAAGTGGGCTAAAAAACCACATAAAGGCAATTATAAAGCAGCCAGAAAGGCCGACCTAAGATGGCCACCAACAAGGACGTGAGCCAGGCACCTCCTCATGCCTTGTACACTGCAAGGAAAGCAACTCGTTAAGTAGAGGTAGGTGAAAGAGCGAACACACTGGGTGGGCATTACCACAACAGCCAGTCAGAAAACACAATAACATTGGCAAATTTCTTCATAATATTGATGAATAAGAACAAGAGTTTAAGGCATTACATTTACCGGAACCCATAACAAAGAATTGTGCTATTCTTGAGAATATATTAAATGAATATCAGGATGAGATCAAACAATGTAAAGCTAAGAAGCTCAAGAGAGATGAGATAGATTACACTAGTGTTAGAATATTTGCATATCTAAATGTTTTGATCATCTGGTCAAAAGAGATGATAGAACCGTTAGTGGTCGGGATTCCGGTGTAGTTAGTGGGAGCTCCACTCACTCCAGTAACCTTTCCAGCAGTGAGAATGAAGATGTGGATGATAGAACCTCACATCAGAGTAGGTATAACACTGTTTTAAATCAGGTGATTAATATTACAATGGGAAGCAGGGAATTGAACACACAAGAACCAGAATAAAAAATACTCCAGAAGGAGTACCAGAGGAATGGGGTCAACAAGAAGAAAGAAAGCATTTGCAGACTTGTTCATGGAAGAAAACCTAATCAAGGATTCACATGGAGACACAAATCAGAAAAACAATGTGTATGTCTTGGCTGACTTTACTTTGACACCTTAAATGTATACAGTTCTAAAATGTGGAATGGGCTTTTATATTGGGCAACAATGTAATCTGCTTGTAGTAAAGATTATACATATATAAATGTGTACGATTATCGAAATGAAGAAAGTCTTCACCCTGCACCCACAAAAAGGCAAACCTGTGACTGTGAGCCATGTAGTGACTAAAATAATGATGCAAGATCTTTATGATACCACTACTCTTCTTTCCCTTAAGGACTGTGAGGAACACCTCTTTACTATCAGCAGATTAATAACTGACTTGGAATTTAGCACATACTTAAGTATGGACAGTGGGCTCAAATCAAAATCAAAATGGATACCCAGCTAACGTTTAGGAATGGTATTGATTTGTTTTATAAGGCTTTCAATCTTGATTTAGACAGATTAATTGGCAACTCAAGACCAAATAGGAAGGGTTTGTTTTGAGATAATCTTACCAATATGGAACGGTTTACTTTGAAGCAACTGCTGGATAATAACACCTTGTTATACGTGAAGCTGAGAAAGGTGAGAACATTGGGGGGCATTATGATGGTGGCAAGACCACCAGCCACAGGCTGTCGGTGATGGTCTTACTGCCATCAGGACCACTTTCACTAACCGCCACATTAGGATGGTGGGCAGTTTGATGGCAGTCAGAAACACCAAATGCCACAACTCGGGTGGCCACCGGTGCGGTGGAGGGCCTCGCAATACCTGCATTGGTGGCAGTGCCTACCAGGCACTGCCGTAGGGATTACGATGTCCCTCCTCACCAACCGTTCCATGGCGGTTCACCCACCATGGAAAAGCTGTCAGAAAGGGACATTGGGGCCCGTAGCGGGTCCCCCTTCCTCCCATTACCCTAGGCTGTCATCACCGGGGGGTACCTCTGGTGCCCCCTACATGTCCCTGCACCATGTGACAGACACTGCATGGTGCCTGCCACGTAGTGCAAGGATATGTGTGGTGACCCCTTTTTGTCGTGAAGTGTGTGCTACAGCCAGCAGCACACACCGCAATACAGAAAAATAGGCGATGCGACTGCCTCGGTGGCGGTCGCATTGTAATGCCTAATGTGGGACTGCCGCCTTGTAGGCGGGTGTCCATAAATAGGAAACGATGGCAGACAGACTTCAGTCCATCTGCCATCATAATCGGGCCCATTGTTCTAACAAACAAAACTGATTATGACAATGAGGTTCCTTCTCAGCTTGGGAATATTACCTATTATTCTAGCGTTGACACTAAACCTATACCTGACTTTAGCAAGAAGAATAGTGACAAATTTAAAGATGGAGGAGTTATGGATTATTCAGTGATGATGAATACTTTTGTTTATGACTTGACTGCCAACGTTCTCCTTGCCTATACCCCTCCCCAAGGTGCTTAAAAACTAGTCCTGGGCAGTGCAGTCAGCTTCATTTGCGGACTTTGCCGAGTTTTCTGTAATCGCCACAGCTCGCTGAGTGTAGAAAACTGCACTACACATAATACAGCAGAGTTTTTGTCCGCTCGTGAATGGTAAGTTAGCGAATGTGAGCTGGCGCTCTGGTGGAATTTCTAGTGGAACGGCAGGAAGGTCCGCGCAAATGGCAGATTGCAGTGCCCTCCGCCACTTGTGGAACTCCGCTGAGTTTTTTTGTCACTCCGAGGAGTTCCACCTGGCGAAACTCTGCAAACTACACCGAGGCCTGAAAGAAAACAGCAATTTCCAATGGGGAGACTGATATTAGCTGGGAAGACCCCTTTGTATCCTACATCTCTTCTACCATCCACCAATAGATAACCTTCTTATAATTGAACAAACCATGGAAACAATCTCAACATAGTGATACTGATTGTAAATGTTAATAAACGAAGATCGACTAATGTTCAGATTTGTTACCTTTGCCTCAAATTGTAAAGCGCTCTGATTTCCTTCGGGATCAAGTTTGCACTATATAAAACTTTATAAATTAATTTAAAAAAAATAGGGGGACCTACTTTCACTATATGTGGATGTATTTTAAGATGCTTTGTCAAGAATCTCCTATCACATATTCAGAATACTAATCATATTCTCAGTTTATTGAGTGATGGGACTTAGGAAGCTCGGATGACTTTAGTGACCATGGATGTGGTCTCATTATATACAAACATCACACATGAGATTGACATTATTGCACTAAGGGACTTCCTCAATATCTAATCCATAGTGTATTTGAAGTACAGCAAAATACTTGAAAATGACTAGTATCATCCTTGAGAATAATGTTTTCCTATTTAATGGTGGCGGAGAGGATCTGGGGTGCCAGGGGTGCTAAATGGATAGACCATTTATCGGTGACACCTTAGCTATGCGGCCTCTGTTCTTCTGGCTTAAGTGCTGGTTAAATGAAGCTCTTACCCTTAATCACCAGTTGCTTAAAGAAGCTTTGTCCTATCTATCTAAAAACCTGTTTTAATGAATTGGGGTGACCAGATCTTTTTTTAAGTCCTGAAACGATTACCTTTGGGGATGTGGTTTATGTAAAAAACATTTTCTCTATGGCAACAACTAAACAGAGATGGGGCAGACCTGGCAAAACCCAGTGTACGTAAATGTATGCTGCTTAAAACCGTTCCATTGTTGGAACCATATCTTACGTGGCCCTTCTCTCCCCATGAGCGGTTTCTATTAACTAGATTCAGGTTTGATTACTATCATCTCCTACTTGCTGTTCCGAAGGGAAGCCATAGAGGTCAGGTGATGTCTCCCTGTGGCTGCGGTGACTAATCTCCACAGGATTTGATGCACTTTATGTTCTTTTGTCACCACTATGATGCTCCCAGGAGGTTTTTATAAAGCCCATTTTAAAAAAGATGAATTTTACTCAGGTTCGCCCAGCACTCTGCTTCCTGCAAATGCTAAAACCAGAAAGCACTTTATTTGTGGTTGGTTTCTTAAAATCAGCACTGAGACTGAGAAAACGCTTCCTGAATTAATGATTCTTCATATTGCTGTGGTCATTGTTTTAACTAAAATTTTTATCATAGCGTTTGTATATACCATGTGGGTGCCAGTTTTAATACTTGTATGTACCAATACCTGAATGAATTATTTATAATTGTCTACGGTTAATGTACATGTTTTACAAATTGCCCCATTTTATTGCTGTAACGTTGCTTTTATGGATTTTTACTCTTAAAACCAAATAAAGTATTTTGAAATGCAATTAAATGAAGGCTAGACCATAGACACTATTGGGAAAGGAGAGGAACTTTGAAGCTCCTGAAATCATTTTTTGATTACGTAAATACTAATGATTGCAACATGTCCTTTAAATATAAGCACAATAAGAAGTATATGGTATTCCTTGATGTGGAATTTTACCTTCAGGGTAATTGTATCTGCAGTAAATTGTACAGAAAGGAGACTTCGTGCAACGCCTTATTACATGCCTCAAGCTTTTATCCCAAAACACAAACTAATGCCATCCCAAATGGCGAAATGATATGGGCTAGCAGAAACTGTATTGAGGATGAATAATTTGTTAAATATCTTCAGGATATTGAACAAGAATTTATTCATAGAGGTTATGATTAGAGTGTTATTGACACCGCTATACTACGAGCATGTAGCCTGCTTCGTAAGGCCACTTTAAGTCCCACACAGAAAGTTAAGAGGGTTGCCTCAGACAAACTAGGATTAGTTGCCAGTTTTCACCCAGATTCAGAGAAACTGTACAGTCTTCTTAGGAAAAACTGGCATCTGTTGACCTCGGACAAATCACTTAAACCATCTTAGACCCTGAAACGTTGTATAACATTTAGGAGAGGTCGTACTTTGGCTAATATCATTAGTTCTAGTTATCCTCAACCAGTCATACGTAGGAACTGGTTAACTGACCGTAACAAAGGCTTTCACAAATTTGGTCATTTTAGTGTATGCAGATGGGCAATAGATAAAAAGGTATGCTTTAACTACAATGATACAAGTGACCTCACCATTCCAGTATATATCAATTGTGACACTAGTATTGGAGTCTGTCTTATTATTTGTCATTGCCCAAAAATGTATGTTGGAGTACCATTACTTCACAACATTGAAAATGAATGATCACAATTTTAGATTTCAAGAGATAGGCCATGTAAGAAGAAATGTTTGGAGTGATAATCATGAACTCAAACTCAGACTCTATAAAATGATATGGATAATGAAACTTAGATCTGTTGAACGAGGATTGAATATTGATAATGAACTACAGTATTTTCTAGAAGATTAAGTTTTTGTTGAATTATGTTTCCTTGACATGTGCCAACCATCTGTATCATGTTTGCATTAATGTAATATGGATATATCCATTTACTTGGTTGTATGGCATCTGTATATTAGTGGATTATGTAGGTATTTATTTTCTGCGCTTGACCTCCTTTTGTGCCATTACTCCTTGATAATGATAATATTCTGATACATTCATAGACTAATTCTATACATGGGAATAACACTTTTACATCTTTCTGTGACTTTGAAAGCACTTGATGACCAGCATATGTGTTACTCACTTTGGTTTTGATTCTATTAAATTGGTGACCCTTCGTTCCTGTATCCTTGATTACTCATTCAGATTATTAGTGGTTAATAATTTTGGATTCATACCTGGTAGTCTTAGATTCCACTATCTTTTTATTTACACTTAGTGATAATTTTATTTACCAAGATGGCAACTATGTTTTACCTAACTGTCTCTACATGAACATATAATGTCATAGATGCTCACTAATTTGAATGAGGATAGTGATCCTTTATATATTTGGTCTCGTAAAATCTGAAATATCATGATGCACTTTCTGTAGCCACAGCAGGTGACTTAGATAGTTTCTGAGTTTACAGTTATGTCACTTAACTAATGTGTTAAGATGGCCACCCCAATTTCAGCTACGGTTCACAGAAGTTTGTCAATCAAGTGATTTTTCCGGGACTACCTACGTTTATTGAACTTTAAGAGAAGTTGTTATGCATATTGGTGTTTGATGCTAAACATCTTTCGCATGAAGGATACTAGAAGTTTGGGCTGCACAAGTCCCTTAGTGAGATACTCTAATGGTTAGACTATACAAATTTATGGTTTCCCTCAAGTCATTTTTAGATATGTTATGACGGCTGACACAATTTCTGTATCATGGGTCACATGATCGTTTAGACTGTGCTACCAAAATGGCTTTCAAGATAGTGTGTATTGTCCATGCTGAAACTGAAGAGGAGTACTCTACATGCCAGTTATAATGCCTCCAAATGTAATGCACACAGTTTTTCAATGGTTTTGGCAAAGAGACAGGGATTAGTCTGCAGTTGTTAAGGTAGTTTTGGTCGGCGTCTGTTTTTTTGATGAGGTGGGTTTCTTGTCCAAGTTTGAGGGAGGGTCAGCATGCAGCTGTTCAATCATCTTCCACCTGGACTCCCACCTTCTCTCCTGGACTTCTTGACTTCTTGTTCTGTCCTGGCCGACACCTTGCTGCTGTTTTCGGACAGTTTTTTTCTGGACTCTAGCCCTCCTTCCATTCCGTCGCCCTTCAACCCCTTATCCCCGTGGATGATCCTCAAATGTTTTCTCCCTTTTCTGCTTTCCCTTCTCTCCTTACCCTTGCATCCCTCCCACCCTCCCTTTGTGCTGTGACTGCATCCACACTTTTGGAACTCTGCTCTGTGATTTATTGAAATAACTCTAATCACTAGTATATGCAGTAGACTCTTAGAGTATGTCCATTCTTTTCCCCTCCCTATGTATATAGGGATAACTCCAATCACTAGTATATGCGTAGACCATTGTACTCTCTACCATTCCTATAAGACCCTTAGAGTATATCCAGTCATATCCCTCCCTATGTATATAGAGATAACTCTAATGACTAAGTCTCCTATGTGACTTTTAGAGTATATCCATGTGTATCCCCTCCCTATGTATATAGAGATAACTCTAACGACTAGTTGCCTATGTGTCTGTTAGAATATATCCATGTGTATCCCTTCCCTATGTATATAGAGATAGCTCTAATCACTAAAATATGTAGTAGTCCGCGTTGCTCTCTGCCCTTCCTATGTGACTTTTAGAGTATATCCAGTCTTACCCATTCCCTATGTATATAGAGATAACTCTAATCACTAGTTTATGCAGGAGTCCGCTGTGCTTTCTACCATTCCTATGTGACTCTTAGAGTATATCCATGTGTATCCCCTCCCTAAGTAGATAGAGATATCACTAGTATATGCCTAGATTTTATCCAGTTGTATCTCCTCCCTGTGTGATTCTATCTCTTGTACATTTGCAATTTTTTCTGTTGGTACCTCTTTATAACGTATGTAATCCTAAATCTTTCTATAACGCATGTAATCCTCAATCCGTATGTTTTCAACTGGTTCTTATGTAAGTCAACAATTTGCAAATTCTTTTTGTACCGACAGTCCTTATGTTTGAAACTGGGTCCTATGTAAAGCGCTCTGACACCTTCGGGTAAAGTTCGCGCTATATAAAATCGCATAAATAAATAATAAAATAAGAAGGAGTTAACGATTTTGGTCAATATCATGGAGATAATGTGCCTAAGATTTTTTACAAGCGCTGCAGGGAGAAGGTTGGAGATGTGTGATGTCACCTTCATGCTAGCAAGTAGCTTGCAGACTTCTTCTTCAGGGATAAGGTTGAATTTTGTCCAAGTTGCATCATTTTATGATTGCAAGCGGTTGAAGTTGGTGATCACTGTTGCTGAGGGGGGACAGCCATATTTTGGTGGTAGGTCTTAGGGTGACCCTTTTAGCATGGGTTTGCATCCTTGGTACTGGGTGGGGAGGTAGATGCTTTAAGAGAGATTTCAATGTTGGATGTTTTAGCGGAGAAAAATGTAGCAAATTTGTTGCTGCGCTTAGTAAAGTAATTAATTGAGTGTTGTAAGAGAGAGGAGGTTTGCTGTCTGATGATGATTAAGAGGTCCTTGGGTCTGTTGTTTCTAGACCGGTCAAATTGGTATCAGAAAAAAAGGCTTTTTCTCTGAAGATGTGCTTTTTGTATTTTAGTCTTTCAGCCCGACGATCGATATATTTGTTAGTGAAGGCTGCTGTCTCCAATTTCTTTAAGCGAGTCAGAGTTGTCACCTCTGTGTGCCTTAATACATTAATTGACATTTACAATTCAGATGTTTGAATATAAATGAAAACCATCCTCACATTATGAAGTCTCATTTATATTACAAACTAATTAGGTTTATTTAATATGCACACTAATGGTTCATAAATTGCACTAAAAATGTAGTTCCTAGGCATGCGTTTACGTATACCTTTAAGCTTTTAATGTATGCCACATGCAATATGAATCTATTGTAACTAGAGACTTCTATTTGTTGGTGTTTAAATGTGTGCATACATAATAAATGTGCACCGTTGATTTAATACTTTAAGTTGTCCTTACTTGGCCTGCTTGCTGTACTACAAAAAATATTGCTGTCAAATTTCTGTCAACATGCTCCATCTTGCAGGTATTTGCATGTATTGTTTGTTTTAGAATAGATACATTACTGGACTAGTGATAGAAGGACAGCCTGAGAACATAGAGGACATGGAGAGCCAGAGCTTTAACTGAAAGGCCTATTCAGCAATGCTGCAACCTAGCCTGTGTGAGAAGACAATATTGTGTCCATGTTTAGTGTGAGAGATTTGGAAAATGTTTCCATCTGCTAGGTGAGACTAGGTGAGAATAGAAGAGGACAATGGACCCCTGATGATGCATACAGAGGGGTTTCCCAGGAGACTCTTGTGTGTTATAACTTAGTGTTCACACCTTCTGAGCTCAGACTTCTTTCTGACTTCTTGTTGATCCCTTGCAGATGTTTTTCATATGATCCCAGAACACTTCCAGGACTTGTCCTGACCTTTGTTCTCACTCTCCTATGGACTCTGAGAGGTTTAGACTACTATGCTTCCTTTTGATTGTGAGTGTGGCTTAGGCTAACACTTATTCCCTGACCCTAGAAGACTCTTGACTGAGCATCTGAAATGCTGCCACCTTCCTGCCTAATTGTTCAAATTTCCTTTATGGAGCTGCCCAGATTGTATACATTCTTTAGGATTTTAAAACCATCCTCTTAGTTTGGACTCTGATTAAGGAGATTTATTTATACTGATGTATAGATAAGAAAAACTAAGATTCTTCTCTGAACACCAAATTCTTGTATTACTCTTTTGACCTTTTTGTTTGCCTGATATTGATCCACTTCAATTTCTTCCATAGTTTAGGCTTTCCTGTTGTAATTATATATCTTTTAAGCCAAGTGTACCTGAACTGGGTTTTTAACTTATAATAAACCTCCTTAACTATAGTTACCGATTCTTAGCCCTGATTGTATAGTCACATGGGTTACACTTGGTAGCAAAGGATGATTTATCCACTGTTATGAGGGAGTTAGCTGCCCTGTTCAGAAATTGCCCAAGCCCAGTCCAGAACCCTAAAGCCCATTGCTCGGTCGAAAGATTGATGGAGTTCCAGTGGTTCGTAAAAGGTTGTAGCAGCGAAGTAGTGTGAATATTAATAGGGTTGCACGTTGCATTTGCTTGGCTTAAATTGGGGTACTTTGCAGTGGCAGGGTGGTGTTCTGCAGAGATCAATAAAACTGATGTGTGAAAGTGGGGCTCAAATGCAGAGAAGTTGAAGTGCTTATTGTGTCAGTTGTAAGATCCCAGGGTTCATACCTACATGGATGGCAGGAGTTGTCAGTGTTGAAGACACTGGGGGTAGTTGCCCCCTGTGTTGTGGTGCTGGTTGTGAAACGTCTTCGACAGCATTATTGAGATAGGAACTTTATATTGGGTGAATGTGAGATGTGGCTGATATAGTTGATCTCCGTGCACAGGGAAGAACTGTATCAATCCAAATGAGATCCTGCTGGTTGAGGTTTTACTTGAAGAGAATGTTAGGATAGGTCGGAAGGTGTTGTTCTGAATTGTCTCGTGTGTTTGAATAATCTTACATTTCTTTACAAGAGCAGGCAGAGTTAGTGGTTGAAATTGCTTGCATCTATTTTGTGTATACTGCTTAGAGGAAGCCCTACTGAAAATCGTAAAGGAGGCTGAAATGGTGAGACTGATGTTACAGTGTGCCACGCTGGTATAAGTCGGTGGTGTAGATCTGCGCTGGTAATGGTTAAATACATTATAGAGAGATGCGCTGATATTGATTGTGATCACCGAACAGAGAAAAATAATTTCCTGGTTTTAACAAAAAGTAATTTGTGAATATTACATATTTTGATTGAAAATGAAATTCTTTAAAGCATTACAAAGCCTAATGAAGGGAGAAGTGTTTGTTTCATAATAAAGGGGAAAGAGACAGGCAGAGGCTTTGCATAAGCGCCTTCAAGTTTCATATGCAGGATCAAGAAACACACAATAAAAAACAAAGGTCATACAATGTTATTTCCTCTATAGACATATTTGAAGTTCACAGCAACTCCCATGGTCTATTGCAAACAGCTCAATCATTCTTGAGGGGGAGTGACCATAAATAGAGCACTTGTACCTAGGCTGACGTCGCAATTCCTTCCACCTGTAAAGTCAGTTTTGCTCTTGAGTGGAGCTGAAAAAGTGCAAATTTCTGGTTGCCAGTTTTGGCAGCATTTCTATGTTTTCCAGTAAAAGGAACTGTGGATTTTGGTGGCTAAATGAGGTCTACCTTTTCTGTCATTCCCAAGTTTCCTGTTAAAGTACCACAGGAGGATTTCTCTGGTTGTTCTTCGACACACAGCAGCTGGTGTGCTTTCATTTTCTGCAGCCCAAGGAGGGCTTTTTTATTTGAATTTGTTTCTTCTTTGTGGAAGTCTCATGATATTTTGCACTCTACAAGCCTCTTGCTAGGAACACCTGTTTAGCCGTACTTCTTATCCGTTTGGCAAAATATGCTGAGCTTCTGACATAATACAGATAAGATACTATTTGATTTTGCACTTTAAGGATGTTGTGCTGCTGAATCACAGGGATTTTCTCGTAAAACTCCTAAAATACAAGAATGATTCTTTTATTTTTGTAAGGGTACTTTTTTGCTGGTGACATTTAAACGTGGGAGATAAATAAACACTTTGACTAACATTTACTTTGTGAGTAACTATCATTTACCTAAAGGATTTTTGCTTTTTGCTGATTTTGGTCCATTGGTTGCATATTTCCCATTACAAAGAAAGAAAGGATTTTCTGAATCTAATGTTTCGTGACATTCTTTTGTTTTTTGATGAGAATATTCATCTTTCACAAACATACATGTGATTTACAGTGTGTTCATGGTACGCGTGAATTGCTATGTAGCACAAGGCCTGCCTTACACTAGTACTACAAAGGTTTGAATGAGGATTTTTTTATTTACTTGTGATTCATTTGTTTCACAGCAGTTTTGTGCATACCAGCAAGGAAGGATATATGAGACTAAATGTGGTGCATAAGGAAAGTCATTGATTCCATAAGACAGCACCCCATATGATAGGTAAATGTAATAGCAAAACTATATATATAAGTTATCTTCTAATAGCATCAAGAGTGGAACCCTTAATTGTCTTTATCTTTTCTTTACAGGTCTCCTTCTTCGCTGTTCCTTATCCCACAACCCTTTCTCTCCCTCAATCACTTGAAAATTCTGTGCCTTTATGGTATGTGGAATTGGAAGTATTAAGGGGTGGACCAATCTGAGCATCGTGCTGATCCCGAAGAGCTTGTATGCATACATTATCAGAACTTGACAGGAAGAGGCACCACTTAAAGGTACACATGTGTTTGGCCCGCGCTGGAGAAGTCTTTTAAAAAGGAATTAATTATTATTTATTTCAGTGGACCTGTAACTTTGGTTTTTTTTTTCAAAATGTTTTTATTGTTGCAACATCTTCGCTGTCCCCACGATGCCACCGCAAAGTGCACACATTTTTCAGAAACTCTGAACACATATATTAATTTAATATTTTAATTGATGTTTGACTCTAGTTGCTTTCTAATCTCCTCTTTAACGTTGTCTGTCTATAATGATTTTCCAAGAAAACCACTTTTACTTTGTGCTTCCAGTTTTCACTGCAACATCAGACATCGTGGTGATGTTGCTAAGCGCGAATAGCACACATTTTTTAGAAACTCTAAAACACATATATAGACATATTTTAATTGATGTTTGACACTAGTTGCTTAGTACTCTCCTCTTAAAATTGCCTGTCTATAATGATTTCTCAAGAAAACCCCTTTTACTTAGTGTTTCCCATTTTCACGGCGATGCCGGAAGTTGCGGTGATGCCGCTAATCCCGAATAGTGTGTGCATTTCAGAAACTCGAAAACACATATTTAGACATGTTTTAATCAATCTTTGACACTAGTTGTTTAGCAATATGCTGTTTAAAAGTGTCTCCCTGTAATGAGGTTTCAATAAAAACCACTTTCCTTGGTGTTCCACATGTTTGCTGGGACACCAGAGGTTGTGGTGAAGTCGCTAATCGCGACGAGTCACAGCGTTATACAAGGGCCATGCTGATGGCCACGGCATCTTTGCAAATTTCCCACATTATTAAAATACTCTATTTTGAACACTTAACTTTTGTCACTAACACCCGTATTTCTCAAACTAGGAGTCTGAGTACCTCCATCCTGACACCTTCACAGAAATGTTTAGCCCCGGGAACTGTGATCTGATAAAAAAAATATGCGAGCTGCAACTTTCTGCACAGGTTGCGGCCATCCAATCACATCATTCCTGTTGCCGCACGCATCCGCGATTATTCATGATGTTGCCGAGAAATATTCTAAAACACAGATAGCACTATCTTTTTCTTCTTAAATTTCTCAAAAACTACTAAACGGATTTTTATCAAATAACAAAAATCACAATATGTGTAACAACATCAACTTTTCTTCAATTCAATTAAGTCTGTATTTTAATCATGCTGATCATAAAAGACACACAAAATATATACATTGTCTTAACAAATACATTATACTACATCAGCACGTAACAATGAACACTATCATGACAATATGACTTGTTGCTATATCAAAAAAAGACATTCTAAAAAACAATAAAAAATCCTAATCAACATTAAAAAACAGATTTATAAAAAATGTAGTACACTGTACAAGCAGTTATATTACTTACTTTACAATTCATCCACTACCAAGTTGAATAAAATATAAAAAATTATTTACACTATCTACAAGAATCCTGGACGGTCAACAGAAATACAGAACAGTAGCAATACAACATACACTATATTAAGAGCGAGCACTGTTGTCTGCTGTTGTTAAAAAAAATCAGTTCAAAGTCTCCACATCCTGCCTATAAATGTTGCTACGGCATTTACAATTTACTCTTGTGTGCTGGTTTTTAATATACGTAAAGCAATAGCACATGACCTGATGCCCATATTAGAACAGATTGGTTTTAACCATTTGCTCTGTGGTGATTTATATGCTGGACATACAAATAAAATAAGTGGTATAGTCTCTTTTAGGCCATGGCAATAAAAGCATTTACTATCAAGAGCGTTATGCCAATTTTTAGTGCAATGTTTAATTGGAAGTGTCCCTACCCAAAACTGGTAAAATAGTTTCCTGTCATTGTGCTTGGTTATAAAGTCTCAAAAATAATCATACATGGGATCTGGCTTATGTTCCGAAAAGGTTCTAGTCAATGATACATTCTTGATAGACTGTACAATTTTTCATTTGATCATATCCCAGTATGCTTTCTTGAAGACAGTTTTTTGGGGGAACAGATTGCCAGTTGGGTCTTCCCACAGATGACTCATACCCATGTTCGCCAAAGACCATTTTACCTTGCTTAACCAACTATTCTTATGAGATATGTCAATATCTCTAACGTCTTTGAGCGCCTTTGCATAGTGTAATAGGTCTGAGGTAGCCAACACTATAAAAAAGCTTCCTCGTGACCTCTCTATTTTATCAAAAGATTCAAACACTGATTTCCAACATGGGCAACACCAAATACCAAAGACATTTTTCACTTTCTCATTTTCTTTTTTGTTTCATTACTTTTTTTCTTTATTAGTACTTTTTTTCCATATTATTAATTTCAGCATAAAACTTTATCAAAAAATACAAACTTTTCATCAAAGATCTATAATGCATAAATGAATATCTACACTAAATCCGTTCATTCCTGGGTAGAGAACAGACACAACCAAACCACTCACTCACACCTCATACACATTCAAATCACAGAACAATCTATCTGAACAAGTTAACACGTTTGGTAGATTTTCATCTATTGCCCAATACAGGGTTACTACATTCCGTAGGATTTTACAAAAGACTTGGTCAACGCGTTTCGATGGCATACAACGAAAATCGGAGCCACCTTCTTCAGGACCCGTCCGATATATTGCACCTTGTTCTCTACACCCTGGAAGCTCTGTTTTCTAATCTTCATCAAAAAATCTAAGGCATCAAGGATTTAGGGCGGTATTTCAAATCTGTGCTTGTTGGTCCAGGAAAATCTAATTCTGTTATTTAATCTTCAATCAAGAATCTAAGGCATCAAGGACCTAGGACGGTATTCCAGATATGTGCTTGTTTATCCTGGGGAGCCTACTTCCTAAGGACAGCCACTATTGATCCTGCCAATGGTGGACACGGGTCACTACCAGATTTGATTCAGACGTTTTTAAACCTTAAATGTGTTCATTCCCAATATATTAGTCCCAATACTTTCAGTACTGTGGTATTCTGCGTTGTGACATCATCTAAAAAAAATCACCACATCTTTCCCAAAGTCATTGTTAGGTTCATAGTCTACGTCGCACAGGTCTCTACAACACCGCTCGCGTCCAACACCGCTCGTGTCCTCGTGTGGATGCGAGCGGTGTTGCAGAGACCTGTGCGACGTAGACTTTGAACCTAACAATGACTTTGGGAAAGATGTGGTGATTTTTTTGAGATGACGTCACAACACAGAATACCACAGCAATGAAAGTATTGGTAGTTATATATTGGGAATGAACACATTTAAGGTTTGAAAAACGTCTGAATCAAATCTGGTAGTAACCAGTGTCCACCATTGGCAGGATCAATAGCGGCTGTCCTTAGTAAGTAGGCTCCCCAGTATAAACAAGCACATATCTCCAAAATGCTAATGGTCTAAATCTTACAACCTCTACCAATGAACTGCAACCTCAATCAGTTTATAAGTGTTTAGTTGGTGTATTTTGGGCGAGACTAGTGAGGCCCTTCACAAATGTATTCTGAGCTAAGGCTAGCGAAGACAAGTTTTCAAAACCCAAGAGTTCTGCTCCATAAAGAGTAGAGGCCATGACCCTTGTATTGTAGATCTTTAAGACTGGGCCTACTGGCATGGTCTGAGGAAGCCTGTGCTCATTTAATAAGGCTCCTTCCAATTGGCAATGCTTAATTGCCAATATGTCTATTTGGGGTTTCCAATCTCGCTTCCTGCCTAGGGTAATTCTAAGGTAGTTAAATACATCCGTTTGTTCCAATAACACATTGTTCATTTCGACCCTGCCCTTGACTGCTTTATGCTTGTGCAGAACCATGAATTTAGTGTTATCCACGTTTAAAACCAAATCCTAGTCCCTGCAAAAATCCTCAAAGTGACAAAGCACTCACTGCAGTCCTATTTGGGTTTTTGCTAAGATTAGGGTATTGTCTGCGAACATGAGTATTGGGACCTTTGTTCCTGCAAGTGTGGAAGCATCACTGGGGTGTGAATAGAAGAAGTTGACTACCCCGTTGTTTGTAAATAATGAAAATAAAGTGGGGGCCTTGACACACCCTTGGCATACCCCTTTTGATATTGGAAACCTGGGGGTGACATTGCCTTGTGGTCCCCAGCGAACCTGTGCAAAATTTGACTTGTGCAGCTTGACTACAAGCAGTAAAAGCTCCAAAGGCATCCCCAGATCTTTCAAGACATCCCAAAGCTTATTATGGGGAACCGTGTTGAATGCTGATTTAGGATCAACAAAGGCCACATAAATAGTAGGGGTGGGCGGAATTTGCGTAACCGCGTTAGTCAGTCCTCAGCGAAACGGTTAAATATCTCAACGAACACGTGGCATTGCTTGTTCGCAATGCTTTTTTCCTGTTCGAAATTGCTGTTTGCGTGCTCGGGGGGAATATCTTGTGAACATGCATTTTGAGAACGCGAACAAGCAAAAAATTTCGCGAAGTCGCGGAACGCAGAATTTTGGGCAATTTTGCGTTCTCCGCTGAACGCGAAATTACCCAAATTACCCAAATTCCGCAAGGGGAACGGAATTTACCGCCCAGGCCTAATAAATAATGCTACCTTCTAAAATTACGACATGCCAGTAGATTAAAATAAAATGAAAGACCTGGTCAATCATGCGTACATGTGCCCTAAATTTTGCCTGGAATGGGTATAATTTATTAACTTCTGTGATATATGTCTGAAATATGTTCAGCACTAGTCTGACCATAATATTTTGAGTAGAGTTGATTAAGTTAATCGGCCTATAGGTACTGGGGCTGGATCGTTCCCCCTGTCTGTATATTGTTACGATTTTGGCTCCTCACCAGGAATCAGGAATAGCAGCTCCACTGGCTATCGCATTTGCAAGCAACAGAATATACTTAAGCCAGTTGTCTTTGTCATATATAAACAAATCTGGCGGAAAACAATCAGGGCCTGGAGACCTCCCCCTTGGTGCCACATTCAGGGCGGATTTCACCTCACTTATTGTCAAAAAGCACTATCGAATCTGGCTTAGGTAGTTGTATCGAAACTTCACCACCATTGTTTGCCTTAGCCGCAAATTGTGCCTCAAAAACGAAGACCCACTGATCTGGGGCTACATGGTTTTGGGGTGTGTGGCCGAGTCCTCCTTTACCCCACTTTGCCAGCTGCCAGAATTTTTGCATAGTTTTCTCTTTGCTGGCCTGCAGAAGTTCTAACCACCTTTGACTCATCCCACTCCTTTTTTGCTGCTGTTTCTGTGGTTTTATACATTTTATGAGCTATTTTAATGTTGGCTATATCTTTCAGTTTTATTACTTGAGACAAATGCTTATATGCCTCTCTACATGCCTTGTTGAACCAGTGGTCGTGCTTTGGGGGAAGCCTGCTACTTACTTTGTGCTTTGTGGGGTTTAGCATCAAAGTTCTTAATCGTGTTAAACATAGCATCATGGGTTTTGGTTATGTTAGAATTTAGTTTTTGTTGGCTAGTATACTTTTGAAGGTCCACTAATGTGCCCTCTACTACTTCCGTCATTTTGGCAAGAGAACTTTTGTTTTCTACAATCCTGGTACATTTGACCCTCCTCATGTCATTACATATAATAGCATCAGCAGTCACACTTTCAACAAACTGCGGCTGAGCTTCTCTGTGCTCAGATACCGACAACTTTAGCAGGAGTGGATTGTGATCATTTTCGTTTCTCACACATACCTCCATATTGACTAGGGACGACCAAAACTCAGAATTAATAAAAATATAGTCAATACAACTACTTCTCAGGCCATTATAGTACATGTGGGAGCCTGATCGATCTGAAAGTGTTCTCCTATTCACCACCTGAACTCCTATCTCCATGCTTAAAGCTTTGAGTTGAAGAGCGGCCTCAGTCCAATTCTTTATTGGAGGCAGGTCCAATGAGGGAATTCCCCATTGGGCATCTTCTTTGGCACTGAGGTTACTGTCCTCATAGTCAAGTGGCTCAAAAGTGGTGTTAATATCTCCTGCCAAAATTAAATCATTTGAGCTTCTTTTTGTATCTAGGAAATTATCAAGTAAGGAGATTATTGGGGATGATCTGCCTCCCGCCATATCTCTAGCATACACATTAACCTCTAGTAGATGCGGGGATATTTGGGCCTGAGAAGTAATGCCAAAATATCTAGGCTGTCAATAAATATTTCCTCAATTGTATAACAAGAGCTTTGCCTGACCCAAATGGTAAGCTATCCTGAGGGTCTACCTTTTTGACCACCAGTTGCTGGCTTTGAATAATTTAAATAACCATGATGGTAAACTGGAGAGTGACCATGTTTCCTTAAAAACAAGTATATCTTGGGCCTTTATAAATGCAGTCCAGTCCAGTGACAGACCAGCTATGTTCTAGGAGGTAAATGCCAGCTATGGGCATTCTGTATGTGGGAAGCACTACCTGGGTCTACCTCAGCACCTTGTCCCGTCTCCTGGGCCAGCGGCACAGGAACTGGATGAGGTGATCGGCAGTGTTTAGCCCACCAATACCACTGCATTTGATAGCTGGTCCTAAGCTGCTTTTATCTACCCCCCCTGGAATGCACCAATGCCACTGATCGTAATAAAGGGGTAGAGTTCTTTAGTTATCAATCTGTATTCTGTAAGGAAGAGTCCTCATTACATCTTTAGGTTGAATTAATAGTTATTTGATTTATGTATGGCTCTGGAGGGTTAAGTTTCATCCTGATATTAGTTGGAATCAAATGAGATGTCCTTAGTGCGAAGGCCACTAAATTGTTTACCAAGTCAGTGGTTGCAAGTGTAAGACAAACAAAATCAGGATTTGGGCCCATGGATATATGCCTTTTGGCAGAAAATATATCTTCTCTGATTATGGACCTACACTTACGCACATGTCTTAACCACTGAGTAGATTTATTGATCAAGGATTTCTTGCCTTCCTTAATTAAGCTTCGGGGATATTTGGGAACATTAATCAAGAAAATGTGGCATTTTGAGGAGTGAAGCAGAGGTTTCTCATTTTTAATAGCTCTGTCAGATGGTAATATTCCAGAGCATTGACCAGATTGTGAAAATGTGAGGAGTTCTCTGCCAAATTCCATGTGTTGTGAACAAGGGCCCCTTTGTCTAACTTGTATATTCGAGGTAGATGGCTGGAAAATAGTTGGACCAGTATGTGAACGTTTGTCGCTAGCTACTCGTTGCTCTATGGAGTTTCTATCAGTAATCGATCTATCTGCACAATTGTTTGTTAGGTCTATGGTTTTGGATTGTTGGGCCATTGTCTGAACCACAATAGCTAGATGTGTAGGGCTATGTGTAGTTTCAGTGCGGTAAAAAGCAAATCAATCATACCCTTAGTGAGCTAACTGTTTCTATGAGTTGTCTTGTCTGTGTCTTTAAATATACTATCCGGACGCTAAACTGGTCAGCAAATAAACAACAGAGGGTCCCTGAAATCTCGATCAGTAGGCTTATAAGATGTTATAATCAAAATGCCCATTCTTGCCTCTGGGAACAGGTAGCCTTGCAACAGTGAAAAACAAAATTGGCTGTAATTCACTATCAGGATATGCCACACACACCAGGGCATGTCCTACCTTTCACATACAATACACCCTGCCCACGGGGATACGTTGGGCCTACCTTAGGGGTGTCTAACATATAGAAAAGGGAAGGTTTAACGACTGGCATGTGGGTGCACTGTATTGCTGAGTATACAGTAGGGGCGCTATCAGGAATGTACATGCAGTAGCTGCTGCCGATGATGCAGCAGGCTATACCCCTATCAATCAGAAGGATGTCTAAAACCATCCGATTTTTAAGAGTAACGAGCCTCATAGCCTGAAACTTGACTGTAATATTGGTCAGTATACCTGCAGTAGTATTATCAACTCCCTCAACTACTCTGGCAAGGTGACAAATATTAGGACTATTGAACATTAGACCCCAAAATGGCAGAATGCCCTTCATTATGTCAGTAAATTGCTGTAAGGAAGTATCTGTCTGGTCAATATCGTCTGTATTGACTACTCTCTTAACTTGATGCACCAGCCGAACAGTCCAGGAGTTAGGGAAGGACTTGAACTTAAGGTGCAGGTGTTGGGCCTAAGGTACCTGTATTGTACTATAGTGAGCTACACTGGTGCACTGCCCTAGACCCTGGACAGGATAGTTGAGGGTACTTGCCCAGGAGTGAGTGTGCCCTATCCTGAAAGAAGCAAGGGCTGTGATCGCACAGCTCCCCGGTGGGAGTGCTTCATAGCACCATCGTTGATGAACAATAGGAGCCTGCCAGTGAGGCTATAAACAGACACTGGGTGATTATACCCCTCTGGTTGGTTGTATTTTTGTGGCTACAATTCCTAAGGTTTCTTTCTATGTACCCAATTGGCCGTGCAGTCATGAGGGAGGAACAGCCCCTAGTGGCTCCTCTATTACAGCAGAATGGTCCTGTGTGGTCTGGTTGGTCTACTGTAAATAGGGTAGTAGTGGTAGTAGTCATCTTCATAGTCACGCTAACGCTATTTGGGGTGGTGTGGTATTGAGAAGGATAACATCCTGTACATACTCTGGTAGGGACTACCCCGATTACCCTCGAGCACCTATTTGTTACACTGGTTCCGCATAAAGATAGACATAGGCAAACTTACACTGAGAACATATTTCTTTAAATGCTTCATGAGGTACACAGTACCACTAATGTAACAAATTGTTGGGTATATGGGTTATTCCCCTCCGTTATGCACAAAAACGATTTGCTGGTGTCATTGCCCCTGTCATATTTGTGTAACTGTGAGGCATGGTTTCAATTGCTCTCTATGGCTTACATGCACTATCATGCTGATGCTATGAAAATGGTACATTCTGATTATGAAGCAGTGTTGGAGTATATAGTGGTGCACCAGGGATATACACCTGGAACAGATGGAAATGAGGGTAACCTATATCCAGAAGGCTGCATGAATATTTTTGAGGCTAATGAAAATGTCACTTGGTTACAAAATTAAATGCTAGATTTCCAAGGATTTAATGTTACTGAATACTTCAAATGTTTCCGGGAACAAAATATCACCGAAGACAAAGCCATACTCATCCCTGTGATCAATGCAACATCTAGTTTCTGTGTTGAAGGCTCAGGGAACATTCCTGTAGGACAGAGCAGTTGTAACTACACATATCAATTGAACACTACTTAGCAGCCCACCTTTGCTTACACCTCCAAATGTATACTTCATCTGTGGGGAACAGGCTTATACATGGCTTCCCAGGGGATGGTCTGGTCAGTGTTATGACTCTTTTCTGCTTACATCCCGTTTACATTGCACTGTCCAATTATCGCAAAGTTCATAGACTACAGTGTAGGGATCTCCACTTGCATCAAGTTAAGAGAGTAGTCAATACAGACGATATTGACCAGACAGATACTTCCTTACAGCAATTTACTGACATAATGAAGGGCATTCTGCCATTTTGGGGTCTCATGTTCAATAGTCGTAATATTCGTCACCTTGCCAGAGTAGTTGAGGGAGTTGATAATACTACTGCAGGTATACTGACCAATATTACAGTCGAGTTTCAGGCTATGAGGCTGGTTACTCTTCAAAGTCGGATGGTTTTAGACATCATTCTGGTTGATAGGGGTGGAGCCTGCTGCAACATCGGCAGCAGCTACTGCATGTACATTCCTGATAGCGCCCCTACTGTATACTCAGCAATACAGAAATTACATAGACTTGCTTCAGACATCCACCAGGATAATGGTTTATGGTCCCTCATAGAGTGGCTCTGGGGTCTATTGACATCATGGGGTTGGAAGATACTACTTGTCCTAATAGTAATCGCAGGTGTCATCTTTATATGTTGCTTATGTATTATTGCCTTCCAGCATGTTGCACCTATTGTGTGAGCAAGCTCACGCCTACTCCTAAGTTCTCAGGATGTGATAATAATGTCTCTACTATGATGATGAGGATATCCAGGTTATAATGCTCATAGACGAGGACATTTTTGAGTATTAGTTGAATTTTCATACTAAGTGTGTTGCTCCTCCTCAATGGTTACATGATTGTCACATGAGTACCTATGCATTTGCCCCCCCCCCTTAGAATTGTAAAGACCCTACCGGATAGCTCAATAAAGCATTTAGCCACCCATGCTAAAAGGAGGGTCTGTTAGGTTTGAAATTCCCATTCCTGCAGCGCACTCATTTCATGCTGAACTAGGTTAGCAGTGTGTGGCTGAATACATGCCATTTGTAATTACTTTACACAACCCACTGAGTTATCCCCGTAATGTGCAGGCTTCAGTTAGCGAGTGTGACTCCATTTTGCATTTCATAATCCCTATTAGGCTGCTTAGACTGTGCCTGAGTTAGGCCTCATTACTTGTATTGCTTGCCTCAGCAGAACACTGTATTTTGATATTTTTTTCTCTTAAAACATGTCTCAGGCCTGCCTTTTGCCAGTCCTAAACCTTTCTTTATACTAGTTAAAAGTAAAAAGTCACCCCAAAGCAGAACCTAAAAGGGAACATGGTATTTCAATAGTAGATCATGTGGGTTAAAATTTGATATATCCTGTAAGTGAAAATGTAATGAAGTTGTTTTTCATTACTGTTGGACTTGGTCCTTTTTGCAGGGTCATACCTGAACTTTTTGCCTTCCTCCTCCATTTTTTTTTACCTGTTGTTGGATGTTTTATGATTCTGGGCACTTTACCACTTCTGATCAGTGCTAAAGTGCATATGTTCTCCCTATTGTAAATTGATGTATGGATTAGTGATTCGATGATTGGCTGATTTGGTTTACTGGTCAGACCCTAGTACAGTGCACTGAGTGTGCCCAGGGCTTGTAAACCAAATGCTGCTAGTGGGCTTGCCGCACTGGTTGTGCCACCCACAGAAGCAGCCTGTAAAAGTGTGTCTCAGGTCTGCCATTGCAGAGCCTGTGTGCAGTTTGGTACTGCCATGTTGACTGGACAAGTGCACCCACTTGCCAGTCCCTAAACCTTCCCTTTTCTTCAAATCAGACACCGCTATAGTGAGCCCATGGGCAGGGTGCATTGTAAGTATAAGGTAGGACATGCCCTGGTATGTGTGGCATGTCCTAATAGTGAATTACAGCCATTATCGTTTTTCACTATTGCAAGGCTATCTGTTCTCCATAGGACAGAATGGGCAGTTAGATTATTACATCTCATAATCCTAACTGACTCAGGGAGCATGGATGAAATTCGAGTTTAGTATGCCTGAACTCAGAATGATAAAATACATCTTTTAGTGAAGTTGGTTTTAACATTCTGTGTTTGAAAATACCACTTTTAGAAAGTAGGTATTTTCTTGTCTAACTATCGAAGCCTGCCTCTGCTAGGTTGTGTATTCCTTGTCTGGAGTTTGAGTGACAGGGCTGGGGGATTACAGGAGACAGAGTGAGTCAGCCCAATGGTGAATAGAGAGATCTGTATCTAGATGGGAGGGAGGAGTTGCACCTGGAACCTGAATAGGGCTGTGCCTTCCCTTCACAATGCTGGCTCCACCTCCTGTGGTGCATCAGATGCCTCTGCCCTGCACTGTGAAAGAAGAGAAGGAGTCATGTCAACAGAGTGCTCCAGGGCTGTGCATTTCCTCCACAAATCTGGCTCCACCTCCTGTGGGGTGTCTGATGTTTCTGCCCTGCACTGTGAAAGGAAAGAAGGAGTCATGTAAACAGAGTACTCCAGAACTAGTTTGGACTAGGCAAAGGCCCCTCTGCCCTCAGAGGACAAAGGATTTTGGGGTGTAAGTATTGGGACCCTGATCCGAAGGATTTAGATCACTTTTGGACAACAAGAAGAAACCTTTGCTGAGGAGAAGAACCTGAAGAAACTGACGAGAGACTATCCCTAAGCTGAAGTGCTGCTTGGGGGATTGGCCTGCAGTGGTTGCCTGACTGCTAAAGAAAGGAGAAAGGACTTTGTGTGCTTTTTTCAACTTGTAAGGATCTCCAAGGGCTTGAGAGAAGAGCTTGCCTCCTGCTGAAGTCTCAGGGACAACAGACTTCAACCCTTAGCTCCCCAAGAGTACTTTGGAAGTGCCTGCTACTGTTTTGGATCTTCTGAGGGACTGCATGTCGCAAAGAGCTGGAAGCGCGACTCAAAAGGGAGAAGTGTGTCGCCATCGCTGCCACTGCTGTCGCATCGTGGATGTCGCCGCTGTAGCTTTCGCATTGCACCGCATCTTAAGAAACATCCCACAATCCCGAAAAAGCGTGTCGCCGTTGCAGCTGCTGCCGTCGCATCGTGGATATCGCCGCTGTAGCTGTCGCATTGCACTGCATCAATAGAAGCATCTCGCAACGAGGAAGAAGCATGTCGCCATCGCCGTTGCAGCAGTTGCCGTCGCATCGAGGATGTCACCACTGTAGCTGTAGCTGTCACATTGCATCACATCAAGAAAAGCGCCTCGCATCCACAGAGAATAAGGGTGTCGCTGCTGCAGCTCACGCATCGAGTCGAGTCATCTCGCAACATCAGAGAAGCGTGCAGCATCAGGAAGAACTTGACGTCGTTATTACTTTGCACCAGATCTTTGCCGCACTTCCATCTTTGCAAGACTTTCGTTGCCCTACGTGTCACATCTTAAGGTACATTGACTCAAGGTGTCGCATTTTAAGTACTAAAGAGAACTAAGCTAAACCTACCATTTTAAGTATAGTATGTGGATTTTTGTCATTTGTGGTCTTGTGTTAAGTCTATATAAAGAGTACTTATTTTTAATATACAACTTGTGGGGTGTCCATCTGTAGTGTTGTCACTGGATTACTGTATGTGTTCACAAATGCTTTGCACATTGCCTCTGAGATAAGCCTGTCTGCTCTTGCCAAGCTACCAACGGGGTGAGCAGGGGTTATTTTAGGAGTGTACCCCCTTACCCTGACTAGAGGCAAGGGTACCTATGTGTCACAAGTACCTACCTGTGCCAACTAGAGAACCCAAAATCTAACATTAGTCATCAGCGGTGAGGATTGTGGACTTGTATTTGTGACTCATGTACAGTGATTGGTGAACACTACTAGTGAGTGCAGTACAAAACGCAACCACATACCTTTGGTAGATTTCTTTTTCCTGAGATTTTCCATTTTTGCCAAGAACTGCCAAGTTTAACTACCATGGAGAAAGCAGCATCCATAGCATCTGTTGAATGTGATTGGGAAGAGGAGAAACTGGAATGCTACAATGTAAGGCAGCTGAAAGGGTCATTGGGCCTAGGAGGGAGGAACGCACCTTCCCCAGCAGGTAGCAGTGTTTCTGCCAAAGGTCTGTCCTGAGAGGAGCTGGAGGATAATGAGAGATGTAGGATGCATGAAATGGGGCTGGCCAAGCTCAAGTTGAGTGGACAACTGGAGTTAGAGAATAGTAAATTGTCCCTTGAGGAAAAGAGAATGCAAATGGAGCATGAGTTGAGAATGAGGGAGCTTGATTTAGAGCTTGAGAGACTTGAGGCCATGGGTGTCTCAGCCCAGCAACAAGAAATGTGTGTAGCTCAGAGATTGAGCTTTGTTCAGTTGGAAGTGGAATTCAGCTTAGATGGTGGCAGCAAAATTAAACTTTCTAGTGCTGAGGAAGTAGTACATACACCCAGAGATGTGGTACTTGACATGGAGGGGGTTGACATACACCAGGAGGTTCAAGGACATGAGGTAGTTCCAGTAGTGTGCAGTGTCCCTGAGGAGAATGGGGTAACTGGCGCAGGGGTTCATGGTCCAAGTGGTAGGAGGGACACTCTACTGCCTCTAGATGAGAGGTGCAGGGAGAGGGGTTCTCCCAAAGTTGAAGTCCTGGTATGTGAGTGTGAAGACAGCCCAGAAGAGTGTGGGTTGAGTGACAGAGACAGTCAGATACTGTCTTGACAATCTCAAGAGAGCGGTGTGGAGTACGTGTGCGAGGCACTGGATGGCGAGGTGAAGGATAGTTTAGTTAACCCCTGTGGGGGGCTCTGTGATCCAATTGTGGGAGAGCATATTGTAAGTCACCGTTTTCTAGAGCTATGCCAACACCTGTTGGATAGTGAGTTCTCTGACCCCAGGAAGCTCCCATTGGAGGCAGACCTTTTGGTGGATTCCAGGGGGTCTGGAGAGGCATTGGGGAATGACTGTGTGGGGAGGGGCTCAGGTATCTTCCAACCCAGAGTGGTGGAAGTGGTGCAGAGTAGCCCAGCTAGGTCCCATTGTAGTAGAAGGGGTGTAGGGGCTCATGTCCTGTCAGTGTAGAAGGAGTAAGTGTTGGGCTGCATGTCCCAAGGTACCTGAAACCCAGTCTCAGAGCCTGGATGGTTCTTTAGGGAACACCAGGTGGGGAGCCTAGACTGTCCTAATGGGCTGCCCGTTGAGGGGTATCCCCTAGTGTCTGGTGAACTGGGAGTGTCTGTAGCCAGGCCTCCATTAGTTCTGGTGTCTGGCAGTGCCGCTCCTAAGTGGAGGGTACTGTCATGAAGCATAGATCCTTTTATTAAAAAGGACCTCATGACCCCTTCAAGAAAACCCACCCCATTCCCATGCACCCAGCACGCTACAAATATCAGTGTGATTGTGTACTGTACTTTAGATTTTTACTGTAATTCTTGTAATGATATTCCTTTGCCTCTATTTTGCTTTTTGTAGCCTTTTACCTGGTATTTATCCTGTGAGGTCAGAAATAGGTCTTTGTTACCTCTGTGAGCCTTGCCTGTTACTGTGAGCCAGCCTTTGCCTCAGCGCTGCTTTGGAGAGCTATGTCCAGCTTCCTTTCAGGTAAGAGGGCTCAGAGTTAAAGACCCAGTAGTTGCGCATCGCACGCATTTTGCCGGTGCGCGGCTGGGAGCGGCTGGTTGAGCGTGACTGGGTGTGGCTGGGTGCGGTTCCGTATTTAAACCGCACCCGACCTTCCAGAAGCCGCTTTGCCTTCCGCCTAGCTTCGAGTGCAGTTCGCGTCTGGAGTCCCGTGTTTGGAAAGTCGACTTGGAACAGGAAGGTCGACTTGGAACAGGAAGGTCCAGACTTCAGACCGGAAAGCTGCAATCTCCAGAGCGAATCTTCTTCAAGAAAAAGAAAGCTAAGTACAGTTCTCTTATTTCCTTCAAAGGCGCCCCACGCAAGAAAGACCAAGAACATATCTTTTTAGCTACAAGAAATCGGAAGGTTAAACCAGTCAAGAATCAAAGACTTACTATGATATAAAAGTTAAAAGTGACATTTAGTTTTCCTGATTGTTAGCGCTTGATGAATCAGTGTTCTGTGATTTTCTTTTTGTTCCTTGAAAGCGTAAGAGTTCTTCTTGGTAAAGAGCGCAAACCTTATTTTTGATTTCTATTTTAAATTACTAACTGCACAGTGTGATGTGAAAGAAAGATACCCTTTTGGAGTGTTTTCAGTGTCTAAATTAATACTCTACAATCCACAAAAGAGAAGCCCTAATTGGAAGGAGAGAAAGTCAAGTTGTAAAAGTGAGTGAATAAAAGGGAGCTAGTGTATTTTAAAAGAACAAATATTTTGAGAAATATTTCCTGAATTGCTTTCCCTTGTTTCTAGACCCACTCTAGTAATCTCCCAAGGAAGGACAGCACTAGACAGACAACAAGAGGTATCTGACGCCTTGACCATCACGACAAGACAAGACAAAAAAATACTGGACGAAGACAGGACAACACTGATCGCAGGTAGGCGCTTAGGCTAACAAGACAATCTCTCTAATAATTGTTGGAAGGGTAGTCTAAGACATAGGGTAGTTAGGAGATACAAGGTTTAGCAACTGAGTAAAATCTTGGTGCTTGTTGTTTCGCAGGTCGACAGCAAGATCCACCACCCACCACTCCACGTCCAGTACCGGCCCTCCTCCCTAATTTCTAGTTTAAATCTTGCTGTGAATAATAGACCAGTAAGGTTTAGTTAGTAGTTTGGGAAGTTGGTCCCTTGCGTCTCTGCAAAATATTCTACGTCTTCCTAGAGGCTTCAGCTCCAAGACAAGGTAAGGGACGACGTAGCCACTCTTGACAGAAGGGAAAGCCCAAGAGAATCTTTTGGCCCAGACGCAATGGATCAGGTGACCTTACAAGATTTAGCTACCATCTTGGAAGATTTAAGACAGGAAAATGCTGCCTTACGTAGGGATATGTCAACCCTCCAAGATGCAATTCAGACATCGGCGACAGTAGAGAGATCCTCCTTGGATTCAGGGTCTCAGACTCAGATACAAGTAGTAACACCAGTTCCTACCCCCTTAGCTCAGCCTGAAAGGTTTTATGGGGACTGTAATAAGTTTTCAGTCTTTTTACAGCAGTGTCATTTACATTTCATTGCTAAGACTTCAGCATTCCCTGATGACTCATCCAAGGTAGCTTTTATGTATCATACTTAGGTGGTGATGCAGCTCTTTGGTCAGTCCCTCTGGTGGAAAACGATGACCGAATATTATATAATTTTAAAGATTTTGAGCGTGCATTAAAAAAGATGTTTGCTAAACATTTATTTGGTCAATCCGCTGATAATGAACTTCTTAGTTTAAAACAGGGATCTTCCGATTTGCTTCATTATATCTCTTTGTTTAATCGCCTAGTATTAGAAGCAGATTGGCCTTATGATAAAAGAATTTCAATCTTTTACAGAGGGTTAAAAGACGAATTGAAGGACATGATAACCCAAATCTTAGAACCTCCTGATGATATCAGTGAATTCATAGATTTAGTTGTAAAATTAAACCACCGATTGTCTGAACGTAGAGGAGAAAAGGGAAAATCCGATCACAAATTAGTATTCTTAAAAGAAAGGACTCCTACTGTTAGAGAGGCTAGTCCCAGAGTTGATTCAATAGAACCAATGCAAATAGGTTCTATTCGAGGCCCTATATCTAAAGAGGAGAAGGAAAAGAGACGGAAACTAAATCAATGCCTTTACTGCGGTAAGACTGGTCATTTTGTAAAGGAATGTCCGGTTCGACCAAACAAGATAAAAACAAAGACCTCAGAAATCGCCATCACGCAAGAGATTTCGGGAAACGAGAATGCTCGGTAAAAGAAGAGGCCAGTTTATCGAGTAATGATTCTAGTTTGGCCTCAACTTTACCTCCTCTAGGGTGCAAGCATCTCTGTATCTTAGTAGAATTAAGAGAGACAGCTCCTGAATCTCACTCCAGAAAGGTAGAAGCCATAATTGACTCAGGTGCTACGGGGAATTTTGTTGACTCTCACTTTTTTCAGGAGTTGGGATTCCATTCAGTTCTAAAGAAATTTCCTGAGACGGTTAGAGCAGTAGACGGCAAGGAACTGTCTTCAGGTCCAATCAACAGACAATCCGAATTGTTGGAAATGGGCTGTTCAAAAACTCACAGAGAAAATATTCATTTTGACATCATAGATGCCCCTCAATTCAAATTAATACTGGGAATTCCTTGGTTAGTTCAACACAACCCCCTTATAGATTGGGTATCCAAGACAGTGACCTTCAGATCCTCTCATTGCTCACAACATTGTTTTTTACTTGAGACAAAAGAGGATATTATTCAGGGATTTGACTTTAGAACTGAGTCAGCGCCAAATGTGCTAGTCATGGATGGAGTTCCTTTAGAATACTCAGATCTTTTAAATGTTTTCGACAAAAAGAGAGCTAACACACTACCACCACACAGGGACTTTGACTGTAGGATAGATCTAGTACCTGGAGCCACCCTGCCCTGTAGTAGGATCTATGCTCTAACAGAGAAAGAGAATGTACACCTCCAAGAGTATCTTGATGAATACCTCGCAAACGGCTTCATACGTCATTCCAAATCCCCAGTGTCATCTTCTCTTTTTTTCATTCCGAAAAAGGGAGGAGAATTGCGCATGTGTATTGATTACAGGGCCCTGAATAATATAACCATTAAGAACAGATATCCACTGCCTCTTATTCCCACACTTTTAGACCAGGTCAAAAAGGCAACCATTTATACCAAGTTGGACCTGCGAGGAGCATACCATCTAGTACGAGTATGAAAGGGAGACGAGTGGAAGACGGCCTTTCGCACAAAATTTGGTCTCTTCGAGTACCAAGTTATGCCTTTTGGACTTTGCAACGCTCCAGCAGCTTTCCAATTTTTTATAAATGAAGTTTTGCACAAATTCATAGATGTTTGCTGTGTAGTTTACATAGATGATATTCTCATATATTCCAATTCAGAAGAAGAACATGTACAGCAAGTTCGTGCCATTCTCCAAAAACTGCTTTCAAATTCTCTATATGGAAAACTAGAGAAGAGTCTGTTTCACGTCTCCAAAGTGGACTTTCTTGGTTATATCATTAGTCCCAAGGGAATTGAGATGGACCCTAACAAGGTAAATGCTGTCAGTTCTTGGCCTAGTCCCACAACTGTGAAACAAATTCAAAGCTTTCTTGGATTTGCGAACTTTTACCGCCGATTTATTCAAGACTTTTCACAAATTATAACTCCCATTACCAAATTGTTAAGAAAAGGCGTAAAATTCCTTTGGTCTGCTCCTGCAGAAGAAGCTTTTCAAGAGCTAAAAAAAAGATTCACTTCAGCTCCAGTTTTGTCCATCCAGACCCTAGTCAACCCTTCATTGTAGAAGCAGACGCCTCACAATTTGCTTTAGGTGGTATATTATCCCAAAGAAATCTTGATACTGGTCAAATGCATCCGATAGCCTATTATTCCAGAAAATTATCTGAAGCAGAACAAAATTATGCGATAGTTGACAAGGAACTATTGGCAATCAAGGCAGTGTTTGGGGAATGACGTCACTACTTGCTAGGAGCTCGTCATCCTGTTACTATTTACACTGATCACAGAAACCTCCAGGCTCTAAGGTCAGTAAAGGGGCTTTCTGCCAGACAGTTGCGATGGTCTCTATTTTTCAATGATTACAACTTTGTAATCACATATCGACCTGGAAAAGAGAATCTAAAGGCATATGCTTTATCCAGAATTGGGGATAAAGGTCAGGATCAACCAGAAATGATAAAACCCGTAATCCCAACTTCTTGTTTTCAGGCTAGTTTATCCATTTGTGATATTGTAACTGAGATAAAGAAAGCCTTGGAAGTAAAGGAATTTGATCAATGGAAAAGAGAACATCCTTTCCTACAACTAAAAGATGATTTAATGCTGGTTAACGATCTTATTTTTGTACCCACTGAATCGTTAAGAAAGGACATAATGCACCTTCATCACGATACTCCTTTAACTGCTCATCCCAGTATCATAAAGACCTATGAACTCATCAAAAGAGAATTCTGGTGGCCTGCAATGTTTCAAGACATTCAACATTTTGTAGAAACTTGTAGCATCTGTATCCAAAATAAAGTCTCTCACCAAGCTCCTAGTGGTTTGTTAATGCCTCTACCTATCCCACCTCAACCTTGGCATACGATATCTTTGGATTTTATTGTAGAACTACCTGAAACCAAGAAGGGATTTACTACTATTTTAACTGTGGTTGATCAATTTTCTCGAATGGCTCATTTCATTCCTCTAAAAAAACTTCCCACGGCTATGGAACTTGCTCACCTTGTTTTTACTCACATCATTCGTTTACATGGAATTCCTTCTGTTGTGATTTCGGATAGAGGGTCTCAGTTTATATCCCGAGTTTGGCGCAATTTGAGTTCCTTGCTTAACATGGAGGTGAAACTGTCTTCTAGTTATCACCCTCAAACAGATGGTTTAACTGAACGAACCAATCAGACCATAGAACAATTTCTTCGTTGCATGTTGCCAGGAGTATCGGAAGAATGGTCTGATCTTTTAAGTCCCCTAGAATTCGCCTATAACAATCTAGAACATTCCTCAATCAAGATGTCACCATTCTTTTGTGATTACGGATTTCATCCCAAAAGTATTCCTAAGCTTACTGACAGAATTGATTCAGTACCAGCAATCTCAGAATATGTTTCTAAACTATCTACTATTCAAGAAGAAGCTAGATATAATCTTGCTAAGGCCAAAGAAACTCAGAAGGGTGCATCTGATAAACATAGATCTATACAACCAGAATATAAGACTGGAGACAAGGTCTGCTTAAGTACCAGGAATTTAAAACTAAAGGGAAATAAGAAATTCAATCCTAGGTTCATTGGTCCCTTTCCAATAGTAAAAGTTATAAATCCAGTTTGTGTTAAATTAGATCTGCCTCAGAAATACCAGATACATCCAGTTTTCCATGTTTCATTGGTGAAACCTTTCCACTCCCAAACCCGTCTGCTTAAATCACCTCCCTCTGTTGATATTGAGGGACATCCAGAATTTGAGGTCAAAGCAATTTTGGATTCCAAAAGAATCAGAGGAAAACTTTTCTACCTGGTTGATTGGAGAGGTTTCGGTCCTGAGGAAAGATCATGGGAACCTTTAGAACACTTAAAAAATGCTCCAAAAGTGTTAAGGTCTTTCCATCTTCAACACCCTGACAAACCAAGACCCATATCTACAGTCCTTGGGGGGATCTTGAGGAGGGAGTACTGCCATGAAGCATAGATCCTTTTATTAAAAAGGACCTCATGACCCCTTCAAGAAAACCCACCCCATTCCCGTGCACCCAGCACGCTACAAATATCAGTGTGATTGTGTACTGTACTTTAGATTTTTACTGTAATTCTTGTAATGATATTCCTTTGCCTCTATTTTGCTTTTTGTTGGCTTTTACCTGTTATTTATCCCGTGAGGTCAGAAATAGGTCTTCGTTACCTCTGTGAGCCTTGCCTGTTACTGTGAGCCAGCCTTTGCCTCAGCGCTGCTTTGGACAGCTATGTCCAGCTTCCTTTCAGGTAAGAGGGCTCAGAGTTAAAGACCCAGTAGTTGCGCATCGCACGCATTTTGCCGGTGCGCGGCTGGGAGCGGCTGGTTGAGCGTGACTGGGTGTGGCTGGGTGCGGTTCCATATTTAAACCGCACCCGACCTTCCAGAAGCCGCTTTGCCTTCCGCCTAGCTTCGAGGGCAGTTCGCGTCTGGAGTCCCGTGTTTGGAAAGTCGACTTGGAACAGGACGGTCGACTTGGAACAGGAAGGTTCAGACTTCAGACCGGAAAGCTGCAATCTCCAGAGCGAATCTTCTTCAAGAAAAAGAAAGCTAAGTACAGTTCTCTTATTTCCTTCAAAGGCGCCCCACGCAAGAAAGACCAAGAACATATCTTTTTAGCTACAAGAAATCGGAAGGTTAAAACAGTCAAGAATCAAAGACTTACTATGATATAAAAGTTAAAAGTGACATTTAGTTTTCCTGATTGTTAGCGCTTGATGAATCAGTGTTCTGTGATTTTCTTTTTGTTCCTTGAAAGCGTAAGAGTTGTTCTTGGTAAAGAGCGCAAACCTTATTTTTGATTTCTATTTTAAATTACTAACTGCACAGTGTGATGTGAAAGAAAGATACCCTTTTGGAGTGTTTTCAGTGTCTAAATTAATACTCTACAATCCACAAAAGAGAAGCCCTAATTGGAAGGAGAGAAAGTCAAGTTGTAAAAGTGAGTGAATAAAAGGGAGCTAGTGTATTTTAAAAGAACAAATATTTTGAGAAATATTTCCTGAATTGCTTTCCCTTGTTTCTAGACCCACTCTAGTAATCTCCCAAGGAAGGACAGCACTAGACAGACAACAAGAGGTATCTGACGCCTTGACCATCTCGACAAGACAAGACAAAGAAATACTGGACGAAGACAGGACAACACTGATCGCAGGTAGGCGCTTAGGCTAACAAGACAATCTCTCTAATAATTGTTGGAAGGGTAGTCTAAGACATAGGGTAGTTAGGAGATACAAGGTTTAGCAACTGAGTAAAATCTTGGTGCTTGTTGTTTCACAGGTCGACAGCAAGATCCACCACCCACCACTCCACGTCCAGTACCGGCCCTCCTCCCTAATTTCTAGTTTAAATCTTGCTGTGAATAATAGACCAGTAAGGTTTAGTTAGTAGTTTGGGAAGTTGGTCCCTTGCGTCTCTGCGAAATATTCTACGTCTTCCTAGAGGCTTCAGCTCCAAGACAAGGTAAGGGACGACGTAGCCAGTCTTGACAGGTACAGAAGTCCAAACTGAGGGGTGAAAGGGGGAAAGAGTCCCCAGTGGAAGAACCAGTGGGTCAGGGGCCAGCCAGAAGGGCTGTGTCACTAGTGAATGACCATGGTGACACCACTTCTGTCCTGGGGGATCTTCGTGCACTGTCAGATGGACAGGGGTCGGGAGATCTGCACCAGGTAGACTATCACACAACACATGAGTTATGTGTTACCCTCAGGGGGGGGGGCAGGTGTGTTCCCAAGGAAGTCCTGGTGCGCCAGGCAAGTGGTCATCCACAGGGTTTGGTCCCTGTATTGGGAAGCCAGGTTTAGGTGTTGTCTGACCTGGAGGAAGGGACAACTGTTTGGTCCCTGGATTGGGAAGCCAGGTTTAGGTGTTGTCTGACCTGGAGGAAGGGACAACTGTAATCAGTGTCCTGACCAATGTAGCTTCTAGGGGTACCACTCCATTTGGGAGGGTAGAGCACTCTGGAAGAGGGTGCAGAGGAAGGAAGTCCTTGCCTCTGACCCCGGTTCCACCTGAGGGTTTAGACCCTAGATTGGAGGGCCAGGTTCAGGGTGTCCCCCTGACCTGGGAGTTCAGCTGCAGGATAGAACCTCTGAACTGGTGGGCAAATTGTGCCGGATACCTGCCACAGGTGTCCTGACAATTCTGGAAGGTGGTACCACTCCAGGTGGGAGTGTACAGAGCGCCAAGGAGGAGGACAGGGTGTGGGAGAGCCCACCTTAGTCTCTTGTCCAGTCACCGGGTGCAGGCCTGGGGCTGGTGGGCCATTGTCAGGATGTCATACCTGACCTGACAGGAAGGAGAGTGGAGAAAGGGTGCCAAGCACCTGGGGCTACTGACCCCGCTCTTTGATGCCACAGAGGTTTGAGAGCCCTGAGAGGCATAAGGCCTGGCACTCATCCCTGACTACTGTCAGTGTCCACTGTGGCTTGCTGTCTATCTGTTGGGACATACCTGTGAGCAAGTTAAGGTTAGGAGTATGGACAGAGGAACTGAAATAGCTTCAGAATGGGGTAGAACTGGAATATGCCCCTGCCGTTGCGGGCCAGGTCCATGTTCTATCGCCCAAAGCAGGGAAGACCATCAAGGTAGTGATTGGTCTACCCTGTGTTTTGGCTGGAAGGGGGTTGTGTTGGACTTGGCCCTTTTTTCAGGGTCATCCCTGAACTTTATGCCTTCCTCCTCTATTTGTTCTGCCCTGTTGTTGGCTGTTTAATGACTCTGGGCACTTTACCACAGCTGATCAGTGCTAAAGTGCATATGCTCTCCCTATTCTAAATTGATGTATGTATTAGTGATTCCATGATTGACTGATTTGGCTTACTGGTCAGACCCTAGTACAGTGCACTGAGTGTTCCCAGGGCTTGTAAACCAAATGCTGCTATTGGGCTTGCAGCAATGGTTGTGCCACCCACAGAAGCAGCCTGTAAAAGTGTGTCTCAGGTCTGCCATTGCAGAGCCTGTGTGCAGTCTGGTACTGCCAAGCTGACTGGGTAAGTGCACCCACTTGCCAGTCCATAAACCTTCCCTTTTCTTCATATCAGACACCCCTATGGTAGGCCCAAGGGCAGGGTGCATTGTAAGTATAACGTAGGACATGCCCTGTTGTGCGTGGCAAGTCCTAATAGTGAATTACATCCATTTTTGTTTTTCCCTATTTCAAAGCAACCTGTTCTCCATAGGCCAGAATGGGCAGTTAGATTATTACATCTTAGAATCCTAACTGACTCAGGGAACATGGTAGAAATTCAAGTTTAGTATGCCTGAACTCAGAATGATAAAATACATCGTGTAGTGAAATTGGTTTTAACATTCTGTGTTTGAAAATACCACTTTTAGAAAGTAGGTATTTTCTTGTCTAACTACCCAAGCCTGACTTTGCTAGGTTGCGTATTCCTTGTCTGGCGTTTGAGTGACAGTGCTGGGGGATTCCAGGAGACAGGGTGAGTCAGCCCAATGGTAAATAGAGAGATCTGCATCTAGGTGGGAGGGAGGAGTTGCACCTGGGACCTGAATAGGGATGTGCCTTCCATCCACAATGCTGGCTCCACCTCCTGTGGTGTGTCTGATGTCTCTGCCCGGCACTGTGAAAGGAGAGAAGGAGTCATGTCAACAGAGTGCTCCAGGGCTGTGCCTTTCCTCCACAATGCTGGCTCCACCTCCTGTGGGGCGTCTGATGTTTCTACCCTGCACTGTGAAAGGAAAGAAGGAGTCATGTAAACAGAGTGCTCAAGAACTGGTTTGGACTAGGCAAAGGCCCCTCTGCCCTCAGAGGACAAAGGATTTTGGAGTATAAGTATTGGGGCCCTGATCCCAAGGATGTAGATCACTTTTGGACAACAAGAAGAAACCTTTGCTGAGGAGAGGAACCTGATGAAACTGAGGAGAGACAATCCCTAAGCGGAAGTGCTGCTTAGGGTATTGGCCTGCAGTGGTAGCCTGACTGCCAAAGAAAGGAGAAAGGACTTTGTGTGCTTTATTCAACTTGTAAGGATCTCCAAGGGCTTGAAAGAAGAGCTTGCCTCCTGCTGAAGTCTCAGTGACAACAGACTTCAACCCCCAGCTCCCCAAGAGTTCTTTGGAAGTGCCTGCTGCTCTTTTGGGCCTTCTGAGGGACTGCGTGTCGCAAGGAGCTGGAAGCGCGACTCAAGACGGAGAAGCGTATCGCAGCTACTGCGGTCGCATCGTGGACGTCACCTCTGTAGCTGTCGCATTGCACTGCATGTCAAGAAATGTCCTGCAACCCGAAGAAGCATGTCGCCATCGCAGCCGCTGCCGTCGCATCGTGGATGTCGCCGCTGTAGCTGTCGCATTGCACCGCATCAAGATAAGAGTCTCGCAACATGGAAGAAGCTTGTCGCCATCGCAGCCGCTGCCGTCGCATCGTGGATGTCGCCGCTGTAGCTGTCGCATTGCACCGCATCACGAAAAGCGCCTCGCATCCACGGAGAAGTGTGCCGCCATCAGAGCTGCTGTTGTCGCATCACGGAAGAAGGGTGTCGCTGCTGCAGTTGTCGCATCGAGCGGAAGCGTCTCGCATTGTTGGAGAATAGTGTCGCTGCCAAAGCCCTTGTCGTCGCATCACAGAACAAGGGTGTCACCGCTGCAGCTGACACATTGAGTCGAGATTCTCTCAACATCAGAGAAGCGTGTTGCATCAGGAAGTACTTGATGTCTTGTTTTCTTTGCACCGGATCTTTGCCGCATTTCCATCTTTGCAACACTTTCATTGCCCTCTGTGTCGCATGTTAAGGTACATTGACTCAAAGTGTCTTATTTTAAGAACTAAAGAGGACTAAGCTAAACCTACCATTTTAAGTATAGTACTGTGGATTTTTGTCGTTTGTGGTCTTGTGATAAGTCTATATAAAGAATACTTATTTTTAATATACAACTTGTGTGGTGTCCGGTGTACAGTCAAAATATTGAATTTTTATTATCGACTAGCAATAATATCGAGTAAAAAATATAGAATAGACATAATATCGACTAGACAGAATATAGACTAAGTATGGGCGAAATTTGTGATTTCGCGTTCCGCGAATTTGCGCGAAATCGAAATCGCAATCCGCAAAATCCGCGAATTCGTGCGAATTTGCGGATTTTTGTTTTTTTGCGTGTTCGCGGGGTTTTTTGCGTGTTCGCAGGGTTTTTTGCGTGTTCGCTGGGCTTTTTGCGTGTTCCCGGGCCGCTTGCATAGCGAAGTTACCCATGCGGTCGTGTATGGGCACAGCACCCTCTGGTACACCACTGCCACCCCCTGGTTCATTACTGCCACCCTCTGGTTCAGCACTGCCACTCTCTGGTTCACCCCTGCCACCCTCTGGTTCAGCACTGTCACCCTCTGGTTCACCACTGCCACCCTCTGGTTCAGCACTGCCACTCTCTGGTTCACCCCTGCCACCCTCTGGTTCAGCACTGTCACCCTCTGGTTCACCACTGCCACCCTCTGGTTCACGACTGCCACCCTCTGGTTCATCACAGCACCTCTGGTTCACCACTGCCACCCTCTGGTTAACCACTGTCACCCTCTGGTTCAGCACTGCCACCCTCTGGTTCACCACTGCTACCCTCTGGTTCACCCCTGCCACCCTCTGGTTCACCACTGCCATCCACTGGTTCATCACAGCACCCTCTGGTTCACCCCTGCCACCCTCTGGTTCAGCACTGTCACCCTCTGGTTCACCACTGCCACCCTCTGGTTCACGACTGCCACCCTCTGGTTCACCACTGTCACCCTCTGGTTCATCACAGCACCTCTGGTTCACCACTGCCACCCTCTGGGTAACCACTGTCACCCTCTGGTTCACCACTGCCACCCTCTGGTTCACGACTGCCACTCTCTGGTTCACCACTGCCACCCTCTGGTTTACCCATGCCACCCTCTGGTTCACCCCTGCCACCCTCTGGTTCACCCCTTCCACCCTCTGGTTCAGCACTGCCACCCTCTGGTTCAGCACTGTCACCCTTCTGGTTCACCTCTGCCATCCTCTGGTTCATCACTGTCACCCTCTGGTTTATCACTGCCACCCTCTGGTTCACCACTGCCACCCTCTGGTTCACCACTGCCACCCTCTACCGAGACCTTTTGTGATGTAGCGGCAGCACAAAAGATGCGCCATGGTGCTGGGTATTAACAACATGACGCATCTGAGAGATGCATCACGTTGTAAAGCCCTGTGCCATCAGGAGGCATTCCGGCGCAGGGGAGGGCGTTCCTGCGCAGGGAAGCCTCCTAAAAGTGGCTGAGTGAAATCTACAAGATTTCACTCAGTCACTTTTAGGCCAATGCTGCGTCAAAACCCTGCGCCTGCTTGAAGCAGGCGCAAGGCTTGATGCAGCATTGGGGAGATAGGGCCCCCAGAGCATTGCTGGAGCTGCGTCGCAAGCGCGACGCAGCTCCAGCAATGCGCTGCTTTTACGGCACAGATGCGTGACGCATCTGTGCCGTTTTTGCCACATGGTGCGCCGCATTGTAAATGCGGCGCACCATGGGTGGTGGAGCTGCGGCGCACAAAAACTGGCGCATCCCTGAGTATGCGCCAGTTATTGTAAATCTGCCCCTATACATTTAGCCAACGAGGGAGCACTTACTGATTAGACAGTAGAAAATACTCCAGTTGAGTAGAGGTATTGCACAAAAAGGTGGCATCTTCGTGGACAAACACGCAGGGCGGGATTCATTCTGCCACCTGTTAGACTCATTTTTTGTGCCCTTCTGCCCTCTGTTAGACTCGTTTTTCCCTTGTTTTTCTGCCCTTCTGCCCTCTGTTAGACTCGTTTTTCCCTTGTTTTTCTGCCCTTCTGCCCCTTGTTAGACTCGTTTTTTGTGCCCTTGTGCCCTCTGTTAGACTCATTTTTCCCTTGTTTTCTGCCCTTCTGCCCTCTGTTAGACTTGTTTTTTGTGCCCTTCTGCCCTCTGTTATTCCCTTGTTTTTGTGCCCTTCTGCCCTCTGTTAGACTAATTTTTTGTGCCCTTCTGCCCTCTGTTAGACTCGTTTTTGTGCCTTTCTGCCCCGTTAGACTCGTTTTTTGTGCCCTTCTGCCCTCTGTTAGACTGGTTTTTCCCTTGTTTTTCTGCCCTTCTGTCCTCTGTTAGACTGTTTTTTTGTGCCCTTCTGCCCTTTGTTAGACTCGTTTTTTCCCTTGTTTTTCTGCCCTTCTGCCCTTTGTTAGACTGCTTTTTTTGCCTTTCTGCCCTCTGCATCATCACATCATCACTCAGCGCTACCCCAGCATCACTCAGCACCACCACATTATCACTCAGCACCACCACATTATCACTCAGCACCACCACAGCACCACTCAGCACCACCCCAGCATCACTCAGCACCACCACAGCATCACTCAGCACCACCACAGCACCACTCAGCACCACCAAAGCACCACTCAGTGCCACCACAGCATCACTCAGCACCACCACAGCATCACTCAGCACCACCACATTATCACTCAGCACCACCACAGCACCACTCAGCACCACCACAGCCTCACTCAGCACCACCACAGCATCGGTCATCACCACCACAGCACCACTCAGCACCACCACAGCATCACTAAGCATCACCACAGCATCACTCAGCACCACCACAGCACCAATCAGCACCACCACAGCACCACTCAGCGCCACCACAGCATCACTCAGCACCACCACAGCATCACTCAGCACCACCACATAATCACTCAGCACCACCACAGCACCACTCAGCACCACCACAGCATTACTCAGCACTACCACAGCATCACTCAGCACCACCACAGCACCACTCAGCACCACCCCAGCATCACTCAGCACCATCCCAGTATCACTCAGCACCACCACAGCACCACTCAGCATCACCACAGCACCACTCAGCATCACCACAGCACCACTCAGCACCACCACAGCACCACTCAGCGCCACCCCAGCATCAATCTGCGCAACCATTCAACAACAACTGGTTCAAATATGTTCTCTCAATGTTTCAAACTTTTTTACAAATGTCACAAAAAGATGTTAATATTTCACTTCTGTTCTTGGATTTTCGTCATAATAAAATACACTGAACATAATCTTCACAAAAGTTATTTACAAAAGTTTAAGCTATTGCCATTATAAATAAAAATCACTTTTATTTAAGTATTAATTATTTAAAAAAATTAAAAGCAATTGTAATTTGTAATATCAATACAGCTAAGTCACGTAAATACAAAACATGTTGCATTACAAATGCTATAGGTGTCACATTTGCGAAAGTTATAACTATTGGCATTGTAAATGACAAAGCTATTAATTTAGCTATTTTCAAAACCAACACATAAATAAAAAAAAAATTCATTTACAAGACCAATAGCTCAAACTTTCCTAAAGCGAGACCTATTGCATTGCAAATGCTTGTTTTTATATCTGTCAGTGCTTCCTGTTGAGGTTTAATTTTCGTGAAAGGGCCTCATTGCCTACTTGTACCTATTCTCTGACCCTGCTTCAAGGGTCAGAGCAGGGTCAGAGAATAGTTGCAAGTAGGCAACGAGGCGCCAGGAAGCACTTACAGGCTTACAGCAGCAGGTGCCCAAGTTGAAGTTAATTTCTTTGTAACCCTTTTGTAAAAGGTTACAAAAAATTAGCTTCAACTTTTGCACCTGCTGCTGTAACTCTGTAAGTGCTTGGCCCCGCAGATTCGTGGATTTTACCGCGATTTCGCGAGATTAACAGATCGCGAAATCGCCGAAAATCTGCAAATTCCGCGAGCGGAACGAATTTTCAGCCCATGCTTAATATAGACTACCAAAATATCGAATAGAATAGCATTAATATCGATTCAAAAATATAGAATGGACAAAATATCTAATGGACAGAATATAGACAACAAAAATATCGAATTTTAGGTAAGTAAGTTAGTCAGTCAGTCAGTCAGTCAAAATACTTTTATTCGATTTTGGATAAAATCATAAAAAGACATACATTCTATACAAAAAGTGCCAAAGTGCATTTACAAAAGTTGCTTTAAGTACAGTCATGTTTAAAAATTTAAAATACATTTTAAAAATTATCCCAAATACAATCCAGTAAAAAAATTAATGAGGGAATTGTGCAAAAAGCAGAAGGCCGTGCAAAATGACAATGTAAACATCCATTGGGGAACAGTCGTTAAATGCTATCATTAGTGACATGGCTGGATTTAATGCGCATTGCTACTGCCAGGTAATTTCCCATACAGAATATAATGCGGATGGTACTCAAAGACTGCAGATAAAGAAGTGCCGGTCTGACCTGTGTAAAGCCAGCCTCCCTCAGGATTGGAAGCAATTGTTTCTTTCGGGGAACTAAAAAAAAATGAACAAAACATGACGAAGTGCATAGTGTCCTGAGTTGAGAAGTTATCACAGGAGCAGGGAGGGGCTGACTCTGGCTTAGCCAAAGATTGATAATTTCCCAGATGGTAATGAATCAAGTTAAATCTAAATTTAGTCAAGAGGAACCTGTGAAAAGGTCTTGTAACAATACTAAGATAAGGTTCCATAGCAGTAGAACTTGTTAATATATAATGAGACCTCACCGAGGGCTTCTGAAGTTCTTTTTCCTCTCGGATAGATCTTGCCAGAGTCAAGAACTGCCTCTTAACCAAAACTACATCTGTGTTTTTTATACATGAAGGAAGATCGAAAAGTTCCGGTCTCCCTAATCGGACAAAAGACTTCCTCAAATAATACAACCAGGGGATCTTTTTGTAATGCTCTAATGTCCTGACATCCTCCATTATAGAGTGGTTCAAAGTTGACTCCTTGTCAAGCCACGTCCTTAACCAGAAGATCAGCGGTGCCAGGTTAAGCCTATCTGTGATGTAATCCATGCCCACCTCCGCATGGATAGAGTATGTTGGAGTCGATGGTGGGAATGACAGTAGAGAGCGTAAGAACCTGTTTTCTGCTCTCTGTATAGGCTCAAGCTGTGAGTATCCCCAAATTGGGGCACCGTACATGGCGATTGGGATACATTTGAACCTGTAGACCTTCAAAAGGGCCTCCATCGGCCTGGCCCCCAATCTTTTAGAGAAGGCCATAAGGGCTGCTGATGACCTCGCCACTGATAGGCTTTTTGCCCTAACCTGTGGGCCCCGCGACCCCCTCTCGTCGAAGAGCACCCCCATGTAGGGGAAGGTTGCCGTTCTAGAGACCTCTTGGTCCTTACATCTAAAGGTTTTATTCGCCCCTTTACGCCTATGTGCTCCAACTACCATTGTGTGGGATTTACCCGCATTGACCTTCATGTCCAGGTCATCCATGAAGGTACCAAATGCATACAGCAAGCTCTGCAGACCATTACCGGTGCGAGCTATAAGGACTGCGTCGTCCGCGTATAGGAGAGCAGGGATCTTAGCTTCTCCTACACGCGGAACATCCCCCCCTGCTTCCTCCAGGTACCTCCCCAAACCGTTAATGTATATAATGAACGGTAGGGGGGCTAGTATACAGCCCTGGCATACCCCTTGCAAGGACTTAAACTGGGAACTGCATCTTCCCTCCCTGGTGACCCTGACCATGGCAGACAAATCCTGGTGTAAGGAGGCCATGAACCTAACCAGGGCCCCATCTATCCCAATCCTCAACAGCATGGCCCACAGCTTGGATCTGTTCACCAAGTCGAAGGCCGAGGAGATGTCCATAAAAGCTAAAACTAAAGACCCCTCCTTGGCCACCGTGTACTTAGCGATCAGAAAGTGCAAATTGGAGAACTGTTCCATTGTTCCCCTCTTCTCCCTGAACCCGTATTGGATGTTGGTCAGCCCACCGCAGTTCTCAATACTCTCCCTCAGCTTAGTTAACAAGACTCTGCCTAGGATCTTAAAGGCAGAGTCCAGGAGAGATATAGGCCTATAACAACCTGGGTCGGCACGATGGCCTTTCTTGAAGATAGGCACAATGATGGAAATTGCCAGGTGTTCCGCTTTACCTTGCTGCGGTGGGGAACAGTGGTGCTAGGAGAGGGTAGCCTGTATGTCGCTTTTGTTGACTTGCGGGCTGCCTTCGACCTGGTCCCAAGGAGAAAGCTATGGGTGGTCTTGAGGAACCTAGGTTTATCGGAAGATTTATTAACCATGGCTACGAGGTTACATGAGGCTAATTTTGCCAAAATCCAGTGCGGTAGGAATGGAGAAGTTACAGCTGACTTCCCGGTAGAACGGGGAGTTCGCCAAGGGTGTGGGATGGCCCCCTTGCTTTTTTCACTATTTATCAATGGGATAGTCGCTCGTATGTTGTCTTCTAGTGTAGATGCGCCCTCTTTGGCGTGCATCAAAGTTCCAATTTTGATGTGCGCCGACGATACCTTAATTTTGTCAAAGACCACAAGCGGCTTGCAACGTGCTCTTCTTATTTTTGATGAATTTTGCGGGAGCACGGCTTGGAAGTCAATGTGGCTAAAACTAAGCTAATGACTTTCAACTGCCATCGTAGTTTTAGACCCAAAATATTTATGAACAATTGTCTGTTAGAGGTTGTTAAGGCTTTTACCCTTCTTGGTATTTACATGGTCACAGCACATTGATATGGCGGCACTAAGACATAGACAAATATCTGGTGCACTGGGGGTGGAGCACAGAAAATCAAAGTCCAAGCCAATCAAGCCAGTTTTGGAAGTTTACGAGGCCAAGGCCCTAGGGTCTGCTCTGTATGGGGCAGAACTGTGGGGCTTTGGGAAGTTACACTCATTGCAGAAATCGGAAAACAAGTTCCTTAGGGCAGTTACTGGCCTGCCTGAAAGTACCCCATTGCTCCATCTTAGACTTGACTTGGGGAGGAAGGCAGTAGGGGATTTGTCGAGGCTACGACCTGTTCTATATTGGAGACGGCTTTGGACGACTCCGGAGATACATCATTATGCGGAGGGGTTCCTAGCTGTAATAAAATCAGATATCTTCCATAGAATAGGATGGTTAAAAGAACTGAGAACCATGCTCTGTGAACTTGGTCTCCAAACCCTATGGGAGAATCCTTTAGGAAAGGTCTTTCCGAGTAAAAAAGCATTGAAAGGACTATATTGGGATTTTGTGGCCCTGCGAGATTGGAGATAAACTGCTGCTGACTCCATGACGGGCCGTTTCTTGGAAGCCAAATTGTATCCTGTGCTGGAAGACTACTGGGATAGTATAACAACGCCAGGGGACAGGAAGCTCCTATTCCTAATCAGATCTGGTGCGCTCCCCCTTAGATCGCTTACAGGGAGGTGGAGGAGTTCTTCTAATATAGATTGCCGTGTATGTGGAGCCTCAAAAGAAAGCATAGGTCATTTCTTATTTTCCTGTAGGGCTTACGTCACTCCAAGACGAGTTTGGCTAGCCCCAGCGTGTAGAAACTTAGGTACTACCAGTAGCCTAGTGGCTCTGAGAATTATTTGCACCAGCACTTTTATGCCCCTAGTTATAGCAGTCGCCAAGTACCTGGGATGGGCATGGTCTATTAGACAGAGAATTGTGGCCAAAAGCTTGCCCCTACAAGCACCCTTTCTAGCAATCACTGTTACTAAGTATTTTTTTTAACATTTATAATGTATTAACTATGTATTTTATCTTTTTTTAATGATTGTCAATCAAAAATGAGGTATTTATTTATTGTGGTTTTAATATATATAAATGTATGTATGTGATTTTATGAGAATTTTTACTCGAATAAAGCCTCTTTGACTTGACTTGAAAATTGCCCAGGAAGTTGGATGGGAGCTGCCGATGGCCGCGTTAAATACATTAGTCAATACACCTGCCCAAAGACCAGGGGAATGTTTATATAAGTCGGCCGGTACCCCGTCGGGGCCTGGTGCTTTGTTCTTTGAGGTTTCGTTGATAGCTTTTTCCACCTCGCCCTTGTTAAAACTCAGGGAAATAGTCTCCTGGACGGCAGACGGGCTGTGGGTGCAGTCCACGGACTCCCCATCATATACTGTGCTAAAATGGTTGATCCATTTTTCATCCAAAATCACACAGTCCATATCAGAGTTGGGTGTTTCGGAGAAAAAGGGATGGTTTATTATAGTCCAGAATTGTTTGCTGTCCCTCAAAACGTCTACACAGAGTAGACTATCCCAGGCTATTTTCTTGATTGCCTCTTTCCTAGTTTTAATGGCCAGCTTGTATAGCCTCCTTTTGTGCGCTATATACTTCTTATCCCTCGGTAGATGCTTGAGTGCAAGTATCAGAGATCTGTGTGCTTTGCAGCAATTTGCATCAAACCAGCAATTATAATTGCTGGCTCCCTTCCTCTTACTAACCGAGAGGTCGGTCACTATTTGATTGCAAATTGCTTCAAAAGCCCCCGTTATTTCATGGACCGGGCCGTAATGTTTTGACAGACCACCAGGTGGCTATTAATTTTGGGTAAAAGCTCTGCATAAAAAGTATCAGGCACCACATTCGCCCATTTAAGCCTTCTCCCCTGGTCCACTGAACGGACTATGGGCCGGGCTTCTTGTGGTTCAGGATTGGGCCCCATATGCTGCCCCCAGGCTACCTCCAATACTACCGGATTGTGGTCACTATGTACGGACACCAATGTATTATACGACTTTACCCTGTTCAGGATCCCTGGAGTCATAAATATATAGTCAATAGTAGACCCCGGGATGGTGCCTTTAAAAGTGTGGGTTCTGGGGTTGCCTTCAGGTGGGTTGAGTTCATAAAAATTATAGACGGCCAGCAACTCTTCTAACTCTTCTCCCGCTGTAGAGTGGTCAAAATGTGGCCCTTCTAACCCTGCATAGTCCTCATCATTCATTGTGCCACAGAGACCGTTGCATGGGTGAATATTAAAATCCCAAAAAGAATAAATTTGTGACTAAATCGTGTGTTTTCACTGACAGAGGATAAAAAGGAATCTAAGCTAGCTATGCTGTTGTTTCCAAGGTCCTTATTCATAGAATTATAAACATTAATATAAAAAGTGCTCTTAGAAGGGGAAACTGACCTTTCAACTATTAGTAGATTCGGGGTGGGATTATTGACCATTTTCAAAGACCCTTTAAGTTTTAAAGAAAAAAGGGTTATAAGGCCTCCCCCAGCTCTTCCTGCTCTACTTGGGGTGGCAGCAATGACAAAACTAGTGAAGCCATCCAACCAAAAACTATCTGCGGTGTCCCAAGTCTCTTGAAGGGCAATAAGTTCATGTCCACAGACCAGACCCACCCAATCCTCGTTTGTTACCTTGCTTTTGATACCTGCCACATTCCAACTAAGGAGTTTGCATACCGTAGACTCCTCCCGCTCAAGGAGTCCTGTTAGGGGGGGCCGCACACTGGCTAGTGGTCAATCAACATCCTCCAGGCCATCCATGCCCTCCTGGTCTGACAGAGGTGCAAAGCGGTTACTAATAACTAACCCGCTAGCCAATGGTACAACCCCCACCCCCTGATTATAGGGTGACCGCAGTGCGGCCACTGTCTTTTGGGCTCGGAATTGGGAGGAGCCCACAGAGGTGCCCCCCCTTGGATGTGATTTCAGGTTTGAGCCAGTGGTGGAATGACGGAGTCCAACATAGTCTCTCTCCGGGGGGATAAAAAAAACCCAGGGGAACAGGTCTCACTTGGTCTTTGGCGGTTATGGCTGAGTCATCCCAAAAGAGTTTGTCTGCCACATTTGGCCGGTTAAAGTTAATTACCACACAGTCCCCCTGGGTGGTCTTTGGTTTTCTTCCAACCCACCCCACCCTCCTTGCAAAGATAAGCGAGGCTGAAGAATCCACCCCACTGGAAGAGTCAGCACACCAGATTTTCGCTTTATGTAGGAGATCGGTGGTGGATTCCCGGTCGCCCTCTTTAAGCGGAGGCACCCCTATAAACACTGCAACCAGAGGGGCGGCAGCCGGAGGCAAGCTTAAATGAAACTTGCTTGGTAATGTTTTCCTACTTAGAGGCGTAGATGGTTGCGTCCGTAGAGGAGGAATTGAAGTAAGGCCCACTAGGTTTGCGGGAGGAGCGCCAGGAGAGCACTGCCCACCGGAGACTATGCCGTTACCCGAGGGGTGTGGAGCTGAGATTTGTCCCTGTTGTCCTACCAAGACCTTGGGGCATTATACACATCTTAGGCGACTCAACAGGCGGGGGATAGGAGTTGATAATTTTGTCCAGCAATGAGCATTTCTTAAGGAGGTCGGACAAGCATGTGTTCAATGTGTCAACAATGTCCTTTGCAATCCCTACTAGCATTGGCTCAATTCTGGCAACAAAAAGGGCCTCCAGTTGGTCCCCAAAAGGGTCAGGGGATGTGGTTGATGTACGTGCTGTCTTAGGTTTTTTACCTCTGTCCCGCTTTGATGGTTAGACTGCCGGCTGTGGGTGCTGCGCTAATTTATCAGGATCACTAAATGGGATGACTAATATGGCTGGGGAGACAGGGTTGGTTGTAATAGTTACCACGGGTTCCAGGGGTATGGGGGAGCTACGCTCGATGGGCCCACTATGTTAATGGGAAGGGCCTCAGAAATGGGGGACTCCATCGAGCCTGGTGGTGTCAAGCCCAACTCTTGTTCTACATTGGCAATTTCTTTGGTAAGGGCCCCCACCGCAGATGAAAGATAAGACAGTATTGATTTAGAGTGTCTCGGAATTTTGGCGTTTTTCCCCTCTTCATCACAATTGGAGGCTTTCTTGCGCTTACCCATTTAGTAGACCTTAGGGGGGTAGCCCCGCCCCGCCTCCTTCTGCCTCGGACTGCCAAAGACTGCCCCGCCCTTGTCCCAGGCTTCTCCCGGGCAGCTCCCGAGCGCGACTCGCGGGGAGAGTGGGGGTCGCGGTCTATGAAGCGCCTCCGGGCGCGCTGCTGATGCGTGCGATGTGCGCCGGCCCCGGGGCTGCTGGGTAATGTGGTTCCCAGATGGTAACCACCGCCGTTGCCCTCACGGCACTCCAGATGAAACAAGCCGTTCCCCTCACGGCGTTGAAGGCTGTGCTCTACCCCTCCCACGGGCCACACAGGTCAGCTGAATTCCCCCTGGGCCTCGTCGGGGTCGCGGTCTATGAAGCGCCTCTGGGCGCGCTGCTGATGCGTGCGATGTGTGCCGGGCCCGGGGCTGCTGGGTAATGTGGTTCCCAGATGGTAACCACCGCCGTTGCCCTCACGGCACTCCCGATGAAACAAGCCGTTCCCCTCACGGCGTTGAAGGCTGGGCTCTGCCCCTGCCACGGGCCACACAGGGTTTATAGGGGAATAGGGTGGGAAGTAATTTAATTATAATTAATTAAATATGTTATTTTATTTGTTGGTATTTGTTTTGAGTTAATTGTTAATTAAGTATTAATTGTTAATTAATTAAAATATAATTGGTAATTATTTTTAATTGATTAATTGTTAAATATGTTAATGTTAGTAATTTATTTTCTGTAGCGGATTGTGGGTTTATAGGGAAATAGGGTGGGAAGTAATTTAATTATAATTAATTAAATATGTTAATTTATTTATTGGTATATATTTTGAATTATTTATTAATTAATTGGTAATTGATTAAAATATAATTGATAATTCATTTTAATTGATTAATTGATAAATATGTTATTTTGTGTAATTTATTTTCTGGAGTGTGTTGTGGGTTTAGAGGGGAATAGTGTGGGAAGTAATTTAGATATAATTAGTTAAATATGTTAATTTATCTATTGTTATTTATTTTGAATTAATTGGTAATTAATTATTAATTGGTAATTAATTACAATATAATTGTTAATTAATTTTAAATAATTGATTAATGGATAATTATGTTTATTTAATTAACTTATTTTCTGGAGTGGGTTGTGGGTTTATAGGGGAATAGGGTGGGAAGAAATTTAATTGTAATTAATTACACTTTTTAAATTTTTATTTTTTGATCTAATTTTTATTATTTTTATTTTGTTAATTAATTTATTGTTAATTGGTAAACAATTTGGATTAGTAGGTAATTATTAATAAAAATTAATTTTTATTTGTATTTATAATTGATTAATTAATATAATATATGAAAATTTTAATTATTTAAATTCATTTGTAAATGGTATTAATATTTATGTTATTTTTATTTATATATGAAGTATTTACTTTCCCTACTGTTGCACTGACTGGAGTGGGAATAGTAATTTTTACCCTCCCACTATCCAACGATTTCTCTACTGTTGCACTCACTGGAGTGGGAATAGTAATTTAAACCCCTACGCTATCCAACACTTTCCCTACTATTGCACTCACTGGAGTGGAAATAGTAATTTTTACCCCTACGTTATCCAAATCTTTCCCTACTGTTGCACTCTCTGGAGTGGGAATAGTAATTTTTACCCCTACGCTATCCAACGCGTTCCCTACTGATGCACTCTCTGGAGTGGGAATAGTCATTTTTACCCCTACGCTATCCAACGCTTTCCCTACTGTTGCACTCACTGGAGTGGGAATAGTAATTTTTACCCCTACGCTATCCAACGCTTTCCCTACGGTTGCACTCTCTGGAGTGGGAATGGTAATTTTTAACCCTACGCTATCCAACGCTTTCCCTACTGTTGCACTCTCTGGAGTGGGAATAGTAATTTTTAACCCTACTCTATCCAACGCTTTCCCTACAGTTGCACTCACTGGAGTGGGAATAGTAATTTTTACCCCTACGCTATCCAACGCTTTTCCTACTGTTGCAGTCTCTGGAGTGGGAATAGTAATTTTTACCCTCCCACTATCCAACGATTTCCCTACTGTTGCACTCACTGGAGTGGGAATAGTAATTTAAACCCCTACGCTATCCAACGTTTTCCCTACTGTTGCACTCACTGGAGTGGAAATAGTAATTTTTACCCCTACGCTATCCAACACTTTCCCTACTGTTGCACTCACTGGAGTGGGAATAGTCATTTTTACCCCCGCTATCCAACGCTGTCCCTACTGTTGCACTCTCTGGAGTGGGAATAGTAATTTTTAACCCTACGCTTTCCAACGCTTTCCCTACTGTTGCACTCACTGGAGTGGGAATAGTAATTTTCACCCCTACGCTATCCAACGCTTTTCCTACTGTTGCAGTCTCTGGAGTGGGAATAGTAATTTCTACCCCTACGCTATCCAACACTTTCCCTAGTGTTGCACTCACTGGAGTGGGAATAGTAATTTTTACCCTCCCACTATCCAACGATTTCCCTACTGTTGCACTCACTGGAGTGGGAATAGTAATTTAAACCCCTACGCTATCCATCGTTTTCCCTACTGTTGCACTCACTGGAATTGGAATAGTAATTTAAACCCCTACGCTATCCAACGTTTTCCCTACTGTTGCACTCACTGGAGTGGAAATAGTAATTTTTACCCCTACGCTATCCAATGCTTTCCCTACTGTAGCACTCTCTGGAGTGGGAATAGTAATTTTTACCCCTACGCTATCCAACGCTTTCCCTACTAATGCACTCTCTGGAATGGGAATAGTAATTTTTACCTCTACGCTATCCTACGCTTTCCCTACTGTTGCACTCTCTGGAGTGGGAATAGTAATTTTTACCCCTACGCTATCCAACGCTTTCCCAACTGTTGCACTCACTGGAGTGGGAATAGTAATTTTTACCCCTACTCTATCCAACGCTTTCCCCACTGTTGCACTCACTGGAGTGGTAATAGTAAATGTAACTCTCTCGCTATCCTACGGTAAATTTATTGTGTATGTTTTGTTAATAATATGTATATATATATATATATATGTAAGCTCCAGGAAAGTGTCCATCAGTTTGGAATTGCACTCGACCAACAGCAGCAGAGAGTCAGACTCTCTTTACGGTACAGGCGGTTGCCGCTTAAATCACTCCGTGCAGGTGTGCCTGACGCGTTTCAAAAGCTCCTCAGCTTTCTCTTCAGAGGCTTTCACGGAGATTCACGCTCCCATTTCAACAATGCACGTCCTCCAATAGGATGATGATATGGCTGAGCATTGTGGGAGCGGTAGTTCTTATAGATACAGATATTGACTCAGGCAGGGGGTTCCGTCTTATATCCCTGCTGTTACCCCACAAATTCGATGAGGTGCCTCCTCCTCGTGTGGTCCCCTTTTTCTTTCGGGGAGGTGCAAAACCACGCGGCAGGACGGCCGCGTTATATGTAAGCTCCAGGAAAGTGTCCATCAGTTTGGAATTGCACTCGACCAACAGCAGCAGAGAGTCAGACTCTCTTTACGGTACAGGCGGTTGCCGCTTAAATCACTCCGTGCAGGTGTGCCTGACGCGTTTCAAAAGCTCCTCAGCTTTCTCTTCAGAGGCTTTCACGGAGATTCACGCTCCCATTTCAACAATGCACGTCCTCCAATAGGATGATGATATGGCTGAGCATTGTGGGAGCGGTAGTTCTTATAGATACAGATATTGACTCAGGCAGGGGGTTCCGTCTTATATCCCTGCTGTAAGAACTACCGCTCCCACAATGCTCAGCCATATCATCATCCTATTGGAGGACGTGCATTGTTGAAATGGGAGCGTGAATCTCCGTGAAAGCCTCTGAAGAGAAAGCTGAGGAGCTTTTGAAACGCGTCAGGCACACCTGCACGGAGTGATTTAAGCGGCAACCGCCTGTACCGTAAAGAGAGTCTGACTCTCTGCTGCTGTTGGTCGAGTGCAATTCCAAACTGATGGACACTTTCCTGGAGCTTACATATAACGCGGCCGTCCTGCCGCGTGGTTTTGCACCTCCCCGAAAGAAAAAGGGGACCACACGAGGAGGAGGCACCTCATCGAATTTGTGGGGTAACAGCAGGGATATAAGACGGAACCCCCTGCCTGAGTCAATATCTGTATCTATAAGAACTACCGCTCCCACAATGCTCAGCCATATCATCATCCTATTGGAGGACGTGCATTGTTGAAATGGGAGCGTGAATCTCCGTGAAAGCCTCTGAAGAGAAAGCTGAGGAGCTTTTGAAACGCGTCAGGCACACCTGCACGGAGTGATTTAAGCGGCAACCGCCTGTACCGTAAAGAGAGTCTGACTCTCTGCTGCTGTTGGTCGAGTGCAATTCCAAACTGATGGACACTTTCCTGGAGCTTACATATAACGCGGCCGTCCTGCCGCGTGGTTTTGCACCTCCCCGAAAGAAAAAGGGGACCACACGAGGAGGAGGCACCTCATCGAATTTGTGGGGTAACAGCAGGGATATAAGACGGAACCCCCTGCCTGAGTCAATATCTGTATCTATAAGAACTACCGCTCCCACAATGCTCAGCCATATCATCATCCTATTGGAGGACGTGCATTGTTGAAATGGGAGCGTGAATCTCCGTGAAAGCCTCTGAAGAGAAAGCTGAGGAGCTTTTGAAACGCGTCAGGCACACCTGCACGGAGTGATTTAAGCGGCAACCGCCTGTACCGTAAAGAGAGTCTGACTCTCTGCTGCTGTTGGTCGAGTGCAATTCCAAACTGATGGACACTTTCCTGGAGCTTACATATATATATATATATATATATATATATATATATATATATATAAAAATATATATAGATCCAAACACACGATCTTGAACCTCCAGCCAGTGGCGAACAAAGACCAGCGAATCCAAAATTAAGGCAAGATGATTTATTGCACCAGTTTCAGAACAGCAAACGGCAGTATGACGGGGTTCGGGCGGATGCCCTTGATCACAATAAAATGTAAATGCAAATGCCTTATTCTTATATTCTGAGGTACACCATGTGACTAATAAACATAAAAGACACACTTTAGAAGTGAACATGATACCATGTAAGAAAAGCAATCCCATATACCTATAGAGAAATTATATAAATAAATATATAATTTGATACCACTATTTGAACACATTTGTTTCTAATTATATACCTTCCAACAGATAATGTATATAACTGCATAAATGCCTTAAATGACTACGGGTAATAACAGACTTAATACAAACAGTACTTGATAAATCAAAAACACAATGTATGAATATATAGCGGCAAAAAATTGATGTGCAAACTATCGCATAGCAGTATAAATACAATAATTCCTGCAAACTATTACTTCCATAAATGGAATGTGCACAGTATCGCAATGTAAACAGGTTGATTCACACAATGTAAGTCTTATGAAATCAAGTGCTGAACAAATTGGAAATTGATAATCAATTGATTGTAACTGCTGGGGACATCTATATTAGATGGCAGCCCCAAGTTTCTATAGAGCCTGGACAACCCTGTAATTGAATAATTAAATAGAAACAGTGGCAATCATAATAAATATGGGAAACACACAAGGTATACCATGGGAAAGTCAAAAAATACCTATACAGCCGGTTTTAATAAACCAAAACTGTATTACCCCATTGTGAATAAGAAAAAATATATATAATTTGTCTTAAAGAATAAGATAAATGTGATAATTAATGAAAATACATAATGTCACAGAATACAGATACTGTGGGTAAGGGAGGCTCAAAAAACAGGGAATAAGATGTGTAGAGAATCTGCCCAAGTTATTCTTCAAATGACGCTATCCCCGCATCTTCTATAGAGCCCTATAGAAAATGGTGAAGGTCCTCCGTAGTATTGAGTCCATTAGGGACCTTGCTATCCAATTCTAGTATCATTTTGGATTCTAGTTGTCGAAGCAATTTATCCCTGCCACCTCCCCTTCTAGATTTGGGTACAGAGGTAAGTACAAAATATGTGAGACACTGTAAGTTGTTATTATGTGTACTTTTGAAGTGTCTCGCGACAGGGTAGGAATTGTCGTTGTTAACAATTGCACGAATATGCTGCAATATTCTGGCATGCACCTGTAGCCTGGTGCTGCCAACATATCTCAGACCACAGGTGCACCCCAGAACATATACAGCATATTCCGTTTTGCAGTTATAATTGCCTTTGATGGACAACGGAACCGTGCTAAATGGAGTACTGTAATGGGTGGTGTTTATCCCAAACTTGCAAGCTCTGCAGCTTGAACACTTGAAAAACCCCATCCGGGGTTTAAACCAAGAAGTGCTTGCAGGTAATTCAGGGAAAGGTTTGGACACCAAAGTTCTCATGGAGAGACCTCTGCAAAATGTAACAATAGGATTGTTGGGGTGTTGGGATGACAAAACATTGTCTGTCATAAGAATGGGCCAACTTTTGGTCAGTATTGCTCTAATTTTTCTTTCTTGGCAACTGAACGCCGTGATAAACCTGATGTTGCAACTAGTAGCATCAGTTTCTGTCGTATTTACAGGGGATTTGGGTAAGAACAGTGATTCTCTCGTTCTTTGCTTAGTTTTATTGATTGCCTTCTTCAATATTTTGTCATTGTAGCCTCTGGCTTTAAATCTGGCAACCGCTTCAGAAGAGCATTTACTGAATTCCTCCTCACTGCTGCAGATTCGTTAAAGGCGAAGCAGTTCGCCATAAGGTATATTATCGATAACATGACGTGGGTGGGCGCTACTCATATGTAGGGTAGAGTTCCCAGCTGTTGCTTTTCTATGAAGGGTCGTGGAAAGTTTGTTATCCTTAGAGAATACTTTGATGTCTAAAAAATCTACATGGTCCCTGCTGATGTTCGAGGTAAATTTTAAGTTAACTGAATTGATATTGAGACCTGAAATAAACATTCTAGCACTCTCTTCATCGCCCTTCCAAATTAAAAACACGTCATCAATATAACGAACCCATAGGGTGACATGCTTCAAGAATGTTTGGAAGTGCTCCCCCATGAGGACCCACCTCTCCCACCAGCCGACGTGTATTAAAATTATTATTTTTTTTTTAAGTTATATTAATTATTTTTTAATTTTAAGTTTATTTAAGTATTTTAAGTATGTTTAAATTAATTTTATTAATTATTATATTAATTTTAAATTACTTTTAAGACATTTAAAAAATTCGATATTTTGACTGTCTATATTTTTTACAATCGATATTTTGGAGTCAATATTTTTGTACTTACCTGTTTGTAGATAGGAGGTCGATATTCTGGCATTCTATATTTTCTCCACGATATTTTGGCAGGTCGATATTTTGCTCCTCGATATTCTGTCAGTGATCCGTGGTGTCCATCTGTAGTGTTGTCACTTGATTACTGTATGTGTTCACAAATACTTTACAAACTGTCTCTGAGATAAGCTTGTCTCCTCATGCCAAGCTACCAAGGGGGTGAGCAGGGGTTATTTTAGGAGTGTACCCCCTTACCCTGACTAGAGCCAAGGGTTCCTATTTGTCACAAGTACCTACCAGTGCCAACTAGAGACCCCAAAATCTAACAATTACCATTACGCTTATCTCTCCCATTGTCCAAGTTTTCCCTATTCTATTTAGTAAGTGATAACTTTTGATTGGGAGCAGAAAGAGATCTGGTGTTTACACTCAAATGAATACTAATTTAAAATCCTCCTTAATGGTAAAGTTAGATTTTAAGTCAAAATTCTGCAAATGCCACTTTTAGAAAGTTTGCATTTTCTTGTCCAAAACCGTTTGGGCTCTCTGCTAGTATCCTGGGTCACATGGCTATGAATGTATCTGCTATTTGTGTTTTTTCATATTCCTCCCAGACATTAAAATAAAGGGGACTTTGGGGTATATTTAAGAATGTGTGCCTCAGGGCAGAGCACTAACAGCCTGATTCATGTACAATCCGTTTTGCGTGTCCCTAATAGCGAATCATAGCGACTCGCTATTGAGGACACGCAAAACGGCATTCATGTAGGAATTGCTAATTAAATAGCGATTCCTACATGTTCTTTATTTGCGAGTAGCAATTTGCTACTCGCAAAAACTCCCCATTCATTCCTATGGGCCAAGAGGCCCATAGGAATGAATGGGGAGTATCCCTTATTTGCGAGTAGCAATTTGCTACTCGCAAATAAGATAGCGATTGAAAGGGTGCCAGGGGTGTCCAAAGGACGCCCTGTAGCACCCCTAAAATGCACATTTGGACAGGTGTTGCGCACACACATGTCCAAAGGACATGTGTGTGTGCAACATGCAACTTAGAAAAATGCTTTTAAAAGCATTTTTCTGAGTTTCTGCTATTTACCGACAGGTCTGACCTCTCGGTAAATAGCGGCCCCAAAAGTGCTAAATCCCAATTTCAGGATGTGTCATGAATAGCATTTGAGGAATCTCTAATAGAGATTCCTTAAATGCTATTCCTCGCATATTTGCGACTTCTTAAATAGCGATTTTTGCATTTGGTATCATGAATACCAAATGCAAAAATCGCACTCGCAAAGGGCCAGATTCTCAGAATCTGGCCCTTTTGCGAGCGCTATTGCCTACATGAATCAGGCTGATAGTCACCTTGCTGCGCTGCCCTTTGTCACAGGGAAAGGGCAATACAGAGCATGGCTGTCATTCTCTATAGCGCTGGTGCCATTTTTGTTGCCTAGATCCAATACAGGAAGCCATGCACCATGGTGCAAGGGCGCCTATGTTGTAGGTAGGATTGTTGTCGTACAGGGCGCCTTCCTGCACAAAAACAACCCAGAGAGGCTTTTTCCTTTTTCTATGTTTACTGCAGAATGTAGCATACATAGAAAGAGGAATAAGCCAAGAGAAATAAAGAGATCTTTCCTCAATACAACCATCTATCTGAGCTACAGGAACAGAAAAAGATCCAGAAGCCTCATTGCAACTGCCAACCTGACTTCAGCACTGCTGGCTTCTGCTGAATTTAGTTCTAATCCCGACATTATGCCTATCCAGGCCCTGGACCCTTGGCTAGCATCAGTTGAACTGCTCCTGTGAAGTAAGGTGAAACCACAAAGTTTTGGGCCCTTCACGACCGTGAACAAGGACATTTGTGTCAAGACCACAGTCCCCCGGATGAATGCCAACGGTAAGCTACGGTGAACCCGACTCTTTGAACTACAGCGACCACCAGCGACGCCAACACAAGATCTGCACTTCACACTACAGCAGCGACAGCCCGTGGTGACCAACAATGCAAAGTTCTAACAACGACAGTCTGCACAGCCTAGCCTGCTGTTTGCGCTACAGCAACAACCATCTGCAGTGCTTTCCCTGCTTCTCGTGGATTCCTCCACTGTGAATGGAACACTGCACGCCAGACTTGCAAAAAGTAGCATTTTCAGCAGGAATAACATCATCCCTGTTTCTGGCCCACACTCCATTGTGATTGGCCTGAACATGTGACTTTTTCCTGGTCTAACACAACCAGATGACCACAAGTTTTGCTTTGTGCTTTTAAACACTATTTCTACCAACAAAATTGAAAAGGATTATCACCCATTCCTCTGATGGATTTTTGAAGATTTTGTATCATTTTATTTATTAAAATGTACTCAGTTTCTAAATTGGTGTGTTTTTTTCCGTGTGTGTGGTTTTCACTTACTGTTTGTGTGATGCATTAATACTTTATACTTTTTCTATAAGTCAAGGATGACGGTTTTGTGCCAAGCTACTAGAGGGTTAAGCATTGCCTAATTTAGTGACTTTTGTGGTTCACCCTGACCAGGATTGTGGTTGGTGCTTGACTGGGGTGTCCATCCCCCTCAACCAGTAGCAACAATATGTTCAGTGAACCACAATATGTTCAGTGGCCTTGCTATATAAGCACAAAGAAACAATATACTGAATACAAAAATGCAAGCGTTTGCAGTAAAACCAGGAATTTGGTCAAATTGTAAATTCTAGGTACTTCTACTAGTGCATATATTTCCCCCTTATCATAACATCTTAGTCAATAAGCTAAGGGTTTAATATTAGACCACTAAACTTGCTACTGGTCCAGGTTTGCAAGCTATAGGTTCTGTAAAACATGAAGATTGTGTTTTCTTTGTTATTATGGATGCATTATTCATTGTAGGATCAGTCAAGCATGAGGTGTTTTGACAAACACCGTTTAGGCAAGCTCAGTCTTTTGTTTTTTCCTATTTGGTTTTAGATGGTAAATTTCAAAAGTGGATGGTTTGTGCACTACTGCTAATAATAATGTTGAGCTTTTCTCCGCTGAGAAAAATTTCCCATTTCAGTGTGGTCACTTTTATTTTTCGATACATTTTATTGTTGTCTTTTAGACTCTGCAGAGCGGGACACAAAGTCCAGGGCTAAGTGCATGTGCTCTGATCCATAAAACATGCAGAATACACGGATGTCACGAGAACTGTAGCTTTCATTGTGGTAGCCACTGGTATGACAAAGGAAAACATCGCTTTAGGTCATCCATTTTAACCTGACTGCTGCAGTTTTGTTATATTTTTCTTTCCTTTTATGTTGCCCTTTTTTCTTTGCAGATTTCAAATACAATTTTCCTCAATAGCAATGGAATTTTCCTCCCTCATTATGCAATTGTCCATTTTAAACACCATTGGTGATTTTAATAAATGCATTATTTACTATACAATCAAAGGGTTATAATGGACAACTACTTTCCAATAGTAGCGGCTTCTTAAACTGAGAAGAAAGATGTTCTTGAGTAAAATTAGAAGTTTGAAATTTGTCCTGCTGTGTTACTTGCCTACTAAGGGCTCAATTAGGATTGCGGTTTTCCTGCATCCTCCGGGCCGGCGGAAGCCACCGCCGGCCCGGAGGATGCGGGAAAACCGCTGCGGAGGCACAAAAGACCCACCTCCAAATTAGGATGGCGGTGGGTCTCAAAAACCGTCCGCAGATTTTCCGCCGCGGTCGCCTTCCGACCGCGGCGGAAAAGCTCTAACATGGCTGGCGGTGTCTATCAGACACCGCCAGCTATATTAGGATGGTGGAAATCATTTGGTTTTCCACGGCGGCTTTTCCGCCGTGGAAAAGCATACGGACATTGACTTCGGGGGCCCGTTGCGGGCCCCCTTGGTGAAGGGGGGGTTGGGGGGTGCACATTGTGGGTACCTATTGTAACCCCCTGCATTTGTATGCAGAAATCGGCAGGCCCCGCACGGTGCCTGCTGATTTCTGCATACAAATGCAATGTATGCATTTTTTACCATTGCGGCGGGTGCAGCTTGAAGCCGCCCCCACCGCAATGGTAAAAATAGAGGATGTGACCGCCAGGGTGGCGGTCACATCCTAATTGCACAGGAGGGAACTCCGCAGGCAATGCAGAGGTTCCCTCCTACTCTATGGTGGCGGACGGACTCAGATCTGTCCGCCATCATAATCGGCCCCTTAGTCTTAAAAAGTACGTGTAATACAACTGTTAGTATTGCTGAAAGGTGAACAGATCCACCTATGGGCGTCTCTATTAAGGATAATATATGTTAGAAATTGTGTTACTGGTTGACTGGGGATGTGATCCCTGGTCAAACAGCAACTACAATCCTAGTTAGGACAAGGCACAAACAAACCCCAAATTAACCTTTGCTCAACCCCCTGGTAGCTTGGCACAGAGCAGTGAGGCCTAACTTAAAGGCAATATGTTAAAGTATTTGTGCAACACTTCAAACAGTAAAAAAGTTAAAACACCACATGAAATGATCCCACAGCAGGTTAGAAAAATGGAGAGTAAATTTAATAAATACAAGACAATCAATCAATGTTAACTTTATTTCACATTTAAAGTGCATAAAAGTTCATAAAATTCATTGCGAACTGTTAGTATATTACTAATAAGCAATATTGTACAGATGAGCACATTATATCAGATCAGACATGATTTCAATAAATTATTCAAGAGATTTTACATAACTATTTAAAAATATAAAATATAATAACATAATGAAGGTTATAATGGTGGTGGTGTGCTCCAGTAAACGATGCCAATCCTTACCAATAGGACTAATTAGTGTGTAATCTACGCATTTGATCATTTAAATATTGCGTAGGGGCAGTGAGAAGAGGAACATATATCCCTTTTTAGGACACGCACAATGTGGCCATCATTATCTGATGTCAATTAAATCACTGTAACGTTATATTAAAAGTCTTCCTAGTTTTTAAAACAGCTTGTAAAAAGGACACCATCATAAAACAAACAAAAGGTATTTCTAACTGTAACAACTAAAACAGGCGATGAGTGATTACACAAGGTGAGCTTACGCAATAGCGGGACGATAAACTTTTTACTCTCCGTCACATATAAGGCACTGAAAAATAAAAAGTGGGAAGTAGTTTGTTCAGATGAGGCGGCGCATGTACATACTGGTAAATGGTTTGGTGAATATGTATGTTCTGGAAAACCCAGCTTCAAAGGAACGTTGTGTAATCTTAATCTTGTCAGCAAATAGTGGTGCTGGGGATTCACAACAAAAGAAAGATAAGGGGAACGAACTACCGCATAACACAGGAGGTGAGGCCAGGTAAGTAATTACTGTTCTTTTTAATTTATTCCTCTCCTATCTTATCTGTTCACTTTTCGCTATGTAGAGCTCTTTCAGTCTTGACTTGGGGTACGAATCATAGCTGCTAGGATTTTTATATATAAATCCTCCAGACCCATGGAAGTAAGTGTCTGTCTTGCATACATTAACCAGGGAATAGTTTCAGCACAATCAAGTTTCATGATGTCATTTATGATGTGCTGGTTAAGATAGACCGTATCCCTTTTCCAGATTGAGAGGCACAGTAGCACTGAGCCATTTTGATTGTATCGGTGATATAAGGCAGCCCCAATTCCTTATCGGCAATATATTTGCTGCAAGCACCTGGAATTGACAAAAGCCTTTTAGCGAACTGTGTAAGCGGTTCCCCAAATTCTGGCCCCATATGTGGCTATGTTGATTGTTTTTGCTGTGTACATTTTAATCAATTATTTAATTGGTTCACTACCCACATTTTTGGCAAATTTAAATAATGCACCTAGGCTTTTTGTCATAAGATTTGCCCTGTTTGACACCATCTCAGACCACTTACGTTTTAAACCAAATAGGATGCCAAGATAGGCAGATTTGTACACCCGATCTATGCATTTTCCCTCTACATAAAACATTCTCAGTTTTAGCTGTCCCTGTCAACTGACAGAACAAAGGTCTTTGCTTTGTTCACTTGCAGATCTAATTCTGCATAAATGATGAATATGTTGTAAAACTATTCTGTAAGGTCCCCGATGTTCTAGCTAGCAATACCGCGTCATCTGCATACAGTGAATAGGAAGCTTTATAAAGGCTGTATGGGGAACATCCTTACTTTCCTCAATCATCACCTTATTTAATCTGTTTGTGTACATTGAGAAGAGAAATGGGGCCAAGACACACCCCTGCCTTACGCCTTTCTGAATTTTATAAGTTCGGGTGTTCTCCCCCTGTTTTCCAAAGCGTACCATTGCCTGCATATATAATTGTCTAATGAATAAGTTTATCCCTGCATCCACTCCTATGACCTCCATAATGGACCGTAGTTTATCGTGGGCCATGCAGTCAAAAGCTGATGAAAGGTCCATGAAGGCCATGTGGAGTTGACCTTGTTTTGCGATTACATATTTTGATGCTATCCGGGTTGAATTTAGGCACTGATTGAGGGTCCCCCTACCCTTTCTGAAGCCATATTGAACCAGAGCTAAGATGTTTTTCTCTTTTGCCCACTCTTCTAATCGATTTAACAGGAGCTTCCCCATTGATTTTGCTGTGCTATCCATTAGAGAGATAGGGAGATAGTTAGCTGGGTTTGACCCACCCCCTTCTTGTATATCAGGATGATGAGTGAGTGCTTCCAAGAGGGCAGGGGGCCTATTTTGGTGGAAGAGGAGGAGCTTCGCGCCAAACGCTGCTGCTGCCGCTGGTGACTGGCGTTCCTGGGGATGTATGACGTTACAACGCATACTTTTACATCGCATGCCTTTAAAACGCGGTTTTTACATCGCATACCATTACAACGCATAATGCTTTTAGGCGCTGGATAGTGATTTATTTAATTTACTATTCCAACTCCAGTCCCCGTGGATAGTAGGGAAGGTGTTGGATAGTATATTAAATACATTCCCTATCCTAGAGCGCCCCCCAGCGCTATGCGTTGTAATGGTTTGCGTTGTAAAAGTTGCGTCGTAATGGTAGTGCGTTGTAAAAGTTTCGTTGTAATGGATGTTTCCCGTTCCTGGGAGCCGTTAGAGTCGCTGTTGGAGCTATTGGAAGCTGCCACGGGAAAACCGATGAGAGGGCGCCGGGGGTCAGAGCGCCCTGTTCACTCGGATCGCTCTGATCACCTTGTATGACACTAAGCGCCCTAACGCCTACACATGATCTGCAGGCTGCAGGCTGCGAGCGCTGGAGTGCTGGAGTGCTGGAGCCCGCAGCAAGGCGCCGCAGCAAGGCGCCGCTGAAAGCCGCTGAGAGCCGGGAACACGGAGTGCGCAGCTGTGAAATCAAGGCACAGGTGCAGCTGTGAGCCACTGAGAGCTGCCGGGAGCCAGGAACAACGGGGGGGCACAGCAGTGAGAGCCCTGCATGCACCGGAGTTCTCTGGCTTCTGATACCTGAACCCATGAGCGCTTGAAGTTTGTTTGAAGATTGCAACCCGGGCTGGGTTGAGTTGAGCGCAAAGGAGATAAACAGAGACAAAACAGTCAAAGCAAGGCAAGGTATAAAGCAAGGCATACAAAAGATCTTTTACTGAGCACTAAGCACTGGACATCAGGCATCAGGCTCCAGGCATTCACCAACACTGGGCTGAGCCTGTTGTGCCACCTCACCTTTACACCCCTGCCGTTTGCTGGCTGCTGGTTGAGGGTCAACTGCTCACGGGTGACGACTGACGGCTGACCCTGTCCGAGGATCAAGATGGGAGGCCGGAGGTGGCCCTTCTGCGACTCCTATGTGACTCCTATGTGGCTGCTGACAGTCGGGAGGTAAGCCGTAGCACTTTTGCGGAGGGGGCTGCGAAGCGTGGATCTGGCAGGGGGGAAGGAACACCAAGGAGTCCCCAAGATTCCCCTAGCTACGCATGTCCCTGAGCACTTGCCTGTATCACTAGCCTGCCCATTATCAACCTCGGACAAACTAAGCTGAGCAAGGAGCCCAGGCGGTGTCCCGGAGGTGTAGTCGGAAACTCCACCGTAGTTGAAAGCTTCACCGACTGGATCATCAAGGCCGTCTACTGCCCCTCTACTGACCTTATGCCGCTGTTTGTTGTATACTGGACGCTATTGGTCGCTATTTTGTCGGCCAGATCGTCCGAGCAGCATGAGATCAGGGCGCGTTCGTGGATGCCCTATGAGCAAAGGAGGCACAAAAAAATGCAAACGAACGTCGAAAGTGTTCGATGGGACTAAAGAGGAACCACCGACCAAAACCAGGCAGACAACACAGAGTGAATGCTCATTAATGGATTTAACAATCGATAAATCTGACTCTAACAGCCCAAGAAGCGATCAAACAACAAAAGTAGAAAAGAGCAGTAAATCAAAAACCAGCCACGCTATGCTCCAACCAAAAATCTATACAAAGTTTTGCTTCTTAAAAAACGCGGGGGACACCTTACTCTCAAACATCAACTAATCTTTAGGCCTACAGCAACCTATCGAACCATCTCAGCTCGCCCAGCCTGCACAGCATATTGCTAGATTGACAGACAACAATAGTAAGGGAAGCCCTAGCCCTACAGTCAGAGGTTCACCACAAGTGACATCAACCCCTCAGCGCGACAAAAGCTGTATTACTCAGGACTTTACAACCAATGCGATAAAGCCTGGAATGAAAATTGTCTTAGAAGCAAACGTTGTTCAAGTGCACTGGGCAAACAACGCAAAAAACCTGTCTGCAGACAAACTTTACAAGAGCTTCACTGATCTCTGCAATACTGCTAATGATAAACCTTGTGAGGAAAATACATTCAGCACGTGCAGCAAAACTAACGCACCAACGAACTGCGAACCGAAAAGCCAAGAAGCAACAAAGTACCTCAGCGATCACAAGGAGGCAAACGTAAGTACCGAAAAGGAGCACTGGAAAGAGAATGACTAAACTCTGGGAGCCTTAGCTTCAACTCAAATTGCACAAGAGATTGACCACAAAAGAACATCGAGGCCTGGGAGGGATATAGCCAACACAGTCAGGCCACCAACTTCCCCATCAGAGGTGATAGAAATATCCTCATACCTGGGAAAGGAAGAGTGTGAAGATCTACTAGCTGCATACTCCCAAGATAAAATCAGAAGTGAGACAATCGCTAATACCCCGATTACAATAAGTGATGGCTCACACGAACAACTGGCAATGGGTGTAGGGGCGTCAGAGAGGGGTCAAAAAAGATCCATAACCTCAGAATATCATGCAGAAACCCCAAAACACACAAAGCACGAAAGCGCTTGGCCTAGTCTGCTTAAAACAATACAACTCCTGGTAGAAGCCCTCAACTATCAATCAGACAAAATGGACACCCAATTAACGCTACTGGACACACTGGCTGTATTTGTGGTCACCATCGACGGGAAGCTGGGCACGCTAAGCACGCTTCTTCAAAACAAGCTGGATCAGCCGCAACACGCAACCAGGAACAACAGAGGTGGATGTGGATGCGGCCCAATCATCGACAAACTGTCGACACTTCCAACAATATTGAGCGACCTGTGCACAGAGCTCAAAAGGTCCGCCCAGTGCCAACAAACTAACCCCCGCAACGGTATCTTCGAAGAAGAGATAGATAACTCAAGGAACAAGGAAGTGCCGGGAATTGATGAACAAGGAAACTCCAAAACAAGAGCCCCTTCACCCAACATACCCAAAAGCATATGGGCCAGCGAAATTGAAACATCAGACCCGCCACTCTCTGAAAACTTGGAGGAAGAAAAAGCATACACAAAAATGAATGCTAAACAAAGAAGAGCAAAAAAACGTAAAGGAAGGAAACACAAAATACACTCTAATTGCGAAGGCTTTATGCACCTCTTTGGGAATATTCCAGCTACAGAACAAATCATATTTCAATCTGAGGGTGGCACTTGCATATCAGAGACTGAGGGTGGCACTAGTACACCTGAGACTCCTGCCAAGGTAACAGTCCCAACTCAACCAACCAACGGGAAGTGGCAAAAAATGAAGAACTTGGAAATACTTGGATATATCACACAAGAAGACTCTGAAGCCGGATTACAAGACTCAAGCCTCCAACTCTGTGGGGCCAGCAAAGTAACTCTTGAACCCAATTCGAAACGGGCGCCAAAAAGTAGCAGGATGTCTGGTACTAATCTTCCTCAACTCACAGAGCAAGAACATACTCCGGGCAAAAACCCTGGGAACAACCCGGGACCAAAAAATGTAGGGAAGGGCAAAGGGTCGTCAAATAGTCAACTATCCACAATCACTCAAGTGATCCCGTCCGCACAGATAGAAGAAGAACCAGCTACCACAGTGACCGCAGACTTCACGTGCCACCCCCCTTGGCCCGGTGAGAACTATCAACCGGCCAAACCGCCTGCACCAAATGAGCATATGCCTGGCCGAGAGTTAAGAGTCACTGCAGCTAATATCATCCAAGCTAGAACAAACGCAACACGACTAGGAGAGCATATGCCATCAAGCCAACTTAAAATAGAGAGTGGGTTCACAAACGAACAAAGAAACGTAACAGGCATCACATGGTTTAACCCGGACTACATCTCGCAAGGAAGACATGACATTTTCAACAGAGGCAACATCCTACGGCTACTATCCCACATCCCCTCTCTGGCAGAAGTAAAAATCTCTTACCTGGTATACATCGAATTTATAGACGACGATGGTACAGGCAGAGAAAAAACGAAAGCAACTTGGACAACTTTGGCAATGTTTCAGAAAATACAAGCCGAAGCAGAGACCTTTAAAAACTGGGGGATCACAATAAAACCATACTCAAAGCCAAGATATCCAGAAATACTAATCCCGGTGGAAAAGGCGGCAGATCAAGTTATCGGAAAAAGCCCCAGAATTTCTGTTCTGAGAGGAGCAGCAGGGCCAGGTGGAACAAACAATGACCAACATACAGGCACCGCCCGACGGATCGGAGAGGAAAAAACACAATCAGCGGGATTGCCTGACTTAAGATGGATGGCCAGAACTTTAAACAACAACAAATGACAAACTGGCCCTAAGTCAAGTGAGGGCATTCATGACCTTTTTAGAATATGTCCGTGGAACATCAACGGCTTAGCCTCTAAAATAACTGACTCAGAGTTCATGAATTACATTAGAACCTTCGACGTCGTGGCGTTACAAGAGACATGGCTTGCAAATCCCCCGCACCTTCAGGGATACCTGCTCTTTTACACCGTCGCAAAAAGGACAGCTAAATATGGGCACCTTCAAGGTGGCCTAGTAACTTATGTATCAGCTACAAGCATCCTGACGGTAAAAGAAGTTGGACTATCTTCTACAGCTTCGCTGGCAGTAAACTTTCCCTCTGCGCAATTAAAAACAGGTATCGCTGATACTGACTTCACTTTAATCAACGTCTATGTTCATCCGAGAAAGAAAAGAAAAGCAGTCAAAGACCTATGCAATTACATAGAGAATGCATAAGCGAAAGATCTACAACCAACGTCATGCTCACTGGGGACTTCAATCTCAACCTCATGGGCACCACGCAAGAAGATGAGCTCCAAACCCAAAACTCAATTTGGGACATCCCACCACAAGGGAAGTCACAAACATCCAAACACACAAAACTAGGCAATAAGACTCTAGAAGAACTGGAACACTTTAACATCAGGGCCCTAAATGGAAGGACTTCCGGAGACAACCCTCCGGCCTCAACATTCCACTCAACAAGAAAAAGCAGCATTTTAGATTATACTTTCATCTCATTACCATTATTCCAATACATAAGTTCTTATCGGAGAGGCAGAAGCGGAGACAGCGATCATTGTCCCCAAGAAACCACTCTTGAAACTGTGAAGCCCAAGTTCGAGCTATCCAAAGAATCAGAAGAGTCAGTCCACACTGTTAACTTTAAAAAAATCAAATACTCAGCAGCAACAGATGAAATTCTAGTTGAAAGGGCAAAACAGCATTATGGGGCTCGCACTGGATCAAGCGAAACTGCCAAATGGGAACAATTCACAAACACCATGTCTAATTACGCTAGAAGATCCAAGCCACACGCAAAATCAGGCTATGACAGATCGAGCAAATTCACTCAAGAGCACAAAGAAAAAATCAGAGGCACAAAAACATCAATCTACCGCACAATGAGAGAACTCCAACAGAATTCCATGGATACAGCAAAGCATGACCATCTACGGAAATTAAAATCAACATTGAAAAAATTAAAATGGGAAGCAAATAAATCCTTGGAGGATAATCTTTGGGCAAGACTTCACTCTGATATCAAACGAAACGATGGGGAAAGGTTCTGGAAATCGATAAACTCGTTCATAAGACCTACGCACCATGGGGTCTCTTCCAACATCACAGAGGAGACATGGGCAAACTATCTTGGAACCCACTTTAACCAGGCAACGGGAAAAAAACAGGTGTCAACATCGGACCGCGAGACAGATACCTGTAAAAAACCTTTACTTAACAGCGACATCAGTCTCAAAGAATGTCATAACTCGACTCAAAATGATGATCTGCCGAATTTACAAAACATTATCCAGCGCCAAATTAAGAAAGGAAGATGTGAGGGAGCTCCAGGACCAAATGGAATCCCGCCAATTCTCTATAAACAAGACGTGAAAGGCTGGGCAGCAGCCAAGCTCCTGGAAGGGTTCTATCATTTCTCCAATTTAAAAGGCAGGAGATAAGGCTTCCCCTCAAAACTATCGATTGGTGGCCTTAATCGATAATGAGGCAAAATATTTTGCAGGCATACTCCTCGAAGAGTTGTCGGCATGGGCCACAGAGAGATCCTTGATCCCGGTCAACCAGACAGGCTTTGCCAAATCAGTAGGTACAATGACCAATATTTTGACCATGAGCATGCTCATAGACAAGGCAGAATCAAATAAAATGCCCATCCATTTCTGCTTTATAGACTATAAGGCTGCCTTTGATCACATAAACCGGAACATTTTATGGTCTAAACTGAACGGCTGGGGGATATCGAGACCTCTGTTGGATCTGCTGATCAACCTTCATACAGAGACCTGGGTACAGATAAAGGTGGGGGATGGATCAGTTCTGTCCAGGCGCATACAGACCAACAAGGGCCAGAAACAAGGCTGTGTCCTGGCCCCCACTCTATTCAACCTGTTTTAGGCGACCTTGTTCCGATTCTAAACAGCTGCAACTCCCACGCTCCTAAGCTAGGAGGACTCCACCTTGTCAACTATATGCAGACGATATTGTCTTAATAAGCCACACAAAGGTAGGGCTGCTCCAACATCTCCTGAACCCAACACACAGCTATTCAAATGAAAATGAGCTGACAATAAATCTAGAGAAAACCCAGACGATGACCATCAGCAAGAAAAAAAGAAAATTAACATCATGGTTCTGGAACAAGACAAGAATTGGAGACACCCCAATATACAAATATTTAGGAGTGAAGATCGATAACAGCGGGCAGTTCTCCACTCAGAGAACAAGTATACAAGGAAAAGGGCTATCAAACTTTCTGGTCCCTCTCTTCTACTTCTGGCGCAAGTAATCCGCGCTAAACTCCTCCCAACAATCACCTATGGGAGCGAGGCACTTAGAGGAAGGGACGCCAAGATCCTCGATAACACAATTACAGCTGCTTACAGAATTATTTTCAGCCTGCCCAAACGAACCTCACCAGCACAAATCAGGCTAGAATTCGGCATTGAACAACAGCTCCTGTCAAGACAGGGAGCCTATATTTCAGCCTGGGACAAAGTGAGGAAATCCAAACAAGGAACATTAAACGAGCATCTATGGATGGACCTAGCGCAACATCCGTCCTCACCAGCAGCCAAGTTCCTCACGGGCAGCCTGGTTAAAACGGGATTAAAGCAGCTCTGGGATACTCCAGTAAACCCTACAACACTTAAAAAACTGGTCAAGAAATCGATTAAACAACTATCGTGGGTCCAAGATAAGGCAGCCCTTTCTAAAGGAACGCACGGCTGGATGACCCTGAACTCTTATTCAATGAAAGCACCAAAGAGCTACTTTGGTGTGGGTTACGTAAAAAACGTTAAAATGTGCTTCTTAAAGTATAGGTTAGGCTTGCTACCCTGCATTCAAAACTTCCCACGCTGGATAAAAACCAAAGCTGGCTCCCTTTGTCGGTTATGCGGCTTAGCGCAGGAGGACATGCTGCACTTGATATGCTCCTGCGAGAAACTGCTGGACGAACGGAAATACTTGTTGAAACACCACTTTAATCAACGAGAGATACGAACACGAAGGAATGCAGTTCTCACCTCCTTTTCATCCCATGATCCTCAGCTGAACTGCAGCTTTGTAAAATTTATGAAGGCAGTGGAAAAGAAGATGCCAAAAAATTAATCTCTAAGGGTTCCGACGTAGTTGATTAAACATTACATCATCCACTGTCATGGCTGACTTCATGAGAACATGAGGATACCGGGAAAGCAAAAAATATTTTATAATACAATTAAACTTTTAAAAAATTAATCGCACAGGAAGATACCCTGTGCATAATTGAACCGAGGAAATGTGAATGTGATATACCGATTTTACCAAACATGTAGTTTTAACATTTTTTTCTTTTAATCTGTTTTGTATTGCAATGGTTTTAAGTAACTATGCTAAATAAAATTACTTACTTACTTACTTGCTATTTTGCTAATTGCATTGAATATGATTGTTAAAAGGGGGGGGCATAAGGTTCTGTTTGCAAGAAAGATGTCTAACAGGACCCCATCTGGTCCAGCCGCCTTCATGACAGAGGTCTGAGAGAGGGCCAATTATATTTCCTTAATTTCAAAAGACAACTTCGGTATCTCCCCTTGATTTAGACTGGTCAGTCCCTCACACAGCATTCCCTTTTTTAAAAAGAGTAACTGAAAGTGAGTTACCCAGGAGACTTCATCTATGTATGCATCTAGGATGGACCTCCATCTTCTTGCAGGAAGGGAGAATTAACTACCTTCCAGAAGTCTTTACTATCCATAATAATTGATGCTTGGATTAGAATCTCACAGGCTTCTGCCTTAAATTTGTTTAGTCTTTCTTTACTGACTAGCTTATATGCCCTCCTGCACTCACTAATTAAGTTTCTGTTTCTTGGTATGGTTCTTAATGCATTTCCAAGATTTGCTGCCTCAAGGGAGCAATTCTTATTGAATCACCTATTTGAAGAACTGGAATTTATTTTTGGAGGGAGGGGCCATTAAATAGAGTCACGTGTATTCCAGAATCTTTCCAAATGCCTCAATCAACTGCTGTTTGTTTGCTTGAGGACCTAGGGATAACTGAACCTCATTATTATTTTGCATTACAATCTCTTTTAGCAGGGTATTTACGTCCACTTTATCCCATCTTAGGATGTACCCATTCTTACTTTGCAGAGTTGGTTTCGGGGCGTATTTTACAATCTTTTCCTTACGTGGATCCCAAAGAAGACCATAGCTCAATGAAGCATGGTCACTAAGACCAGACATCTTAACGTTAGATTTTTATGAGGTACCATAAAAGTGTTGGAGGTAATTATGTAGTCAAGAGCTGAACATATACCAGCCCTGTAGAAGGTGGGATCCAACTCACGAGTACCTATATTAAAATCATTTCTGATTTCGAGTTGCCATGAAATCAGTAGTTTGAAATGGCAGATTGCCCCACCATTTTGGTCTGTTACCCCATATAGTCGTGGCATATCTTTAGGGCAGCTACTGGCATTAAAATCACCTACCCAGAGGATTAATAGGCGTTTGCTGTGATTATATATCAGGTCCACCATAATTCTGTTGAGTTCCTGTCCCACAGAGACTGGGTTCACAAAGTTATTATTATTGAAATGTATTAACAGAAGATCTCTGTAGTTGTGTCCCTTTGCAATTAGTATATGGAAATAGGGGGAGTTATTCCAGAAAGACAATAATTTAAAATATATAGGGGTCCATTAGGATGTCGGGCGGTGGCACTACCGCGGCGATGGCGGGGCGGAAAAACAGCTTTTTCCGCCCGCGAGCAGCGGAACTCACGTCCGCCACATTAGGATAGGTAAACACAGGTCATTTCCCGTCCGCCGCGGAGCGCCGCGCTCCGCCATCAAGGTGCGCCCGCCACCGCGGCGGCTGGAGCCAATCGATACCCTCCGCCGCGGCCGATGACGTCCGCCCCGCTCGACAAATTAGGATGGCCCAAACAAGCAGACGCACGGCAGCGGAGACACCGCACAGCTGAAGCAGGCGGAAAGTCGACAGCGGAGCACGAACGCCGAGACCCGACATGAACCCCATGGACCCAGCCCTCCACATGCATCCGGTCATGTACCTGCTGCAACACTATCGCTAGATGGGCCGCCGCGGACGCCGTCGCAGGTACGCCACTACACATATGCACCACACATCTCACATGCCGACACAGTGCCCAAACAAAACACTGGCATCCTGCTGGGGGGCACAACACATTCACATGGGCACCCACACATCACCCACCTCACAACAAGGCACCCCACAGCATCCGGAAGACACAACGTCCGCCAACCTGCAGCAACGTCACGGTCACGGACACGTCACCCCCGCGGTCAACACATGCGCACTATGCAGAAGGCAGGGCAACACCAAGGCATGGCCAGGTCCCAAACATCACAGTGACACACCACCCCGACCAACACTGCACCCCACCCGAGCTAGTCACAGGCCAGGTGCCTATCCCGTGCACCCCCATGCACACCAACAAGCACTGTAACAACAAGCACAATACACACACACTGCGACACACAACCAGGGACACAGGCACTGCAGGATTGGCTGACAACGAACACACAACACCAGTGCACTCCCCACAGCCCACACAATTGCATACAATCCTCCACACAGGGCAAGACAAAACAAACAACAGGCATACAACTCCTGGCTGACACATGTGTGTCTCACACCATACAGGGGCACACATACATACACTACAAACTAACGCCCTTCACACTGCACACCTCTGCCACACCCAACACCACACATGCCATGTAAGCCATGCCACCAGGACTAAGGGCCAACACAAGACAACCATACACATACACGCCTGGGCACACAGAAAGGAAAACACACACACCTCATCACATCATAGACATCGACTAAACCACAGCACAGCTGCACACCCTGTGCTGCCAGTGTCCCCCAAGGTGACCTGTGAACAGTGTATGCAGCAATAGCAATTCACCAACACGAAAACTGCATGGCCTGTAAAATAGCCATCACAGAGTACAATATCAGCAGGGCCAGAATGGACTGAAGACCCTGTCCCCCCTGTCTAAAAATCATATGGCCACATAGAGCCTTGCAATGGTGATTTACAAAATAGAGCATGGTACTCAGTCAAGCATATGCAAACAAGAAAAGTACTTTAATCAGTAAGGAGACAGAGAAAACACACCATAAGTAACTGTATTTATTCACATATTGCACAGATGTAGCTACACAACATTAGTAGACACCAGCAAGTCACAAAATCATGTACAAATGGCACAGACTATGCACTGGTCAAACACAATCGGGAAGTGCAGAGTCCTTGGCAGAGCAGAGTACATCAGAGCAACAGGCCCAGAGTCCTTGGCAGAGCAGGGCAGAGTACATCAGAGCAACAGGCCCAGAGTCCTTGGCAGGGCAGAGTACATCAGAGCAACAGGCCTAGAGTCCTTGGCAGAGCAGGGCAGAGTACATCAGAGCAACAGGCCCAGAGTCCTTGGCAGAGCAGGGCAGAGTACATCAGAGCAACAGGCCCAGAGTCCTTGGCAGAGCAGGGCAGAGTACATCAGAGCAACAGGCCCAGAGTTCTTGGCAGAGCAGGGCAGAGTACATCAGAGCAACAGGCCCAGAGTCCTTGGCAGAGCAGGGCAGAGTACATCAGAGCAACAGGCCCAGACTCCTTGGCAGGGCAGAGTACATCAGAGCAACAGGCCCAGAGTCCTTGGCAGAGCAGGTCAGAGTACATCAGAGCAACAGGCCCAGAGTCCTTGGCAGGGCAGAGTACATCAGAGCAACAGGCCCAGAGTCCTTGGCAGGGCAGAGTACATCAGAGCAACAGGCCCAGAGTCCTTGGCAGGGCAGAGTACATCAGAGCAATAGGCCCAGAGTCCTTGGCAGAGCAGGGCAGAGTACATCAGAGCAACAGGCCCAGAGTCCTTGGCAGGGCAGAGTACATCAGAGCAACAGGCCCAGAGTCCTTGGCAGGGCAGAGTACATCAGAGCAACAGGCCCAGAGTCCTTGGCAGGGCAGAGTACATCAGAGCAACAGGCTGTGTGCAGAATTTCCTAGGCATTCAAGGAATTACAATTAAACTAAACAAGTGGGAAACCAAAACAGGGACAATTGAAAAAGTATATGGGTGATAAAAACTCGCTATGTTTTAATAGAAACACAATTACAGTTCATTGGTCAACACATACAATGTGCAATAAAAATTAAAATTAAACAGCTGAATGCTAAAAAAATCACAGTGAAAAAGTTACATTAAAAACAATGACCATATCAATTTATAACAAGAACACCAAACAAGGGTGTCCAAATTTCAATAATACAGTACTCGACGCGCGTTTCGGCGACTGAACGCCTTCTTCAGGAGCCACAAAAACAATCTGAAATGATAGTACAAAAACATTACATAAGAAAAACGGTACTTTATATCTTTTGCGATGTGGCAATAAAAACATGCATGCTATATTTCGATTGACTTGAAAAGGCCATTACATCCATATACATAATACAATTGTCGACAGAAGAAATGGTTTCACGGACAACTTTGTTTACTTTATGTTCACTGATTGGTACATATAAACTGATATTACAAGAGTACAACACACATTTAATTTCTGGACTTATTAAAATACACTATGCGAGCATAAGCCATGAGAACATACATTTCGCTCCCACATGTTTAATCAGTTCTTACAGTCAGGTACGATGATAATACCTAGAACAACTTACTTAACATAGACCAGGGATTTGCTCGGTCAATGCTCAAGAGTTTGTAAATCTTTGGACCAGTTTACATCTAAACAGAAAAGAAGGGAAAAGGGGAGGAGACGGTGTATTAAGGGAGATACCATTTCGATTTTTTTCAAACAATAATAAAAGTAAAATGATGTAAAGAAAATAACAGGATTATGAATGACGGGGGAGGGGGATATATATTTGATGATAGATTTGGGCACAATTGGTGACATTGGTGCGAGCAGCCAAGAGCATTTATTAGTTAATGATGACAAATTTCTTGTTATCAAAAGATGCTTAGACAGATAGGTGCGCCCTCATTCGGTTGGAATGTGGTGCGGCCATAATTAAGTATAGCCTGCTTAGACGAAAGAACTACATCTTTCATACCAGTTGTACTACAATGGTATTACCATTTGCAGGCCACAAGGAAATAGGTGCGAGAAGGGGGGGGGGGGGCCTGGTTTACCAAAATATATGTGCACCATACCTGCAGAGTGATGTCTCTGGAATAGGATGCGTCTTATCTGGTTCAGACACAGGTCGATGTTCACAACGTGTAATAAAAGTGATAAAAATCTGTGAACAAATATGCAGCCCTTAGTCATAATTAATCACAAAATTGCGGTATAAATTGTTGTTCGATTTAATGGGCTAGCTCAATGTATAGGAAGGCTAACCTACACAATACCTGAAGATGCAGGAAAAGACAAAGATGCGCAAATTGGGCCAACAGTATACATGCGGTATTATGCCGCATAGAACTGCAGCTCTAAAAATGTCATGCAGTTTCACTTAGTGATAACACACGTCTGGTGACTCACCCGTGTTGATAATATATGTAGAGTTACGGACGTGCGGTTTGGTTAACACCCATGGAAATAAGTCGTGCTTGACAGGTTGAATTCTTAAGGGTCGCGCCTGCAATATATAAAAAATATAGAATATAGACTGTCAGCAAACGCGTGCTGCACTTATAAAGTCTAGCGGCTGACACCAACTAAGCTAAAACAGCCTGCTGGGGGCATTAAGGATAGTCAAAAATGAATTGCAAAAGGACATGGCTTACCTGGAGGTAGCTTAAAAAATTGCCTAATTACTCGGAATGCTGTGAACCGGATTTCGGCTTCGGACAGACTTTAAGATATCTGGGGCGGTCGGGCCTGTAAAATACAGATGAAGTATCACTACGTACTTCTGTGATCGTATTGTCTTGTCAAATAGTAAAAACATGCTAAGCAGGGGATCTCTCCCATAACAGTAGCGGGAGAAAAAGGAGGAAAAAAGGTGCAACTCTCACCTTCTGTGTAGTTTGATGTACCCGGTATCTGCGCACTCGGACGCGCGAACGTTGCAGCTGGACTGGATGTGAAATGATAATCAACAGACCTCTAGTTATGGTGATTTACAAAATAGAGCATGGTACTCAGTCAAGCATATGCAAACAAGAAAAGTACTTTAATCAGTAAGGAGACAGAGAAAACACACCATAAGTAACTGTATTTATTCACATATTGCACAGATGTAGCTACACAACATTAGTAGACACCAGCAAGTCACAAAATCATGTACAAATGGCACAGACTATGCACTGGTCAAACACAATCGGGAAGTGCAGAGTCCTTGGCAGAGCAGAGTACATCAGAGCAACAGGCCCAGAGTCCTTGGCAGAGCAGGGCAGAGTACATCAGAGCAACAGGCCCAGAGTCCTTGGCAGAGCAGGGCAGAGTACATCAGAGCAACATGCCCAGAGTCCTTGGAAGAGCAGGGCAGAGTACTTCAAAGCAACAGGCCCAGAGTCCTTGGCAGAGCAGGGCAGAGTACATCAGAGCAACAGGCCCAGGAACACACCCAGATCGCTAACAATGGTCTAGAGTAGCACACCTCTGTGTGGCACAGGCGTCTGAGGGTGTTGACAACTCACTCCTGGCTGTCATGTGGAGTGGGACCTGGCTGTGTGTCAGGGACTGCAGGTCCACTTGACTGGTGTGACAGAGGGACATGTGATGTGGCTATAACAGAGGGCCTGCAAGGTGGAGGGCTGTGCGGACCAGGTGGCACCGTGGCACGTGGAGGTGGAGTCATGCACGCCCTTGACACAGTGTGGGTGGGAGAGGTTGGAGGGGTGCCCTTCCACTTCTTCGGAATATGAATTTGCTTCCCTGTCATGGGGTTGATGGGAAGTGGCGATGACACCACCGGCACACCCCCCAACTGTCCCACATCAGGGGCAGACACTGGCACTCCCTCTGGAGAAGTGCTTGATCCTGCAGTACGCTTGGGCTGGCTACGCCTCCGGACCACCTTACCCTCTCTGGAAGGTGTACCCCCCACAGTGACCACCTTCCCACTTACCCAGGGGTGGTGTCTACAGTGCCCTCCTGTCCCTTCTTGCCAGGGATGGCCACAACACTGCCCTCCTCTACCTGAGTCACTGGCCTGGACACAACACTGCCCTCCTTTGCCACAATGACTGGGCTGGTCACAACAGGGGTCTCCTCTGTCACAATGACTGGGCTGGTCACAACAGGGCTTCCCTCCACCTGCCTTGATGTACTTTGTTCTGGGGTTGATGTGGTAGGTGGTTGTGTCCCTGTGCTCTCCCCAGGTGTAGCCATGACATCCCACACATCCTCTGTGGGCATAGCTGAGTCAATTTCTGGTGATGCCTCTGCAGCATGTGAGCCTGGTGTCTGACACAATGCTCTTCTGGCCTTGCTCTTCTGTGACTTCACCTTGTCTGTGCATATTGGGGGGCCCTGCTCTTCTTTGGGGATGGAGTCTGTGGACGGGATTGTTTGCTTTGGGTCTGACCTGTGCTCCTAGTGTTGTATTGTTTAGTTGATGTATGTCCCTAGTGCTCACTGTCATCTGATGTGGCCACTGACTGGGTGGACGTCACAGGCACCTGAGCTGCAAAGGGGGCATGTGCCTGTTGGAGGGCTGACGTCACTGTACCTGACAATGACAGGAGTGTACGATGTAGGCCACCCACGTCAGAGTGTATGCCCTCCATGAATGCCAGAACCTGGCCTAATTTGTTATCGTGTGCACTGAAGGCATTGAGCAGGGAGGTCTGGCCCACGCAAATTTGCCGCAGGAGCTCTACGCACTCTGCACTGAGGGCAGCAGGGGGGACAGGTGCAGGTGCAGCGGTGCCATGTGTGAATGTCACACGTCCCCTCTTAGTGACACAGATACCGGCAGCCCCAGAGGAAGTGGATGGGAGGGTGGGCAGTGGCCGCTGGTAGTCTGATGCAGCAGCAGACTCCCCATCTCCTGTGGCTGCTAACAGGGATGCATCCCCCCTGCCCTCAGATGAAGTGGTACTCTGTGTCTCAGCCACAGATTCCTCATGCATACTCCTGTCACCATCAGTAGCGCTGGTGTGGTCAGTGTCACTTGGCTCCGTCTCACTTTGCTCTGCTGCCGCTGTCGTGCTGGTCTCGCCACCACTTTCAGGATCATGTTCCGCCGTGGTGTCTTGCAAATCTGCATTAGTGACAGAAACATGGTTGTCTAAGTGTCATTGTCTGGTCACACGATATCAGATCAATGCAGCACATGAGAGGCCTAGAGCTACATGGTAACCACCACACCCTCCAATCACTGTGCAGCTACACACCATATCGACCACAACAGTGCCTGTCATGCGGACAAACAGGCAGGAGTGGACCAATGTCGATGACACACAGCACTACACCCTGCCCATGGATGGTGTTCCCCCAGCCCACATTGACCTGCCCCATGGACATGATGTAGCCACAACAAACATCACCACTTACAGACCAAAAGGGATCCAGAGGGGAATACACACACCTGTATTGTCTACACATGCCACATTGTCAAATAGGCCATTACAATCACCATGTGCCAATCTGGGTTCACATTGTCGTCAGATGTGTGGGCCACTACCATGAAGGGGCATGCAAAGTAGACAGACATGGTGTCACACTCATTAAGTGGACACAGCTGTACGGCAGAATAGGGACTACACCCACCATCACAAAGAAGAGTGACCATGTGGACAACAAAATATCTGTCAAGGACTGAAAACTGCAGGCAGGAGCTGCACAGTAAGGCCATGGTGGGCCAATGCCTCATACAGACACACATCACAGTTGCCACTCACATCACATATCACAGCATGGCAGCACACGCACATCACATGTGTCACCGCTGCCACAGGCACTCTACACATGCATCCACTCCCAGACAAACTCTCCCTCCCCGGATACTCACCATCTCTGTCTTGCTGCTGAAGCCCCTTCAGACGTGCATCCAGGTCTGGATAGGTCACTGCCAGTATGCGTCCCATCAGCGGAGTCATGGTGCGCCGTGCCACATGCCCTGTGCGTGGTACCATCCCCAAGGTAATCTCTGCCACTTGCTTAGCCAGCCGGCTGATGTCGTCCCACCTCTTGTGACAGTGTGTGTGTCGTCTGTTTGATACCCCCAGGGCTCGCACCTTTGCTGCTATGGCCCTCCAGACAGCCTTACGTTGGTGTACCTTGAGCTGCAGGAATGAGAGTAAAGAAGGCCACATGAACATTTACACAATGTCATATGTCAGCATCTATCAGTACAGCAGCCAGACACTAAATCGGGACTCACAGTGACCTCCCTCCCTCCAGAACTGGGGGTACCCTCACAAGGCCACTCTGCATGGCATAAACATTAGTGAATGCATGCACACATTGAGGTTCGTAGTCTCCATGATAATCACACTAAAGAATGATGCTTCAACACAAATGCATCAACAGCACTGTGTAATTCAGAAATAGTACAGGGCATTGAAGGGGCATATCCACTAATCAGTGTGAAGCAACTGTAGCATGTAAGTTGGCTGATGGACACCGTTTGGCTGTGCAGCCACTGAACCTACTCTGTGGGGCACACTGACTATGACTACAGGGGCACCCTGAAATTACACCACAAGCGGACACTGTCCAGGCAGCTACAAGGCAAACAACCGTTGGTTATGTCTGCCCGAAAAAGTAGCAAATCCCACTCACACATACAAGTATAGGCCTAGGACAGAGTCACAATGCAAAACACACACTCCCACCACCTGGAAACATCTTGTCTGTCAGTGTTTGTCTGCACCCCACATCAAAAAGCACATACTGCAGCATCATGAATACACGTCTGACACCACCCTGCCCTACTGCTCCCTTCATGTTGACTTACCACGACATTGAGGCCACCAAACAGGCATGGGTACTGTGCCAGCACCTCGTTCACAAGGACATCCAGCTCCTCACTCGTGAATAGACTGGCACGGATCTTATCTGTTCTTGACATCCCTGTGGATATGGCAGACCTGTGGCGGAAGTGAGTTGTGAGGTGTCCCAGGAAGCAGGCTCTGTGAGCAGCAGGAGAGGTTCCCAGGCAGCAGCAGGAGAGGGTCCCAGGCAGCAGCAGGAGAGGGTCCCAGGCAGCAGCAGGAGAGAGTCCCAGGCAGCAGCAGGAGAGGGTCCCAGGCAGCAGGCTCTGCAAGCAGTGGGAATGTGTGGCTCACTCCCACAGATTTATAGCCCCCTGGGGTAGTTAGGAAGCTAATAAGCTGCTACAATTGGTTGTCTGGGTCTGCCTTATTCAAAAGCATCCAATGACCACCTCCGCGGCGGCGGAGCACAGCTTCCGCTATTTTCAAATATGCATCATGCCACAGCGAACACCCATGCCATTGGCTGTATGCAATGCGCCATGGCGGTGACGCACCGCGGGTGTCCGGGGTGCGCTACCGCGATGGTGCGTCATTCAAAAGCATCCAATGACCGCCTCCGCGGCGGCGGAGCACAGCTTCCGCTATTTTCAAATATGCATCATGCCACAGCGAACACCCATGCCATTGGCTGTATGCAATGCGCCATGGCGGTGATGCACCGCCGGGGACCAGCGGTAGGTACCGCGACTCATGCGGAGGAGCATAGCCACCGGCATGTACAGAAGTCCATGTGCCAATGGCTACCTTGGCTGGGTAGATGGTGGTGCTGGGGTCACACCGCTGGGGACCGGCGGTAGGTACCGCGACTCATGCGGCGGAGCATAGCCACCGGCATGTACACAAGTCCATGTGCCAATGGCTACCTTGGCTGGGTAGATGGTGGTGCTGGGGTCACAACGCTGGGGACCGGCGGTAGGTACCGCGACTCATGCGGCGGAGCATAGCCACCGGCATGTACACAAGTCCATGTGCCAAAGGCTACCTTGGCTGGGTAGATGGTGGTGCTGGGGTCACACCGCTGGGGACCGGTGGTAGGTACCGCGACTCATGCGGCGGAGCATAGCCACCGGCATGTACACAAGTCCATGTGCCAATGGCTACCTTGGCTGGGTAGATGGTGGTGCTGGGGTCACACCGCTGGGGACCGGCGGTAGGTACTGCGACTCATGCGGCGGAGCATAGCCACCGGCATGTACACAAGTCCATGTGCCAATGGCTACCTTGGCTGGGTAGATGGTGGTGCTGGGGTCACACCGCTGGGGACCGGCGGTAGGTACCGTGACTCATGCGGCGTAGCATAGCCACCGGCATGTACACAAGTCCATGTGCCAATGGCTACCTTGGCTGGGTAGATGGTGGTGCTGGGGTCACACCGCTGGGGACCGGCGGTAGGTACCGCGACTCATGCGGCGGAGCATAGCCACCGGCATGTACACAAGTCCATGTGCCAATGGCTACCTTGGCTGGGTAGATGGTGGTGCGGGGGTCACAACGCCGGGGACCGGAGGTAGGTTCTGGCATTTTCTTACACATTGCTGTGTATGTCAATCCTGGACAATGTATAAGTACCCTGCAGCTACATGGTGTAGGGCACATCATTGTACACATGATGCCACACAGCCATTGCATCCACAGGAGGACGCACGTTCAGTGTGAGCCACTTTAGCATGTGTTTGTGCCATTTTAGTAAGGGTTTTGATGTGTGATGATGATTGACAGACGTCAGGTGCTCTACATAGATGTCGTGAGGTTTAATGTGTTGTTGGTCAGTGCAGACCTTGACCGGGCTGGTGGCACTGCATTGTATCGTACCAGACTTGTGGATTCACAACTGTTCATGCACACAACCAGAAGTGTCCCTGCTACTGTGATCATTGTGTTAATGAATGTTTGCAGAATGTACATGATGCATTGAGGTGTGGCAGGTACGGCAGATGGGTATGACAGACATGTTAAGTCACATTACATTTGTGGCTCTAGTAGCTCCATGTCTGCGCATGTCAAAAGTTCAATCATTATATCCACTTTCACATTACCCGATGTGTTACTGTCACTTGGGTATTGTCACTGGAGAGGCCTGCCCTCTGTGTGTAGCTATTGGCCAGCCATGTAACCAGATGTGTCATGCATCTCTCTGGCCCTTGTTGTTTTCCCATTACATCATTGATGCTTTGTGCTATGGCCATCTCATGATGCTTGTCATTGACCTATTCTTTATAATCCTACACTAGGAGGAGGCTAAATCTCCTACGTCAGTTGATTGTGCTTGAGGACATGGAGAATGAGGCAATCATCAGGAAATTCAGGCTGGACAGACCGACATTGAAGATCGTGTGTGATCTATTGGAGCCCCACCTGCAGCCTCACCATCACTATCCTACGGCATTCACACCCACCTACAAGGTAATGGCAGCACTACACTTCTATGCGACTGGTTCCTTCCAGGAGACCGTGGCTAACACTGGGGGGATGTCGCAGCCCATGTTCAGCATGGTGCTGAGGGATGTACTTGAGGCCATGATGATATATCGCAATCGCTACATACATTTCCCCAGGGGACGTGAATTGGCTGCCGTTAAGGGGGACTTCTATCCACTTGGGCGCATCCCACATGTAGTCGATGCCATAGATTGCACCCATGTGGCTCTGGTGGCACCGCAGGCGATGGAGCACATTTATCGGAACCGCAAACACTACCACTCCATGAATGTGCATGTTGTGTGCCTTGAGGACATGACAATATCACATGTGTGTGCAAAGTATCCCGGTTCGGCCCATGACTCTTTCATTATGAGGAACAGCATGGTGCCACGGATGATGGAGAATCTGCATCCCGAACGTGCCTGGATTGTGGGTGAGTTACACTACTGCTATCACGTGCTATGTGTCACTGGCTTTACTGTGGCCGTACAACATTGCTATGGGTGTTTTTCATTCACAGGGGACTCTGCATATCCCAGTAAGCCATGGCTGTTGAGCCCACTCCGGAATCCCCAGACACCAGCAGACATCCGCTACAATGAGGCCCATGGCAGGACACAACGGGTAATTGAACGGAATTTTGGCCTGCTGAAGTCAAGGTTCCGGTGCCTTGACAGGACTGGAGGCGCACTCGCATACTCGCCTGGGAAGGTGTGCAAGATTGTTGTGGCATGCTGTATGCTACACAACCTGGCCATCCACAAGGGGGTCCCCCTGCTCCTGGACGATGGTGAGGAACCAAGGCCACAACCTGCTCAGGGACCTGAATCCAGTGATGAGGACAGTGGAGAGGAGGAAGGAGTTGACTAACGCCAGCAGCTAATCCAACGCTACTTCACTTGAAGGTGTGTGACAAGTTACAACGTCTACATAGTCTAGTGTGGTAGCTTTTGTTGTGAATGGATATGCGCAGATGTTCCCAATAGCCACATGTTCTGTCACCTATGTATGGTATTTTTGGATGGACGTTACGTACGGAGATGTATTCTGGACCGTATTTGTGCATATCAGCTAGACAATGTGTAGTGTACCTGTGATAATTTGGATATTTGTGGAGCAGTGATCTGTGTGTGTTGGCATGATGAGACCAGTGACTGTAGTTCTGTTGTGTCTCCCTAGGTGCTCCAGAGTGTTCCTGCCCTGCATACTGTACATCATGTTTACACATCATGGACATTATCATCAATGTAAATACTGCACTAAAGAATTCAATACACAAAATCTGGAGTGTCAGGTATTTTATTTACTGGGTGGACATGTGAATTGTGCGGGAATATTTACAGGAAGGTGGGGAATGAGCAGTGAGTTGACAGTCATGGTCGCAGAGATGCAAGAGTAGACACCACATGGATGTGGTGACCCAGTCCAACAGACAGGTGCCATTGCCAAGGCAATGTGGGGAAAGACAGTCCAAACAGTGAATGCAGTTGGGGAGAGGGTTGTCTTCACGGCTGGCTCCGTGACTGGCGTGTGGCAGGTGCTTTGCTTCCAGAGACTCCCAGGCTCTTCTTCGGACGCCCCCTAGATCTTTTTGGCGGTGGGGGGCCTGCTGAATGGCCAGCGGCGTCAGAGGACTCGCCCCTCTCTGTTGGCGCAGGGGAGGATGGTGGACTGTCATCCTGCTGCACAACAGGAGGGGACGGCGGTGATGGTTGGGACACAGGCCTGTCCCTCTGCAACGCCACTTGCTGGCCCATGAGGTCCACCATCTGTCCCAGGCGGTTATCGATGGACCTCATCAGCAGGATGAGCTCCCTTAATAGTTCATCCGACCAGCCACTTTGTCCCTGGACCTCTTTGTAGGCATCCACAACTCTGGTGAAGTGGTCCAGGGATGGTGTCCACTCCTACTGAGGTCTGGTGTTGACCCTGGCCCTCCCGCCTGCTCTGCTGCCACGGACCTCTTCCCTCGCCACTGGTGCGCCACGCACTGGCTCCCTGCCCTCCACAGTTGTTGGTGTGGGCTGGTCATCCCTAGGGACAGGGAGGGTACTGCAGGTGGTACTCGTGGTAGTGGTGGTGTTGGTGGCAGTGGCTGCGGTGGTGGTTGCGGTGGAGGCAGAGGCCGTGACAGCAGGGGTCTGCTGCGTTGTTGTTGCAGCAGAGGTGGTGGTGGTGGGAAGGATGGGGGCCTGGGACCTCTGGCTCTGTAGAACACCAGATGGGCCGGCCTGGAGCTCATCATCCAAACTGTCCTGGGAGTCTGCATCTGTGAGTCCATGTGCCGGAGGTGGAGACTGGCTCTGCTGGTCGTTGGTGTTGTCCACAGCAGTGAGTTCTTCATCACCTGTGGAGTAGATGGGAAGTGGTCAGCCTCCAAGTGAAGATGGCTACCTACCTGTAAGTTTGTTTGTTAAACAGTGCAATGGCACATTACATAGTGCAGAGTTACATCATGGAGTCATAAAGGTTGATTGTCTATGCATTGCGTACAATAGTTATTTGATTTCTACACACACACACTTCATGAAGATATACGGTAGTTACATACCTGTAAGGTGAGTGTGCAGGGTGCAATGGCTGACACTTGCTCCTGGCTGGGGGAGGCCTCCATGCTGCTGGGCTGTGGGACAGGGGGGCATGCTGGGAGTAGTGAGACAGGCCTCCCTCCCTCCCTCACACCCACAAACAGCCTCCAAGTGAAGATGGCTACCTACCTGTAAGTTTGTTTGTTAAACAGTGCAATGGCTGACACTTGCTCCTGGCTGGGGGAGGCCTCCATGCTGCTGGGCTGTGGGACAGGGGGGCATGCTGGGAGTAGTGAAACAGGCCTCCCTCCCTCCCTCACAACCACAAACAGCCTCCAAGTGAAGATGGCTACCAACCTGTAAGTTTGTTTGTTAAACAGTGCAATGGCTGACACTTGCTCCTGGCTGGGGAGGCCTCCATGCTGCTGGGCTGTGGGACGGGGGGCATGCTGGGAGTAGTGAGACAGGCCTCCCTCCCTCCCTCACACCCACAAACAGCCTCCAAGTGAAGATGGCTACCTACCTGTAAGTTTGTTTGTTAAACAGTGCAATGGCTGACACTTGCTCCTGGCTGGGGGAGGCCTCCATGCTGCTGGGCTGTGGGACAGGGGGGCATGCTGGGAGTAGTGAGACAGGCCTCCCTCCCTCCCTCACACCCACAAACAGCCTCCAAGTGAAGATGGCTACCTACCTGTAAGTTTGTTTGTTCAACAGTGCAATGGCTGACACTTGCTTCTGGCTGGGGGAGGCCTCCATGCTGCTGGGCTGTGGGACAGGGGGGCATGCTGGGAGTAGTGAGACAGGCCTCCCTCCCTCCCTCACACCCACAAACAGCCTCCAAGTGAAGATGGCTACCAACCTGTAAGTTTGTTTGTTAAACAGTGCAATGGCTGACACTTGCTCCTGGCTGGGGGAGGCCTCCATGCTGCTGGGCTGTTGGACAGGGGGGCATGCTGGGAGTAGTGAGACAGGTCTCCCTCCCTCCCTCACACCCACAAACAGCCTCCAAGTGAAGATGGCTACCTACCTGTAAGTTTGTTTGTTAAACAGTGCAATGGCTGACACTTGCTCCTGGCTGGGGGAGGCCTCCATGCTGCTGGGCTGTGGGACAGGGGGGCATGCTGGGAGTAGTGAGACAGGCCTCCCTCCCTCCCTCACACCCACAAACAGCCTCCAAGTGAAGATGGCTACCTACCTGTAAGTTTGTTTGTTAAACAGTGCAATGGCTGACACTTGCTCCTGGCTGGGGGAGGCCTCCATGCTGCTGGGCTGTGGGACAGGGGGCATGCTCGGAGTAGTGAGACAGGCCTCCCTCCCTCCCTCACACCCACAAACAGCCTCCAAGTGAAGATGGCTACCTACCTGTAAGTTTGTTTGTTAAACAGTGCAATGGCTGACACTTGCTCCTGGCTGGGGGAGGCCTCCATGCTGCTGGGCTGTGGGACAGGGGGGCATGCTGGGAGTAGTGAGACAGGCCTCCCTCCCTCCCTCACACCCACAAACAGCCTCCAAGTGAAGATGGCTACCTACCTGTAAGTTTGTTTGTTAAACAGTGCAATGGCTGACACTTGCTCCTGGTTGGGGAAGGCCTCCATGCTGCTGGGCTGTGGGACAGGGGGGCATGCTGGGAGTAGTGAGACAGGCCTCCCTCCCTCCCTCACACCCACAAACAGCCTCCAAGTGAAGATGGCTACCAACCTGTAAGTTTGTTTGTTAAACAGTGCAATGGCTGACACTTGCTCCTGGCTGGGGGAGGCCTCCATGCTGCTGGGCTGTGGGACAGGGGGGCATGCTGGGAGTAGTGAGACAGGCCTCCCTCCCTCCCTCACACCCACAAACAGCCTCCAAGTGAAGATGGCTACCTACCTGTAAGTTTGTTTGTTAAACAGTGCAATGGCTGACACTTGCTCCTGGCTGGGGGAGGCCTCCATGCTGCTGGGCTGTGGGACAGGGAGGCATGCTGGGAGTTGTTGTACTGACATTCCGGCCCCATACAGGCCTCCTCAGCAGAATGGCTGGCTACATGTTGGTTAGGGATGGACAGTGTATTGGTGGTTGGGTATTGCAAGGAGGTAAAACTCAATGTGGTGTTACACATTTGTCGGTACTTACCAGCCTCCGCTCCCCCGGCTACTCCTGTGAAACTCTCAGGTAGCAGGATAGCAAGCACCTTCTCCTCCCATGGTGTGAATGTCTTCGGTGGGATGGGAGGGCCACTGCCAGTCGCGTTTGCTAGCGTCCAGTTCTTGCTCCTCCGCTCCTTGACGACCCTCTTGAGATCATGCCACCGCTTCATGATCTCCTTCTTGGATCTTGGGGTGGCCCCAACTGCATTCACCCTTTGGACTATCCTTTCCAACATTTGTGTCCTGGTGGCTAATGGTGTCTGTTGGACTAGGTTACCAAATAGTTGTGGTTCTACTCTCACAATCTCGTTGACCATGACTGTCAACTCACTCTCTGTGAATTTTGGCATTTTTTGTGATGTCATGGTGTGGGGGGGTTGAGGTGTTTGTGGGTGCAGGGGTGTGTGGGTGCAGGGGTGTGGTGATGAGGTGTGTTATGTGCTGGGGGTTTGATTGTGATGGTGTAATGGTGGTGTTGATGGTGGTGGTGGGTGGGTGGGTGTGGTGTGCGATTTTGCCTCTCCTCTCAGATGTGGTGTGCGGCCTTTTGTTCTGGAAAGATGCAAAGGATTTTGGTGAGTGGAGGGGGTGGCTTTGTACTCAGCTGTGTGGGTGTGTCCAATTGGATTGTGGTTGTCAGGTGTGTTGTGGGTGTGGTTATGTTGTTTTGTATATTAGTTTGACATTTCTGTATCTGTGTGTGTGTGTTGTATCTATTGGGGGCAGGGCTACTTTGTTTATGCAGTATTTGGCATCACTGCGGTGCTTTGACATCGACCGCCATGTATTTCATGTTCGTCCGCTGCGGTGAGTTTGCTGGTGCTTGGCCGCCATTTCTCCCATGCAATCCTGCCTTCGACCGCGGCGGTCGGTGCCTGCGGTTCCGCCCGCGACACCCTCGGGGATATCGTAATTTCCCGTGCGGTGTCTCCGCTTTCCCTGTGGGCGGTTTTGTATTTTCCGCTGCTTTTCTGACCGCCGCGGTCGGAGTTTTGTCATCACCGCACACGCCGGGCGGTTTCATTTTCACCGCTACCGCCGCGGTCGGTCTGTACTGGCGGTCGATCCTAATTTGTCTGCCGGTTGAACCGCCTCCATGGCAGGCGGTTGTTTTCCGCCTCCATGGCGGGCGGGGTGGTTTTCCGCCCGCTATCCTAATGGGGCCCATAGTATTTGGATGTATGACGTTATAACGCATACTTTTACTCCGCAGACCATTACAACGCGACTTTTACTCCGCATACCGTTACAACGCATAGCGCCTTGGGGCGCTGGATAGTGGTAAGTATAATTTACTATTCTAACTCCAGTCCCCGTGGACCCTAGGGAAGGTGTTGGATAGTAAATTATACTTATTCCCTATCCTAGAGCGCCCCCCAGCGCAATGCGTTGTAATGGTATGCGGAGTAATGGTTGCGTTGTAATGGGTCTGCGGAGTAAAAGATCCGTTGTAACGGGTGTATACCATAGTATTTGAAACCAAGGTTAAGATGCCTCCCTTTGCTCTTTCCCTTATTGACGGCAATGCTGGGGTATGGAAGGAGTGAAAGCCATTTATGTACATATTATCCTCCACCCATGTTTCCTGCAGACATATTATATGTCAGTTTTTCAGTTCCTCTTGCCATTCGATATTGTACCTTTTATTTTTATAACCAGCTATATCCCACGTTATCAGTGTGAGCTCATTTTCATCTATTCTTATTGAATTTTTCTCTATTTGAGTAGGGCCTGTTTGATTAGGGCCTATATCGCACAAAGGTGGATCAGATCTCTTTTCTACCAGCTCTGTATCGATATGTCTTGTAAGTTCTGTTCTGGAGTGTCTTCTTTTATCATCACCCTCAAGACAAAATTATCAAAGTAGAATCAGAGATATTGATATCAAACGTTTTCAGTAAAAAAAGCACCAAAAACCACAAAGCGCTAACAGGAGATACCTGGTTGTGCCGCACCAGGACAAAGTCATAAGTTCAGGTCATTTGCGGTAGATCGTAGGCCGGCTACAGGGACTCCGTTAGGCCTGCTGACCAGAGTACCTCAAATTTTGGTTGCTTAACGTTGCATAGATCGATGTCGAAAATGTTCCGTGCAGCAGTAGCGATGCTTCAGTTCTGTGATGCTGTGAGATTACAGTCCGAAGTCCTATCACGTCATCATTGAGAATCCCATTGATGTTGCTTGCGATGCGAAGACTAGCATCAAGAATGAGGCACGCATCTATGAAGAGTGGGTTCAGAGGAGCTGCGAGGATACAATGTGGAGTTCGGCATCATCATCGAGGCTGCCATCGATGAGGGATGTGAGGACCCGAACTGTGGATGCGCTGCACCGCCAGGCATGTGTGCTGGTTGTGAATTCTGCAGGGGCAACGTGGGTCTTTTTGCAGGGTCCAATCCTCGAAGCAGTGGTGATGAAGCAGTGGTGATGCATCAGATCTATTTGAAGATGCACCCCTCAGCCGAGGAGATGCATCTATTGTGCTTAGCAGAGAAGTTGTCCCTCACACCCACAAACAGCCTCCAAGTGAAGATGGCTACCTACCTGTAAGTTTGTTTGTTAAACAGTGGAATGGCTGACACTTGCTCCTGGCTGGGGGAGGCCTCCATGCTGCTGGGCTGTGGGACAGGGGGGCATGCTGGGAGTAGTGAGACAGGCCTCCCTCCCTCCCTCACAACCACAAACAGCCTCCAAGTGAAGATGGCTACCTACCTGTAAGTTTGTTTGTTAAACAGTGCAATGGCTGACACTTGCTCCTGGCTGGGGGAGGCCTCCATGCTGCTGGGCTGTGGGACAGGGGGGCATGCTGGGAGTAGTGAGACAGGCCTCCCTCCCTCCCTCACACCCACAAACAGCCTCCAAGTGAAGATGGCTACCAACCTGTACGTTTGTTTGTTAAACAGTGCAATGGCTGACACTTGCTCCTGGCTGGGGGAGGCCTCCATGCTGCTGGGCTGTGGGACAGGGGGGCATGCTGGGAGTAGTGAGACAGGCCTCCCTCCCTCCCTCACACCCACAAACAGCCTCCAAGTGAAGATGGCTACCTACCTGTAAGTTTGTTTGTTAAACAGTGCAATGGCTGACACTTGCTCCTGGCTGGGGGAGGCCTCCATGCTGCTGGGCTGTGGGACAGGGGGGCATGCTGGGAGTTGTTGTACTGACATTCCGGCCCCATACAGGCCTCCTCAGCAGAATGGCTGGCTACATGTTGGTTAGGGATGGACAGTGTATTGGTGGTTGGGTATTGCAAGGAGGTAAAACTCAATGTGGTGTTACACATTTGTCGGTACTTACCAGCCTCCGCTCCCCCGGCTACTCCTGTGAAACTCTCAGGTAGCAGGATAGCAAGCACCTTCTCCTCCCATGGTGTGAATGTCTTCGGTGGGATGGGAGGGCCACTGCCAGTCGCGTTTGCTAGCGTCCAGTTCTTGCTCCTCCGCTCCTTGACGACCCTCTTGAGATCATGCCACCGCTTCATGATCTCCTTCTTGGATCTTGGGGTGGCCCCAACTGCATTCACCCTTTGGACTATCCTTTCCAACATTTGTGTCCTGGTGGCTAATGGTGTCTGTTGGACTAGGTTACCAAATAGTTGTGGTTCTACTCTCACAATCTCGTTGACCATGACTGTCAACTCACTCTCTGTGAATTTTGGCATTTTTTGTGATGTCATGGTGTGGGGGGGTTGAGGTGTTTGTGGGTGCAGGGGTGTGTGGGTGCAGGGGTGTGGTGATGAGGTGTGTTATGTGCTGGGGGTTTGATTGTGATGGTGTAATGGTGGTGTTGATGGTGGTGGTGGGTGGGTGGGTGTGGTGTGCGATTTTGCCTCTCCTCTCAGATGTGGTGTGCGGCCTTTTGTTCTGGAAAGATGCAAAGGATTTTGGTGAGTGGAGGGGGTGGCTTTGTACTCAGCTGTGTGGGTGTGTCCAATTGGATTGTGGTTGTCAGGTGTGTTGTGGGTGTGGTTATGTTGTTTTGTATATTAGTTTGACATTTCTGTATCTGTGTGTGTGTGTTGTATCTATTGGGGGCAGGGCTACTTTGTTTATGCAGTATTTGGCATCACTGCGGTGCTTTGACATCGACCGCCATGTATTTCATGTTCGTCCGCTGCGGTGAGTTTGCTGGTGCTTGGCCGCCATTTCTCCCATGCAATCCTGCCTTCGACCGCGGCGGTCGGTGCCTGCGGTTCCGCCCGCGACACCCTCGGGGATATCGTAATTTCCCGTGCGGTGTCTCCGCTTTCCCTGTGGGCGGTTTTGTATTTTCCGCTGCTTTTCTGACCGCCGCGGTCGGAGTTTTGTCATCACCGCACACGCCGGGCGGTTTCATTTTCACCGCTACCGCCGCGGTCGGTCTGTACTGGCGGTCGATCCTAATTTGTCTGCCGGTTGAACCGCCTCCATGGCAGGCGGTTGTTTTCCGCCTCCATGGCGGGCGGGGTGGTTTTCCGCCCGCTATCCTAATGGGGCCCATAGTATTTGAAACCAAGGTTAAGATGCCTCCCTTTGCTCTTTCCCTTATTGACGGCAATGCTGGGGTATGGAAGGAGTGAAAGCCATTTATGTACATATTATCCTCCACCCATGTTTCCTGCAGACATATTATATGTCAGTTTTTCAGTTCCTCTTGCCATTCGATATTGTACCTTTTATTTTTATAACCAGCTATATCCCACGTTATCAGTGTGAGCTCATTTTCATCTATTCTTATTGAATTTTTCTCTATTTGAGTAGGGCCTGTTTGATTAGGGCCTATATCGCACAAAGGTGGATCAGATCTCTTTTCTACCAGCTCTGTATCGATATGTCTTGTAAGTTCTGTTCTGGAGTGTCTTCTTTTATCATCACCCTCAAGACAAAATTATCAAAGTAGAATCAGAGATATTGATATCAAACGTTTTCAGTAAAAAAAGCACCAAAAACCACAAAGCGCTAACAGGAGATACCTGGTTGTGCCGCACCAGGACAAAGTCATAAGTTCAGGTCATTTGCGGTAGATCGTAGGCCGGCTACAGGGACTCCGTTAGGCCTGCTGACCAGAGTACCTCAAATTTTGGTTGCTTAACGTTGCATAGATCGATGTCGAAAATGTTCCGTGCAGCAGTAGCGATGCTTCAGTTCTGTGATGCTGTGAGATTACAGTCCGAAGTCCTATCACGTCATCATTGAGAATCCCATTGATGTTGCTTGCGATGCGAAGACTAGCATCAAGAATGAGGCACGCATCTATGAAGAGTGGGTTCAGAGGAGCTGCGAGGATACAATGTGGAGTTCGGCATCATCATCGAGGCTGCCATCGATGAGGGATGTGAGGACCCGAACTGTGGATGCGCTGCACCGCCAGGCATGTGTGCTGGTTGTGAATTCTGCAGGGGCAATGTGGGTCTTTTTGCAGGGTCCAATCCTCGAAGCAGTGGTGATGCATCAGATCTATTTGAAGATGCACCCCTCAGCCGAGGAGATGCATCTATTGTGCTTAGGGATGAGCCACTCAGCAGAGAAGTTGTCCCATTCTGCTGACGAGAATGTTGGGCCCACCACAAGGCCCCAAGAACTGGGGTTGCACCACTTGGCAGGGTAGATTCACAGATGGCACAGTACAGGTGCAAGTGCAAGGTTGTTGGAAGCCTGTAATGTCCCTGAGGCTTCAGATCAGGTGACCAGCCAACTAGCTCATGGAGACATTCTGGGTTCTTGGTTCAAGAAATGCAGGTCCAGTCCTTCTCAGGAAAGAGGACAGCGGGGCAGCAGTTCCTTTGGAGCAGACATCCAGCAGAGTGGCAGTCCTTCAGCAGCACAGTAACCCTTCTTCCTGGCAGAATAATTACAGGTCTAGAAGTGTACTGAAGTGGTGGTGTCTGAGGTCCTTCTTTTATACACAGTTGTGCCTTTGAAGTTGGAGAAGCTTCTGGAGGAATGCTTTTGAAGTGCACAGATGCCTTGCCTTCCCTGTCCTGGCTCCATACTAACTACATGGGGTGTGCAGCCCTTTGTGTGGAGACAAGATACGGCCTATTCAGGTGTAAGTGAGGCTCAGCCCAGCTCCTCCTTCGAATCCTGCCAGTAATGACCCACTCAGTCACACCTAAGCTCCCATTGACTGTGGCTGCCTAGAAGGAACACACAAAGAACTATTGCCAACAACACACAGTCATGTGACCAGAGACAGGCTGCAGCACCAAATGGCTATGGCAAGAAAATGCCAACTTTCTAAACGTGGCATTTTCTGACTTTAAAATATGACTTCAACATAAGTTAGGATATTTGAATTGTGATACCAGAGACTCCAAACTTAGAGGGGTTATCTCTTCCCATTTGAAAACTACACTTATAAATGTAATGATACAACTCTAATATTATCATATGGTAGAGATAGGCCTTGCAGTAGTAAAAAACAACTTTAAGAGTTTTTCACTACCTGGACATGTAAAACTTAAAGGTACATACAATGCACCCTGCCGTTGATTTATTTCACCATGTCAAAATGGCAGTGTATACTGCACACACAGTGTCTGCAGTGGCAGACTTGAGACATGTTTAAAGATCTACTTACGTGGGTGGCACAATCAGTGGTCCAGGCCCTCCAGTAGCATTTAATTTTCAGTCCTTGGATGCATGTAGTGCACACTACTAGGGTCTTATAAGTAAATTAAATATGTCAATTGAGTATGAGCCAATGTTACCATGTTTCAGGGAAAGAGCACAAGCCCTTTAGCGCAAAGAAAAAGGCCAGCAAAAAAAAAGTCAGCAAAGGTTGGAGGTCTGAAGGTGTTGCTCGAATATGAATTCACCTTGAAAAAACAAAGACAACAGGTATTTGGCAAAGCAGGAAGAGATGGTTTAATTATGTGCCACCCCACCAGTGATCTGTCAATCATTGGGCTCATGCCTAGGGAGCAGGTCCTGTGTGACTATTTATTTCTTACTCAGGATTGATGTAGAAGTCACATCGGGAGGTTTAGAAAACAGTGATTTGATTTCTTTTTTATACATACACTTATCATTGCATACATCATCATCAATATTAACATTGTCAAAAAGTTGGGGGAAACAACGCCAAGGATGGTCCAACACAAATTCCAAATTCTTTGTAGTGACTGAAGTGACTATATTGCCTCAGAAATATTCAAGTTCTGATCGGAATATTTTTGAGATTCTGTAGTATGTTTAGCATGAAAAGGCATACTCTAGAAACTGGAATTCCTAGTTGAAGATATTAACAATCTCTACATGGGGCTACTATATTGGGCAGTTTGAAATGGGCGGGAACTCAGATGTTACAACTATGATGCAGCGCAACCTGTCAGGGAGAGTGTAAGCTGCTGCAAAGGCATAACTTGCTAATGGTGATGACTCCATATAAAATTACAATCAGACAAAAAGTTGGTTTCTTGTTCTCTATCTCATTTATTTGCCAAATGTAGGCAATCCTCTCCACATACCTGCCCCAGTTCAGTTTCCATGTGTCGACACAAGGTTTACTGCATCAAGTTTACCATAAATAACAGGAACACTATTAACTTCTATGGTGGCATCCATATTTTGCTCTTAAATTTGATTCACCATCACATAGATTTCACCTGGGTTAAGCATATTTGATTAGTTTACAGAAGAATCCATATTTAGATTTTCTTTGGAATTTAGAAGAAAATTTGGAAGGTCGAAACTGTCTGAGTATTGTTACATCATTTGGTCTACTTTTACAGTAAGCTTTGCACTTTTAGGGAGGGAAGTAGGTGGCCTTAAGGATCTTCTTGGTATTAGGGCTCAGGGACAAAGCGTATGTACTGCCAGAGAAATAGACGGCCTAGAATAAAAGAATAATTATATTTCCTATTTGTAAAGTGCAAACATATCAACCCTTAAAGGTTTCAGGGCACTGCGGGCCGTCCAGGAGATTAAGTGAGCTATTGCCCAGAGTAGAATAATGCTGAGCTGAGCTGCTACAGCGATCAAACTGTGAACCCCACGCTCCGGAATTAGCCACTCTGGCCACTGCACCACACTTCTCCCTAGTCAAATCTAACAACATTTATACTACTAAAACTTAATAGAACTAAGGGGCATATTATCAAGAACGGCGTTAAAAATGATCGCCGGTTTAGCGGCAGAAAACTGATGCTAAAGCAGCGATAATGGGCTTGGTATTATGCTCCTGAGAATTCCAATAGTTCTGGTGTCAACATGGGCTTCTATTGGAATTCTCCAGGGCCTATTATCAAGCCGCTTTAGCGGCAGTTTTCTGCCGCTAAACAAGCGATAATTTAATGCCATTCTTGACAAAATGCTCCTAAATTATTACTATAAGATCACCATACACCTAATCTCCTTCAGTCAGGGAAGTAAGGAATCGTCCTCAAAGTTGCTGTTCAACAAGAACTGCAGCTATGATAACGAATCATACGATGTATGATAAATCTTTGTCTTGACCATGGGACGGCAAAACTTGGAGCCAGAAGCTTACCAACCTTACAAGTGTGCAATCCAGCACAATCCAGTACAAATCAATTCGAGCCCACAGGATTGCCCTGACTTGAAATAAACGGCTGCGAGGGATGAACAACAGGCTATAGCAGGATGTTGCACGATAAACCAAAAACAAAGCAAGAAATGGCAGATAACTATGCAGCTAAATGTATACTGCTTAAACATGTAAGGACATCACGTCAACCGCTTATAGCTATAGTTTTACAGTTCTGCTGCTCGCTCGCTCTCTCTTAGCCTGAAAAAACCCAATTTCAGTTGGAAGATAAATGCCAAATATGTGGAATAACCTTAGAATTCCAATACCAGTGCTTTGGTGTAGTTTGACACTCACAGCCACAGCACTCTTGCCATGGTAAACCGTGAGACGCTGCCAGTCTCTCTGGGCTCTTCTTGTTACCCCAGGTTTCCTCCTGCTAAATACAATGAGATAAAATCACGAGTGCAGGCTGGAGCCTCTGGAGACAGATTTTCATCTTAGCAGCACACTTATTCAGGGAACCGAGCACCCTACGCCTCTAGAACGACCAATCCCCCTTTGCTCCCCAAAGGAATGGTCAAGCCCCCTAAAAACTCTCTGAAGTGTACCTGCAGCATACCAGACGTGAACAAAAGAAGCACAGTCAGATTATCAATTATGATTCCCGTTACAATGGCACAACGTTCAGGAAGGGCATGTGCAACCGTAAATAAAGGCAAGATTGAGCACACATAGAGGGGCCCGAAAGGGTAAGATCTTGAAGATAATTATCGCCCGTGGCAAGTATCGGGAGTATTGTTATCGCCTCCTTTCCCCGATAATTTTCAGCTTCTTACTGACTATTATCAACACGTCTGTAAGAGGCGATAGTGTCAGGGAAAGGGCGCGACAACTCCCGCTAAGAGGCGATAGGTATTCAGGCAATACCTTGCCATCGGCAGCGATCGGTGCACCGACATCAAAGCGATACTTGGCACGGGCGATAATTATCACCCTTACTTGCTAATATTCCCTTACCTCTTTGATATCTGTGGGTCTTCTGATGGAGATCTGGCTTTAGTCAGGTTTTTAGCAGGTGTTAAAAGCCTGTGCACATCGGGGTTTGCCCAAATTTTTGTATTGCAGGTCATCTTAGATAACACAGCGTAGTGCTGTTGTGATTTTTTCCGTGAAATTTAGGTAAGTAATGCCTACCTTGCATGTCATTAGTGATACATATCGGTGGCATGCTAGGCAATAAAAAAAACATCAGTTAACGCCGGAAAGCTTGCGCTAACGCATGTTATCGCAGGCTTGCTAATAGGGTGATAAATTTGTTGCCGCTTTAATTGGCAAAAAGGGCTGATAAAGCAGCGATAATGCCGTTGGTAATATGCCCCCTCGTACTTGTAGCAGTGCGTATCATCAAAACAGCCGATCCCCCCCAACCACATTTTATACTCAATATTCTACACAGGTGTATTATAGTTTTTATTCGCACTCTAGTATAATCAGTTATTTATTTTCTACTTCACGTTATGCATTAAGACATCTTGTCATGTCGTGGATCACACACCAATCAAAAGGCTTTTTTTGTAGACACAAGAATTAACTCATTAACTCATTATTATCGTAAGAGCCAACCAGGCAATGGTCCAAAAATCAAAACAGTTTAAAATCTGTCTTCAGAGTCATCTAGGTTTAACCATTTCAAATATGGATTTCCTGAGCATAAAACTAAGAGATCATGGGAAAATGAGGGGATCGTAGTGCAGAAAAGCAGAAAGATTAAAGCTGCCACTATGTAGCGCTCCATCATCAATTTTTCTCAACAACAAGAGCTAGAATGGCACGCTTCGGCAGAGCAAATAGTTCTGTCATAGCCTGCCAGCCATGGACTGTGTCAATGTTTGTTTTGTTTTGTCAGATTTTTAAAATGTTGTTATCGTTCTGAAAGGTGCCACGCTCTTGTCCATCTTAAAAAAATATTGGACAAAAGAAAAAATATTTTTTTCTCACAAAAAACACAGTTTGCCATGATAGTCCCTGCAATGGAAGAAAATGTCCTTGTGTGTTGTGGATGGGATCCTTGTGAAGGGACAGAATGTCGAACCTTCATAATGACCTGAAGCAATGTCTGAAGTGTGCTGACCCATTGCTTCATGCGGTAGGATATAGTGGGTGGAAGAAAAATTTGAAAAACATCATAACACTCAAATGGATCAAGAAGGTTGGCTGAAAGTCCCTATATGTTTATTATTCATCTAGTGGCATGTTTAGCGAAATGTCCTGCAATGCAGCGCAGCAAGACACCTTGCTGTGCTGATTTGCGTACTGGGAGAGGGGAGGAATGTACCACATAGTAAACATTATATGGTACATTCTTGTCCTTTCCTTGCACTTGCACACTATGTGCAACCTAACACCACCTCGGGCCCCTGTATCATGGTGCAAGGGTGCCTGCGTGGCAGGCAGGATTGTTTTTGTGCAGGAAGGGAAACCTTCCTGCAAAAAAACAAGCCTTTGAGGTGTTCTCCTCTTTCAATGTGTGCTGCAGTATGCAATACATGTAGAAAGAGGAAAAAACGAGGGGAAAAAAACCTATTTCTCTTTGTTATGCCTCTGCTGAGTAGGTGTAGCATTTTGACACTTTCTCATGTCTGCCACTTATGGTAAATCTGGAAATGCACCAAAATCCATAAGTTGGCGAGTGGGAACACCCAGACTAAATCCATGGAATGTCTCCCTGGGGCAGAGTATAGGGCAAGACAGCGATTTGCGCTCCCTCGCTTCACCCCAGATTCAACAAGCACCACAGGGTCATGCAAGGTGGCCTTGAATGGCTTGGTAAAACTCATCTAGGCTTTGTGTAACTCTTGCATTACCTTACGTGGCACAAGGGTGACGCAAACAGGTGTTGCTAAGGTGACGCTAATCTTTAATAATTATGGCCCCTAATGTTAGCGAAATCAGGAGGTCTTGCCTAATGCAGACCTAAAAGTATGACGAAAAGTGATCCTCAGATGCTCTTTTATTCTCAGCAAAAATGGTCTTGAAAGATTCATTTACTATTTAACATGCAGTGCTTGTTTTCCTGTTCGTGAATGCTATTAAAGTAATGTACTTTTTTTTAAGCTGCAGAAGGATAGCAGCGGAGTGCAGCAGGAACAGCAGTGCAAGAGGTAGTATTAGTAGTCATTTCAAATGACACTTTCGCAATAAGACATTGTTTATAGGAATTAACATCTGCTTCCAGCCAAGAGTAGAATAGCAAGCCTGCTTTCAACTTCGAAACCAGAACCTCCAAAACAGAATTGTAGAATGTGAGATTCTAGTGAACCGGCATCGATAGGCTTCTGTCAAAACTGTCAACAATAACACCCTCAAGAGATTGCCATGTGAATTTCTCCAATCCTATTCCGAATGAACTATTGTTCAAGTTTATTGCATAAGCATTTTCCTTCATAATTCCCAGAGGGAGAGAGTAAACATACAAAAGTGAACAGGTGCAACACAATCAACAAAAGGCCAATTTTGTGAGTGTTTTCCGTCACCCGTGTGTCACGCAAGGTAACGCAGCATGCGGGAAAACCTAGATTCTGATTTATCAAGCCATACAAGGCCACCCAATTTCGTCCTGCGCGGGTTGGTAAATCTGGTGTAACACAAGGCAGCATAAGACATTGCCTTGTGTTACCCTGCATGGTGGGGGCGTTACTTGTGTGGAGTGAGGGTGATCCCATGCATCCACACAGGTATTCTGATGCATTTCCTTTTTTACCAAAGCTGGTAGTCCTGGGAATGTGTCAGAATTGTACGCCTTTCCAACAGAGGTGGGACAGGGAGTAATATCTTTATTTCTCCTTATTGTTTCCTCTTTCTAAGTGTGCTGCATTTTGCAGCGTGAATAGAAAGAAGAACATGCATCTGAGGATTATTTTTGTGCAGGAAGGTGTACCTTCCTACACAAAAACAATCCTGCCTACAATGCAGGCAGCCTCGCACTATGGCACAAAGTTCACTGCTTTGGCACAAGGCAGCATATTCCATTCCAGCACAAGAAGAGGACAAGAATGCACCATCTAAAGTTAAATATGACACATTCCTGGCCTCTCACTTTCATGCATCGCAGTGCAGCAATGTGTCTTGCTGCAAACTTGATAAGCCATCCCCTAAGTTTGGATCACTGTTATTTTATTTTGTAAAGATGTATGTTAATTATGTTCTTTAGCATGATCATACAACATGTTCAGGTTTTTTTTCTCTTCCTTTATCAAATATTGGAATTTACTGTTCACATGTTTATCCATATGTAAACTCCAATGTAATCTTCTTTAGCCATCTGCCAGAAGCAACTTTGCACATTAGTTATTTATTTGTAGACTGGTAACGATTAATTGATACAGTAAATCACCCATACTTTGGCTTCACATCTGCATTTGTCATTGACTGTGTACTTGACAGATAGACTGATGTCAATTGAAAATCGAAGAATTTAATCAATTTAGTGGTTACAAAAAGAAATTGAGGCCCAACAATGAGATTTTTTCCCCAGGTAGAATCCAAATGACATGCTCTATGAGGCCAAAAATATACAAACATGAATACAGCAGTTGTTTCTGGTTGTTAGAAATTGTGTTACTGGTTTACTGGGTGTGAGCCGTGATCAAGCAGCGTCCACAATTCTAGTCAGGGTAAGGCACAAGAAAACCCCATATTAACCTGTTGTCTGCCCCCGGGTAGCTTTGGTATAGAGCAGTGAGGCTTAGCTTAGAGGCAATGTGTAAAGTATTTGTGCAACACTTTAAACTTCAAAACAGTGAAAACACCACACAGAACAGAGCTCCCACACCTGGCTACAGAAAAATTGTGCAAAATGTAATAAATAAAACAAGACCAAAATGAAAAAACACAATCAGTAGCACCATAATCATACATTTTTAAAGAATAAACCGCAAAATACTGCCCAAAAGCATAAAGTGCCAACCACAGCGATCTGGTCATGTTAGACCAGGTCGAAGTCAAAATTTCAGGCCAACCGAGATGGAACATGGGTTGGATATAGTAACATATTAGTCCAGCTGAAGTTGTACCTTCTTACATTTTGTGCGACGAGTCCTCTTCATGTGGAAGAAGGTCACCGGAAGCAGGGAGAGTGCCACAGGCAGTGGTCAGTTGAGCACAAAGAGCAGGCCAGGCCTTGGACGGGGTGGTGGGAGGTCTGGAGCTTCTTGTTGGCAGTCCTTAAAGGCGAACAATGATTGCAGAGTGAAGAGAGAGGCTTGCATGCCTTGCAATATTTTTCTGTGTGAGTGGCTTGATTCCGGTGTAAACAGGCCAGTTTGCAGTCCCAAAGAGCCCAAAATCTTGACTTTAAGAGCACAAGAGCAACACCAGGGGTCCAGGACCTGAAAGGCACCTCTTAGGGGCTTGGAACTTGTTGATTATGGGTCCAAGAGTTGTGGGGAACCTATTATGTCCCTGAGGCCAGCAGACTAGCACTTTGAGCCATTCTGGGGTCCTGGGTTCAAGATGGGTTTCAGGTCTAATTCTTTTCAACAAAGCAAGAAGGTAGCAAGCAGCAGGTCAGCACAGCAAGATGACAGCTTCTGCAGAGTAGCAATCCAGCACAGTGGCATTCCTTTCAGCAGCACAGCAGTAATTCTTCCTGGCATGGTATCCACAGTTCAAGAAGTGCACTGAAGTGGTGGTGTCTCAGGTCCTTCTTTTATGCACATTTGTACCATTGAAGTGCTTCTTGGCTACAGGCTAACTATAGGGAGTATGCACCCTTTGTGGGGGGAGGCTGGACAAAGCCTATTCAGGTGTAAGTGAGGCTGAGCCCAGATCCTTTCTCCCAGCCTGCCAGCAATGCCCCATCAAGTAACTTCGAAGCTCCAAATGGTGTGTTACTGTTTAGGAGGAATAAACAAAGTCTAACTACCAACTACATCTAATCATGTGACCAGATACAGGCTTCAAGCACCAAATGGCTTTGGAAAGAAAATGCCACCATTCTAAAAGTGGCATTTTTTGAATTGTAATTTAAAATCCGACTTCACTATAAGTTATATTTTTAATTTAGGTTTCCAGTGAGACCAAGCATGAACCAGTTATTGCTTCCCATTTGGAAATTACACATAAAATGTAATAAGGCAACTTCAATGTTATCCAATAGGAGAGAAAGACCTTGCATTATTGAGAAACGAATTTAAGAGTCTTTCAATACCAGGACATGTAAAACTTAAAAAGTACATGTCCAGGATTTACATCGGACCCCATCCTCTGGGCTATCCATGGCCTACCCTAGGGGTGACTTATGCCTGAAATGCATAGGGAAGGATACTCATTGTGAAAATGTTGTGATGATGACACCTTGATCAGTCGAGTTTAAGGATTATAATTTTGATCATACTGATTGGAAAAGCATGAATAAATGCCCTTAATTTGCCTCGATCATTCCTTTGAGAACTTGTGAATCAATTTCGGAATCAACAGACAACACACGTTATTGTGTTCCCACATGCTGTGCCCAGGGGGCCGATTTCTAACCAGGCGTCGCTGCTTTTTTCACTAGGACATGGACACCCCAGTCAGGGGGTGATACCCCAGGAGCATGCCCCAACTTAACAAAACCATTGCCACTTATTGGTGTGCGCACCCAACCTCTTTTGGTTTTGAACCTTCACTGACCCGGGGGGTAGCACCCATTTTCAACTTTCACACAGAAATAGCTAATGACGATATAACGGTAAAGAGAGTTGCATCAGACAACTATTATATTTCACGAAGAAATAAATCATTCAGAGGCTGCACGCCAGCACTTTGATCCACTTTCAACGGGCGCAGAGAATACCTAGAGGCCTTCGTATCCCGTTGAAACCATTACTTTGTAAGAGCAGTACTAAATTTGTAGAAAGATGGTATTTCATCTTAAACAAGTGTTCGTTTGATCTTACCCTTTTGATTATTGAAGAACTCTCCAGAGCTGTGGAAGACTTGAACACTGATATAGCACAGTGTAAAAAAGACTTGACTGATATAACCACCAACGATGAATGGTCCAAGATATTGGAAGACATAAACTAGCAACTTGATAAGCATACGTGCGGGATCAATGAGAGGAAAATTCAAAAATACAGACGTGACACTATTGATTATAAACTCAGAGAAGTTTATTCATGGGCTGAGATATATGCAAAACGCCGGCAAAACAAACCCTATAAATCCAACACCGAAACGGAAACATCCTCTTCTGAAGATGATTCAAGAAGGGGACCTCAACGCACTACACTTGAGCGTCCTACGAACAGCATAGAAGGGAATGTGATGGCAAAACGCCCCACTGCGGTACCTTTTTTAGAGAGAGGCCCTGAAGACAGAGAGGACCCAGGAGGGGCAAAAGAAAAGGAGAAAAAATAGACAGGGACACAAGGAGCACTGCAGCTTTGAAAAAAGCAGAGAAGGCCAAGAAGAAACCAACTAAGTTATCAACATTTCTTCTTATACATTGAATGAGAGTGAAAACAGGACTTTATAGAAAGGAACCACCTTTGTGCCTACCAGCAATTCAAACGAGTTGGAATTAGAGATCAGTCTTTTTAAATTCATGCGGAATTTACACCTCAGGCACTTTTTTGAAAACGTGGTTACAGATGTAGATCCCCCTCAGATTGATCAACTTAGAGGTTTACGCTCCAAAAGCACAAACATGGCACCAGTCAGTGACAAAAGCTTTGAAACTTTCAAAAAGTTGGTTAAAACAGATTTGCAAAAACTCAACTACAGACGCACCTCTAAACACCGCAATCTTTCGAATAAAGAGTATGCGATACTGACCAAGTTGGCCAACAACCCTGAAATCACCTGTCAGTCCGCCGATAAATGGGAAGCCTTAGTCATCATGTTTTTCAAATTTCTAATGAGGACAGGTTATGGAACATCTGTCTGATTACAACACTTTTTGTCCCATTGATTACAACCCCACGGAACAATTCGCCGACATTTTGAAAACCATAATTGAACAAGCAGTTGAAATGGGTGTCATCAACGCTAAAATGGCCAAGTATCTAATACAAACGGTTCCCAAAACTCCAAGCATATACATGCTACCCAAAGTTCACAAAAACATCTCACACCCTCCTTTTAGACCTATAGTGTATACTAAGGGCAGCATCCATGAACCTGTGGGGAAACTCATTGACAAATATTTACAACCGCTTGTGTTGAAGATGCACACCTACGTAAAGGATATTACAGACTTCTTGAATCATGTAAACAAAAATTCATTCACCGATGATGAACAGATCTGGCTGTGTTCAATTGATGTCAAATCCCTCTATACCTCCATCCCTCATGACCTCGGGATGGAAGCGTACGAAGACACCTTACTAAACTCTGAATTAGACATAGACTTTCAAATTTTTCTGATGCAGCTGATACACTTCACCCTGTATCAGAGCTATTTTCGATGGGAGAACCAGCACTACCTACAGATGTCTGGTACATCTATGGGCAACTGTGCCACGCCTTCGTACGCCAACATCTTTATGACATTTTCTGAAGCGAACAATATCTTGAACCAAACATCGTGGAGGACACATGCCACCACGTTTTTCAGATACATTGACAACATTTTCGTTGTCTGGAGAGGCTCCTTACAGTCATTATTGGAAGCGCTAGCAGCGCTCAATCACATCAATGAAGGGATTAATTTCACCTTTGAATGCCATGCTCAGACTAATACTTTCCTTGATGTTCAAATAACCAGACATGACAATATTCTGGAAACCAATAAATTCTGAAAATCTACAGACCGCGATAATTTATTACACCACCAAAGTTTTCATCAGACTTCTTTGAAAAAGCATTTACCATACTCTCAACTGTTACGTGTGAAAATAATCATATCTGACCAGATCAAGTATGAGCAACAAGCTTCAGCCATGTTGAGCAGATTTGAACAAAGAGGATATCCACCAGACATCCTAAAAGCAGCCAAGGAAAGATGTCACAAGATCAATCGATCCGAACTTTTTACCTTCAAAGAGAAATCACAATCCAAACAACCTGTAGTGATATCCAAATTTTCCACCATCAGTTATGCTTATAAGAAGTCAATTATAAAACATTGGCCCATAATTGCTACTAAACCAGATTTTAAAGACATTTTCGAAGGCCCACCTGTCTTTGCCTTCAATCGTGGGAAGAATATCAAAGACAACATCATCAGCACTCCGATAACTACCAAGCCACTGATTTACAAAGGAAATACTCCATGTCACAACTGTAACAATTGTAATAACATCATTAAAGGATCCTTCATTAATCATCCAATGAAAGCTACCAAGATTCAACTCAGACAGAACGCCACCTGTGATACAAGAAATGTCATCTACATTTTGAAATGCCCATGTGGGCTGATCTACACTGGGAAAACAGAGAGAAAAATCAAAACCCATATCAATGAACATAAAAGCAACATTTGAACTGGCAACACCAAATCCGTCGTTGCACCACATTATAAGGAACACCGACACAACATCAGCCAACTGCTGTTTGCTGTGATTGAAGTGGTGGAGAAACGTGGAGGCCGGAACAATAACAATTTTCTCTTACAACGAGAGAATTTTTGGATCAAACACTTGAATTCCATGAAACCACATGGACTAAATGAACAAATGAAATTTTCCTGGTATCTTTAATCTTTAATCTAACAACTTATATCCCACTTCACTTTATTTCGAAACTTGATTTTATTCTTCCTTATTTTCATATTTCATTTAGCTGCGTTTTATCTGTGCCTATGTCCAATTATACATTCCCCCTGTCGCTCGTTTTACTTTCTCACAATGCTCCCTATCCCGCTATATTACATCATTAGAAAATGGCGCCCACTTTCGCAATGTTATAGGCTCCAGCCTTATAGTCCGTCGTCAGTTTTACACCTCCACATGGACTCATATTGCAACACGCCATCACCCGCCTACTACCTACGTTGCACTCCGAGACACGAGAGATTCGTTAACACCGCGGCATTCCGTAAGTTTATTATTTTTATCATTATTTGGCACACGCTGACATGGCCCATTATTGCTGCATGTCTCACTGATATGTGACCCCATACCGCATCGGAGTTCTCATCCGAACACGGTACCTCACCCACTTTAACGCACTTTTTTGAACTTTATCTACAGTTACTGGGCACACCGCCATTAACATCCTCACACGTTTATTCCGTATACACTTTTCTCATCTTAGTATTCCAAGTAACCTTCGCGTTCACCTGTCAGTTGATTCATTCTTTGCATCTAATCTGCTGCGGACTGTCACTTACACGTGTTAGAGTTATCACGATTTTCCAGACACATTGCTTCTTTTCACCTTGAGATATATTTGTGCGTTTAGTTCTGATGCTACAATTTCTTAGATACAGACCAATGTTTACACAGCTTGCTTTTGGGGGTGTATATACTGTTTGGCATCCTATGCTCTTTGTTGTTTACAAGTCATTCCCCTGATGAAGGGCTACCTGCTCGAAATGCATAGGGAAGGATACTCATTGTGAAAATGCAGTGATGATGACACCTTGATCATTCGTATTTAAGGATTATAATTTTGATCATACTGATTGGAAAAGCATGAATAAATGCCCTTAATTTGCCTCGATCATTCCTTTGAGAACTTGTGATTCAATTTGGAATCAACAGACAACACACGTTATTGTGTTCCCACATGCTGTGCCCAGAGGGCCGATGCCTAAGCAGGTATCGCTGCTCTTTTACTAGTAAATGGACACCCCAGTCAGGGGGTGATACCCCAGTAGCACGCCCCAACTTAAAAAACCATTGCCACCCGCATTGATAAATCTCGCAGGAAAGTGGTCTAGCGTTGGATTTTCCTCGCTCATGCTCACAAATTTACTGTTGGTGAGCACAAGCCAGGAAAAATCTCTGCTCCGCTATGCGGAATAGAGTTTTTGGGAACTCCGTACACTCCAAGGAGTGCCTAAAACTCTGCATTCTTCATGCTTGGACCAGATTTCACCCCCAGGCTTACAAATAGGGTAGCTACCTCCATTGCCAAATCAGGTCGGGTCAGTTTTTTGACAAGAAATGTTGATGCCTCAAAATTGCATTTTAGGCCCTATACTGGTGCCTTTTTTTATCAGTTGACGTGTGGGAACGCTGGTTGGTAGGAAATTTGTAGCTCCCAGCAGACTCTGGAACGTTTGTCAGAAATCCTCTTGGGATCCATGCAAGTGATCCTACCCTTGGCTCTTATGAGTGTCTAGTTTATAGAAATGTCTGTGTTGGTGGGGGAGTGTGGCTTAACAGCAGAACATGGCGGATGCATGAGCTGGGATTGTGAAGCCGGGGCCAAGGCACAAGACTTTGGTTGTCCCTGAGGGTCCCGAGTGCTGTGAAGCACACTGTGATGAGGTTCGGGGCCTTACAGCATGGGTGATCAACACGCCAGATCGCCAGCCGCGTAGGTGCACGGACACAGCCAGTGTCATGGCGGCTGCGTAACTCCCTGCAGGCCTGGTCCCATCGTTCCCTGAGTCTAGCGGGTGCTTGAGTCCCCGCGATCTGCCTCGGGATTGTGGCTTGGTAGGGTGCTCTTTACAGCGAAGAGGGAACTATACAGGAGGAGGTTGCGGCCAACTTGAGTGGAGGCAGAGGAGCTGTGGTGCCACCGGAAGGAGTGGGGTGAAAGGCAGCACAGATGAGAGGCAGAGTACGGCAGAGAGCCTGGGCCATCACCCACTTTGAAAGCTCCCTGGCTGGTCATTGGGTGCGCGCACTTTTGCTCCCAGGCAACGGCATTGGCTGCATAGTTGAAAGTGCGTCAGTGGGCCTACTGGGACCCGCATTGGTGAAGTGGCCTGTACTGGTGGTGAATTGACATTTCCTGAGGTGTGAGGGGTGATCCTGGGGTCTGCTGGTCTGCGCTGGAGTGGGCTTGTATGGGGGGCCACAGCTTCCTTCTGCTAGCCTTTGGCTGGAGAGACGCCTTTTGACAGAGCAGACTGCACCAGGGAGCCTCTGCGGGATGATTTAAAGGCTCCACAAAGGTACTTGGGCACAATACTGGCATAGGAGGTGGTGCTCCACAGCCCCGGGGCCTGGATTCGGAACTACTGATCCACCGGTGTGGCCTGGAGCGCTGGACCTTCGCGAACGGTGGCTGTTGCGAGTGAGTGGTGGAGTGCCCTTTGTGTGCTGGTCTTGGGGAGCAACGTTAAATGGCACAGCTGTTGGGTACACAGGCGCGGGTGTAGTGGTTCTCTACCCCAGTGCGGGACAAATAGCTCCAGGCTCCCAGTCAGAAGGATCATGAGGACCCCCTTCCACGTTCCCGCAGCACCAGTTCTGCTTACCAAAAGTTACCCATTAAAAGTTTGAGAATAGGTTGAGATCGATTCGGCTCCAGGACCTCTAATCATTCGCTTTACCAGATAAAACTGAGGGGTCTGAGCGCCAGCTATCCTGAGGGAAACTTCAGAGGGGACCAGCTACTAGATGGTTCGATTAGTCTTTCACACCTATACCCAGGTCGACGACCAATTTGCACATCAGGGCTGCTACGGACCTCCATCAGAATTTCCCCTGGCTTCGTCCTGCACAGGCATAGTTCACCATCTTTCGGGTCCTATCACTCACGCTCATGCTCCACCTCCCCGACGGAGCGGGCGAGATGGGCCGTTGGTGTGCCCACCGCTGGAAGTGCAGTGGGATAACACCTTAGGCGGCACGGTTCCATTAGGGTACTTGTTGGCTATCGGTCTTGCGCCTGTATTTAGCCTAAGATGGAGTTTACCACCCACTTTGGGCTGTATTCCCGAGCAACCCAACTCGAAGAAGACCCAATCCCGTGCGCCGGGGGTCGCTACCGGCCTAACACCTTCCGCACTCTCCACACCCGGGCTCTACTCTCTGACTCGGGCCGTACTCTCCAGCACAGGCCGGATGAACTGTAATCATTGACCGGAATGCAATTTTTACAAAAAAGAACATTAGGAAAGTTTGATAAATGGTAGAGGAGGTCATGAAAATCAGTTTGTGCAGGAAAAAGGGTGGGGCTGGACACTACATCATCTCCCAGAAAAGTTTGCTCATGTAGTATTTTTTTTGCCTCTTCATCTGCATCGATTTGCTACACAAAGAAGATTGTCTTCAATATGCCTGCTTCATGATTCAGCACTTCTATGATTGTGTTTAAATTAAACACAGCAATGTCTGACACAAAGAAAACCAACACATGTATTGAACACACATTGGAAGCCCAGCAAATGTTTCTTGTCTGGGGCTTTGCTCCAAACTATGGGGTCCATTAGGACGGCAGACGAATCGCCACCGCCAAGCAGGCGGTGGCGTTCCATCCGCCATCCTTGCCCGTCCGCCACCTTTTTCCCCCACCATATTACAATGGTGGGGGGGCCGTGGCGGACTGGAAGACCGTCCGCCGCTTTTCCGCCGCGGTCGGCTTGTGACCATGGCGGAAAAGCTCAAATAAGGTGGGGGTGTCTATCAGACACCGCCAGCCATATTAGGATGGCCTGAGGGGAATTCCTTTCTGTGGCGGCAATGCCCCCAGTGTGAAGGGGGGTGGGGGGTGCACATGGGGGGTACCTGCGTTTCACAGCACAACATGGCAGGCACTGCGCCGTGCCTGTCATATTGTGCTGTGAAACGCAAAACATGCATTTTTCACATTGCGGCGGCCGGTGCTTTAAGCACCATCCGCCGCAATGTTAAAAATGCAGGATGCACCCGCCACTGTGGCGGGTGCATCCTAATTGGGGGCACTGTTCCTCCGCCCTTGTGGCGGACGGTACCTGCCCCAGACAGGATGGGGGACGGACTTTGTCCGTCCGCCATCCTAATCGACCTCTCAATTGGAGACAAGGCAAATTTGGTGGATCTGGTGGTATTAAAGAGTGCAAACCGGCAAAATATAGACATTATGAAAGCCTGATGTGCGAGGTGTATTTTTGGCATTTACTGCCAATGACTTTTTGGAAATCAATTTAACAAAAATACGTTTCTCTGCTTGATCTAAGTGTCTATCTCACGTTTTAGCTCAGTCCCCTATTTTCTGGAGCCATACCTATATTCACTGTGAGTTTGCTTTATATATGAAAGGCATTATTTCTCAAACTTCCATCAAAACACTTATCCTCTAACATAGTTGTCTACAACAAAAAAAGGAAGCCCAAGACCATGTAGGCATGTACCTCTAAAGCATGTATATCTACTTATTTATAAATTACAAATGTGGTAGTTCTTCTTCAGCGGATAGTATGTGACTGAAAGGGTTAGGCCCATGAGTTCTAAACTGTTTTAGAGTCACACTCTGATGGTTCTTTTTCACAGCGTGATAGTGTAAGGAGGAGAAAAGTCATTAGGGGTATAATCAATGAACAACTAATTCCTCTGGATACATAAAAGTCCACAGACAACTACTTAAGGTTAGTTCATTTCTTACAAAGCCAAAATTAACTGAAGATTGAGACCCCTCCACACTAGTGTATATACAGAGGGATCAGCATAAAGCCAAATCTGTGCATCCAGTTTAGATGGTGCAGCATAAGCAACACCATTAATTCAAGAAGCAGAATACAGAAAATCTGGAAGTATGAGTGCAAATTTCTGTATCCAGGGTTGATGAGTAAAGGCATTAAATCTATCCCAACAATAACACTAAGGGGATATCGCTAAATAAGTATTTCAGGAAAAAGGGTAAAAGGTGTCAGTATGTGGTGTCTTCCTAAGAAGTTTCCGCACGAACAATGGGTCAAGTAGCATAAAGCTACCGAAGACAGAGCACGTTCAGAAATGCTCTCTCTCAAAAGGCAAGAAAGAATTGTCACACTATCCCTACTTCCACCAACCAGTTATTCCCAGGTAGCAATCCCAGGATTATTTCGGATCACGCCATATACCCTGAGTACAGTGCTGAAGGAAATTTTCCATAATGTCAAAGGTGTACCTTCATCGATACAATTTGTCCTTGGTTCCCAGACCGTCTCCTGTGGGAACCTTTTTTTTTTATAATGTATTTATTAAAGATTGCATATTAAATCGCAGCAGGTACACATTACATCAGCATATGCATACACAAAAAAAATGAAGCATATCAGGTTCTGCTGTTTCATCTTAAGGAAGGATAAAAGTTTTGTAAACAACTACTAAAACAGGCTAACGTCAGTACAAGCATGAGGCAAATCTGCCAATCACGGCGTTCTCATACTAAAATAGGATCATTCTGACAAAGATACATGTCATATGAAGTCAATACATAACGTGATGGATAAATCATACATCGCTACATACAGATACAGGTGAGTGTTTAACACATCTATTGACAATGTTTGGCTTGAACGGGGTGCATCATTCATATGTGGTACAATTGCATAGGTATAAGTATAGGGCAAACCCAACACGCCGCTCCAAATCTATACCAACGGGCCATCAGGCTCAGACGGGGGGGACTGCGCTCTATTTCGTGACTATTGCAAGAACGGCTCCCAGATATCCTGCGGCCGCGAGGCAGTAGGCATTAGGTCCCAATATGCACCCAGCTGTGTATGGCCATATGCCACATCTGACAGCCAGTCTTTGAATTTAGGCCTAGTACTGCGCCCCCATTTCATAGCTATTTGACGTTTAGCATATAACAACAAGAGAGCATGCAATTTCCGGCTTTTGGGTTCCGTGTTTGCCACCCATCCTAGGATACCAAGGAGCGGAGAGGGACCATCTTCCCTATGTAGAATTTGATTTATAGCTACAAAGATCTCTGACTAGTACTCAGATAGAGCCGAGCAACTCCAAGCCACATGCATAAAAGTAGCTCCGTCAGCCCCACACTTCCAGCATTTATCATCCTCTCTAATACCCATGCGGTGAAGAGCTAGCGGGGTGCGGTAGAACCTGTGTAGAAATTTAAAGTGGATAAGTCGAAGTCTATAATTTGGGGAGAGTTCCAACAGTTGTCTGCAACAGAATGACCACTGGTCGTGATCTAAGGGTGTCTCCAGTTTTTCATTCCACAGCTGCAGAGATTTAGGCACCACAACAGGGGACTGCTCCTGCATGGAGTTGTATAGGCGTGACACCAGTTTTTTCCGGGATGCCCTCGCCCGTATGGTTTTGAGTGCATTTAGGTGCGGTATCTCCTCTGGGAACTGGTCCCCCATCGCTTTGCATGCAGATTTAAGCTTGTGATATGTGAATGCGTCCCCAAACGACAAAGGTTGGTGTTCCTCCGCAGCCTGCAGTTCCAGAAATCTACCCTCCGGATACAAATCCGCAAATGTGTGCAGTTTAGATCCCGCGACGGATACATCTCCACCGCCTACTTCCAGGCAGGGGAGCATGGGATTCTGTTTGAGGGGAATCGCAGGTGCGTATAACAAGGGCAGGGCAGCACGCCTCTGCAGCTCACGCCATGCCCAGCGAAGCATGTTAGCCGAGTCAATATCTCCTGTTGGCCTAGGAGTTTTACGATATAAAGCAACACTTAAGGGTAGCGGAGCCACCGTGTCCAGCTCTACCGCCACGTGTGCTTGGTAAGGTGTAGGGTACGCCCAAAAGTGCAGATATTGGGCCTGTGCGCACAGCGCGTAGAGTTGCATGTCTGGGGCACCCATGCCCCCCTGTCGCAGCGGTAGTGTTAACAACGCCCACGAGAGTCTAGCCTGGCTCCCAGCCCACACTAAGGACAGCAAATGAGAACGTAGACAGGTGAAAAAGCATTGCGTCAATGGGATGGGGATGTTTGCAAATAGATAGAGGAATTTTGGCAATATGATCATTTTCGCAAGCGCAATTCTACCAGCTAGAGATAGAGGGAGTTTCAACCAAATTGCCACCTTGCCCTTGAGCCAGGACACCGCCCTTCCAAAATTTAGGGTCCAGAGATCTTGGAGATTGCTGCTGATCCAAACACCTAGGTATTTAACCTCATCCGCCTCCCAGCGTAGGGGATAATCTGAATGCACTTCAGAAGTATTGTCAGTCAACGGAAACATTACCGACTTGGACCAATTTATAGTAACCCCTGACAGTCCCCCGAATTTAACAAATTCCCTCAACAATGGATTCAGGTTTTCAGCTGGATTATGCACATACAGAGTGACATCGTCAGCGTAAAGCGAGATCAGCAAGCTGCGTGTACTGAAACTTTTACCTCTAGCGGTATGGTGTTGTCTAATCCTGGCTGCTAATGGCTCCATGGCAATTGCGAATAGCAAGGGGGACAAAGGGCACCCCTGTCTGGTACCTCTGGAAATTGAAAAAGGGTCTGATAGCATTCCATTTACTCTCACCCTGGCCCTGGGAGCAGTATAGAGAAGGCGAATTTGATTTATGAATAACGGGCTGAATCCCATACGTTGCAGTATGGTAAAGAGATACGGCCATTCAAGAGAGACAAATGCCTTTGTGGCATCTAAGAATATGACTGCGGCTTGTACAACTGGGTGCAAGTAATGTAGCACCGAGAATACAGTTCTTAGGTTCTGTGTGGTTGCACGGCCCGGTATGAAACCTGATTGGTCTGGAAGTGCCACCATGGGGAGCAAAGGTTGCAGACGATCTTCTATTATTTTTGCATACATTTTCACGTCTACATTAATCAGGGACAAAGGTCTGTGTGAGTCAAGGTATTTGTCGTCTTTATCTGGTTTTAGCAGTGTTATGACAAGGGCTCCCTCATAGAGTCAGGCAGCGTTCCCACCTCTAGGGCCTCAGCAAATACCTCATGTAGCAGCGGGGCAAGCTCATCCACATATGTTTTATAGAATGCCGCTGTAAGGCCATCTGGCCCTGGGGCCTTGTTGAGCGGTAGAGCTTTGATGGTTTTGGCAATATCCTGGACCGTCACTGGGTGGTCCATATACTGCCTATGTGCACTGTTAAACCATACAAGTGCTATGGACTCTAGATAAGACGCTAGAGCGTCTTGTGGCGCAGCGTGCGAGGACTTATATAAGGTGGAATAATACGAAGTGAACGCCTGTAGTATCTCACTTTGCCCCGTCGTCATGACCCCTGCATTATCAAAAATGGTGTGGACATTCGTGGGTGGTGCGGAGAAGTTTAAAATTCTCGCCAGAGTGCGACTGGGCCTGTCACCTTCACCATACCTTCGTGCCTCAGCCTGTTTACCAAGGAACTTCAGCTCGCGCTGGGCCTCCTCGTCGAAGTCCAACAGTTTAGCTTAAATGTTAGAGGCCGTGTCTGGTGTAGGGTCAGCACAGAAAGATTGTTCAAGTGTTTTGAGCTCCCCTTCTATCCCAGCTATGGTGCTTCTGATGGCCTTTAGAACCCCGGCTTTGTGTGCTATGCATTGACCCCGTATGACCACTTTAAAGGCGTCCCATAGTACTGCTTCAGTAGTCACGGACCCTGCGTTATTAGTGAAGTAGTCTTTTATGTCTTGTCGTATCTCTTCAGTAAAGGCTGCATCTTGAAGTGCATGCGGCGGGAGGCGCCAGGTGAAAGCCCTCGTGGGGGCCCCGGGAATATCTAGCACTAGAAGACAGGGAGCGTGATATAGAGAGGGAGCGGGCCAGAATACCAACATCAACAGTTCAGGTGGGCACATCTTGAGATACTAGCCAAAAATCCAATCTAGACCATGCAGCGTGGTGGGCGGAGACACATGTTCCTAGTCTAGTGTGTGTGTTGCGGGATCTCCATATATCTATTAAAGAGCCTTCATTAAGGATGTCTCTCAATGCCTGGCTGGCCTGTGGGTGTAACTGTCTGGATGTACCCTTTCTGTCTAATGAATCATCCATGACCACATTAAAGTCCCCACCCCAGATGACCGTAGGGCAGTCTAGAATCGTTATTTGCGCCCACACCTCCCTGAAGAACTCTGGGTCGTCCACGTTTGGCCCGTAAACAGCTGCTAATATCAAATTTTTGCCTAGCAGGGTACCATGCAGCACCACATATCTGCCATCCTTATCACTTGTCACCTTGTGTTCCTTCCTGTCAATACCTCTGCGTACAAGTATAGCCACACCTCTGGCATAGTTAGAAAATATAGCTGAGTATGTGGACCCCCATCTGGAATGCTTAAGCCTAGGTGAGGCCGTGGAATTAATGTGCGTTTCTTGTAAGAAACAGATGTCAATGTTGTGTCTTAGTAGATAACTGTGCATCAATCTAGATTTCCTGTTATCATTCAAGCCTCTAATGTTCCATGTTAAAACCTTCGTTACACCCATTGCATTACGTCGAAAGTAGTAAGTGTGTATACTGATTGACTCATATTAGAATGCCGTACTTTAAAACAGACACGTCTGACCATGCAGCACCAACAACTCGCCAACCTTCCCCTTTCCCCTAATCACCCGCCGCCCACACCAACCCCCCAATTAGGTTGTGTCAGAACCCCCCCTAACACGCCAAAGGCGTTAGAACAGTAGAAATGCTGAATTGCGGGAGACACCCCTCGGAGGCGCGGCATCTCGAGCGTACACCCCTGCTTTCACAGGGTAGCTGCACTATTTGAAGCTCTATGTCCACTATGAGGAGCGAGATCACGACCAATCAGCTAGGACAACGGTCAACTTCAAAACCATGCATTGTAAGACAGGAATATAATCAGTTAAATAATTCAAAATTGGACAGCATTGTCAACAGTATATACAGTAGTGAAGGTAGATCAACATAGTTAGTAGGTCCAGTCTTATAATATCAGCAAGAGGTGAACTTTACCCAGAGGGGACAGCACACTAGGACAGTCCAACTTCAATCATTGTCACTCATTAGGTTATCCCCCACCACCTCAGCGGGAGATCTCCTCTTGGATCTGGGCCCACATATGTGTTTTGCAAATTTAGGAGCAGATTTGGCATCTAGGAAGTGGTGGGCCGTGCCCTCGTGCATAACCCTTAGTTTTGCCGGGTATAAGAGGGAGTATGGGATCTCAGCCTGGAGCAGCATCCGCTTGGCTGGCAGAAACTCTTTGCCGGCCGCTTGCACCAGTGGCGTGAAATCCGGATGGAAAGAAATGTTATTCCCTTTGTGCGTTATTTTCCCTTTCTCCCTTGCCAAACACAATATTAAGTCTCTATCCTGGTAGTTGAGCAGTTTCACCAGAATTGGTCTAGGTGGGGCCCCTACTGGAGGTTACTTCCCCAGTGTTCTGTGCGCTCGTTCCACCGTGAACACCGGAGACAGGCTAGGGTCAAAGATATCATGTAGACTTCCATTTTCCCCATCGCTGTGGTCTCCGGGATCCCGGTGACTCGAATATTACATCTTCGAGAGCGCGGCTCTAAATCGTCCACCTTTGCGTAGAGAGTCTCGATTTTTTTCTCCATGTTAGTAATGTGCGTTTTGGTCTCTTGCTGGAATTCACTGCACTCCGTGTGTCGGTTTTCGAAACTGTCCAGCCGAAATTCATGCGTGGCAACCTGTGAGCGCACAGTGTACAATTGGGCCCCCATGGCATCCAGTTTGGTGTCTATACTTTTGAGGCTTGAACGTACCTCAAGCAGGAGTGCGGCGACATTGATTTCTGGAGGAGCCTCCTGTGACGACCCCCCTGCAGCCATGAGTTCTTGTTCCGCTTGTTTGGATTGTCGTTTTTGTTCTAATGTGAGCTTCGGCTGGCGGGGGTCACCTTTACCCATGACGCGGCAATCAGGCCAAATCCTCAGCAAGTTCGACCACACAGTGTCGTATGGCCTAAGGATGTGGAGTGGGCACGGCGCAGTACAGGCGCCACAAGGCGGGCAGACACCTCCCTGCATTCACCGGCGGCGCCCTCTCGTGTGCTAAAGGGCACCCAACTAGGAGGTGAGCTGGATAGCGTCAGATCCCCTGGATGTCCCCACAGATCATGCAACAGTTGGGCCTTGTAGGAGGAGGATTACTGCGCATGGGAAAGCTCCGAGGCCATGGGCGCGCACCCGGTGAATTTATTGCCGCTTGCGTTAGCGAGGCTCTGGGCACCGGTCCGACTGGGTGCATGCACCGCGGCGTGGATGCCGGCGACTCCGAGTCGCACGAGGCAAGAGTCACGTGGTAGAAACAGGTATTGCCCCACTTTGCTAGGGCAGAGGTGGACGCCGTCAGTAGCTCCAACACCCAGTCACCACGACAGCCCGACCAGGTGCAACGCAAATGTCCCCCCGACCTCACACGCACGATGCGGGTCATAGGTGCCCACTGCTACCTTTTCTGCTCAGCGGCAGGACTATTCTGCTCTCGATGCAGTCTCTTAATGGTCAATAGCCGCAGCCTGGCCGCTCGTGTTTTGGCGATCGTAGCGAGACAGCCCAATTGAAGATGGCGGCTCGTCCCACTGCCGAGTTCACCGGGCCAGCCGTTTAATCTAAAAGGGGATGAAATAATGCCACATGGAGGATTGTTGCAGAGGAGGCAACCCCAGTATAAGCAGCGACCTTACCCCACCTCCTTGCGTGTGGGCCCAGGGTTGTTTCCTGTTTCTCCACCTCACAATCGGCCAGGCCTGTGCGTCCCTGATCTCAGTTGATTCTAGGCACCCGGGCGTGCCCTCCGGCGCCTCCGGACCCCAATACGTCTTTGCCTCGGTCCAGTCAGCCGGAGTCTGTAGATTCTGCAGCACTCGTGTCTGGGCTATAAAACTTGGGCCTATTGTGCCTCAGTCCATGCGGAGTTAGTAGAGATCTTAATCGGGCATGTGGCACACAAAACAGCTAGGACTATTTCAGGATTTATGAAGCAGCCGGCGGAGCTCGCAAGTTAGGTGGCCATTTCGCAGCTCGTTTGGCCATGCCCCCCGTCTAGTGCGGGAACCTTAATGACCTTCTTTATTGATTCAAGCCACTATATTGTATCTTTTTTCCTCTTTGCCTGACTAGTAAAAACAAAGACATTTATCTTTGTGAGCACTTCTTCAACTGCAAGACAAAACGTGAGAACGAAAAAATTCCACAGCACACAAGAAACAAGGGTAAGTGGTGATATTGGATGCCCTCCTCGACTGAAGCAGGCAATTGCAGACGTACCTAACAATCTCTCACTTCCATACTATCAACATACTCATACAACAAATAAGCACACGCATTCACTGTATAATCCCCTTTGGACAAATCTACATACATAAAGTGACTATGTTGTTCTATTGACCCTTTTCAGATCCTAATGTACCCTCTTTGAAAGAAGCAGTGGTGGGTGTGGATGTCCCATGTACCCCCACTCCATGTTCCTCAACCTAATGTGACTTACAATTGACTCAATGATGACTACAGGAATTACTATGATTACCCCTGCAATGAGTGTACCTATAATACATTTGTGCCTATGATTCAAATTTCCAGACTCCATTTTCAAAAGTAAAGTTTAATTACAGTTTGTAAGAGGATCAACACACAGGGTCTCTTTCCTCCACTTCTTATTCATGAGTAGCAAAGTCTCTCAAACAACTTTCGTTTGAAACCTGGGTAGACCCTTTTCACAGTCTCTTGTGCACTTTATACACAGCTTGGAAGACTTCCCCAGTCCTCCTTTTTCTTCTGGATGAAAATCTCTATATTTATTCTTCTTCCACTCCGGCCTAGGTTATCTTCTTTCAAGCAAATAATTTGCAGTTCAGAGTTCAATTTTCATCCCTTATAAGATCAAAGCCACTCTCCTCAATGACTAGTTGTAACAGTTCAGCTCTCAATGCTGCAATCTCTTTAAGAGACTGTGGTGCTCCAAAGCTTGAACATTCGATGTATTACACAATCGGAGTCTGTAAGCCACTCAACCTGGGTGGGAAATGTACAGTTAATGACAGAAGTGCATTAGCTTTGATTCCAGGAACTAATCTCAGCAAGATCTCGATAATCAGTATTGAAGTCTCAGACCTCGCTCTCTCTGTCATTGGTAGAGAGGAATATCTACGGCACAGCACACAAACTCACCTGGATCATCTCACACCTTCTGTGCTCTGTTCTGGCGCACTCAAATCAGACTCCAAAGATTCGCCTGTTGGTGCAAGCTTTCTTTCAGATGAAAGTTTCAGATTCCTCCTCCTCTGTCTTGCAGGTCATATTTCGTCTGTGGCATCCTTCTTCCTCAATTGCATGCGACCAACTATCAAACCAGTCTCTTTTGCTGAGTCATACTCTATACCACTTGCAATGTTACCATCTCCCTCAGAGTGTTTACCTGGGTCTTGTGTAGCTTGAACCCCCTCAGATCGACCTGGTGTGCTTCCAGTCTCTTCAGGTACTTCTACACCTTGGCTTCTCCCCTCCAGTGACCCCTCGCACATGGCTGGAAGGACATCTGGGAGAGGAGCTGCTTCACCAGAAGGACCTGTGACTCTTCGGGTATGAGAGGCAGTTCGGTACTCAGCCTCACTTCAGAGCAATTTTAGTCACCAGTATCACTTGGTACGGTCCCCGCCACTGAGAGTCAAGACAGTTTTTCCTCATGTGTTTTTTTAGGAGAACGCAATCCCTGGGTTCAGGTAGTGGCAAAGATCTTTTGAGGCCTTTGCAGTTGCTGCTTCAACCTGATGAGAATCAGAACAAACTAGTAGTGGAGGACCAAATCATCTGTGATATTTATTAATGCAGTATCAGGCACAACAGGCAAATGCTTTGCTCTTCCCATTAGTGTCTCATGAGGAGAAAACCCAGTTCTCCTGTCAGGAATGCTGTGCAGACTCATAAACACCAAAGGCAACACATAAGGCCATTTTAACGATGTCAAAGCACAAACTTTAGCCAACCTTGCTTTCAAAGTCCGGTTGACCTGCTCCACCATTCCAGATGCTCTGGTCTGTAACTACAATGCAGTCTTTGGTCTACAGTCAAGGCGGTGCACAGCAATTTCATGATCTCGTTCTGAAAGTGTATACCTCTATGTAGTTGGAAATCCGAATCTAGGAATGAGTTCTCTGAGCAACAACTTCGCTATTGTGAGACTATCACACCTTCTAGTCGGGCACGCTTCAACCCATCGAGAAAAGATGCACACAACTAGGATGTATCTCAATCCATTACACACAGGCATCTTGACAAAAGCCATTTGGATCCGATAAAAGGGATCTCCAGATCTGCCAATGTGACTCAAAGCAACAACAGTCTTCACAGCATTCATTTGTTGACATGTGATGCACCAATGACACACAGCATCCGCAATAACGCTAAACCTCAAATTGAACCATGTCTGTCTGAAAAATCTCACCATTACATCCATAGCTAAATGAGCAGCTCCATGAATCTGCCTTGCCGTTGGGTTTAACAAACAGTCTGGTAATAATGCCCTGCCATCAACTGACACTGAAAGATCATTTTCTCATATCTCACAACCTGGTCTGATCCAACCTGCTTGCTCCTTGTCTAAGGTCTCCATTTTCAAACGTCTCATTTCATCCCATGTGTCAGCAACAGCTAGCATTATGCTGAGTTCGGTCAGCTCCCTACTCTCGCCAGTATATTCCTAATCGAAAACACATGCATGAATAGCACAAATATGCGCAATTTAATCTGCGTACCTGTTTCCTATTGTGACAAAATCATTTACCCTTCCATGGGCTAAGTACTTAACAACAGCCACTTCCCTTTGCAATTGCAAAGCTTCCAGCAGTTGTCTTATATATATTCCCCATTCCTAACCGGGGATCCTGATGATGTTAGGAACCCTCTCTGCGACCATAGCTGTCCAAAGTCATGGACCAAACCAAAACCATTCTGGCTATTGGTATAGATGGTGACTTGGATCTCCTCTGAAACTCGACATACACTTGCACTGGTCAGGGCAATGATTTTGGCCACTTGTGTGGAGTGTACTCCCTGTAAACAATCAGCTTCCACCACTCTCGAAATGGTACAGACAGCAAACTCTGCTCTCATATTTCCTTCATCGTCTCTTAGGCATGAAGCATCAACAAAATGGACTTCATTGGAATCAGACAATGGCTCATCGACAATGTCAGGTCTTGGTTTTGTGCAGAGCTAAGTGACATCTAGACAGTAATGGTCTTCACAATCTTCTCCATCAGCATTTGGAATAGTTAACAGGGTAGCAGGATTTAACAAAGAACATCTCTTCAGGGTAACAATTTCAGCAGCGAGTAATACCTGCACATATCTTGCCAACCTGTTATTTGTCAAATGCTGTGTTTTGGTTCTCCTCATCAGGAGCTCAAATGAATGTGGTAAATATCCTGTAAGAGGATAACCCATCATAATGCTTTCACATCGTTCAATTCTGGCACTGGTTGCATTAACGGATTTGAGACATCTGGGCAACGCTGAAGCTACAGGACCTAATGTAGCTGAGAAGAAGCCCAATGGTCTACAGGTACCTCCATGTGTCTGGGGGAGTACAGATAGAGAGCAACCATCTTGTTCATGGCAAAACAATGAGAATGCTTTGCCCTAATCAAGCATTCCTAAAACTGGAGTGTGGCACAGGCACTCTCTCAACTCCAGGAAGGCAAGCAAACAGTTGATATCCCAAGGTACCAGATCACACACATCCTTGTGGGTCAGCAGTTGCAATGGCTTCGCCATGAAGGAGAAGTTAGGAATCCACTGTCAGCAGTAGCCAATCATGCCAAAGAACATTCTGACCACTTTCTGTGTATTGGGGTGATTCATATTCATAATTGCCCCCACTCTCTCCAGCGACACATTTCGCTTGCCTTTTTCAATTCAATGACCCAAATACTGCACTTCATTAAGGCAATACTGAAGCTTACTCAGCGACACTTTATGCCCATTGTCAGCTAGATGATTCAGTAAGGCGATAGTATCATCCGTGCAAGTGTCCCACATCTCAGACGCAATGAGGAGTTCATCAATGTACTAGAGTAGCACTGAATTCTGGGGCACTATCAAGCTCTCAAGGTTCTCTTTCAAGACCTGGTTAAATATGGATGGACTATCAGTATGCCCTTGTGGGATACCGCACCACGTTAAGACACGATTCTCCAGACGGAAAGCAAATAAAAATTGGCTTTGCTCATGCAATGGGATGGAGTAAAATGCCTGGCAGTGGTCAATCACTGTGAACCACTCTGCTTTATAAGGAATTTGGAACAAGATCACAGATGGAGTTGGTACCACGGGACAACATGGAATCACGATGTTATTGACCTTTCTCAGGTCCTGGGCAATGCAATATTTCCCACTCTGCTTCGCAAACCCCATGATAGAAGAATTACATTGACTTTCCATGATTTCCTTATGGATGCCCTGCACAATCATAGACTTATTACAGGTGTAATTCCTGCTACCGTTTCTGGGGTCAGGTTGTACTGAGACGTTCTCTGGATCTCTGCATTCAGCTTATCCTATATGCGAACTGGCTCGACTCCTTGAATCAGTCTGATTTCTTCCCCTGAGAAGCCCCATACCACTGGAGATACTGTGTCTCTGAGATCCAGGGACATGTTTTCCACTATCAGTAAAGTGAACAAAGTAGCAAAAAAATTCTGATTTGCCAGTTTAAAGGCACAATCCTTATTATATGCATTTATCACTTTTGTAGCATCCCTGGCATATGCCATGCAGCGCCAATCTGACAACCCGTTAGAGGTGTGCAGAATTCCTTAATTATTTCTCACAAACTTTGGAAAATTCCATGGAAGTTTCACAATATTATTCTCTTGTGGCAAAATGTGGGTTAGCAGTATCTTTGGAGACTTATTTTAAACCACTACACAATGTGAAACAGTCATGTATGATACTAGCAGGAGTCTGGTTTGAGCACAAAAAGGTCTCTAGATCTTTCTTTCTTTCCGGATATCAACGCTGATATCTGTCATGTCATTCTTCGGCAAGGTGCCCTGTGGAATTGCATGATGGGAAATGTTGGGAAATTTCGTGTAATGTGAAATTCTGTTAATTGCTGCATGTCGCTGACTTAATTAAATTTCACCCTGGCTCAATAAGTAAACAAATTACTCATGTATTCTTTATTTCTTGTTTTTTCTCCCAATGGAAAACGATTTCCAGGTAAAGAAATCCAAAAGAAATCCAAATGCCTATACACCAGAGGAACTAGGATGATTGAGGCGCTTTCCCAAAGTCTCTGAACAACTTTTGTCGCTTTCAATTAACCCGGAAACTGTGGATGTGCACTACATTGGCAATAGAATGTTCCACAAATGTTGCTACCCGCGAGCATGGCAGAGAATCTTGCATCTGGCGAATTTTGGGCAACCAAAAAGTTCTATCTGCGCCCTTTCAAAAAAGGATTTAAATATCACTGCCAAAATGCAAGACAAATATGTCTGTATCACAAAAAAGTGGTACCTTTTCACAGCAACGTTAAACAAACATTTTACTTTTGACTGGGAACGTAGCAGCACTTGTATCTAAAGTAAGCAAAATAATGTAACACACTAACATACACAAAGCAACATAAAGCTATTAAAATGTAATCAGCGTGCTTAATTTGAGCTGGTAGTTAAAGGTGGAGCCCATCAGCACCCATGTTTGGGGACAGACACATATTTTCAATAATCAGACTTTAATGCACAGCAAAAGGGAGAAAAACAAAAAAGAGGAAAGAAGGAAGAAGACGAAGAAGGAAATTAAGTGACATAGAAAGAAAGCAGAGATAAAAAGGACCTGCAAGAGTGAGATATGGGGGAAGGAAGCGTGTAGTGGTGGATGAAAGGTGTATGAGGTTGAATTAAAACTACTAAGACTTGGTATTTGGCATCTTGAACTTTTAAAGTGCTGGCCATGGGCTTGTCAGCAAAACATTGGGCCCCAGCACTTTTTCTTTCACAAATTAAGAACTGAGAACAGCACAACAATACAGTCAAAATAGAACCTAGTACAACAACCATAGTACGAGACATCACATTGCACTAATGTAATAAAGCAGCAAAAAAAACACAGGTGCTCAATAATCAACAGAACGAATCCCTACAACAACAAAATGCCACACAAGAAATTTGCACAAACATTTTTGCCACACTCTATACCTCAAGAAACCATCTTTCAATGTGAGGTAGTAAATGTTGTGCAACAAGCACTTACTACCTTTACTTACCATCAAGGACATGAAAGACCGCCAATATTTAAATAGTCTACCCCAGTGTTCTGAGGCTCGTGCAGGCACTATGTGTAGTATACAGGGCCACACCGCCTCCATATCGGAATAGCTCTTGAAGTATTATTCTTGGCACATTCATGAAACTAAAGCGCAATAGACCCAACTCAGTCTCTAATGCTGACTGTAAGTGACATGCCTGGAAGGAGGGATGGGTGGGGGGTAGTTTTGAAGGGTTAGAATTGGTTCAATGTCAGTGCCAGTACCGAACTGACCATCAACAACTCTAGCACCTAATGAGATCACTGGGTGGGGAGAGGAGCAGGGCAACCATATGTATGGGTTAGTTTGTATAATTGTGTTATCCAGGATGGCAATCTTGCTCATTTCATTGTATGTATTTTACTATGAATCTATTGCAGAATACATGTATACAGGCCTGTAAACTTCAATACATTTTGTTTTAAAAAAGAAAAAAATGAAAGACTGCCTGTAAACAATATTTTGTGATCTGACTCAAGGAACTCATATTAGGTTTATTAAACTATTCTGAATGAGTTGTTAACTATAGCAGTATATGTAAATCTTCTAGATCTATGTGTAATTATTAGATTGTGCACTCACTTGATAAGCTTTAAAATGCATTGAGATAGATGGATTGTAGCTAAAGTTATGCATGAGCAAACGCACTTCCTTCTTGACAGTTATAAAGACACTTTTGATTATTCATTATTGCTTGCAAACTTCATATTTCTCAGATTATAGATTATTCACAGTTACATATCTATTTTATTTAGTGTGTCTTCTTAAAACGGTTAATCTCCTTTACCACTCCTGAGTATGGATTTTTTATAATCTCCTCAACAATCTCCTCATAATGCGGGGTGATGGAGATAAAAAGAAAATCATGTTGATTTTAAGGCACTCGCTTTTTGAGCAAAAATGCATTTACAAGAAATTTCTGTTGATTGTTAAATTCAATCTTCTTCGCTTTTTTGATGATCTAGCTGCTACAGTTTCAAGACCTGAAGAAGTAATTAGCATGGGATAATTTAAAGTATGCAAATGCGTGTTTAGGTATTTGAAGGTAAATCACAAGCAGTAATTAGACAGTGTATAGAGCTGGAAAAAAAGCAAAGTCTGCCTTGTTTACCTTTTGCCAAAGCAACAAAAAAGCAATGCCAATTAAAGTAATTGACAAAAAGAGTGTCACTTCTAAAGGTAGAACGGCATTTACGCTTGTCTTAAATTTACGACTTTCTGAGTGGTCTAAAAAGCATTTTTGAGATTTGCCATGTGTACAGCTGCTTTTAAACCTTACACTTAGAAGAGATTCTATGTATACTCTCTCTCAATGTAAGAGTAAGCAAAGATAGTGATTTGCAGTTTATTGTTGTATCCCTTTCACAAACTCAGAAAAAGTGATTTTCTTTGTGGTGAAACCAATTCCAAAACACCCTCAAAAACATTGAGGCCCCGATTCACAAAGGTAACTTACACTTTTGAGTAAATTACACTTTTGTGTATGTTTACTACTTTTTGGCTATTCACAAAATCCGAGTGTAACTTTATTCCAAAAGTGTAACTCACATGCTTCTATCAAACTGAAGGAACTTGGGAGCTATACCCTTTTGAATAAGTTAGACTTTTGAGTAAGTTTACTACCTATTGGCTATTCAGAAAATTGTACTGTAAATTTACGCCAATAGTGAAGCTTACACTCGGATTGTTTGAACAGCTTAAATTAGTAATTGAACTCAAAAGTGTAAATTGCTCAAAAGTGAATGTTACCTTTGTGAATCCGGCTATGAGAGTGATGTCTTTCCCACCCTCTAAATATACTTAAGTCAACATTTTGATGGGTTGAAAGTACAAGTGTTTGCAAGGCAAGAAACTAACTCAAAAATCATTGGGATTTCCACTATGTTCCAACATCGAGCCCTGAGTGAATCTAAGGTAAATGGGAAATCATTGTGCCCGTTATCCATGGATCCAAGGGTCCTTGTGCTACTGTACACTTCAGGGTTATGACAATGGTCTCTTATTTAATGTTTACCTCTCATGGGGTAGCCATGCTGAGCAGAGAAGGCATACTTAGGAATCTGCTGTAGGTTTAGAATGTCAAACACACTTAAGATGCATTAACTTGAATGTCAAGTCATTGTTCATGTTTTAACAAAAATAAATTGAATGATGGCTTTATTATGGGATTTAATAGTTCATTATAAAGTGCAATTTCATAACTAAATATTTTCATCCAAAAGGGGGACGACCTGTCTCTATGTAGGAAATAACAAACCATACTTGCATGTGCATGCTCAAAGCACTGCAAAAAGGGAGTATCAACATCTGCATTTTCTACATGCAGGTCGGGGTGAGCAGGTCAAAATTGTCTGAGAGCCATCTTAGTTCGGTTTTAATTGATTGTTGGTGTGAATTTAAGCAGCACCAGAACAGATGGAGTGCCACCTGGGCAATAATTCTTACGGTTGGCTGATGTTTGGAGTCTGAGCACCTGACAACAATTTACTGCCAATGTAGCATTTATGACCCTTGATTGTGTAGCGGCATCTGTGAGTATACCACAACCTAAATTGACTTCACAAGCCAGTGGAAAGAGTCTGCACAAATACAGCATTCAGTCCAGCAAGAGTGAAAGTCTCAGATCGTGGTGCACATGATGAAATCTTTGGGGTTCAAATGGTACATCAAGGTCTAAGTAGGGGGTTATAGGGACACCTAAACAAGTGACATGGTCACAGGGACAAAATAGATCATATTAGGAAGGAGAGAGAGAGAGAGGGAGTAGACTGTGGTTTGCCCTGCACATTTCATGATCTCACCCTACTGTGCTCACACTCTTTTTTTTGTTTGCATGTCTTTTATTGCAAATTTTGTGTGAGATTACAATACAAAACAGTATTCCTACACAGGATAATTATATATTGTCCCGTTCCCTTCCATTGTACATAATAAAGAAAAGTATATGATTGTAAAAACAGGAATCATTGATGCATAAATACATATGTTCAACAACCGTTCGCCGAGATAACAGTGTCTTCCATACAATGTCTGAAAACCAAAAATTCGGTATTAGGGTACATTTTCCAGAGGAAAAAGAAGGTTCAGGAATGAGCGAGGTCCATTTGAAACCAAAGAGGATTATATCTAGCAATCCGATGGAGGTATGCACTAGTTGGTAGGCGCCACCTCAATCAGGAAGAACCGCACATCATAAAGGGGGTGGTCTGAACAGAGTGCTGCAGTACGTCCGGTCATGTGCGTCACCCGTCAATGTCCCCATTCCTAAGGTGCATCACCCCTTCCGTTCCCAGAAGTAGCGCACCCATCCCTCGGGATTGCCACATCAGTGTGTTTAAGTCTGTGCCCACAAACGCTGGGAGTGTCCCAGGAGAATTTGTATGTCATATGATATTCAATACCTTATGTGTGATGAATTGAACGTGAAACGTTAACTTTTGAAACAGGAACTGAGAACACAAGGGAAAGAAAAAAAACTTGCAAATCAAATAATAACTAAAATAGACTAGGATGGGCACGTGTGGCAGTCTTTCCTCGGTGTGAGTCGTTGTGAGTGAGGTGCACTGGCGCCGGGGGGGGGGGGAGGCAGCCGGAGAGAAGGGAAGTTCCACAAAGTTCCAGCCTCAGTGAGGGCATAGGAGGGAAGTACGCGTGCAAGGGGAGGAAGGAATGAGGGGGGTAGAGGGATGGGGAGAGTGGGAGGGGGGAGGGGCCCACTTAGGGGGGGTCAGAGGGGACAGCCATGTTCTCCGTTCTGGTGCCACAGAGGTCTAGTTCCATCAGGACACGGCCGATGCACACTCCAGGCATGCTGCGACAGCGCACCTTCTCTCTTTAAGGTGCATATGTAGGAGTTCTATTCGGGTAAGCCTCCAAAGGAGGCGTCAGTGTCAAAGTAGTAAGCAAAGGGGGAATGTGCCTACGTAATACCACCTTGCAGGCACGCTTGGTGAAAAGGGGTCAGTACGTCATCCCAGGCCCGGGCTACGGGGTACGCCCGGAGCCCCGCCGTTTCTTCCCTGTGTAAAGCTACACTCTCCGCTCGCGCCCAATTATCAAAGGAGTGACGCCAGTGTATTGCTTGAGGGGGCTTACTGTTCTTCCGTCGCTTAGTGATAAGCCTTTTCGCTGTAATTAAACCAAGATCCCAAAATCTGGCCGGAACTTAAGTCTGTTTCGTTCGTTTGTAAAGGCCCAATAGGCATGTCTCCCATGTGTGTTGTAAACCACCCCCGTCCCTGCAGCCAGGGAGGTCGTTACCGCTATCCAGTAGCCCTGTAAGTGAGAGCAAGACCAGAGCATATGTAGCAAGTCGGCATCCACCAGACCGCATCTAGGGCATGCCGTCGTCGTCAGTCCGAAATATCGGTTTATCTTGTCTGGGGAAAAGTACGCGCGGTGTGTAATATAGTATTGTATGATTTTGAAACGGGAATTACGTGGGATCTGGAGTGCTGCTGCCAATACCGCCGCCCACTCCTTGTCAGACCACTCCCGCCCCCTATCCTCTGACCACTTGTCTCGTAGACGTTGGGAGGAAAACTGCGTATGTATGTGCAAGGCTTGCGCCAGCCAATGTACCACGTGAGATCCGTTCCCCATAACATGTAAATACTGAATCAATAGATGGGTCGGCAATTCCACTGTCAGATCGCCCCAGGCTCGTGTTAGAGTGTGTATGAGCGCTGGATGTGTCAGGAACTGTCCCGCCGGCAGCCCCGCATCCGTAGCCAGCGCCTCGAACGGAAGTAAGGCACCCTCCGCAAATAGGTCCCCCAGTGTTTCCAGATCTGCCTGTGTCCAGCTGCTCAAAGACGCTTCCGCAAGCACTCCGTCCTCCCAGGGAGTCCCCAGCAATGGCAGGTTTGGAGCGTACGGTTTTGTGGAGCTCGTGAGTTTCAAACTTCTAATTTAACACTTCCGCGCCACCGCCAGGTGTAACTGCTCTGGGCAGCGGGTTTTAGCCAATGGATTAAAATGGGCATGTATCTGAGCTGTTGACATGATCGTGGTGTCCGTGGCCGTGTCCCCCAGATTTTTCCCACTTAACCAGTAGGTCACCCACTGCAGCTGCGCGGCTGAATAATAAAGTTCGTGGTTGGGGACTGCCAGTCCCCCAGCTTCTGTAGAGCGTCTTCAGCGCAACCCTGGGCCGTCCTGCGTTCCATATCAATTTTCTGATCAACGTCTCCAATTCGCGGAATATTCGGGCTGGGACGTAAACAGGAAGATTAGCGTAAAAATACAGCAGTCTGGGCAGTATTATCAATTTTGTTAGAGCGATTCGGCTTGGAACATTAAGCAGAAGTGAGTTCCAGAAGGCTACCTGCGCCCTAAGGGAGGAGATTGCCTTTACCAGGTTACCTTCTAAAACGTCAGTGGGGTTTCGGTACATGTAGATCCCGAGATAGCGGAAAGTTGCCGTATACCATACAAGCCGTTCCTCTACGACCGTAATAGCGCACTCCGGCGTGGCAGCGTCGAAGGAGTAAACCCCAGACTTCGCCCAATTTACCTTAAGTCCCGACATCTCTCCAAATGTACGGAAAATGCCCGTGAGCGCCGGGGGAAAGCAAGTCAGGTCTCTGATGTAAAGTAATAAATCATCTATGAACTATGAACGTCCTGTTTGATCTGGGGATTGTATATTTGTCCAACCTGTATTTTTAAAATATTTGTAACCTTGTTTTTGTTTTATGAATCATGTTAATATGTATTTTATATGTGTTGGCTTTATGGCAAAAATGTCGAATAAAAGCTTTACAAACAAACATAATAAATCATCAGCATATAGCAACACCGCATGAGTTCCATCGGCTAAGGGAATGCCCCAGTCGGCCCCGGAGGCTCGAAGTTGGGCTGCCAAAGGCTCCATCACGAGAGCAAAGATCAGAGGGGAGAGGGGGCACCCCTGCCTGGTTCCCCTGCACACACTAATAAGGTTGGAGAGAAGCCCACCTGTACGAACTCGGACTGTGGGTCTCTGGTACAGGAGTTCCACCATCTGGAGGAAGTCGTCGCCCAAATCATACTTCCGCAGCACCGATATCAGGTAGAGCCACTCCACAGTGTCTAACGCCTTCTCGAGATCGAGCATCAGGCATCCCGAGCAAGGCCATCGATGTGCGGCTAGTCTCTGCACCCTAAACAGCCGTCTAATGTTATACGACGTGCTGCGAGTCGGCACGAAGCCGTTTTGGTCAGCGTGAACAAGGGTGGACAACAAGGGCGCCAATCGCTGGACCAGCGCAGATGCCAAGATCTTGTAGTCAGTGTTAAGGAGAGCCAATGGTCTATACGAGCCCATATTGGTCTCGTCTCTGCCCGGCTTCAGGAGTGACACCAAGGTCGCCTCGTTTAGGGTAGGAGGGAGAGCAGAGTCAGCAATTGCCGCCCCAAACATACGCAGCAGTTCAGGTATTATTATAATAGAGTAGGTTTTATAGAACTCCGCAGGCAGCCCGTCTGGCCCTGGGGATTTACCATTGGAAAGGGAAAAGATAACCGTATGGAGTTCCTCCGACGTGAGCGGCGCTCCAAGCTCATCGCTCTGCGCGTCATTTATTTCCTGCAGGGGTAGGTTTAACAAATACACAGTTATGTCAGCCATGGGGACCCACAGGCGAGAACTGTAGAGACCCTCGTAATGTGTTGTGAAGGCTTCATGTATGGCCCTTTGTGTGTTTACAGTAGCGCCTTGAGTAGTGCAGATGGATGTCACTGGGGGGGTCTGGGTGTCACGCCTGATTAATCACGAAAGTAATTTACCTGGCTTATCCCCAAATTGGTGGGTGCGTGCCGAATGGGCAGCATAGTTTAGATTCTTCAGCCTTTCGAGCAATTGCGTGTGCCGTTCCCTAGCTGCTAATAATGCCTCATCATTTCCCTCTATCGCCTCGTGCTCCCCCTCCAGCATTTCAGATTCGACTCGCGTGAGTTCTCCCTCTATTTGCTTCCGCATGCCCGCTTGTGTGCCCAAACAGTGTCCTCTCGTGACCACTTTAAATGCGTCCCACTCTATCTGTGGAGTGGAGGCAGTATGATTGTTGTCCTCAAAGTATTGCAGAAGGCGTGTCGACAGTGCATTCTGAATGAGGCATCCAGTAGCATGTCAGGTTGGAGTCTCCATGTGGGCACAGGTGGATGTGGCCTCTCCCAGGCTAAGTCTAGGATGTGGGGGTTATGGTCGGAATGGGTACGGCCCAAATAGTGAGTGTCCGTTACATGAGGGAGCAGGTCGCTTGTCAGCATGTATCTGTCTAACCTGACATGTAACGTATGGGCGCCCGAATAATAAGAATATACCCTTGTATGTGGGTTGCGGCCGCTCCAGGCGTCATGTAAATCCCATTGTGTCGCCCAGTCCGTGAGCGCCTTCCTAGCTCCGTGTGCAGGCGCACTGGCCAGGGGGGGAATGACCGGTCCATGTCAGTGTCTAAAACACAATTGTAGTCACCTGCCAGTAACAATGGGACACCATGCCAGGGAGCCAATTCCTTTGACAGTCGTGTGAAAAAGTGGCTCTGTTTGGTATTGGGGGCGTAGAGGGAAGCAAGGACTACCAACTGCCCATTGTGAGTGCAAAGGGGACCCCTGGGCGTAACCAGATCAGTGTCCCTCGGGCATAGGCTGAAAACCCTGTAGCATACAACTACCCTCTCCATCTACGGTGTAATGTTTGCGTCTCCGGACCAGTGAAGTGGGTCTCCTGCAATAATGCTATATGTATACCGTGTCGTCTGAGATATGAATATATTTGGTAACGGTGGGATGGAGTGTGCATTCCGCGCACGTTCCATGTGCAGAATTTAATCACAGCCATGGTAAAATCAGTCTGACCTCACCCCTCCCGCCCACCTCCCACCAGCAGCCAGCACACCCTCTCGGCGAGTCAAACATCCACACTCATCTTCAAAAGATCGTCGCACACAAATGCTATATTGAAGGAGAATATAGGGGGGAAAAGATGGGTTAAACAACACTAAAAATAAAGCAAGCAAGAATACAATGCCAAAAGGACAACAGCAGAACATGTTATCGTCCAAACGCTCAAATGAGCTTAAGAAACCATACATTCAGGGGGGGTCGCTGAGTGTTTGGCTTGTCTGTAACAGGTACATTGTCCGGACAGGTGAAGGGTGCCTCCCCCACACAGGCACACCATATCGATCGGCCCCGCTGCAGCAAATGTTCTCCCAACGTGAAGTCCCAAGTCCCCCACGGTCGGCGTGTCGCAGCGTGACAGTTCCCTCTGAGAAAATCCCAGCGCGTCACTCACCTCCGGGGATCGAGCCACCCCCGTATTGCCGCACCACAGCCAGCTGGCAAAGCTGGTATTTGCGCGTTGACTGGACTCGTCCCGTGGCAGTTGCAGTGTCATGCCGGCTACACCCGGCCACCTCTCATGATCAGGGAAGTCTCACCAGCATCCCTGCGGCTCCCTGGGAGAACAGGGTCCCAGGGGAATCATAAGAGGCCACTGCAACCATCTGAGGGGGTAGTTGCGTTAGGATGACGTCAATGAATAAGGTCAGCAGTTTGTGGGGTGACATCCGGTAAGTCCATTGATACTTGCGAGTCTGGTAGGCCATATATATGGTCATCATCACTTGTGAGGCCGCGGGGACTGGCCTCCAGAGCGGGGTCCGCTTCCAAGGAGCGCGCTGATTTCTGCCACCATCCGGAGGGCTTCCTGTTGCTCAGTGTGTATGAGCGGAGCTGGAGGGCTTACGTCTGTCTCTGTGCCCTTCCATCTTGCCGGTGAGGATCTTTCCCAGCGGCGGCGCCGAGGCCCCCGAGCACGCCGCATGGTTGATGTTGATGACATCACACGGGCTTGCGTGTCAATACCCGAGTCCAACCAGGCCTCAACCCCCTCTGGAGTGTCGAAAAAATTTGTTTTGTCTCAAGCTACCACACGCAGGCGGGCCGGGTAAAGAAGGGAGTATTTCAGCGCTAGCTGGCGGAGTCGCTGCTTCACTGCCAAGCTACTGTGATCACACTCTTGATTTAACAAAATGTGAAACATTGTTTGACAAGTAAATCAAAGAGAGAGTCAGAGAAGCGATCTCAGTATTGATGCAGTTCACTCGGAATGGGCTGGTCATGGTATCAGTACTGGTTCTTGGCACAGGCTATTCTCACAGGTAGCAGGTTCTGAAGACAGCCTCACGAAGTTAGCTCTTTGCATTTCTCAAAATTAGTGCAGGTAGGCTTATCCCCAGTATTTTCTATAACTTTCTTTTATAATCAGAACAAGCTTCTTCCTTCCTCCTAGAATTTTTCTCAAGCTCAGTAGGTTGGCAGAAACAGCGGTCCGTCCCTGGTTCAATTATTTCATTATACTTGTAAAATGTGATCAGATGTTCCATCCAATACTGGCAGCTTGCATTCCAAAGAAATAGTTGTTGATTCCTCGTCATATTCAGACTCAGATCTTGAACTGTAATTAAAAAATTTGAAGGAGCCAACCAAATTCAAGTGTCACTTCACTTCTTGAAGGGCACAGATTAAACTACTGGATCTTGCTCATACAGGTGAAGTAAATGCAAACGCCCCAGCCTATTTTTTTGTAAAACCTATGATTTCAAATCAGAACACACAAACAAGAGCTAAAACATACTTTTAGGGAACACAGAGCATGAGATGAACAGTGCTGGGACTGCCAGAGGACAAAAAGGAGACATTTGCCATCAAGGTTCACTGTCTTATGCGGGTGCTCACCTTATTGGTGTAATACACACACAAACGCACACTCACACATACAAACACATGCACAAGTGCACACACACATGCACCCACGAAAAACACACATACACAGGCACATACAAATACACACAGATTGGGTACCAAGGCAGGAGTACTCCAACGCTTAATGTGGTGACAACATGCTTAGAGCATTCTGGAGGAAGTGAGGGATCATAGTCACAACAGGCTGAATTTTATCGGGAAGCCGCAATGGGCAGACTGGATACAAATAACCTGGTTTCTAGGAACTCCTCTAGGACAACACGCCTTATGCCTACGATCCCTTGCAGAAATTCCTCCACCCATGGTCTCTACTCTTGCTACCAGTATGGGGACCATAAGTGGATACCATCACAGATAGTCAAACTGGACCATTGTTCCTCCACACCCAGACTCCATCTCCCATTCTTTTCATCATCCAAAATATGATTACTGAACTATCATCAATCTACAAGTTATGAGGCCTGTGCCATGCCTGATTGCTTCTCTCACGTCCCGCTGCATACTGCAGGACATGCGTTGTACTCATCCACATGGCAGCAGTGAGATGGGTGGGCCACATCATTTCCCTATAAACATCTCCTAATATTGCCTGGCCCACCAGTGTAGTCCCGGGCAATCCTCTCCCCAGGGGCCATGCTAGGGGAACACCATAGATCTTCTCTTGTCAATCCATGAATTCTTTGGAAGTGTTAATTGGGTTTTCTGCAAACCAATCAAAGATAGCAGCCATTCCATTTATGTTCCCGGAGGCTCCCCAATTCATGAAGGCAACAATAATCCTTCCTGTACTAGTGGTATACAAGGGGTAGAAGGCTCCTCCTCATTTCAATGCAAACACTTCTTTGCTTCTGTTGGTGTATTTCCTTGCTCCAGATGGGAATCCTCACTCCTTTTAAGATTCCTAATTCTTGTTAACATTCCTCTTTCCTGTTGAGTGTTATTGCTCCTGTTGGTGGTTCTCCTTTCCTCTTTTAAGGTTCTGTACCCTGTTCTTGTGGGCATAACTTCTCTGCCAAGTCACCTTCGAGCCTTGCTGACTTTGTTGGAGTTTTTCTCCCTATGGGGGTTTTTGCCTCCTCTGGGGCTCGTTCTAGAGGGGACAATCTGCTTAGGCGCTCAGAAGTATTTGCGGCTTAGTGGCTACTAGAAATTGTCGCCCTTGCCGCTTACAGACAAAAACTGTAAACAAGCATTGGAAATGCAATAGGTCTCGCACCATTAGAGTTAGTGTTTTTAGAATTGTTTATGGGTTTTTTTTGTAAATGTTTAGCATTTTTGTTTCCTGTAGCCAATGCTAAAGTATTACAAATAAAAAAAGCCATAAACATTTCTAAAAGCTCTAACTGAAATAGTCTGAGAACTATTGCACTGTGTGAGGGTGAGGGTGAGTGAGGGTGAGGGTGAGTGAGGGTGAGTGAGGGTGAGGGTGAGTGAGGGTGAGGGGTTGAGGGTGAGTGAGGGTGAGTGAGGGTGAGTGAGGGTGAGTGAGGGTGAGGGTGAGGGGTTGAGGGTGAGGGTGAGGTGTTGAGGGTGAGTGAAGGTGAGTGAGGGTGAGGGTGAGTGAGGTGTTGAGGGTGAGTGAGGGTGAGGGTGAGTGAGGGTGAGGGGTTTTGGGTGAGTGAGGGTGAGGGGGAGTAGTTGAGGCTGAGTGAGGGTGAGTGAGAGTGAGGGTGAGTGAGGGGTTGAGGGTGAGGGTGAGGGGTTGAGGGTGAGGGGTTGAGGGTGAGGGGTTGAGGGTGAGTGAGTGAGGGTGAGGGGTTGAGGGTGAGTGAGGGTGAGGGTGAGGGGTTGAGGGTGAGTGAGGGGTTGAGGGTGAGGGGTTGAGGGTGAGTGAGGGTTTGAGGGTGAGGGGTTGAGGGTGAGGGAGGGTGAGGGTGAGGGGTTGAGGGGGAGGGGTCGAGGGTGAGTGAGGGTGAGTGAGTGAGGGTGAGGGGTTGAGGGTGAGTGAGGGTGAGGGGTTGAGGGTGGGTGAGTGAGGGTGAGGGTTTGAGGGTGAGGGGTTGAGGGTGAGTGAGTGAGGGTGAGGGGTTGAGGGTGAGTGAGTGTGAGGGGTTGAGGGTGAGTGAGGTTGAGGGTGGTTGAGTGAGGATGAGTGAGAGTGAGGGTGAGTGAGGGGGTGAGGGTGAGGGGTTGAGGGTGAGTGAGTGAGGGTGAGGGGTTGAGGGTGAGTGAGGGTGAGGGTGAGTGAGGGTGAGTGAGGGTGAGGGGTTGAGGGTGAGTGAGGATGAGTGAGAGTGAGGAAGTTAACCTGCCAATGTGAGCCCAGCATTCACTCGAAAACTGAACTCCAGTTGTCTTACAGGAAGTATGCAGCGGGCGTAGATAAATGGGTGAATAGTTGCGACAGTCAGAGAAAGTGTATCAGGCCCTGCGAAGATTATATTTCTATAAAGCGTACTGGAGCTTTACAAGGCCCCTTACTATGTCAAACTCAACCCTACTTGTTGGGCCCTCCGAAGGAGGTGAGGCTGGGTTGGAACAGAGGGAATCGAATCAGTAATTCGAAATAGTGCTCCCAGACATGTCACATTGGCGCTAGGCAGGAGTAAGTACGCCATCTCTGCAAAGAATGCTCATCAAACCAGAAGGCAAAATGAATATAGTTTCTACCCTGGGAGTCATCCATTAATTCTATTTTAAAGTGCCCCAGAAGTAAGGCAATGCAAGAACTCAGTTAAAGACGGTGCGAGATAACTGTATTCTAAACTTTTTTTTTCCAAACAAAAGGGGGCAAGAATTGTTCAGTTACAAAACAGCTGAACGAACTAAGTAGTGCAAAACATACAAAATATCAGGCAATAACTTTGGAGCCACGGTGGCTTGCACTTGAAATCTAGTAAAGCAAGCTTTGCCAAACAATGTCCACAATAATGTCACTCAATGGTCAGTTTGTGGCATTGTTTTAGAACAGTCGACGTTTCGATCCCTAGCTCCTAGATAAGGGGGATCATCATCAGGACTAATTTAAATACAATTGCCTGGTGTCTATCGTTGGAGCCTGTTGGGATAAGGAACAGGAAAAAGGGGGGAGGAAAAACAGACAACAGCGACCTGTCAGAATTACTGTAATAGTTGCATTTCAATATGTCAACAACTGGTGTAGGGATCAAGTGCCACCATATTTGTAGACAACATAAGTTAAAACAATGTTGGAGTCGGGTACTCGTGCCACCTGTGAGATGTGTGCTCCTAGATAGCACTTGTGCATGTCAGGAAAACTGCTAGCTTTGTGTTATTCGTGGCGAGGTATACTGTGCAAGTGTTTTCACAAGTGTTCAAGAAGGTGATACTTATGTTCTAATGGATTTATGGGGGTGATCGAGTGTATGCGGAGGGTCAATTAATTTAGTGGCGAGACGTGGGAAGAGAAGTTTGCAAGGCGGCAGGGTAAAGTGAACGAATGGGCGGAACTTCGTAAATGGACTGCCTTACCCTAGTTCAAGCGAAATATTGCTTGAATCCGAATGATTAAGGTGTATAGAGCGCTGCGTCATTCCTTTTGAAAGAAAGTGATGAATGTCAGGGCTGGTTGCCGGGCATATGGCGTCAGAAAAGAATGTGAATAGCCAAGGGTTGAGCATTACCTTTTCTTCGCTCAGTGCGGTCCTTGGAAGTGGTTCCATGGTTCGTATTTGCTCGGAGTGGCTGGTAGGGCAGCTTAACCTCGCTGATTAGCGGTTTCTTGCTGTTGGAGCTGGGGAGTGGGAAAGGGTGTAGGTTGTGTCAGCGGTGCCATCCTTTACCATTGAAAGGTAGAAGGCATGGGGAGCACAAGGGTGCGCTCAGCATGATGATAAGGGCTTACCTCTTAGGAGTCTCGTGGAGGTTGCAACGGTGTGCGGCTCCGGTCCTCGGCACAATGGCAGGAACCTCGATAGTCTGAACTAGGCTTCGAATAAAAAAAAATGCGACACGGCGGGCAGGGGAGGGGGCGGAGCGGGTAAAATAAACAAACGAGACGGAGGGAAGAGAGGGGAGGGGGGAGGAGAAATGCGACACGGCGGGAAGGGGAGGGGGCGGAGCGGGTTAAATTAAACAAACGAGACGGAGGGAAGAGAGGGGAGGGGGAGGAGAAATGCGACACGGCGGGAAGGGGAGGGGGCGGAGCGGGTTAAATTAAACAAACAAGACGGACGGAGGAGAGGGGAGGGGGGAGGAGAAATGGTACACAGCGGGAAGGGGAGGGGGCGGAGCGGGTAAAACAAGACGGACGTGCACGCGCTTTTAAGCTCAATGCGCATGCGCATTGAGCTTAAAAGTCACGGGCACTGCAAGGAATCGCCACGATTCCTTGCAGTGGATAAAGAGTGGATAAGCCCCCATAGTCTCGCTTGCTCGATGCGCATGCGCATCGACAGGCGAGACCTAAAAAAATGGGCTAGAAGATTCTCTCTAGTTAAAAAACAAAATTCCATATGGAACAGCAGATTCTTTACAACAAAGATAGCTTTTCAAACATCCAGTGTCATACAAATCCACCCATCATTATGATCAAATGGAACCACTCTGCTCATATTGCGAAAGTACTTATGCACAAATTGTAATACGTCAATTATAAAAAAATACATCAAGTCAAGAAAACTTCATAATAAAATAGAATATACATTTTATGACATCATACAAGAACATTTCAATAAAAACCGTTGAAAACTCTTGACTACCTCAGTGAGTACAAAGTACCTCTAATAAATACACCCCCTGGAAAGGAAACTACAGAAGACAATGATATTTGCTTTTCGGACGTTAATTTGATCTATATTATGACAAAGTCTGGCAGAGTTGAACTTCCCCTGTCTTGTTAGCTACTGTCACATATCAAATTTAACAATAATCACTGCGTCAACGCGTTTCGGTGGTCAGAAATGGATAAGGCCACCTTCTTCAGGACAATTTTTTTTCTTTCCTCCTCCTCAATTCATTTAATAGAACTAACATGAAAAAATAAAATACATTTTTTTTTATCAATTAACATTCAAAGAAAAACATCATGTTGTTCTCATTATGTATCGGTTTAGCAAGTAGAGTAACCCTACTGTAATTCCATACATCTATAAAGCAATTTATTCCATGCACATAGATCCATTTGTACTCTAGAGAAAAAACCTTTTGTCACCCACTAATTTATACATGATTGGTTCAGAAATTGATAAGTACTCACACATCCTTTGAGAGAATTCCGTAAAGAAAGAATAAATGTATTAAACCTCCACTCATACAGAACAGACATGCATTCCTCTGTTAGGAAACGTTTTACCAACACTCAGCAGTGCAACTGCACTCCGGTTGGTATAGCTCCCATTTATATGTGGAGATTAATATCAATTTTGTATTAGTCTGTCGCTGAAAGATAAACATCTAATGTTAGACAACAATATTATTTATTATTCAATACAGCAAGCTTATTGTGTGTAGCCAATACCTTTCTTCGCTTCTAAGTTGCGTTCAGAAGGCAAACATCAATTTCTTGGGTGGTTGGTATTCTGATTAAAAAACCTCCCTGTATGTATAGTAGATAGGAAATTACAAGAATCCTTAGTACAAACACTAAAGGAAAACCACGCTTAGTATTCATAAGTCACCATATAGTGTCTTTAGACCTCACCTCGAGTTGGTTACAAGTATGCAAAGGTGCCTGTCTATTGCAATGTACGGGGCTGGATTTGGGGCTTTGAAGCAGCAAATTCATTTTTGATAGTTTAAAACAACTTCCTAAGAGGCTATTTACAGTCCCCAAGGAGTGTTCTACTTTTATTTGTCATAGTGAGATAGGCTTATTCTATCTTGAGGACTATATAAAAATCTCCCCTCTTTTACTGTGGGTTTCTGTGTGGCGAAAGCCCAATCTGAGTCTTACTCAACCGATTATAAAAGATACAATCTGGATTGAGTCTTCTCCATACCCTGGCTAATGTATATTAAAAAAACACTTTGCAGTATTTAGGGGTCCCAGAGCTTTTTAGTGATGCAGAAAAGCTGCATTGATAAGCAAGATAGTAGTGAAGCAAATGTATGCTGGTATACTTGAGGTTCGTAGACTAGTTCAGAAAGCAAGTAAACTGCTAGTGCAGTATCGTGTGGATGTATTGCTGGAGAGCGGATAAACAGTTTATCTTTGAGGATTAATATCCCACAGTATAGATTATACCTATTGCGCTTCAGTTTAAATACTGTACACTTTCTGGTTGCGTTTCCCAAAGGTGCCACCTCGTTTGAGAATCTGCCCGTATGTCCCTTGGATCAAAGTACCACCCAGAGCACCTTAAACTTTCCTATTTTTTGTAAATATTTACACGTTGCCTAGGAAACAATACATTCTGCCTACACTGGTGACCTGAAGATACTAAGAGCTAGACAAGCATTACTGGTACTACAGGAACTAGCTTCTGTAAAGATTTGCTTTGCTATAACTCGTTTTTTAGATTGTGTCTTGAGATTATGGAACCAACTTGGTCAATCTGTTTACATTTTTATTGTCTTGCTGTGTACAGAAAGCTGAGGGTAATGTGTGTTTTGTAAGTCTTCAAGTCGTTTATGATTGTTTTCTTTTTAATAAATATGGAGGTTGTTTTTTTATTAGGCTTATTGTCATTGTAATTGTATGCCTAAAATTAATTGTGTGCCATATTTTTAAGAAATTGTCCTGTGGTACTTTCAATTTGGCTTAATATATTAAACAGTTTTATGATGTTTTTTATGATGTTTTTGTTTTTCTTTTAGCTATTTGAATATGTTTTTGTTAGGTTGTGTCTGTTAAATAATCTTAATGTAATCATGTTTTTCTGTTTCTGCTTTTATGGCTGTTTTTTTGTCCAAATAAAGATATTTGACCTGAACAACCTCCCAACTCATAATGGGGACTATTAGAACAAACATTTTATTTCATATACCTAAGCTTGCTCCGCAGATCTCCAGCCCATTCTGGCCCAACCACATGCTCATTTATTTGTTTGTGACTGTCAGTGTCAACATGAAGGTTCCAGCCCTACAACTGTATGGAACAGTCTCCTGGGATGGAAGTTTTGTATAACTATAAGCTAATGACTTCCTCCCTGCCTGTCATTATACAAATGCATTTGCACCACAAGACCCAAGAGGTTTTCCTAAACATCTGTACTATGCCACTTATGAAAAGGAATCTTATTGTTTCAAAATGCTTAAAATACAATGGACCAGTTTCCTATTGTTTCACGCAACACAGCAATGCACCTTGTTGCTCTACATTGCATGAGAGGGAGAGAGCAGAAATTTACATTTTCTACTAAGATAAGATGCATTTCTGCTCTCTCCCTGTGCTGGGGCGCTGCGCACTATATATGAAGAGCACTATCTCTGTTTGCACCACAGTGCACCTTTCAAAAGGTGTGCCTGGTGCAGGACGGGACAGTGCACACTATCAAGATCAATGCACTGCCCCTAGAGCAGCAGCAAACTGATGCTTTCCCGAAGGCAGTGCATTCCATGAAAGATGGAGCAACTGATGACAAGCTGCTCCTTAATTTTCTTTGCATGGTGCAAGCCACCTGCACTTTTAAGAGGAGTGAGAGCTCTGCAAGCCACCTGCACTTTTAAGAGGAGCGAGAGCTGCAAGCCACCTGCACTTTTAAGAGGAGCGAGAGCTCACCCTGCAAGCGAATGCAATGAGTTTCTGCACCCGTCTGCAGGGGAATGTCTGGCGTGGTCTAAGGGACCCTCGTTCACCTTTACTGAGGGCTGCCTAGTGTGCCACTTTTTTGTTGGGCACTGTAAATGTACCCCTTAAGGGCATCACAGCCTCTGCGCCAGCTTCCATAGTATGGTGCAGGTGCAAAGGCAAAGTGATGCCCTCATTTGGACGGAGGCAGGCCCCCATGCAAATGAGAGAACACCCTATGAGGAAAGTGCTGGTGCTATATGTGATCCAGCACTATTAGTATTACAGAAGCGGCTGCATAAGCGTCTGTGGCCCCTTCAGTATTACCATTGTGCCCCAGTGAGGCAAAAACCTAGCCCAGGCGCGCGTTTAACCCCGGTTCACTTTGTTTATTAAGGCTCCTGATGTTTGTTTTTCAGCAACTTTATTGCCTTGCTCTGGGAAAAGGTTTCTCATATCACTACTCCTCAACAGACCCTTAATGCCCACAATGCCAAACTGAACCATCCTAAACAGCTTGCTCTTCAGTCTCAGAGGATACTGTCCTCAATGTCATCAACAGCCTTAAATTCGCTCTGACTCTAGATTCCTATAATGCTAAAATGATTAAACTATGTCGTGGACTATCACCAACTTCATGTGAAGGTTAGTTAAAAGTTCTCTCATCTCAAGTCGAGTGCCTTAAAACTAACATATCATCATAACCCTGCTACTAAAAATTGTCTGTGATCCAGATATCCTGGCACATTATAGGCCAATCTTCAGCCACTTAGCACGCTTCAAAATCTCTTATTGATTAATTGATTGACCCACCATTTAAGCTCAAAACATATTCCAACAGGTATTAGCAGGTCTGGCGCCGGGCAACAGGTTCTCCTGTGTTGACATAGGGCACTGTGTGGTGATCTTGTAACATGATATTGTGCTGTGTGTGTAACCTTAGCGGTCGACAGTTGGAAGGTGACAGCTCTGCTAGGAACAGCTCACTGCAACATGTCATGAATAAAGGATACTTTGACTTACCTGAAGCCTACGTCTTCTCTGGATCACTACACACTGCTCTAAAGCATCACCACAGTACTCTGAGTCAGGTTCCTTTCATAGCCACATGCATTAATGCCACCTTGAAAGTTGTCTTGTTTATTTTTCCTACTGATTTACAGTGGTAGAGCTCATTCTTTTTCAGATCACGGTTTACATTTCGTAGTAGCAGATAGGGCATTTGGTAAATAACTGTGCTGTTTCCTTAGGAACCAGAATTGGGGGCATCTGTGGAAGAAGTAGAAGCAGAAAATTAATTTGGGAAGCACCAACAAAAACATCTGTCTATTGCAATATATTGTTAGAGAAATTAAGGAGAAATGAAAATAAAAAAGAGGTAAAAATGAAGAGAGAGAAAGAGATATAGGTAGAAAAGAGATGGTAAAAGCAGTAGCAGCTGCCACAGGGTGGGGGTAGAGGGGTGGCGGGGGTGGGAGGTAGGGGATGAAAATAAATTTACCTGGAGCAGCCGGCCGCTGCCTCTCCTCCATCCACATCCTCTTCCTGTCTTCCGTCTGGCCGGCAGCAAGAAGCACCAGGCACACAGGCTCCCCTGAGCCAATCACAATGCTGCAATGCAGCATTGTGATTGGTCTGCGTGCCATGGTTCAGCACTCAGACGGGAACAGGGAGCCCGTGCATGTTCCCATCAGGCTGTGTAAATCAGCCTGGTGGGGAACAAGCAAAGTGCCCAAGACTGGTTGACCGACCCAAGAGGGCCAGCCAAACAATTATGAGCAAAAAGGGAGTGCAAACCACTCCTCCACCTGCACTGGCCAGAGCTGCCCCACCACTGACTGCAATAGGAAAAATAAAATGATTATAGACTTACATTATTATCATTTTATTTTTTCTTTAGAGTAGTGGAGCAATGCTCCTCCCCCTTAGTGGAGGAGCACCTACTGGGGAAAAGGCAGAAAGAGAATCAGAGGGAGAGAACAAATGAGAGACATACTGAAAGAGACACAGAGACAAAGAGAGAGAGAGAGATAGCATGATGGAGCAGTAGTGAACAAGCAAGAGAAAGAATGACAACAAGAGAGCGAGCAAAACAGGACAAAGAGAAAATTGTTAGAATGAAAGAGAGCGAAAGAGAAATTAGAAAGAGAGAGATTCAAGTTGGAGACCTGAAAGACAGATGTCCGTATTCCTTATGTATTGTCCCAGAATGTCTGCCACAAGTATGAACGCCATAAGCACAAGAATAAAGGATCACTAGTATCAACAAACCAGATGTATATCATTGTTATAAGGCATCCTCATTTTTTTATGAAAGGAAGGAATTAGCTCATTTGCCAAAATCAGCTGCTTTTTAGATAGTGCTTGGTGCCACAGTTTTGCTTCATCATAGCACTATATCTCAAACCAATAGCAGCATTTTATTGAGCTCAGAATAATGAAAAGCAGGGTTGGCTCCTCCGAGAATTAACCTGTGAATGACAAAATGCTGACAGAATTTTACATTACATTTTGAGCTAGGTATTTGTTAGAAAGTACAATAGGGAGTATCAGAGCAAACCTTCCCCCCCCCCAACACACTTTCTGACATGGTTTCCATGTCGGACGGACCGGCATGGAAACCATGTTGGAAACCATGTTGGAAACCATGATCGTAATCTCAAGGGTTGAAAAAGCCACCCTGGATATTACAAGCTGGCTTACGACTGGCTGACAGGCTCTCCGAGCCCATCGGAAGCCGGCCGTAATGACCAGCCGGTCTCCTTTCTGACCACCTCCATCATAATAAGACGGTCAGAAAGGAGACCGACCGGCCCTACCGAAGGTCGGAGCCTTTATGGGCCATATCGTACTCTGCCCCAAGGTGTTTGTAAAAGAACGCACACTCACCTACCTAGAAGGTGACATACTTCATCATCGGGTTCTCACCCTGGTCGTCCAGTGCGTCCGGGGTGTTCTGTGATGCTTCATTACAGCAGAGCTGTTTTTTGTGATGCAGTGATCTTGTGGCTGCGTGTTTGTCAGTGTGAGGTGAAAATGAAATTGTCTCTAGACTCCTTTCCACAAGTTGTGATTTTGTTTTCAGGTCTCTCGGTCAATATTAACAACCGAGGCTGATAGTTGTGGAATATTTAAATTGCTCTCACCTATCCTTAACGTGGTTGAAATGGTGGCCTTGACCCTGTCTTCAGGTCAGGTTGACCCCACGCTGCACGACACCTCCTGTGTGCCGTGACTCTGCCCCACTGCTGCCGCTGACGGGAGCTCGCCGCTGGTGTGGCCCGCGGTCTGGTGACTGCTCTCTCTGTACTGTGCTGATAAATCATTTTTTGGCACCTCTATTCTGAACTTGTATTCTGTTTTCTTGGCATTTGTGTTCTGTTTCCTTTTTAGTCTCGCATTTTTTCACGCTCCTTGCCCTCTGTGCCCCCCTCGCTCCCCGCTTCCCGCCGCTGCTCCCCTGCGGCCCGCCCCCTTTTCCTTCTGTGTCCCATCCCCTTGCCCATTGGCCACCCCGCTCCCGCCTCCCAGCTGCTCCTCCCTCCCACTTGGCCTCTTATGGAAGACGCCGCGCGGCAGTGAGTGTGGCCTTGACCCTGTCTTCAGGTCAGGTCACCCCCCACGCTGCACGGCTCCTCCTGTGCGTCGTGACTCTGCCCCACTGCTGCTGCTGACGGGAGATCGCCACTGGTGTGCCCTGCAGTCTGGTGACTGCTCTCTCTGTAGTGTGGTGATAATTCGTTTTTGGCACCTGTATTCGGAACTTGTATTCTGTTTTCTTGGCATGTGTGTTCTGTTTCCTTTTTAGTCTCGCATTGTTTCGCGCCCCTTGTCCTCTGTGCCCCCCCTGCTACCCGCTCCCCGCCGCTGCTCCCCTGCGGCCTCACCCCCTTTTTCTTCTGTGTCCCGTCCCCTCGCCCATTGGCCACCCCGCTCCCACCTCCCAGCTGCTCCTCCCTCCCACTTCGCCTCTTATGGAGGACGCTGCGCAGAAGCACAGCGGAAGCGCGCAGCGGGCGCGCCGCTGGTGCCAAGCCCGTCTGCACCCATCCGCGCCTGGACCGCGCCCAGCGCCAGGACCCCTGGAACCCGCGCCCCCGCAACGCCAGATTGCACTACGACTACAGCACCCTCCACGCACTCAACACCAGACGAGACCTCCCCTGCTACTGGGCCAGCCCGAAGCACACCCAAGGACCTTTCGCCTGCCGAAACTGCAGATTCACAAGCATCCAGCCCACCAAACCACCAACAAGAGAACCCAACCACCTCCGATGCATCCTCCTCAACACCCGCTCTGCTCGCAAGCACGCCATCGAACTATGGGACCTCCTAGACTCTACCGCCCCCGACATCGCCTTCCTGACAGAGACCTGGCTGAACGCCACCTCAGCACCAGACATCGCCATAGCCATCCCACAGGGCTACAAGATCTCCCGCAGAGACCGCACCAACTAAGTTGAAGGGGGAATCGCCATCATCCACAAGAACACCCTCAGAGTCTCGACCAACACCGACGACACCCTCACCACTGCCGAACACATGCACTTCCAGATCCACACCGACCCCAACACGACCCTCAGAGGAACACTCGTCTACAAACCACCCGGACCACGGACACAGTTCAACGACACCATCGCCGACCTCATCAGCACCCACGCCCTCGACTCCACGGACTACATCCTCCTCGGGGACCTGAACTTCCACCTCGAGAACAACAACGACGCCAACTCCACCACCCTGATCAACTATCTCACCAACCGCAGACTCAAACAGCTCGTGACGACCCCCACCCACACTGCCGGACACACGCTGGACCCCATATGCTCCGCAAGCCCCCATGTCTCCTTCAACCACACCACCGAACCCCACTGGACCAACCACAGATGCATCCACTTCACCTTCAAGAAACCCACCACACACCACCGCACCCAACAGTTGCCACGCCGCTACTGGGGCAAGGTCACCAAGGACCAACTGACAACCACCCTCGCCCAGAGTCCACCCGCCAACCCCATCGACCCCGACACCACCACTACCAACCTCAAACAGTGGATCAACGACTGCGCCAACGCCCTCGCCCCTCTCAAGATCTCCACAACCAACCACACCAACAAGAAAGCCGCCTGGTTCACCGAAGACCTCCGGACATCCAAGCGCACCTGCTGGAAGCTGGAGAAGAAATGGCTCCACGACCGAACACCAGACAGCCACACAGCCCACAAGAACGCCACCCGCAGACACCACCAACTCATCAGGACCACCAAGAGGACCACCTTCAAGGACCACCTAGACAACAACGCACACAACACGAAAGAGCTCTTCAGCATCATGAATGAACTCTCTAACCCCAGCTCCAACACCAACAGCATTCCACCATCACAGGACCTGTGCGACTCCCTGGCCACCTTCTTTCATCGCAAGATCACCGACATCCATGACAGCTTCAACTCCGACACCCCCGCACCCACCACTGAGACCACCACCCCCTGCGACTTCTACCCGCACCAGCCGCCTGACCGCCTGGTCCACCGTCAGCGACGAAGACACCATCAAAACCATGTACTCCATCCACTCCGGATCCCCATCTGACCCCTGCCCTCACCACGTTTTCAACAAAGCCAGCACAACCATCGCGCCCCACCTCCTGAAAGTAATCAACATCTCCGTCGAGACAGCAACCTTCCCGGAAAGCTGGAAGCAGGCCGAGATCAACACCCTACTGAAGAAACCCAAGGCGGACCCCAAGGACCTCAAAAACTTCCGGCCCATCTCCCTGCTCCCGCCAAAAGTGACAGAGAAGATTGTCAACAAACAGCTAACCCGCTACCTCGAAGACAGCAACATCCTGGACCCCTCCCAATCCGACTTTCGCAGCAACCACAGCACCGAGACCGCCCTCATCGCCGCCACCGACGGTGTCACAGAGTCAGGGAGATTGACTAACCTTAAGCATCAGGTACACCAGGAGCGATGTAGTTGCTAGTTTCTCTCCTCCCTAGGAACGGCACCTCAAGGAAGTCGTATACATAAACACTCCCCTATGAGGACCTCACCCAGGAAAGGGGAAAAGTGGAGAAATAAAACATAAAGGACTGGCAGCCAGAAACCATCTACAGGGCGCGACGACAGGAGAGACACCATCCGTTAAATCTGTGTTCTGGTTCCTGCATAGAGACACAAGGACACAAATAAATGCACTCCTCCTCGGACTACTATATCAGTTATACATAATTGAGTGGGACTTCACTTACTTAATAAAGCTGCCACATTCATCTAAGTAGAAAAAGGGCAAAAATGGAAAAATAAAGCAAATGCAAACAAAACAGGAGCTGCCCAAGAACCACTGTTCTGGAAAGCTAAAGGTTCTTGGTAATGGTACACAGTCATATATATGAAAAGCTACTTAGCTTCATGAATGTAGTCTCTTCCTGCTCAGCTGCGTAAAACACGAAAGGCAATGATTCTTGCTTCCGTTAATTTCCAAAGTACAAATCCGAGCTTCTCACCAGCTCTGAGGTAAGCCAAAATGTTCAGCAGAATGCCGTGCCCCCAAAAAAGAAGTAAAAATAAACATAAGATAAAAGCGCCGAGGGCATGCACTACATGCAAGCGCTCCGTTATCATATGTCCGCTACTTCAGCGAGTAATCGCGGTAAAGTTACCAAGTTCAAGGTGAGTACGTCCGCGGTAGCAGAGAGCCTCTCACTCGGCTCTCACAGCGTGGCTCCCAGATGGGGTTAGAGGTCACCAAACACCGCGGAAACAAAAAACGAAGACTCAATTCTCTATCGCTGCTTCACAGCACGGATCCAAGTGATTAAGTAACATCCCAAAGAAGAGAAAAAACAGAACTCCGGTAACAAGTTTCCAGGTCAGATCAGCACTAGCGAAGGGCAACACCACAGGTGACAAGCACCGAGGGCTTACTGAAAGAGGCAGATATAGAAAGCAGGAGCAGGAGTCAGAAGGAAAGAGAGGACAGACTACACAGCAGGCATTCTGGGAGATGTAGTCCATAGCTGAGCTCCTAAAACGTGACAGACGGCATCAGGATCCTGATGGACAAAGGAGAAACAGCCGCCCTCATCCTCCTGGACCTATCAGCAGCCTTCGACACGGTCTGCCACCGCACCTTATCAGCACACCTCCATGACGCCGGAATCCAAGAGAAGGCCCTGTCCTGGACCACATCCTTCCTCTCCGGCGGAACCCAGAGCGTCCGCCTACCACCCTTCGGCTCAAAAACCACCGAGATCATCTGCGGCGTCCCTCAGGGATCCTCCCTCAGTCCGACACTGTTAAATATCTACATGGCACCGCTCGCCCATGTCGCATGACAACATAACCTCATCTCCTATGCTGATGACACCCAGCTGATCATATCCCACACCGCCAAAGCCAATCTCCACAGAGGAATGAAGGCCGTCGCCGACTGGATGAAGGACAGCAGACTGAAGCTGAATTCAGACAAGATGGAGGTCCTCATCCTCGGACCCACCCCATCGGCCTGGGACGACCCCTGGTGGCCCACATCGCTAGGCTCAGCCCCGAACCCACCGACCACACACCCAACCTGGGGGTCATCCTCGACTCCGCCCTCTCCATGGCCAAGCAAGTCAACGCCTTCTCCGCGTCTTGCTTCAACACCCTCCGAATGCTCGGCAGGATCTTCTAATGGATCCCTCCCCACACGAGAAAAACCGTCACCCAGGCCCTCGTCACCAGCAGACTCGACTACGGGAACGCCCTCCACTCAGGAACAACAACCAAGCTCCTGAGATGACTACAACGAATCCAGAACGCCTCAGCATGACTGATCCTCGACGTCCCCCGACGCAGCCACATCACACCCCATCTGAGAGGCCTACACTGGCTCCTCGTCAACGAGAGGATCACCTTCAAACTCCTCATCCACGCACACAAAGTGCTACACAACACCGGACCTACATACCTCAACGACCGACTTAGCTTCCACACCCCCACCCGCAGCCTCCGCTCTGCCAGACTCGCCCTCGCCTCAGTTCCTCGTATTGGGAAAACCACCGCCGGCGGCAGATCCTTCTCCTACCTCGCCGCCAAGAACTGGAACGCTCTACCTACCAGCCTACGACAGACCCAGGACCTGCTGGCCTTCAGAAGACTCCTCAAGACCTGGCTCTTCGATCAGTAGCAGCCCCCCCCAGCACTTTGAGACCCTCACGGGTATGTAGCGCGCTTTAGAAATGCAGTGATTGATTGATTGATTGATTGATTGATTGAAATGTTTCAGCCATATTTTTTGCCTCTCAGGGTCTGATTGGCTTTCTTCAGGACCAAAGAATATGTTAGACTCGCATACGTACTAAAACATGCAAGTGCGGGTGTTGTGCAGTCCGTACTTACAGATCCCCGATTCTAGTGCACAGTATTTCTTGAATCCTGTCCCGTAAAATAAAATGTTATGGAGAGAGCAGCAATTGAAAGACATTTTAGGTAAATACTTTTCCTAGAGCTCCTCGATATCCGGAACCTTCTTGCCTTTGAAGCTGCTTATAATTTTTAATTTTTGTGGTATCAGTGCATGCGATACCTTTAATATTCGCAATGTAGGTGAGCATTCTATATGTTTTGGTATCAGATCACATAGGTTTTGCGATAGGTCAACAGTTAAAAGAGAACAATTCTAGTAGACAGTTCGGTCACATGTACTCTTAATGTTTTGTGCTCACAATGAGTGTTGCCCATCGGGCACATTAGTCCTGCATCTATTGCAGTGGTGATACGCCGCAGGTATTTATGTAACATGTGAGCATACCTTCATTTTGAAACTATTATGGCGGCGGATTTACAAGAAAGTGACTCATCTGTAAAGATGCGTCACTTTCCCTGCGTCACCATGCAAAACCCTTGCATCACCATGGATGCGCCCTATTGTAAATACGGCGCACCAAGGCACAAGGATTGACAGATGCGTCAGAAATTCTGTTGCATCTGTTGACGGAAAAGTCACCCATTGCTGGAGTCGTGTCACAAGCATGACGCAACTCCAGCAATGCGAGTTGCGGCCTATCCCCAATACACTGCGTCACTCCTTACACCTGCTTCAAGCAGGCATAAGGTTTTGACTCAGTGGTGTCCTAAAGGTCACGCAGTGAAATCTTGTAGATTTCACAGTGACACTTTTACCAGGCTTTCCTGCAAGGGAACACCTACCCTGTAAACAATATATCTGACGCAGGTATAATGTAACCCAGGGCTTTACAACGTGACGCATCTCCCTAGATGCGTCACGTTGTAAATGGGCTGCAACTTTTACGCTGCTGCTGCAACACAAAAGTGACACAACTATGGCACAAAAGTGGCGCAAGGGTCTTGTACATCTGCCCCTATGTATTCAGGAATGCTGATCATATGTGCAGATAGTCGTATTGTCTATGTGTACTCGGTGGTTGTCGTGACATTCTCTCCTCGGACAGGCATATCGTGGAGGGAAGGGAATTACTTTTGATCATATTCGTGCAGACTAAACAGAGGGCGTTATACCCTAGTTCATACGCATTATTTTCTGTTTGTGTATGCTATAGTTACGCTATTAATGTTTTAAGGATGGGATCATTGTATCCACACTTTAATGTAATCATTAAAAAAAAGTAGAATTTACTGACTTAATTAGAGGTAGCTCGTTGCTCCTTGGAATACTGTGGGGACGTGAGCCCTGTAGTCAAACCCTGAAATGGGTTAAAAGTAAGATTTATGCAGTGCACTTTAACCTCCATTTTAATAAAATCCAAGACTCGATCGTTCAGAATCTGCTGGCGGATCTGGCTGCCCTACAGCTCGAACAACTTATACTAGAGGCTACTCATATTGCCGGACATATACTCGACCCGGTTTTTTCCAATATACCGGCTGTGAGTTTAACTCCGCCTAAGCCCATGGGATGGACAGACCATTATTTAATTGAATTTAAATTTGACACCATTGAGCCTTTTAGGCCAGGTAGGGAGAACCTGGTCCTTAAGAGACCCTGGCACAAATTGAAATTAGAAGATCTTGGTCCTGGGCGCCTTCCCCTTACGTAATTTGGCTGATCCGGAGTTGGCATATAGTGCCTTTTGTAAATGGATTTTAGGAGGACTGGACACTCTCATACCAGCCAAATGGTCAAAGGGGCGTATGTCTAATTCTAGCACATGGTATAGTGAGTCATTGAGAGCTATGAGGAAGGAATGTAAGAGGGCAGAGCGGATATGGAGACGGGAGTACAATGGCGAAGACAAAATTAAATACTTGATTAAAATAAAGCAGTATCATAAAGCCATTTGCTCTGCACGTGCTGCATTTTATGCGGAAGAGATTAAAAACAGCTCGAACCCCACTAAATGTATTTTTAAAATTGTATATGACCTTAAGAGTGACAGAGTCACTTCTTCTACTATTACATCTGCTCAGCAATGCGAGGAACTTGCTACCTTTTTCATTGAAAAAGTACAAAAAATGTATCAATCTTTCCCGCAGTATCATCAATCTTCATTTGCCCCTGCTAGGGAAAAGGCTGAGGGCCGTACTCTGGCTCTAATACCAGAGATGTCCAGTAAAGACCTCACTAGGCTATGCGGCAAAATCAAATCTGGGTCCCCGCTAGATCCTATGAAACCAGCACAATTTCTCGAATCACTAGTGCTTTTCCAACAGCCGCTAGGCGAGATAATTAACCTGTCCTTCTCCATGGCCGTTGTTCCGGAGACCTGGAAGCAGGCCTGGATCTCTCCTATCATTAAGAAACCCATGCTGGACCCCTCAAAACCAGAGAATTTTAGACCTATTTCTCTCCTCCCGTGGGTGGCGAAGATTGCTGAGGCCCATGTAAATAATGTATTATCTCAATACATGAGCCTCCATAATATTCTGGATCCACCTCAGAATGGCTTTAGACCTGGCCATAGTACAGAATCCGCCCTATTAGCCACACCTGAACATCTGCGATTGATTTTGGATGCCGGTCAGAGTGCAGCGCTGATCCTGTTGGATCTTAGCGCTGCCTTTGATACGGTATCACATGCCATTCTCTTACATCGCCTAGAGGCAATTGGGATCACCGGATCTGCATTGGAATGGTTCAGGTCATTTCTGAGGGACAGATCCTTTCGGGTATCGGCTCCGCCATTTCTCTCTCAAATACATCCCATAGGCCAGGGGGTTCCGCAAGGCTCAGCGCTAAGCCTGTCTCTGTTCAATCTGTATGTCCAGCCACTGTCGGCTGTGGCAAAGAACTGGGACCTAACGATGGTATCATATGCCGACGATACCCAGCTTGTGATCTCTCTAGCTGAGGGACCATCTACATCGGCCACTAGGTTCAAAGACGGGCTGACAGCTGTGGCCCAATGGATGGCAGATAACTGCCTTCAGTTTAATGCGACCGAGGTCCTGCTGTTGGGTAAAACACCGCCCTCTGGAATGCGCATTGGTGGCCGGACTCCTTAGGGATTATGCCTATACCTAAGACCTTAGTTAAGAACTTAGGAGTTGGATGGACTCCTCGCTTAGCTTTCAAATCCACACTAAGCGAGTGGCTGCCACTTGTATGGGCTTTTAAGAGGCCTTAATCCTCTTTTGAAGTTCTTTGAACCAGCAGTGCGACAGCTTATTGTTCAATCTACTATCTTGTCTCGATTGGACTACGCTAGTGTGCTACTCCTAGGGGCCAATAAAGCTGAGATTTAACGACTCTGAGTCCAAAATCTGGCAGCAAGGATTTTGGTGGGACTTCCCCGCCGATGTTCGGTCAGATCTACCACCAGGGGATTACATTGGCTTCCAATTTCTGCCCGGATTCAGTTTAAAGCTCTATGTCTGGTGTTTAAGATCGTCAAACTTGAGAGCCCAGAACTTCTATGTACCCTTCTGACCTCATATGTCCCTCACCGTAACCTTCGCTCACTAGGACAACACCTGGTGATGGTACCACGGATTAAACTCTGCCGCATCGGTGGTCGTTCATTCAGATACATGGCGGCCAAGTTATGGAACTCCTTGCCGGCTCATATCCGGGGAATGGAGGATGTGTTAGACTTCAGGAAAGCAATTAAAACCCTGCTCTTCCCTTCAACATAGCCTTTGGATGTTGTTTGGTGAGCTCTCAGGGGATTCTGTTCCAGTTAGATTTGTCAGCGCCGGGACGCCTCTTTGCTGGGGCAGCTGTGCGCTTTAAATAAACATGTAACATAACATAACATAACTTGTGTGGGCTATTTACTCTGAAATCAGGCTCCCCGTTCTAATTACTTCCTCAAGGTGCCTCACCCGCATGCAAACCTACTGCATCCGCGACAGTCCTGTAAATTAAGGACTGTGATCGGGTAGCTCCTTTTTAAAAGGCACGCATCCACCTTTTTCTAGTGCCATGAGAGGCGCGATAACCGGTGTTTGACCTCACGTAGGACGAAACTACGTCCTGGCGTGCTAGATTTGTAAAGATGTTCCATTACGTGTGTTGCTGTAGTTCTGCTGGACCCACTCTGTCTATCATTGGATTCTTGTGTTATGTAATGATACATGAAGGTTTTTATTTACCCAAAAGCCTATTTATATTTAATAGGTATGATATTGTCTAGAGGAATACCCATATGTGTATATGCGCTGCGATGACAACGTATGTTGTTATCCTTCATTTGTATGGAATTCATTTGTTGTTGCTAATCGTATGTATTTATGATGGTTCCTGCATATTAAAACATTCATCTTGGAGGAGCAGGACACTCAGGGTTAAAAAAAAAAAAATTAGAATAAAAAATTTAAATTTGCGGTTTGCTCGTGTTAAAAACTACTCACTGAAGTTGTCATATAGTGTCACGCAGAACACCCACGGGTTTGTGCACTTTGATGGTAAGGTGCACATTTTAATTTCCACGAGTATTTCATCTGTATGATGTCGAATTGTGTGTATTTTTATGATGCCTCCTAGAGTTGGAAACAATGGGGCATATTACCAACAAGGAGCAATATTTATCGCTAAGTAGGCTTAGCGGCTATTTTTTTATCGCCGCGCATCACTGTATTTTATTGCTGAGATAACGTGCTATTAGCAACGTTTATCTCAAAAGCGATAAAATTCCCAGCGATAGCGTCAAAATGCGTGAATATTGCTGAGAATACAGCGATATTCACGCATTATCGCTAATAGGGTCTTAGCCATTATATCCACCTCCCATTGGATATAATGGCTAAGAACTGGCCTGAGCAGGTGTTAGTTATTGGGGATATTCGCGCTTAGCGCGAATATTTCCATCGCTACGCCTGTGTTGGTAATAGGCGATAGCGATGTTAGCGACTGTTTCAGGCGCTAACAGGTTGGGTATGCCCACTTTGCATGTAATTAGCGATAAATATCGCTGACATGCAAAGCGGGCCCAAACCGCTCGCTATCATCTACAAGCTGTCGCTAACTGCTGTTAGCGACAGCCTGCTAATAGGGCAATAGAATTATCGCCGTTTAGTGGCCGAAAACGGCGCTAAAGCGGCGATAATTCCCTATTGCCCCCCTTGATATTATGCCCCAATCTTCTTTAACGAACGGGATACTCGAGGCTCCCAAATTGAAATGTGAGCAGTTGCTCATCTTAAAAAATGTCCATCCGAAGTTGGGATAGAATGTTCATAATGATGATAAGGAGCGGTCTTCATTTATGTTGTTTGTTTCTTTTGTGCCTGTTTAATTCATAGGACATTGCTCCAAGGTATATTGTCATTCAGGCCTGTCTTATGACTTGACATTAGGTTAAATACAATGTTGTTCTTTTTCAAAGTGGTGGCTTTCTATCCTTCCTGAAGAGTTATCCAATTGTTCTATAATTACCCAAGTCATGTCATTGGGAGTGTGTCCCTGTTGGATGAAGTGTTCAGTCATTTTTGTTGTGTTTCTGTTACTCCTCTGTTCATTTATTTGTGTCTTGATTATTTTGGTGATCATGCCCACGTATTATAAGTCACACGTGCATGTGATCAAATAGGTTACGTTTGTGGAATTGCAATTTGTGTGTTTTTGAAATGTGCAGGTTTTCCCTGTTTCAATGGGAAGGGTGTTTGTTTTATTTGCTAGGTATCAGACACTGCAGTTTCCACAGGCATGGTGTCCAGTCACCTTCGGGAGGCCCCATAAGCCTCTAACGGTGCTTCTTACACCAGTGGTTCCAGGGTTTTAGGGTCTTGTTCTTACCAGACTGTCTTTTAAGCTCTTTTCTTTTTTGAAAGTGAAGAGCGTTTTTTTCCCATTTTAGGTTTCCAGACTGGATAATACGGCAGTTCGTGTTTACAATTTTTCTGATATCATTCAAGACGGTATTATACATAGTTACACATGTTAGCGGGATCGTATTTTCATTTCTGACTGGAGGATCAAAAAGGGCCTCCCTGTTTTGAATAGTTGTTCTTTTGAAAGATTTTCTAATGATCTTTTCTGGTAAATTGTAGTCTCACAACTTTCCTTTGAGTTCTTTGGCTTGGATGATGAAATCGTTTTCTTTGCGCAGTTCCTCCTTCGTCTGGGAAATTGCCCATGGGGAAGGTTTCTTCAGGAGGTCCTCGGTGGAAGCTGTCAAATTTGAGCAGGTTGGCTATGAATCTATACTTCTCCCTCTCCCTTTGATTCATTGATAATTATTAAAAACGTTCATGTGAACATTAGCCAATGCAACGTTAAAGAAAAATCCACACTTGCTTATGCACTAGCTTTGCAACTCTAAGGTTTATATTTTAGTGAAAATTACATCAGTGCATGAGATGACCAATTTGGAAATAAGTGCCCCTCTCAATATGAAATGATCAGCTCAGTCCTCAGTTCACAAAGAGGTTACTGCACCATACTCCTATAGTACTCCATGAATAAATCAAAAGTACTGCTGGTTCACTTTTGGAATTCAGATGTAAAAATCAAAAAAGTGCAACAAAAGTAAATTACACCAACACACAATGACGTATTTGTGACTAAGGCACAAAGTGTGTAGGGTTCACTTACATGGTACAAAGATATTGTAAAGTGAAGGGTAGATCCCAGTGCATTTAGGTCTATCTCTAAATAAATTAGGAATGATCACATGCAACCAACACAAATGTGGTAAAGGAAACTGTATTTACCTTAAGTGTGAAAACACATCTTGTTTTTACAACTTTAGGTTCTTGTAAGTTCTTCCATCATAGTGTTTGGAGATATATGATTAATGAACCAGATGCAATTGAAAAGTGATCTTGCTTATGTTCTCCTAAACTAATATTAAAAAGTACACAAATTGCTTTGGTCACAAATGTAATTCATTCTTGCATGCAATAAAGCAGACAGACTCTATGTTTGCATTTCTCTGTGTAGTGATCTTCAAAGATATCCTTAAAACTATTATTATGTATGGAAGCCTTGAGCCCAGACAACCATATACAATTCTGAATTTTTACTGCTAGTGACAAAAGAGCAAAACAAAAGTTGTTTCACACTGTTGTAACTTCACCAGGTGAAGTGCTTGCTTCCTACATCAGCTCTCCTGGGTCATATGAGACCTGAGCAAATTGGTAAAACGGTGACTGTCAGGCTCACCTGCCTTCTACTATCTCCCCTGAGTATCTAAGACCCTAGGGAGGAGAGTAAGTGTCAGTATCAACTTCCACATTTCCTTGCCGGTGAAGGTATCATAGAAACACTGTCAGTGCTGTAACAACTCTCTGTAGTCTTAATTTGAGAGCTTAGAGTGGGTCTTTTAGCAGGAACAGGGGGGTACCACCTAAGATGGTGAGAGCTGATAGCAGCATACTGATTATTTAAAAACAAAATTGGGATAGCTGTGTAAATGTGGAGGGTACTTGTTGAGGACATTAGGGGTGGGTGCCAGGAGGCCCGGTATTTTTCTTACATATTTAAGCAGGGCGAAGGTAAATACAGAGTGCAGTGGTCGTAGGTGGCAAGAGGCCAGGTATTTTCTTTTGTTACCGTTGGCCTGGATGGAATCAATGTTAAGTCTTACTGACCTATTAATCCTCTGCCCCAATGTAAATGTTGAAAGCAGAAATAGATTATTTGCGAGGTTAAACATAACTTAAAGTTATAGAAGATTAATAAGCCAATAAGAGGATGCTTTTCACTTTGGGGTTCTGAATGACATCATAGACAACTAAAGATTTGCTCTTATGTTTATTTGCTGTCACTCAGTGTTGCGCCTATCTTATGGTGGTCTTCCCCCAAACATTTCTGTGTCCAGCCTTCATTATATGCTGAAATAAATTTTTTGTTTGTTCTAGGACTCTGTGCACTTTACCACTGCTAACCAATGCTAATGTGTTTGTGCTCTCTCTCTTTTAAACATAGTAGAATTAGCTTGCACCTGATTGCTAAATTTACTTTTACTTATAAGCCCCTTGTAGAGTGGTATATTATATACCCAGGGCTGGTAAACTAATCGCTACTAGTGTTCTTGCAGCACGTATTTTGCCACCCACTTACGTAGCCCCTTAAAACATGTCTTCGGTCTGCCATTACAGCATAAATGCAGTTTTAAACTGTCAATTCAACTTGCAATAAAACCCCTTGCCAAGCCATAGACTCCCCTTTTTTTGCAAACCATATGTCAACCGTAAGGTAGGCCTTAGCTAGGGCACAGGGCAGGGTTCATTGTAATTGAAAGGTTGAGCATATACTTTTTATTTTACATGTCCATGTAGCGAAAAACTCCTAAACTCGTTTTTCACTACTGGGAGGCCTACCTCTCCCATAAGATAACATTTGGTTGCATTATTACTAACTTTTCATTGAGGACAGGTCAACATTCCATGTTTGATGTCTGAGAAGTTGTAATTAAAAATCCTCTTAAATTGTAAAGTAAGAATTCAAGTTCCAATTTCAAAAATGTCACTTTTAGAAAGTTTAAAAAGAACAATTGATGGACAGAATGCAGGAGAATGTCATGCATTCACCCCAGTACAGAGATCTGGGCCTAAATCCATCGTTTTTTGCTCACCATGCCATTCCAGTTTGAACCCAGCCATATGAATCAGTCTTGACCCTGCACCTAAAGGGAACAGTCCAGCCGAACTGCCAAGCCAGGTCCTCCCTGGACTGGAAACAAGCATCATAGGACTGGTTTCGGGCTTTCAGCCCTCATCAGCCAGGATAGCTTGACTCCAGTGGCATGGAGAGCATGGACCCACATCTGGGCATACCCGACCCACTCGGGGAGACAAATGCAAAAAGCACAATTGATGGACAGAATGCAGGACAATGTCATACATTCACCCCAGTACAGAGATCTAGGCCTAAATCCATAATTTTTTTGCTCACCATGCCATTCCAGTTTGGACCCAGCCATATGCAAATCAGTCTTGACCCTGCACCCAAAGGGAACAGTCCAGCCCGAACTGCCAGGCCAGGTCCTCCCTGGACTGGAAACAACCATCCTAGTACTGGTTTCAGGTTTTCAGCCCTCATCAGCCAGGATAGCTTGACTCCAATGGCATGGAGAGCACTGGACCCACGTTTGGACATACCCGTCCCACTCGGGGTGACAAATGCAAAAAGCACAATTGATGGACAGAATGCAGGACAATGTCATACATTCACCCCAGTACAGAGATATGGACCTAAATCCATCGTTGTTTTGCTCACCATGCCATTCCAGTATGGACCCAGACATTTGCAAATCAGTATTGACCCTGCTCCCAAAGGAACCAGTCCAGTCCGAACTGGTAGGCCAGGTCCTCCCTGGACTGGAAACAAGCATCCTAGGACTGGTTTCGGGCGTTTCAGCCCTCATCAGCCAGGTTAGCTTGACTCCATGAGGAACAGGGTCAGACTGATTTGCATGAGCCATGCCTGAACTGGAGTGGCGGAGTAAGCTAGAGAATGATGATGAATTAAGCCCAGATCAGTTGACTGGGGGTGAGTGCTTGCAATGCTCAACACTCCGTCCATCATCCTCTTTGGTATTGCTTTGTTTGCCATACGTTGGCAGGGTATGCCCAGAGGGGGGTCCCTTGCTCACTTTGCCACTGGATTCAAGCTAGCCTGGCTGATGACGGCTGATTATCCAGATACCGGTCCTTGGATGTTTGTTTCCGGTCCAGGGAAGACATGGCTTGGCAGTTTGGGCCTGACTGTTCCCATGAGGCGCAGGGTCAGACTGATTTGCATATGGCCATGTTTGAACTGGGGTGGCGGGGTGAGCTAAAGAATGATGATGGATTAAACCCAGGTCTGTTGACTGGGGGTGAGTGCTTGCAATGTTCAACACTCCGTCCATCATCTCCTTTGGTTTTATTTTTAGAAAGTTGCCATTTTCCTGCCCTATCTGGTGCCTGCAGCATGTTACTGGGTCAAAAGACTGGATGTAGTTCCCAGATGGACTCTATTTATTCCTCCCAGAGAGCCACACAATAGAGGGATCAGATGTGGCTGTATGGGCTAACAAGTGGCAGCATGAGGGGCGGAGTTGGGCACAGCCAAACTTGCAACTGAATACACTTCATGCTCTGCCTTCACAAAAAGGTCTTGTCACCCCTGCATTGTTCATGCATATCGCCAGGTCAGTGAAAAAAGGAAACTTCAAGCACTTCAAAGGGAATTCCATAGAAATATCTCCTATTTCTAAGACGGCACAAGGTACCACTCTTCAGTTCACTTTCTGGACCTGTGGAAGGACTTTCAGAGGGCTGCCTGCTGCTGTAGCCTGCTGTGTACTCCACAAGACTGCTTTTCTGCAGCTGGAAGGACTGCTTTACTACCTGGAGCCGGCCTTTAACCATCAGATGCCTGCCCTGCTACTTGAGCCTTGTTTCATCACTTGAATGCAGTGACTCCAAGGTCTAGTTGGATGGCCTCCTGACATAGTCTCAGAGACAGAAAAGGCTCCAAACATATGGAAACCACACCTGGACCCAGCTTGAGTGAGGAGTCCTAACCCCCCAAGTGGTGCCAGACCTGGACCCTTGATGATGCTACTAAAGGTGCCCAGATAACCATGGATCTTTTAGACACTAGTTTTTACTTTAAACTTTATAAATTCATACCCTGGTTCTGCTAATTAGATTGCTCTCAAATCATTTATGAAAATGTAATATTCTAAAGTGGTGTGGGATTTTTCTTGTTTAGTGTCTTCACTTTATTACTGTTATTGTGCTGCATAAATATGTTACATATTGCCTTTGAATTAAGCCTGACAGCTTTTGTGCCTAGCTACCAGAGGATTAAGTACAGGTTGAATTAGTAACTATAATGGTACACCCTGGCAGGGATTATGGTTGTTGCTTCAGCAGTGTTCACCCCTATTGAACCAACTACCCTCAGAAAATCGCAGTAATTCTATATGCTGTTTTACTTACAAAGTCCTTGTATTAAAAAAAAGTCTATCAGTGAGCAGTGCAGATCTGTACATCTAATTACACAGAACTGCATTTCTCATTTTCAATGAGATCATGCAATAAGGTGTGATTTATTTTAAGCACAATTTCCCCGATGACCACCTCGTGACCTAATATCCATCATTCATGACCTGCCTACTACTCAGAAAGGTAGAGTTAACACATTCAATAAATCAATCAGCCAACAGCCCATGCTGAGTCTTCCAGGAAAGTCAGCGGCACTGTCAGAAAATCATTTAAAACTTCAGTTCATCTTTAATGCTTCAATCCATGAATGGGTGGAAAATATTCACAAAAAAACAGGATTGTTTAAGAGTTTTGTTCAATAATTCAATGATCACAAATAAATCACAAGCACACCTATTACTCAAGACTGTTAAAAAGCCATTTATGCGCACACATGCCCACACATACACACATTCATGTTCAACAGGCATTCACACACACACAAACATAACGTGAATTTCTGTCACTTTTTCAGTGGCTACACCTTAGAACATGGGAATGATTAACTGATTATTAGAAAATACACAAAATGAAAACATTAACATCAGATTTATAAGCAATAAGGCACTAGGAATGTACCTGCTGGAAACCAGCATGTGGACAAATTGCCTTATAACCTATTGGCATGCAATTTAGCTCAGGTAGCTGTGACAGGACCCCTGCTAGTGCTTACAAAATACAGGCAATTTTGCACACTGTCTCTGGCATTACAAGATAGCAAATGTGAGGTATCCGTTATGTAGGCATGCCCTGCGCCAATTTATTCTGCAATTACATTAAAATTCAGACCCACTGTTGTTCTTTTGCCATTGAGTGAACTTATGTCAGGCTGCTATTACTGTAATGTGGAATATCCTCATTGTTTATTGAGATACTGTGCATGGGAAAGCACTGTTATTGACCTTTCTAAAACAATTCAATACATACACATTGTCTAGCAACGACATGTTTCAGAAAATGCTCAGGTTGCTGGAGAGGCGAAATAATTACGCTCTTGCAATGTTTTTGTAGCGATGAACCAGGTGAAATGTGTCTCATACACCAGGAATTTCAACCACAGATAAGTACAAATTAAGGGGCATATTTATTTAAAAAAACACGCAGCGCAGCAACCCATTTTGCTGCACTGCGTCATTGGGAAAGGGCAGGAATGCACTGTAGTTAACATTACATGGTGCACTTCTGTCCTTTCCCAGTGCTGGCCCCCAATGAGCTGCCTAGCGCCAATGCAGATACACTTGCACTATCGTGCAATGGTGCCTGCATTATAATCAGGATTGTTTTTTAGTACAAAAACAATCCCCTGAGGCATTTTCCTCTTTCTATGTGTGCTGAGGAAAAGACAAGGAGATATTTCTCCTCATTGCGTCTCCCCTTGGGAAGCGTAGTATTTTGATGCATTCCAAGATCTACCACTAATGGTGAATCTGGAGATGTGCTAAAATCCACCCATGGACTGCTTACCTCTGGCAGAGCAATGCAACACAGTCATTTGTGCTTTGTTGCATCACTCTAGATTTATCATGGTACGCAAGGTGGCCTTGCATGGCTTGATAAATCTAACTTAAGAGTTGTTTCACTCTTGTACCCCGATGCGTGGTGCAAGGGCAACACATCTCTTTAATCAATATGCCCCTAAGTTCACAAAATTTGTGAAACGTTTGAGCCTTTCTAAAAATTTGCAGTTTCTGCTCCAGTTTCCAACATTATTGATAGCTCTTCCTTTCACGTTAATGGAGTGTATTTGTTTTTAAGTGAGCAGTATCCCTGTCTCTAAAAATGGCTACTGCTCATGGTAACAGTACCCATTTTCCCAATCAGAAAGAAATGTTGCAGTCCATGTTACAGCTCCTTCTCCTCTCATCCTACCAGTGCTCGGTTTTCTGCTGAGAACAGGTTTGTTCTTTCCTTTCCCACGTATGAGGCAATGAACTACACACAGTTATCATGAAGTGTGAAACTCTGTTAATTTCTATAGCTATATATAAGGATTTTCGTTTTTGGATCTCCTTTCCCACAGGCATGAATACATTTCTAACCTTTTAATAAAATAAATAGTATGTTAGCTAAATGATGAATGTGTGTAAAATTGAAACATCAACTGCAATGAGAAATATTTAGCACTGCATTTTTCATTATATCATACGGGAGAAAACATTTAACATAACATACATAGCACGTGTATTTGTAAAGCGCAAGTTCACCCAGAAGGATATTTTGGCCCTAAATAACAGATGTTTATTGTTACCCAACTCAGTGGCACTCATTTAAAAGTTCAAAATCTCTATATAAATATTACTTTATTATGTGATTATTTTCAAATTTCATCTAACTATAACATTTCTCAGCAGTCATTTCAAAGTGTTAGTATTATTAATCAGACACATTTTGCTAAATTAAGTGTAGCTTTTCATTAAAGGCATAGTCATGAAAAGGTCAACTTTTAAACATGTTATGTTTGTTTCAGCACATCTTAGTAAAGCTACTTGCAGAGCAAACCTGCTTTAGACTTTTTTTTAGGCCTAGTGCGAATAAGTATAACTATTTAGAACAAATTGCATAGTATTAAACATATTTTCAGTTCAATATAAGTTGCATGTTACTACCACACATATGATTTTAACAATATTATTGTTCTTTTTAATAAAACTCCTTATCAATTGACAGTGATGATATATTGGCACACACCATGTCCCAGGGATAACATCATTTGAAACTGCCAGATGACCTCAACAGGATCAAGTAAAATGTGCTAACTTTACAATACAACAAATTCAAAGTTGGAACCAGAGTTCTTCAGATACCACATTACAGATGCTTGTGTTGCATTTGATATTATGGAGGTTTGTAATATTAAAACTGCTCCATCTACCCATACTGTTTTAGAGATCTAAAGATTTCTTGACGGTAAAATGTATTGTGGATGCTTTAGTCAGAACTTGATATCTCTCATCAAACCTGTAATAGAGTGATACAAGAAGATAAAAAATCGATGTCCTCTGACAAACAAGAATATGCTCTACAAAAACTAAAGCTTAATTGTCAGAAGAAACTACAACAAACTTCTATGACCTCTCAAGGCCAAGAAACCTGCTGAGGAATTCCAGCCTCCCTAGTATGTGTGCATACTTCTCTTGCAGCAAGAGTATGATAGGTGACCATCTGTTTGCCATGTACATTTTTCACTGACTGTGAAAGAACAACAATATTATTATTTTGAAATAAAGACTATTGCAAATTTATTGGAAGTATTGTAATTTCCATTTATATCGGGCCCATTCACAAACTGCATTTTGTAGTACATACTGCAGTACTGCAAAATATTCTACATAGAACTATTCCTAAACTTAGATGAGGAGTGTATGCCTCCACCTCTCCTATACCTATATGTAGAGACCACCGCCACGATTGTGAAGCGTCTACGTGCAGACGTATACGTTTTAGTAGTAAATGTGAGAGAGACACAGGAGAGTTGCTGGAAAATGGTGAATCCTTATGAATTAAGAAGGGGGTCAAAAGAGGGTAGTGGTGTAGCAAGGGACATCAACCCACAAAAAACAACCCCTATGACAATTCCACAACTGCAAGTCTATAGTTACTACAGCTAAAAAGAGTGCCAAAACAGTGGTTAAATACTCCAGCTTAGAGCTGAAGTAAGTTGACCACCACACATGGCCAACCTCTGCTAGTGCAACACTCTCCAATAGAAATATTGGCGATAGCAACTTAAAGTAAAATCCCATAGGAAGACATGTTTTTAAAGAGTTAAAAAAGTAAATAAATATAATTTAATATAAACAAATGTTGTGAACAAGTGCTAATTTTGAATTTAATTACAAATTATTTTAATAACTATATTTGCATTAAAAAATTAATGTAACAATAGTTTAACATATAATTCTATTCATTTTAATACATTCTATAGATCACATTTTTAAATTAGTAGGTCATTTTGAAAAAAATATTTTGCTTGAGGTGAGAATTACATTTTTTATTTAAACATTTCAAAATTAATTTAAATTATTATAGTTACATAAATTAAATGTTATATTCAAAATTAAGGGAATATTGTAGCATTTTTATGTAGGTCTATGTTTGAAATAAATATATACAATTAATATACATTTATATTTATCATCAAAACAGATTTAATATTTTATTGAGTTTAACAGCTTTTTTACGCTATATTTTACCAGACAGAGGATTGGGCGGGGTAGCTCCAGGAGAACATCCCCATCAGCGAAGAAGCTAAGGTCGCTATTGAGCAGCAACCACACACTGAAATGCAGGGTTTTGTTTTTGTTTTGTTAAGAAAGCAGCCTTTTTCCAATGAAGGAATAAAGCTGCATTGAAAAAAGTGAAAACCAGAGACATGCATTTAGGTAACAAGCTGTGCCGATCGGACCCTGTCTTCTTCCCTGCTCACAGAGACAGCTTTCATTTTGTGAATAGATACCTCTTGATTTTACAGTTCAGTATCTGATCAAAGGCTTGCAACCACAGTTACAATCACATACCATTCTTAAATTCCATACATAATCATAAACTAGAAGGACTCACTCTTAACACGTCACCTTTAATTTTCAATTCTGTATCATTGTAAAGTGCACATTGCAAGCAGGAAAGGCTTATATGACTTTTAATGTCACATTTGCACACTGCGACAAACTTTTTTGGCCTAACAAATCCAGTGGTTTTTTAAATCACAGACTATGAGACTGCAAAATAGTACACTGGGCACTTCATTCACATAGAATACAGCCTAAAGGCCAATTGTAATGTTCCTACTGGCATGGATTGAGATTGTAAAGCCAGTAAGCAATGTTATTTCTACAGCTGTGGATTTTTCTTCATAAATGTGAATGTGAAGCATTTTCTACATTAACTGATAATGTGATGCATCATGTGTGTGTTTTAAAAAAGAAAGCGCTTCTTGCACAAATTGATCAAATGGTTTTTGGCACACATACAGCACAAAGGATGTCTCTTTGAAATGTTAGCACGATTCAGCTCTAGGTTCACAGTAGTTCTTTCATTGTGTAAACCCAAATGAGGGTGCAGGGAAGAGCTTTTGACTACAGCAAGTGACAAAAACCTAAAGCTCTTAAATGCAGTTCAAACAGCGTAGAACTAGTAATTGCTTTTTTATCATGAAAATCTTTTTTTTCATGCAGCTCACACAGGTAATACAGATGGCACGCAGGTCCTTATCTAGAGTTTGGTGGATGGTTGTGCACACCTCTTTTTTTTCCTCCTTTCTAAGTTGTAATTCCATATCATAGAAGTCAAAAGAGCCTGGACAGTGGGACTCTTTAGACCTCAGCACCTAACTTGCTATCCCTAATGTGAGCGTATATACTTTGGGACTACCCAGAAACGTATGTGCACACTGACAAACACCCACTGTCACAGTGTGATTCCAATACAGGAATATAACAATTTTACCACAACAGCACAGGTGCGCCACACAGCAATTTAGACTAAGAATTGTATAAAATCCATGTCAACAAATAATCTTCCAAGTTTCTTCCTTTATTTTCAATGGAGTCTTTTAAAAACATGTTCAAGGTGATTGAGACACTACCGACGCATTTCGTCCTTTTCAAAAGGACTTCTTCAGGGCTGTTAATTCAACAGACTAAATACATACATAAATATATATACATAGACATAGGACCGAACGTTTAAAACATCACAAACTGTATACAACCATATTTAAAAAAAATGCAGATTAGTTCAATTATACTATTTGTCTCATTTATATCTTTAAGCTGTTAATTTCAGCATCTTCATGTTCATTATAAATGCCTAACGGATTCGTGCGAAAAAAAGAAAGGTTAAAAACAGATGATGAAAGACGGGGGGTCAATAGTGAGAAGAAGAATGCAAAGATCATGCAACTCCAGGTGAGGAAAGACACCCCAGGGTTGTGAAGTATCAAAAGGTAAAGTTCTAAAAAACACATGAATAGTGATGGTAACCATTTCAGTTTGACTGCATGCTATATGTCAAGCAATACCCACCTAATTGATCTTTAGTGTTGCTTCCTTTACGGGAATGGGCCACCTAGTTGGTCAAATATAGACTACTAAGATGCCTCCGGCCTAGGGAACATGCGCCTCCCCCAATAATATCAAGAGAAGCCAGAAGTTTAACTGCATTAGGGCAGAGGACGACCGTTGACATCCACTGTATTACTTTTTAACAGTGCAGTGGACTTGACTCAGTCATTCAAAGTACTGTAAAGGAAGTATTTCTAGTAAGAAAACACAGAAACACTTCTAAAATCAACGTTTGAATGCATGGGAAATGCTTTCCATGAGTCCCAAGTTTAATTAATTTTTTTTGCAGTATTGAGCGGCACGCTGTGTGGACTGACATTACAGAGCAAAACAAAAGTGAAAGCAGACCATGCTGATTGAATTTGCAAGGATCCACAAATATCCTACCTCACAGTGTTCCTACACTTCTTCCAATATCAATAGTATCCCACTTGTGTGACTGAGCTATCTCCTGTGAATGGAACAGCTCCATAAGCTCTCTAAGACACAAGGAAAAATTAAAATTTTGCCTTGCAAATTGACCAGTTCTTGCAATATTGGTAGCTGAAGTATTCAGGCCATGGATCGGTCAGCACCTAGGTAAACCTGCAAGGCCGAGTCATTTCTGAAAACAAGGTACCTGGGGAAGTCTGGGGTGGTGTAGCTTGGGTGGATCCCAATATCATTCTTACCAAGAATGTCTGTAAAGATCAAACCTTGGCTACATCACAGCTTTTCCTCATATTTCTGTGAAGGAAAATGCTAGAATCCGTCAGGACCCATAAAATTCCTGCAACCCAGCTTGTCCACACTTCTCCCATTAAACATGCGATCCAAATGTTCACCAAATATTATGTATTTAGTACAAACATTACTTAGCACCTCATAACACTTTATTTGCTATAACCATAAATTAGGTAAAGCAGAATTTCGAAGGAGTCAATTCATTTAAAAAACAGATTCATACTACACAGATCTTACATTAAAATATTAAAAAATCATAAAATATTAGTTGATGTTGTGTGAAGATGTCTAGAGACCTCAAATATATTAGAAATGCTTTCAGCCTCACATGTCCTGGTTATGGTTTACACAATATTTGTTTCAATGAATTAAATCCTCAGTGTGTTGACCCTGGCAGGATTATCTAGTAATAAAACCCTTTCTGAAAGGTCGTCTGCTATAGCAGCTCTTTTTGACATGGCACAGTATACTGGGTCATTTCAGATTTCCACTACTACTAGTCACAGTATTTTCATCCATCTGTAGCAGGCATATTAACCTAACAAACCATTTGGCACCTGCAAACACAATAACAATCTGTCGAACAGATACATTATCTCACCAGGCCATATTTTACAACAGGCAAGTATAGGCTGGAAAAATGGCAGTCAAATGTAAGTCCTAGCTGACTTGTGATGACTCTGCCCCAGCATAATTGTCTAATCAAAGCTCCATGCCATATTGGAATTTGGAGTTTTCTGATTGAACATTGCTTCTGAATGACTGGTAGGTTTGAGTATTGACAGCCACTTATTTATCAGTAATAGGAAATGTTATGAAAGTTGTTGGCTTAAACACAGCATGACTCAATGTCCTGTACAGTTGTGTAATCTCTTCACATCTCAAATTCTTGTTTGACATACCGTATGTGAAAGGTGAGAAGGGAATTGAGCTAATGCCCAAGGATTTCTTGGCCTCTAATCTGTGACAGTGAACTTGTGTTGGCACCACATTTGATACCAGCTACTCAAACACAACACTGTGGTATTCCACAGGAGTCTATCATATCCCCTCTATTATTCAACATCTACCTAACTCTCTTAACCTGATTAAATCATTCAACCTCTCCCATTAAAGCTATGTAAATGAAACCATATATTATTTTTAAATGGAAGTCCAGGAAGACCTCTGCAGTTTATACGTTGATGACTGCATTCAGGCCATAACCACGTGGATGATGAAAAACCATCTAAAGGTAAATGTCCACAAAGGCAGAGTTTGTGACCTGCGGACAATGAAAAAAATACCAACCCACTACCAGATAGCCTAGGAAACATGCGGCTCCCCAATAATATCAAGAGAAGGCAGATTCCTTGGGTTAACCATGCATTCAGACCTATATGTGATACCACGTGTTAACAACTTACAACTGATTGCCTATTTCACAATGAAAACACTATGTTGCATCTTTTCAAACCTTTGATACCATCAGAAACTGTAAACCATCCTCACACTCGCAATCTCCAAGCTTGGCTATGCATACAGCCTATATTATGGCAGGCATACCCATACTCATTATATGTAAAATACAACTCATCTAACATGCTGATGCAAGCATTCTCTGCTTTCACCCAAGAGAACACACCACTCCAGTCTTGCAATTACCCCACTGGCTAACTATAGCAAGATGGGTAATATTTAAGGCACTTTGCATTGTTCAGAGAGCCTCGAAGGAAAAGCACCACTATACCTACAAGCTTAATTAAAGCAATACACACAAATCAGGACACTGCGCTCCAGGATTGCACTACTTATCATCATACCACCTTAGCATAAGAATTCTGTAGAAGCCCCTAAGCTATGAAACACACTACCAGCTAGCATTCAAAGCATCCAGGAGCATATACACTTCAGAAGGAAGAAAACATGGCTATTTCCAAGACAACTACACCACCACAAATCCCAGCAACAGAACCTGAAAAGACAGTCGCACCCTCAAGCTCAATCTTTAGGTTACAATCCACTGAATGGAAACATCCCACCAGCAAACTACTTTTAATGAGCAGATATGATAAGAGAGATGATCTGTGTTTTGCAGGGTTATTACATAATTATGTAAGAACATTCATACCATTTCTTATACAATAACAATCAGCAGTCCGCAGCCAACAGTCATTTATACATCTTACATTCCATTAAGGCATATATGCTGTAACGGTTGTCCATCACCAGTATTGTGAAGCCAATAAGCAAGGAATCAGTAAATGAACAGGCATGGAATAACTGAAGAGGTCTGTCACATGCTTCAGGTCAATTGGAGGATTTAAATCGCGTCCATAGCTGCGGGTCCCAAATATCAAAATACTATGGCGGCTTTTTCTCATCTCACAATGGCTTCCGGATATGAAATGATAGCAACAATGAACTTTCCAGCAGATCTCTTCACCTCTTTCTCTCCCCAATAATGCCAGCTCTGGCCCAGAACTGTGCACTAGGGGACAGATTTACTAAGATTTTGGATAAGTGTTGTCACACTTTTGTGGCTCAGTCTAACACAAAATCATTTTTGGTATTTACTAAGCCATGCAAAGCCACTTTGTGTGACTATGCATAGTTTAGTAAATACAAAGTTATGCAAGGCGTTGCACTGGGAAGGCGTTCCATGGGTGGATCATGGGAGTTCCCATGCATCCCCCTTGGATTCTGGCACATTCACAGATTTTCTAAAGATAGTAAACATCGGAATGCACCAAAATGCTACTCCTTCCCCAGTGAGGAGTAACTAGGAGAAATATTTGTATATCTCCTTGTTAATTCCTCATTCTGTGTGTTGCATTCTAGGCACACATAGAAAGAGGAATATGCCTCTAAAGATTGTTTTCATACAGGAAGGTGTCCCTTCTTGCTCAAAAACATTACTGCCTGTAACGTAGGCACTTTTGCACCGTGGTGCAAGGGTGCTTGCATTGGCACTAGGCAGCACACAGTGTGCCAGTACTATGTAACAGCTGGAATTGCACCATATGTTTGTAAATAGGGGGGATTTCTGCTGTCTGCCTTTCACAGAATGCTTTACAACAAGGGGTGGTGATGGACAGAGTCTCTGAATTAAGCAGAGTACTCTCACCCAGTCAAGAGATCAGGGCTAGATCCAACACCGTTTTTTAGCTCATTGCACCATCCCAGTTTCAGAACCTGGCTGTATGCAAATTAGTCTGTCCCTGGCCCAGTGGATCATGGGAACAGGGCAGACCAGACTACAAAAGCCAATTCTTACACTGGGAAGGAAACAAGCTTCCGGGGACCGGTTTCTGCCATTTCAGGCGTCTTCGGCCTGGCTTGCTTGAATCCTGATGGTGCAATGAGCAAGGGACTCACATCTGAGTATACCCTTCCACGCTTAGGGTGGACAAAATTATTTACAACAAGGGGTGGTGATGGACAGAGTCTCTGAATTAAGCAGAGTACTCTCACCCAGTCAAGAGATCAGGGCTAGATCCAACACCGTTTTTTAGCTCATTGCACCATCCCAGTTTCAGAACCTGGCTGTATGCAAATTAGTCTGTCCCTGGCCCAGTGGATCATGGGAACAGGGCAGACCAGACTACAAAAGCCAATTCTTACACTGGGAAGGAAACAAGCTTCCGGGGACCGGTTTCTGCCATTTCAGGCGTCTTCGGCCCGGCTTGCTTGAATCCTGATGGTGCAATGAGCAAGGGACTCACATCTGAGACCCTTTTCTGTATCGTTTTTGGCCACTATAGGTGTGGCAGGGTATACTCAGACATGAGTCCCTTTCTCACTGCTCCATCAGGATTCAAGCAAGCCGGGCCGAAGAGGCTGAAATGCCAGAAACCGGTCCCCGGTAGCTTGTCTCCTTTCTGGTGAAGAATTGGCTTGGTAGTTTGGTCTGCCCTGTTCCCATGATGCACTGGGCCAGGGACAGACTAATTTGCATATAGCCAGGTTCTGAGCTGGGATGGGGCAGTGAGATAAAGAACGGTGATGGATCAAGCCCTGATCTTTGGACTGGGTAAGAGTGGTCTGCTTAATTCAGACACTCTGTTCATCACCACCCCCTTTTCTGTATCGTTTTTGGCCACTATAGGTGTGGCAGGGTATACTCAGACATGAGTCCCTTTCTCACTGCTCCATCAGGATTCAAGCAAGCCGGGCCGAAGAGGCTGAAATGCCAGAAACCGGTCCCCGGTAGCTTGTCTCCTTTCTGGTGAAGAATTGGCTTGGTAGTTTGGTCTGCCCTGTTCCCATGATGCACTGGGCCAGGGACAGACTAATTTGCATATAGCCAGGTTCTGAGCTGGGATGGGGCAGTGAGATAAAGAACGGTGATGGATCAAGCTCTGATCTTTGGACTGGGTAAGAGTGGTCTGCTTAATTCAGACACTCTGTTCATCACCACCCCCTTTTCTGTATCGTTTTTGGCCACTATAGGTGTGGCAGGGTATACTCAGACATGAGTCCCTTTCTCACTGCTCCATCAGGATTCAAGCAAGCCGGGCCGAAGAGGCTGAAATGCCAGAAACCGGTCCCCGGTAGCTTGTCTCCTTTCTGGTGAAGAATTGGCTTGGTAGTTTGGTCTGCCCTGTTCCCATGATGCACTGGGCCAGGGACAGACTAATTTGCATATAGCCAGGTTCTGAGCTGAGATGGGGCAGTGAGATAAAGAACGGTGATGGATCAAGCCCTGATCTTTGGACTGGGTAAGAGTGGTCTGCTTAATTCAGACACTCTGTTCATCACCACCCCCTTTTCTGTATCGTTTCACAGAATGCAGCACAGAAAGTTGCTTTGCTGCGTTTGAGAAATGTGAGTAAATCTGCCCTAAATTTCTGATTGAACAGCCCAGTGCAGTATCAAGCCAAACAGGCTGTAATCATAAGAAATACCATAAAGGGACCTGTAGAGCTGTTTAATGCTGCCAGCATACTTAAAAAACATAACTTACGCATCTGTGTCTCTATCACTTCATCATCCACCACGCTGCTTTATGCTGCATTGCATGACACTGTAACCTCACTGCAGTGGTCATCACACACGACATGGAAATACTTCCCACATAGGATCACAAAACAAGGAAAACACCCTTCCAACCAACCCGACCCTTCATGGCGTAGCTTGCTGCCCACGTAGGAAAGCACTTCAGTGTCACACATAGGACCAGAAAGCATATACGAGTGTGCAATTCAACACAATAGAATAGTTATATTTCGTGTATCATCAAGATTTGTGCTGATCCAATTAAAATCCTTGTTTCCATCACACTTGAGAATTATAAAACAAAATGTGATTCATTTGGGCTTTGATAACTGCTGGGATATGTTGAAATATGTGTACAGTTCAATTACAGGTAGTTAGATTTTGTTGAGCTAAAAACAAATGGCATCCTACAGTTTTTCTTTTTGCCCTTCCTGCATGTGAGACCACTGAAATAATGTGATTCTGTGGTGCTTTCTACATAACTAATAATCTGCCACATAATCCATGATCTGCTGCATAATCTGCAGATTTTAACGAAAAAACACATTTTGCTTCTACTTCACACTGGTCATACATTACTAGAAATGCCGCAACATGTGCTGCTGTGCAGTAAAAGGTCCTTTGCAAAGGTTGACTGCTCATCTTTCAGTTACTTACAGCTGTATTTAGATGTGTAACTGGTACTAATTAAGTGAAACCTTTGCTCAGATAGTGCTAACATGTAAAAGCAAGCATTTGCAATGCAATCGGTCTTCTAGTTGGGACCTTATATGTATTTAGCTATGCAGCACATTAGCCTGGGTGCTGAAACATCTACTGTCCTTTAACATGGAGAGAAAATAAGCACCATACTGCGTGACACGTCAGGTATGGGAACACATGGGGAGAAATATTGCCTTTCAGCGGGAAATGGTTTAGTCCAAAGCTTCATTTTCAATATAAAATACAAGATTTGAAAAAAATATTGTCTACGGGTGCTCATGGAAGATATTTTCTATGGGATGGAATCTAGAGAATGCTAAAGTGATTCTGGTAATTTACTGACCTCTCCTGGTCGTTTTCTATTAAGAAAGATGAATAGATGCAGTTGCCAGAAAAAATAAAAAAATAAATTCCCTAAGCCGAAAGCAATTCTGGTATTTTAATGACCTCTGCTGGTCGTTTTCTATCAAGACAATTAAATATAGGCAGTTGAACAGAAAAAAATTCCCTAAGCGGAAGCAGACAAGTTCTAGGGCTGATGTCCAGAGCCCACAAAGTGCATTCACTTATAAGTATGTAAGTAAGTAAAAATCTTTATTCGGCTTCAATTTTCCATGAAAAACCATAAAAGCATTTATACATTTCATTTACAAGTGTTTTAACAATACTAATGCATATTCAATTCATTTAAAATTTGTGGCGATGTTACTCAATCAGGACAATTTAGTAGTTGTTATTTTAAAGATTAAGCCTGTGTTTAAAAATACATTTTAAATGGCGAAGATGGCGGCGTCAGGCTAGACGCCGGTTGCTGCTCTGAATGGGACAGCAGGACATGCCATAAACTAACCCAGAGTTTCATACCTGATAATGAGGAAATGAACTGAAAAACACTGCGATGAATGTGCCAATAGCCCCGAGAGATATGGATATCAACATGCGATCTATGCAGCCGAATGAGTTTGAGGCTGTACCTGTCACGGCTTCACTTTTCACAAGGACGCCGCTTTCGCTGCTTTCCTCCGCGATTGGATTTGCTGTCCTCCGCCTGTTGATCGGCAATCACCGATCTGTGTGTGCACTACGCTCCTTGTGCTGGCTCTTCCGGTCAGACTCTGCGGATTCCCTCAACTTAGCGAGCCCCGTGACCGACACGGAACGCCTGAATCCTGTTACCGGCAGCAGCTCACTAACCCCATCAGCATCAATGGCCCCGAAGAATGCGGCTGCGGTGGCGGCCAAGACAAGGGCTGCACGTCAGGCACTGATGCGAGATCAGGAGACAAGCAAGACGAGTAAGCAGCAGCGTGGTGCTACAAGTGGGGGAGTGCAAGGAGTGCAAGGATCAGGAATGCGCGCTGAGATAGCTGACACAGCAGTGGTGGCAGAGAAGACGGTGGAAAAAACGCCAGCCCGAAGGGAAAGCTTTTCAACTAAAACACCACTAGCATCCCTATCAGCAAAAAGTGCTACAATAAGTACTTCAACAGTGGCAACATTGTTTCGCGCCGCTAATCAAAGAACAGTGGCAAAGGAGGCACAACAGATCACCGAGAAGCAACTAGTGACTGCCCCTATGGAGGAGGGCGGTATGTCTATATGCCTCGCAGTTTCAGGCCAGGCTGAGGGGGATGCTATACCAGGCCGGATGGGGGCAGAGAATGCTTCAGCAATGCTATCGGTGCAAAGTTATGAGACAGAGACTGTGTCCAGCAGTGCACCCGAAAGATCCGGTAGTATTAGTGGGCAGGTAAGCCATCTTACCCCTTCTACCCCTTCTATCTCCGCGCCTCCCAAACTCGGTACTAACGTTCATCTGGGCACTGATAACGAGGGCATGCATAACAAAGACTCAGTGGATGAAAGTATCCTAGCTAACCAAGCTAACCAAGAGGGGGGCAGTAATAACATTCGCAATGTCACTATTTAACCTGCACTAAAGACTATTAGTATACATGGTGATCAGCGGGAGGTTACAATTTTCCCCACTCTACACCCTGAGAGCAGCCCGATCAACGGGGTTGAGCGGGCTAACCAAGGCCCTGCCGCAGACCCTCAAAGTACCACGGGGATGCAAGCAGATCTCTTGCCTGAGAGTTTAATAGTCGATGCTCAACTAAACTCATTCGCCGACTTAAATCACAAGTCACAAGCTGGGATCAGCAACCCCCCCGAGAGAGGGGCAGGGAGCGAGAACTTACAAACCTCAGAGGCACTCCACCCTGATATGGTAGCACCACAATCTAGCACCAGAATAGATGTACCCCCCGGTGATGCTATCGAGGCTCTCGAGACCGATAAGGACATAACTGATTTTTACTCTTTATCCGAGGACATCAGCTGGTCAGGTGATACGGATGAACTGGAGGATGTGCAAGATCCAGAGAATGATTCAGGTTCTAACTCAAGCTCGGATGCTGAACTCAATCTACCGAAGGAACAACGCGACAAAAAAAGAACTATATTAAAAAAGAAAAAAACTGGGCATCACGGCGCAAATGATTTATCATGGGACTACACTCCAACAGCCCTAGCATTAAATCAGAGCCATACTCTTGATCCAAGATCTCAAAGATCGTCCACGGAACAAAATCTAAACAAGGAAACTCTCGAGGCTTCAGGAACCACATTAACACAAGTAATGGAGACAGTCCTGCAGGCCATAGCATCACACCGAGAGGAAACTTCTAAAGACAGTTGCAAAGACCGAGCAGGCCTACAAAAGGTCCAAGGAGTGGTTCGCAAACTTTCTAAAACCATGGGCGCATTTACAGAGAGGCTAAACGACATTGAGGATCGCATTGTGGTTAATGAGACAGAAGCCACAGCTACAAACGAACGACTTGAAACCACCGAAGCACAGGTTCATGACATCAGATGGAAGCTAGAAGATTACGAAAATAGATTGCGCAGGAACAATCTTCGAGTGCTGGGAATTCCAGAAAAAATGGAAGGTGAGGACTGCCGCAACTTTATAGTACAACTATTTCGTGATACCCTTCCTGAACTAAACACCTGGGACTGGGGGTATGAGGTACAGAGAGCTCATAGGGTACCTTTAACGTTAAAATCCACGGCACCTACAGGTAAATACCCACGCGCAGTCCTAGTCTACTTTGGAAACTTCCTGCTTCGTCAGGCCATTGCGGAGAAAGTCACTCCTGAGAAACATCGTAAAAAGGATTTAATATCGTATTTCGTGCGTCCCGATTTCTGCCACTGGACTGTTGAAAGGAGGTGGCGACTCAGGCAACTCATCAAACCCTTCCAAGAGAAGAAAGCTGTAGTATACTTGAACAATCCTGCAAAACTAAAAGTAACATATATGGGACAGACTAAATTTTTTACATCTGAGGTCAAGGCTAAGGAATACTTAGACAGTTTATGAGAAAACAACTGCTCGCACCTGAGAGTAGGGTGGGGAGCTATTTGACGTAGGCACGAGATAGAAACAGAATTAGGCAACTAGTTACCGGTCTCACAAGTAGCCTGATACATTAGAATACAATTGTGTAGCTGATAGTAAGAAAACAAGAATTAAGAATTAAGAATTAAGAGATCGAACAGATGTCACCCAGAATTTTCAATATTTGATCGTTTCACTCTCCTACACTTATTTTTTCCTCTATTCTTCTATTCTTTGACCCTTATCTTTTCTATTATATTATGTTGTGCAAAGTGTGTTTTCTCTATTCATAACTTTCTTCCCGTTTTAGATAATTGTCATTTCCTGTACACTTTAAATGCATGCCACGCTAGTCCTGAACAGAGCAGGCTAATCCATCACCGCAGACTCCGATGGAGTCTCATTGCCATGTTCGGGAAGGCAAGGGGTGGGGAGGGTGGAGTGGAGAAGGGAGGGCGGAGGGTGGGGATCTGGGTGCACCGGGTGCACTTGGGCTAGGGGGGGGGGCACGACAAAAAAATTTAAAATGAGCAAACTGATACTTATGACAGAATGTTGGCTAATGAACCTCGATGTAAAAATAATACAATTAAATGGGTAGATTAAACATAGGATGTTGGAATGTGGCAGGTTTAAACGACAGAGGAAAGAGGGCCCAATTTTCTCAAATAATGGCTTATAGCTCTTGTGATATCATTTGCATACAGGAAACCCATATACCAATAGGGGAGATTAACAAACTAAAAATACCTGGTTACCATATATTAATTACAACAACCCAAACTTCAAGAACTAGGGGAGTTACTCTGCTTGCAAAAACAAGATTTGGTAGCCCGCTACGTAAAAAAGCTGACGACCATGGACGATGGGCCATTGTCCAACTAGATGTGGGTATTACAATATGCTCTGTGTATGGCCCTAATCTTGACGACCCCACATTATTTGTTGAACTGGAATCAGAACTGGCATCATGACCAAGTACCTTGATCGTGTGTGGCGATTTTAATTTAACGTTTAACCAGACCCAGGCCCTTCAGAACCATTATACATACTCCGGACGGAAGCCCAGGGTGTTCAGAGCAGTTCTAAATCTAATTCAGACCCATAATCTTCAGGATTTATGGTTGTTAAAAAAGGGTAAAGACCCAGGTTACACCTTCTTCTCTTATCCACATCGGAAGTATGTTCGCATAGACTATTTCTTTGCAACACCTGATATTGCTCTGAATGCCCTGATCTTTAAAGATCCAAAGACAATTTCTGACCATAATTTGATTTTCATTACAGTGGAAATATCTGGGTACAATCGAGTCCACACACAGTGGTCATTCGATAGGAAACTACTAGCCAACCAAGAGTACATAACTCATATAACCCAATGGACGAAAGAATTTTTTGACGCAAACCGATATAGTGCCTCACGATTTATCGTTTGGGACAGCTATAAGGCCGCATTAAGGGGGGAAACTGCCACATTTGTTGCCACTCGCAAGAAAGAACGGATGAAAATTCATAACCAACTGATAAACGATTTGACACAACTAGAATATAAACATGCAATCCAAACACAACGTGGCGAACAGGCAGAGGATACCCTAAGAAAGATCTTAGTGCTTAAGGCAGAATTAAATAATGAGTTAGCTGTTAAAGCCGCCGAAACTGTCCAAGCTTATCGAAATAAATCATACGAGGTAGGCAAAAATGTCGGGAAACACCTAGCCTTAAAAACACGTCAGACTCAATCCTATAACACAATACAAAGTATTGAACATTGTGGACATAAATATACCACCCAGAAAGAAATCGCTAATTGCTTCAAGGAATATTATCAAAAGTTATACCAGAATGAAGATGAACACACGGCCAATGAGATTAAGGAGTTTTTAGCTAATTGGCATAGCGAAACTAATATGTTACAACCCGTTGACGATAACGTAAGGAATGAATTAGAGAAAGAGATCACTAGAACAGAGGTGGAGTTGGCAATAGCAGAACTAGCCGCAGGGAAGGCTGCTGGGCCCGATAGGATACCCCTAGACCTATATAAGATACTAGGTAATATAATAATTCCACTCCTTCAAGACTTATTCTTAGGTATCCAATGGCATGGAAAATCCCCAGAGTCATGGAAACAAACAAACATATCAGTTTTCAGGAAAAAGGATAAACCACCTGAGTTAACAGCATCATACAGACCAATCTCTTTGATTAATTCAGATTCTAAAACCTACGCGAAGATTTTAGCTAACCGACTTGGTAAACACATAGAACAACTAGTGTCTCCTTGGCAACATGGGTTCATACCCGGCAAAAGCACCACCGATCACATACGCCGAGTATTAACACTGTTTGACATAATGAAGATAGAGAAAGGTCAAATGTCCCTGGTCCTATTAGACGCCGAAAAGGCATTTGACCGGGTCTCCTGGCAGTATTTATGGGAGCTCCTAGCCCTTAACAACATAGGCCTGGGGTTTATAAAATCAGTAAAAGCCCTATACGCAGAACCTAAAGCTAAAATCCTGACCGGAGGCTGTGAGTCCGAAAGTATAAATATCCAGAGAGGGACAAGACAAGGGTGTCCGTGTTCTCCACTCTTATTTTCATTATACATCAACCCACTAATTATTAAACTTCTAACATCACCGGCAATAATTCCAGTAAAAACAAGTATATATAACACCAAAATACTCGCCTACGCTGATGACATAGCGATTCTAACCACCAACCCTATCGAGGCCATAGATGAAATAGAAGTAGTCACTCGAATATTCGGTCTGTATTCAGGCTACTCATTAAATCAAGACAAAACGATGGTAGTCTGTACTGATAACACTCCATACACAGGCCAATATAAAGTAGCAAATGCGAAGTACTTAGGGGTTACCATCTCACCTAATACTAATGACATCATTATATTAAACTATGACCCCTTAGTTGCTAAAATTAAAAAAGATCTCCTTAGAGTAAACAACCTTCATTTATCCATAATCGGTAGAACCAACTATATCAAAATGAAAATTTTTCCAAAACTACTATATCTATTTCGAGCAATCCCTTTTTTAATCGACAATACCTATATAAAGAAGATAGATCAAACAATAACATCATTTATTTGGAACTATGGGAAGACAAGAAGGGCAATAACCAAATTGGTGTTGCCAACAGCCTGTGGCGGATTAGCAGTGCCAAATCTAACCTATTACATGTGGGCTGCCATCTTACAACAGATGGCCTTTTTAACCACATCTAAAAAATCAGACCACAACAGATCTTTGCATAATATCCCTTCTATTTACGAACTCACATTAGGTAATACAGCACGAGGATTACTGTTAAGGCAAATCGAGCCGTCATACTATAAAAAGATTAAATTTAAGATAATCACAGACGCATATAAAATCTGGACCAGAGCTACAAAAATACTTTCAATACCCAAACACACCAATTATACACCCTTATGGCATAGCTTTATAGTCCCTCAGTATCTCAATGATAGCATTACTAAGCGATGGGAAAATTTAGGTATTGTCACTATTGGCGATTTCCTAAACTCAGATGGTAGTACAACATTTGACGAATTGCGTCTTAAATATCAGATTCGCCCCGCAGACTACCTTAAATTTATTCAAATTTATACATCATTAAGACAATATATTACAAATACCGAGCTACAGTCGCCACCGCTACTAAACCTGATGCAAAAATTTTCAGTTAGAATTAGCAATATATATGGGATCCTTATAAATAACCATCCGGACGATCTCGATAGAATAGAAGATAGCTGGGCAAACAAATTAAACAATCCTAACGTGGACATAGATATGGTGCTACGACTATCCTCTAAGGTCATACTTGCGAGTAATCTAAAAGCCCAAATCTATAAAACGGTATGCAATTTATATTACACACCATTTAAATTATTTTCATGGGGTAAGGCTAGTCACGATAAATGCCCTAGATGTGCACTTGGCCCTGCAAATTTAATACACATGTTCTACGACTGTCCGAAACTAAAACAACTAAAAGAAAGTATAGGTAAATACTGGACCGAGATTTTTGGTCGGGAGATTCAAACTTCATCAACCCTGTTTATATTAGGCTTTGATAGTTCCCTGGAATTCAACAACTCAGAAATCTATACGATCTTTCTTTCTACCGCTATATATAGAATTATCTTAGCAGCCCGTTGGAAGGATACAGAGGCCCCCACATTTCAGGGATGGATAAATAGACTCCTGGCTATATACAAACAAGAAATGGCGATATACAAAACCAGAGGGAAAAAATCAAGAGCTAAAGGGGACTTGATCTGGGCCTCCGTAGCTAACTGGTATGAACAACAAAGGGTCTGACTACAAAGCTATTTAAACTAGCTAGAAATATCTTTCACCTCTATTAAGAGGCGTAGAGTTGGAAAATGAGGTTATATCAGATGTGTTTTGCTATTTTGTTTTAGGTTTACCTTTTATGTATCTGTCACATATCTACTACATCCAAAATTGTAATGCTCGTTAACAATTGTTTTTGTATTTAACGTTTTACGTTCAGCCTTGCCTCTCTTTATCATTGTTGTATATCTAAAGAAAGCTCAATAAAAAATTTACAAAAAAAAAAATAAATAAATAAAAATACATTTTAAAAAAGTACTAACGATTTTACTTACGTATTCTGAGCTTAAAAATTGTAGCCACAGCATAGCGGGACGGCATTTTCTAAGGCCTAAAGTTCTCAACAGGGGGGTTAGCCAAAGCCTGCGGTGAGCGGAGTAATATTTACAAAACAATACAGTGTGGATTGTGGACTGTTCGGATAGTTCATCACATGGACAAGGCATTAAGCTCTCTTCCCAACTATTTCTATTTGGGAATGCTACAACCCTGTGAAAAATATTCAACCTGAATCTCGCTAATAAGAATCGTTCAAACTGCGAGTCAACATAGGTTAAGTATGGTTCCATTTCCAGAGTCGTCATGACCGCTAGGGAGTGCTGTACAGATGGTTTCTTAATCTCCACAGTAATACGTAACTCTTCGAGATGACTCAACGCCTTTGCCTTGAGCTCTTTCTTTGGAATTCCAACAATTGTTTCCGGGCTGTGGTAATACTCGGCCATTCCTAGATCAGTGAGAAGGTTTTTTACGTATGTTAGCCAATCTATTTTATCTACACGATCTAGGGTCATACAATCCGCAACAATATCTTTGGTGAGAGTATTCTTTGTTGATACCCATATTCTGCGCCAAAGAAGTACAGGTTCGATTTTGGCCAGGTCCTCGATATGCGGTAGTCCCAATTCTGCCTGAGAAGCAAAAGTGGATACTCTTTTAGGAACTGACAGTACAAATCTTATAAAAGTATTCTCCGCAACCTGAAGAGCTTTTGTGTGTTTGTGGCCCCATAGACCCGCCCCATAGAGTGCGATGGAATGGCACTTGGCTCTATAGATTTGGAGTAGTTCAACGGGGGGCTTTTTCCCTAGTTTTTGGGCGAATTTCATAAGAGCAGCGATGGAGCGCAAAAGTTGGTGCTTACGTGCCTCTATGGCCGCTCTCCAGTTGAGCTTCTCGTCTATCATAATTCCTAAATAGGGATATTGAGAGGTAGATTCTAGTTTTTCATTATTTAGGAAGATGCTTTTTCCGTATTTCCTGGCCCGGCCTACTACCATAACATAAGTTTTCTTGATGTTTATATGAAGGTCTAGGTCGCTCATAAATTTTGCATAACTATTCAAGGATTTTTGTAGCTCACGTGGGGTGGGTGCTAGGATCACCGCGTCATCTGCGTACAAGAGCGCGGGCACCAGTCGATCTTTTACACGGGGTCCAATCCCCCCTCAACATCTCTACCTCAAGGCCGTTGGTATAGAGGGAGAAGAGGAAGGGGGCAAGAACACATCCCTGCCTGACGTCGCGCTCTACAGAAAAAGATTCTGACAGTTCACCCCGTACTCCAAAACGCACCCTAGAGGAGGCGTTGGAGTAAAGTTCTCTAAGAAAGGTCACAAGAACCTTGTCCATTCCCATGTTGGTCAATACTGACCACAGTTTTGCATGGCTGACGCAGTCAAATACGGCAGAGAGGTCGACATATACCATGTACAAATCTCGCGCTTTGCCGAGACGTACTTTCCCATCAGTAAGGCCAGGTTCAGGGCTTGTTCCGTTGTTCCGTGGCCCTCTCGGAAGCCATACTGGATATCCGAGAGGGTCCCGGTATCGTCCGCCCATTCCTGTAAACGCTGGAGAACCACTCTGCCCAGTACTTTCCCCAGTGAGTCCAGGAGGGAGATTGGGCGATAGCAGGTCACCTCCTCTCGATTTCCCTTCTTAAAGATGGGGACCAGAATTGATTGGGTCCAGGATGTGAGTAATCCACACTCCATTGCTGCATCGAACACCCTTTTTATAATCGGGGCCCAAAGATCTAATCTAAATTTAAAAAAATCAACTGGTACCCCATCCGGACCTGGGGCTTTTCCGCTTTTACTGGCATTAACTGCGTCTATTACCTCGTATAGTTTGACTGCCAGTGGGATTGGGAATGGATTATCCTGATTTGTGCTGTTATTTCTTTCTCTGGGAGCTACTGCTGGTGATTTGCCAAAGATCTTTGCAAAGTGATTTACCCAGGTTTGTCCCTCGATAGCTACTTCTAGACTTGGCTGGTCTTTTAAATCCGTCAGGAAAGGTGCTTTTACCACTTTCCAGAATAGTTCGCTATTTTTATTTAGTGAGCTTTCATGCAGCTGGTCCCATAATGCCCTTTTTAGCTCTTCTTTTCTCGCTTTACACGCCAACTTATACACTATTCTCAGATTCCTGACCTCCTCTTTGTCTCTTATTGTTTGTGTTAGTGCTCTCTTTAGCTTTTTATGAGCTACTGAGCAATCATAATTAAACCATCCTTTTCTTTTTTCCATGGTCCCTTTCTGCTTCACAGTGAGATGTTCATTTACTTTATCAATGATTATAAGTATGTACTAAAGTATATACAAGAAGTCGTGAATGCTTGACCTAAAAAGGCAAAATCACTGCCTACGCAAGACCTAAAAACATGGGTGATAAGGTGGCTGCTGATGCCGATGATAGCTGTCCATAAATATATCTTTAAGTTGCTTTTGCTGGACTAATCATCATATCAATGTATCACCCTATCCTTCCTGGGGGAGTAGGTTAGGTTTTGTTTTGTGTGGTTCTCTTTTACATTTATATAAAGCAAAGACATCACTGGGACAACTATCCCAGTTACATGTAATGACTCTTGGACTGTGCGGAGTGGTTTGGAGCACTGCCATGTCTGCAGTGGTTTCCTGGAGGCTGGCAGAAGGGATGGTTTGCCTAGTTCTTCAGTCAGATAGTCTCATATGGCTGGGGCCTCCTCATATACCACTGAAGCAAGAGGATCTGAGTATCGTGCTCTGATGCATTGATAATCAATAAAAAGGAGTTCAAACCAAATCATAAACCATGGTCTTGCCTGTCATAATCCAAATGCAATTAATTGCATCAGGTATGAAGAAGCGCAGGAGGACTTTTGGTACATCACATCTTGGACGCACATGCTGTTTACCTTACTAAATGAAACACTGCCTGTCATTGAGAAGCGGTTTCATTATGATTGCAGTGACCCTTGTACAATGGGTTTAAAAGGAAACAACTTGATTCATTTGAGGATAGGTGGGACAACTTCTTACCCCATCTTCTGTGTTTCCCAGTATGCAGACTGTTAAAGGTAAATACTGGCGTTTCCTGTGGTTAACAGTGCCTTTCCCAAAGGCCATTAGTGATGAGTCAGTTTGCAGATGAGTGATCTCCTAAACACTCCCCGTGCTGCAGGCCTTAAAAACACGCCCTGACATCCTCCCACAAACATGTAATAATAACTTGCCTCATATATGGCAGACTGTAGAGATCCACAAGGATAAAAGGCTGAAATGCACTGTCCCTTAGGCAGACAACACAAGCAGAGTCTAAGCATCAACTTGGAAGTGTACAACAGACTCCTGATCACAAATGCATAGAACGAGAACTCACTATGTATGGCAGACTGGAAACCCCCCCCCCCTAGAAAAGATGGACATATTTATGTTTGTTGTCTGCCGGGGAAAATACGTGAATTGCCCAACATCACCGGATGTTATGCGATCACCCATCATCAGCTCTTGTCGGTAAGCCACGTCCTCTGCGGGAAACAAGAACATCTTCATGTTTTTTATATGCCTGGGGAATTAAGTGAGCCTATGAGGGGACTCGAACCTGGTTTCCCATCCCACAATCGGCAGATCAAGTTGTTATGCCCCATCTTGTTAACATAATTAGGTACTGTGCACCCATGAGGGCATGTCACAGACACCTGCCCACACACCCACGATGACAACTTGCTTTATCTGGCAATGTGCACAGACCCTTGAAGGATGAAAGGCTGAGCTGCACTGCTTTCCCAGGAATAATAAAGCTTTTCTATCCAGTGAACTGTATGATGAAAGGCGGGGTTGCAATGCCCACATTCGAGGGAAACACAGGCCGGTGCTGTTCAAATGTCATGGGTGCAACAGACACCTGCTTGCACATTCCTAAAATGCTGTCTTATCCAGCTGAGTGTACAGGCTCTGCAGGATGAAAGGCCAGCCTGCACTGCCAACCTCCGTGGGCAACACAGGCCAGGCAAATATTTAATACCGCCAGCATACTTTCCTGGAGGACTACGCCGAGGCTCATAGCCGGGTCTCCAGGACCAAAGTCAGCAGCTTTGTTTCTTATGCCAAACCCCTCCTAAAGGCTGAGTGGAGTCAAAGGGGTTCAACCTTTGACCATGTCATTAAATACATATTCCTAGAGTGAATGCTTTATTCCCCAGAACAACCAGCGCAGACTAACGTGTGAGCATTGAACAGCCAATTTCGGTTTTATCTGAGTTCCTAAAAAAAGAAAACCTTCAAAAACATAAGCAGAAACAGCGGTATTTAAACAGATCATTCCGACATTGATTAGCTTGAAATAGGCACTCTAGATATTTGTGCCTTTTTTGTAAATGGTGAAAAGAATAATAGGAAAAAACAGTAGTGAGTGAACTATGGATTATTTTCAAGAAGCTACTTGAGATTTTGCCCACTTACAGTCCCGGCTGTGCCCTGTAGGCTCTACGTACCCTATTCAAATAAAAAAGGAACATGTTATGTAGAGCCCTCACCTACGGCTACTTGCAGATCCAATGAACCCGATTGAATAGAAAACCCAGTGACTGTTGCTACTGAATCACTGGGTCAGATGACTGCGTGCACATTTATCTATGCTTTAATTGCACTATGGGGTTGGTAGGACATTTATTTCGTGAGTGAGTCAGTCTGAAAATCAGCATAACTTTCTATCATCATGCGCCCTAAGTAACGGCCACACTCGGATTACTCTCTATGGGGCCCCAGTGTGTCCGATTGTTCCCATCCTTCGTCTCCTATTGCTGTATAGGAACCCCATACACACGTACCTGTGTTCTTTTCAGGTGAAGCATAGACCTGTTAGGCAAGCTTTAGAAAGCTCTCGGCCCCTCGAAAGCGGCGCAGTATCCCATGATTATGTTGTAGACTGCAAGCAGGAACTCAATAACTGGCAGGATACAATCCTTTGATGGGTGCCCCTCAGCAAAACCACCCACCTGCAACCGCAGATACAATTGCATCAGAATGAATTAACCCTGGGCGTAGTTGGCGAAGTAGCGCTACACGTAGCTACGTGAAGTGCACTTTGCACTACGCGAGCTACTCGTAACACTACGCGAACTGCGTAGTACCCTGTTCGCACTGTGCAAGATGCCGTTTTCAATGATTGCACTGATACTGCACTGATACTGCAATCATGCCTGTACAACTTTAATTATAAGGGGGTCCAATGAATTCTGAAAACTCTTCCATCTCTTGGCCACAGTTGCAGTCATATCTGCAAAGAATTTGAGGGAAAACTCCTGGGAGCAAAACGACCTCTGTTGTATTGCCATGGAGATTCTCTGTTCCTTGTGATTGTGAGATCTGCAGTGTAACTGGACAGCATATTTTTGGGTATCAGTCACTTAATTAGCAGTATCATCCCGCCTGGACTTTCTGCATTTTTCAGGAATCCCAATAAATCTTAAATTAGAGCGTTTGGTATGGCTTTTCAGTTCCTCTTGTTTTTCATTTGGATCATTAATCTCATTTTAATAGCACTCCACACGTGTCTGATGTAAGGCTTGTGGTCCCCAGGTGAGATATTCTCCGTTTGGCCTCATTAATGGCCTTTTTACATGTTTGGCAATAAAGTGGACCACTGTACCAGCGGTGGCCATCTGATTGTGGAGAGCTCAGCAGTCCAACCACTGTATTACGAGTTGGGTGGATAGACTTTTCAAAGACCGTGGCGGAAGTGCTGAGACTGCCAGCAGATCGCTGAACTCTGGGTTTTCAGTTGGGAAAAGGGGAGCTGCACCGGCGTCCATATTAAGAGTTGCCCTTTCCACGAGCTGACCATGGTAGTCCAGCCACCTGCTGCAATGGCATTGACAATGGATTTGGGGTAGGTACTCATCCCTTACTTGTTCTTCCAGGAAAATGTCAATGTGGATCCCTTTCTTAAGGGCTCACCTTCACAGCAGTATCTTCACAACTGAAGATTACGACCCTGTTTGTGATGATCTACAGGTGAGTCCTTTCCATACTATATACCTATTGCCAGGAAGCCCACATGTGTTATAGATGGTATTTTTTCCACATGTATCTTGCACATGTTTGCATCCAAAAAAGATGCAGTCGAAATGCACACACAGGCATCAATATATTTGGAAAAGGTACTCACCACTGCTGCAAGATCTCTGCAGCCACACCGCTGGCACCATTGTCAACTTGTAATATGGTGGTCATTGGACCACCAGCACTGTGGTCTCGTGGTTGGTGTGGATGCAGTTCTCAGGCAGTAGGACCACCAAACCTGTAATCCAGCCTTAAGTCTTTGTGTCATGAGTGCAAGCTTTCTTTCAATGACAGACACCTGATTTTGCAAGAATAAAATAATTTGGTCATGAGAGGTATATAATTCCCAAGTTTCCTGCTAGATTGTCAAAAATATGTGAAGATGGGGCGTGGGGATACCAAGTTTTTTTTTTAGAATCCAAGGGGCCGATTCACAGAACTAATCTGAGATAACATCCTAAACGTACTACTTTTAGTATTCACAGAAGGCACTTAGTAGTAGTAAAGTTAGGACTCCTAACTTTACTACTACTAAACTGAGACAAAATCCTAACTTTCCGACTTTTGGTATTCACAAAAGCATTTAGTAGTAGTTAAGTTAGGAGTCCTAACTTTACTACTACTAAATTCCTTCTGTGAATACTAAAAGTAGTACGTTTAGGATTTTATCTCAGTTTAGTAAGTTTAAGATTTTATCTCATTAGTTCTGTGAATCGGCCCCCAAAAGAATAACAGATGTTTTAAATGATACAGATTCCAACTGCATAGGGGGGTCAGGAACTTTCCTAAGCCACCTGCACCATCTGTTGAATTTGGAGGAGTTCAATCATTATCAAAGGCATGGCTGCCTGTCGCGGGGGCCACAAAATTACATTCTGTGGCATAATTCTTGTCTTTCTCTTTCTTTTTCATCCTCTCCCTCTCCTTACTCTGAGACTCCATTCTCAAAAACACACGGCATTGGAGTTTTTCAGAGAGAGGGTATGGTTTATTTTCCTCTGGTCCGATTTCAGTCTTCTTTGTATTTAATTGACAATTGATGTGGTTTGTAGATTCTCCCTCAGCTCTAGGGGATAAAGTGGGATCCATGTTTGCACTGATATCCACCAAAGACACCTGGAAAGGGGGCTCTTTAGATTCTGACGAAATGCTTTATAAAAGCTCCTTGAGTTTAGGGGCTAAGTATAGCGCTTGAGTGGGTGTCTGAGTTTTCTATAATGCCCGATATCCTGTTTTTTAGCATTTCCTACCAGCTGCTTGTTTTTCCTCTGAGATTTATGACAAGTATTTGATTTAATTGCTAAAGATGTTTCCCCCACAAAGCGAGGAGTTACACATTTCTGCAGAATTAATGCAGGTTAATATAGTCCAGGATTCATTTGTTAACTTTACAGCTTTTACTGCTATATTTAACTGCTGTAACTTACATTGTAGCCAGTTTAAAACATGCATTTTCTTGTTTGTAAAGTGCTTTAATATCCCCTAACCAAGTCGCTGAAAAATACCATCCCTTTGCCCCCTTGCCGGAGAGTTCTATATCCGCAGATAGATTAGTTGCAAGCAGGATAGCCCTTCTCCTTTGAGATGTGCTTGGAAGAACTCTCTCAAACAACTTCTAATATTACCCCTTCCTCCCTGTCTCAACCCTTGTAAATCCTACTAGTCATTGTCTCCTTATGTTTTATCCTGGATTTAGAAGCATTGTTCCAATCTCCTCACACTCATAGAGGCAGCATTAGACTCCACAACTCAGCTGTCCTTCCGTTCAGGCCACTTCTGGTATTTTACTGCACCCCGCATAGATGATGCAGGTCATTCTGAACCAAAGCCATCACCATCAACCCTCACTTGTTACATGCTGTTTCTCCTGCTTCTGATCTCTCCTGTTCCCTCGCCATTTAGTGATCGGGAGAAGCCCTGCCATCAGGCTTCCACGAGGGGTCAACCAGCACATGGGCCACCATCTCCAAATGTTTTCATTTCTCCTCATTTTTATCCACTTTTCCCAATTTTCATATGTGCTGCATTGTAAACCACACATACAAAGTGGAAACATCCTTAAAGCATAGTTTCTGTACTGGAAGGGACCCCTTAAAATAAAAAAAACATGTTCCCACAACTTGAACTCTGGCCCAAGGGTATCTGCATTGACACATTGTAGAGTTGCGCTCTAGTCCGCACGCTCTACGTAGTGACGTAGCGCGCAAGGACACGTTTGAGAGCGGTCTGCGCATGCGCGAGGAGCAGGAAGCACCCGAGATTTAGGACGCTCGGCACTCTCTCGCCAGAGTTAAATAAAGTAATAAGGTTTATTAACCACAACTTCTAGTCTCCATGGTGATTGTTCCTGGCTGTATTCACCAACATTACAGTGGCGACGAGGGCTGGGATGCCTGCACACATGAAATGAGTGACAGGAGAAGCCAGCAGGACCCAACAACAGCACAGGAAGGGATAGTCCAGTAGGAGGCCCACCACGAGGAGCTGCAAGAAGGTGAGCAATCACCATAGCAACATAAAACAGCAAGGGAGCGTGGCAGAAGCACGCAGGAAAAGAGAAAAAACACCAACCACAAGTCGAGGTACCAGAAGCAAGGGCGTAAAGCAGGAGGAAGTACGGAGAGGAAATAGCAACGACCCACTGGGGCCCTGGCGGAGCTAGCAGGACAAGGAGGAGGGGGAGCAGGAGAGCCCCGACCGAATCAAGTGCAAGGCGAGAACACGAACGTGCCAGGCAGCCCGAGGGGTTCGGGGGCGGAGCCAGAAAGACGCGCCACAATGAGTGCGCAGGCGTCTTCACTCACAACGCCGATTCCATTTTTACCGAAGCCTGGAGAACCTCAAATGAAATGAGAGGACTGGAGAGAGTACTTCACGAACTATATTGAAGCCCTAGAAGATGAAAATGGGGAGGCCTTCCCCAGTGCGAGGAAGAGAAGGATACTCTTGCACAACCTAGGCCCGGAGGGCATAAGGGTCTTTCAAAATCTGGTGCCCTCGCCCAGACAGAATGCAGACGACAACGTATTTAAGCACGCCATAGAAGATCTCAACAACCACTACCGTCCGGCGGTGTGCACGTCTATTGACCATTACAATTTCCAGCAGAGGAAACAAGAAGCCGGTGAGTCCATAGATGACTACGTCGCAGCGTTGAGGAAGTTGGCGATAACATGCAAATATGGGGCTCTGCAAGAAGAATTCATAAAAGATCAGATAGTTATGCATACCACCAACAAGGCAGTACAAGACAAATTGTGGGTAAACGGCGAAGCATCGCTTAAAGAAGTAATAGCCATGGTGAAAAAAGCAGAGCTGTCGAACCGGTGTGCCGAGGCGGCTAAAAGAGAAGCAGTCCAGAGGACCATGGTGAATAAAGAGGATGATGCAGAACCGCTGGGTAGAAGTAAAGTCACGGTGACGGAAGGAAAAGGGCCAAACAAGTGGATGGGAAAACCAGGACAGAAGTGGAAGCAAAACAAAGAGAGCAAAACCACGTGCTACAGGTGCGGAAGTCAGGCCCATGCAGCTCAAGACAAACGGTGTCCGGCGTTCAGAGCAAAATGCATGTTCTGCGACATAGTAGGTCACTACGAGAAGGTATGTCGCCGGAAAATGAGGAGACCACAAGTACATGGCGCAGGAGAAACAGGAGGAAGAAGAAGAACTGGACGAGAAAGACAATGTACTGTGTGTGGAAGGACAAGTACTGGGCATTGACTGTAAGCGATCCCGCAAACCACAATGTGACATGGTGATAGGAGGAGTGAAGATCAAGATCGTAGTAGACTTGGGATCTCCGTACACTATAGTCCAAAGAGCAGTGTGGAATGAAGAATTCAGACAAAGCTTGGGCCCAAGATTAGAACCACCTGATATACGACCAGTAACCTACACGGGCGAACCCATTCCCATGGTTGGATACAGAGCTCTTACCTTCGAGTTCAGAGGAAGGAGTGCAGAGTGTAAACTGTACATAGCTGAGAAGGGCCCATCAATCCTAGGATGGATGGACCAGGGTGACCTGGGATACAACTGGACCCAGGGGGGCACACACAAGTGCTGATGACAGCCCCAGAGGACTGGCCAGACCTGGAGAAGATGAAGAGTGAGTTCCCGAAAGTGTTCGGCGGGAAGGTTGGCAAGCTGGAGAAGTTCATACACAGGATTATGCTCAAAGAGAACTCCCAGCCAGTATCCCACAAGGTCAGAAATGTACCTATAGCTGTAAGAGAAGCGGTACAGAAGGAACTGCGCAGGTTAGAAGAGAATGGAATCATCGAGCCAATAGATAGCTTGGAGTGGCTGGCATCCCTGGTGGTGGCAATGAAACCTAATGGCAAGGTTCGTCTCTGTGTAGACCTTCGAGAACTGAACAAATGCCTAATCGTAGAAAAATTCCCACTGCCTCGCATAGAAGAAATGTTGGCCAAGACGAAGGGAGTAAAGTGGTTCTCCACTATTGACCTCACTTCCGCCTATCACCAGATAGATCTACATCCCACAAGCTGAAAATTGACATCCTTCATAACACCATTCGGATGTTATCAATTCCGTAGGATGCCCTTTGGCCTTGCTTCGGCGGCTGCGATGTTTCAGAAACTAATTCACCGTCTCTTCAAAGACATTGAGGGTATCCAGTACATTCAGGTTGATATATTGGTGATGGGGATAGACCAGAAGGATCATGATAAGAAACTGAACAACGTGCTTCAAGTGCTAGAGAGCAATGGCCTGACAGCAGAGTGGGAGAAATGTTGACTAGGAATGACGTGAGTCACCTACTTAGGGCATGGGATTGGGGGACACGGCATCACCTCCAAATGGGCAAATGTGAGGGCAATCTGTGACGCCATGTCCCCGACTAATTAAGAAGAAGTTAGATCCTTCCTAGGGATGGCTGAATATTACAGCAAATTCGTACAACACTTTGCCACCAAAACGCACCATCTGAGGCAGCTGATAAAGGACAAAACAATGTTCAAGTGGACAGAAGAGACACAAAGGGAATTTGATGCCTTGAAGAATGACATTAGTCAAGCCGTGCCACTAAAAGGATATGACCCTCTTGGGCAATCGATATTAAAAACGGACGCCAGCGAGAAAGGTCTGGGAGCAGTCCTCATGCAGGAGAGAAAGGATGGAACGATAGAGACCCTCAGTTTTGCCTCGAGAGCCCTATCTCCCACAGACAGAAATTTAGTGTGTTCGAGAAGGAGATGCTGGTGGTTGTGTGGGCCATGGGGAAGTTCCGCCAATTCCTTTGGGGCATGAGATTCCAACTCAAGACGGATCACAAACCATTAGTCAAGGCGCTCACCTCGAGTGGACATGCGAGTGCCACGCCACGCATTGCCAAGATGACATTGAAACTGCTGGAATACAGGTATGATGTGGAATACATACCGGGAACTCGAAACAAAGTGGCAGACTACCTCAGTAGAGCTTCAGCCATGGAAGAAGCTCCCGAGGTAACAGCGGAAAATGAGGAGATGGTAGCAGTGATGGAAGATCCAGAAAGGGTAATAAGCAACCAGGAGTGGACCCAGGCGTATGAAGAAGACAAGGACATTTGCGAAGTCAAGGAGTGCGTATTACACGGATGGCCAGAGAAGAAACAATTGCGAGAGGCGCTCCGGAAATTTTATGAAGTCAGAGAGGAACTGTCAGTGGGTGACAATGGAATATTCTTATACAGAGGCGATAAGATAGTACCCCTGACAACGTTAGTCCCTCACTTGCTGGTGTTGCTACATGAAGGACATCTTGGTATCGTAAAAACCAAGCTGAGGGTTAAGCAGATGTACTGGTGGCCAGGGGTGGACATCCAAGTGGAGAGACAGGTGAGGGAGTGTGACCAATGCCAAAGAGCGGACAAAACTCTGAAACCCTTAAGGCCGGCCCTGGGGACGTTTGCCCAACCGAGTAACCCCTGGGAAGAAGTGTCCGTAGACATTCTAGGACCCGTACTTGACACCCAAGGAACCCCCAAATATCTGTGCGTCCTCGTCGACAAGTACTCGAAATGGCCGGAGGTGCACATACAGGAAGAGATGGACGCCGAGACAGTGCTCAAGTTTCTTACTTCTGTCTTCCTCAGGGAAGGCATTCCAAGATCCATTCTGAGCGACAACGGACCGCAATTCACCTCAGAAAAATGGCACAAGTATGCGGAGAGGAACAGGATCAAAATCAAGCATACCTCTGTATACTATCCTTCGAGCAATAGACAGGTGGAGCGGTTCAATAGAGTCATAATGGGGTCCATCCAAGCTGCCATCACGATGGGTAAAGATTGGGAGAAAGAAGTCCAAAGTATGTTGTGGGCCTACCACATCACCCCCACCAGCACAGGATACAGCCCTTTCCAAATACTGATGGGAAGACATCCCTTTACCAAGGACAATGTAGCATGGAGGGAAAAAACAATCACTAGCAAGTGGTCTCCGGCAGTAGTACAGCACAACCTGGAGAAGGCTCAGAGGATATATACAGAGCACTACAACCAGAGGAGAAAGGTGAAGGAGACCGCCCTGGAGAGAGGAGGATGGGTGAGAGTCAAATTGGCGATACTAAGGAAGAAAGGATACAGCAAATATAGTCAACCTCTACAAGTGAAGGAAGTGTATGATAGAGCAGCACTGCTCAGTGATTGGAATGTGTGGTCCCAAGACCGCATGTCAAAATGCAACAAGATCGTACAATGGTCCCCAGAGGAGAACGGGAGGACACTACAAGATCAAAGACACAGAGAGAATGAGGGAAGTACTCCTGCAGAAGAAGAAGACACGGGAGCAGAAGGGAACGGTGAGGGGTCCGGAACCCTGGAAGTGCATGAAATGGAGGGGAGAGTATGACCCCAAGGAGAGAAGAGCTGGGTGCCCTGAGAGACAAGATAGTGAGCCCTGCGGAGAACTGCACAGGGGAAGCCCTCTCCACTCCGGTAAGACGCACACGTGCAGCCTGAGTGGTGGTGAGACCCACCCGCTTCCGTGACTGAACTGGGGGGAAGCTGAGCATTTTGCGGACAGTAGGACTAATGTTCTGTTGTTAATAAAAAGGGGGAGATATGTAGAGTTGCGCTCTAGTCCTTGCGCTCTACGTAGTGACGTAGCGCATGAGGACGCGTTTGAGAGCGGTCTGCGCATGCGCGAGGAGCGGGAAGCACCCGAGATTGTCGGACGCTCGGCGCTCTCTCGCCAGTGTTAAATAAAGTAATACGGCTTTATTAACCACAACTTCTACTCTCCATGGTGATTGTTCCTGGCTGTATTCACCAACATTGCACACATGGCAGCCATAATTGCACCAGCAGAACAGCACCACATCTTAGTAGATAATGCAGTGTTCTCTCTCTCATGCACACATCTCAGCCATACACTTTACTTGCTGCACTACATTGTGTGACTTCTAGTTGCATCGATGCTCAGTGTTTTGGGACAAGTTAAAGTGATGAGGAGAACAGTGGGTCTCAGGAGGAGAGTGAGAATAGGGAAAGAAGTGTATATGTCAGGAGTTTAAAAAGGTGGCTTTTAGCAGGTCTGCATGGCTGTTAATCTTCGTATGCATGCTTGTGTTCCTCATTGCATGAATATATATACACATGAGGCTTGTGATTATATACACATGCATTAACACTAGCTCAAAACCTATCGGTTGTTACAGAAGAGAACTCTTTTCATGGCCCTAAAGAGATGTCTCGAACACAGTGCATAATTTGAGCAGGTGCTTTCAGGTGCTCAGCACCAGCACTTCTTTCACAGGGCCCGGGCTACAATTTCTGAACGTGCAGGTGGTGGTCTCAATATTAATTGTTCAATTCAAAATGAAAAGAATAACATATCTTGCATGGTGACTGTCTGGTAAATCTTTATAGGTAGGCTGGCATATGCCTGTCCAGGCAGGCATGATTGTGTATCACCACATTAGTGATGATGTCATCATGCTGATCACAAATCCAAGAAGTCATCAACAAACTATGGCTTGCATTCTATTCCTCTAGTCTGCTGCACCCTGCCACTGCCTGAGCCTAAACCTCCCATTGGATAATTGTATCTGGGGGCTGGCTCATGACGGAGTTGAGGCAAGGAAGCTGCTAGAGCACATTTGAAACTTGGGAGTGAGGGCTCTTGAGGAAGAATAAATGAAAGTAAGTGTGGACTTTCCACTTGTTGCGTAGCCAGAGTAGCATACTTGGCAGCCCTGCATTGCTGCTATCCTCAATGTGCTTGATGCGTCTGTGGCCCAACACAACTGTTGTGCACTCATGGCGTCACCTGTAGAATCTGTGCTCTGCACCCCAGCATGGTAATTGCTGAGCGTGAGTGAGTTCAGTAGTCACCACAGCTATACTTACCGGCATTGGCAGCATTACTGCTGGGGACAATGCCTGTGCTGTAGCAGGCAGGATCACAGCAAGCTGAGCAGTGGATGCCAATGCCGTCGCCATACCTGGATCTACTAATTACAGGCAGCACTAGCAGTGAAATGACCTGCTGTGCTCAAGCAGTCGCCTGTTACGCAATAAACCCAGTCATACAACACTGATTAAAATATGCAAAAAGCATTTTCATTTGGTGTACATTTTGTTTTTGCATTCGGTGTAGGTAAAACACGTCATCTTCCGCTTCTTTAGGGATGACAACAGGAAAACGCAGATTTCAAAATAGCAGGGACATGTACAGGCTGACAACAGGGGTCACAGGCAGCAGCAGTGTTAGAGATGAGAGACAGCAAGAGTAAAGAGGAGAAGAAACAACAAGAGAGGAGAGAGATAATACGGAGCAAAGTAGAAGAAAAGGAGGAGAGGAAATCAGATACAAAGAGAAAGCAGCCATGATGTGAAGAAGAGAGCATTAAGAATAGAGAAGATAGAATGAAAGGATGTGGAGGACAGGACAGAAGAACAAAAGCAGACAAATGATAAAATGGAGACACAGCTAATCACTGCTAGAGAGTGATAATAAAGAGCCAAGATTGAGGGGAGAGAGAGCGGAGCATGGATAAAAGTGAAGAGAAAAAAGGGCAGGGCTAAAATGAATAGAGGGCAAATCAGAAATACAGGGTGTGATAAAGATGATAGAAAACAATTAGAGGTGAGAGGATAGAGTCTTAGAGCAAAGACTTTGGGGACCGACAACAGATCAAGGTTAGAAGATAGAGCTTGAGGCAGTGAGAGTGTTGTAAGTGGGGCTCACGTGAGGAAGACGAGAGCGGTGGCCTCCTTGGTAACATTTTCAGCACCTGAACTTCTTTTTTTACAAATTAAGCACTACTCGAACAAGGTTACTAACTGCAGCGAGATGGTTTTCGTTTTAACAACTAGCTTTAGATATTTTTGTTCGTGCCTGCTGCCTTGCGATAAGCTGTGGCAGAAAAACACTATTTCATGCAAATCACAATTTAAACGTTTCTGGCTTTAAATGGCGACCTTTTCAAACCCCATCAGGCTATGTAAATGCCATGCCAAGAAATGTGTACCAGGCACAAACAGTGATCTAATGACAGACGGATGAGAAAATATGCAACCTTCAGCAAGTCTCTCCCCGGTGTATTTAGTGTCTGAGCGTGGGCATTAACATGTCCTGTGCATTGATTTCCGTTCCTGAGCCTCTTCAGAATTAGCGTCGTGCCCAGAGCTTTCAACTATCTAAAACGAAATGGAAAGAACCCTCTGTTCTCTTTGATGAGAAGCATGCCCTCATTTTTTTGCTAAAGAAAAGAATATTTTCAGGTGTTTTTTAAAGGACTCATGTCAGCCTTTCTGACTGTCGCTCTACACCCTCTTGTGGCAACATGTAAATGTTTCAAAAGCAGCCTGATTTCTTTTTCTGCAGAATGGAAGAAGCAACGCCCGTGAATCACGGACTCACACACATATACATTAGGAGAGGTGATATCTTGTCTGTAATTATGGTTAGATTTCACTTCGCATGAAAAAGGCATGTTTTGTGTGCTAATAATTTTAAAAGAATTTCGATATAGTGCACAAAGGTCACCCTAAAGTACATGCTGAGGCTTTGTTTGAGCCATTGTTGATTCCTGAAGGTGGGTCAAGGGAGTTGTTTGAGAGGGTAAAGCAAAGCCGCACTTTTTCATTTCATGTCCTCTAGGAAGATTTGGGATGAGCTATACTTATTATGCATGTTAAAGTGACTAACGTTTATAAAGAGAAAATCCAATGACATTTGCTGTTAATTTTTTCGTGAACTTAGTATAAGTTGTGCCCTCATCATGCACTGGTTATGACTTCTCATGTAGGATGACCAACTGGCATGGGTGCAAATTTAGGGTGGTGAGTGTAACAGTTCAGAACAATGGGTCAAAATTCAGGACAAAAATTCAGGACGCGGCTCAAAATTCAGGCGAAAAGGTAAGTTTTACAGACACATCACAAGAGGTCGCACAATAGTATATAAGAAAGTAAATAGACAATCACTTAAGTACAAGTGAAAAGAAGGTTATAGTAGGTTGAGACAATTGTTCACTTCATGGTTCTTCAGTATGCATGCAGCTTTGAGCAAATGTACAGGTCTTTTTGTGAGAACAAAACCACCCCCACCTCTCCAGCCTCCCAGGTAAACGCCCTATGCCCGGCCCGGCCAGTCCGGCCTTGCCACCACCCTCCAATGGTGACCCTCCTCTTCACATAGACCCTCTCTCATGTGTATTTAATTTTGTTATAGTGCTACTCATCCCAAGTAGGTAGGACATGGTGTCGAAATGCGTTACATCAGTCATATTATATAGAGACATTGACTCATATAAATGTGAAAGTCAATCTATAGGAAATGTACTTAATATAATGGGGATTACAGGGTGTAATCATTCTTTCATCCATCATTCAGTCGTTCACCATTCATTCTGTCCTTCCATCTGTGTGCCCCTTCAATATTCAACCATTTGCAAACCTGTCCGTCATCTATCCTTCCATCCATCCATCATTCAACTCATCCATCCCTCCATCTACACTGTCACTCATCTATCCCTCCATTCATCCTTTCACCTTATCCATCCTTACACTCATCCATCCACTCTGTCACTCATCCATCTATTCACGCATCCATCCAGCCATCCTTTCACATACTCATTCATCCACCCGGGCACTCATCCTTCCACCAATTCACCCTTTCAGTCATCCATTCATCCTCCCTTTCCCTCACCATCCCTCTTTCATTTTGCCATCCAAACTTCCATCCAACCATCCACCTACTCATCCATTCATGAATCCATCCATTGACCCCATCACTCATCTATCCTTTCACTCATCCATCCATCCTTTCACGGATCCATCCATCCTTTCTCTCATCAATCCACCCTTTCACTCATTCACTCATCCATCCATCCTTTCACTCCTTCATTCATCCATCCATCCTTTCTCTCATCCATCCATCCTTTCACTCTTTCACTCATCTATCCACCCTTCTGTCCATCCACCCTCCCTGTCATACACTCATCCAGCCTTACATACACCCTTTTCCTCATCCATCCATCCATTTACCATTTCACTTATAAATTAATCAATCCATCCATCAGTTCACTCATCCATCCATCCGTTTAACCGTCCATCTACCCTTCCACTCATACATCCATCTATTTACCTTTTCTCTCATCCATCCTTCCACTCACTCATCTGCCCATCCTTTCTCTTATTAGTCATTCATTCACCCTTTCATTCATCCATTCACCCTTTCACTAATCCGTCCAGCCGTCCACCCATCCCTTCACTTATACACATTTCCACATTGATTAAGGGATGAGGCTTTGTCTGCTGGGTTGCAGACAGAAGAGGCCCATCAAGGACTTCACCCCTGCTGTAGTTACTAAAGCAAGGGGTGGGGCAGGGAAGGGCTCACAATGCCCCTGCACATAGGCAATCCGAAAAAGTAGAAGTCATGAGTCATGCATGATGTACAGTGCCACTGTGACATGGTGTTGTTTCCAGGGCTTTAAGTGTGACGAAAAAACTGCGGGGTTTCTCCAATGGGGTTGTTCAATGTAATTGAGGGTGTGGCTTAAAACACAAGCTAAAAATCTGTGCTAAGCATAGTGTGAAACCCACTGGTAATTTGCTGCTTCTGTCATTGCATCCAGATGTATAACACAACAAGTAGTGTTACACCTACAACCCAGAACTATTAGCTTTGTCAATGGTTGCTAGGTGCATGAAATAAAAAAGCAGCAACCATCGCTTTGTTGAATACCACATTGAAACTTCATCAGTTATAAAATGATCAGACAGTGAAATCCCATATCCCTTTTTTTAAATGTGTTCCACCAGTTTCATTTCATGAACTGGATTCTCATCTAGCAGCTTGGGCGTTTTTGTTCATTTCTTCCACCTGACTGAATGTCCTGACAGAGACTGAGGCAGGAGGAGGCCCACCACATGCTGTAAGAGCACACACTGGCCCATTGTCATTCTGTCTGTGACAATCAGCCGCAGACAAAATGACAATGGGTGGAGTGGGGCTGCTCTTGTGCTCAGAGGAGAGCAAGGTGGGCCCTTTCAGGGAGCTGAAGCTTCTGGCAGGGGAACTGTGATGTTCCCCAATTCCCAAAATTACGGACAAAAGGTGTTGGTGAAAGGGATCGTCACAGACAATGGACGTGAGATCAAGATTACGGACGGTCCGTGAAATTTACGGACGGTTGGTCACCCTATTCACATTTAACATCACTCATGACATGCTAAATGACATTGATGGTATCACTGGTGACATCTCAAACCACATTATTGAACGCATCACTAATGACATCATGAATGATACTGCATTTCACATTAGTCCATAAAATCTTACATTTTTTAAAAAACACTGGCCCAGATTTGCAAAACACTTATGCAGCGCAGCACTCAAAGATGTTGCGTGGCGTGAAATGGAGAGAAAATGACATCAACATATCTACAGATATATGGCACTATCATCCTCTAGCTCTAGCACCAGCGCAGAATTATGCAGCGCCGGGATGCCCCGTTGGGGCCGCTGCGCGCTTTATAAAATACACAAATAAATAAATAAATAAATAAATAATGCTGCAGAGCACATCGTACACACCTTTGTGGCATAGCACAAAGGTCTCTGCATGAGTCTAGCATATGTTTTGTACTTGAAGGGTACATTTAGAGCACAAATACTATGCTAAGACTGACTTTACAACTTTCCCTACTTTTTACAGTGAAGCACACATGCAAAGTCAGAAAAGAAAGGAGTAATGAAAGTATTTCTCCTTTTACTGCCTGCTTTCAAATGCCGTTAATTTTTGGTGCAAGTCTCTGTCTCCTACTGTTAGTAGATAGGGTTTTCTGTCAAAAACCATGAGTGATATTACGGGAAAGTCCATTGACACAGAGTAATGCAAAGATTTGGCATTGGATCTGCATTTAAAAAAGTAACACAGACCCCATGCAAAACACTTGTAAATCTAGGCCTGAGTGTAATGGTGTGGAAGCATAGAATGAAAACAGCGTAAGGCAGTTGTGGCTGTGCACAGTGAAAATTATATGGTGCATATTTTACCAACCAGCAAAGGGTTGGGTATATGTTCAAAAACAATGAAAACTGATCACACCTCATGTGCGTTGCAGAGGCAGGTTTCAAAGTAGTTTGTGGATTAATACAATACTATGAGAAAAGGCAAAGCTTCTTTTCACCCTAGATTGTATGCCATTGTGCTCATCTCAGGAATGTGTGTGGTGTATTTTACCAAACTACGGAGTGTTAACCATAGGGCCCAGATGAAGGTGTTTTATCAATGGCAAAAACATACTTGTCAGCTTCTTGATTTAATAATGTGGTTCATGTGCAATCATTAGGTGGATGATCCTGTTTAGCTGAATAGAAAAATATGTTTTTTGGAGGGTTTCAAGGTTTAAAAAGTGGATAACCCCATTAAAGTCTATGGAAGCATTTTATGTCTGAGGTGGATAAATACCAGTATAGGTCAACATCTACCAAATGTAGGTAGTTGTCATATATGCTGTGTGTCATAAGGTCATAGAATGTGCACATTGTTTCTTAATTGGTGATACAAAATTGAGCACGAGTTTAGCATGTTGAAGTACTTGAAGTCCAGAAAGATACGCATATAGCACTCTTTCACAATAATAATATGTCATCAGTGATGTCCTCAATGATGTCATTTGAGCTGCCATCAGTGAGTCGTCAGTTATGTAATTTAGCATGTAATGAGTGATGTAATATATAATTTCATCAGTTGTGCATAATGGGGCCCAAATAATAGTTATTTCACTAAACTATAACTGGCAAATTTCAGTATGTTTTTTTGAGTTTTAAACATTAGTTCTTATCTCATTTGAACATGTAACTTTCATTCCAGTTTAACCTTTGTATTTGTTTTAGTGAATTTCGGAGTTTTTTTTTTCATAAACTAAAATTTTATCATCATGCCTAACCATAGTGTCACTTAAACCTTTGGATTTTTCCAGTGGATTTCTGTGGTTTGTTGATCTTATGCTAAGTTCAGTAAATCCTCAACCCCCTCTGGCAACATGTGTCAAACCCCAATGGAGCAGCCAAACTGTGACCAGGCCCTCACACAATCTACCGTGGGGCACTCACCACTCATAGCGCAGGCACTGCGGCCATGCGCAATAGAGGAAGGTCATAAGGTCTGGGTCCAAACTCAAGGGACCAGCCAAACCTCACTGTGCAGGTCACAGCACAGCATTCTTTAATTATTTAGAGAACTGTGGTACTACCACAGTATAGCGGTACCATCCAGGCCTCCCTGGCTCTCATGAAAATGCTGTAGTACATCCAAGAAAACCAGCTTATTTTGTTGTTTTAATTACTGGGGGAGAGGGGGGGGGGTCTCGATACACCGCCCTCACTGGTCTGGATTACCCTGATTCTTTATGGGCCGTTTTAAAATCATTTTCAGTTTTTCAGGAGCAAGTCTTTTAGTCCTTTAATGCTGGCCGCAACATTTTCTCCGATGCTGTGCCCAGAAAATCAGATTACATCCGTATTGAAGGATCAGTACCACAAGACCAAAATTGTAAATGGGAGAATAACTCTCTCAACCTATCAGAAGCATACTTTAAAAAAAATGTTGTACCTTGGGAGTACAATGGCAGTATCCTGCAAGAATAACCATCCAGATACCTGTTACTTTTTCTGAGGGTTAACTGTTCATGTCTAATATGATTCCCTCATTAAATGCAAATTTCTCAGAATTAGCTCAATAAATGTACAACACATACATTTGGAATGCTGGTGTCCAAGTGTGCTCCGATTGGCCACTGTAAGTGGGACTGGTCAATCGTTTTTGGCTGGCCACAACCTGAACAATATGTTGTTGCAGACATTAGAGCACTCAGGGGCATTGTATTGTCTCTGTGTCCTAAAAATGAATGGAGAAATATATAGGGCAGCTAGGTGAGCATACCTTGAGCTGAATGGGCAGGGGTGGGGGGAAAAGGGACCCCATTTTGATTGTCTGACCACAAATGAACAAAACATTGTGGTAGCTATTGGAAAAGATCCCTTTTGCTTAGTTGTACCCATTTTTGGCAGAATTGTATTATTAGTGCTTAGACTGCACACTAGCAGTGTAAACAAGCAAGGCGTGGGCCCTAAACCACCTGGACTGGACCACTATACTATTGGAAACGAACAAAATGTTTGCATATGTACTTATCAACTCAAATGTCTCTTGTAATGTCTTTTTCACAATATGTTGTGTTTTATGTCATGATGAGTTTTGTTTGACAGTGCACTAAATCAGTTTCGTATTGTATTGTATTCTTTAAACACATGTGTTTCATCTCAAGACATGTATAAATAAATGGAACTGTCTTAATTATGAAAATAATCCAAATTAAGCTTGACAAAGCTTGGACCCTTAGAATTTTTGGTCTAGGGTCCCTTTTGAATGTAAATGGAACAGTCTGCCTGGACAGTGCCCAGTGCATGTATTCTGACACCTAAAACATATAGAGCTAATCCCAAATTGGCGTTATTAACTTTTCCATAGGGACATAGTGTATGGTATGGAAACAATCCCATTGCATGAAAGGTTAATATCACCTGTGGACTGCATCACTTATTGTGCCATCCACTAGTGTGACGATGGAAAATATGGCTTTTGGCATATTAGTGCAGCCTGGCTGCTGCACTGTAAAATCTGCACTGCAACCTGTAAAAATAACTCTTTTTGACAGGTAAAAACATCCCTTTTTAAATATTAGTACATTGCCCCTCTTTAAGCCTTGTAGCCCACAAATTAGGGTGCATGGTATTTAAAGTGGAATATTTAGAAAAGTAATGATACCATGTCCCTAGAATAGCAAGGCCAATTACTGTTTTCACTGTGGGAGACTTAGCTGTCCAATGTGGAACACTAGTATGAAGATCAAGTAGAAACAAATATGAAACCACTTCTTTTAACAATTATTATAATCCGACTCAATGATGCAATCTGGCTTAAAACAAACATTTTAGAAGGTTACCCTGTATCTTCCTGAGCTTTCAGGAGGGCAATTTGCATTAGCTATCCAGCTACTCCCTCACAGTGTTTAGCCAAGAATGAGGTGTGAAATTCCTCCCACACAACAGGCTGACCTGAAAGAGAAAAGATGACTCCTCCGAACTCAAGAGAATATGCAGGGTGGGGCCTGTGTCCTTCCTGTTGACATCCCAGTGTCAAATTCTGCATGACAGGTCTGCCTGAAGCACATTGTAGGGCAACTGGACATGTGTATGATATTGCCACTGGGTGGTAATAACTTGCAAAGAATCTAGGGGTTCCCAAAAAGTGTACAGGACTCAATGCAAAACCCAAAGGGCTCTTTTAGTAGTAGTATGGGCGAACAGCCTTAGGCCTAACACAGTAAGACATGTATTCCACCACAGTGATCAATAATGGACATACAACTCAAAAAGTCGATCCAGACCAATTTAAGGAAATTATACTTTGTTATATTTTATTTTAAGACCACGGTCTTCGCATTGCGGTAAGTACGGTTCTCATTAAAAATACTTTTTAGGTTTCAGAAGTTTGACAGCAAAAATTCAGAGCAGTTCAATATTATCGTGTGGAGGAAAAAAATTGAGTGGTGTAACAAGTACGTATACCACTTACAGTTCTAGTCCAGTTCTCGGGTGTCTCAGGTCAACACTGCAGGCAATGTCGGTCATGGAGGACTGGGGGCACCCAAGCTGTGTGGCATTCAGAAACTATGCCAGGTTGGTCAATACCGGTTATGAGATTTACCATCACTGTCCGTGGAGAGCAATGAAGCAGGCTGTTTTCAGCAGACTGCCAACATGGTTACCATCACGGACTCCGGCGACTCGAGCGGTTCAGTTCCTGGTCCGGCAGCGGCTGTCTTACATCTTATTCTTTGGTCTGTAGAATCTGAGTGCCAGGTATAGGTGAGTTACCTAAATACTAAATTTAGGAGGTTTTTAAGGGGGTAACAGGTAGGGCCAATGGGCAACTTACCTGGGGTGACCACACCCTGTTATGCCACCCTCATATGGGAGGGGGCATATATCTAGCCCTGATTGGAGGGGTCTCCCCATCTTCAAGACGGCGGAGATTGAAAGTTGTGCCTCACCTCGCTTTCCCCTACTTTAGCGGTGGAGTAGGCAGAGGTGGGCACACCTCATATCTTTTTGAATTTTCCCACTGGTTTTTCTGCCTAAAGTAGGGGTGTAACCAGGGGCTGCCATCTGCTAGCTCAGTGGCTGGGGGTCGCATTACAAAAGCCGCAGGTCTTTAAAGCTTCCCTCTCCGAGCACTAGGCCATCCTGGGGGAGGATCTGTGACACCTCTGCCCAGGATGTGCATTGATTCTGGTCCCAGAGAGCAGAGGCTCTCCACCCAGGAGTACAGAAACATGCCAGTGTGTGGCAGGCTGCTACAGCCAGTCATTACCCACACCAGAGTTGGTAGGTGTTCAGGGGCCACCTGTGAGGTGCCCCTCTGAGTACATGTTTTAATAAATCTCACACTGTCATTAATGTGGATTTATTACAAGAAGTTGTTTGTTACCAAACACTCCTGCATTCAGTGAAGCCATCATTGTGCTGTGGAACTTGGGATGTCAAGTTCCCAGCCCATGTACTCTCTATTGCTTCCCTGGCACTTACAATACTAGGGAATAGACCCTTAATATCGAAGGGACATATCTGCTTATGCAGATTGTCCACACCTGGGATATAGTGCACCCTGACTTAGGGCTGATAAGGACTGCTAGAGGGGTGACTTACCCATATCTTAGGCAGTGCTCGCTGCATGGCACACAGGCAGTATACCATGTCGAATTAGTCAGTTGATTACCTCATATGGGGCATGCCAGATGCAGGGGCAGTGGCTTGGTCCTAGAGATGGTGTCTCCCAGGAACCAATATTCCTCTGACTCAGACAGCAGCAGTACATCCCAGTGGAGAGGGAGAGGTCGCAACAATCGTCCTAATCGCAGACGCAATGGGCGAGGTAATATGTACCAACAAGGAACTTGGTGGCCTCCCACCCCATGGGGCTATCCCCAATTCCCGCCGCCCATGCCTCACTACGCCATGCAACCTCAATATTATGACAGCCAAGCTTTTTTAGGGCAGGGCCGTGGCTGGAACAGAGGCAGACGGGGAGGCCCGAACCTAGTTCAGTGGGCAGACGAACAAGATCCTCCGATCACTCGCAGCAAGCGAGGCCAGTAAACACCACGCTCGCTAACAATGAAGATCTGGTGGTGAACCTGAGCACTCAAATCTTGTCTCCCTTAGAACATCAGGTACTCAACAAAGGGCTTGGATTTGTACCCACTAACAGTGGAGATGCTTTCCAACTTCGCGGTGAAATTGAAAGATTCTTCCGGAGTGTGAGACTGCACTTCTTCTTTAAAGATAGTGACAAAGACCAAACACAAACTACTATAGACACTAACACCGGTCTTAAAACTATGTCCACCTTCATGCCCCTGCTGCAACAGGTGCCATCGAGAGTTGGCACGTTCGAAACTGCTGTGCTGCATGAGATGAAAGCATTAAACATCTCCAGACACGGCATTTTTCAAAATTTATCAAGGAATGAGAGACAAGCACTTGAAACTCTATCCATAGACAAGAACATCATGATAAAACCGGCCGATAAGGGGGGTGCAATAGTTATACAGGACACCACCTCTTATCGGGCAGAGTGCCTTAGACAGTTAGAGAACACTCAGTCCTACTCACTTCTAAGTGCAGATCCTACTACCAGACTTCTGACTGAGATCAAATACCTAGTTGAAGAGGCAAGTGCGGAGGGCTGGATAACAGCACAAGAAGCAAAATTTCTTGTCACACTACATCCAGTCACTCCGTACTTTTACACGCTGCCCAAAATCCACAAGATAGCGAGGCCTCCCCCAGGATGCCCGATAATTTCGGGCATCGGATCTCTTCTGTAACCACTGTCCTCTTTTGTAGATGTGTTCTTGGCACCTCTTGTTAAAACGATGCCAACGTAGCTCCAGGACACCAAAGATGTCCTGCGGTTACTACCTGAGACAGAGTTCAACACTGATCTGGACTTCCTTGTTAGCTTCGATGTAGAGTCGCTATACACGTGTATACCCCAAGTGGAAACTCTACAAACTGTGCAGACACTTCTAGAAACCACCACTCATGACAGTATAACACCCATCCATTTCATTATGGAGTTGGCCAGAATTGCGATGACAGAGAATTTTTTAAGTTTTGAAGATTCTCTGTATCTCCAAACGTCAGGGACGTCAATGGGCAGTAAATTTGCGCCGAGTCTGGCCAATTTATATGTCCACCATTTCGAGACTCATCATGTCCTCAACCACAACAATCCGTATTTCCATCAAACAGTGTTGTGGAAGAGGTATATCGATGACATTCTGGTGGTATGGCGTGGAGATAGCCAGTCAATATTGACTTTCCAGACCTGGCTTAATGGTCAGAATCCTTTTTAAGATTCACTGTAGATTACAGTAAAACGGAGCTCCCATTTTTGGACCTGCTAATCATTCCTAAAGAGGGACATCTGTCAAGCAGTTTGTATCGCAAACCGATGTCGCGTAATTCTCTATTGTGGTTCGATAGCCATCATCCTCGATCCTTGCGAGAAAATCTCCAGTTCGGGCAATTTCTAAGGGTCCGAAGAAACTGTTCAGAAAAAACAGATTTTCAAAACCAATCAATAGATCTATCTCATAAACTCAAGCAACGTCTATACCCAAGCACGCTGATCAAAAATTCATGCAAAAGGGCCTATAACAACCATCGAGAGGCACTACTTGCACCTCCGGTTGAGAAACCACCTCTGAACAGACTAGCGTGTGTGACCACTTTTAGCACTGTTTCATCAAGGATCCAAAAGATCATCAGACAAAAGTGGCGCATCTTGAATAGTGCAGGGGATAATATCCCGTTGCCTCTTTTCTCCTTTAAGAGGAGTACCAATCTTAAGGATGAACTGGTTCATACCAGACCGAACAACACGAACCGAGAGACTACTCTGAGACTATGGAATCTTCCCCCGGTACAGGGTCACCACCCTTGTGGGAATTGCTCGGTGTGTCCTCAGACGAGGAAAACATTATCAGTTGACATTGGTACAGCACGCCCCTGGCAGTAAAAACAACAAACAAACTGCAATAGTGAAAGGGTCATTTATCAGATCACTTGCCCATGTGCCCTCCGCTATATAGGGATGACAACCAGAAAAATCAAACTGAGGATACAAGAACATAAAAGCACCATCAGATGCAACAGACAATCAACTCTGCAGAAGAGTTGGAATGACTAGTACTGGAGCAGCCATATATACCTCCACATGTTAGTGATATTTCTCACTTCCTGCTTAGAAAAGAGCAAAAAAATTTTTTTTAAACTCAAATGCGATACGGAGGGGCTAAATGACGAAATACCTTGGTTACAGCTGTAACCAATCCATCCATACCATTACAACTAGCTATCAGTTATGAGTAAACACACAATCATCAAAAGGGTGATCATTCTTTTCATGATCCCCTTGATTCGCAATATGTGTATACATTCATCAGACTGTCCATCTCCAACACGATTGTATATATCTCTACCACCTTTTCCAGATCTCTGTACAAAATACGATTCCAAGATCATTTCTTCTAGACTGTCTGCCCGCCTAGCAGCGTTGTTTCAACAATGATCTCCTGGTTTTATTCGCACTATGTCTTCTGGCTAGCGCAACTCTCCGGTGCGTGTCTGACTACACACAACGATTAGACCACACTTTCTAGAGAGTTCTCTCTATTTTTGAGTATAATCATCAAGCAACATAGGGTCAATACATGTGTCACCTCATTTGTTGTATCACAGTATACTTACAACTAACAGTAGGTCAACATACGAGACATTATGTTTCTGCTTTTTCTTAAAATCGGTCTGCTGAACGTGCCCCTGCGCATGCGTCTCAGTTTCAGCACAACCAATCTGTGGAACAAAACAACACCAAGCGAAGTCTCAGTGGTGGTCCGCCCCATGTTCCTTTCCCAAGTCTACCAGGTAGTGCTTAAATAACAGACTATTTCCTCCACGGTCCCGTTTTTCCGACGCATGCCACTAGCGAGCGATGTTTATCTTTCACATCGGCTCGCATTGGCTCTTTGGAGGTCTGAACATTAATTTCCGGTTCCGATTCTATCTTCCTATCAGAGCAGCCCTCACACCAACGACAGCGATATGCAGTCCATTACAACCGTGCTGTTACGGGCTCTTCCCAACACCTAATTACCAATCAGGATACAGACGTCCTCGAAGACGAGTTTTCCATCAGGTCCGCAACAGGCATTCTTAACCCACAACGGCACGCAGTCTCACCACCTTCCCCTCGGCTCAGTTGCCAGACCGAGGTAACGACGGAGAGGTGAGTGAGAGCTGCGTGTAGTTGCTCTGATAGTTTAAATGGCCATTCTTTAGTTAAAGTAGGTCTACTTGAATTTGAGTCGCTATTTTTAAGCGTTTACTTTAAAAATTCATCTTTGATAGACCTTGAGGATTGCAGTTTGAAAAACCTCGCCTCCAATTTTACCTGTAGGCAATACATCCGCAAAGGTTTTTTCAACTAATGCTCCCTGCAACCCATGACTACGTTTTTGTGTGGATTTGTCAAAGAGTCCTTGTTCATAGATGCCAGGAACCTGCTTTTCTACCTACCTGCTTTCATTTTGATCACTAGAGGTACATAGTCAATGCATGTTTTCATGTTATATACAATTGTGGATATTTTCTTTCTACTTAGTGCGTGGCCTCTTTTTCCCGAGCGAGTGCCAGGCGAGGTGAGGCCTTTCCTCCCTACAATGTTGGGTGAGTGGATCATACCTACGTGGATACACTAAGCATAACACATCAAATACACTTGTCTAAATTTTGATATTTGTTTTGTTCTGTGTATATTTCTTCTTTGTGTGTCCTGTTACATAGGAGAGTTTCTGGAATAAAAGACCATACAACTGGTAGGTCTACACATTCTATATTTTTTATCACGTTTTGTGGTAAGTGTTGCAGTAGTGCACATTATAGGTCCTGATGAAAGCCCGGAGGGGCTGAAACATGTCGACCAACCTATATCTTTGATGTATAGTAATATTTTTTACATACTACATTCACTCTGCTTTTAAACATGCCGTCTTGATGGTCGCACCCAATAAAAATTTCTTTAGACATCAAAACAGGCATTTTTATATCACTATTAATTCTGTTTGTATTCTTTACACTTTTTGAACACTGCAACTTACCCTTTCACCTTCTAAAAAACTCATCTTCTGGTTGATGGCTCTCTTCTTATGATCCGGTTCCAGTAGTCCTCAATGAATGCACTGAGGAACAGTCTAGCGGATACGTTGTCTCTCCACAAAACCCAGATGATGAAGTTCCGCCAACTGGTGGGCTGATGGGTTTCTTTCTCTGTTTGTAGATCACTTATTACTCTCTCCTATGTCATTTTTTTGATAACCATTTGGTATCTTTGAGCTCGGATACCACAATTTGGTACCGGGTACAGCAATAATCTCATAAGACCCTTGATATCTTTCGTGTGTTTGTATACTGTTGAGTTGGGGGACAAGATACAAGAAGCTCTATAAACATTATTAAATTCCCCTGGGACCCCTTTTTTCCACATTTAGTTTTCTGTTGTTTGTGTGCAGCCACGGCTGCGGGTCTGATCATAAAAAGGCTAGCTGCCATAGTAGTGCCTGCCTCATAACAGTACCTCTTAATGCAACAGGATGGCGGAATTTGCAAGTCTAGGTTTCGATGACGAGACTCTATCCTCTATCTTGAATGACAATCCTAGTATGCTGGATCTAGTTCCATCTACAGTACCAACACCCCCAGGAGACTGGGACACTGTGTTGGAGCTTAAGAAAAGCCATTCCCGTACCATCATACATGGACAAATCATGGCCGAATACCTTCATGGGAAGTGTGCTCCCACAGGCCTGATTGTCACTAACGCGCCAAGACTATTTCTGACTGATAAAACGTTTATCAAAGACTGGTCATTGATAGCCTGGCGCTGCACATGTGATTGGCTTATCTTAAATATTTCGACTGACAAATGAGTGGCAGATGCCATTCTTGTAGAAGTACAGATTCTAGAAGGCCAAATCAAAACTACTTTGACAACTAAACGTTTTGAGAAACAACAAGAAGAATCAAACAAAGCCAACAAAGAATTTAAGGACCCTATATTTTTCGCAAAAATCGACAAATTCAAAAAAGATTTAGCAAAATTTTCCCACGAAAGAGTCTATCCTTACACCAGCAAAGATTACACTCCTACAGATGCGAACAAACAAGGAAAACCTTATGGATCCAACTACGCCACTTCCTCTGACCCCAATTCCTCTGACTCAGACAGCAGCAGTACATCCCAGTGGAGAGAGAGAGGTCGCAACAATCGTCCTAATCGCAGACGCAATGGGCAAGGTAATATGTACCAACAAGCACCTTGGTGGCCTCCCACCCCATGGGGCTATCCACAATTCCCGCCGCCCATGCCTCACTACGCCATGCAACCTCAATATTATGACAGCCAAGCTTTTTTAGGGCAGGGCCGTGGCTGGAACAGAGGCAGACGGAGAGGCCCGAACCTAGTTCAGTGGGCAGACGAACAAGATCCTCCGATCACTCGCAGCAAGCGAGGCCAGTAAACACCACGCTCGCTAACAATGAAGATCTGGTGGTGAACCTGAGCACTCGAATCTTGTCTCCCTTAGAACATCAGGTACTCAACAAAGGGCTTGGATTTGTACCCACTAACAGTGGAGATGCTTTCCAACTTCGCGGTGAAATTGAAAGATTCTTCCGGAGTGTGAGACTGCACTTCTTCTTTAAAGATAGTGACAAAGACCAAACACAAACTACTATAGACACTAACACCGGTCTTAAAACTAAGTCCACCTTCATGCCCCTGCTGCAACCGGTGCCATCGAGAGTTGGCACATTCGAAACTGCTGTGCTGCATGAGATGAAAGCATTAAACTTCTCCAGACACGGCATTTTTCAAAATTTATCAAGGAATGAGAGACAAGCACTTGAAACTCTATCCAAAGACAAGAACATCACGATAAAACAGGCCGATAAGGGGGGTGCAATAGTTATACAGGACACCACCTCTTATCGGGCCGAGTGCCTTAGACAGTTAGAGAACACTCAGTCCTACTCACTTCTAAGTGCAGATCCTACTACCAGACTTCTGACTGAGATCAAATACCTAGTTGAAGAGGCAAGTGCGGAGGGCTGGATAACAGCACAAGAAGCAACATTTCTTGTCACACTACATCCAGTCACTCCGTACTTTTACACGCTGCCCAAAATCCACAAGATAGCGAGGCCTCCCCCAGGATGCCCGATACTTCCGGGCATCGGATCTCTTCTGGAACCACTGTCCTCTTTTGTAGATGTGTTCTTGGCACCTCTTGTTAAAACGATGCCAACGTACCTCCAGGACACCAAAGATGTCCTGCGGTTACTACCTGAGACAGAATTCAACACTGATCTGGACTTCCTTGTTAGCTTCGATGTAGAGTCGCTATACACGTGTATACCCCAAGTGGAAACTCTACAAACTGTGCAGACACTTCTAGAAACCACCACTCATGACAGTATAACACCCATCCATTTCATTATGGAGTTGGCCAGAATTGCGATGACAGAGAATTTTTTCAGTTATGAAGATTCTCTGTATCTCCAAATGTCAGGGACGTCAATGGGCAGTAAATTTGCGCCGAGTCTGGCCAATTTATATGTCCACCATTTCGAGACTCATCATGTCCTCAACCACAACAATCCGTATTTCCATCAAACGGTGTTGTGGAAGAGGTACATCGATGACATTCTGGTGGTATGGCGTGGAGATAGCCAGTCAATATTGACTTTCCAGACCTGGCTTAACGGTCAGAATCCTTTTTTAAGATTCACTGTAGATTACAGTAAAACTGAGCTCCCATTTTTGGACCTGCTAATCATTGCTAAAGAGGGATATCTGTCAAGCAGTTTGTATCGCAAACCAATGTCGCGTAATTCTCTATTGAGGTTCGATAGCCATCATCCTCGATCCTTGCGAGAAAATCTCCCGTTCGGACAACTTCTAAGGGTCCGAAGAAACTGTTCAGAAAAACCAGATTTTCAAAACCAATCAATAGATGTATCTCATAAACTCAAGCAACGTCTATACCCAAGCACGCTGATCAAATAATCATGCAAAAGGGCCTATAACAACCATCGAGAGGCACTACTTGCACCTCCGGTTGAGAAACCACCTCTGAACAGACTAGCGTGTGTGACCACTTTTAGCACTGTTTCATCAAGGATCCAAAAGATCATCAGACAAAAGTGGCGCATCTTGAATAGTGCAGGGGATAATATCCCGTTGCCTCTTTTCTCCTTTAAGAGGAGTACCAATCTTAAGGATGAACTGGTTCATACCAGACCGAACAACACGGACCGAGAGACTACTCCAAGACTATGGAATCTTCCCCCGGTACAGGGTCACCACCCCTGTGGGAATTGCTCGGTGTGTCCTCAGACGAGGAAAACATTATCAGTTGACATTGGTACAGCACGCCCCTGGCAGTTAAAACAACACACAAACTGCAATAGTGAAAGGGTCATTTATCAGATCACTTGCCCATGTGCCCTCCGCTATATAGGGATGACAACCAGAAAAATCAAACTGAGGATACAAGAACATAAAAGCACCATCAGATGCAACAGACAAGCAACTCGGATGACGGCCCATTTCCTGACCATGAAACACTCTGCAGAAGAGTTGGAATGGCTAGTACTGGAGCAGCCATATATACCTCCACATGTTAGTGATATTTCTCACTTCCTGCTTAGAAAAGAGCAAAAATGGGTTTTTAAACTCAAATGCGATACGGAGGGGCTAAATGACGAAATACCTTGGTTACAGCTGTAACCAACCCATCCATACCATTACAACTAGCTATCAGTTATGAGTAAACACACAATCATCAAAAGGGTGATCATTCTTTTCATGATCCCCTTGATTCGCAATATGTGTATACATTCATCAGACTGTCCATCTCCAACACGATTGTATATATCTCTACCACCTTGTCCAGATCTCTGTACAAAATACAATTCCAAGATCATTTCTTCTAGACTGTCTGCCGGCCTAGCAGCGTTGTTTCAACAATGATCTCCTGGTTTTATTCGCACTATGTCTTCAGGCTAGCGCAACTCTCCGGTGCGTGTCTGACTACACACAACGATTAGACCACACTTTCTAGAGAGTTCTCTCTATTTTTTAGTATAATCATCAAGCAACATAGGGTCAATACATGTGTCACCTCATTTGTTGTATCACAGTATACTTACAACTAACAGTAGGTCAACATACGAGACATTATGTTTCTGCTTTTTCTTAAAATCGGTCTGCTGAACGTGCCCCTGTGCATGCGTCTCAGTTTCAGCACAACCAATCTGTGGAACAAAACAACACCTAGCGAAGTCTCAGTGGTGGTCCGCCCCATGTTCCTTTCCCAAGTCTACCAGGTAGTGCTTAAATAACAGACTATTTCCTCCACGGTCCCGTTTTTCCGACGCAGGCCACTAGCGAGCGATGTTTATCTTTCACATCGGCTCGCATTGGCTCTTTGGAGGTCTGAACATTAATTTCCGGTTCCGATTCTATCTTCCTATCAGAGCAGCCCTCACACCAACGACAGCGATATGCAGTCCATTACAACCGTGCTGTTACGGCGTCTTCCCAACACCTAATAACCGATCAGGATACAGACGTCCTCGAAGACGAGTTTTCCATCAGGTCCGCAACAGGCATTCTTAACCCACAACGGCACGCAGTCTCACCACCTTCCCCTCGGCTCAGTTGCCAGACCGAGGTAACGACGGAGAGGTGAGTGAGAGCTGCGTGTAGTTGCTCTGATAGTTTAAATGGCCATTCTTTAGTTAAAGTAGGTCTACTTGAATTTGAGTCGCTATTTTTAAGCATTTACTTTAAACATTCATCTTTGATAGACCTTGAGGATTGCAGTTTGAAAAACCTCGCCTCCAATTTTACCTGTAGGCAATACAGCCACAGAGGTTTTTTCAACTAATGCTCACTGCAACCCATGACTAAGTTTTTGTGTGGATTTGTCAAAGAGTCCTTGTTCATAGTTGCCAGGAACCTGCTTTTCTACCTACCTGCTTTCATTTTGATCACTAGAGGTACATAGTCAATGCATGTTTTCATGTTATATACAATTGTGGATATTTTCTTTCTACTTAGTGCGTGGCCTCTTTTTCCTGAGCGAGTGCCAGGCGAGGTGAGGCCTTTCCTCCCTACAATGTTGGGTGAGTGGATCATACCTACGTGGATACATTAAGCATAACACATCAAATACACTTGTCTAAATTTTGATATTTGTTTTGTTCTGTGTATATTTCTTCTTTTTGTGTCCTGTTACATAGGAGAGTTTCTGGAATAAAAGACCATACAACTGGTAGGTCTACACATTCTATATTTTTTATCACGTTTTGTGGTAAGTGTTGCAGTAGTGCACATCATAGCCCGGAGGGGCTGAAACATGTTGACCAACCTATATCTTTGATGTATAGTAATATTTTTTACATACTACATTCACTCTGCTTTTAAACATGCCGTCTTGATGGTCGCACCCAATAAAAATTTCTTTAGACATCAAAACAGGCATTTTTATATCACTATTAATTCTGTTTGTATTCTTTACACTTTTTGAGCACTGCAACTTACCCTTTCAGCCTTCTAAAAAACTCTTCTTCTGGTTGATGGCTCTCTTCTTATGATCCGGTTCTAGCAGTCCTCAATGAATGCACTGAGGAACAGTCTAGCGGATACGGTGTCTCTCCACAAAACCCAGATGATGAAGTTCCGCCAACTGGTGGGCTGATGGGTTTCTTTCTCTCTTTGTAGATCACTTATTTCTCTCTCCTATGTCATTTTTTTGATAACCATTTGGTATCTTTGAGCTCGGATACCACAATTTGGTACCGGGTACAGCAATAATCTCATAAGACCCTTGATATCTTTCGTGTGTTTGTATACTGCTGAGTTGGGGGACAAGATACAAGAAGGTCTATAAACATTATTAAATTCCCCTGGGACCCCTTTTTTCCACATTTGGTTTTCTGTTGTTTGTGTGCAGCCACGGCTGCGGGTCTGATCATAAAAAGGCTAGCTGCCATAGTAGTGCCTGCCTCATAACAGTACCTCTTAATGCAACAGGATGGAGGAATTTGCAGGTCTAGGTTTCGATGACAAGACTCTATCCTCTATCTTGAATAACAATCCTAGTATGCTGGATCTAGTTCCATCTACAGTACCAACACCCCCAGGAGACTGGGACACTGTGTTGGATCTTAAGAAAAGCCATTCCCGTACCATCATACATGGACAAATCATGGCCGAATACCTTCATGGGAAGTGTGCTCCCACAGGCCTGATTGTCACTAACGCGCCAAGACTATTTCTGACAGATAAAATGTTTATCAAAGACTGGTCATTGATAGCCTGGTGCTGCACATGTGATTGGCTTATCTTAATTATTTCGACTGCCAAAAGAGTGGCAGATGCCATTCTTGTAGAAATACAGATTCTAGAAGGCCAAATCAAAACTACTTTGACAACTAAACGTTTTGAGAAACAAGAAGAAGAATCAAACAAAGCCAACAAAGAATATAAGGACCCTATATTTTAGCAAAAATCGACAAATTCAAAAAAGATTTAGCGAAATTTTCCCACGAAAGAGTCTATCCTTACACCAGCGAAGATTACACTCCTACAGATGCGAACAAACAAGGAAAACCTTATGGATCCAACTACGCCACTTCCTCTGACCCCAATTCCTCTGACTCAGACAGCAGCAGTACATCCCAGTGGAGAGGGAGAGGTCGCAACAATCGTCCTAATCGCAGACGCAATGGGCGAGGTAATATGTACCAACAAGCACCTTGGTGGCCTCCCACCCCATGGGGCTATCCACAATTCCCGCCGCCCATGCCTCACTACACCATGCAACCTCAATATTATGACAGCCAAGCTTTTTTAGGGCAGGGCCGTGGCTGGAACCGAGGCAGACGGAGAGGCCCGAACCTAGTTCAGTGGGCAGACGAACAAGATCCTCCGATCACCCGCAGCAAGCGAGGCCAGTAAACACCACGCTCGCTAACAATGAAGATCTGGTGGTGAACCTGAGCACTCGAATCTTGTCTCCCTTAGAACATCAGGTACTCAACAAAGGGCTTGGATTTGTACCCACTAACAGTGGAGATGCTTTCCAACTTCGTGGTGAAATTGAAAGATTCTTCCTGAGTGTGAGACTGCACTTCTTCTTTAAAGATAGTGACAAAGACCAAACACAAACTACTATAGACACTAACACCGGTCTTAAAACTAAGTCCACCTTCATGCCCCTGTTGCAACAGGTGCCATCGAGAGTTGGCACGTTCGAAACTGCTGTGCTGCATGAGATGAAAGCATTAAACTTCTCCAGACACGGCATTTTTCAAAATTTATCAAGGAATGAGAGACAAGCACTTGAAACTCTATCCAAAGACAAGAACATCACGATAAAACCGGCCGATAAGGGGGGTGCAATAGTTATACAGGACACCACCTCTTATCGGGCCAAGTGCCTTAGACAGTTAGAGAACACTCAGTCCTACTCACTTCTAAGTGCAGATGCTACTACCAGACTTCTGACTGAGATCAAATACCTAGTTGAAGAGGCAAGTGCGGAGGGCTGGATAACAGCACAAGAAGCAAAATTTCTTGTCACACTACATCCAGTCACTCCGTACTTTTACACGCTGCCCAAAATCCACAAGATAGCGAGGCCTCCCCTAGGACGCCCGATAATTTCGGGCATCGGATCTCTTCTGGAACCACTGTCCTCTTTTGTAGATGTGTTCTTGGCACCTCTTATCAGTGGAGAAGTGTGGCTCACTGGTTAGAGGAGGCAGACCTGGAAGCAGAGGTCAGCCCGGGACCAGGGTTCAATTCCCGGCTCGGCGGGGTCTTGAGTCCTAAAATGTCCATGGACTCGACAATTCTCGCTCCGGTGCCTACTCGATTCACGGGTTCACACTCTGCGACTCTGGGCAATAGCTTGCTTAATCTCCACAATGGCCCCTCGCGGCGGGATGCCTGGCTTTCACCTTGCGGATACCCTGCCGGGGTTATCTCACAGGGGAATACCAGGACGGGTTCCCTAAACAAGCGCTTAGAAACCGCTTGGTGATTTGCGCTATATAAATTCCTGTACATTTTCCTGTACATTTACAAATTCCTGTACATTCTTGTTAAAACGATGCCAACGTACCTCCAGGACACCAAAGATGTCCTGGGGTTACTACCTGAGACAGAGTTCAACACTGATCTGGACTTCCTTGTTAGCTTCGATGTAGAGTCGCTATACACGTGTATACCCCAAGTGGAAACTCTACAAACTGTGCAGACACTTCTAGAAACCACCACTCATGACAGTATAACACCCATCCATTTCATTATGGAGTTGGCCATAATTGCGATGACAGAGAATTTTTTCAGTTTTGAAGATTCTCTGTATCTCCAAACGTCTGGGACGTCAATGGGCAGTAAATTTGCGCTGAGTCTGGCCAATTTATATGTCCACCATTTCTAGACTCATCATGTCCTCAACCCCAACAATCCGTATTTCCATCAAACGGTGTTGTGGAAGAGGTACATCGATGACATTCTGGTGGTATGGCGTGGAGATAGCCAGTCAATATTGACTTTCCAGACCTGGCTTAACGGTCAGAATCCTTTTTTAAGATTCACTGTAGATTACAGTAAAACGGAGCTCCCATTTTTGGACCTGCTAATCATTCCTAAAGAGGGATATCTGTCAAGCAGTTTGTATCGCAAACCGATGTCGCGTAATTCTCTATTGAGGTTCGATAGCCATCATCCTCGATCCTTGCGAGAAAATCTCCCGTTCGGACAATTTCTAAGGGTCCGAAGAAACTGTTCAGAAAAACCAGATTTTCAAAACCAATCAATAGATCTATCTCATAAACTCAAGCAACGTTTATACCCAAGCACGCTGATCAAAAAGTCATGCAAAAGGGCCTATAACAACCATCGAGAGGCACTACTTGCACCTCCGGTTGAGAAATCACCTCTGAACAGACTAGCGTGTGTCACCACTTTTAGCACTGTTTCATCAAGGATCCAAAAGATCATCAGACAAAAGTGGCGCATCTTGAATAGTGCAGGGGATAATATCCCGTTGCCTCTTTTCTCCTTTAAGAGGAGTACCAATCTTAAGGATGAACTGGTTCATACCAGACCGAACAACACGAACCGAGAGACTACTCCGAGACTATGGAATCTTCCCCCGATACAGGGTCACCACCCCTGTGGGAATTGCTCGGTGTGTCCTCAGACGAGGAAAACATTATCAGTTGACATTGGTACAGCACGCCCCTGGCAGTTAAAACAACACACAAACTGCAATAGTGAAAGGGTCATTTATCAGATCACTTGCCCATGTGCCCTCCGCTATATAGGGATGACAACCAGAAAAATCAAACTGAGGATACAAGAACATAAAAGCACCATCAGATGCAACAGACAAGCAACTCGGATGACGGCCCATTTCCTGACCATGAAACACTCTGCAGAAGAGTTGGAATGGCTAGTACTGGAGCAGCCATATATACCTCCACATGTTAGTGATATTTCTCACTTCCTGCTTAGAAAAGAGCAAAAATGGGTTTTTAAACTCAAATGCGATACGGAGGGGCTAAATGACGAAATACCTTGGTTACAGCTGTAACCAACGCATCCATACCATTACAACTAGCTATCAGTTATGAGTAAACACACAATCATCAAAAGGGTGATCATTCTTTTCATGATCCCCTTGATTCGCAATATGTGTATACATTCATCAGACTGTCCATCTCCAACACGATTGTATATATCTCTACCACCTTGTCCAGATCTCTGTACAAAATACGATTCCAAGATAATTTTTTCTAGACTGTCTGCCGGCCTAGCAGCGTTGTTTCAACAATGATCTCCTGGTTTTATTCGCACTATGTCTTCAGGCTAGCGCAACTCTCCAGTGCGTGTCTGACTACACACAACGATTAGACCACACTTTCTAGAGAGTTCTCTCTATTTTTGAGTATAATCATCAAGCAACATAGGGTCAATACATGTGTCACCTCATTTGTTTTATCACAGTATACTTACAACTAACAGTAGGTCAACATACGAGACATTATGTTTCTGCTTTTTCTTAAAATCGGTCTGCTGAACGTGCCCCTGCGCATGCGTCTCAGTTTCAGCACAACCAATCTGTGGAACAAAACAACACCAAGCGAAGTCTCAGTGGTGGTCCGCCCCATGTTCCTTTCCCAAGTCTACCAGGTAGTGCTTAAATAACAGACTATTTCCTCCACGGTCCCGTTTTTCCGACGCAGTCCACTAGCAAGCGATGTTTATCTTTCACATCGGCTCGCATTGGCTCTTTGGAGGTCTGAACATTAATTTCCGGTTCCGATTCTATCTTCCTATCAGAGCAGCCCTCACACCAACGACTGCGATATGCAGTCCATTACAACCGTGCTGTTACGGGGTCTTCCCAACACCTAATAACCGATCAGGATACAGACGTCCTCGAAGACGAGTTTTCCATCAGGTCCACAACAGGCATTCTTAACCCACAACGGCACGCAGTCTCACCACCTTCCCCTCGGCTCAGTTGCCAGACCGAGGTAACGACGGAGAGGTGAGTGAGAGCTGCGTGTAGTTGCTCTGATAGTTTAAATGGCCATTCTTTAGTTAAAGTAGGTCTACTTGAATTTGAGTCGCTATTTTTAAGCGTTTACTTTAAACATTCATCTTTGATAGACCTTGAGGATTGCAGTTTGAAAAACCTCGCCTCCAATTTTACCTGTAGGCAATACATCCACAGAGGTTTTTTCAACTAATGCTCACTGCAACCCATGACTACGTTTTTGTGTGGATTTGTCAAAGAGTCCTTGTTCATAGTTGCCAGGAACCTGCTTTTCTACCTACCTGCTTTCATTTTGATCACTAGAGGTACATAGTCAATGCATGTTTTCATGTTATATACAATTGTGGATATTTTCTTTCTACTTAGTGCGTGGCCTCTTTTTCCTGAGCGAGTGCCAGGCGAGGTGAGGCCTTTCCTCCCTACAATGTTGGGTGAGTGGATCATACCTACGTGGATACATTAAGCATAACACATCAAATACACTTGTCTAAATTTTGATATTTGTTTTGTTCTGTGTATATTTCTTCTTTTTGTGTCCTGTTACATAGTAGAGTTTCTGGAAAAAAAGACCATACAACTGGTAGGTCTACACATTCTATATTTTTTATCACGTTTTGTGGTAAGTGTTGCAGTAGTGCACATCATAGGTCCTGATGAAAGCCCGGAGGGGCTGAAACATGTCGACCAACCTATATCTTTGATGTATAGTAATATTTTTTACATACTACATTCACTCTGCTTTTAAACATGCCGTCTTGATGGTCGCACCCAATAAAAATTTCTTTAGACATCAAAACAGGCATTTTTATATCACTATAAATTCTGTTTGTATTCTTTACACTTTTTGACCACTGCAACTTACCCTTTCAGCCTTCTAAAAAACTCTTCTTCTGGTTGATGGCTCTCTTCTTATGTTCTAGCAGTCCTCAATGAATGCACTGAGGAACAGTCTAGCGGATACGGTGTCTCTCCACAAAACCCAGATGATGAAGTTCCGCCAACTGGTGGGTTGATGGGTTTCTTTCTCTCTTTGTAGATCACTTATTTCTCTCTCCTATGTCATTTTTTTGATAACCATTTGGTATCTTTGAGCTCGGATACCACAATTTGGTACCGGGTACAGCAATAATCTCATAAGACCCTTGATATCTTTTGTGTGTTTTATATAATGTTGAGTTGGGGGACAAGATACAAGAAGGTCTATAAACATTATTAAATTCCCCTGGGACCCCTTTTTTCCACATTTAGTTTTCTGTTCCCAGGAACCTCTACAGCCTCCAGATCCTAGTTACCTAGGATACCACTAACTAGGGCCTTGCAGGGGGGTAGAAGCACCAATGCTGGACAGGTTTTTAGGGAAAGAATAGAACTTGGACAACAGGGACCCAGTACTCTACAGTCAAAGTTGTATCACAAGCCAGGCAAAAAGTAGTGGAGTACTGCGACAGAACCCCATTTTCTCACATACATGTAGACATTTTGCGTCTTTTGAAGGAAGCAAAGGGGATGACAGGATCATTTTTGTTAATTCCCTGTATAGTTGATGTATGGTTGTCTTACCAGACTTAGGTGTCTGAGTTTGTTGAGGGCACAGTTCCTGATTCAAACTGCATTTTCCTGCTAGATGTAAGAGAACACTAGGACTGTTGTCATCTTATGTTATGTTATGTTATGTTAAGTTGATTTGTTGTGCCCCATAGAGTATGCAGGCACTTAAGCAGGTGTGTAGGTTGAGCATGAGTAGGTTTGAGCCATCTGGAAGAGATCATCAGGGTTGGTTGAAGAGCCAGGTCTTCAGCTTTTTGCAAAAGTCAAGTAGTGAGGTAGAGGTCTTCATGTGTTGGGGGGATTGTCATTCCAGGTCTTCACCGTAATGTAGGTGAAAGAGAGACCTCTGGCTCTGCATCTGTGAATTCATGGGATATGTGAGAGAGAAAGAGATGTTGATTGCAGTTTCCTGGTGGGCTGGTAGAAGTGTAGGTGGTGGATGAGGGAGGCAGGTCTGATGTTATGGAGGACCTTGAAGGCGTGGGAGGGGAGTTTAAATTGTCAGCATTTCAACATTGGGATCCAGTGGAGCTCTCTGAGGTGAGGCAAGATGTGGATGCAGAGAGGGAGGAGGAGGTTGAGTCTTGCGGTGGCATTCTGAGTGGTATTAAGACTCTACTTTGGAAAGGTTAACTTGCTCACCTATTTGAATCTGATTATTGTCAACGTTTTTACTCAGCTTGTTACGGCATCGGGAATTGGGGGAATGTTTTTTATAAATACTGCAAGAATATAGCTGCTATTTTTTAACTGCAGAAATAGTTTTACTTTTGTGTGTTATCTCTTTTTAACTTCACTTGGAGTGTGTTATACTCCACACAACTATATTTGCCCTTTTGGGAGGCTACTGCTGGTTAGAGGCCATCTTAGATGTGACTCGCGCTGATCGTGGTCAGCGTTCCAGTCGTTGCACGCTGCATGCCGGCATCAGGCAAACCCTATTTAACTGGGCTCAGTCCGGCCGTGCAGCACTTTGGAAAGGTTATCTTGCTCACCTATTTGAATCTGATTATTGTAAAAGATTTTACTTAGCTTGTTACAACATGGGGAATTGGGGGGAATGTTTTGTATAAATACTGCAAGAATATAGCTGCTATTTTATAACCGCCGTAATTGTTTTACTTTTGTGTGATATCTCTTATTAACTTCACTTGGAGTGTGTTATACTCCACGCAACTTTATTTGCACTTTTGGGAGGCTACTGCCAGTTAGCGGCCATCTTGGATGTGACTCGCGCTGATCGCAGTCAGCGTTCCTGACGTTGCACGCTGCATGCCGGCATCAGGCAAACCCTATTTAACTGTGCTCAGTCCGGCTGTGAGGCACTTTGGAAAGGTTAACTTGCTCACCTATTTGAATCTGATTATTGTAATTTTTTTTACTCAGCTTGTTACGGCATGGGGAATTGGTGGAAATGTTTTTTTATAAATATTGCAAGAATATAGCTGCTATTTTTTAACCGCAGAAATTGTTTGTTTTGTGTGTTATCTCTTTTTAACTTCACTTGGAGTGTGTTATACGCCCCGCACCTTTATTTGCACTTTTGGGAGGCTCCTACCGGTTAGCGGCCATCTTGGACGTGACTCCCGCTAATCGCGGTCAGCGTTCCTGTCGTTGCATGCTGCATGCCGGTACCCTTTTTAAATGGCCTCCATTCGAGCATGCAGCGGGCGCGCGCGTCTGCGCCCATCAGTGCTAAGTCAGCGCTAAGGGCGAGTCATACTGCCCGATTTGAATCAGGGACCAAAAATAACACCCAGTTATCGAGTGAGTTCTTAAAAACCCTCAGACCTCTATCATGCCCATCACATAGCGGCAACTCAGTAGGTTTTACAAGTGATTCTGTCTGCGTGGATTGTGGGTACATATTTACACCAGAGCTCTCTCTCAATAACATGTCTGCTGATTCATCCATGCTTGGGAGCATCAGTGCATGCCTTATCAATGCCAAATCACTGAGGAAGCACTATGTAGATGTTGCAGACTAGGGGCCAGATGTAGGTAGCCCTTTACCGGTCGGAAACGGCCGAAAATACCGATTTTCGGCCGTTTCCGACCGGTAAAGGGCTATGGAGATGTAGGGGCTAGAAAAACGTACATTTTCGGTAATTTTACCGATTCTGTACTTGTACCGAATCGGTAAAATTACAGAATCGGTAAATTTACTGATTCTGTAATTTTTACTGATTCGGTAAATTTACCATTCGGTAAAAATACCGAAAATGTTTTTTGTGATGTAGGTAGCACTGCTAACAGTGCTACAGGGCCTTTAGAATTCGGTATTTACCATGCAATACAATTGCATGGTAAATTACGAATTCTTGTGTACATGCACATCTGTGCATGTACACCTGTGCCATGTGCCACACTGATATGCCCTAAGGGCATGTATGTATGCCACATGGTGCAAACGCCATTTACAGGGGTGCAACAGGGTGTCAAAGTGACACCCTGTCCCCCTTAGCAATTCGGTATTTTTACCGATTCGGTAAATACCGAATCGGTATTTGCTATTGAATCCTATGGGCTTCAAAGCCCATAGGATTCAATAGCAAATACCGATTCAGTATTTACCGAATCAGTAAATACCGAATCTTACCGATTCGGTAAAAAATACCGAATTTTTACCTACATCTCATTTACAGATTCATAAATACCGAATCGGTAAAATTCGATATTTATGAATCGATAAATGAGATTTACCTACATCTGGCCCTTGGTCTCTGACAATTTTTTAGATCTATTGTTCATTATTGAGACCTAGCTTGATGCCTTTTCAAACCCCATCGTGGCCTTGGCCACACCTGTTGGCTTTAAAGTTCATCGGGTGGATCACCTAGTTGGCAGAGGTGGTGGTTTGGCTATTCTGTACAGGGAATGCTGGACCCTTCATAGTGAAACTTCTACTCTCTGGGGTGACTGTGAGGTCCTGGATTTTCAGTCTACAACTCTCTCCTCATTTCACTCTTGAGGGGTCCCTGATATATCGGCCGCCTGGACCAGCCAGTGTCTTTCTGGAAACTTGTGGGGACACGCTGGCAGAGCGAGCATTGCGTTTTTCAAACTATGAGCTCCTTGGGGATGTCAATCTCCACCTTCACCACACGGAGTTGACCGACTCTGTGGCTTTTCTTGACTGCCTTCACTTGGCCCAGCTCTCCCAATGGGTCAGGTATCCTACCCATAAAGGAGGGCACACTTTGGACACATCTGCTCAAATTTCCCCATTTTGGTTGTGAAGCCTTTGCCGGTCTCCTTGTCAGACCACTTTCCTATATTATTCTCATGGGATATTAAGCGTCCTTCATGACTGGCCAGCTGCCATCGCCCCCAACCTCTAATAAAATGGACCCTGGGCAGCTTAGTAGCTTTCTGGCAGCCTCGCAGACTTCCCTTTAAGGGGACATGGAGGAAAATGTGTCTAGGTTTGTAGACTGGATATCTGACTCGGTTTGTGCTCTATCTGCACCATGTCAGCCAAAGCTGAGGAGAGATACCCCCTCCAAGCCTTGGTCTACTACTGAGTTGAAGACTCTGAAACATGCTTGGAAAGTATTGGGGAGAGCATGGCACTCCAGTGGTTATTGTTCCATGGCCAAACACGCACTTAGAGCCAAACAAAAATTCTATTATGCGGCTGTTGGAGTGGTCAAAGGCCAGCATTACTCCGCATGCATTGACCGGGCCAATAACAATTTGAAAGAATTGTTTGCAATTGTGCAGAGTTTCCTGGCACCCAGCGCCCTGGCTCATGTGGCGGCAGCTTTGGAAACCCTGTGTAACACCTTGGTGAAATTTTTCAGGGACAAAATAATTAGTATACAAGATACTTTTCTGAGTACTTTCAGGAAGCTTATAGTCACCCCGTTAGGGAATCTGGTGTCAGAATCTGCCTCCATTTTTTCCCCGATTAGGCCTGTCGATCTGCGCAGCTCTCTCAGAATCCTTAAGGCACGATAGTCAGGATCACCTAATGACCCATATGCAGCCAGGCTTCTGTCCGAAGTGGCGGATACTATTAATCTAGAGGTGAATCTAATGGTTAACATGTCATTTCGTGAGGCGTTCATTCCAATGTCGTGGAAGCAGGCGCTGATTCTTTCCCTTCTCAAAAAGCCTTCGCTTGACCCTCTGTTACCTGAGAACTACTGCCCATATCGCTTTTGCCAAGCTTGACTAAGGTCTGCGAGAAGGTAGTCGCGTCTCAACTTACCAGCTATGTAGAGGCTTCAGGACTACTTCACCCGGCGCAATCCAGTTTCCGTGTCTCGTACAGTACGGAGTCAGCATAGTTAGAGGTGACAGAGGCGATCCTGGAGTGTTTGATGCCTGCGAGAGATCAGCTATGGTTGCGCTAGACTTCTCTACGGAATTCGACACTGTGCCACACTCCCTGCTCCTTGATCGTCTTTCAGAAATAGGTATTTCCAGATCGGCTCTGCAGTGGATCAGGTCCTTTTTGGAAGGCCGGTCGCAATAGGTCTGGCTCTCCCCGTGTGCCTCCGTAGCTATGCAGGTGACAACCGGCATGCGGCAGGGGTCAACACTTAGCCCCCTTCTTTTTAACATCTATATGACTCTGCTGGTCCATCTGGCTGAGTCATTAGGGGCAAAAGTGATGGCATGCGCTGATGATACTCAGCTTCTGTTTTGCTGGAGTAAGGAGGATGACTCTGTCGTGGCTGCGCAACAGTGTCTGTCTTCTGTCTTTCACTGGATTGCGAATGCACAGCTGAAGTGTAACGAAGGAAAATCTGAGGTGCTTTTGTATGGCTCTTTCTCTGTGGACTTCAGAGAAAGGCTGTGGCCTCCCAATTTTGCCCGCCCCATTGTGGGAAAAAGTGCCGTAAAAAATCTTGGCGTCTGGTTCAATGAAAATTTGAACTTTTTGACACAAGTGAAGCAATTGGCAGGGACCTGCTTTGGCACTTTGAAAATCCTGAGGAAGTTTCTTCCCCTTCTGCCTAGAAGTGCCAAAGAAACTGTGGTCCGCCCCATGATCTTGTCCCGCCTGGACAGTGCCAATGCCCTTCTGGTTGGTAGTCCGTGTTTTCTTGCCAAGAAAATGCAAGTAGTGCAAAACTCGGCAGCCAGACTTTTATTGGGTCTGTCATCTAGGCATAGTGTACGCTCCCACCTGCGCACCTTGCATTGGCTCCCAGTTGAATTTCGTCTAAAATTCTAAATGCTGCCCATCGCTCATTGGGCCCTCTACGGTTTAGGCCCCATTCATCTTTGGAAGAGTTTTGTGTTCTATAAACAAGGGAGACACTTGCGCTCGTCCGCTCAGCTGCTGATACAGACCTCCAGGTTCAATCGCCAAGGGCTCGGTGGGAGCTCCTTTGTTTGGAAAGCTGGTCTGGCCTGGAACATGTTGCCCTTGGCACTCCGGGTCACCCAGGATTCATTGCTTTTTAAGACAAAACTAAAAACGCTCCTCTTCAGCTTTTGATCGGTGTGCATCTTCCTTTCCAGAGCAAGTGCCGGGACACTCTTCGAGTAGCCGTGAGCTGTATAAATTAAATATAACTTAACAAAACATATCTCTGTGTGAGGTACAAAAGGATTCCGGGGTCTAGTGAGGTGCAGTAATCTAGCCTGCTCATGAGGAGGGCTTAAGTCAAGGTCTGGTGTTCAGGGATAGCCACTTGAAGATCTTGCGCAGCATTCGAAGGTTGAGAGATGGTGACGGCATACCCGGGGTGCCATGGTCAGGTTATTACCCAGAACATTTCTGAGTGTTTCTGGAGTCATCTTAGTCCTGGTTCTACTGACCTCCAGGAAGAGTCCCATGGTGAGCTCTTGTTCCTGAATATCAGAACTTCTGTTTTGTCCGTATTGAAAGTTAGTCAGATCTTCTTCATCCAATCACCCACGTGGTCATGCAATTTGTGAAGTTGTTTCTGGTTTATTGACATTGTCTGTCAGGGATAGGATGAACTGCGTGCAGTCGGCATAGAATATGATCTTGGTGTCTTGGGCTCTGATGATGCCAGTGAGAAGTGCTAAGTAGATGTTGAAGAGAGCTGGGCTAAGAGATGATTCTTGTGGTATTTGACAGCTGAGTTTCTTGGGTTTCAATTTGTATGGTGGGAGTCTCTGAGTTTTGCCTTTCAGTTAGAAGGCTATCATTTTTAGAGCTAGTCATTTGTTAGAACTGGTATCTTTTGGCGTGTTTGCCCTGTCTTTTTGCTTTTTCACCTTGAGGTTTTGCTGGTTTAGTGTTGCTGTATACTTTCTCTCAGCTATTTAGTTGTAAAGAGCAAGTGCTCCTATTGTATATTGCTTTATGGATTGGTGTTTGCATGATTGGCATATTTGATGTACTGGTAAGTCCCTGGTAAAGTGCACTGAGAGTGCCAGGGCCTGAAAATCAAATGCTACTAGTGGGCCTGCAGCACTGATTGTGCCACCCACATGAGCAGCCTGTCAAAGGGTTCTCAGCCCCGCCACTGCAATGTATGTGCATAGTTTTTACTGCCATGTCGACTTGGCAAGTGAACCCATTTGGCAAGCCCTAACCTTCCCTTTTATTACATGTGAGTCACCCCTAAGGTAGGCCCGAGGTACCCCTATGGGCAGGGTGAAGTGTATTTGAAAGGTAGGGCATGTACTGGTGTGTGTAACATGTCCTGATAGAAAAATACAATATATTTCGTTTTTCACTATTGAAAGGCTACCTGCCTCATAGTATAGAATGGGGAGTACTGGGTAACATTTTAATTGTATATCTTCCCATTGGGACAAGATAGAGAAATGGAGTTTAGTATGCCTGAACTCAGAATGTAGAAATGCATCTTTTAGTAAAGATGATTTTTATGTTCTGTGTTGGAAAATAGCACTTTTAGAAAGTAGGTATTTCCTTGCTGAGCCATCCATTGTGTGTCTTCTGGTTTGTGTATTGACTGGCTTCTGAGTAACAGGGGCTGGGGATGTGCATTCTCCTCAGACAGCCACTGGGGGGGGCGAGGTGGGTCCTGCCCTTCCTGAATTAATCAGGCCTGGGCTACATTGACCTGATGCAATTAGAGCAGTGGAAGGAGATTTCTTTGCACCTGAATGGGCCTGGTCTGCCCTAGACAATGTTGCCTCTACCGCCCGCCAGGAAGCTGGGCCAGAGAGGACTAAACGGGTTTGGACTAAGCACAGACACTCTCTTCCCAAGTGAGCAAAGAGAAATTGAGTAAAAATATTGGGGCCGAGACCCCTGGCATTTAGAACCTACCAAGAAGAAGGGCTGGAAGAACTGCCAGAAGGAGTACTGTCCCTTTGCTGTGTTGTTGCTTTGCTGGGTTGACCTGCAGTTGCTTGGGCAGTGAAAGGGCTGGACTGAACTTTCTTTACTTGCTGCTGAGTATCTCCAAGGGCTTGAAATAGAGTTTGCGTCTTGTTCAAGAAGTCTCACGGACAGCAAAGACTTCACTTACCTCTGTGTACCCCACAGAGGGGGAAAGCAGCAGACACCATCCCCGACACCGCTGCTGGCTCGTGTCCTGAAGGCACCACAGTAGGCAGTGCTGCACTCCGCTCTGCAACCCTGGTCTGACTGATGACAACAACCGCAGCGGCCACCGAGCTGCTGCATGCACCATGGCCTGTGGGCACCGCACCACCTCACCTCACTCTGCTGCCTTTGTCTCACCAACAATGTCGATGCACGCTGACCTCGACACCTATGACTGTACGGTGGGTTGGGGGCACAGCTCATTAGTCACACGAGGCACCACCCCGTCCCACACCGCAGCCTGGGTTGACTTACACCAGCTCCCATCAACTGGCACTGCCGCTTGCACCAAGACCTGTCAGCACTGCAACAAGTACGGCCCGCTTTGCAATGCAGCCCTGTTCTCACCAACGCCGCTGGACGACCATCAACAAGCCGCTGCCTGCACCGTAACTTGAGGGCACCCCACGCCACACCTCTACGCTTCAAATTGCAACTGCAACGGTGCACTGAAGCAATCGCCCAGAATCAAAGGTACTGTTTACGAGTCTACTGACACTAACGCCGGTCCACACAGATGCTGTCAGCCATAACAGTTGTTGTTTTTAGCACCGCGGTAGACCCGGACAGAGCTACAGGCTGTAAGGAACTGCATTTTAACGTCATTCTCGCACAGTGTATATTTTTGATTATTATATGTTGGTCTTGAATCGTTTTGGTCTTGTTTGTACAGATGAATATTGGTTATTTTTCTAAAACTGATGAATTATCCATTTGTAGTATCTTCACTGTATTTATGTGTGTTATGTGCAAACGCTTTACACGTTGCCTCTGAGATATGCCTGACTGCTCGTGCCAAGCTACAAATGGTGTGAGCATGGGTTTTTTTAGATGCGTATCTCCCTTATCCTGACTAGAAGAAGGGCTCCTATTTGGACAAAGGTGCAAACCATTGCCAACCAGAGACCCCCATTTCTAACATCATTGTTTTCCTGTGTGGTGTAGTCTTGAGATGAGGGTGTAAGGAAAGACAGTGTTGAAGAAAGCACAGAGATTGAGCAGGATGAGGGCTGCAGTATCTCTGTGATTGGAGATGATCCATATGTCTTTGATGGCTGCAATAAGGGTGGTTTCTGTGATGTGATTGCTGTGGAAGCCTTGTAAAGGGGTGGTGCATAGGAGTGTTGGTGAAATGACAGCATGTGCAAGGGAGAGGTCCTATCGTGATGTGAGGTTTGAGCATATGGAAGTTATTTGACGAAGTAGCTGCGGTGGTCTGTCAGACATGAGGTCATGAAGCAGTGCATGGCACAGGGACAGACAAGCTTGCCTTTGGCATATCTTTGGTGTGCTAGCAGTAAGCCTGCTGCACAGCCGTGCAGTGGCCACCATTAAGTAGGTTCTGGGAGAGGGGAGGAGTGTAGAGTGGTGGTGGGCCAAGCTAACAGGATGCAGGAAGAAGATAAGGGAGAGCAGGTAAGGAGTGGCCAAGGCAGGGAATAAATGCACAAAAAGGGTTAAGGCACAAAGGATAAGCAGGGAGGGGTAAAGACTGAGGCACACATTGAAAAGTGGCATGAAGCAGAAAATAAAAAAAGAGGCACAAAGCAGTAAAGAGGCATAAATCAGTAACGAAAAGTGGCGCATAGAGTGAAAGAGGCATAAGTGAAGTCAAAGGGTGAGAGAAAAGAGTGCAAGAGAGCAGTCAGTGGGAACAGAGGCACAGGAGAGCAGTGGCAGTGGGGAGAGAGAAGCATTGCCTTGAGGATTTAAAGTTGCCATAGACGTGTTGAAGAACCAGTCACAGGTTAAGTGGGGGAGCTGGGACCTAGGTACCTGCTCAATGGGGTTGTACAGGGGCCTCCAAGTAGTAGGTCCTGGGAGGAGGGAGGAGTGCAGTATGGTGGTGGGTAGGGCTAATGGAAGAAGCAGGGGAAGGTTAGAGAGAAAGGTTTGGGTGGGGTTGGGGACTGGGGAAAAGCAGAGAGGTGCAAAAGCAGAGGCACAAATTAAAAAAAGGCACATAGCAGAAAAGAATGAAAATGAATAAGGAAGCGGCAGAACGCAGTGAAGAGGCACAAAGCAGTTAAATCACAAGATTAAAATAGTGCACTTCCCACTCAGACTCCCATCCTCATAGCCCAGGTTTAGTGTGGCCGGATACTTTTCCCATCTTGAAAATGCCATGGCAAATTGCATTTTTTGCCTGTTTGCATTTTCCCCCTGTCCAAAAGCAATTCTGCATCGCTTTCAGCAAGCAAGAGCATTTTCTATGCTCTTGCTTGTTGAAAGTGGAGCAGCATTTGTTATGGCAGGGGTGGGCCGAATCCACGGATCCGACCAAAATGACTTTCAAAATGTTTTTTTTTTTGCCTCTGCGGGTTCCCAATGGGACCCCCCTTAGAGGCCTAGAGGGTCGAGGTGTTTGTACCCTGTCCCCTTTTCATTTTTTTTTTACTTTTTCTGTGCAACTCTGCTTCAAATCAAGTCTCAAATGGCTGCCAACACTTCCTGGTTGAAGTGTTAACAGCCAATCAATTTGCAGTTGGACTTTGGGCTACCAGATATCTATATTTTGCAAACTTAAATATCTCGGAAACTACTGAATGGATTTACACCACAGTGCAAAAACCACACTTTATGGACCAACATGTAGCTTTCTGCTAAATTTGGTGTAATTCCGTTCAGCAGTTCGGGCTGTAGTCATGTTCAAAAAATGATATACCTCCTGAGACATAACATGGGGAAAAAGCTTTTTCAAACCCTCCTTTTTTCTCAGTCCATGCTTGACGGATCACCCCGAAATGTTCAATACAGCAGCTGTACCCTAAATTGGGAGTTTATTTGGAAATTTTGTGTCAATTCGTCAAGCGGCGTCAAAGTTATTGGCAAAACAAAAAATGCTTTTCCTATCTCTCTACACAGCGAGCACAGCAGCCACGAGGGTGATATGTTTGAAACAGTTCAAGAAAACGCTGTGCACTCTGGCAGTAATTTTGATGATTATTTATTTAATAACTGCAACTTCGGGCATACTGACAAACGCATTCAGCCTCCTGGCCTTCGTCAATGTCAGTGAGTTTGTACAAAAAGCTGCCTTATAACAACGATTCATTTAATTGTTTAGCAGCTGAAAAGAAACATCAAAGAGGGGACTTCATGATTAAAGCACACTCCAAGGATAAAAGAGTGTCGGCCATTTTAACAATGACGCATTAAAGAGGTAAACATAATTTCAACAGGATGGAATTCGAATTGTGAAAATACTATATGTAATTCATATAAAATGAATAAATCGCCCACAAATATTAGGTCATTGCAATACTTAATAAGCAAATGCTCTGGCATAATCAAACAGACTAATTCCATAATTCAGTACATTATTACCGAATACAGCATCAAGGGTACAATTCAGCTCGGAATGAGCCTAGTTAAAATGAAACCTACATTAATTCTGTTAGTGCCTTACTGTCTATATACATTGCATCAGTGAGGAAGTGCATCATAAAATTTAATACATTTCTTTAGCTAAAGGGGGTGGTTCGCAGACTTTATCAGCCTAGCCGATGTATGACCACAACTCTTTTTCTCTATTCAACCCCCAAGGGACACAGGTACGTAAATCAATTATGTATTTGGCCTCCAGCTGCCTCAGGAGCATTACCCTGTCTCCTCTTTTTTGTATGGGAATATGGTTGATGCAATAGTAGAGCAGTTTATCAGTCCAGGCCTCATGCATCACTGAGAAATGTCTCGCCACATGGAAGGATGTGTTCTAGTCAGTTATTGCCCTTTTATGTTCAAGGATTCGCTTTTTTGCCAGGTGTGTTCTACTGCCAATATACTGCAGTCTGCATGGACATAGTAAACAATACACCACGAAACTGGAGTTGCAATTGAGCAGGTTATTGATGGGCCTTCTCTCTTTTTGCCCCAGTACTGCATAGTCCTTCAACTTTCTGCGGTTCTTACAGGCTTTGTATGTGGTGCACAGAAAAAACCCTTAATGGTGGACCTGTTTTGGGGTTTGGCTTCAAAGTGCCTCTGTACTAGAATATCCTTCACAGAGGCACTTCTCCTGAATGTGACATCAGGTCTATCAGGTACCATTTGGCCCATTATACCATCTGTTTGAAGAATATTCCAGTTCCTCTGGACCGGATCCCTGATCCTCTGTTATTCAGCAATCCGGTTTTTAGAAAAAATTCCAATGTGAATGGGCCATTAGAATGTACAATGCTCGTGTAGAGGCTTGAAAGGTCAAGAGTAATCAGTAGTAGGTCATGGTCCAAGGTGATATTTTTGGTTAAAAGGATAAAATCAGTAGTGTCCATGATGAATGAACTTAGGTCCTTCACTATAGGGAACAAAAAGGAATCTACTTTGCTTTAAGCTTTCTCCAATAGGCTCCCTTTAGAGGACACAATTGTGCACAATAGCAATTTGTACAAACTTACTAACATTGACGAAGGCCAGGAGGCTGAAATGCATTTGTCAGTATGCTCAAAGTTGCATTTATTGAAATAAATAATCATTAAAATTATATATATATATATATATATATTCACTGAAAAAACCATAGGTTATAGACCATATATAGTTAGGAATTAGCATTTAAAAAACCTTATTTTACTCACACAAAACCAATGAAATTCCATATATAGTTAGTTGTACTAACTATATATCACGCACCCGCAATCCACTGCTGATGATGTCACATATTACATCATTCATGACATGGTCAGTGACATCACTGATGACATCACTGATGACATCTCAAATGACATCACTGATGACATCACTGATGACATCTCAAATGACATCACTGATGACATCACTGATGACATCTCAAATGACATCACTGATGACATCACTGATGACATCTCAAATGACATCACTGATGACATCACTGATGACATCTCATTTGACATTACTGATCACATCACTGATGACATCACTCATGTGATAATACGATGAACCTCTTCAGACTCTAACATAACCTTAGATACACTCAGTGTAAACAGACACTCACAGACTGTCACTCATCCATGGAGTTACTTACACACCTAGTCAGTCATGCAAAGAATCAATCACACCTCCATTTTCACAACTATACAGTTATACACATCTTACTTATTCAAACATATACTAAAACATATTTACTCACTTATACAATCCTGGATACAAGAGCACAATGATCCATACAGCCACTCACACATTCACTGGCTCTTATGCACAGTTATTTATATATGTCAACTCTCACATGTACTGTATTTTACATATGTACTTACTTTGACATGTAGCACTGAGATATCCATTCACTCACCAATACAGTCATGCACACAGTCAACCGCCCATACAGCTGTTTCCACATGCACTTTTGAACCCATACATCTATGCACAGAGTCATACACCTCCCAGCCACCCACACACACACTCAGTCTCCCATACAAATGCTTGGGCAACCAATCAATAACCCATATAGTTACTCATATAGCTACTGATCAACACATGCAGCAGTTTACAGAACAACAGACATAATGATGCACAAATTAAGACAGTTTAGTCACTAACCCATGCACTCAGTGAGACACATTTAACCACTCACTCATACAGTCAGTCATGCACCTACTAAATCCTTCATCCAGACACTTATACATCCACTCATTCTTAAATATGTAAGACATATTTTAACTTTACAGAAAAATACAGTCACTGTATGATGTCATCAATGATGTCATCAGTGATGTCATTTGAGATGTCATCAGTGATGTCATCAGTGATGTCATTTGAGATGTCATCAGTGATGTCATCAGTGATGTCACTGACCATGTCATGAATGATGTAATATGTGACATCATCAGCAGTGGATTGCGGGTGCGTGATATATAGTTAGTACAACTAACTATATATGGAATTTCATTGGTTTTGTGTGAGTAAAATAAGGTTTTTTAAATGCTAATTCCTAACTTTATATGGTCTATAACCTATGGTTTTTTCAGTGAATTTTCAAGGTTTTTTAAATGCTAATTCCTAACTATATATGGTTTATAACCTATGTTTTTTTCAGTGAATTTCAATGGTTTTTTTAATAGCAAATATCTATAGCTATAAAATGTATTCTTATTTAAATCCAAAAATATATTTTATATGTTTATTAATAAAAAATTTTTAATATTTTTTTTGTTTCGCTCCCGGTCCGCGAACCGGGAAGCTTCCCGTTAGCTCAATTTGATGCCGCGACCCGGTCCACGAACCGGTAAAAAATCAACTTAGTGACGGTATCGCGTTGCCGCGTAATGCGTCTTATGACGTACTGCGTTAGCGCACCCGGAAGTGCCCCGGGGCGCGGACCGAGGCGCGAAGCTCAGCGACCCGGAAGCTAACCGGGGCGCGTCGCGAAAGCGCGACGTATCGCGTTGCCGCGTAATGCGTCTTGTGACGTACCGCGTTAGCGCACCCGGAAGTGTCCCGGGGCGCGGACCGGGGCGCGAAGCTTAGCGACCCGGAAGCTAACCGGGGCGCGTTCCGCAGCGCGTAACATGAGCGTGAGAGGTCATGTGACTTGTTAATAAAACTTTTCATTGGTTCATTTCAATTTTGGTTTCATAATGATGTAAGGCTAGGTCAGGTGACCTAAAAATAACACTTTTCATTGGTTGAGAAGTATTGTTTTTCCCAAATGATGAAAACCCCTCCTTCTTTCCTCACTCTGACTTTCATCTTGGTGAGAGAAAGACCCTTTTACTTTATAGAGAAATGGCTTCCATTGTTGCTTCAGCTAGTGTTCCCCCACCACCACCCCCACCTCCTCAAGGGAAGAAAGGACCACCTGCTCAACCAATGTTTGAAGAAGAGGAAGATCAAGAAGAGGAGGAAGAGGAGGAAGAGCCTGAGTTTTTGCCAGAGGAGCCCAGGAGGTACAATAGAAAAGAAAACTACATCTGGCAATTTTTTAAATTTCCAGCAGGGCAAAAAAAAGTCAATGCCAGATATGTGTTTTGCCGTATTTGCAACGATCGACTGTCAAGGGGCACTGACAAGAAATACAGCTTCGGCAATTATACGATGCACAGGCATATGAGTAGGTGGCACCCAAATAATTATAGTGCTGCCCAGCTTCGTGATGAACAGCAAAATCCCCTGGCAATGGTGAGAACATCTGCTGTCAAAGAAGTATCGGGACCAGAGGCGAGGGAGGTGATCCCGAACATTCAAATGGACATGGGGGAAGTAAAGCAAGTGTGCGTGTGGTGCAGCCAAACACTTTGCTACCGAGAAAGTAGCATTACTCTTATAATGAGAGCTATCAAAAATCATGTTTGCCCGAAACGCCCCAAAAAATAAATTCTTCTTTTTTTCGTTGCTCCTGTTGAGCCCTTCTCAATGAATCATTTTTGTTTCCCCCCTCCCCCCCAAAAAAACAAAAAAATTACAAAATGTTCAGAAAAAACAAAAAAAATATAAAAAATGTTCAGAAAAATAATAAAAAAAATTTAAAACAACAAAAACCAAAAAAAAAGTTCTTTTCAGAACTACCTCCCCATTATAAAAAAAATTGGTAGAATTTTTGAAACTCTGCCAATCTCTATTTCTTTTAGTTCGCTTCCAGTTCGCACTCCGGTACGCGAACCAGGAGCGAACCAAAAAAAAATTTTTAAAAAAAGAACAGTAAGTATAAGGGAAGGAAACAGACAGTTATGTTAAAAGAAAGACAGCTACAGGGAGTAAAGAAAACATACTGTTACCCGCAATCCACTTCTGATCATGTCACATATTATATCATTCTTGACATGGTCAGTGACATCATCAGCAGTGGATTGCGAGTAACAGTATCTTTTGTTTACTTCCTATAGCTGTCTTTCTTGTAACATAAATGTCTGTGTCCTATCCTTATACTTACTGTTCTTGTTTTAAAAATTTTTTGAGATCATTCAGAAACCGTAACATTAATAGAGACAGAATGAGTGAATAATAATGAAGAAGTATGAGAAGAGAGGGACTGAGAAAAATACTGGAAGGAGTAGAATAATTAAGTAATAGAGAAAGGAATGAGAGAAGTAGCAAACGCAGGAAAATAAGGATTAAAGAAATGAAGCAGTAGAACTAATAGATGTTAAATGTGATAGATTAAATGATTGATTCAGGATGACGATAAGGTGTGTCCTCTCCAAAATTTTGTTTAAGATGAGGCCTACTTAGGGTTGCATATCAAATTTATGCTTGTTGAAGAATACAGAGGAGATAATACATGTGAAGGCCTACCATTGAAGTAAAACATGTCCACTTCACTCTTGAGCAACGGCCAGACCTCTTCTGTGTCCATAGACAGACCTAAAGTTCATCTGCACAATGTCATCCGTAAACTTAGAAAACACAAGTAATGTAATTGAAAAACGTGGAGTTTCTTTTGCTCATTTCAAAATCACATCACCTGTGTTGCCTTTGCTTAGGTATCTCATAGTGCAGATGTAGTTCAGCATATGAAACAGTACGCAGAAGTGCAGCAGTGTATGCATTAATACATGTGAAGGCCTACAAATGAAGTAAGTCATGTCCACTTATTACATCATTCATGACATAGTCAATGACATCATCAGCAGTGGATTGCGGGTTAAAAGAGTAGAAAACATTTACCTTATAATTCTTGTTAACTTTTTCAAATATTTTTTCATACTTTCAATCTGTAAAAGAGAGAAGAAACATTTCAAAAATATTAAAACATGTATTTAAAAATTTGAAAAGACAAGGGAAAAGGTTCAAGAAGAAACAGTTTTTCAAAAACTTTGAGATTTACAGAAGCCTCTGCTGCTATACGTCCCCTACACAATCCTAAAGATATATATTTGAAACAAACAGTATCTTGATGCTGATGAAGTGAGGCCTATTTTGGAACATGGTGCATCTTTTGCACTGCTGATGTCTCACAATAGTGATGCAATAGCAGCGCAAAAAAGATGTAAAGTCATCATAAAATTGTGTCTAACATTTTAAATGATTCTTTCAGGATACAAATAAGATGTGTCCTTTCAAGAGGTTTCTTTAAGGTGAGGCCTATTCAGTTTTCAAAAAAAAACAGTACCCAGAAGTGCAGCACTGTAAGCATTAACTTTGACACTTACAGAAGCCTCAGTTTCTCCATATCTACCTCACATTTCTAAATGTATATCATAAGTACAAAAAGTAGAACATTAATTATACATGTTAAATGGTTAATTTTTGCTGTTCTCAGAATGTATCAAATTTCACTAAAAACAGTGACTTGAAGGTATTCATCATGTAACAGCGGGGAAAAAAAACACAATCAAAATGATTGTGTTTAAAAAACCCATACAACATCAGAAATCAAAATTCAGAACTCCTTAAAGTTAACTTACTTTCCATGACGTCCAAGGATGTCCTATGAACAGCTTACACTCTTTTGTGCTGTTATTACTTTCAGCCCGCCACTTTCTGAAAGAAAATCTCCATCGTTTTTAAAAACACGTTACATGCAATAAATGACTTCTTGCTCTCTACCACAATTTTCCACAAGGCCAAATCTGGTCAGAGCCATTTATAACTCTTGGATTTCTTGTAAGCCAATCCCGTCATTTGGCATTTCCGCAACTTTCAGAATTAAAATGTTGAAGATCATTTTCACAATCCTGGAATAGTAATATCTTCCCCTTCTTGCTCAGTCATGTTCTACATTTCCTATGACACTGATACTGCTTACTATGAAGCAGACTTACACTACCTCTATGACTACTACAATTATTTAATTCTCTACATCACTTTTAATCACAAAGCAATGTAAAACAGTAGACAGCATTGCAGACTTACATTCCCTCTACTCCATGTTTTGATTGGCTGCTTCAATTAGCTTATAAAAAGAAACAGTTTTTCTGAACTCATTGAAAGTGCACGTATTTCTCCATGACGTCCAGTCCTATGGTTAGAAGTTATGTCTCTGAACTACACTTATCCTCAAGGCCAAATTGTGTAGGAGCCATTAGAACTTCTTGAAATTCCACAGAGCACATCCCGAGATTATTTCCCTAAAATTTTGGTTTTAAAAACACCAGGTAAGAGTTTTTAAGGTCATACGGCAATTTTTTTTTGAAAATTAAAACAGAATCATTGCAGAATGACCAGCCATTTCTAGACTTTAAATAAGCTGTGTAATGTCCTGATGTTATTGAAGGGCCGTCATGATATATAATTGCTGCAGTTACAAAAGTCCTTCCTGATATTGACAACTGCGAAGCTACAAAATTTTTAATTAAAGTTGTCAATTTTGTTCCATCAGGCCTACATCGTTGGAACATTAAAATGACATACTGGCCATATGTTCGTATAAATAATGTGGACATCATTTCAGATTTACATTGGCTACACTCCATGTTGTGATCAGCTGCTTTTACTAGCTTATTAAAGGAGACTGATTTACTGTCTGGCAAAGTTAAATATATAAATCTTTCTGAGTCTACACTAGTAGTACTTGATACCATACAGTTCTCGCAGTCATGCTGCCATTGATAAGAAAGCCCAAACAGCTGATCTACATCTACACCTTCAGCATGTAATACATCAAGCATATACATTAAAAACTCCTGACAATCTTGCTGAATATTTTGAGAGAATTGTGTTTGGCCTGAACATCTGTCTAACAGATTTCGAATTTCAGACACACTTTCTATGTTTCTTCTATCAGTGCTACATTTCTCTAACACAGAATTTAACAAACTGCAAAATCTTTGATCAGAATTGACCACAATCTCTTCTTTTACATTTTTTAGAGAAAACAAAACATTAACCACTACATTAGCATAGCAGTTGACACCAGAACTGTTTTCAAACTGAAAACCAACAACATCTTCAACAGAATCCTTTTTGTTTCTGCTTGTAATTTTAGGTTCATTGACTTTTTGTCTTTTTGCTACAACCTCCCCAGTATTGTTCTCATTTCTTCGTTTCCGGCCTACCACACGTTTCTCAAACAAAGGATACTGAGGCAAATGTGGCGCATACTCTCTTCTTAACCTATTGTATTCCTTAACACAATCTAGATCCGCACAAATGTTTGTGACATCACACTCAATCAAGTACAATCCCGATAAAGTTCTAACTCGTGACAATGCCACATATGCCATACCCTCCTTGAACACAGAACTGCCAATATTCACCAATGCACTGTCTACACTTAAACCTTGCGATTTATGGATTGTCACCGCATATGCCAAGCAAACAGGAAACTGCTTACGGCGAACATATAAGTCTTTTACAAGCAAAAATCTAGCAGAACAACGAGCAATTAGCTGTACTTCCTCAATGCCATCAAATTTAATTTTTAAAAATTCAATTCCATCTCTATTTCTGTATTTCACAAAATCAACAACATTACCTATTGATCCATTTACCAGACCTCTTTCAACATGTAAATTCCTTCTTAAAATTATACGGCAGTTCAAGCACACATTCAGAGTCTTTTCAAAACCTGCAGTTTTAGATATACTCTTCTCTAATGAATCCAATTTTGTTTTCAGATTCTCAGACAAAATAATTGTTGATCCCATATGCTCTACTCTATCAATAGCTTCCAGTTTCACAATCTCTTGCTTTTCTAAATGCAACATTTTGTTGTTAAATTTGGCACATTCTGCAAGAGTTGGCATCAAACATATTCCAGATTTCTTCTCAGTAATTTTCTGAAAAATATTCTCAGGCACAACATCTTGTTCTGGATATAAATTTGACAGTAATCGTGCATGTAAAGCTTCTTTCCCATGCTCGGTCACTTTTCCAATTCTAACATCCTGTAGAATAGTCTTGTAAACTTCATCCTTCGCCTGACGCATATTTTCATGCAGTTCAGCATAATTGAAGTTTAACCATATATTGACGTTGCCAATGCTGCCTAGGCACTTCCTGGTATCTTCATGCGTGAGCATTTTGAACACAGGTTGCCCTTTCACTGGTGTCAGCTGCAGAAGATCTCCGAAAACAATGATGTGTTTGCCACCAAATAACACATCATACTCTGTTTTGAGAACTTCTTGCATCCTCAAATGCACAAAGGCAAGCATGACATTGGAAACCATGCTTACTTCGTCAATGATAAGAAGTTTCATTTTCCTCAAGATTCTTGAAACTTCAAAACAAGCATCTCCAGATAGCTTGTGATATTGTAATTTGTTGTCATGCTCCACTGGCAGCATCAGTAAACGATGTAAAGTAATCCCTTTAATATTATGTGCTGCCAGTCCAGTTGGAGCAGAGACAACACAAGACAGCGATGACTCTGTCCTTTCCTGCAAATAGCATGAAATTGCTTTAATGAGGAAACTTTTTCCAGTTCCCGCTTCTCCACTCACGTACAGTCGGACAGGCTTCAACGACGTACATGAGCACTCTTTCTTATCATGACTTAATCCATGATCAATTTGCATGGTAACTTCGTCATATATTTTCCTCTGCTCAACGTTGAGTTGTCTTTCCAACTCTTCTAAGTTAACCGCATCCTCCTGAGCATGTGCCATGGCTCTTTCCACTTCATTCATGGCAGTGGCAGCTTCATTTTCGATAACAGGTCCTCCTAGTGGATCCTGACTCAATGAAGCAGAACTCTGACTGTCCTGAGAACTGTCTCTGGCAATCTCGGCTGCAATCGTTGCTTCCTGCTCAATTTCCGCATTCAACATTTCTACATATTTGGGAAAAGCAGGACATTATATGGTCTCCTTGGCGGCATTGAAAGAGTCTTCGTAACAGAGGAAATCTCCAAGCAGTTCCTCTTCTGCACGCCAAGGCTTGAAAAGTTGCAAAAGTGCTAAATAGAAAAACTCCTTTTTTTCAGGAGATTCGCCACTCAATTTTCGATGGTTTACCAAGTGGCATTTTCTTTGCTTGACCAGACATCCCTCACTTCCTATTACAGCATACACTCCTTTCTCAGTATCTTCTTTGATGTTCCTCTTGAATATGTAATTTTGCAGAACCTCATACAGACAAACATTCTCGAGGTGACTGCTTCGATTTGGATAATATGTATCCAACATGTTTGTCTTCAAAATGTCGGTACTGTTTGGCTCCTTTTCCGCCAAATACTCAATTTCCCGCACAGGTTTGAGAACTCGATTACGCGTTGCTGCAAGACCAAGACTCGCCCAAACGATACTCCTGGACTTGGCATAGAGACTTGCTGAAGACAACCGGTCAGAACATTCGTACGCTCCGATTTCTCGATGCGACAACATCTTCAGACTGAAACTGTACAACTTCTTGCTGAGGCTCTTTTCATGGGAAATGTCCTCCCACATATCCTTCAATTCTGTCTTCTCTTTTTTGGTGATGTAAGACGTCACATACCGAGCCACAGCCATACAGTTATCAGCCACAAACTGTATATCCATGTTAGCATTCCACATGGACAAAATCACCGGGTTGTAGTCGTTGATGTACTTGGACTCTTCGTTCCTCTTCAAATTGTAAGTGTTTTTAGGTGATTTCTTCATGACATTGTGTCGCAGCGAAGACATCAAACTGTTTACTCTTCCTTTAGAAATCACCGGTCGTGGAAAGCCGAAACGACATTTAGTGTAGAACTTGTCCTTGTTTCGGAATTTACGACGGCAGTACTTTCCACATCGATGGCTTTGGAAACGCAGAACTTTTTCTCTTAGGCTTTTCTTCTCCTTTGCGTTTGGAACAGCACACGTAGAATACTGTTGGATGAAACTCATCACTGAGTCTTCTGGATCCGTTCCAAATTTAGGTGCATCCTTGATCCACAGCAACATATGTATATGAGGAGCACCTTTTGCTTGGTACTCTTTTCTCCAGAAGAAATCCAACACCTCTCCAAGAGGTGGATTCTTCTTATTCATGATGAAAGACATCATAGCTTCAAATCTATGATTGAAGTACCTACATACATTGACTGGATCCAAAGAGCACAGTTCTCCGGGTGTCTTGAATTCGATGTTATCTACGTTAGCATTTGCCTCTCGTAGAAATTCAAGTAAGTCTTCCCAGCCATACTCGGCACAGCTCAGAGTGAGGAACCATGTGGGAGTACCTAAGTTCCTCAACATACATTTTAAATCACCATGACGACGGTACCAGTACTCATTAGTACCACGCTGACACGCCATGAGATTAATCAGGTGAGAATCCAAAATACTGTCTTGGACATTGACTTTATCCATAAAGTCACTTGCCGAGATGTTTTGCATGTGTATACCACTTTTCAAGATGTGGTTCACTGCATATGACAGTCCAGACAGATCGCTTTCAAACAGGAGATGAAACAAATAAGGAATGCATTGTCGAAACCTAGCATCTCCTGCATACAATCGCAAAGTCCGGTATTCAGAAGCAGGAATTTGATGAGGTCGCTCATCATATCTTCCTCCCTGACCTGTTGGAAAAAGCTGTGGGAAACACCGAGCTTCCAAACTTTCCTCCCAAACACTAATGGGACTCCCTTTGGCTTGTTTCATTTGAAACAACTCAATAGCATTCCCCATGACTTCCTTGGAATGCAAAGGATGAACACTATAATGTTCATATATTTCTTCACTAGTAGAGGGTTCTACTTTCTCAATTTGACCAGCACACACATCGCTATCCTCTTCCTCACTTACTTCCTCTTCTGCAACATATACATTCTTATAGTATTTATTATTTTTTTTTCAAATACAATGTTGCCTTTTTAACTTTCCTAACATCTACTAAATCTTGCCATATTTTCTTATTCTTTGTCGGAACCCCATTAACTAAGATAACCAGAGGTTCCTCTTCCACTTTTTCTACTCCAATTGTGTTAATGTTTTTCTTCAAATCTAGAGGCAAATAAACAACTCTTCCCTTTAATCCTCTCTGTAAATCTGATGGAGGCAATTTCCCTGTCTTTGGCTCCATTCTTACAATAGCCTGAAAGGGATGGATACTTTGAATCAAAATAGATTCATAAGTATTTAAATCCTTCAATTCAGAAGGAATCTCAACCAATTCCAGATTATTATGAACTGCTCTAGCAGGCATCTGGTTTTGATTTAATTTGCAACAACAATAACTACACACACGTTGATCCAATCCCAAATCAAAACAATTTTCTACCATCAAGTATGTTGCGAAATCCTTCCATTCACTATTATTTTCCCTTTCACTTTTTGCATATAAATCCACTAACTTAGTCTGATTCTTATAATAAGTGCGTCGACAACACACACAAGTGAAATTAGGCCTCTCACTTGATTTCACCTCAAACGTCGCAATTTCCCTCTGGAAATTATCTGTACTGGAAACCTGTACACTATCTTCCACATGACCCTCTTCTTCTTGCTCAATTTCAACATTCTCCTCTTTACTTCCAAAGTAACAAAACTCAATTTCTTCACATATATTCTTCACATCTATTTCAGAACCATGCAAAAGAGCAGCGCATAATTGTTTAAGCATAATTGCTGGACTCTTAGCATAATACAACATTCTAACTAATTTCCTCACTTTATTATGATGCACTGCTAGCATCCTGAAATGATGAAAAACACTCTGGCATACTCTCCTGGAAAGACAAGCCAGTGAATGACCATGCAAACCTGTCACTTCTCTTACTCTGCAAGGATCTAATTCTTGCAACAACCTTATTTTCTGCTTCAAACTTTTCTTATTAAATGACCGTACAAAATCACAAAGCAAATTGATGGAATCCTGTCGCACACTGCAAATACTACTACACTTCCAGGTGTACACAGGACCCTTAGCACGTCTTCCTAAAACCTCATTACCTAACACCTCTTCTGCCTCTGTTGTCACAAGTTTTTCTTTTTCAACTGGACAACCATCTTTCACTTCATAAGCACGACCACTGGTGTCAACTGCATGCACCAAATCATTATCCTGGAAATAACTCTCCTCATTAAAAAATGCCTCACAGCTTGAACTATGCATCCATTCTCCAGAAAAAACTTCACAAAAATTACTACGATTAACTATTCTCTTCCATCTACTATTTCTTTTGAAATCATAAATTGCCTTGTTTAGCTTCCTAATTCTATTGATTATCAAAATAAATAACTTACGTTTAATTTCAAATGCCTGATCAATAACTTTCTCAACTTTTTTTTTTCTCTTATAAAAAACCAGTTTCTGTTGACCTTTCTTAATATTTTTTAACAAATTGCCAATTATCCTGTTGCGGAACATTCGTTTACGAATCTCCCTAAACTGTTGTTTCCTTCTACTATCATGCACAGAGTTATCTCTTGCTCTAGCAGTAACATTTTTCATTGGCCTTTCCTTTCCATTTGAATTCCTTCTCGTTTTATGGACTGAAACATTTTCTGTAGTAATATCTTTTTTTACTACACATATTTCTTATGAAATATTTTGTGCTCTTACCCGGTGCTTTCTTCGTGACTTGACAAATCTTTTTGTTAGAGGACTGCTGCTTATTTTCTTTCACCTGCTGTCTTTGACGTTTTGCAGCCTTTCTCTGTCTTTCTATTGTTGGCATGGTGAAATCTTGAAATGATCTGCAGTTGAATCTGTGGTAAAATATAATAAAAAATGTTATTAACCATTATTAAGATTTTTTAGTCCTTGCAAATTTACAATACAGAAATAGCAGAAAAGAAATGACATTTATATTTATGTTACCTGTGCTATTTTATATGTGAATCTGATCTAATTTTATGAGCATATTTTAATATTTTATTGAAGACACTACACATAACCTGCTTTTGAAGGTGTCTTTATTTTTAAATTAAACGGTTTACCTTTTTACTTTTTATTAATTATAAATTTTAAAAATAAATGTTTATATTTCCATAGGCTCAAGCAGGTCAGCTTCCCATCCTATGTCATATAATTCGGACAAATCTGCATCCTCATCACGCTCTTCTTCATCCTCAGGATTTAAATCATCCAAGGGATCAACATCCACTGATGTTTCAATTACAAGTTCAATGATGAGGTCAAAATCAACTGATTGCAGATTGTCGCTCATGTTGAGGTTGTCTTTATCTTTAAAGAAAGATAACAACAATGAGATGTTGCAGAGTAAGAGACAAATCTCAGAGATTATAATAGTAAAATTGTTTAACAAGAGTAATATTTTGCAGCTATTATTTAGCCATGTCCATCAATGCTGAGCAGGTGAAGACTATGTCTAAATTTTCAGTGAACAGGACTCATCTCTTCTTAACCTTGGATAAGCCTCACCGACTCTGTGTGTCCTGCACATACTTAAATGTAAAGGGGCAGATTTATGTTAAATGGCACATCCCCAGGCATGCACCAGTTAACGTGCACCACTACTCTGCCACCCATGGTGTGCCGTATTTACAATCAGATAGGAGAAAGCTTCGTCAAAACCCTGCGCCTGCTTTAAGCAGGCATAGGTCTTGACGCAACATTGTGGAGATGGGGCACCCCTGAGCCTTGCTTGAGCTGCATCGCACTTGCGATACAACTCCAGCAATCACTACCTTTACATCACAGATACGTCACGCATCTGTGCCATTTTTGCCCCATGATGCCCCGCATTCTAAATGCAGCACACCATGGGTGGCGGAACAGCGGCGCAGGATGACTGACACATCCCTGGTGATGCACCAGTCATCATAAATCTATCCCTAATCTTCTTATCTTGTTACAGATGAACCGCCATATGTAGCATGAAACTATTTTGCATTTCCTAAATAGCGAATTTTAAGGAATAAATAGCAATTCTTTACCATTCCTAATTTGCAATGAGCAAATTGCTAATTGCAAGTTACCCATTCATTTCCATGGGCTAGGAGGCTCATAGGAATGAAGGTTTAATTTGCGATTAGCAATTTGCTCATCACAAATTAGGAATTTTTCCAAGGGTGCAGGGGTGTCTCAAGAACACCCTGCTGCACCCCTGAAAAAGAAATTTGGGGGCATATGGCACACATACATGCCCTAAGGGCATGTGTTGGCGTCATATGGCACCTTTTGTTTTTTTGAAAAAAAGCTTTTTGAAAAGAATTCACAAATTACCACCAATTTACCACAATAGTTTCCAAATCCTTAATGTCATTTTTTACATATTTTTTGTTTGATACATTGCATTTAAGTAGTCACAAAATTTGCAAATCCTTCAGTGCAATTGCAAAATAAGGAATAGCAAATTTTGCTACTCCTTATTTTGCATCAAACTTGTTTGATACATACCATTTGTCTAATTAACATTCGCAAAGGCCGAAATTCGTAGAATTTTGATCTTTGCGAATGCTAATTAGCTTGATACATATGGCCCCAAGTGAGGCCTGTCTTGCGACATGGTGCATCTTTTGCATCACTGCTGCATCGGTTTCATGTGGTACGTTTTTTTTACACCATGACATATCTGCCTAAATGCATCAATTTGTAATGTTGTCGCCTCATAGCAAATCTTTTGCACCGCCGCTGCATCATAAAAGTGACGCACAGTGGCGCAAAAGAGGCATACACCTATCATAAATCTGTCTCTACCATTTTAAATGATGAATTCAGGATGACGATAAGGTGTGGCCTATCCAGAGGTTTGTTTAAGGTGAGGCCTACTCAGGATTGCAGATTAAAGTTACGCTTGATGAAGAATACAGAGGACATAATACATGGAAAGCTCTACCAATGAAGTAAGTGATGTCCACTTCATTGCGCCAGTCATCATAAATGTATCCCTAAGCTTCTTATCTTGTTACAGATGAACCACCATATGTACCATCAAACTATTTTGCATTTCCTAAATAGCAAATTTTAAGGAATAAATAGCAATTCTTTACCATTCCTAATTTGCAATGAGCAAATTGCTAATTGCAAATTAGCACCGCCGCTGCATCATAAAAGTGACGCACAGTGGCACAAAAGAGGCATACACCTATCATAAATCTGTCCCTAGCATTTTAAATGATTAATCCAGGATGACGATAAGGTGTGGCCTATCCAGAAGTTTGTTTAAGGTGAGGCCTACTCAGGATTGCAGATTAAAGTTACGCTTGATGAAGAATACAGAGGAGATAATACATGTAAAGGCCTACCAATGAAGTAAGTAATGTCCACTTTATTGCGCCAGTCATCATAAATGTATCCCTAAGCTTCTTATCTTGTTACAGATGAACCACCATATGTACCATCAAACTATTTTGCATTTCCTAAATAGCAAATTTTAAGGAATAAATAGCAATTCTTTACCATTCCTAATTTGCAATGAGCAAATTGCTAATTGCAAGTTACCCAATCATTTCCATGGGCTAGGAGGCTCATAGGAATGAAGGTTGCAATTTGCGATTAGCAATTAGCTCATCACAAAATAGGAAATTTTTCAAGCGTGCAGGGGTATCTCAAGAACACCCTGCTACACCCCTGAAAAAGAAATTTGGGGGCATATGGCACACATACATGCCCTAAGGACATGTATAGGCGTCATATGGCACCTTTTGTTTTTTGGAAAAAAATGCTTTTTGAAAAGAATTCGCAAATTACCACAAACTAGAAGTTGGTGGTAGTTTCCAAATCCTTAATATCATTTTTTACATATTTTTTGTTTGATACATTGCATTTAAGGAATCGCAAAATTTGCAAATCCTTCAGTGCAATCGCAAAATAAGGAATAGCAAATTTTGAATTAAGGACATTTTAAGTAATTTCCACATGTGCAGTGTTTTCAAATTATGATTTGAAAATCGTTTTTGGGGAAAAGTAATGGTTAAAAATTTATGACAAGGACATAATGGTGTATGCTTCTCTATAAGGCATTTCAGTGTCTCTGATGTCATTTTTCCCATATTACATTATAAGACCTTTCCCCATAGAGCACATTCCTTGTAAATATGCTCCCACCTGTGCATGGTGAATTTAGATTTTGACTGTTTGAGTCACATAGCCATGTTAAAAGTCACCCCAAAAAATTGCAAACGCTTTAAAAAAACACATTCATGTGTCTTAAGGACATTTTAAGTCATTTCCCCGTGGACAGTGTTTTGTAAGTGGCACAAAAGAGGCATACACCTATCATAAATCTGTCCCTAGCATTTTAAATGATTAATTCAGGATGACGATAAGGTGTGGCCTATCCAGAGGTTTGTTTAAGGTGAGGCCTACTCAGGATTGCAGATTAAAGTTACGCTTGATGAAGAATACAGAGGACATAATACATGTAAAGCTCTACCAATGAAGTAAGTGATGTCCACTTCATTGCGCCAGTCATCATAAATGTATCCCTAAGCTTCTTATCTTGTTAGACATTAACCGCCATATGTATCATATAACTATTTTGCATTTCCAAAATAGCGAATTTTAAGGAATAAATAGCGATTCTTTACCATTCCTAATTTGCGATGAGCAAATTGCTAATTGCAAATTACCCATTCATTTCCATGGAGCAGGAGGCCCATAGGAATGAAGGTGCAATTTGCGATTAGCAATTAGCTCATCGCAAATTAGGAATTTTTCCAAAGGTGCAGGGGTGTCTCAAGAACACCCTGCTGCACCCCTGAAAACGAAATTTGTGGGCATATGGCGCACATAAATTTTAACAACATTCCTTTACCTCAAAAACGATTTTCAATTCATAATTTGAAAACACTGCCCACAGGGAAAATACTTAAAATGTCCTTAAGACACATGAAAGTGTTTTTTTATTGCCTTTCCAGCATGGTTGGGTCACTTTTAACATGGCTATGTAACACAAACATTTAAAATCTAAATTTCCCATGCACAGGTGGGAGCATATTTACAAGCAACTTGCGCCACAGAGAAAGGTCTTACATTAAAATGGGAAAAATAACATCAGGGACAGTCAATTGCCGTATAAAGAAGCATACACCATTATGTCCTTGTCATAAATTTAAAAACAATTCCTTTTCCCCAAAAACGATTTTCAAATCATAATTTCAAAACACTGCACATGGGAAAATTACTTAAAATGTCCTTAAGACACATAAAAGCGTTTTTTGATTGCCTTTGCAGCATGTTTGTATCACTTTTAACATGGCTATGTAACACAAACATTCAAAATCTAAATTTTCCATGCACATGTGGGATCATATTTACAAGCAATTTGCGCCACATAATTCATAATTTTCTCCTTAAAGCACACTATTCTCTATCTAAATTAAAGAAATATTTTCTCACCTTAGCAAATACTTTGAGTTTGAAAACAGTCTCAGAAACACACCAATTTGTCTTCAGCAGAGCAAAAGGTATGCACTCCAGAATCTGCAGCTATCAAAAGCACAGAAATGCTGTAAATCTTCACACATATCTCTCATGTCACCCAATCAAAACTCTTCCCTCACTTTTTTTCAAATGAAAACCCTTCCCCCCTCTGCCATTTCATGCCTTTTCTGCATGGCAACCACCTCATTGGAAGACTTCTGGTGTTTGCAAGTTCACACAACTTTGTTGCAATTGAACTCTGAACTCTCAGTGCACCTGCATATCCAGTGCATTCTTTCATTTAATGATTTTTTATTGACCATTCAAAATACATCTTTCAAAGAACACATCCGTGCACCCTAACATTCTGTTTTCAGCAATCAAAATCCACCAATCACTGTTACTGCTTCATGAACACAGAAACTCCACAGTTTTTTTCATTTTAAACTCTCATTTTTTCAACTGCCATTTCATTGCCACACTTCATCTGACTGCAGGAGAACCTTCTCTCACCATGTTTTCTGTCTGGATTGTTGGACATAGTTATATTCACTGGGCTCAAAGGTACGTTGAAAACAGGAATTTACCTAACCTCAATTTACAAGATGTGGAAATTAAGTGGTTTGGCCACAGAGGATTAAAATGTCACCAATTGATACCATTGGTGAAAACCTTTATGCATTTGCCCAAACCTGACCTGTTAATTGTGCACTGTGGAGGTAATGACTTGGGCACTTTGACTGGGGTAGGTCTGGAAATGCTTTTAAAGGACACCTTTGAGCAATTGATGGCACTTTTTCCTCAGACTGCCTTGGTATATTCAAATATATGCCAAAGACAGAAATGGAGGTGGTCAAACCAATTTTGTCCACAAATTGAGAAGTCGAGGAAGCATGTAAACAAATCTGTTTCAGCTTACATGAGAGACCATGGAATGGGCTCCCTGTACAACAATAACTTGCGTTACTACATGCAAGATATCTACAGAGGAGATGGAGTTCACTTCTCAGATGAGGGCAACAGAGTTTTCACTCTGAATTTAAGAATGTGCATTGGTACCTACTTATAAGTACCTAAATGTACCATAAACCCAAAAGCTCTTCTCAGAGCTACCCTTCATCTAATCACTCACAATTATTATTTTACTCTAACATTTTTCACTAATTTTCAACAAAGTACGCTCCCCGGGGCGCTACCCGGTACGCGAACCGGGAGCTAACCTCGCGAAATTTTTTACAAAAATGGTTTTTTTCCGCACATATAAGCCTCCTCAGCCACCCTCACAAAACCTAGGGTGTCAAGATAAGTCTACCGTGCTCCCTTCTACCCATTCTGAACATTATTTGCCCTCCATTTTGTATCTTAATTCGACCGAAACACAAAATGGTGGACTCCCGTAACGCTTAAGGTTCGCGTACCGGGGCGCTCACCGGTTCGCGTACCGGGTCGCTACCTGGGAAGCGCACCATCAAAAAAGGTGGGAAAGTAGTTCACAGAAAAGCCACTGGAGACAATTTCACCAAATATAGATTAGCTCATACTACATACCAATCCCTACCATTTTCACAAATTTGATTGGAATTCCATTTAGTCATTTAGCCTGTAGACCTCTCTAAATACCCTGAGGTAAATTACTTCACAAAACACATCTGAAGTGTTGGAATTGACAACCAATGAAAATGTTACTTTCATTTTCTACTTTTTTTACCTGACATTTCATTGGTTATATACCTGAATATATATAAAGGAAGAGAAGAAAACACAGCCATTTTGACTACTACTTCTTGCTGTACATTTCAATAGTATTTTCACTAATTCCTTCAACTTCTTTCTAAAGGTAAGTTTTTATTTTTAAAACTGAAGTATATTGTGCACTATAAGTTAATATGGTAAACTTTTTCTGATAGATATATACTATCCCTCTGTAGTAGTTATAGATTTAGAGAGACTTCTCTGTTATAGTTATGGATGGAGTTAGGCTTCTCTTGTATAATTATGAATTTACTTACGTTAAATCACATACACTTTTTTAAATTCCTACTTCCACTCTGATACTATACACTGCCCAAAGATAAATTCACTGATAAAAAATGCCTATCTAAAATTATTCCCAACATTGCCCTATCTCTACTAATATATATTTTTTTAATCCAAATTTCAGGCAAAATGGAAGGCGAAAACCAAGTTTCTTTTGAAATGGACCTGCAAGAGAGCAGCCAAGAATTGATTGATACAATTGATCAAATTGACATTGAATTTTTCGATGAAACTTGGGACAATGAACTACTGCAATGTGTACAAGCAGTAGATAACCTCCTTGCAAATGAGGACATTTTACACCCTCAGAGACTACAATGTATATTCCATGATAATTATGAAATTTCTGACAATGAAATGTTAGAAAGTTTAATAAATTATGAAACACAATCACAATAAAAAAAAATGCTTAAAAAATAAAGAAAATAAAAAATAATCAACAAAACCAACAATCAATTAACATACTGCATTTGAAAAGTCTCTCATTCTTTTTTCATTGTAGTACGCTGCCCAGAACGCTTCCCGGTTCGCGTACCGGGCGCTACCCACGCAAAAAAAACAAAAAAATTTTTTTTTTTTTTGCCCCGCGGGGCCCTTTTAAAGCCTCCACATTAAACCTAGGGGGTCAGGGAGGATCTACTATGCCCCCTTATGGTCATTTCCCCCTTTGTTTTGGCCTCCTCTTGTCTCTCAATCCTACCGAGAGACAAGATGGCGGCCGCTACGGACTGTTTAGAATGTTGACAGACACCGGAGAGCCAATCAGCTTCGCTACGCGAAGCTCCGGTACGCGCCCCGGTCCGCGAACCGGGGCGCGGACCGGAGCGCGCTTACAGATATATATCTTTTTTTAAACGTTAATTTCTCAAAATCCACTGGAGCACATATATTGAGACCTACAAAAGGCACATCGGGCTACCAGTCCCTACAATTTTGCCAAGTTTCGTGCAAATCCATTCAGCCGTTCGGGCTAAAAGTGAGGCCAACCGCCCTATGGAAAACTCAATGTTAAAAACACGTTTTGGGACCCCCCTTTTTTCTCGGCCCCCCCTTGACGAACCCCCCCCAAATTTTCAACGGCTGCTCAGAAACAAAATGTTCCATTTTCCAGAAAATTTCAGCCAATTCCGTCCACAAACACCAAAGTTATTAGACATAGAATTTTCAAAAATCCCATAGGGAAAAATACCTAACTATATATACCTACTGGCGACCGCCAGTAGGTAATATATATATATATATTACCTACTGGCGGTCGCCAGTAGGTATATATAGTTAGGATTTTTTCTCTATGGGTTTTTTGAAAATTCTATGTCTAATAACTTTGGCGTTTGTGGACGGAATCGGCTGAAATTTTCAGGAAAATGGCACATTTTGTTTCTGAGCAGCCCTTGAAAATTTGGGGGGGGTTCGTCCAGTGGGGGCCGAGAAAAAAGGGGGGTCCCAAAACGTGTTTTTAACATTGAGTTTTCCATAGGGCGGTTGGCCTCACTTTTAGCCCGAACGGCTGAATGGATTTGCACGAAACTTGGCAAAATTGTAGGGACTGGTAGCCCGATGTGCCTTTTGTAGGTCTCAATATATGTGCTCCAGTGGATTTTGAGAAATTAACGTTTAAAAAAAGATATATATCTGTAACAGCGGACCGGTTAGCGCTCTGGTTCGCGGACTTTTCGCGCAACGGAGCTTTGTGAAGCGAAGCTGATTGGTTCTCCGGCGTCTGTCAACATTCCAAACAGTCCGTAGCGGCCGCCATCTTGTCTCTCGGTAGGATCGAGAGACAAGAGGAGGTCAAAACAAAGGGGGAAATAACTATAAGGGGGCATAGTAGATCCTCGCTGACCCCCTAGGTTTGATGTGGAGGTTTTAAAAGGGCCCCGCGGGGCAAAAAAAAAACTAAATAATAATAATCGAACGGCTGAATGGATTTGCACGAAACTTGGCAAAATATTAGGGACTGGTAGCCCGATGTGCCTTTGCTAGGTCTCAATATATGTGCTCCAGTGGATTTTGAGAAATTAACGTTGAAAAAAAGATATATATCTGTAACAGCGCTCCGCTTCGCGTACTTTTCGCGTTACGGAGCTTTGCGAAGCTGATTGGTTCTCCGGCGTCTGTCAACATTCCAAACAGTCCGTAGCGGCCGCCATCTTGTCCCTCGGTAGGATTGAGAGACAAGAGGAGGCCAAAGCGAAGGGGGAAATGACCATAAGGGGGCATAGTAGATCCTTCCTGACCTCTTAGGTTTGATGTACCATTTTGCCAAGTTTGGTGTAATTCCGTTCAGCCATTCAGGCTGTAGACGTATGTAAATGTCCTATGGAAAATTGCATGGGGAAAACACATTTGAAAGTGTTGAAATTTAGAACCAATTAAAATGTTACTTTGGTTTTGTATTTGTGTGTGATGAAAGTTAATTGGTTATGTATATATGTCAAATGAGAGGAAACCACAGCCATTTTGTGATACTACTGTCTGAGGTACATTTGTGAGGAATTTTTGGTGGTGAATTTCTGGTGTTTGATTTACACAGTACTAACACTTCTGCTACTTTTAAAAAGGTGAGTTGTTAATTTGTAAGGGGAACTATGTTGTACACTTGAAGATAATTTGAAAAATGTTTTCTGTTATTTATTTGCAGTCCTTCTGTTATACTAAATACTTGATGAAGTTAGTTTTATATTATGTATTACTAAAAACGATAAATGAAAGTGATTATTTTTTTCTGCAATTTACAGCAAGCAATTTCAAAATAAAATGGCTCACAATGAAGAGACCGTGGCAATTTCTTTTGAATTGTCCACTACATTGATTGAAATTGAGAGCACCAATAATGAAATATTGTCACAAGGAGGACATGACTTGTATGATTCCATTAGATTGATTGAAATGGACAGCACCAAGAATGAAATATTGTCACAAGGAGATGACTTGAATGATTCCACTACATTGATTGAAATTGAGAGCACCAATAATGAATATTGTCACAAGGAGGAGATGGCTTGTATGATTCCATTAGATTGATTGAAATGACCAGCACCAATAATGAAATATTGTCACAAGGAGGAGATGACTTGAATGATTCCACTACATTGATTGAAATTGAGAGCACCAATAATGAAATATTGTCACGAGGAGATGACTTGAATGATTCCACTACATTGATTGAAATGGACAGCACCAATAATGAAATATTGTCAGAAGGAGGAGATGACTTGAATGATTTTTTTGATCAATCTCTTGATGGCGAATTTATCGAGTGTTTGGAGACCATAGAGTTACAAGAATCATCATTGCAGACTTTTAATGAGGAGATTCCAGATGAGATGATTGAAGAGGAAATTACTGATGAGGACATGTTACTAGTTGTTTCAAATTTAGAAAATTCTGAAGAATAAATTTATATTTAGAAATCAAAAATTGTTTGAGACATTATTTATTTTTATTTTTAATTTATGAGGTTGTAGCGAAGTGATTGTAGTATAAAATGAGACTTATAGTATAGAGTGCAACATTTTTATGTTACATGGTAAGTTTACTCATATTTACTTCCCTTCTGCCACTATATTATCTCCAATGTGTATTTGACATGTCTTCTTCATCTCCGGCCTCCTTTCTCTCAGTGTGTGTCTCCGATGCATCTTATCGCTGGTATTTTGTGTAATTACAGAAGAGAGTAAAATAAAATAGTTCGGAACGTGAAAAGGGGGCAAAGTAGAGTACTCCTCACCCCCTAGGCCTTTTTAGGCGGTCCCAAAAGGATCAGTTTCTGCTTTCCTGAGAGATTATGGTATGAGTTCCATATACCACAATAACTTGCATTACAACATGCAAGATATCTATCTCCTATTACCAACTTTTGGAGATATTCGCGCTAAGCGCGAATATCTCCAAAAAGTAACACCTGCCCTGAGCAGTTCTTAGCCATGTTATCCAATGGGAGGTGGATAACATGGCTAAGAGTATTAGCTCGGTAATGCATGAATATCGCTGAGTTTTTAGCGATATTCATGCATTGCGGCCGTTTATTATCGCATTTGCGATAAACCTTGATAATAGTAAGGTTTATCTTCGATAATTTCTGACGATGCTTAGTGGTAAAAAATTGGTTGGTAAGCATCGTTAGCGATAAATATCGCTTAACTTTGGTAATATGCCCCAACGTCTGTTAACGTTCGATTCGAAGTAAATGAGGAAGTGTTGAAAAACATTGTCTGCGCCATCTTGCCTTTTTTGAAATGCCACACTTTTGTCGTGCACGGCAGCCATTTTAGATGTCTTGACCAGACCCACTCTCTGCACGCTGTCGATTCGTAGCATGGCTCCTCACCCTCGTAAGCATCTCCCCCAGGCACTGGTCACCACCGCTCTCTGTCTTATGCATGGGCAATAAACCTTCCCCCATCTGCGCTGCTCTTCCCTGAGAATCACACTCTGTGCCCGCCCGACACCTCCCTTTCGCCCTATTCACTACCGCACCCTCTGACACTCCTCTTCCTCTGTGTCCGAATGTCCAGGCCGGTCCTAGGCTATCAGCTAGCCCTGCAGATGTAGTTTATGGCCCCAGCTGTAAAGAATCACCCCTCTTCAAAGGAGTTATAGTAGATCAAGGCCCACACCCGATGTGATCCGTCACAGCACACGCGTTCCTACTATCTGAAAACCATCCTGTATTGTGATTGGGGAGGGGACCGAGCCTGAAGCGGAAGATTCCAGGAATGACTCTTTGTACATCAAAGTTTTTACAATTATGTGTCACATTAAAAATATATAGCACTCCAACAAAGTAGTAGGAATATAAAACTTTAATAACATATAAATATATACAACAAAACAAAAACAGTAAAAACATTTAAACAACGAAGAGACCGTGGCAATTTCTTTTTAATTATCCAATAGATTTATTGAAATTGACAGCACCAATAATGAAATATTCTTGTCAGTAGCGGTCTGTTGTGCGAATAGTTCCAAGGCAGCAGAACGCGCTGAAATCTAGATGGCACGAAAGTGATGTCTAGTAAGTTGCCGCCCAGCAAAAAACGGCGTGGGGCGCCGCGGGGGTGAGTGAGTCCAGTAGGCACCACAGCTATTCTTACCGGCATTGCAGAATTACTGCTGGGGACAATGCCTGTGCTGTAGCAGGGTCACAGCAGAAACAAAAAGGATTCTGTTGAAGATGTTGTTGGTTTTCAATTTGAAAACAGTTCTGGTGTCAACTGCTATGCTAATGTAGTGGTTAATGTTTTGTTTTCTCTAGAAAATGTAAAAGAGGGGGAGGCAGTCCAAAGTTCCGTTAAAAGGGCAAAGGAAAGGATCGGTGGTTTGAACTATCAGTCAAAAAGGGGAGGGGGTGCAATAATTTTTCCTACCGGGTCACACTGTGCTTTCACCGGAAGTGAGGTCTGCAGGATTGTAGTAATTCAAAGTGAGGCTGGCGCCAGCATGGGAGCGCCGACGTCCCGCGGATACAGTTTCGTCACTCCACGGGCGATCATGGCAGTCATTCCCCATCGGGGGTCGGAGACTCCCGCGGCTCCTCTAGAATCTTCAAGGTCGTGGAGGACTACGGTGGTGGAGTCAACCAGTGACCGGGCCATTTCTTTATGTTGGGCCCGCTCTTGCCAGGTCGACCGCCATTTTGAGAGTTCGGCAGCTACCGGCGATCGCGGGGTCACATGAGCGGACGGGCTCCACCCTGCCGGGCGAGACGTTGCAGCATGGCCACAGTGGAAGAACCGTTATCTAGGTCGTTCCGAAACTGTGCAGCACTGTAGTTGTTAGGATGCCACCGCCTGGAGCGCTGAGGGTGCAGCTGGGAAGCCTCCACCTGGGGAGGCGGGAGAGGCCTGTTCGCACCGTCTCTACCTCCCAGTGCACCCCACGGCGTCTCGCTTGAGATTTGTTATGGCCGGACCAGGCGATGAGGACGAGGGGGGGGTCGGAGGCATGTGCAAGACATCCCCCTCCAGTGTTGTCGCAGCCATTATAAAAGAAAGAAGTGTCCCGTCCGTCTTCGGGCCGGGCTTCCGGTGGATGTCGGCCGGACGCCCCTGGCTCTGGCCCCATGAACGGGTTTCTTGGTTTATCGGCTGCAGCCGGATCCCGTCGGCCTCGGCCCCCCGACCGTTGGTGGTCGGACCGGAAGAGCATGTGGCGGGACTACCTGCAACTCTCAAGGGCCACCGCGGCCGGACTGGGAGAGAGAGGGGAGGGTCGAGGAGACATTCCCCCCCCCTGCAACTGTTCAGCGTTGTAAAGGCAATCCCCTGGCCGGGTCCCGCTGGTCTCGGCCTCTCCTCCGGCTACACCCTACGTTAGGATCTCCTGGCCGAGGTGTGGCAGCAGGACCTGCCTTATATGGGCTGCTCCCGGCTGGGCGTAGCCGGAACCCTGCCCCACCTTGGAAGTTTCCAGAGTGGGGGTGGATGTTCTACTGACTTGCATTTTCCCTAGTCTATCGATTTTTTTGGCGTGGCAGGCGGTGGGACAGCGAGGGGTGATTTGGTTTCTCTTACTGTTTTTCTGGTCTCTCACCACTGGCATATTTTAACGTTTTCTTGTTTCTAGGACATTAATAGGTTTTATCATTACGTTATGTTATCGTTTCTTTGTTCGTTGTTTAATAAAAGTTCATGTTCATCAGTGGCCTACTGATTTTCGTTTTCCTATTTTTTTCTTTCCAGGTTGTTTCATGGTAAAGTTTCTGTTAACAGGATACAGTGATCACTTCGTTATTATTGCATATGTCCTTTTCACTAGGGGTGCTCTCTGGTCGGGCCAGATGACGTATCTCTAGTAAATGGTCCGGGTGAAAAAGGTGCATCAATCAGTGGGGAGTAGATAGGCATGACAGATTACAACGGGGGAGAACGGTCCGCATTACGTACCCTTTCACTACTTGCAAAGATTTTCCTACGTTTATTTGCAAACAGGGAATACCTCCAAAAAGAACTAATTCCCAAACAGTCAATGTTCGGACAATCAATCAATCAATGAGGAATGAAATAGGTACGACGTGTTAAAGGCTTGCGTTACCTACCCTTCACTATCTGCAAAGGGAGATAGAATATTCCTATTCTTCCTCGTTTGCAGGTAGAGAAGATCGTTAAGAGAATTAACTTCGAACAATTCAATGCTCGATTGAAACAATCAACAAGGGGTACTGTGAACACAAATGAACGCCGCTTATATACATACGCATTGCTATTTTCAACAGGTTGTTCCTAATGTTTCTATTTTAGCGAGGTCAAAAGAGATTCCATTAGTGGCCTACTGATTTTGCTCGATTCCTTTTGTTTTTTTACACGATTTTTCGCTATCTGCAAAGACTAAACAGAGTATTGCGACTCTGTGCTTGTTTGTAAATAGAGAATGAACCAAAGAGAACAATCAATCAAATGGAGAGAGAAGCAGGCACGACGGATTACAAAGGGGGAAAGGGCTGCGTTAACTACCCTTCACTATCTGCAAAGAGAGAGTACTCCTAATAGAAATGAGGGGTGGGGGGCAGCAATCAAAGCAGATCAGTGTGCATAAACACGAAAAAAAAAATTCTTACCACGTACTTGACATTCGACAGCTTATGATATTTGCTATTAAAAAACCATTGAAATTCACTGAAAAAACCATAGGTTATAGACCATATATAGTTAGGAATTAGCATTTACAAAACCTTGAAAATTCACTGAAAAAACCATAGGTTATAGACCATATATAGTTAGGAATTAGCATTTAAAAAACCTTATTTTACTCACACAAAACCATTGAAATTCCATATATAGTTAGTTGCACTAACTATATATTGCGCACCCGCAATCCACTGCTGATGATGTCACATATTACATCATTCATGACATGGTCAGTGACATCACTGATGACATCACTGATGACATCTCAAATGACATCACTGATGACATCACTGATGACAACATCCAGTGACTATGTTTCTGTAAAGTTAAAATATGTCTTACATATTGAAGAATGAGTGGATGTATAAGTGTCTGGACGAAGGATTTAGTAGGTGCATGACTGAATGTATGAGTGAGTGATTAAATGTGTCTCACTGAGTGCATGGGTTAGTGACTAAACTGTCTTAATTTGTGCATCATTATGTCTGTTGTTCTGTAAACTGCTGCATGTGTTGATCAGTAGCTATATGAGTAACTATATGGGTTATTGATTGATTGCCCAAGTATTTGCATGGGAGACTGAGTGTGTGTGTGGCTGGATGGGAGGTGTGTGACTCTGTACAGATCAATGTGTACTTGTATCAATGATTGTATAAGAGAGTAAGTATGTGTTAGTATATGGTTGAAAACGTAAGGTGCTCTATGTTTAACTGTATAGAGTAGAAAATGGAAGTGTGATTGATTCTTTACAGGACTGACTAGGTGTGTGAGTAACTCCATGGATGAGTGGCAGAGTGTGAGTGTCTGTATAGGTGTATGAGTGCATATGATTGTGTTGTAAACATGAGTGATTGTATGTATGAATGATTGTATGGGTGAATGAGTGAATGTGTGTATAGACGTAGGAATCAGTGAGTACGTATGTAGTAACTAGTATTGGTGTGTCAATGGTTTCAAAAATTATACTCTGTTTTTAACACTGGGTGAAACAGAGGTTATATTAAAATGTGAGGAGATGCATTGTATTGTCACATGAATGATATCATCAGTGATGTGGTCGTTGATGTCAAATGAGATGTCATCAGTGATGTCATCAGTGATGTCATTTGAGATGTCATCAGTGATGTCATCAGTGATGTCACTGACCATGTCATGAATGATGTAATATGTGACATCATCAGCAGTGGATTGCGGGTGCGCAATATATAGTTAGTGCAACTAACTATATATGGAATTTCAATGGTTTTGTGTGAGTAAAATAAGGTTTTTTAAATGCTAATTCCTAACTATATATGGTCTATAACCTATGGTTTTTTCAGTGAATTTTCAAGGTTTTGTAAATGCTAATTCCTAACTATATATGGTCTATAACCTATGGTTTTTTCAGTGAATATATATATATATATATAGATCAAGTGTGCTTTATTTGTTTAGTTGCAGTAATTTATTTCCAATTGACTCAGTATAACTTGATTTGGAGATGAGAACAATTATGCTGATAATTACATTTCTGAAATTTTATATCACTGCACTATCTAATTATGTCTCATCACAAAGCCCATTTGAGGGCTTTATTTTGTTGGTTCACATGGGAGAGATAAAGTTGAATAATGAGTTGTGTTATGAAAATATCAAGCACTGGCCAACTATTTAATTTCTGATAACTGTTGGTCTCCCCTTTTAGAACCAAGTGCATGTATGCAATTTATGTTTTATATTATGATCGCATTACCCTCACAGGTTTTTTGCACACATTGAATGTAAATACTTTATTTGTTTTCCTCGCGCCAACAATTGTGTTGCCTGACACGGTAATGGCGTCGCAACGGGACAGATCCCACGAGATGTTGTGATGCAGTCATTGTTTGTGTTTATATTGTGCAGTGTCATGGCGGCCGCCTGATACTGACGAAGGCGTACCGCCGAAACGCGTCTGTTCTTTGATTTCTTTTGTGCTAAATAAATCCGACTTGGATTTTAACCCCCCCCCCCGTGAGTGCATCAATTCTCTTGGAGCTCAGCATATATATGTATATATATATATATATATATATATATTCACTGAAAAAACCATAGGTTATAGACCATATATAGTTAGGAATTAGCATTTAAAAAACCTTATTTTACTCACACAAAACCATTGAAATTCCATATATAGTTAGTTGCACTAACTATATATCGCGCACCTGCAATCCACTGCTGATGATGTCACATATTACATCATTCATGACATGGTCAGTGACATCACTGATGACATCACTGATGACATCTCAAATGACATCACTGATGACATCACTGATGACATCTCATTTGACATCAATGACCACATCACTGATGATATCATTCATGTGACAATACAATGCATCTCCTCACATTTTAATATAACCTCTGTTTCACCCAGTGTTAAATACAGAATATAATTTTTGAAACCATTGACACACCAATACTAGTTACTACATACGCACTCACTGATTCCTACGTCTACACACACCTTCACTCATTCACCCATACTATCATTCATACATACAATCACTCATCTTTACAACACTATCATATGCACTCATACACCTATACAGACACTCACAGTCTGCCACTCATCCATGGAGTTACTCACACACCTAGTCAGTCCTGTAAAGAATCAATGACACTTCCATTTTCTTGTCTATACAGTTAAACATAGAGCACCTTACATTTTCAAACATATACTAACACATACTTACCTTGTTATACAATCATTGATACAAGTACACATTGATCTGCACAGAGTCACACACCTCCCAGCCAGCCACACACACACTCAGTCTCCCATACAAATACTTGGACAATCAATCAGTAACCCATATAGTTAATCATATAGCTACTGATCAAAACATGCAGCAGTTTACAGAACAACAGACATAATGATGCACAAATTAAGACACTTTAGTCACTAACCCATGCACTCAGTGAGACACATTTAATCACTCACTCATGCATTCAGTCATGCACCTACTAAATCCTTTGTCCAGACACTTATACTTCCACTCATTCTTCAATATGTAAGACACATTTTAACTTTACAGAAACATACAGTCACTGGATGTTGTCATCAGTGATGTCATCAGTGATGTCATTTGAGATGTCATCAGTGATGTCATCAGTGATGTCACTGACCATGTCATGAATGATGTAATATGTGACATCATCAGCAGTGGATTGCAGGTGCGCGATATATAGTTAGTGCAACTAACTATATATGGAATTTCAATGGTTTTGTGTGAGTAAAATAAGGTTTTTTAAATGCTAATTCCTAACTATATATGGTCTATAACCTATGGTTTTTTCAGTGAATTTTCAAGGTTTTGTAAATGCTAATTCCTAACTATATATGGTCTATAACCTATGGTTTTTTCAGTGAATTTCAATGGTTTTTTAATAGCAAATATCATAAGCTGTCGAATGTCAAGTACGTGGTAAGTGAAAACATTTTCGTGTTTATGCACACTGATCTGCTTTGAATGGTGCCCCCCCCCCTCATTTCTATTAGGAGTACTCTCTCTTTGCAGATAGTGAAAGGTAGTTAACGCAGGTCTTTGCCCCCATTGTAATCCGTCGTGCCTGCTTCTCTCTCCATTTGATTCATTGTTATCCAAGTATTTACTGTTTTAGAATTAGTTCTCTTTGGTTCATTCTCTATTTACAAACAAACACAGAGTCGCAATACTCTGTTTAGTCTTTGCAGATAACGAAAAATCGTGTAAAAAAAAAGAAAAGGAATCGAGCAAAATCAGTAGGCCACTAATGGGATCTCTTTTTGACCTCGCTAAAATAGAAACATTAGGAACAACCCCTCATGACAAATACAAAACTAGTGAGATGAACTGAACTCCACACAATGATGGCTGCAAAACAGCTCTGCTCCGCCACCCACCCCGCCCAAAATAACGATAAAGAACGGCTGCCATGATTGGTTGCGGAATGACCACGACGGAGCTACGAAATGGTGCTGCTCTCATGCTAACCCCAGCTTCAGTCTGAAACATCCAGAAACACTGTAGACTACCAATTCGATCAGTTCCGGTAGCGCCCCAATGTAACCCGGTAGAGAAGAACTAGCCCTCCCCTCTTTGACTGATGGTTCTTGTTGCCTGTCCCTTCTGTTGTCATTTAACAGAACTATTTAGCCTGCTGAAAGGGGTTGTGTTCCGACCGCTGGTTGGTGGAGACATTTTGACTATATTCTGTACCTGCGTTGTCGCGTAATGCGTCATATGACGCGCCGCGTTAGCGCATCCGGAAGTCATCCGGGGCGCGCAGCGCGTAACGTAAGCATAACAAGTCATGTGACTTGTTAATAAAACTTTTCATTGGTTCATTTTACTTTTCTTATTGTAATGATGAAAGGCTTGGTCATATGACCTAAAAATTACGCTTTTCATTACTTCCGAACATTATTTTTTCTTAAATATATGTTATAATGTTCCAGGCTAATGTACTTTCCCGGAAATTTTACAACTGTCCTGCAAGTAAAATATATTCTTTTTTCGAGAAAAAGAGCGTTTCTTCGTCCCATGACGGAGCCGTTGAGCAAAAGAGGGTCGACCTGCTGTCTTAGTCGCCGATACGCCTGAATATGAGATTCTTATCGATCACTTTATGTTGCAGGAATAGAAAACACAACAGCCCTTGACCATTTATCTTTACTGCGTTCCTTCGTATTATACCTTTTACCCTTCATGTAATTGGTCTGCTTTATTTCACTTGCCTTTTAATGATTCTAAAACAGTGACTATTATTAAAAACTTTACCAATGTATATACTACTACCATGTTTTCTTTTAAAAACCTTTATTGTGAAAATTTCATTATACAAATACGAGCCTATAACCACGTGGGCCGGCCACGGAGCAAACTGTAATCGTATATGATAAATAGACATTTACACTGTAGAGGAACGTAACGGGCGGGCCATTAGGTTGCAAGAACTAAGGTGTCTAACAGTTACGGAATCGGTGGACGTACATTTTATAATTAAAATACGACAGGGCCAGTTACAATAAAATTATCTAGATATACATTTGCGGGCAAGTACCATGGGTGACGTTAATTCGAACTTTCAACAGTACAGTAATCAATAACACATCAGAACTTAATATCAATAGGGATGTCGAAATATTCAATCAATTCTCGTCCCCGCCCGCCATGTGCTTCAAAACTGCATACGTATCTCGTGATTTCAAGGTTCTGCAACCAGTACACAACAAGGAGTTACGAGTCCCATTTATTCTGGCGCCATTTTGGGCGAGGACGGGCAGGTCCAGGATATAGTCAAAATGTCTCTACCAACCATCGACTATGATGATGTTCATATGCTGTATTTATTAGAGTAACACTCAGATGTCCACATGAAATAAATTTGCCACAATCTAAACATGTCATTTTAATCTTTCCAAAGTTCTTCTAAATATTTGGGACCGTTTCCCTTGCCTCTGAAGCTCTCAGTGCCACTTCTTTGATGAATGTACTAGCAGGTCAGGGGTTCTCCTCCAAATCTCTCTTTTATGCAGCACTATAATTAATTGGTGCCACCTCTCCATATGACAATGCATGGTATAGTTACCACAACTATATTTTTTTTCGGTTCCTCTAGAGAGTTCATCGTGGCAGATGAAGCGTGTAACGTACCGGGCATTTACCTTTTTTTGCATGTACAGGAAAGGAAAAAAAAATCGAGCGTCCGAGTTCTAAGGTGTCCCAGGGCCATTTTAGTGGACCAGGCCCAAATCCAAAGAACAGGCCGCCATTTTGAGAGTCCTGTTGCAGCCGCCTGTCGCTGTAGCATCAAGAGCAGCCGAAACTCAGCTGAATGGCAACTGAAACGGTAAAGGGGCGCCCCACTACAGCAGACGAGCCAGGCCCAAATCCAAAGAACTGCTATCTCACAGGCTAATGGGGCGACCCACGCCGAGTTTCAGCATTGTAGGATGACCACACAAGTACAGCAACTTGCTAGACATCACCTCGGTGCCATCCGGATCTCGGCGCCCCACTGCAGATGAAGTGCCTCTCAACTATGAAACCACCACGGTGACATCCGGATCTTGGCGCGTTGTGCTGCCTTCGGCCTATTCGCACATCGGTCCGCTACTGACGCCATCTCACAGGCTAATGGGGCGACCCACGCCGAGTTTCAGCATTGTAGGATGACCACACCAGTACAGCAACTTGCTAGACATCACCTCGGTGCCATCCGGATCTCGGCGCCCCACTGCAGATGAAGTGCCTCTCAACTATGAAACCACCACGGTGACATCCGGATCTTGGCGCGTTGTGCTGCCTTCGGCCTATTCGCACATCGGTCCGCTACTGATGCCATCTCACAGGCTAATGGGGCGACCCACGCCGAGTTTCAGCATTGTAGGATGACCACACCAGTACAGCAACTTGCTAGACATCACCTCGGTGCCATCCGGATCTCGGCGCCCCACTGCAGATGAAGTGCCTCTCAACTATGAAACCACCACGGTGACATCCGGATCTTGGCGCGTTGTGCTGCCTTCGGCCTATTCGCACATCGGTCCGCTACTGACGCCATCTCACAGGCTAATGGGGTGACCCACGCCGAGTTTCAGCATTGTAGGATGACCACACCAACTTGCTAGACATCACCTCAGTGCCATCCGAATCTTGGCATCTCAACGCCTAGTGGTATCTTCCATACAAAAAATATTGTTACGCTGCCTTTGGCCCCATTCGCACATCAGTCCGCAACTTAGACATCACCTCGGTGCCATCCGGATCTTGGCATCTCAGCGCCTTGTGGTGTCAGTCAGAAAATATTGTTGTGCTGCCTTCGGCCTATTCGCACATCGGTCCGCTACTGACGCCATCTCACAGGCCAACGGGGCGCCCCACGCCGACTTTCAGCATTGTAGGATGGCCACACCAGTACCACAACTTGCAAGACACCACCTCGGTGCCATCCGGATCTTGGCATCTCAGCGCCTTGTGGTCTCTTCTACACCGGAAATATAGTAGAAAATATTGTTGCGCTGCCTTTGGCCCCATTCACACATCAGTCCGCTACTGACACCATCTCACAGGCCAACGGGGCGCCCCACGCCGACTTTCAACATTGTAGGATGGCCACAGAAGTGCGACAACTTACTAGACACCACCTCGGTGCCATCCGGATCTTGGCGCGTTGTGCTGCCTTCGGCCTATTCGCACATCGGTCCGCTACTGACGCAAACTCACAGGCCAACGGGGCGCCCCACGCCGACTTTCAGCATTGTAGGATGGCCACACCAGTGCGGCAACTTCCTACACACCACCTCGGTGCCATCCGGATCTTGGCGCGTAGTGAAGCTGCAGCAGCTGCAAATAAGCTTCAGACAGTGTTACAACCGCTGCTCAGAACTCTCAACTATGACACCACCTCGATGCCATCCGGATCTTGGCGCGTTGTATTGCCTTCGGCCTATTCGCACATCGGTCCGCTACTGACGCCGCCTCACGTGCCAACGTATTTTCTCCGCATTTTATACCCTATGCCGCATAACAGGTCATGTGACTTGTTTATAAAACTTTTCATTGGTTCATTTTACTTTTGGTTTCCTAATGATGGAAGGCTTGATCATATGACCTAAAAACAACACTTTTCATTGGATGAAAACTTTTTTTTTCCCCCAAACGATGAAAGCCCCACCTTGTTTCTGGATGTTTCAGACTGAAGCTGGCGTCACCATGAGAGCACCACCATCTCGTAGCTCCGTCGTGGTCATTCCGCGAGCAATCATGGCAGCCGCTCCCCACCAGAAGCCTGCAGGAGTCGGGGCCCCCAAAACTTTTGATGAATTCTCAAGGCGGAGGGGACGCTTTCGAGAATGGGGTCCAAGACCTAGCAGACAAGCGTCCGATTTCCAAGGTGTCCCAGGGCCATTTCAGTGGACCAGGCCCAAAAAGGAAACAGCCTGCCGCCATTTTGAGAGTCCTGTGACAGCCGCCTATCGCTGCACCGCAAGAGTGGGCGCAACTCAGCTGAATGGCGGATTTTGACACAGTGGACCAAAAGCGGACGGAATGGCAACTGAAACGGTAAAGGGGCGCCCCACTACAACAGACGAGACTCCACCTGGAGAGGCCCGTTCACGCCGCCTCCCCCGGGGCGCCCCACGCCGTTATTCGGAGCAGCATTGTAGGATACCAAAACCAGTGCGGCAACTTACTGGACATCACCTTGGTGCCATCGTTCTGCTGCCTTGGAACTATTCGCACAACAGTTTGCTACTGATGACCCACCCCCCGCGACGCCCCACGCCGTTATTTGCTGGGTGGCAACTTACTAGACATCACTTTTGTGTCATCTAGATTTCGGCGCGTTCTGCTGCCTTGGAACTATTCGCACAACAGTTTGCTACTGATCACCCACCCCCCGCGACGCCCCACGCCGGAAATCTGGACGTTGTGCTGCGTTGGGACTATTCGCACAGCCGACCGCTACTTCGTTGTTTTTCTCTAAAAATGTTTATATGTTATTACTATTTTTGTTTTCTTGTATATATTTATAAATTATTAAAGTTTTATAATCTTACTACTTTGTCGGAGTGCTATATATTTTTAATGTGACACATAATTGTAAAAACTTTGATGTACAAAGAGTCATCCCTGGAATCTTCCGCTTCACGCTCGGTCCCCTCCCCAATCACAATACAGAATGGTTTTCAGATAATAGCAACGCTTCTGCTGTGACGGATCTCATCGAGTGTGGGCCTTGATCTACTATAACTCCTTTGAAGACGGGTGATTCTTTACAGCTGTGGCCATAAACTACATCTGCAGGGCTAGCTGATAGCCTAGGACCGGCCTGGACAATCGGACACAGAGGAAAAGGAGTGTCAGAGGGTGCGGTAGTGAATAGGGCGAAAGGGAGGTGTCGGGCGGGCACAGGGTGTGATTCTCAGGGAAGAACAGCGCAGATGGGGGGAGGTTTATTACCCATGCATAAAACAGAGAGCGGGGGTGACCACTGCCTGGGGGAGATGCTTGCGAGGGTGGGGAGCCATGCTAAGGATCGACAGCGTTCACAGAGTGGATCTGGTCAAGGCATCTAAAATGGCTGCCGTGCACGACAAAAGTGTGGCATTTGAAAAAAGACAAGATGGCGCACACAATGTTTTTCAACAATTCCTGATTTCCTTCGAATCGAACGTTAACAGACGTTGGGGCATATTACCAAGGTTAAGCGATATTTATCCCTAACGATGCTTAGCAACGATTTTTTTACCGTCAGAAATTATCGCAGATAAACCTTGCTATTATCAAGGTTTATCGCAAATACGATAAAAAACGAGCGCAATGCATTAATGTCGCTGAAAACTCCGCAATATTCATGCATTACCGAGCTAATGCTCTTAGCCATGTTATCCACCTCCCATTGGATAACATGGCTAAGAACTGCTCAGGGCAGCTGTTACTTTTTGGAGATATTCGCGCTTATCTCGAATATTTCCAAAAGTTGATAATAGGAGATAGCGATGTTAGCGACTGTTTCCAGTCGCTAACATCTTGGCATGCCCACTTTGCATGTCATTAGTGATAAATATCACTCACATGCAAAGTGGGACCCAAGATGGTCGCTATCTCCTACTAGCCGTCGCTAACTGGTGTTAGCAACAGCTAGGTAATACACATATAATTTTATCTCCGCGAAGCGGAGCGCTGTTACAGATATATATCTTGTTTTTGAACGTTAATTTCTCAAAATGCACTGAAGCACATATATTGAGACATAGCAAAGGCACATCGGGCTACCAGTCCCTAATATTTTACCAAGTTTCGTGCAAATCCATTCAGCCGTTCGATTATTATTATTATTATTTTTTTTGCCCCGCGGGGCCCTTTTAAAACCTCCACATCAAACCTAGGGGGTCAGCGAGGATCTACTATGCCCCCTTATGGTCATCAGCCGTTCGATTATTATTATTATTTTTTTTTTTGCCCCGCGGGGCCCTTTTAAAACCTCCACATCAAACCTAGGGGGTCAGCGAGGATCTACTATGCCCCCTTATGGTCATTTGCCCCTTCGCTTTGGCCTCCTCTTGTCTCTCGATCCTACCGAGAGACAAGATGGCGGCCGCTACGTACTGTTTGGAATGTTTACAGACACCGGAGAGCCAATCAGCTTCGCTTCGCAAAGCTCCGTAACGCGAAAAGTACGCGAAGCGGTGCGCTGTTACAGATATATATCTTTTTTTGAACGTTAATTTCTCAAAATCCACTGAAGCACATATATTGAGACCTAGCAAAGGCACATCGGGCTACCAGTCCCTACAATTTTGCCAAGTTTCGGGCAAATCCATTCAGCCGTTCGATTATTATTATTATTATTTTTTTTTGCCCCGCGGGGCCCTTTTAAAACCTCCACATCAAACCTAGGGGGTCAGCGAGGATCTACTATGCCCCCTTATAGTTATTTCCCCCTTTGTTTTGACCTCCTCTTGTCTCTCGATCCTACCGAGAGACAAGATGGCGGCCGCTACGGACTGTTTGGAATGTTGACAGACGCCGGAGAACCAATCAGCTTCGCTTCACAAAGCTCCGTTGCGCGAAAAGTCAGCGAACCAGAGCGCTAACCGGTCCGCTGTTACAGATATATATCTTTTTTTAAACGTTAATTTCTCAAAATCCACTGGAGCACATATATTGAGACCTACAAAAGGCACATCGGGCTACCAGTCCCTACAATTTTGCCAAGTTTCGTGCAAATCCATTCAGCCGTTCGGGCTAAAAGTGAGGCCAACCGCCCTATGGAAAACTCAATGTTAAAAACACGTTTTGGGACCCCCCTTTTTTCTCGGCCCCCACTGGACGAACCCCCCCCAAATTTTCAAGGGCTGCTCAGAAACAAAATGTGCCATTTTCCTGAAAATTTCAGCCGATTCCGTCCACAAACGCCAAAGTTATTAGACATAGAATTTTCAAAAAACCCATAGAGAAAAAATCCTAACTATATATACCTACTGGCGACCGCCAGTAGGTAATATATATATATTCACTGAAAAAACCATAGGTTATAGACCATATATAGTTAGGAATTAGCATTTACAAAACCTTGAAAATTCACTGAAAAAACCATAGGTTATAGACCATATATAGTTAGGAATTAGCATTTAGAAAACCTTATTTTACTCACACAAAACCATTGAAATTCCATATATAGTTAGTTGCACTAACTATATATCGCGCACCCGCAATCCACTGCTGATGATGTCACATATTACATCATTCATGACATGGTCAGTGACATCACTGATGACATCACTGATGACATCTCAAATGACATCACTGATGACATCATCTAGTGTCTGTGTGTTTTTGTAAAGTTTAAATACGTTTTACATATTGAAGAATGACTGGATGTATGGAAGACTGAGTGTGTGTGTGGCTGGCTGGGAGGTGTGTGACTCTGTGCATATCAATGTGTACTTGTATCAGTGATTGTATAAGAGAGTAAGTATGTGTTAGTATATGTGTGAAAAGTATGGTGTTCTGTGTTTAACTATAGATGAGGAAATCGAAGTGTGATTGATTATTCACAGGACTGACTAGGTGTATGAGTGCATATGATAGTGTTCTAATAATAACTGACTGTATGTATGAGTAATTGTATGGGTGAATGAGTGAATGTGTGTGTAGACGTACGAATCAGTGAGTGCGTATGTAGTAACTGGTATTGGTGTGTCATGATGTCATCAGTGATGTCATTTGAGATGTCATCAGTGATGTCATTTCAGATGTCATTAGTGATGTCATCAGTGATGTCACTGAAGTATGGTGTTCTGTGTTTAACTGTATAGATGAAGAAATGGAAGTGTGATTGATTCTTTACAGGACTGACTTGGTGTGTGAGTAACTCCATGGATGAGTGGCAGTGTGTGACTGTCTGCATAGGTGTATGAGTGCATATGATAGTGTTGTAATAATAAGTGACTGTATGTATGAGTTATTGTATGGGTGAATGAGTGAATGTGTGTGTAGACGTAGGAATCAGTGAGTGCGTATGTAGTAACTGGTATTGGTGTGTCATGATGTCATCAGTGATGTCATTTGAGATGTCATCAGTGATGTCATCATTTGATGTCAGTGAATTTTCAAGGTTTTGTAAATGCTAATTCCTAACTATATATGGTCTATAACCTATGGTTTTTTCAGTGAATTTCATTGGTTTTTTAACAGCTAATATCTGTAGCTGTAAAATGTATTCTTCTTTAAATCCAAAAATATATTTTATATGTTTATGAATAATTTTTTTTTAAAATATTTTTTTTTCTTCGTTCCCGCTTCGCGAATCGGGAGGTTTCCCGTTAGCTGACCTTGATGCCGCGAAATAGACCGCGAGCCGGTAAACGTTTCTTTACCGCAAGTGCCGCGTTAGAAAACAACATCGTGACGCCTCCCGTCCGCATGACGTTTCACGTTGTCGCGTGATACGTCATATGACGTGCTACGTTAGCGAACTGGTACGCGAAGCGAGTCGCAAAGCGCATGTTTCTGGAAGCAAACCGGGAGGCCCTGCAAAGCGCTTAACGTAAACACAGCAAGTCATGTGACTTGGTAATAACACTTTTCATTGGTTCATTTCACTTTTGGTTTCCTAATGATGTAAGACTAGGTCATATAATCTAAAATGAACACTTTTGATTGGTTGAGAACTCTTGTTTTTCCCAAATGATGAAAATCCCTCCTTCTTTCCTCACTCTGACTTTCATCATTGTGAGAGAAAGACCCTTTGTGATCACTGAGCAATGGCTTCTTTAGTAGCTTCAGCTGGTGCTTCCCCACCACCTCCACCACATCCAAGGAAGAGTGGACCACCTGCTCAAGTTATAATTCAACAAGAAGAGGAAGAAGAGGAACAGGACGACGAGCACGAAGAGAGGCAGTTTTTGCCTGAGCAGCCCAGGACGTCTCACCGGAAAGAAAACTTCATTTGGCAATTTTTTAAAATTCCCAAAGGTCAGAAAAAAGTAAATGCAAGATACGTAACTTGCCTTATATGTCAAGATAGACTGTCCAGAGGAACCGAGAAAAAATACAGTTTCGGAAACTACACAATGCATCGCCATATGACTAGGTGGCATCCTAACAACTACAGTGCTGCACAGTTTCGGAACGACCTAGATAATCTCCCTATTATGGCCAGAAGATCTGTTGTACCGGAAGTAACGGGACCAGAGGGCAGGGAGATGGTGCCAAATATACAAATGAAATTTGGTGAAGTAAAACACATCTGCGTATTTTGCGATGGATTCATTTCCTACGGAGAAAGAAGCATCACTCTGATCAACAGAGCTATTGACTATCATATGCAAGTTTGTACGAAACGCCCAAAATAATAAATACTTCTTTTTTTGTTTTTTTGCTCCTGTTGAGCCCTTTACAATGAATCGTTTTCATTGCCCCCTCCAAGAAAAACCCAAAAAAATATAAAACTGTTCAGAAAAATTCAAAAAAAGTAAAAAAATGTTCCGAAAAATAATAAAAAAAATATAAAACAACAAAAACAATTAAAAAAAAAGTTCTTTTCAGAACTACCTCCCCGTTATTAAAAAATTGGTACAATATTTGGAACTGTGCCAACCTCTATTTCTCTTAGTTCGCTTCCCAGTTCGCTCGCCGGTACGCGAACCGGAAGCGAACCAAAAACAGTAAGTATAAGGGAAGGAAACAGACACTTATGTTAAAAGAAAGACAGCTATAGGGGAGTAAACTAGAGATACTATTACCCGTAATCCACTGCTGATGATGTCACATATTACATCATTCATGACATGCTCAGTGACATCATCAGCAGAGGATTGCGGGTTTTTTGGCAACGTGCCTTATCCACGGTTTAATAACGCTGCCTTTTGCTTTATATAAGTTTTCAAATTGTATGAAATATATACCAATAGGTCGTTATGAACCTTTAGGTAGTGCTTTTCTTCATGAGGTCTGGTCGCTTCCATACACATACAGATGTTTCAAAGATGATCAAGAAGTTTATCTGAATGGAGAGGAATGCACTGAGACGCCAGATCATTCACTAATGTGTAGGCACATACAGTTACACGGTTCATGCAACAAACACCGACCAAATATGGCTTGCGTGTTGCAAGGCACGCCAGTTCCTGCTATCATCCCCACGTTCAAGTTGTTGGAAAATGGTAGTTATTTGATGCTCAATAATGAAGATTGTTCTGAGTTAATTAAAAGTATTCCTTTTATCGTAACAGTAAGTGAACGGGTTATTTGCTGCAGAAATGTTCTATTTTCTCCCACACATGAACATAGGGAGTTTTCAATCTGGCCACAAATACCAACCTTGGGAGAGATTTCAACGGCATGGCAAGAATAAGAGCTCTTTTGTCTCAGAGAGAGGTGGCCTTGAGTTCGGCCCGTGAAACTTTCGTGCTTCACATAGCGAACACCCGTACAGAGGTGCAGACCCATTTCAATTCAGATTTGCCTTTCAATTTCAGCAAGATGGTTCGGACTATCTTTAACGCATCCTCCACAAAGACCCTGGCGCACTTTTTTAAAGTTGTTACCAGTGGTCTCGTGACTTCATTTGAGAAAATCTTTGGAGTCATCCCTGCTTTCTTTCATTCTATTTTCTCCACTCTGCTTCGTGGATTGGCATTTTTACTTGCATTACCAGCGGACGCTCTTGTGCTTTTTTACATTTTTAAATATGGATGTCCCTCCTATGCAACCTCCCACCCTGCAGCTGCTGACACTGTTCCGCAATCGCATGCTAGAATATTATGGCACAATGCCGTTGGCGATATTAAGCACGGCATATGGATTATCTTTTCGATTCTCCTACTTCACCTGTGTCCAGCCTGTATTTCACTGCCTGACCTGTGATTTCGATTGGGCCATTGATTTGTGTCTCTGCGGACCGGTTTCTCCTGACGTCGACTTTAATCAGCTGATGACTCCTATCATTACTCACGAGTTGGTTTGTCCTGGCGAAAGGATTATGGCTGTGGCATTGATGCATGGACTAATTGGTCCCTGGAATTTATTGGCGGCAGCACAGTCTTTCTTAGAACAGAGCTTTCTTGAAAACCCACCGAGCTGTCCTCTGATGGTGATAGAGGATCCGGTGCTGGGAGAGCACGTATGTTCTTTTCCGCTTTTAAATTGGATGGCTGAACTGTTTTCGGATGAAGACGGTGACTTCCTATTGGAGGCTGTTGCAGCTTATTTTGCATACACAGTTATGTCATAGACCTTTTTCATGTTTGATATGCTGAGTACTAGCATTTCATTGACAATTCATTGACTTATTTGTCAAGTTTTTATTATTTACCTTGCCTATTGGCTTAAGACTCGATAAAGTACTTGGCTGTTTTATTTTTCTTTAGCATTACATTTTCCTAGTTTTTAATGCTTTACCTTGCGGACCGTCCACATATAAACTTGCAATCTGCTCTCATGAGATGGCACTTCTATTATCTTATTCAGTTCGTTTCCGGATCATGGGGAGGTGTCATCTAGGTCCTGGATATCTTTACACCGTGTTAAGTTAGCATGGGCTCATTACCGGTTTAAACGCCATTTTTCCTTTTTTGCAACTTCTGCACACGACACTTAGTTGTTGCTTTAGCTTTCCACCTAGTAGTTCATCGTGTTTTACATGAGAATAATATGTTATTGCTCTACTATCTGCTTTGCTTGTTAAACTATATCTGTACAGCGAGTGCTAAAGTTTCAAGAACAACACGATACAGAATTGTTATGAGGTCTGATCTCCACGACTTCATACTCATAACATAAGTGCAACTTCTGCCAATTCTGGGCATGAGGCGGGTTTTATATTGCTTTGCCGAACACACATACACAACAGTTGATGCGGTTCACATGAAGAGAGAGCTGGTGTATGCTGATGTGATTCCTTCAAATCTAAGACACTAAAGTATGGGCACGCCCTAAACCAACACAAAGAGACCTTCTTAGCAAATAATATAATATGTGTATTAGGGAGGGTGAGATATAAGCAGCCGCGGGCCGTGGAGGGAGTTACGGTGAGGCAGGGAGGCGGGGAGGGGGAGAAGCAGGGTGGAGCCCTCTCTACCCTGCCCCTCCCCCTCCCCGCCTCCCTGCCCCACCGTAACTCCCTCCATGGCCCGCGGCTGCTTATAAGTGTTGCTAACTCTTATTCATTTACAGCATGTTAACATACTGTCACCATTCGCTTTTTATGTACTAGTAACTATGCTGGTAATTTTGCTACTGATAATATGTGTACTTGTATTCTCCACCCTGCTTCTCCCCCTCCCCGCCTCCCTGCCTCACCGTAACTCCCTCCACGGCCCGCGGCTGCTTATAAGTGTTGCTAACTCTTATTCATTTACAGCATGTTAACATACTATCACCATTCGCTTTTTATGTACTAGTAACTATGCTGGTAATTTTGCTACTGATAATATGTGTACTTGTATTATCTAAGATACTACGCCTGAGAAGACGGCATTAGTAAATAAACATTTCAAATACACATGTGTTCTTCTTAACTCCATGTTCTGGTTTCTAAGAAATATATAACGACCGACTGTTCATGAGTTCCACGTATCCTGAGGTACTATAAGTTCATATTCTGGATTGTCTAAACATTGAGAGTTTGTTATATCCAATGTGACACTGTACCTAGCTTGCTAAGGGGTTTTTGATTACTAACGTGAGTTTTGGGACACCCTAATTCGCCGAGGTTCCAATCCTCTGTCCACAGTTCTGTGTGAGAACAGAAACCCTGCGACAGGGGCACCCCCGACCCTTGCTGGAGCTTCATCACACTTGCGATACAACTCCAGCAATGCGCCACCTTTACGGCACAGATACATCACGCATCTGTGCTGTTTTTGCCCCATGATGCGCCGCATTGTAAATGCAGCACACCATAGGTGACGGAACAGCGGCACAGAATGACTAACACATCCCTGGTGATGCGCCAGTCATCATAAATGTATCGCTATGCTTCTTATCTTGTTAGAGATGAACCGCCATATGTATCATCAAAGTTTTTTGCATTTCCTAAATAGCGAACTTTAAGGAATAAATAGCGATTCTTTACCATTCCTAGTTTGCGATTAGCTATTTGCTAATTACAAATTACCCATTCATTTCCTTCATTTCCATAGGGCGGTTGGACTCACTTTTAGCTCGAACGGCTGAATGGATTTCCAAGAAACTTGGCAAAATTGTAGGGACTGGTAGCCCGATGTGCCTTTGCTATGTCTCAAGATATATGCTCCAGTGGTTTTTACGAAAATTAACTTTGAAAAATATATATTGGGCTACATTGGCCTATATATATGTTGGAGCCCAAATGTAGCCCAATGTAGCCCAATGAAGCCCAATGTAGCCCAATGTAGCCCAAAGATGGCCGCCAGACACACAAAAAAACAAATGTAGCCCAAATATCAGCCAGATGTAGCCCAACTATATCCCAGTGACAGAATGACCAATCAGCTTCGCAAACCTCCGTTACGCGAAGCGGAGCGCTGTTACAGATATATATCTTTTTTTGAACGTTAATTTCTCAAAATCCACTGGAGCACATATATTGAGACCTAGCAAAGGCACATCGGGCTACCAGTCCCTAATATTTTGCCAAGTTTCGTGCAAATCCATTCAGCCGTTCGATTATTATTATTATTATTTTTTTTGCCCCGCGGGGCCCTTTTAAAACCTCCACATCAAACCTAGGGGGTCAGCGAGGATCTACTATGCCCCCTTATGGTTATTTCCCCCTTTGTTTTGGCCTCCTCTTGTCTCTCGATCCTACCGAGAGACAAGATGGCGGCCGCTACGGACTGTTTGGAATGTTGACAGACGCCGGAGAACCAATCAGCTTCGCTTCACAAAGCTCCGTTGCGCGAAAAGTACGCGTCCTGGAGCGCTGCCCGGTCCGCTGTTACAGATATATATCTTTTTTTAAACGTTAATTTCTCAAAATCCACTGTAGCACATATATTGAGACCTACAAAAGGCACATCGGGCTACCAGTCCCTACAATTTTGCCAAGTTTCGTGCAAATCCATTCAGCCGTTCGGGCTAAAAGTGAGGCCAACCGCCCTATGGAAAACTCAATGTTAAAAACACGTTTTGGGACCCCCCTTTTTTCTCAGCCCCCCCTTGACGAACCCCCCCCCCACATTTTCAAGGGCTGCTCAGAAACAAAATGTGCCATTTTCCTGAAAATTTCAGCCAATTCCGTCCACAAACGCCAAAGTTATTAGACATAGAATTTTCAAAAAACCCATAGAGAAAAAATCCTAACTATATATACCTACTGGCGATCGCCAGTAGGTAATATATATATATATATATATATATATATATATATATATATATATATATATATATATATATATATATTACGAACACCGGAATCCCTCAATCCTCGGGATACACCATTAACGAGAGCACACAGAGCCAGTATCTCGTGGTTCAGCCAAATTTATTCGGATTTCTCAGCGAAAACAATAAGCTCACAAACGCGTTTCGGCGTTCCCGCCTTCGTCAGTGTGAGCGCGCGTTTGGTGATTCACCATTTTTAAACACCACCACAGTGATCATCTATCACGTGTCAATTAATCAACAACACAAAGGAAGGCACATCAGGTTCGCCGAAATTTTCACGGCGGCCATCTTATAGTGGTAAAGCAAAGCAATATATACAGCCAAATTATAGCATCATATAACAATCAAATTATTCATATCTTAGATTCCACTTATTTACAAGTCAATTCTAAAAGTCATTTGAATTCAATCATTCTCTTTGCATACTTTTCAACTCATGATATGCATTATATTTTATGTCTCAAATAAGTGAATTAGATACACCTTAGGTGCCTTCTCAGCTTATATAGAACCATACATGGGTATAATCAGGAAAGGTTCACACACGAGATTTCCTCCATGCGCAACCTGCACCATTGTCCTGCCCTGAATGGGCTACAAACCATAAAAAATTCATTCAAAAAAATACATTTCACAGTGTAATGGGGAGAAGTAAACATTCCTCAGTTTAACATGAATCTCATCCAGGATCCAACATTTCAAGAAAACAACACCTAGAGTAGGGTGGGGTGATTAGATGTGTGTCCACATCTCCTCCTCATTATTCATCCCACCCGGGGCCTTGGTCTGAAGCTGGATAATGAATCTTGATTCCAAAGTCCTCAATTTCTTCACCCAATTGCCCCCTCTCTCTGTTCTGACCAACTGATCCAGTATAAAATATGTCAGTAAATTACTGTTGCTATGGTGTTTCTGCTCGAAATGGCGAGCTACAGGATAATTGGGGTCTTTCGTTGTGATAGCCCTCATATGTTCCAAGACTCTCAGTTTCGTAGCTTTTATGGTACTGCCTATGTATTTCAGTCCACAAGGACAGATCAAGCAGTACACTGTGTAGTCAGAATTACAGTTAAGTAATTTGGTGATCTTACTCTTCGTTTTCTTTCCTGGAATGTGATATTCCTTCACTTTCTGAGAATTTTTACAGGCCTTACACTTCATACAGGGATAGAAGCCAGAAACCGCACTTTTTTTCTTACTCTTTTTCTCATAATGGCTATTCACCAAAAAATCTCTAAAGGAATTTCCCTTCCTATAGGTGACAAGGGGATAGTCAGATACAGATTTGCCAATTACAGGGTCTGCTTTCAGAATCCTCCAGTTCTTCCTTAATATATTAAAAATTTCTGGGGATTTATCTGAAAAATCCGTGATTAGTCGGATCTTAGAATCTCGAGGTTTGACCGTGTCCCTTAATAGGTCGCTCCTCTCAATTTGGTCGCTTTTCATTTCGGCTCTGTCTAAAGTCCCTCGCCCATAGCCTCTCTGTTTGAATCTCTCTCGTGCCTGTTCCTTTGCTACTCTGAACTCCTGTGTGGTGGAGCAGTTGCGTTTCAAACGCAATAGCTCCCCCAGGGGAATGTTATTAATGACACTGCGCGGATGATAGCTCTGTGAGTGTAATATAGAATTACCCGCAGTGGGTTTTCTATATACCGCAGTTTGTATGGATTTGTTCTCCACATAGACCCGAAGGTCCAGGTAGAAAACCTCACTCTTGCTAATATTACTGGTAAATTGTAAATTCAAACTGTTCTTATTTAAGTCAGCAATATATCTCTCAGCTTCCGACTGAGGACCACGCCACACCAGAAAGAGATCATCGATGTAGCGGGTCCACAGAACGATGTTATTCATCCACTTTTCATTTTCCCCCGCCCAGGCCACGTGCTTCTCCCACCAGCCCACGAATAAGTTCGCGTAGCTGGGGGCGAAGCACGTGCCCATCGCGGTCCCCTGCAATTGTAGATACAATTTCCCTGCAAACAAAAAAATATTGTTACGCAAGCAGAAGTTCGTGAATTCAATCAGCATATTGTTATGGCTTCGAAATTTGATCGGTCTATTGTCCAAAAAACTCCTCATTGCCAGTAAACCATCCTCATGCCTAATGGAAGTGTACAGACTGGCAATGTCTAATGTTATTAGGACCATGTCCTCTTCCCATTCGACACCCTGTATAATTCTAAGAAAGTCTTTCGTATCTTTAAGATACGAGCTAAGATCTTTGACAAATGGGGCAATGAAAGTGTCAATGTAACTAGAGGTTCTTTCTAACAAACTCTCTTTCGCAGACACTATCGGTCTACCAGGAGGCCAAATCTTGCTCTTGTGAACCTTCGGTAAATGATAAAATGTTGCAATTTGTGGATGTTCACATTTGAGATTTTCCCAGTCCTTTAAGTCCAATATTCCTTCATCTTTCCATTTTCCAATCATATCATGGAAGGTCTTGATACTCTCAGTGTATTTCTCTCTTTTGATCTCAATATAGTGCTCTTTCTTTTTCAATTGAGAGAGTGCCTCATCCTCATATTGGGCACGGTTCAGTATAACAATGTTCCCACCTTTGTCGCTAGGTTTGAAGACGATATTGTCATCTTCCCTTAAGTTCTGAATGGTGGCCCAATCCTCCTTGCTCAAATTCCTCCTTTTCCAATTGAATGGTTCAGACTGTAAACATTTCAATTCTTCAATAACTATTTCTTGAAAAGTGTCTATTCCATCATGGGGTGTTCGTGGGTTTATCTTCGATTTAATCGTCATCTCACTCTTACAACCTTCTTGGATTATTCCACATTCTTGCAATGTTTGTGTAGGTTGTATCTCCCAGTCCTGGGAATGACTAGTTTCAATCAGAGTTTGTGCCACAGCTATGGCTTGAAGGTCTTTGCCAGTTAATGTTGCGAGCGGGTCACTGTCACCAACTGCACCTACTACATCTCTGGTGTCGGTCTTGGGATTTAGAGTATGTATTTTATGTAACTTCATCTTCCTGATAAACCTGAATAAGTCAATCCGTGTCTGAGTGTAATCGTACATTGGGGTAGGACAAAAAGATAATCCTAATTGCAATAAACCCTCCTCCTTCGACGTTAATGCGCGATCTGACAAGTTGATAATGGTGTTGGTTTTTGGAAGTGTCGAAATCATTTCCAATTCTTGCCTCGGGCACTCCTTGTCACTACGGGGGTGGATCTGCCTTGTACTCCCCCGCTTACCCCTCCTCGTTTTCCTTTTGGGGTTCTTGGTGGGTGAGTGGTGGCCGCAGGTCGTTGTCTGAGCCCCCTTATCACTTCGTACTCCTCGAAAAAAGGATCAGCCTCTGGGGTTGCTCCAGTTGTTGTAGGAGGATCCTCACCTCCTTCCGCACCCTTTGTCGACTCGTCACCTGAGACTTCTGATTCCTCAGTGCTTACTGGGGTTCGATTTCTTGATCTCTCTTGTTGGAGTGTTTTTCTAGGGGCGTCGTACTTCCGCGCAAATGTCAGAATTCTTCCATTCAAGTAATCTTTCTCGTCGCGTATGAATTTCGATTGCTTCCTCAATTTAATTGTGTTCTCATAATCGATCAATCGTCTCTTCATCAGATCTCGTAACTCCTCACATTTCTTAGTGTCTTTCTCATTGCCGATCTTGTCCTCTAATTCCTTGATCTCCTCCTGTAATTTCAGTCTGTCATTCCACGCATGTTTCACCAAGAGCTTCAACATCCCCTGCATAACATCAGTCATGAATTCTGACCACTCACGTAATAGCTCTTTGTTGGGCTTTTCATACGATGGGACCAATAGAATCCTGAGTCCCCTTGGGACTCTCCCAACCTCCAAATATTTTTGTAAACTGGTGGCCTCCCACCACTTACGAATTTCTCGCTCGTATGTTTTTTCTAATGTCGAGAAGAGTTTCGTGATGGTATCGGGTGTCTCCGCTCTCTGTGTAGGAATGTCTTTTTTCCTTGCTCCGGTTTGCCGGATAAACAGAGTATCTGCCGCCTTCTCCCGTTCACTGTCACTGAACATTTCCTGCCGCAGAGATAATTATTGCAATTCCTACTTGGCATATACCTTCGAAATGGCTGCTCGTGGTCTGCCGGGCTGTAGATCGTAAAGAATAGGGCGTCGCTCACTCACCCGTTACTGAGCTTCCCAGCCGTCAGGTTCTCTCACGGTCGGTCACCTTTCACAGGGTAGAGTAGCAGATTGACGCTCGTTCCAAGTTGTGCGCCTCGCACTCCTTCCCGGCGGGGCCAGCGGTAATCCAATTTTATGGCACACAGGTTCCACCAACCGCCGCTCCACACGTCCACGGGTGCCTCTCAACGCACAGTGGCGTGCGTGCTATATTACGAACACCGGAATCCCTCAATCCTCGGGATACACCATTAACGAGAGCACACAGAGCCAGTATCTCGTGGTTCAGCCAAATTTATTCGGATTTCTCTGCGAAAACAATAAGCTCACAAACGCGTTTCGGCGTTCCCGCCTTCGTCAGTGTGAGCGCGCGTTTGGTGATTCACCATTTTTAAACACCACCACAGTGATCATCTATCACGTGTCAATTAATCAACAACACAAAGGAAGGCACATCAGGTTCGCCGAAATTTTCACGGCGGCCATCTTATAGTGGTAAAGCAAAGCAATATATACAGCCAAATTATAGCATCATATAACAATCAAATTATTCATATCTTAGATTCCACTTATTTACAAGTCAATTCTAAAAGTCATTTGAATTCAATCATTCTCTTTGCATACTTTTCAACTCATGATATGCATTATATTTTATGTCTCAAATAAGTGAATTAGATACACCTTAGGTGCCTTCTCAGCTTATATAGAACCATACATGGGTATAATCAGGAAAGGTTCACACACGAGATTTCCTCCATGCGCAACCTGCACCATTGTCCTGCCCTGAATGGGCTACAAACCATAAAAAATTCATTCAAAAAAATACATTTCACAGTGTAATGGGGAGAAGTAAACATTCCTCAGTTTAACATGAATCTCATCCAGGATCCAACATTTCAAGAAAACAACACCTAGAGTAGGGTGGGGTGATTAGATGTGTGTCCACATCTCCTCCTCATTATTCATCCCACCCGGGGCCTTGGTCTGAAGCTGGATAATGAATCTTGATTCCAAAGTCCTCAATTTCTTCACCCAATTGCCCCCTCTCTCTGTTCTGACCAACTGATCCAGTATAAAATATGTCAGTAAATTACTGTTGCTATGGTGTTTCTGCTCGAAATGGCGAGCTACAGGATAATTGGGGTCTTTCGTTGTGATAGCCCTCATATGTTCCAAGACTCTCAGTTTCATAGCTTTTATGGTACTGCCTATGTATTTCAGTCCACAAGGACAGATCAAGCAGTACACTGTGTAGTCAGAATTACAGTTAAGTAATTTGGTGATCTTACTCTTCGTTTTCTTTCCTGGAATGTGATATTCCTTCACTTTCTGAGAATTTTTACAGGCCTTACACTTCATACAGGGATAGAAGCCAGAAACCGCACTTTTTTTCTTACTCTTTTTCTCATAATGGCTATTCACCAAAAAATCTCTAAAGGAATTTCCCTTCCTATAGGTGACAAGGGGATAGTCAGATACAGATTTGCCAATTACAGGGTCTGCTTTCAGAATCCTCCAGTTCTTCCTTAATATATTAAAAATTTCTGGGGATTTATCTGAAAAATCTGTGATTAGTCGGATCTTAGAATCTCGAGGTTTGACCGTGTCCCTTAATAGGTCGCTCCTCTCAATTTGGTCGCTTTTCATTTCGGCTCTGTCTAAAGTCCCTCGCCCATAGCCTCTCTGTTTGAATCTCTCTCGTGCCTGTTCCTTTGCTACTCTGAACTCCTGTGTGGTGGAGCAGTTGCGTTTCAAACGCAATAGCTCCCCCAGGGGAATGTTATTAATGACACTGCGCGGATGATAGCTCTGTGAGTGTAATATAGAATTACCCGCAGTGGGTTTTCTATATACCGCAGTTTGTATGGATTTGTTCTCCACATAGACCCGAAGGTCCAGGTAGAAAACCTCACTCTTGCTAATATTACTGGTAAATTGTAAATTCAAACTGTTCTTATTTAAGTCAGCAATATATCTCTCAGCTTCCGACTGAGGACCACGCCACACCAGAAAGAGATCATCGATGTAGCGGGTCCACAGAACGATGTTATTCATCCACTTTTCATTTTCCCCCGCCCAGGCCACGTGCTTCTCCCACCAGCCCACGAATAAGTTCGCGTAGCTGGGGGCGAAGCACGTGCCCATCGCGGTCCCCTGCAATTGTAGATACAATTTCCCTGCAAACAAAAAAATATTGTTACGCAAGCAGAAGTTCGTGAATTCAATCAGCATATTGTTATGGCTTCGAAATTTGATCGGTCTATTGTCCAAAAAACTCCTCATTGCCAGTAAACCATCCTCATGCCTAATGGAAGTGTACAGACTGGCAATGTCTAATGTTATTAGGACCATGTCCTCTTCCCATTCGACACCCTGTATAATTCTAAGAAAGTCTTTCGTATCTTTAAGATACGAGCTAAGATCTTTGACAAATGGGGCAATGAAAGTGTCAATGTAACTAGAGGTTCTTTCTAACAAACTCTCTTTCGCAGACACTATCGGTCTACCAGGAGGCCAAATCTTGCTCTTGTGAACCTTCGGTAAATGATAAAATGTTGCAATTTGTGGATGTTCACATTTGAGATTTTCCCAGTCCTTTAAGTCCAATATTCCTTCATCTTTCCATTTTCCAATCATATCATGGAAGGTCTTGATACTCTCAGTGTATTTCTCTCTTTTGATCTCAATATAGTGCTCTTTCTTTTTCAATTGAGAGAGTGCCTCATCCTCATATTGGGCACGGTTCAGTATAACAATGTTCCCACCTTTGTCGCTAGGTTTGAAGACGATATTGTCATCTTCCCTTAAGTTCTGAATGGTGGCCCAATCCTCCTTGCTCAAATTCCTCCTTTTCCAATTGAATGGTTCAGACTGTAAACATTTCAATTCTTCAATAACTATTTCTTGAAAAGTGTCTATTCCATCATGGGGTGTTCGTGGGTTTATCTTCGATTTAATCGTCATCTCACTCTTACAACCTTCTTGGATTGGAAAAAAAAAAAAAAAAAAAAAAATATATATATATATATATATATATATAAATATATAAATATATATATATATATATATATATATATATATATATTCACTGAAAAAACCATAGGTTTCACACCAGTTATAGTTAGGAATTAGCATTGAAAAAAACCTATGAAATTCACTGAAAAAACCATAGGTTTCACACCAGTTATAGTTAGGAATTAGCATTTAAAAAACCTATTAAATTCACTGAAAAAACCATAGGTTTCACACCAGTTATAGTTAGCTGGAAGTTTTACTCGCATAAAACCATTGAAATTCCCACGTTATAGTTAGTTGGACTCACTATAACTTGCACGTGCAATGCACAGCTGATGACGTCACATATTACATCACTCATGACATGGTCAGTGACATCACTCATGACATCACTGATGACACCATCCAGTGAATGTGTGTCTTTCTGAAAAATAAATATTAGTGAGTAATGTTAAAATATTTAAATAAATGTATTAATGTTTCACTTTGTGTATAAGTGGCTGAATGGGTTGGTGAGTAGCTACATGTGTAGGTATATGGGTTATTAGATGTTTTTTTTTAATATCAATATGAGTGTCTATATGTTTGGTGGGGGTGTTACTTAGCACATAGATGCATGAATGACTGACTCTCTCTTTGTATGTGTTTTGAATACAGCATATGTCCAGGACTGTATGGGTGGATGAGTGTGTATATGTGTATGTTAGTGAGTGAATGACTGTCTCACTAGTGTCTTTATCAGTAACTACATATGTTTTAATCTAGTATATGTGAATATTGATGTATATAAGTGAGTATATGTGAGAGTGAGGGATTGTAAGAGTTCCTGTTTAAATAAGTATGTGTTTCTATAAGTGATTGTTTAAGAGAGTAAGTATGTGTAAGTTTCCTTAGAAGTAAAGTGGTAGTGTGTGTATAGCTGTATATGCAAATAAATGGATGTTTAATAGTTTATTTGCATGTGTGAGTATGTGTGAGAGTATCTTTTGGATGACTGTCGTTGTGTAACAGGATATATAGGTGTATCACTATATATGATGAGTGAGTATATGTATGAGTGACTACATAGAACTGTTGGTGGATGAGTGGATGTGTATATAGATGGTGGAATTACTGAATTGGTTGTTGTAACTGGTATGGGTATCTCCATTTAAAAAAAAAAATTAGTTTCTATTTTTGAATATGTGTTTCAAGGGTTACATTACAGTGAAAGGAGGTCTGTCACTTTGTCACAAGGATGGTGTCATCAGTGATGTCATGAGTGATGTCACTGACCATGTCATGAGTGATGTAATATGTGACGTCATCAGCAGTGCATTGCACGCGCAAGTTATAGTGAGTCCAACTAACTATAACGTGGGAATTTCAATGGTTTTATGCGAGTAAAACTTCCAGCTAACTATAACTGGTGTGAAACCTATGGTTTTTTCAGTGAATTTAATAGGTTTTTTAAATGCTAATTCCTAACTATAACTGGTGTGAAACCTATGTTTTTTTCCGTGAATTTCATAGGTTTTTTAAATGCTAATTCCTAACTATAACTGGTGTGAAACCTATGGTTTTTTCAGTGAATTTCAATGGTTTTTTAATGGCAAATCTCTATAGGTATAAAAAGTAAAAAAAATTATAATGAATTTTATATTGTATAATTATGTAATATTTTTTATTTTTTTTATTTTTTTTTTATTTTTTGCCCCGGAGCGCTCCCTGGGCGCGTACCGGTGAACGCACCGGTAAGCGCAATGTTGCGGCGTGCCCCGGGGCGCGTACCAGTGAGCGTCCCATTAGCGCTATTCTCATGAACGAAAACAACATCGTGACGTTTCGCGTAAACGCGTGATGCGTCATATGACGCACTGCGTAAGCGCACCCGGAAGCACGCGAGCGCATACGATCGCGCAATGTCCTGACGCGCGTCGGGTCATGTGACCTGAAAATAAAACTTTTTATTGGTTTATTTCACTTTCGGTTTCCTAATGATGTAAGGCCAGGTCATGTGACCTAAAAATAACACTTTTCATTGGTTCAGAACAGTTTTCTTTTCTAAATGATGAAAGACCCCACCTTTTTTCCTCATTCTACTTTTGTGCTTTGAGAGAGGTAGACCTGTAGTTATTTCATTAGAAAATGGCTACATTAGCTGCAGCTGCTGGAGCTTCTGGACCACCACCACCACCACCACCACCACCACAAGGACCACCACTACTTCACAGTGGTGGAGATGAAGAAGAGGAGGAAGATGAGGAGGAGGAGGAGAGGAGATTCGTCCGAGAAGACAATATTACATACAAACCTAAAGAGCACATCATCTGGCAGTTTTTTTCAATCCCCAAGGACAAGAAAAAAGTAAATGCGCCTAAGGCAACCTGCTTAATATGTCATCAGGTGCTGTCAAGGGGGAATCCCAACAAAAAATACTCCTTTGGCAACCACACGATGATCAGGCATATGCGACGCAGGCATCCAAATAACTATGCAAGGGCAGAGCTCAGGGAACTGGCCAAAAACCCTGTCCAATCTTCTGCCAGCACCTCCCAAACTAATGTTCTCACCCCATCGGGACCGGAAGTTAGGGAGATATGCTCCACCATACAACCAAAATTTTCCAATTTTAAAATGGTTTGTATTTTTTGTGGACAAACAATATGCTATGGAGAACAAAGCATCACACTTATTAACCGTGCTTGGGATAACCACAAGTGCCCAAGAAAACATTAATTTTTTCCGCCTTTTTTTTTGCTCCTGTTGAGCCCTTTAGAATTCCCTGTTTTTTGTTTCTCCCCTTAAAAAATACAAACAAAATATAAAACTGTTCAGAAAAGTAAAAAAAAGTAAAAAAATTTCAAAAAAACAATAAAAAAATATAAAACAACAAAAAGAATAAAAAAATGTTCTTTTTAGAACTACCTTTAATTTATAAAAATAAATCTATATTTTTGAATAATCTCTCTCAATCTTTTTTTTCAAGGGTACGCGTACCGGTACGTGCACCGGGGCGCGCACCGGGGCGCGCAACCCAAAAAAAAATAAAGAAATAGTGAGCATGAGGGAAGAACACAGAGACAGTAATGTTAATAGAAAAAGAGCTACAGGGAGCAACACAGAGGGATTGTTTATTACATAGTAAAAAACAGAGAAGATGTAATAGGGTGTAAGTCAGAAAAAGAAAATGAATAAGGGAGCGAAAGAAGGGAAGAGAGAAAAAGAAGACTAAAGTAGAGGTACTGGCAGAATGTGAGTGGGTATTGAAAATAAAAAGAAGGACAGTAAAGAATGGGGAATGAGGGGTAGTGACGGAACCGGAATAAATGAACAATGGTGAGGTAGGGTGAGAAAAGAGCAGTGAGTGTAAGTAAAGAGGAGTGAAAGAGGGTGGATAAAAGTGAATAAGGTTAAGACATGGGGAGTAACAGAGAGAAAAGAGAGAGAGAGTAAAGGAAGGAGTGACTGAAAGAGTCTGAGTGAAACAGGAAAGAAAGGTAATTAAGGCAGTGTGGGTGACTTATAGGGAGTCAGTGGGTGTAGATGGGGGTGTGGGTGTGTAAGGTGTGTGTGTGGGTGTGGGTGTGTGGGGTGTTTGGGTGTGGGTGGAGGTGTGGGTGTGTGAGATATGTGAGGGGCGTGTGTGGGTGTGAGGGTATGTGTGTGGAGTGTGTGTGTGTGTGTGGGATGTGTGAGTGTGTGTGTGAGGGTGTGTGTGTGTGTGTGAGTTGTATGTGTGGTGTGTGTCTGTGGTGTATGTCAGAGGTGTGTGTGTGTGTTGGGGGGAGGTGTGTGTGTAGGAGTGAAGTAAATGATTAAGGGAAAGAGAATGAGTGAGGGAGCAAAGGAAGGGAATAGAGTGTAAGGGAAGTGAAGAATGGGGACTGAAAAAAATTGAATGTAGGAGGGGAAATAGGGAAAGGGGAGTAAACATGGAGAATATGAATAAGTGAGGGAAGCAGAGTAAAGAAACAGGACTGAGGTAGGTTGAGAAAATAGTAGCGAGGTTAAAGCAAAGGGTGATGACAAACTACATTTTTTTAGTCACACTTACCATATAATAAATGTAACTTTAATTACATTTTTTTACTACATTTTGTATCTGTAAAGAGAGAAGAAAAAATAAGTTATAATTAGTAAAATATGTATTTAAAATTAAAGATACTAATGAAGAAGTTAAAAATCATAATAGTGTATTTAGAAATAAAGTAAGGTAGAAGGACAAAAAGAGGGAAAAAGAAATAGAAGAAGAGCAAATTACTAAGAGTAAGGCATATAGATTCACTGACAGAAAGGAAGAGAAGTAGAGAAAAATGAACTGAAGGTAAGAAAGATACTAAAAGAATATGAGTTAGCAAAAATAAATCAGGAAACAGGAGTAAGTAAAAAGATAATGACTGAGAGGGAAAGGAGTCTAATAAAGGATGCATTTAGAAGAATGAGGAATGGAAGATAACTGAGAGTAAGTGAAGGAGAGTCATAGAGTGAAGGGATGAAGGGAGAGAGGATAATATAGAAGGATTTAGGGAAAAGGAGTGAGGAAGTTAGTAGACAGAGAGACTAAGGGAAGGACTGAGTGAAGTGGAGTACAATGAGTGAGGAAAGAAAATGAGTAAGAGAGCAAAAGAAGGAAGGAGAGGAGAAGAGGACTAAAGCAGTGGTACTGAGAGAAAGTGATTCGGTGATGAAAGTAAAGAGAAGGACACTGAAACATAGGAAATGAGGGGTAGTAATGAAACCGGACTAAAAGAAATAGGTTGATGAACGATGAGAGAGGAGCAGTGAAGTTGTTGTAAGAGAAATGATAGAAGGTAGATAAACACAAGTGAATATAACACAAGGAGACTGAGGGACTGAGGACATAGAGGTAGTGAACGGAAAATAGAGAGAAGAGGTCAAAAGAAAGGAGGAACCAAAAATGAGCGAGGGAGAGTGGATGATTTATAGTGATAAAGTGCGACAATACTGGTGAGTGAGAAAAGAGGAATTACTAAAAGAGCAAAGGAGGAAAACACGGAAAAGGAAAGTAAAGCAGACAGACTGAAAGCTGAATAGTTATGCAATGGAGAGAGGGGATGCAGACAGTTGAAATGAGAATGAGGGGTTGTGAAAGAAGTGGACTAAAAGAACGGGGTTGAAAGAGAGTGAAAGAAAGACATTATAAGTGAGTAAAAAGAGCTGAAAGAGGGTGGAAAAAGGAAAGTGAGTGTGAGACAATGGGAATATATTTTAAATTACAGAATACAAACTATAGAATAACTTGTACAACATGTTACATAGTTTATTTTTGCTGTTCTCAGAATATATTGAATTTCACTTAAAAAAGTGAGTTCACACTACTCATCATATGACAGCGGGGAAAAAAAACACAATCTAAAAGATTGTGTTTTAAACAAAACCTTAGATACTGACAAATGACAAATGTACACTAATCTTTGATTCACTTACTTTACCTTTAGGCCAAATAGTATATAATGAAGGTCCTTTTCTCGTTGGAAAGTACTCTGCTGTTTACTAAAAAATCAATTTCATCGACTTTCTAGAAGAAAAGCTCCAAGAACATCTGAAATATTTTCATTATTTTCATATACTCCTTTTTTCAGTCATGACTCTTTACTCATTCCTTCACCATTCCTTAAGGCCAAATAGTGTCAGATGTATCAGTATATTTTCAAATTACTTAAAACAAACTCTAAAATTACCGTTTTTCCGACGTTCTGAAAGAAAGACTCAAACAACATTTTCACAATATTTGAATTTTCGTAATTTTATCTCTGACTCACTCATGTTCATCATTTCCTATAATACTCATATCACTTACTATGAGATCCACTTACAGTACCTATATGACAACTCAATTTTTTATATTATCTTGATCACTTTTACTCAGAATATAATTCTAAACAGCAAACTAACCTTTATTAACTGCTCCCGTCTTCATAGGCCAATTACCTTTACTTAATTTTTGGTTGTAAAAACACTAGATATGAATTTTTTAAGTCAAAAGGCAAACGTTGTTTTAAAGTCAAATGAGTGTCATTACAAAGGGTCCAACCTTTACAACTTTTTAAATAGCATGTGTAATGCCCTGATGTTGTTGAAGGACCGTCATGATAAATAATAGCTACAGTTGCAAACGTTCTTCCTGAAATTGATAACTGAGAAGCCACAACATTTTTAATAGAAGTTGTCAATTTTGTTCCATCAGGTCTACATCGTTGGAACATTAAAATGACATAGTGACCATAACTTTGTAGAAATAATGTGGACAGCATTGCACATTTACATTGGGTACACACCATATTGTGATCAGCTGCTTTAACGAGATTATTAAAAGGCACTGATTTGCAGTCTGGTAAACTCAAATATATAAATCTTTCAATGTCTATTCTAGTACTACTTGATGAAGTACAGTTATCACAGTCATGCTGCCATTGATAAGAAAGGTTAAAAAGATTTTTTATATCTACACCTTCATCTTCCAAAACATCAAACATATACATTAAAAATTCCTGACAATCCTGCTGAATTATCTGTGAAAATTGATTTTGACCAGAACATATGTCTAGAAGATTTCTAATTTCTGAAACACTTTCTATTTTTGCTCTATCACTGCTACATTTCTCAAACACAGAATTCAATAAACAGCAGAATGTTTGATCCCGATTTTCAACAATCTGTTCTTGTACATTTTGAAGAAAAAAAACAACATTAACCACTACATTAGCATAGCAGTTGACACCAGAACTGTTTTCAAACTGAAATCCAACAACATCTTCAACAGAATCCTTTTTCTTTCTCCTTACAATTACAGTTTCATCTACTTTTTGTCTTTTTGCTAGTACCTCACTGCAATTATTCTCATTTCTTCTTTTTCGGCCTACCACACGTTTTTCAAACACAGGATATTGAGGCAAATGTGGAGCATACTCTCTTCTTAACTATTGTATTCTTTAACACAATCTAGATCAGCACAAATCTTTGTTTCATCACACTCAATCAAGTACAATCCTGATAAAGTTCTGACTCGTGATAATGCCACATATGCCATACCCTCTTTAAACACAGAACTTCCAATGTTCACCAAAGCACTATCTACACTTAAACCTTGAGATTTATGAATCACTGCTTATGCCAAACAAACAGGAAACTGTTTTCGGCGAACATATAAGTCTTTCACAAGCAAAAATCTAGCTGAACAACGACAAATTTGTTCTATTTCGTCAATGCCATCAAATGTAATTTTTAAAATTTCAATTCCATCTCTATTTTTGTAATTCACAAAACCAACAACATGACCCATTGCTCCATTTACCAGACCTCTTTCAACATTTAAATTCCTTCTCAAAATGATACGACAATTTAAACACACATTCAGAGTCTTTTCAAAACCAGCAGTTTTAGATATAGTCTTCTCTAATGAATCCAATTTTGATTAATTTTCTGACAAAATAATTGTTGCTCCCATATGCTCTATTTTATCTATAGCTTCCAGTTTCACTATCTCTTCATTTTCTAACTTTAACATTTTGTTGTTGAACATGGAACATTCTTTCAGAGTTGGCATCAAACATATGCCAGATTTCTTCTCGTTAATTTTCTTAAAAATATTCTCTGGAAGAATCTTTTCATTTGGGTACAAATTTGAACTTAATCGTCCATGTAAAGCTTCTTTTCCATGCTGACTTATTTTTCCGATTCTTACATCTTGTAGAATATTTTTATAATCTTCATCCTTTGCCTGCCGCATATTTTGCAGTAGTTCTGCATATTTGAAATTTAACCATATATTAACGTTTCCAATGCTTCCTAGGCACTTCCTGGTATCTTCATGCGTGACCATTTTAAACACTGGGTGTCCTTTCACTGGAGTCAACTGCAGTAGATCTCCAAAAACAATAATGTGTTTTCCTCCGAATAACACATCATAATCTGTTCTAAGAATTTCTTGCATTCTCAAATGTACAAAAGCAAGCATTAGATTTGAGACCATACTTACTTCATCAATGATAAGAAGTTTCATTTTCTTCAGGACTCTGGTAACTTCGGAAAACGCATCTCCAGATAGCTTGTGGTATTGCAATTTGTTATCATGCTCCACTGGCAGCATCAGTAAACGATGTAAAGTAATCCCTTTAATATTATGTGCTGCCAGCCCAGTTGGAGCGGTAACAACACAAGACAGCGGTGATTCAGTCCTTTTCTGCAGATAAGTTGCAATTGCTTTAATCAGAAAACTTTTTCCAGTTCCCGCTTCTCCACTCACGTACAGTCGGGCAGGCTTAAATGATGTACATGAGCACTCTTTCTTCTCATGACTGAATCCATGTTCAACCTGTTCTGTGACTTCGTCATATATCTGTTTCTGCTCAAGGTTTAATTGTTTCACCAAATCTTCTAAATTAATTACATCCTCTTGAGCTTGCTCCATAGCTCTTTCCACCTCATCCATGGCAGTGGCAGCTTCATTTTAGATAATTGGTCCTCCTAGTGGATCCTGACTAAGCATGGGCGTAAAATCCGTTCCGCTCGCGGATTTTGCGGATTTTCGGCAAATTCGCAATCCGCGAACTCTCGCGAACTTGCCGAAAATTCGTAAAATCCGTGCGAAGCGGATTTTTTGCTTGGTCTTACTTGCCAACTAGAATACTATACAATTTCGCGGGAGTAAACACTTGCGAACACATAGATGCGGCGGGCAGCGACAATCTCGCAATTGCGAGATTGCAAAATTTGCAATTTCGCACAAGAAATCCACCAGCAGGCAGCATAAACCTTGAAAATTATGAGTTTTTATCAGAATAACTCCTCAGGTTGACATTTGCCTGCACTTTTTCTTTGCAAGGAGTCCATTTGGGGGGGGGGGGGGGGGGTGGGAGGAAGGAAGTGCCCCACAGTCTCCAACTTCCGGTTCATGTGCTGGTCACTTTGATTTGGATCTTGACCTGGAAGGGTTACTTTTTGTGGATGCTGCTGGATATTTGGATTTTTGCAAAACTGAAAGCACTCAGCAGGTGCAAAAGTTCAATCTTATCATTAGTAACCTTTCCCTGTAGTGCTTCCTGAGGGGCCCCTTCAGAGTTCATTTGCCTACTTGCAACTATTCTATGACCCTGCTCTGACCCTCACAGCAGGCTCAGAGAATAGCTACAAGTATACAACAAAGGTCCTGTTAAAAAAATTACACTGCAACAGAAAGCAATTACAGACAAAACTGAAAGCACTCAGCAGGTGCAAAAGTTCAATCTTATCATTAGTAACCATTCCCTGTAGTGCTTCCTGAGGGGCCCCTTCAGAGTTCAGTTGCCTACTTGCAACTATTCTATGACCCTGCTCTGACCCTCACAGCAGGCTCAGAGAATAGCTACAAGTAGGCCACAAAGGTCCTGTGAAAAAAAATTGCACTGCAACAGAAAGCAAATTACAGATAAGGAAGCAGGTGCCAGCCAGACTGGAAGTTTAAATTCAGTGACACATTAATCAACCCCAAATTAATTCATGTCAGTTGAAGCAGGGCAGGTGTGCTTGCTTTTTTCACCCCCATAATCTACAGTGATAAACCAACCAGAGGGTGGCAGTGATGTACCAGAGGGTGGCATGGGTGTACCAGAGGGTGGCAGTGGTGAAACAGAGGGTGCTGTGAACCTGTGATGATGAACCAGACGTAGAAACAACATAGTCGCGGCCGTTGCGAGCCGACAAGTAAGTTCGCAATTGCGAACTGGTACACAACCCTCGCGAACTGGCAGAAACCCTTGCAAACACAAAAAAAAAGAAATTCGCGAGAGTTCGCGGATTTTGCGGATTGCGAATCCGTAAATACGCAAGTTCGCGGATTGCCAATTCGCAAAATCCGCCCATGCTTAATCCTGACTCAATGAAGCAAACTCTGACTGTCTTGAGAACTGTCTCTCGCAATCTCTTCTGTACGCCATGGTTTAAAGAGTTGCAAAAGAGCCAAATAGTAAAATTCTCTTTTGTCTGGATTTTCACAACTCAATTTTTGATGATTAATCAAATTACCTTTTCTCTGTTTCACTAGACATCCTTCACATCCAATGACAGCATATATTCCATTATTGATATCTTCTCTGATGTTCCTCTTATAAATATAGCTTTGAAGAACTTCATAGAGACAAGCGTTCTTAAGGTGAGGACTTCTATTTGGATAGTATGTATCCAACATGTTTGTCTTCAAAATATCTGTACTTTCTGGATCTTTCTCAGCTAAATACTCTATCTCTTGTACAGATTTCAAAACTCGGTTTCGAGTTGCAGCAAGACCTAGACTTATCCAAATGATGGTTCTAGATTTGGCATAGAGACTTGCTGATGACAATCGATCAGAACATTCATATGCTCCAATTTCTCGATGCGACAACATCTTCAGACTGTAACTGTATAATTTCTTGCTTAGACTCTTTTCATGTGAAATGTCCTCCCACATTTCCTTCAGTTCTGTCTTTTCTTTTTTTGTGATGTAAGACGTCACATATCGAGCCACAGCAATAGAGTTGTCAGCAACTAATTGAATATCCATGTTAGCATTCCACATGGACAAAATCACTGGGTTGTAGTCGTTGATGTACTTGGACTCTTCGTTTCTTTTTAAATTGTATGTATTTTTGGGTGATTTCCTCGTCACAGTATGTTGTAGAGAAGACATCAAATTATTGACTCTTCCTTTAGAAATCACTGGTTGTGGAAAGCCGAAACAACATTTTGTGTAGAACTTGTCCTTGTTTCTGAATTTTCGACGACAGTACTTTCCACAACGATGGGATTGAAAGCGTAAAACTTGTTGCCTTAAACTGTTTTCTTCGGTAGTTTTCGGAACAGCACATGTTGAATACTCTTCAATGAAGCTCATCACTGTCTCAACCGAATCTGTTCCAAATTTGGGTGCATCTTTAATCCACAACAACATATGTATATGAGGAGCACCTCTCGCTTGATACTCCTTTCTCCAAAAGAAATCCAAAACCTCTCCAAGGGGAGGATTTTTTTTGTTGGTAATAAAAGACATCATAGCTTCAAATCTATGATTAAAATATCTGCATACATTCACTGGATCCAAAGAACACAGTTCTCCAGGTGTTTTGAATTCTATATTTTGTATATTTGCATTTGCCTCTCGTAGAAATTGAAGTAAGTCATCCCATGCATATTCGGCACACCTAAGACTGAGGAACCATGTAGGAGTTCCTAAGTTTCTTAGCATACATTTCAATTCCCCATGACGACGGTACCAATACTCGTTTGTACCATGCTGACATGCCATGAGATTGATTAAATGAGATTCCAAAATATTATCTTGCAGATTCACTTTTTCCATAAAGTCCCTCGCTGAAACATTTTGCAGATGTGCTCCACTTTTCAGTATATGGTTTACTGCATAAGAAAGCCCAGACAAGTCACTTTCATACAGCAGATGAAACAAATAAGGAATGCATTGACGAAACCTTGGATCTTCAGCATATAATCTTACAGTTCGATATTCAGATGCAGGAATTTGAAGTGGTCGATCGTCATATCGTCCACCTCGACCTGTTGGAAATAATGGGACTTCCTTTTGCTGCTTTCATTTGAAACAAGTCAATTGCATTCCCCATCACTTCTTTGGAATGCAAAGGATGAACAGTATAATGTTCATATATTTCTTCACTTCTAGACACATCAACTTTTTCAATTTGGCCGGCTGAACAATCACTATCTTCATCTGCAGCTGTTTCCTCTGCTTCAACACATACATGTTTGTAGTACTCATTGTTTTTGACCAAATACAACGTTGCCTTTTTGACTTTCCTAACATCCACTAAATCTTGCCAGATTTTCTTACTCTTTGTCGGAACCCCATTAACTAGAATAACCAGAGGTTCCTCTTCCACTTTCTCTACACCAATGGTATCAATATTTTTCTTGAAATCTAGAGGCAAATAAACAACTCTTCCCTTTAATCCTCTCTGTAAATCTGAAGGAGGCAATTTCCCTATCCTAGGCTCCATGCGAACAATAGCCTGAAAAGGATGGACACATTGTATCAAAATATACTCATATGTATTTAAATCCATCAATTCAGGAGGAATGTCTACCAACTCCAGATTATTATTATGAACAGCTCTAGCAGGCATTCTGTTTCGATTTAATTTATCATAACAATATTTACAAATGCGCTGATCAGAACTCAAATCAAAACAATTCTCCACCCACAAATAAGTTGCAAAATCCTTCCACTCATAATTATTTATCTTTTCACTTTTTACGTATAAATCAACTAATCTAGTTTGATGCTTATAATGAGTTCGTTCGTCGACAACACACACAACTAAAATTAGGCCTTTCACTTGATTTCACCTTAAACCTGGTAATTTCCTGGTCAAACTTTTCTGTACTTGAAATCTGTACATTGTTTTCCACATTACCTTGAATTTATGTCTCAATTTATACACTGTCCTCTTTTTCACCAAAATAACAAATCTCAATTTCTTCACAAATCTTCTTCACATCTAATTCAGTTCCATGCAAAAGAGCACTGTTTAATTGTTTAAGCTTAAGTGCTGGACTTTTTGCATAATACAACATTCTTACTAATTTCCTCATTTTGGTATGATGCACTGCTAACATCCTAAAATGATGAAAAACACTCTGACAGACTTTTCTAGAAAGACAAGCCTGTGAATGCCCTTGCAAACCTGTGTTTTCTCTCACTCTGCAAGGTTCTCAGTTTTGCAACAACTTCATTTTCTGCTTTAGACTTTTCTTACTATATGTTCGTAAGAAATTACAAAACAAATCAATTGATTCCTGTCGCACACTACAAATACTACTACACTTCCAAGTGTACACTGGACCCTTAGTACGTCTCCCTAAAACTTCATCAGTTAACACCTCTTCTGGTACTCTAGGCACAAGTTTCTCTTTTTCAATCGGACAACCGTCTTTCACCTCATATGCTCGACCACTGGTGTCAACTGCATGCATTAAATCATTCTCCTGGAAGTAACTCTCCTCATTAAAAAATGGCTCACAACTTGAACTGTGCATCCATTCTCCTGAAAAAACTTTACAAAAATTAGTCCGATTAATTACTCTTTTCCATCTACTGTTTGATTTGAAAACATCAATTGTCTTGTTAAGTGTCCTAATTCTATTGATTATTAAAATAAATAATTTTTTCTTAACTTCAAAAGCCTGATCAACAATCTTCTCTACACTTTTCTTTTTCTTATAAAAAGCAGCTCTCTGTTTACCTTTCCTAATGTTTTTTAACAAATTTAAAACCACCCTATTGCGAAACATTCGTTTACGAATGTCTCTAAACTGGTTCTGCCTTCTATTCCTATACATATTATTCTCTCCTGCTCCAGTTGTAAGATTTTTTGAGGGTCTCTCCTTCCTTTTCAAATGTATTCTCTTTTTCTACATGCTGTCCAACATTTTTTTTTGATCTACATATGTTCCGTAAGAAATACTTAGTTGTCTTACCAGGAGCTTTGTTCCTGTTTTTTGAAGTATTTGTTGTGGAAGAGTGCTGTAATTCCGTTGCTGTTTTTGTTTTTTTGCGGTTATCATGTTTTCTTCTCCTTTGCCTTGAGGGCATCTTTCCTTACTCTTGAAATCTTGATTTCAATCTGTGTTAAAGAAAAAAATAGCACATTATAGACCACTATTACCAAACAACAAAGCAATGACAAAAAGCAAACGGTCTATTCAGGGTTACAGATCAGGTGAGGATTCTCCAGGGGTGCAGAAGAGGTGAGGCCTGTATTGAAGAGTGTAGTGGAAACGAGCTCTGTCCACAGGTACAAAGAAGATGAGACCTGTGTCTAAGAGTGCAGTAGGGGATAGGCTTCATGAAGTCTAGTCCACTGCACTCTTACACACAGGCTTCACCACCTATGCTTCCCAGGAAAGGCCTCTCTCCCACTACAGTCTTGAACATAGGCCTTACCTCCTCTGTCCCTCTGGACATGCCTCACCTCATCTGCACAATCTACTTCCTAATCTGAAGTAACACAGGTGACATTATTGTGAAAGTATGAAATATATGTATTTAATCATGCAGACACTATTTATTCCTTCTCAAAAATCTAAAACTCATTCATTTACACCAAAATCGTTTTTTAAATAACATTTTAGACACACACTGCAGGTCCTATGTATAAGCATTCAGTGTCCATGAGTACAGTGGAGAGGACTGACCTCCTCTCACCCTTGGACAAGCCTTACCTCATCTGTGTCCTCTGGACAGGCCTCAATGTATTGAGTATAATTGATGGTAACTGGGTGCAGATGAGGTGACGCATGTCCAAGGGTGTAAATAAGCTGAGGCCTGTCTAAGGATACAGATTAGTTAAAGTCTATTCAGGGTTGCAGATGAGGTGAGGATTGTCTAGGGGTGCAGAAGAGGTGAGGCCTGTATTGAAGAGTGTAGTGGAAGAGAGGTCTGTCCACGGGTACAAAGAAGGTGAGACCTGTGTCTAGGAGTCCATGGGGGACAGGCTTCATAAAGCCTAGTCCACTGCACTCTTAGACACAGGCCTCACCACCTACGCTCTGCAGAAAAGGCCTCTCTCCCACTACAGTCTTGAACACAGGCCTCACCTCCTCTGTCCCTCTGGACATTCCTCACCTCATCTGCACAATCTACTTCCTAATCTCAGGTAACACAGGTCACATTATTGTGAAAGGATGAAATATATGTATTTAATCATGCAGACACTATTTATTACTTCTCAAAAATCTAAAACTCATTGATTTGCACCAACATCGTTTTTTAAATAACATTTTAGACACACACTGCAGGTCCTATGTACAAGCATTCAGTGTCCATGAGTACAGTGGAGAGGACTGACCTCCTCTGACCCTTGGACAAGCCTTACCTCATCTATGTCCTCTGGACAGGCCTCAATGTATTGAGTATAAATGATGGTAACTGGGTGCAGATGAGGTGACGCATGTCCAAGGGTGTAAATAAGCTGAGGCCTGTCTAAGGATACAGATTAGTTGAATTCTATTCATGGTTGCAGATAAGGTGAGGATTGTCTAGGGGTGCAGGAGAGGTGAGGTCTGTATTGAAGAGTGTAGTGAAAGAGAGGTCTGTCCACAGGTACAAAGAAGGTGAGACCTGTGTTTAAGAGTGCAGTGGGGGATAGGCTTCATAAAGTCTAGTCCACTGCACTCTTAAACACAGGCCTCACCACCTATACTCCCCAGGAAAGGCCTCTTTCCCACTACAGTCTTGAACACAGACCTCACCTCCTCTGTCCCTCTGGACATGCCTCACCCCAACTGCACAATCTACTTCCTAATCTGAGGTAACACAGGCGACATTATTGTGAAAGGTTGAAATATATTTATTTAATCATGCAGACACTATTTATTCCTTCTCAAAAATCTAAAAGTCATTAATTTTCCCCAAAATCGTTTTTGACATCACATTTAAGAAACACAGCACAGCACCTATGTACAAGCATTCCATGTCACTACTAAAACTTCACAATTTTACAAAATACATTTCCTCTATGCAACGAAACTCAATGTGCTTCCTACACTGAGTTAACACAGGTAACATCATTCTGAAAAGGTCAAATTTCTTTCTTTCAGCATGCAAACACTATTTATTCCATCTCAAAAATGTAAAAGCCATTCATTTTCCCCAAAATCGTTTTTGACTTCACATTTAAGAAACGCAGCACAGGTCCTATGTACAAGCATTCCATGTCATTACTGAAACCTCACTATTTTACAAAATACAATTCCTCTATGCAAACAAACTCAATGTGCTTCCTAAACTGAGTTAACACAGGTAACATAATTGTAAAGAGTCAAATTGACACCTGTGTCTAAGAGTGCAGTCAGGGATAGGCTTCATGAAGCCTTGTCCACCGCACTCTTAGACACAAGCCTCACCACCTATGCTCCCCAGGAAAGCCCTCTCTCCCACTACAGTCTTGAACAAAGGCCTGACCTCCTCTGTACCTCTGGACATGCCTCACCTCATCTGCACAATCTACTTCCTAATCTGAGGTAACACAGGTGACATCATTGTGAAAGGGGCAAATTTATTTCTTTAAGCATGTAGACACCCTTTATTACTTCTCAAAAATATAAAAGATTCATTTTCCACAAAATCGTTTTTGACATCACATTTAAAAAACACAGCACAGGTCCTATGTACAAGCATTCCATGTCACTACTGAAACTTCATAATTTTACAAAATACAATTCCTCTATGCAAACGAACTCAATGTGCTTCCTACACTGAGTTAACACACGTAACATCATTGTGAAAAGGTCAAATTTATTTCTTTAAGCATGCAGACACTATTTATTCCTACTCAAAAATGTAAAAGCCATTCATTTTCCCCAAAATCGTTTTTGACATCACATTTAAGAAACACAGCACAGGTCCTATGTACAAGCATTCAATTTCACTACTGAAATTCAACCATTTTTAAAAACAATGACACAAACCAACATCAAAGAAACTCAATGTGTTTCCTACTCTGAGTTAACACAGGTAACATCATTGTGAAAGGGTCACATTTTTTTCTTTAAGCATGCAGACACTCTTTATTGCTTCTCAAAAATGTAAAAGCCATTCATTTTCCCCAAAATCGTTGTTGACATCACATTTAAGAAACACAGCACAGGTCCTATGTACAAGCATTCCACGTCACTACTGAAACTTCACAATTTTACAAAATACAATTCCTCTATGCAAAGAAACTCAATGTGCTTCCTACGCTGAGTTAACACAGGTAATATCATTGTGAAAGGGTCACATTTATTTCTTTAAGCATGCACACATTATTTATTCCTTCTAAAAAATGTAAAAGCCATTCATTTTCCCCAAAATCGTTTTTGACATCACATTTAAGAAACACAGCACAGGTCCTATGTACAAGAATTCCATGTCACGACTAAAACTTCACAATTTTACAAAATACAATTACTCTATGCAGTAAAAAAAACTTTTTACCAAGCATTATCAAAAAGCATGACACAAAGCAACATTAAAAAACCACAATTTGCTTCCAAATCTTCTCCATAGAGTATACAAGTCTCTATGTATATTAAATGAATCATTACTCACCTTTACAAATGCTTTAGGAGATTGAGAACAGTGTCAGACACACCACCAATATTTCTTTAGCAGAGCAAAAGGTATGTACTCCAGGCACTGCAACCATGAATGGCACAGAGATCCTCTAATTCTACACACATATTGCACATGGTAACCAATCAAAACTCTTCCCTCTCTATTTTCAAACCAACACCCTTCCCCCCTACTCCTTTTCTACCTGTTACCATAGCAACTCCCTCCTCACTGAGCTCTCAGGGTTAAAAGTTTATTCTACAATGTTGCAAATGAACTAAGCAAGGATGTTTGACCTCTTAATACACCAGCTTATCCGCTGCAATCTTTCTTTAAATGACTTTTTCTTAACCATTCAAATTGCTTCTTTTACAGAACAGAACCATGCACCCTAACTTCCAGTTTTCAACTATCTGAATCCACCAATCATTGCTTGTGATTGAAGAGCACTGAAACTCCACAGTTTTGTTTTTGCAAACTCATACTGTTCCAACTGCCACTTCATTCCCACACTTCATCTGACTGCACCAGAACCTCCTCTTACCATGTATTCTGTCTGGATTATTGGACATAGCTACATCCACTGGGCTGAAAGGTATGCAGCTATCAGAAATTTTCACAACCTTGATTTACCAAATGTGCACATAAAATGGATTGGACAAAGAGGATTGAGATGTCATCAATTGATACCATTGGTGAAAACCTTTTTGCATCTGCCACACCCTAACCTCATAATTCTGCACTGTGGTGGAAATGACTTAGGCACTTTGACTGGGGTAGGTCTGGAAATGCTTTTAAAGGACACCTTTGAGCAATTGATGGCACTTTTTCCTCAAACTGCCTTGGTATATTCCAATATATGCCAAAGACAGAAATGGAAGTGGTCCAACCAATTTTGTCCACAATTTTAGAAAGCACGGAAACATGTGAATAAATCTGTTTCTGCTTATATGAGAGACTATGGAATGGGTTCAATATACAACAACAACTTGCGTTACAACATGCAAGATATATACAGAAGAGATGGTGTGCACTTCTCAGATGAGGGGAATAGAATATTCCTCCTGAATATAAGACTGTGCATTGGAACCTACTTGTAGGTACCTAAATCAGCCACAGAACCCAAAAGCTCTTTTCAGAACTACCCTACCTCTGATCACTCAAAATGATTATTTTACTCTAACTTTTTTCACTGTTTTTCACCAAAGTACGCTCCCCGGTACGCTTCCCGGTGAGCGTACCGGGCGCTCCCCCCGCGAAAATTTTAAAAAAATTGGGTTTTTTTCGGCCTATATGGGCCTCCTAAGCCCCCCTCAGAAAACCTAGGGGCCAGGGAGTGTCTACCATGCCCCCTTTTACCCATTCCCAACGTGGTTTGTCCTCCATCTTGTGTCTCAAATCTACCGAAACACAAGATGGAGGACTCCCGTTGCGCTGCCGGTACGCGTACCCGGGCGCGCACCGGGAAGCGCTCCCAAAAAATTGTAAAAGTTAATTTACATAAAAACCACTGGAGACACTTTCACCAAATATAGAATAGGCCCTACTACATACCAATCCCTACCATTTTCCAAAATTTGGTGGAATTCCATTGAGCCATTTCAGCTGTAGCATTGTCTAAATATCCTGAGGTAAATTACATGACAAAAACACATCTGAAGTGTTAGAATTTACAACCAATTAAAATGTTACTTTCATTTTCTACTTTTTTTCCGGACATTTGATTGGTTATGTACATGAATATAAATGAAAATTGAGAGGGAAACATGGCCATTTTGACTACAACTACCTGAGGTACATCTTGAAAGGATTTTCGCATTTTGTCTTCTTCACCTCTCTGTAAAGTAAGTTGATAATTTGTAAGGGGCACTTTAAGTTAATTTGTAAAAACGTTTTCTGATAGCTATTTACTGTTCCTCTGCTATAGTTATACATAGAGATAGGCTCCTCTGTTATATTTATGGATTGACTTAGGCTTCTCTGCTATAATTATGAATTTACCTACGCTTCTTCACAGGCACTTTTTTATATTTCTACTTCCTGCCTGTTACCATACACTGCCCAAAGTTAACTTCACTGTTAAAAAATCAAAACTACCTGTCTGAACTTAAACCCAACAGTGCCATATTTCTACTGATTTTTTTTTAATGCAAATTTCAGCACAAAAATGGAATGAGAACAGAACGTTTCCTTTGAAATTGTCCTAGAGATGAACAATGAGGAAATCATTAAACCCAATGACTTGGAATTCATGAATGAATCACGGGACCATGAACTTCTACAATGTGTAGAATCTGTGGATTTGTTAATTCAATATGAGGACGTTTCTGACAGTCAAATGTTGGAAGTTATGTTCACTGGTAAAAAATCAGAACTACCTGTCTGAACTTAAACCCAACAGTGCCCTAACTCTACTGATATAGTTATTTTTTATGCAATTTACAGCAACAAAATGGAAGGGGAGCAAGAAAACATCAATCTTTCCTTCGAGATTACATATGAGGAGATTCTTAATGAAGATTTTGTTGAAGAAGATGTTATGGATCAGTCTTTGGATCAACAATTTATTAAATGTTTACAAGATATAGAAACATGCATTTTTGAGGAGATTCCAGATGATCTAATGCTGGAAGTTTTATTGAACTATGAAAATTCTAACCAATAAATTTTTATTTAATAATTAAAAATTGTGTGAGACATTATTAATTTTTATATCTAATTCATGAAGTACTACCAAAATGATTGTTTATATTATAGTATAAAGTGAAACTTACAGTATACTGTGCAATGTTAAAACATCATCAGGGAGCAGGGTAGACTACCCATGATCCCCTAGGTATTCTCAGGGAGTACTTATAGGATTTATGTTTATATTATAGTATAAAGTGAAACTTACAGTATACTGTCCAATTTTAAAACATCATAAGGGAGCAGGGTAGACTACCCATGATCCCCTAGGTCTTCTCAAGGAGTACTTAAAGGATCTGTTTCTGCTTTTCTGACAGACTATGGTATGGATTCCATATACCACAATAACTTCTGTAACAACATGCAAGACATCTACAGAAAAAAAAGGTGTACATTGAATTTAAGACTCTGCATTGGTACCTACATGTTGGTACTTAAATCACCCACACAACACAACAACTCTATTCAGAGCTACCCTACCTCTAAGCACTTTAAATTATTATTTTACTGTTTCACTGAGTTTTCCCCATGTGTGGGGGGGGGGAGGTGTGTGTGGGGGATGGTGGGGTGTCTCTGTATGTATTGTATGTATGTATGTATTTTATTGCTTGTTAAGCGCAACTGTCACCCAAAGGGCATCCTGGCGCTGAGACCGATCCAGAACCATCTATTACATGAACTACACTACCCTTGGAAACAAATGGGTCTTTAAGTCCCCTTTAAAAGTGAGTAGATCAAGGCTACTCCTCAATGTCAGAGGCAGAGTGTTCCACAACTTGGCGGCCGTAAAACTAAAAGCACGTCCGCCCATCCTCACTCTATGTATCCTGGGGACCCTAACCAGGAACGCCGAGGAGGATCTCAGAGGTCTAGTGGCCTGATACCAAGAAAAGAGACTCTGAAGGGGTAGTGGTCCCAGTCCATGCAGGGCCCTGAAGACAAGGCACAAGGCCTTGAATGCAATTCTCTGCTGGACCGGAAGCCAGTGAAGATCGGCCAGAGCTGCCGATGAAGAAGAGGAACGCGGGCGAGACAAGGCTAATTTAGCGGCCATATTCTGAATCCTTTGGAGTTTAAGGACCAGGATCTTCGGGGCTCCCAGAAGTAGTGCGTTACAGTAGTCTAACCTACTGAGGATGGAACTACGCACTACCTCTGCTCTGGAGCCCCGGGGAAGAATTGGCAAGATTTTCCGAAGCGCACGAAGCAGGCCCATGCATGTCGCTACCGTCCTATTTACGGAAGCATCCAGCTGCAAGTTGGGTTCGAACAGAACTCCCAAATTGCGAGCCGATTCTGCCGCCTCCACCGAACCCGGGATAAAAGATGGCCAAAAGTCAACCGGTAGTGTACGAGAAATTCGGTCCGAGGAGCAGTAGAGTACCTCCGTTTTCGACCCATTGAACTGCAATGAATTAGCTCGCAGCCATGCTGCTGTTGCCAACATGCAGCGGTGAAAAGAGTCCCTTGAGATTGTCTCCGGTCCCTCAAAGGAAAAAAGCAACTGAGTGTCATCGGCATAATTGATGACTGATATGCCGAATGACTTTATCAGTGCTACCAAGGGACGGAGATATATGTTGAATAGGATTGGGCTAATCGCCGATCCATGAGGGACTCCTTGATTCACCTGCCGAGTGGCTGATCGAAAAGGTGGTAGTGCCACAGCTTGTTGCCTATTATCCAAATAGGAAGTTAGCCAATTCAAAGCCAGACCACTCACTCCCGCACTCCGAAGACGGCCTAATAGTACTTTATGGTTCACCGTGTCGAACGCGGCCGACATGTCAAGTAGCACTAAAAATGCAGACTTGCCTCTGTCGACCCGCGTTCGTAGCTCATCCAACACGGTGACCAAGGCAGTCTCGGTGCCGTGAGCCGGTCTGAAGCCAAATTGAACAGCATCCAGGCAGAGATTAGTTTCCAGGAAGTTGGATAAGGCCCTTGTCACCCATCTCTCAAGAATTTTTATCGCGAATGGTAATAGCGAAATCGGCCTATAATTGGCCGGGCAGAGAGGGTCCAAAGAAGCCTTTTTTAACAAAGGTGTTACAATTGCCATCTTCCAACTGTCCGGAACTGTTGCAGTTGTCAGTGATTGGCAGCAGATGGAGTGCAATGGGGGAAATAGCTCGTCTTGAAAAGCCTTCCAGATTTTATGAGGCATTGGATCAAGCGGCGACCCTGAGGATACGCCGTTGGCCAGAGTACAAAATTCCTCCAGCGAGGGAACTGGAAAACAGGACAGCTGAGACAAATCATTTCCAACATTTGCCCCCTCGGATCCCAAAGTATCAGAAGGCTCCGAAAAGGGGAATGTAGGCGACAAAGACTGTTCAGATCTAGTAAGTCCAGTCAAGATATTCCTGATTTTCTCCTCGAATGCAAGAGCCAAGGAATCGCACAGTTCCTGCGAGGACGGTATTGTAGGCGCCGTACAAGATGGGTCGGACAGACTCTTAACAAGCCTGAACAGGGTCTGTGATTTATTAGAGGCCTTCGCCAGAGTGTCTTCTAGGAACTTGGCCTTTGCACTTCTTAGCTGGGCCTTGTATTCATGCAGGGCCACTTTATATGCCGCCTTATCCTGTTCCCCGTACCCCCTCCTCCATGTACGCTCTGCTTGTTTGCAGCAAAGTTTATGCCGCCCTAGATCTTCACTAAACCAGGCATTTAAGCCTCGGGGCCTGTCTCTCACCTTACGTAAAGGGGTCAGTGCATCCAGAGAAGATGTGATATAACGACAGAGAGATGTATAACTCTTGTCCACATTCTCCTCCACTGTAAACATTCCCGGTAGCAGGGCGGGTCGGCTCGATTCCCTAAGGAGACGATTCCATTGTCGGTTCAGCTTCGTACCGCCCTGTCTGTGAAGTGTGTGTGTGTGTGTGTCTGGGGGGGGTGAGGTGTATAGGTGTGTGTAGGTGTGTGGGGTATGTGGGTGTGGGTGGGGGTGTAGGTGTGTAAGGTGTGTGTGTGGGTGTGGGTGTGTGGGGTGTTTGAGTGTAGGTGGAGGTGTGGGTGTGTGAGGTGTGTGTGGGAGGTGTGTGAGTGTGGGGGGTATGTGTGTAGGATGTGTGTGTATGTGTGGGATGTGTGGGTGTGTCTGTGAGGTGTGTGTGTGTGGGGGGGGAGGGAGGTGTGTGTGTGGGATGTGTGGGGTGTGTCTGTGAGGTATCTGTGTGTGCGTGTGTGTGTGTGTTGGGGGAGGGATGAGGTGTGTGTGTGGGTGTGTGGGGTGTGTGGGTGTGGGTGTGGATGTGTAAGGTGTCGGTGTGGGGGTGTGGGGTGTTTGGGTGTGGGTGGAGGTGTGCGTGTGTGAGGTATGTGTGGGGAGTGTGTGGCTGTGGGGGTGTGGGGTTGTGTGCGTGTGGGTGTGTATGGGACGTACTTGTAGGTACCTAAAACAGCCACAGAACCCAAAAGCTCTTTTCAGAGCTACCCTACCTCTAATCACTCAAAATGATTTTTTTACACAACTATTTTCACTATTTTTCCCCAAAGTACGCTCCCCGGTACGCTCTCCGGTGCGCGTACAGGGCGCTCCCCCCGCGAAAATCGAAAAAAATTTACATTATATTTTTCACCCGCGGGACCCTTTTATGGCCCCCACATCAAACCTAGGGGGTCAGGGGGGGTCTACCCTGCCCCCTTTTGGTTATTTCCCCCTTTGTTTTTGCCACCTCTTGTGTCTCGATCCTACCGAGACACAAGATGGCGGCCGCTCCGGACTGTTTGGAATGTTTACAGACACCTGAGAGCCAATCAGCTTTCCGTGCGCAAGTCGCGTGGCATGCCCGGAGCGCTCCCCGGTGCGCGTACCGGGGCGCGCTTATAGATATATATATTTTTTTTAACCTAAATTACTCAAAATCCACTGGAGCAAATATCTTGAGACATAGCAAAGGCACATCGGGCTACCAGTCCCTACAATTTTGCCAAGTTTGGTGGAAAACCATTCAGCCGTTCGGGCTAAAAGTGAGTCCTACCGCCCTATGGAAATTAACATGGGGAAAACACATTTTGGGACCCCCCTTTTATCTCGGCCCCCACTTGACGAATGCCCCCCAATCTTTCAGGGAAGGAGCGGAGAGGCGCGAGGCAAATTTGAGGAATATTTCAGGCAGATTCCTCAACCGGCGCCAAAGTTATTCCCAATAGAATGTTGCGATTTCCCTATGGAAAACAATCCTAACTATAACTACCTACTGGCGACCGCCAGTAGGTTATATATATATATATATATATATATATATATATATATATATATATATATATATATATATATATATATATATATATATATATATATATATATATATATATTACCTACTGGCGGTCGCCAGTAGGTAGTTATAGTTAGGACCTAGTTTCCATAGGAAATCCTCAACATTCTATTTGGATTAACTTTGGCCGTGGTGGATGAATCTTTGCGAATTTCTCAAAGAAGATGGCTCGGTCCGCTGCGCTCCTTCCCTGAAAGTTTGGGGGGGATTGGTGAAGTGGGGGCTGAGATAAAAGGGGGTCCCAAAACGTGTTTTCTCCATGGTATTTTCCATAGGACGTTTAGACACGGCTACAGGTCGAACGGCTGAATGGATTTATAAGAAATTTGGGAAAACTGTAGAGTCCGGCTCGCAGATTACGCTTTTTTGGAATGGTGTAAATCTGTTCAGCAGTTGCTGAGAAAATTAAACTTAAAGTCAATTATATATCTATAAGCGCGCACGGGTGCGCGCACTCAAGCGGCTGCGCGCGAGCGTAATTTTTTTTTGCTGCGTGACGTCTGTTAACGTTCGATTCGAAGGAAATCAGGAAGTGTTGATTGCCATTTTGTCACTGCGAGTAAATATATTGTCATTTCAAAGCGTTGGAACATGGAAAGGGGAGAAGGTAGAGATTGTTTTGCTGCGTAGGTTCTCTCAGGGTGTGCAGTAAGGACCTTAAACGCGAAAATATATATATATATTTTTTTTTTTAAGTTGCAGGGTGCACGCACCCGGGCGCGCACACCTATTTACAAGAGTGTGAAAATGGAGATAAATCAGAAGTTTGAGTGCTTTGATATAAGGTGGCTCTGAAAAGAGCCCTTGTGTTAATTGAGTTTTTTCTGCATTTATAAGTAAGTACCGATGCAGAGTCTGATGTTGCAGAGGAAGATTATGTTTCCCTCATCCGTGAAATGAACACCATCTGTCCTATAGATGTCTTGCATGTGGTAACGCAAGTTGTTGTGGTAAATAGAACCCATGCTATAATCTCTGAGGAAAGCAGAAACAGATTTATTAACATGTCTCCTTGCTTTCTCAATTTGTGCACAATGTTGATTGGACCAATTCCATTTCTGTCTTTGGCATATATTGGAATATACCAAGGCAGTTCGAGGAAAAAGTGTCATCAATTGTCGAAAGGTGTCTTTTAGAAGCATTTCCAGACCTACCTCAATCAATGTGCCAAGCTCGTTCCCACCACAGTGCACAATTATAAGGCCTGGTTCTGGGAGATGCATAAAAGTTTTCACCAATGGTATTAATTGGTGACATCTTAATCCTCTTTGCCCAATCCACGTTATCTGCACATTTGGTAAATCAAGGTTGGAAATTCCTCTGCTTGCTGCATATTTTCCACTCCAGTGAATATAGCTGTGTCCTAAAAGCCAAACCTTCATTTTCAAGGCAGATGCACTCGTACTGCGATGGGTTCTGGAAGTGGAATGGCAGTTAGAAGCTGAAAGTCAGGATAAAAAAATGGATGAAGCTTGGTGTGGTTGAAAAACGAAAAATGATTGGTTGATTCTAATACGTGAAGATTGAAGACTACGTTGCATGTTAATGTTATGTAAAAGAAAAAGTAGTATTGGGTGTGAAAAAAATGACATGTAACAGAGCTGTGGATAGGCAGGTGTTTCTGGAGGGAAAACAGTGTTGTTAGTTTGCTGTAGAACGTTGAGATATGAACTTTTGACCTGTGCCTTCAGCCAGGTGCAGAATGAGGTGTTACCATGGAAACAGCCAGAGATGGCAGTGGGTGATGGGTGACTTTTATGTGACATTGAGAATATTGTGAGGGACAACCAACTGAAATGTAAATTTGAATACAAAATTTTGCGGGAGGAAATATGATTGGCTGAAGAGACATATATGAGTCTGTATTGACTGTATATCTGTGCCATTGAATTTTGGTTGCAGTGATAGCAGCATAATTGAGATTCCGTCAAACGAATATCTATTTTGTGACTGTCACTGTTGTACATCATACAAAGCATTGGTAAAGGTAAGTCTGTAACTGTTTGTTTTGTCATGTACCGTAAAATATGGTTTACTCACAAACAATGATTGATTTTCCTCATAGTTTGAAACTAAACTCATTTTTGGCTGTCATAATGTGTTGTATTTCTAAAACTATTTTTAATTTAAATGTGATATATGAAGTATAAAATATGTTTAATATAAAGAGTAATTATTTGTGTGATTTTGAAGCCTTTATATATAATGAGAGAAGTTGTTTATGAAGTGAAAAAATGATATTAGGAGAGAGACAGATAATGCAGATAGAGAGAGAAATGGTATATTACATGTGATATCGTCTTCAAAAAGTGGTAATGCTTAATGAATTCTTAAACTTTCTGACAGACGACAAAATTACATTGTAGTTTGTGGCTGCGGCTTGTACTGGTGGGGTGAGAGGGGGAGGTGGTCGAGTAAAATAAAATGAAAAGTTCTGACCATGAGGTTGTACACAGATTTGTGCACTAAATGTGTTCGTAAATTGAGGTACCAAACGGAGTATAAAAATATCTCTCTCACTCCTGCTGTTTGACTGCATCTTTATCTCTCTTCTGTTTTCCGTCTCCGTTGCCCTGTGTTATCTTATTGTGTGTGTGTCTGTCTGTGTCTGCCTTCAGTCCGGGCTGAGGAACTTTGCTGTGGAGGCACACACAGATAGTCGCATCAAAGTAGTTGGAACGTTTTCAAAAAACTATTTATATAATTGAAATGCTTTTTTGAAGCGCTAGTGAATGTTTTCTTTCAGAATTACCGCTCGGTTGTTTCCATAGAGCAGAGGGTATGTTGTATTTCACTACTTAGTGCCTCTGCATCTGCACTCTGTTCTCTGGTGGCTGGCGGAGAAGTGTTTGTTATTGTGGAGATTAAAGCGTGATATGGAGTGAAATACGACATAGCGTCTGGTCTGTAGAAGCGTGGGAGCAGTGATTAACACTGAGTGAAGCAGAACTGCGACGGTGCTTGAGAAGAGTAATAAATTATTTTTTTACAGAGGTACAACTGTCTGCATGGTGCGCGACCTACTAAGAAAGGGTTCACAGGCTGTTATAGGCCTGTGGATTCTAGTATGAGTAAATCAGGTTGACAAAAGAAAATATTAAGTTAGTACAGCTGAAGTTAAGTGGAACACATGAATACTGTTTCAGTATACAATCATTTTAGTTGAGATTATGGATTAAAAGAGAGAACGTGTATATTTGAAATGTTTATTCAGAAATGCACTGTTTTCAAGGCAAGTTTCTAATCTAATACGAGTAGAGACATTGCAAAAAACTAAGTAATCGGTATAGTCAGTAGTACATAGAATACAAACGGTATAGTTGATGAAAAATGAATATGGTTTTGCAAAATTAATTATACACTCTTATGAGGAAGTATATTATATTTTAATAAATGGAAGAAGGTCTCTGGCCTTTCAGTTTAGGAACGATATATAAAAATGCTAGTGGTTAGACATTATGTCTTTATCAATCAGCTCTCTGCATGCGAAGCACTATCACGTTTCTGTTATGCTATTGTGTAAGGGAAAAAAACGCGCCAAAACCGACAAAATGGCGAGAGGTGCATGTATGAAAGCCCTGTAAAACTAACACAGTGAAATTTAGAAGATTTCACTGAGTCAGCTTTATAGCATTGCTGAATCAAATCCTTACGCCTGTTTGAAACAGGCATAAGGAGTGATGCACCATGCAATGTGTGGCTTGCTCCTGTGCATTGCAGTAGACATGTTGCACTTGCGACGTGATTCCTGCAATGCGCTGCTTTTGTGGCACAGATGCGTGACGCATCTGTGCTGTTTTTACTCAATGGTGCTCCACATTGTAAATGCGGCACATCATGGGTGGCAGAGCAGTGGTGCACATTAACTGGTGCATCTCTGGGGATGCGCCAGTTAACATAAATCTGCCTCTTTACATTTAAGTATGAGCAGGGGACACAGAGTCGGTGAGGCTTATCCAAGGTTAAGAAGAGATGAGTCCTGTTCACTGAAAACTTGGACATAGGCCTCACCTCCTCAGCATCGCTGGACATGGCTAAATAATAGCTGCAAAATGTTACTCTTGTTAAACAATTTTACTATTATAGTCTCTGAGATTTGTCTCTTACTCTGCAACATCTCATTGTTGTTCTCCTTCTTTAAAGATAACGACAACATCAACCATGAGTGATAATGAGCAATCCGTTGATGTCGATCTTATCGTTGAACTTGTCATTGAAACGTCAGTGGAAGTAGATCCCTTAGATGATTTAAATCCTGAGGATGATGAAGAACATGATGAGGATGCCGATTTGTCAGATTTGTATGACATAGGGTGGGAAGCTGACCTGCTTGAGCCTATGGAACTATAAACATTTATTTTTAAAATGTACTGGAAATAAAAAGTAAAAATGTAAACCGTTTCATTTAAAATTTTTGACAATGATGAGAGTAAAAAAAGGTTAACCTGATGTTTTAAAGTTATTCACAGGCTTCTTTAGAGGAAGTATTCTATATGATTGTAGCGTGGATGTTTGACTTTTTTATAGGTAATAGAATGCATTTTGTATGCTGTAGCAGGAGGAGTACTACATACTTGAATATTCTTCAGTGCTTATTTTCATTTCGTAAGTGGTATTGAGACCGACACAGAACTTCAATGGATCGGAGGGGCTGTTCCTGTGCATCTGGAGGACTGCCAAGCCGTTGCAGCAGTGGGAGTGAGGCCTCTCACAGGGGCGTAGCGCAGCTCCTTTTGATGTTCACAATTGTAGATAACAGGGTAGAGATGTCTGTGGAATTTATAGATGGTTAGTCACACTAGAGTGTGGGCGGCGCCCCTAGCACTTCATTACGGCACACAGGGGAGCCGCGTTGCACAGTTTGAGAATCAGAGACTTAGGAGATAAACCTTCATAATAGGAAGGCTTCTAAGTGATAAAAATCGCCGGTGCTCGGCGTTAAAAATATTACTGCTATCGGTGGAATTTTCCACGGTGTTAGTGCTTCTACAGCAATGGGAACACATATCTGATAGAAAATCCTGTAACAATCTCAGTATTTCACATTATCGCGTGAAAAGAAAGTCTTCCGAAAGATGTTGAACGTTGTTCTCTTTTGAGAGTACAAAAGATAGTGAGGGAAGTGGGTTGAGTCCTCCGTGTAAATTGCAGAATAGAAACTACTAAGAACCAATTGGAAGTGTGGTTTTCGAGTCACATGACTTCACATGCGCGTCTCAGGACGTGTACGCGGTGACAGTATCTGGTCACGTACGCCATTTGGAAGTAGCGGTCTAATTCAGCGAAGTTTCAAAACGTGAAAAGGAGTAAATCCAAACACATCCGGATTTAATATATCTTCTGAGCTCGATTCAAGCATACAATTGTTAAAGTATAAAACATTTTATATATTTTTTTTAAATAGCAAGGTGTGTACATTCGGTCACACACGAAAGTTTAAAAAGACATTCGGCTCCATTTAATGTAAATTTTCATAATACTAAAAAAGAAGCCTAGGTTTAGTGTCTTTGACGTAGTATAAGTTCTTTGATGGGTCTATGAAGAAATTTAATAAGTTGCAAAGTTTTCACGAAATATATATATGCGGGTGCGCGCACACGGTCGCGCACGAACGAAAGCCAAAAAAGCGGAGATAAACCCCCTTTATAATATGCTCCTGGAGCTCTTTTTGGTAGAATGAGTTAGTTCTGAAAATAATTTTTTTTTTTTTTAAAACAAGTGTTATGTTGTTTTTGATTTTTTAAACTTGCAACATTTTCATGTGTGAGACAGGATCAAAATGAAATGAAGAAATTTATCTTTTCTTGGGGCATTTATGACTCTCAATTTTTAGTTTAGTAAGAATGAGGCTCTGCTCTCCGTACAGAAGAATTTCTCCACATTCGTTGCATTTCATGTGCACCTTTGCAAGATATGGTCTAAAGTCCATCACAGCACTCGATGGAGATACAGGTCGTCCACCAGAATATGTGCTGGCCACCTCTGATGGTAATAGCGTGGACAGGGCTCTTGTCGATGCCTTTGCAAATTCCACAGGGTGCACCTGTTTGACATGCCGCACCATGGTATGTATGGAAAAGGAATATTTTTTTCTTGGATTTCCTCTTGAGAGAACCGAATTGCATATCGTGCAGGTAACTTTTGGCGCATTCACTTTCTTTTGTTCTTCAGGATAAGTGAAAAATTGCCAAATAAAAGATTCCTTTTTTCTTTTTAAAGGTAGTCGGTCATTTCCTTCAGATTCGGATGATGAATGCGGGGCGGTAGCCATTTCAGCAAAGTCTTCCGAAAGATGTTGAACGTTGTTCTCTTTTGAGAGTACAAAAGATAGTGAGGGAAGTGGGTGGAGTCCTCCGTGTAAATTGCAGAATAGAAACTACTAAGAACCAATTGGAAGTGTTGTTTTCGAGTCACATGACTTCACATGCGCGTCTCGGGACGTGTAGGCGGTGACAGTATCTGGTCACGTACGCCATTTGGAAGTAGCGGTCTAATTCAGCTAAGTTTCAAAACGTGTAAAGGAGTAAATCCAAACACATCCGGATTTAATATATCTTCTGAGCTCAATTCAAGCATACAATTGTTAAAGTATAAAACCTTTTATATTTTTTTTTTTAAATACCAAGGTGTGTACATTCGGTCACGCACGAAAGTTTAAAAAGACATTCGACTCCATTTAATGTAAATTCTCATAATAATAAAAAAGAAGCCTAGGTTTAGTGTCTTTGACGTAGTATAAGTTCTTTGATGGGTCTATGAAGAAATTGTATAAGTTCAGATTGCAAAGTTTTCACGAAATATATAGGCGGGTGCGCGCAGTTGGTCGCGCACGAAAGCCTGGAAATGCGCTATCCATTTTATTGAGAACTGTTGCCGAGAGTGCGCACACCGGGTCGTGCACGAAAGTTTAGAAAGGCAATTTTTATTTATAGGCAAATTTTAATGCGTTGAAAAAAAGGCAAGGTACAGACTTTCTAATTCTGTATCGCTTTACAAGGAGTCTCTATGCAACTTGAACAGTGAAGAAAACGGCTTGTTTCCGAAAAAAATATTGCCAGAACTTTATTGACAAAAGTATAGGTTGTATACACGAGATATTTCTGAATTAGCATTTTAAAAACCAATTAAATTCACTGAAAAAACCATAGGTTTTACACACGTTATAGTTAGGAAGTAGCATTTACAAAACCTATGAAATTCACTGAAAAAACCATAGGTTTGACACCAGTTGTAGTTAGCTGGAAATTTTAGTGATATAAAACCAATGAAATTCCACGTTATAGTTAGTTGGACTCACTATAACTTGCGCGTGTAATGCACTGCTGATGACGTCACATATTACATCACTCATGACATGGTCAGTGACATCACTCATGACATCACTGATGACACCATCCAGTGAATGTGTGTCTTTCTGAAAAATAAATATTAGTGAGTAATGTTTAAATATTTAAACATATGTATTAATGTTTCACTTTGTGTATAAGTGGCTGAATGGGTTGGTGAGTAGCTACATGTGTAGGTATATGGGTCATTAGATGTTTTTTTTAATACCAATATGAGTGTCTATATGTTTGGTGGGGGTGTTACTTAGCACATAGATACATGAATGACTGACTCTCTGTTTGTATGTGTTTTGAATACAGCATATGTGCAGGACTGTATGGGTGGATGAGTGTGTATATGTGTATGTTAGTGAGTGAATCACTGTCTCACTAGTGTCTTTATCAGTAACTACATATGTTTTAATCTAGTATATGTGAATATTGATTTATATAAGTGAGTATATGTGAGAGTGAGGGATTGCAAGATTTCCTGTTTAAATAAGTATGTGTTTCTATAAGTGATTGTTTAAGAGAGTAAGTATGTGTAAGTTTCCTTAGAAGTAAAGTGGTAGTGTGTGTATAGCTGTATATGCAAATAAATGGATGTTGAATAGTTAATTTGCATGTGTGAGTATGTGTGTGAGTAACTTTTGGATGACTGTCGGTGTGTAACAGGATGTATAGGTGTATCACTACATATGATGAGTCAGTATATGTATGAGTGACTATATTGAACTGTTGGTGAATGAGTGCATGTGTATATAGATGGTGGAATTATTGAATTGGTTGTTGTAAGTGGTATGGCTATCTCCATTTTTTTGTAAATTTTAGTTTCTATTTTTGAATATTTGTTTCAAGGGTTACATTACAGTGAAAGGAGGTCTGTCACTCTGTCACAAGGATGGTGTCATCAGTGATGTCATGAGTGATGTCACTGACCATGTCATGAGTGATGTAATATGTGACGTCATCAGCAGTGCATTACACGCGCAAGTTATAGTGAGTCCAACTAACTATAACGTGGAATTTCATTGGTTTTATATCACTAAAATTTCCAGCTAACTACAACTGGTGTCAAACCTATGTTTTTTTCAGTGAATTTCATAGGTTTTGTAAATGCTACTTCCTAACTATAACGTGTGTAAAACCTATGGTTTTTTCAGTGAATATATATATTACCTACTGGCGGTCGCCAGTAGGTATATATAGTTAGGATTTTTTCTCTATGGGATTTTTGAAAATTCTATGTCTAATAACTTTGCCGTTTGTGGACGGAATTGGCTGCAATTTTCAGGAAAATGGCACATTTTGTTTCTGAGCAGCCTTTGAAAATTTGGGGGGGGTTCGTCAAGGGGGGGCCGAGAAAAAAGGGGGGTCCCAAAACACGTTTTTCCCATGTTAATTTCCATAGGGCGGTTGGCCTCACTTTTAGCCCGAACGGCTGAATGGATTTGCACGAAACTTGGCAAAATTGTAGGGACTGGTAGCCCGATGTGCCTTTTGTAGGTCTCAATATATGTGCTCCAGTGGATTTTGAGAAATTAACGTTTAAAAAAAGATATATATCTGTAAGCGCGGACCGGGCAGCGGCCTAGGACGCGTACTTTTCGCGCAACGGAGCTTTGTGAAGCGAAGCTGATTGGTTCTCCGGCGTCTGTCAACATTCCAAACAGTCCGTAGTGGCCGCAAACAGTCCGTAGTGGCCGCCATCTTGTCTCTCGGTAGGATCGAGAGACAAGAGGAGGCCAAAGCGAAGGGGCAAATGACCATAAGGGGGAATAGTAGATCCTCGCTGACCCCCTAGGTTTGATGTGGAGGTTTTAAAAGGGCCCCGCGGGGCAAAAAAAAAAAATTATAATAATAATCTTACGGCTGAATGGATTTGCACGAAACTTGGCAAAATTGTAGGGACTGGTAGCCCGATGTGCCTTTGCTAGGTCTCAATATATGTGCTTCAGTGGATTTTGAGAAATTAACGTTCAAAAAAAGATATATATCTGTAACAGCGCACCGCTTCGCGTACTTTTCGCGTTACGGAGCTTTGCGAAGCGAAGCTGATTGGCTCTCCGGTGTCTGTAAACATTCCAAACAGTCCGTAGCGGCCGCCATCTTGTCTCTCGGTAGGATCGAGAGACAAGAGGAGGCCAAAGCGAAGGGGCAAATGACCATAAGGGGGCATAGTAGATCCTCGCTGATCCCCTAGGTTTGATGTGGAGGTTTTAAAAGGGCCCCGCGGGGCAAAAAAAATAAATAATAATAATAATCGAACGGCTGAATGGATTTGCACGAAACTTGGTAAAATATTAGGGACTGGTAGCCCGATGTGCCTTTGCTAGGTCTCAATATATGTGCTTCAGTGCATTTTGAGAAATTAACGTTCAAAAACAAGATATATATCTGTAAGAGCGCTCCGCTTCGCGGAGATAAAATTATATCTGTATTACCTAGCTGTTGCTAACACCAGTTAGCGACGGCTAGTAGGAGATAGCGACCATCTTGGGCCCCACTTTGCATGTGAGTGATATTTATCACTAATGACATGCAAAGTGGGCATGCCAAGATGTTAGCGACTGGAAACAGTCGCTAACATCGCTATCTCCTATTATCAACTTTTGGAAATATTCGAGATAAGCGCGAATATCTCCAAAAAGTAACAGCTGCCCTGAGCAGTTCTTAGCCATGTTATCCTATGGGAGGTGGATAACATGGCTAAGAGGATTAGCTCGGTAATGCATGAATATCGCTGAGTTTTCAGCGATATTAATGCATTGCGGTCGGTTTTTATCGTATTTGCGATAAACTTTGATAATAGCAAGGTTTATCTGCGATAATTTCTGACGGTAAAAAAATCTTTGCAATGCATCGTTAGGGATAAATATCGCTTAACTTTGGTAATATGCCCCAACGTCTGTTAACGTTCGATTCGAAGGAAATCAGGAAGTGTTGAAAAACATTGTCTGCGCCATCTTGTCTTTTTTCAAATGCCACACTTTTGTCGTGCACGGCAGCCATTTTAGATGCCTTGACCAGACCCACTCTGTGCACGCTGTCGATCCTTAGCATGGCTCCCCACCCTCGCAAGCATCTCCCCCAGGCAGTGGTCACCCCCGCTCTCTGTCTTATGCATGGGTAATAAACCTCCCCCCATCTGCGCTGCTCTTTCCTGAGAATCACACCCTGTGCCCGCCCGACACCTCCCTTTCGCCCTATTCACTACTGCACCCTCTGACACTCCTTTTCCTCTGTGTCCGATTGTCCAGGCTGGTCCTAGGGTATCAGCTAGTCCTGCAGATGTAGTTTATGGCCACAGCTGTAAAGATTCACCCCTCTTCAAAGGAGTTATAGTAGATCAAGGCCCACACTCGATGAGATCCGTCACAGCAGAAGCGTTGCTATTATCTGAAAACCATCCTGTATTGTGATTGGGGAGGGGACCGAGCGTGAAGCGGAAGATTCCAGGGATGACTCTTTGTACATCAAAGTTTTTACAATTATGTGTCACATTAAAAATATATAGCACTCCGACAAAGTAGTAAGATTATAAAACTTTAATAATTTATAAATATATACAAGAAAACAAAAATAGTAATAACATATAAACATTTTTAGGGAAAAACAACGAAGTAGCGGTCGGCTGTGCGAATAGTCCCAACGCAGCACAACGTCCAGATTTCCGGCGTGGGGCGGGTCATCAGTAGCAAACTGTTGTGCGAATAGTTCCAAGGCAGCAGAACGCGCTGAAATCTAGATGACACGAAAGTGATGTCTAGTAAGTTGCCACCCAGCAAATAACGGCGTGGGGCGTCGCGGGGGGTGGGTCTTCAGTAGCAAACTGTTGTGCGAATAGTTCCAAGGCAGCAGAACGATGGCACCAAGGTGATGTCCAGTAAGTTGCCGCACTGGTTTTGGTATCCTACAATGCTGCTCCGAAAAAATGGCGTGGGGCGCCCCGGGGGAGGCGGCGTGAACGGGCCTCTCCAGGTGGAGTGTCATCTGTTGTAGTGGGGCGCCCCTTTACCGTTTCATTTGCCATTCCGTCCGTTTTTGGTCCACTGTGTCAAAAGCCGCAATTCAGCTGAGTTGCGCCCACTCTTGCGGTGCAGCGATAGGCGGCTGTCACAGGACTCTCAAAATGGCGGCAGGCTCTTTCCTTTTTGGGCCTGGTCCACTGAAATGGCCCTGGGACACCTTGGAAATCGGACGCTTGTCTGCTAGGTCTTGGACCCCATTCTCGAAAGCGTCCCCTCCGCCTTGAGAATTCATCAAAAGTTTTGGGGGCCCCGACTCCTGCAGGCTTCTGGTGGGGAGCGGCTGCCATGATTGCTCGCGGAATGACTACGACGGAGCTACGAGATGGTGGTGCTCTCATGCTGACGCCAGCTTCAGTCTGAAACATCCAGAAACAAGGTGGGGCTTTCATCGTTTGGAAAAAAAAAAAGTTTTCATCCAATGAAAAGTGTTGTTTTTAGGTCATATGATCAAGCCTTCCATCATTAGGAAACCAAAAGTAAAATGAACCAATGAAAAGTTTTATAAACAAGTCACATGACCTGTTATGCGGCATAGGGTATAAAATGCGGAGAAAATACGTTGGCACGTGAGGCGGCGTCAGTAGCGGACCGATGTGCGAATAGGCCGAAGGCAACACAGCGCGCCAAGATCCGGATGGCACCGAGGTGGTGTCCAGCAAGTTGCAGCACTGGTGTGGCCATCCTACAATGTTGAAAGTCGGCGTGGGGCGCCCCGTTGGCCTGTGAGTTTGCGTCAGTAGCGGACCGATGTGCGAATAGGCCGAAGGCAGCACAACGCGCCAAGATCCGGATGGCACCGAGGTGGTGTCTAGTAAGTTGCCGCACTGGTGTGGCCATCCTACAATGCTGAAAGTCGGCGTGGGGCGCCCTGTTGGCCTGTGAGATGGTGTCAGTAGCGGACTGATGTGCGAATGGGGCCAAAGGCAGCGCAACAATATTTTCTGACTGACACCACAAGGCGCTGAGATGCCAAGATCCGGATGGCACCGAGGTGATGTCTAAGTTGCGGACTGATGTGCGAATGGGGCCAAAGGTAGCGTAACAATATTTTCTGTATGGAAGATACCACTAGGCGTTGAGATGCCAAGATTCGGATGGCACCGAGGTGATGTCTAGCAAGTTGCTGCACTGGTGTGGTCATCCTACAATGCTGAAACTCGGCGTGGGGCGCCCTATTAGCCTGTGAGATGGCCTCAGTAGCGGACCGATGTGCGAATAGGCCGAAGGCAGCACAACGCGCCAAGATCCGGATGTCACAGTGGTGGTTTCATAGTTGAGAGGCACTTCATCTGCAGTGGGGCGCCGAGATCCGGATGGCACCGAGGTGATGTCTAGCAAGTTGCTGTACTGGTGTGGTCATCCTACAATGCTGAAAGTCGGCGTGGGGCGCCCCATTAGCCTGTGAGATGGCGTCAGTAGCGGACTGATGTGCGAATGGGGCCAAAGGCAGCACAACGCGCCAAGATCCGGATGGCACCGAGGTGGTGTCCAGCAACTTGCCGCACTGGTGTGGCCATCCTACAATGCTGCGCCGAAAGTCGGCGTGGGGCGCCCCGTTGGCCTGTGAGTTCGCGTCAGTCAGTGGGGGCTGTTTGAGGATCTGACTGCATTGGAAAGCAATGTGATGCTGTGCGTCGCCCCCAAGATGGAGGTTCCTCGGCTGCAGTGGGGCGCCCCTTGGTGTTTCACTCGCTATGCAGCTGAGTTGCGTGCGCACTTGTGGCGAATAGGCCGAAGGCAGCACAACGCGCCGAGATCTGGATGGCACCGAGGTGGTGTCCAGCAATTTGCCGCACTGGTGTGGCTATCCTACAATGCTGCGCCGAAAGTCGGCGTGGGGTGCCCCGTTGGCCTGTGAGGTGGCGTCAGTAGCGGACCGATGTGTGAATAGGCCGGAACCAGCACAAGGCGCCAAGATCCGGATGGCACCGAGGTGGTGTCATAGTTGAGAGTTCTGAGCAGCGCTTGTAACACTGTCTGAAGCTTATTTGCACCTGCTGCAGCTTCACTATTGCCCTGGTGTGGCCTAAGATCGCCCATGACATAGGCGGCCACCTCCCGGGGTCCGGCGGAACTTTTTTCCTTTTCCTTTGTGCATCTTGTCCCACAATCCGTTTGACCTGAAGACACGACCAGGTCCCTGAATGTGTGCAGGGGGACGCTATTGATTGAATCAAAATGGCGGCTTCACACAAAGCTGACTCAAGCGTTGCTGCTGATGCTATACAGAGAAAAACTGGTTTTCAGTTTGTACATTCTTCAGGATTTTTCCATCCAAGGCTGGTTGAGAGTTTGTATAACAATGGCTTCAGATTTTCAACATACTACTCTTCAACATTCTTCCTAAATGTAACAATGTGAGACTCACTAGGAGAACGGTGTAGTGAGGGCCACAAACGGCTGTTTGTCTTTCCTTTCAAAATGCTGCCAACAATATTTTCGGAATGGAAGACAACACAAGGCGCTGAGATTCGGTTGGCACCGAGGTGGTGTCCAGCAAGTTGCCGCACTGGTGTGGCCATCCTACAATGCTGCACCGAAAGTCGGCGTGGGGTGCCCGAAGGGGGGGGGGAGGCGGCGCAAACGAGCCTCTCCCGCTTCTCCATGTGGAGGCAGTTCATCTGCAGTGGGGCGCCGAGATCCGGATGGCACCGAGGTGGTGTCTAGCAAGTTGCCGCACTGGTGTGGCCATCCTACAATGCTGCGCCGAAAGACGGCGTGGGGTGCCCGAAGGAAGTGTCCTTATCCAGGGCATTATCGCTGTATCATGTCCTCCACTAAAATGGCCCTGGGACACCTTAGAACTCGGACGCTCGATTTTTTTTTCCTTTCCTGTACATGCAAAAAAAGGTAAATGCCCGGTACGTTACACGCTTCATCTGCCACGATGAACTCTCCAGAGGAACCGAAAAAAAATATAGTTGTGGTAACTATACCATGCATCGTCATATGGAGAGGTGGCACCAATTAATTATAGTGCTGCATAAAAGAGAGATTTGGAGGAGAACCCCTGACCTGCTAGTACATTCATCAAAGAAGTGGCACTGAGAGCTTCAGAGGCAAGGGAAACGGTTCCAAATATTTAGAAGAACTTTGGAAAGATTAAAATGACATGTTTAGATTGTGGCAAATTAATTTCATGTGGACAGATGAGTGTTACTCTAATAAATACAGCATATGAACATCATCATAGTCGATGGTTGGTAGAGACATTTTGACTATATCCTGGACCTGCCCGTCCTCGCCCAAAATGGCGCCGGAATAAATGGGACTCGTAACTCCTTGTTGTGTACTGGTTGCAGAACCTTGAAATCACGAGATACGTATGCAGTTTTGAAGCACATGGCGGGCGGGGACGAGAATTGATTGAATATTTCGACATCCCTATTGATATTAAGTTCTGATGTGTTATTGATTACTGTACTGTTGAAAGTTCGAATTAACGTCACCCATGGTACTTGCCCGCAAATGTATATCTAGATAATTTTATTGTAACTGGCCCTGTCGTATTTTAATTATAAAATGTACGTCCACCGATTCCGTAACTGTTAGACACCTTAGTTCTTGCAACCTAATGGCCCGCCCGTTACGTTCCTCTACAGTGTAAATGTCTACTCATCACATACGATTACAGTTTGCTCCGTGGCCGGCCCACGTGGTTATAGGCTCGTATTTGTATAATGAAATTTTCACAATAAAGGTTTTTAAAAGAAAACATGGTAGTAGTATATACATTGGTAAAGTTTGTAATAATAGTCACTGTTTTAGAATCATTAAAAGGCAAGTGAAATAAAGCAGACCAATTACATGAAGGGTAAAAGGTATAATACGAAGGAACGCAGTAAAGATAAATGGTCAAGGGCTGTTGTGTTTTCTATTCCTGCAACATAAAGTGATCGATAAGAATCTCATATTCAGGCGTATCGGCGACTAAGACAGCAGGTCGACCCTCTTTTGCTCAACGGCTCCATCATGGGACGAAGAAACGCTCTTTTTCTCGAAAAAAGAATATATTTTACTTGCAGGACAGTTGTAAAATTTCCGGGAAAGTACATTAGCCTGGAACATTATAACATATATTTAAGAAAAAATAATGTTCGGAAGTAATGAAAAGCGTAATTTTTAGGTCATATGACCAAGCCTTTCATCATTACAATAAGAAAAGTAAAATGAACCAATGAAAAGTTTTATTAACAAGTCACATGACTTGTTATGCTTACGTTACGCGCTGCGCGCCCCGGATGACTTCCGGATGCGCTAACGCGGCGCGTCATATGACGCATTACGCGACAACGCAGGTCCAGAATATAGTCAAAATGTCTCCACCAACCAGCGGTCGGAACACAACCCCTTTCAGCAGGCTAAATAGTTCTGTTAAATGAGAACAGAAGGGACAGGCAACAAGAACCATCAGTGAAAGAGGGGAGGGCTAGTTCTTCTCTACCGGGTTACATTGGGGCGCTACCGGAACTGATCGAATTGGTAGTCTACAGTGTTTCTGGATGTTTCAGACTGAAGCTGGGGTTAGCATGAGAGCAGCATCATTTCGTAGCTCCGTCGTGGCCATTCCGCAACCAATCATGGCAGCCGCTCTTTATCGTTATTTTGGGCGGGGTGGGTGGCGGAGCCGAGCTGTTTTGCAGCCATCATTGTGTGGAGTTCAGTTCATCTCACTAGTTTTGTATTTGTCATGAGGGGTTGTTCCTAATGTTTCTATTTTAGCGAGGTCAAAAAGAGATCCCATTAGTGGCCTACTGATTTTGCTCGATTCCTTTTCTTTTTTTTTACACGATTTTTCGTTATCTGCAAAGACTAAACAGAGTATTGCGACTCTGTGTTTGTTTGTAAATAGAGAATGAACCAAAGAGAACTCATTCTTAAACAGTAAATACTTGGATAACAATCAATCAAATGGAGAGAGAAGCAGGCACGACGGATTACAACGGGGGCAAAGGCCTGCGTTAACTACCCTTCACTATCTGCAAAGAGAGAGTACTCCTAATAGAAATGAGGGGGGGGGGCACCATTCAAAGCAGATCAGTGTGCATAAACACGAAAATGTTTTCACTTACCACGTACTTGACATTCGACAGCTTATGATATTTGCTATTAAAAAACCATTGAAATTCACTGAAAAAACCATAGGTTATAGACCATATATAGTTAGGAATTAGCATTTACAAAACCTTGAAAATTCACTGAAAAAACCATAGGTTATAGACCATATATAGTTAGGAATTAGCATTTAAAAAACCTTATTTTACTCACACAAAACCATTGAAATTCCATATATAGTTAGTTGCACTAACTATATATCGCGCACCCGCAATCCACTGCTGATGATGTCACATATTACATTATTCATGACATGGTCAGTGACATCACTGATGACATCACTGATGACATCTCAAATGACATCACTGATGACATCACTGATGACAACATCCAGTGACTGTATGTTTCTGTAAAGTTAAAATATGTCTTACATATTGAAGAATGAGTGGATGTATAAGTGTCTGGATGAAGCACCTAAATGATTAAGTCCCCGCCTTTGCGGTTCTGCCTGGACCGCGGAGGAGTCCCGCAGATTAACGTCGGACCTGCTGTGATGTGTGATAGCGTTGCAGTTAAAGGAACAGGAACAGCTGTTTGGGGGTTGGAAGACACCGATGCCAGGAAGAATGGGGCACCACCCCCCCACTTGAGGAAACTTTTGGAGAAGTTGCAAGTGGCAGGCGACCCACTGGGGTAATAAACAGAACAACTATGAGGACCAAGATGCCGCAGATTGCGGCCACGCCCACTGAGGCGGGAACTCAAGACTATTTGTTCAATGAACTGCTCTGCCGCCTCGCATAACTCAAGTCCAAAGCCCATGAACAAGTGCAGTGAGGCACGAAACGCGTCGGGAGCAGGACAGAATACAGAGAGGTACCAGGACTTTTGTGCACACGGTAACCCCCAATAAAGAATGTCAGCTTAAATCACCTGTTGTTGGGCTCTTCTACAGCAGGCGTTGTGTATCGAATTTATATTTGTGGTTCTGCCTGGACCGCGGAGGAGTCCCGCTGATTAACGTCGGACCTGCTGTGATGTGTGATAGCGTTGCAGTTAAAGGAACAGGAACAGCTGTTTGTGGGTTGGAAGACACCGATGCCAGGAAGAACGGGGCACCACCCCCCCCACTTGGGGAAACTTTTGGAGAAGTTGCAAGCGGCAGGCGACCCACTGGGGTAATAAACAGAACAACTACGAGGACCAAGATGCCGCAGATTGCGGCCACGCCCACTGAGGCGGGAACTCAAGACTATTTGTTCAATGAACTGCTCTGCCGCCTCGCATAACTCAAGTCCAAAGCCCATGAACAAGTGCAGTGAGGCACGAAGCGCGTCGGGAGCAGGACAGAATACAGAGTGGTACCAGGACTTTTGTGCACACGGTAACCCCCAATAAAGAATGTCAGCTTAAATCACCTGTTGTTGGGCTCTTCTACAGCAGACGTTGTGTATCGCATTTATATTTGCGGTTCTGCCTGGACCGCGGAGGAGTCCCGCTGATTAACGTCGGACCTGCTGTGATGTGTGATAGCGTTGCAGTTAAAGGAACAGGAACAGCTGTTTGGGGGTTGGAAGACACCGATGCCAGGAAGAACGGGGCACCACCCCCCCACTTGGGGAAACTTTTGGAGAAGTTGCTAGCGGCAGGCGACCCACTGGGGTAATAAACAGAACAACTACGAGGACCAAGATGCCGCAGATTGCGGCCACGCCCACTGAGGCGGGAACTCAAGACTATTTGTTCAATTAACTGCTCTGCCGCCTCGCATAACTCAAGTCCAAAGCCCATGAACAAGTGCAGTGAGGCACGAAGCGCGTCGGGAGCAGGACAGAATACAGAGTGGTGCCAGGACTTTTGTGCACACGGTAACCCCCAATAAAGAATGTCAGCTTAAATCACCTGTTGTTGGGCTCTTCTACAGCAGGCGTTGTGTATCAAATTTATATATATATATATATATATATATATATATATATATATATATATATATATATATATATATGGACGACATCCAAAGGGATCCCAAAGCCAATCGAGAGCGCTCTGCAGTGTGTGCTCTGCCCAGGGGTCGGATCCTGACCCTGAAGATTCTTGTCATACAAAAGAGGCGGCACAACCAGGATACTTTTTTAAGTCTGTTTATTAGACTTCACCCCACCAACGCGTTTCAGCCACAACTGGCCTTGCTCACGGTCGGTTAGTCCCTCCACAGTGTTGCTTTTTATACTCCCACAACTTGCCAATTATGAGGCATTGTGGGATATGTAGTTTTAAACGTGAAAATCAAACATTAAAAACAAAAGAAAGACTTAGTGTGCTTTTACAATTGTTACATTAAAGTGACAAATCGTCCACTGTGGCTATGTTTGACTTATTATTGGGTTTAGTACCCATGATCTTTTTCTCAGTCTTGAGTATTGGGTGTAGTACCCATTTGAATAAGAACATTAGTCCAGATGAACATGCAGGTCCTCTCCGAAATTCATCCCTCTCGGATGCTTTGTTCTGAGTCTGACAATCATTTTTGATTCCATTTGGCGGAGTTTTCGAACTGTGTCCCCGCCTCTTTCCGATTTCTCCAGCATTTTTATTCCGTAGAACTGCATCTGTCTCCAGTCACCATTTTGACATAGACTTAGGTGTTTAGCCGTGGCATATTGCATGTTAGAATTTCTCACCGCTCGGATGTGCTCCAATATCCGTTTTTTTAACATGCAGGTTGTGCATCCAACATATTTCATGCCGCATTTGCATTCCACAATATATATCACATTTCTTGATGAACATGTGATTTGTTGGTCAATTCTCAGTGTTTTTCCATCAGGTTCCTGTATTTCTTTCATGCTCTTTCCGATTTTGCAGGCTTTACATGAATTACACGGTTTGAAACCTTTCCTTTGGTTTTGCAGCCAGTTTGGTTTTTGTTTTTCTTGGAAATAACTTTTGACCAACAGGTCTTTCAAGGATGTGTTCTTTCTATAAGTTATCAGCGGCGCTTCTCCGAGGGTACTGCCTATGTCGGGATCTCCTTGCAAGAGATGCCAATATTTTTTCATGATGCCTGCAATATGACCACTTTCTTTATTAAATGTGGTTACAAACCTTGGAGACTTGCCAGTTTCTGTTTTTTTGTTCTGCTCAATTAGTGTTTGAGTTCTGGTTTTTAAGTCAATCTTTCTTTTACATTTACTTAGCACCCTCTCTGTGTATCCTCTAAATTTGAACCTGCTTTTACTTTCCTCAATTACTCTTTCTGCTTCCTCTGGTAACGAGCAATTTCTCTTCAAGCGTGTAAATTCGCCATATGGTATGCTTTCCAGAAGGGATTTGGGATGAAAACTGGTTCCATGCAACACACTGTTGGTTGCTGTTTTCTTTCGAAATAGTGTGGTTTCAAGCTTGTCATTGGCCACGTATATTTTAGTGTCCAAGAAGTCTATTTCCTGCGCACTGGTATTACATGTGAATTGCAGACCCACATCGTTTTCATTTAGTTTTTTGAAGTAGCTTAGGAACTGTTTATTTGTGCCATTCCAAATGATAAAAAGGTCGTCTATGTACCGGACCCATAATATTATTCGGTCAAGATCTTGTTGGTTCTTTGGATTCCAGGCTACATGTTTCTCCCACCATCCCATGGTGATATTGGCATAATTCGGCGATAGAGAAATGCCCATGGCAGTCCCACAGATTTGTTTATAAAGTTGTTTTTCAAAGAGAAATACATTATTTTTCAGGCATAGGTTAATCATGGTAATTAGCATTTTTGAATGTTCTAGGTATGCAATATTACGTTGTTTTAAGTAGTACTCACATGCTTGCATCCCGAGAGGCAGAGGGGCTTCAAACCAAACAACCCCCGCCCCAGTGTCCGAAAAACCCGCAGGGCCAAGCGGAGAAAAGCGACAGTACCCCCTTCGCAATCGAAATCCGAGACCAACCTAATTGTAAATCTTTCAGACTATCAACCAACTGAAACAGAACGTAGTGTTCTAAATAAAGGGTTGTCATTTTGTCCGGAAGCCCACTTCGATTACACAGAAACCAGGATTGACATCTACAAATATATCAGGAAGCTGAAACTAGCCAAAATACATGCTGGAAAACAAAATGAACCGACACACTCACAAGAAGAAACATTGGATGAAATCCAGTTCAACACCATTGCCGAAATACCAGATTTACGAAATTGCTTTGAATCATTGTTCGACACAGAAGGAATGTCACTCTCGGATACAGAAATACTGGAAGAATTAAACATTCCGACAGATGAGAGGCCGACAACTGGGTTGAAAAGAAAGTCACGATACTATCCAACACTATCACCAGGAAATAAAATTGACCTATTTTCTGAAGCTATCACGAAGGAATTGGATAATCTATCGAAAGTGAGGAATAGCAAACGTGAAAATCTCTCAAAAAAAGAACGGGAAGCCATTAAAAAATTAATGGATAATGATCAAGTCACGATAAAGCCGGCTGACAAGGGGGGCAATATTGTACTAATGAAAACCACAGATTATAAGCGTGAAGCCATGAGACAACTTAACCAAGAAAACAACTACCAGAGACTAGAAACAAACCCCTTCGCAAATATGAAAAAGGAGGCACAAGAACTTTTGGAAATGTGGCATGCAAAGGGACTAATTGACGAAGAGGAAAAGAAATATCTAACTGTTGATCACCCTATAACACCTTGCATATATTTTCTTCCGAAAATTCACAAAACTTTGAAAAATCCTCCAGGGAGACCTATTGTCTCATCGTGCGGTTCACTGTATGAGAATATGTCAAACTACGTGGATAAATTTCTAGCCCCTATTGCCCAAAGCCTACCTTCATACATCAAGGATACTGGCGATTTCTTGAGAACTTTGATGAATGTAAATTGGTGCCCGGAATATCTCCTAGTGACGATAGATGTGGTGTCGCTCTACACCTCGATCCGACATGAAGTCGGGATGCAAGCATGTGAGTACTACTTAAAACAACGTAATATTGCATACCTAGAACATTCAAAAATGCTAATTACCATGATTAACCTATGCCTGAAAAATAATGTATTTCTCTTTGAAAAACAACTTTATAAACAAATCTGTGGGACTGCCATGGGCATTTCTCTATCGCCGAATTATGCCAATATCACCATGGGATGGTGGGAGAAACATGTAGCCTGGAATCCAAAGAACCAACAAGATCTTGACCGAATAATATTATGGGTCCGGTACATAGACGACCTTTTTATCATTTGGAATGGCACAAATAAACAGTTCCTAAGCTACTTCAAAAAACTAAATGAAAACGATGTGGGTCTGCAATTCACATGTAATACCAGTGCGCAGGAAATAGACTTCTTGGACACTAAAATATACGTGGCCAATGACAAGCTTGAAACCACACTATTTCGAAAGAAAACAGCAACCAACAGTGTGTTGCATGGAACCAGTTTTCATCCCAAATCCCTTCTGGAAAGCATACCATATGGCGAATTTACACGCTTGAAGAGAAATTGCTCGTTACCAGAGGAAGCAGAAAGAGTAATTGAGGAAAGTAAAAGCAGGTTCAAATTTAGAGGATACACAGAGAGGGTGCTAAGTAAATGTAAAAGAAAGATTGACTTAAAAACCAGAACTCAAACACTAATTGAGCAGAACAAAAAAACAGAAACTGGCAAGTCTCCAAGGTTTGTAACCACATTTAATAAAGAAAGTGGTCATATTGCAGGCATCATGAAAAAATATTGGCATCTCTTGCAAGGAGATCCCGACATAGGCAGTACCCTCGGAGAAGCGCCGCTGATAACTTATAGAAAGAACACATCCTTGAAAGACCTGTTGGTCAAAAGTTATTTCCAAGAAAAACAAAAACCAAACTGGCTGCAAAACCAAAGGAAAGGTTTCAAACCGTGTAATTCATGTAAAGCCTGCAAAATCGGAAAGAGCATGAAAGAAATACAGGAACCTGATGGAAAAACACTGAGAATTGACCAACAAATCACATGTTCATCAAGAAATGTGATATATATTGTGGAATGCAAATGCGGCATGAAATATGTTGGATGCACAACCTGCATGTTAAAAAAACGGATATTGGAGCACATCCGAGCGGTGAGAAATTCTAACATGCAATATGCCACGGCTAAACACCTAAGTCTATGTCAAAATGGTGACTGGAGACAGATGCAGTTCTACGGAATAAAAATGCTGGAGAAATCGGAAAGAGGCGGGGACACAGTTCGAAAACTCCGCCAAATGGAATCAAAAATGATTGTCAGACTCAGAACAAAGCATCCGAGAGGGATGAATTTCGGAGAGGACCTGCATGTTCATCTGGACTAATGTTCTTATTCAAATGGGTACTACACCCAATACTCAAGACTGAGAAAAAGATCATGGGTACTAAACCCAATAATAAGTCAAACATAGCCACAGTGGACGATTTGTCACTTTAATGTAACAATTGTAAAAGCACACTAAGTCTTTCTTTTGTTTTTAATGTTTGATTTTCACGTTTAAAACTACATATCCCACAATGCCTCATAATTGGCAAGTTGTGGGAGTATAAAAAGCAACACTGTGGAGGGACTAACCGACCGTGAGCAAGGCCAGTTGTGGCTGAAACGCGTTGGTGGGGTGAAGTCTAATAAACAGACTTAAAAAAGTATCCTGGTTGTGCCGCCTCTTTTGTATGACAAAAATATATATATATATATATATATATATATATATATATATATATATATATGCAATCAAAAACACGACGCGACGTTTATAGTGAGGTGCTAAGTCTTTAACTTATGGCAATAAATTCCCAGAAATTCATTGAATGATATTAAACATCCCCAAAACACTGCAATACTCTAGCTATAGTTCAGTGAACTAACTATAACTTGCACCAACACCAGACACTGCTTATGACCACACATATTACATTATGCTTGACATATTAAATGACATAATTGATGACATCACTCCTGATATCTCATCATAGCGTTCGGCTAGACTCTGCATCACAACTTGATTTCAGTGCCTAGGCTCTGGCAAGGCTTGCACCCAAACCTCCACAAGCATCAAACCTCCGCTGTACACTATCTTCAGCCATAACTAGAACAAGTTTCACGCAGGGCTTAGCCTTTGGCTAGGACCTGCGCCCACCCCTCTACAAGTGGCGATCCCCCATCATACACAGTGGAGGTTGCCTGAGAGGCCTGGAGTCCCACCAGACTCTTCATCCAACAAATCCATTTTATGCAAAACAACCTCCCTGGGCTACTGAGTCTGGTTCCAATTGAAACTCACACCTGAAGGCAGTTGGTATCTGCTAGTCCTTTTTTCTGAGTGTGGCCACATTGGGGTAGTTCTGCATAAAATTGTTCCTCTGGCAAATGTCTAGCCCCAGAGGGAGACAACAATTGCATTAATAGTTTGTATATGGACAGTTAAGAAGGTACCAATCTTTCAATGTCATGCAGCAAACACATGTTACACTCAATACCTGCTGTGCTTCACCAAATAGCTCACCAAGAGCAAAACAAGTGCCTGGAGCTAAGAAAAATTAAATATTTGAATTGAAGTAAGTCATCAACCTTTGCTCAGTTGGAAGAACTACAAGTTTAAAAAAATGGACTGCATTACAGGAGAGCATTGGGAAGGCCACTGAGTCTGATTTCACTGAGAATAACAGCTGAAGGCTTTTTGATGAGTGTCAATCCTGCTTTATAATGTGTAGACATGTGGAGTTTGATCTGCATTAAATGATTCTTCGGGCAATTGGCTCGCACCACAGGGTAATGCTGTTTGCAGTAACATGCTGTGTCGTAGACAGGTAAGAATATACAGATCTTTGATTATTATGCTGTATACAAAGTCAGGGCTAAATGCCTAGTGTGCTCCACTGTAGAGCTCATGAGAAGCAACATTTCTTGGACAAAAAAAATATATAATATTTGAATAAAATTAACAGTTATCAATCTTTGCTGTCTTGGAAGAACAGCATCTTTGGGCCACTGTAGCAGAATACACTAGGAGCACTACTGATTGTGGTCTCCCAATAGATTCACGGCTGAAGGAGATTTGTGAGTGTGAGTCCTGTTTTGAGTATGGCCAGGTAGGTCACCTCCCTAGCCACCGTGTGGTCCTTCCCGTGCTGTGCGCTGTGCTACGCTCTGACCGCTGTTTCCTGAGTTTCTCCGTGGTAACCTGCGCCGTGTTTTATCGTTTTTCATTTTTTTACCTTTTGACTTCTGTTTAACTGCAATTGTTTTCCCCTTCACCTCTGTACCCTGTGATTGTTTCCCCTTTTTGCCTTCTGTACCCGTGATTGTGTCCCCCTTGCCCCCCCCTTTTGCCTTCTGTGCCCCCCCGCTCCCCGCCTCACCATCTGCTTCCCGCCGCTGCTCCCTGTGGCCCCGCCCCCCGCCGTTCCCATTCGCCACCCCGCTCCCGCCTCCCAGCTGCTCCTCCCTCCCTCAGCCCCTCATATGGAGGCCGCACAGTGGTAAAGGGAGCGACCCTTGACCCTGTAACCAGGTAAATTGCCCCCCTAGCCACCGCGTGTTCCTCCCCATGCTGTGTGCTGTGCGCTGTGCTACGCTCTGACCGCTGTTTCCTGAGTTTCTCCGTGGTAACCTGCGCCGTGTTTTATCTTTTTTCATTTTTTTTTTTTACCTTTTGCCTTCTGTTTAACTGTAATTGCTTTCCCCTTCGCCTCTGTACCCTGTGATTTTTTCACCTTTTTGCCTTCTGTACCCGTGATTGTGTCCCCCTCGCCCCCTCTTTTGCCTTCTGTGCCACCCCGCTCCCCGCCTCGCCCTCTGCTTCCCGCCGCTGCTCCCTGTGGCGCCGCCCCCCCGCCGTTCCCATTCGCCTCCCCTCTCCCGCCTCCCAGCTGTTCCTCCTTCCCTCAGCCCCTCATATGGAGGCCGCACAGCGAACGCGCAGCGGACGCATGCAGCGGGTGCGCCGAATGTGCGTCGAAGGCGCGCCAAAGGCAAGCCCGTCTGCGCCCATCTGCGCCTGGACCGCGCCCAGCGCCAGGACCCCTGGCCCCCGAGGATGCCAGCCCACACGACGGACCTATGACGCCGCCACCCTCAACGCACTCAAAACTGGCCAGAACCCTGCCTGCTACCGAGCCACCCCGAAACGCACCCACGGACCCTTCACCTGCCAAGTCTGCAAGTTCACCTGCATCTGGACCAGCACCGCACCCGACAAACTGAGCACCAGCAGCAATCACCTCAAGTGCATCCTGCTCAACACCCGCTCCGTCCACAGACACGCCGTCGAACTCTCGAACCTGCTCGACACAACATCACCGGACGTCGCCTTCCTTACAGAAACCTGGATGAACGCCTCCTCAGCGCCTGACATCGCCATAGCCATCCCGGATGGATACAAGATCACCCGGAAGGACCGCATCAACCAGACTGGAGGAGGCATCACCATCGTCCACAGGAACACCATCCGCATCACGACCAACTCCGACGACACCTTCACCGCCGCCGAACACCTCCACTTCCAGATACACACCGATCCCAAGACCACCCTCAGAGGCACCCTCATCTACAGACCACGGGACCACGCACACAATTCAGCGAAGACATTGCAGACTTCATCAGCCCGCACGCCCTCCCCTCCGCTGACTACATCCTCCTAGGGGACCTCAACTTCCACCTGGAGAACAACAAGGACAGCAACACCACCACCCTGCTGAACAACCTCGCCAACCTCGGACTCAAGCAACTGGTGAACACCCCCACCCACTACGCCGGCCACACGCTTGACCCCGTCTTCTCCTCCAGCAAGCACATCTCCTTCAGCCACTCCACCGGACTCCACTGGACTGACCACAGCTGCATCCACTTCAGTTTCAGAAGAACAATGACCCACCACGACCCGCAACAGATTCCCCGCAGGAGCTGGAGCTAGATCACCACCGAGCAGTTTACCACCTCCCTCCGCCAGAACCCTCCCGCCAGCACAAAGGACCCCAACAAAGCAGCCAGCAAGCTCACACAGTGGCTCACCAACTGCGCAAATGACCTCGCACCACTGAAGAACCCTCCCAGCAGACCCGGCAGCAAGAAAGCCTCCTGGTTCACCGACGAACTCAAGAACTCCAAGAAGAACTGCCGCACCCTCGAGAAAGCCTGGCGTCACGACCAGACCACAGACAACATGACTGCCCTCAAGCACGCCACCCAAAAATACCACCAGCTGATCCGCACCACCAAGAAGACAGCATTCACAGAATGACTGGACAACAACTCCCACAACAGCAAGGAACTCTTCAGCATCGTCAAAGAGCTCTCCAACCCCAGCGCCGGAAACAACGACATCACCCCCTTGCAAGACCTCTGCGACTCGTTCTTCCACCGCAAGATCGCCGATATACACAACAGCTTCGGCGCACCTACCACGCACCCAACCACCGAACCAACGCCCCCCACTACCACCCTCTGTGCCTGGACACCGGTCAGCACCGAAGACACCACCCGCACAATGAACACCATCCACTCCGGATCACCTACCGACCCCTGCCCCCACCACGTCTTCAAAAAGGCCGACTCCATCATTGCACCCCAACTCCGGGACATCATCAACACCTCCTTCAACACCGCCACCTTCCTGGAGATCTGGAAGCACGCCGAGCTCAGCGCCCTCCTGAAGAAACCAACAGCAGACCCCACCGACCTCAAGAACTACCGCCCCATCTCGCTCCTCCCTTTTCCTGCCAAATTCATCGAGAAAACCGTCAACAGACAGCTTGCCGCCTTCCTCGAGACGAACGGATCCCTCGACTCCTCGCAGTCCGGTTTCCGAGCCAACCACAGCACTGAGACCGCCCTCATTGCAGCCACTGACGACATCAGATACCTGCTCGACAACGGGGAAACAGCGGCCCTCATCCTCCTGGACCTCTCTGCAGCGTTCAACACTGTCTGCCACCGCACCCTAGTGCAGCGCCTCAGCAACATCGGAGTCCAAGAGAAGGCACTGGAGTGGATCATCTCATTCCTCGCCGGAAGAACTCAGAGAGTCCACCTCCCCCTTTCAGATCCGAGGCCACCGAAGTCATCTGTGGCGTACCATAAGGATCATCACTCAGCCCAACCTTCTTTAACGTCTACATGATCCCTCTCGCAGCCATCGCACGCAAACACAACCTCAACATCATCTCCTATGCCGACGACACCCAACTGATCCTATCCCTCACCAACGACCCCGCCACTGCCAGAACCAGCCTGCAGGAAGGGATGAAAGACGTCGCCGAGTGGATGAAGAACAGCCGCCTGAAACTGAACTCAGACAAGACGGAAGTCCTCATCCTGGGATCATCGCCCTCCGCCTGGGACGACTCCTGGTGGCCGCCTGCCCTGGGCAGCGCACCCAAACCAACGGACCACGCACGCAACCTGGGCGTCATCCTGGACTCCTCCCTCACGATGACCAAGCAAGTGAACGCAGTCTCGTCATCCTGCTTCAACACCATGCACATGCTCCGAAAGATCTTCCGATGGATCCCCACCGAAACCAGGAAGACAGTCACCCAGGCCCTCGTCGCCAGCCGTCTGGACTATGGGAACACCCTATCCGCTGGAACCACAGCCAAACTCCAGAAAAGACTCCAGCGCATCCAGAACGCCTCAGCACGACTCATCCTGGACATCCCGCGCCGCTGCCACATCTCCGCCCACCTGAAAGACTTGCACTGGCTCCCCGTCAACAAGAGGATCACGTTCAGACTCCTCACCCACGCACACAAGGCTCCCCCCCAGCGCCTTGAGACCCTTACGGGTGAGTAGCACGCTATACAAATCTCTATGATTGATTGATTGCTTGATTGATTTATTATTTTGCATTAAATGTTTCACGGGGACAGTTGCTCTCACCAGAGGTGGATAACCTTTGCAGTAACATGCTGTTTGTTGGACAGTTAAAGATGCATTGGTATGGTCACTGGAAAAATCCACATGCAGTGTAATTCAATTTAATTCTGAATTTATTCAATCTCAAAACAAAGATCATAAAAGATACACACATTAAAAGTAATCTCAGAGTCTAAGAAGGAAACGTATACAAAGCACATACACATACTAAAAAGCAAACAATATTAAAAAATGTAAAAACACACCATAAAATGATACCTAGCTTAAAATTCATATGTATCTTGTTTGAAGGATTGGTGCCTCCTCACAGAGTCTTGACGCAGGCCAGATCCTTAACCAACCCAACAGCCTGGTGCTGGGCATGTCTATACGGTTGTCAGAAGGGCATTCAGTGCTGGTTTTACTTTGATGGATTTGGTGCACAGCGTATCAATAGACCTATCCCTGTGCCCACAGGTTGCTAGACATGGCCAAAGCTGTGCACATCAGAACTGGTGGGATGAAGCGGTGGAATATGTCCTCACTTTGAAGTCATTTGAGAAGTAATCAATCATGTTACATGTGAACTTGTGAACATTGAATGATGAGGGCATGAGTTTTACTCTGAAGCAAACAACTACAACAAGTGCAGTAATAGCCCAATGAAAACTGTGCAAGTGAAAGTAGACGAGATCACTAGAATAATAGAGCTTCCACCCATAAGATCATACTGCTCAAGGACCCCTACCGTAATTATAGAACATACCAACTGACATGGGGAGCAATTCAAATATTACAACAACAAATTCTAAATTTTCAAGCACTCAAGTCCAAATTATATGAGACAGTCCTTCCAGTGATGATGATTCTTTTAGTCCATTAATACACACGAGCCAGTGGCATTGAGTAGAAAACGTGTTATTTTTTAAACCAAGATTCTCAAACAAGAGAAATATAAATGTATAATAATTCTCAGCTAATATCATGTTTGTCATTCCATTTTTGTCTTATAATTGCTCCACAATCACTTACATAGAAATATCTGATAGTCAACTCAGTCTCCATCCAAAGGCTACAGTTATATTTGTGTTAACATTCACAATCTAATCATGTGGACAAACATATCAAATCCTTGAAATATACTCTTTCATTAATTTAAAATTCAAGTGCACTTGAATTCATCACTCTACCAGTCACCCTCATGCTCTAAGCCAATCATATTTCAAACAATGTAATGATTAATCTAGTCACACTCTCCCCTCATACACCCAACATTTACCTCACTCATTCTTCATATTTCCCGCACCAACACTATAACTAAATACTGTATTTAACAACCTTTAAAAATGTTATTTAAAATTAATCAGCTCTCTGCCATGTCATTTATCCTATCCAACTTTCATCCATTCATCATTTATACTTTATTATCATTACCATATACTAACAAGCCTTTTTGTCTGCTTACCAGAATACTCCCACAGTTACATTCCACATCCTTCCCCTGCTTCATAATGTCTCACCCACGTTCCTCGTGACAACCAGCATGTTTCATACCATCATTTCTATCTGTGATGCCTCACTTTTCTTATGTAACAGCTGTATGTTCCACATTGCTTTCGCATAAGTATAAAAAGCGGTCATTGAAAATATCGCCAAATTTAAACCACCCTCCCACCAATCACAGCTCCCACATCTCACAAAGACCAATCACAATACACTTTCCGCAACATTTATTCACAAACAAACCCCACATAATTGAATGATTACAGTCAATCAGGTGTTAAGGACTCCTCCAACCAACACACAGTAGTAAACATGAACACAAACCACAAGCTTCTGAATCAAATCCTCTCTTTCAGTGTTCGCCATCTTAACCTAAGCAATACTAGACAAAAACCTCCTCAATAAATTGAAACAGCATGTTAATAAGACATCTCACCTAAACCACAATTCAAAAGCCAACAATCGTTCCTATTAAATCATCTTTGCAATAAAACAAATAAAAAAACAATCCCCATAATAATTTCTATATTCAAAACATATACACACAATGCAGCATCAAAACCCGCTTACAAATATCTTAATTGGCTTCATTTTTTCAGTAGTTGCCATCTTTAACTTGTCAATGCCCCATAAAAAGCAAACTTGATAAGCTTAAACACAATATGTAATCTATGATTGATCAAGTAACTCTCCAAAAAACAGTGAAATAAAAAATAATGAGCACATTCATACAAATTCAATCAAACTCCAGTTGATAAACCCAAACATAAAATCATTCCAATTCTTATCATTTTCACCCCCAATAATCCAATATCACTGAATTGACACCACTGTCAACAAAACAAACATTCATAAGAGAAACTAGTATAACAATTATCTAACATCATCATCATCACACAGTAATTCCCGCATAATTAAAAAAAAAACATTCCTACACAAGTCATACTTGAGGCACTCAGCAAAAAAAAAGCTTTATAGACAGCATAGGATACACAAACATTAGCATTTCTACCTTTTCCTGCATCAATGTTTTCATTTGTGTGATAGGTATGCAGTTCAGGATGTTTTCTGTCCCTAACTGATATTTTGAGCATTCATTGATGATATTTATACCTCATTAGGTCTATTATTATGAAATTACATTTTGTATAATAATTGATGGTGTGTAATATATATTAGTTTTAATGGTTATAGATGAGGATACTGGATATATTAGCTCTATATGCCAGACAGGCTGATGAAGAATTTGTCAGTGGGAATTCAGTGAATTCATTCTGCTTTGATAGAAGGAGTTGGAACGAAGTGGTAATGGGTATGTTTAAATATGTACTGGTGTTTTTAAGTGATTTACAGCCTGATTCATCAAGCTGATTTGCGCTCGCAAAGGGCCAGATTCTGAGAATCTGGCCCTTTGCGAGTGCGATTTTTGCATTTGGGATTCATCATCCCAAATGCAAAAATCTCTATTACCGAAATCGCATATTTGCGAGGAATTGGATTTAAGGAATCTCTACTAGAGATTCCTTAAATGCAATTCATCAACCAATTAGAAATTGCAAAATCGCAATATTTGGTCGCAATTTACCACCAAGTCTGACTTGGTGGTAAATTGCGAAAATAGTGTAAAAAGCACTTTAGTGCATTTTTTTCTTTTGCATGTTACACACACACATGTCCTTTGGACATGTGTGTGTGCAACACCTGTTCAAATGTGCATTTAAGGGGTGCTACAGGGTGTCCTTTGGACACCCCTGGCACCCTTTAAATCGCTATCTTATTTGCGAGTAGCAAATTGCTAATCGCAAATAAGGAATACTCCCCATTCATTCCTATGGGCCTTTTGGCCCATAGGAATGAATGGGGAGTTATTCCATATTTGCGAATAGCAATTTGCTACTCGCAAATAAGGAATGTGTAGGAATCGCTATTTATTTAGCAATTCCTACATGAATACCGTTTTGCTAGTCCTTAATAGCGATTCGCTATGAATCGCTATTAGGGGCTCGCAAAACGGGTGAATGATGAATCAGGCTGTTAGTGTGTTTTTAAGAATATACATATGTTTGCTCACAACCCTGATGAATGTGTTGGGTGGTCTGAGAATCTTGGTTTGAAAAATAGAATGTTTTTGGACTTTATATCACTGGCTCCAGTGTATTAATGGACTAAAAGAAGAATTGTCACTGGAATGTACTGACTCATATAGTTTTGAAATGAATCCATTTGCTGCTGTGATATTTGATGCACTCAGTTTGTATGTTGTTTAATCTGAAGCACCTTTATCTAGATGTTTAAGACTATTCTCCAGGCTGTAAAAAAGAGAGTTAAAGGATGCATCAAGCATGGTTCTGATGTACATTATCAAGAAGGTTGATTAATTGGGCATTACTGTGTTGAGTTTGGTCTGTGTGTTACTAAAACTTAAACACATGTGAATGCATTGGATGGAACGTATACACTAAGCAGCGCAGGTACTGCAGACATTACAGGAGCCCAAATGAAAATTAAGACTCAGAGAACAGGTCACATCCAAAAGCATATGGGCAGCAGTGTTTTTGAAAATATTGAAATCTGCTGTCCTGTTTCATCGGTATATGATTTCCTTGTTAAGGAAATCTGAGGTGAGAGCAGCTCACTCTTAAATTCAGAGTCTGACCAGTTAACCCCAGCAAATGCTCATTTGGTTCCCTAATGTTAGTTTGATGCAAGGAGATGACCTTGCACAATGTGATCTTTTGTTAGTTGTTTTGTGGTAAAATATTGCTTGGTGGGTGGTCTCTAGCCCGCTTGGCTAGAACAAGCCCTGACTACTGCTCTCTGGATGCAAGCTCCCGAGCCATATTTAGAGACCAATCAATCAAAACTTACATGGAGTGATTTATGTGCATTCAGCACATTCAATGGGCGGGGGAATACTGAAGGCAGAGATGAATCCTCAGCAGGCTCTGTGTCTATTTATGCTTGGATCCATGTTTGTAGTCAATTTCATGTCAAAACTAAAAAGCACTTTAGTAGGTGGAAGGGCTGAATTATTGAATCTTGTCAGGCAGTGGGACAAAATGTGCTACTTGAGGGTGTTCAACTCTTGTAATACCGATTTCATGGGAGATCTATTTGCAAATATGTTGCTGTAAATTAATCTTGCAGTATTCTTGTCTTACCCCTGAATGCCTGGATAAGATAGGATAAACGTTATTGTGTCAAGTTATTTGAAACCGGTACAAAAGGGGGTGGTGATGGATGGAGCGTCTGAACCAATCAAACACTCACATTCAGTCAAGAGATCCGGGTTTAATCCATCACCGTTCTTTAGCCCACTCTGCCACCCCAGTTCAGACATGGTCATATGCAAATCAGTCTGACCCTGTGCCTCATGGGAACAGTCCAGCCCGAACCGCCAAGCCATGCCTTCCCTGGACCGAAAACAAGCTTCCGAGGACCAGTTCTGGCATTGCAGCTGTCTCCAGCCCGGCTTGCTTGAATCCAGTGGCAAAGTGAGCAAGGGACCCACGTCTGAGCATACCCTGCCAACTTATGGCGAAAAAAGTGGTACAAAAGGGGGTGGTGATGGACAGAGCATCTGAACCAATCAAACACTCACACCCAGTCAAGAGATCTGGGTTTAATCCATCACCGTTCTTTAGCCCACTCTGCCACCCCAGTTCAGACATGGCCATATGCAATTCAGTCTGACCCTGTGCCTCATGGGAACAGTCCAGCCCGAACCGCCAAGCCATGCCGTCCCTGGACCGGAAACAAGCTTCCGAGGACCGGTTTCTGACATTGCAGCCGTCTTCAGCCCAGCTTGCTTGAATCCAGTGGCAAAGTGAGCAAGGGACTCACGTCTGAGCATGCCCTGCCAACTTATGGCGAACAAAGTGGTACAAAAGGGGGTGGTGATGGACGGAGCATCTGAGCCAATCAAACACTCACACCCAGTCAAGAGATCTGGGTTTAATCCATCACCGTTCTTTAGCCCACTCAGCCACCCCAGTTCAGACATGGCCATATGCAAATCAGTCTGACCCTGTGCCTCATGGTCACAGTCCAGCCCGAACCGCCAAGCCATGCCTTCCCTGGACCGGAAACAAGTTTCCGAGGACCGGTTTCTGGCATTGCAGCCGTCTTCAGCCCGGCTTGATTGAATCCAGTGGCAAAGTGAGCAAGGGACTCACGTCTGAGCATACCCTGCCAAATTATGGCGAAAAAAGTGGTACAAAAGGGGGTGGTGATGGACGAAGCATCTGAACCATTCAAACACTCACACCCAGTCAAGAGATCTGGGTTTAATCCATCACCGTTCTTTAGCCCACTCTGCCACCCCAGTTCAGGCACAAAAGGGCGCAGGGTCAGACTGATTTGCATATGGCCATGTCTGAACTGGGGTGGGAGAGTGGGCTAAAGAACGGTGATGGATTAAACCCAGATCTGTTGACTGGGTGTGAGTGTTTGATTGGTTCAGATGCTCCGTCCATCACCACCCCCTTTTGTACCAAGTTATTTGAAATCATCACAGTATAAAAAAAGCAGTATGAATAAAACCGATAGCACAGATCTGAAAACCTAATACAACACTATCAATCGATGCCACAATTAGCTCTCAAAACCCATGCAAACTTGGTCCGCTAAAGAGCAAAGTACAATAAAATTCGCCCACATAGCTCAGTGCTTCTCTAAGGAACTTCATTCACCCCACTCATTCACCCCACTCAGGCATGGGATGATAGCCGTGTCACATTGTCTCATGGAGAGTTTACAAAACCATTCCTAGAGTAATCATGAAGGAAACCATGATACACCTGGTTTTCTGTTGGAATGCAGGAGTAAATCACAACAACTTTGGGATTCAGGTCTTGACAAACCTTTTGGATTAACTTGAACGCACTGTATCCAGTAAAAAAAAAGTATAAAATTAGTTTTTCTTGTTGTTACCTTTCAGCATCTCTTGAACTTTAAATAAAAAAAATAAAAATAAAAAAAAATAAAGAACAATATTATGAGACGTTGTGGGGACATTCCTTGAAAGGAAAAATGCGAAAGACTGCAAACACTAGCATAAATGATATAGATTTAAAATTTCGTCTATATGGGCCAATATTTGACACATATTTCGGAGTAGGAAGAAGGCTTTTACCTGGAAGTAACATGCAAGCAGCTGCATGGTCTATAATAGCTACTTACAGAAATACTAACATGATCATTACCCAGCGCAAACACCGCGGCAGGGTTCGCATTTACATTTTTTGCAAAATAAATAAATGCATAAAACCGTTGAATGACAAGAAGTCCTATGCTTTGTTCACGTTTAACTTGCTGTTAGCAACATCGCATTGTTTTTCCCTTTCTGAGATCTAAATGTTGTTTTTTGTTTGTCCTGGAATATGGGTGATTGCAATATTTTTTAGCTAAGTGATGGTAACCGCGGAGTATGACAGGCAGGATATACAGACAAAGAAAAGGGCTTAAAGTAACAAGATGATAATTATGGTAATAGTACATAAGAGCAGAGTAAAATGACTAGCTAAACAGTTTCTCTATTGTCTCCGCTATAATAAGCACTTTGCTTTTGCATCTTCATTTGAATAAATTACATTTGTTTACAAGAGGCAGTCAATGGGATTTAAATTTAGACTGCAGTAGCCTCTTCTCCAAAAGTACTGTTTCAAATTTGGAGAGAACTGATTTAGGACGGAACAGGTATCCGTGTTAGAGAAAATCAAAACAAACTTTTTTAAGAGTAAAAAGAAAATCCACAATATAAAAATAATTGTCAAAAGATTGTGAATATCTGTGCAGGTGCTGCAATCATTCAGAGAACAATCATTGCACCAGTTCTGTTTAAAGCAAGGATACTTGTTCATAAGACACTATCTTGTCATTTCAAGTTAAACAAAGAAATCATTTTTCGCCGGAGCCATAAAAACACAGCAAAACAATAGAACACACCATACATCATAAAATTTTGCATCAATAAAATCTATTTAAAAATATGCGTCATTTGGCTCAAAATAGAATTTTAAGAGATAGTTTTCACAGGAGAGTTAAAAGCAAAGGGGTATATTCTCAAGAACTTATAATAACCAGCGCAAAATTAGTTTAACGCAACTTTACACATCGCAGTCTATCCCAGCAAAATAACACTGTGTTAACGTTGTATTTCCAACCCGGCGGCACCTTGCCATAGTAGCAGGATAACGCGCCATATGACCGTGTAAAAATCAACGTGACTCTGAAAAAATGTGAAACAAAAACGCGAAAAAAGTTGTGATGCCCCAAATCACGATAGCAAAATCAGCGACAACGAGCGTCAGGCCTGCAATTTCCACGCATCATGTGGGAAAATGCACTATAAAAGCAACAAAAAAACCACACCAAAACCAAATCAAACTGCGTAGTGGATCATGGATGCACCCAGACTGAGTGCAGAGAACAATCCGAACCTCACACTATTGAAAAAGCCTAGTTTGAACCTAGTTGTCTCAGCAACTTCCAGCACATTTCTCTTTTTACATGGGTTAGCAAAGTGGCAGAAAAATGTGTTAATTCAGTGTTTTCTAGGCATTTGGAGAATGGCAACCTCCTCCACTCTTCTCAAACGGGCTTTCGTCCACGCCAAGGAACTGAGACAGTGTTATTAGCTGTCGTGGAAGATACTAGAAAGATCCTTGAGGCGGGAGGATCTGTGGCATGATACTTTTAGATCTCAGCGCGGCCTTTGACACCGTCAATCACTGTATCTTGGTCCAACGACTCCACAAACTAGGCGTGTCCGGAGATACCCTGAAATGGTTATAATCTTTCTTAGAGGATAGATTTTTTTCAAGTTTTTGAGGGCGAAGCCATCTCAATCTCCCGGCCCCTCCATTGCGGAGTTCCGCAGGGTTCGTCCTTAAGCCCTTCCCTTTTTGAGGCTTATATGGCTCCCTTAGCCAACAGCGTCCTCCCTTTCAAAATGCAAATACTCAACTGATGATCTCACGGAATCATGCAGAGAGAGCCTCTTCCCATCTCTTACCCTGCCTCGAATAGGTTACCAGATGGATGACACTGTCTCATCTAAAATTAAATGGTGACAAAACTAAGCTCATACTCCTTGGAAATAACTCACCCTCCAATATCGGCTCCATGTGTCCAGTATGTATGGGCCTAGCGCCCATTCCTAAAAAGGAAATAAAGAGCCTAGGCTTCTGGCTAGATGATGAGCTCAGTTTCAAAACCCAAGCCAGAACAGTAGTTGCCTCTTGGTTTGGCATGTTAAGACTACTTCGTAAGGTGCTTCCACTGCTTCCTTTTCAAACAAAAAAATTGATGGTCCAGGCACTTATATTATCTTGATTGGACTATGGAAATGCCGTATACCTGGGCACTCCTAGTTCAGTTCTGGCAAAATTCCAAGTCGTACAGAACTGTGCCGCCAGGATCCTTTTAGGGATCTCAGGCCGCCAATCGGCCAGACCCGTCCTAAAGTCCCTCCATTACCTTCCGATCAGGGATAGGGTCCACATCAAGGCCCTGTGCATCTCCCACAGGATGCTGAGATGGAAGGGACCAGCCATTATCCCCTCTCTGGTCCACCCCACCGAAAAAGCAGGTGGCTTCGCTCGGATGACCTTCCTTTAGTCTTGGTTCCCAGAATCAGGAGGGCCTAAAATGGTGGCTGACATTTTTCACATAATGCGGCTAAACTCTGGAACGCCCTCCCACTGCAGCTTTGTAAGGAACCCAGTCATACTATATTTAGGAAGGGGTTGAAAACTTGGCTCTTCCCTAACTAACCCTGCTACAGCTTCAACTTGGTGCCCGTTAGCGCTGGGATGCCTCCGGGTACCCACGCGCTTTATAAATGTTACCTCATTCATTCATGTATTCAAGCCCCACGGAGGACCAGCCAGGAACCCTGTGTTCAGGGAAGGGCAAGGAGAAGAGGAAGATGGGGTTCACTCCGCAGGAAGACCGGATCATCGTCACGGAGGTGACAGAACACTACCAACAACTGTTCGTCAACTCCACTGCATCATTGGCAACACAAACGAAAATATGGCAGTCCATCGTCAACAACGTGAATGCCGTCGGAGTGTTGAGGAGGTCAATGGAGGAGGTCAAGAGGTGCTGGCATGATGTGCAAAGCCAAACCAAACAGAAACTAGCTGTCAACAGGAAGGCAGCAAAGGCGACTGTAGGTGGGAGTCCTGCGCCACAGGAGGAGCTGGATGAGCTGAAGGAAATGGTGGCTATAGTCATCAGTGTGGAGATGATGCAAGGAGTCGGGAGCCCAGACACAGCTCGATATGACCTGACCCATCAGCAACAGGGTGAGTAACGGCCAGTGCATGGGGGGATGGAGGGAGATGGGCACAATGGCACACATGCACAATCCTGTATAGCACACTGTACACCCACAATGATTGTGGAACATGTCTCTGATACCCTTGGCACACATACAAACACCAAGTAGAACCCCGTCCACTATGTGCACAAAGGGGCCCCCCCAATCAACAATCCCACAACCTACCCATGCACATGTGCTGAATCCAGCAAAACTGCGCCTCTGTGAGACACACTGACAATGCAAGTGACACTGCATGACCAACAGCATGGCTGCCAAAATACATGACATGGTGCACAACATGACACTGAGGTGGCCCAGTGTGGATCACAACCTCAAAGTAGCAGGTCACACTCTGGCACCTACATGTGCACATCCAACTCCTGACATCAACAACACAACTGCAGACAAACAATGCACAAGAGTAAAAAAAAACATCCAGGAGCACAAATGACCCAAGTCGTCCACACCTCAGCACCCGAAAAGCACACAAGTCAAAGGCACACCACCTCAAAGGCATAAGGGGCCGCTAAATCAGAGCTGCAGGGGCAACTCTCACACAATACAGAACACAAACATAGCAATCACAGCACATCAACATTGTCGACAATGTCGTACAAAGTGCAACACTTACAACACAGGACAGAGGACACAACTGGTGCCGCTTGTGCATAGAAACTGGCCAATCACATCTGACATTGCATGAAACTGTGAGATGATAATGTACGAGCACAACTACATATCCGTCATGCAGTCGAAATATCCACTGTCTCCCATCAAATAGCCAGCAGCTCCAAAACAGTCACAATGTACATTGTCATGCTGTCTGTATGGAAACATGTATAATGTGTCAACATGCATGGGACACATTGTTAACATGCACCTCCCCTTCACATTGCAGAGGGACAATCCACACCTCCTGCAGAGCAGACCAGACATCTCTTCAGTGAGGGTGAAGAGGACACCCTGGTCATCTGTTCTGTCACCCTCCAACAGAACGGAGACAGCCTCGGCATCCCACCTCCAGGATCAGGTCAGCCCAGCTGCATCGAGGTGACCACACCCTCTGTACAGACCACACATCAGGAAACACACACCACCACAGCTGTCTCCCAGGACCCCCACAACCAACACATGGCATTCCAACACTGTGTGTTAGGGTGCCAGGAGAAGATGGCTGATCAGCTGCGGGTGGGGTTCAACCTCATGTCAGCCAAACTAGATGCCATACGTGGGTGTATGAATCCCATCAGGGACCACTTACAGTCCCTAATGGACACCCACTGTCCATTCCAGGCTCTCCAACAATCCTTGGCTGACATCGCTGAGGCCATTACTCGGATACAAGAACTATTTAGTCAGAGAGGCTCCAGAGATGACAGCACAGAGTTGGCACAGAGGCGTAGGACAATGGAGACTATTGAGCCGATGCAGGCTGGAAGTACGACTGCCACAGCTGAACACCAGCAAGATGTAGCTGGGATGTTACATGCCCTGCAGATCCTCATCTTGCCATTGCTGCCACAGAGCCTGTCCCAGATGACTGCTGCAGGACCTTTGACTTACACATCAACGCCCCCGATATATCATTGGCACACAGTGATGCAGCCCTACCACTTTCGCCCCCTGATGTGTCAGTGGCACACAGTGATGCATCCAAAACACCTCTGCCCCCTGATGTGTCAGTGGCACACAGTGATGCAGCCATAACACCACCACACACCTGACACACCGGACACAAAAGACATATCAGAAGAGTAAGATGTGGATGGTAATGACTGTGTGAGGAAGGAGGAATTAGCATCCTTCCCACCATATGGCCTGTGCCTGCCTGGTTCAGCCTTGTGCATCATGCCCTGGAACAACACCTCCCACTGTCCCCTGAAATACTCTGTGACATTCACCTGGACCCCGACATGGCCTGCCATATATGCTCTGGTTACCAATGACACAGCAATCCGGCTGCGGACTGAACTCTTCCTCTTTCGATTAACTTTTCATTCCCCCAAGGACCCTTGTTGGCCCACCACTGGGCAACCATGTAATGTGGGCTTGGCATGAAAAAGTACTACTCCAGCTCTGACACTCCATAGAATGTGAATAAAACATTCAAAATCACACAGATGTGTCACGCCTATGTTCACTCAAGAATAAAAGTATGGATGAATGTAGGGACATTGATTGCACTACAAGGTACACCCTGGTAAATGACATCAATGCACAAGTTTGTACCTGACCCACATGGCCAATTACATGACTGTGAAGGTGTGAACTAGCTGTGGCCTCATTGCATATGAACAACAATCTCGTAACCACCGCAACGTAGCCCCACTTCCATGTATTGACTAGGGATGTGTGCAGAAATGTCAAAATCAGTAGCATGCCTGAAGGAGTATCCCCATCACATGTGGCAACAACAGAACATCTCTTCGCATACCTACACACACACATCTGTGTGGACACAGCATGTAGTGATGGATCACATTGATCCACATGGCAAGAAGTTGGACACCATACTCACATTGCTGAAGACACGTAAGAGCACAGGTCTACCAGCAACTATCCAAACTACAATGTCCGGCTCACAGTGGTGGAGTTGTCAATAGGGACTCACTCCCAATGTAAATGTGGCAGTCAGTCCCTCCCTGTGTACGGACAATGCTCATTGAGGCACATGATTTTTAATTTTAATCAACACTCATCACAGTTGAACACTGGTAAAGTTGTGTAGACTTTATCTGCATGTCAGTACAGGCAAGGCAAGTGCCACAACATGCAGACAAATGCTTAAGACCCTTACAGGCAGCATAGGAACATGTCGAGGTGCAATAAATGGGGAGGCAAAAATTAACACAAATCATTATGGATGGCAATGAACTCAGCACACCTTGCCTTGCTGGACGAGTCATGTGATGTTTGGCGACTGCTAATTGCCCCATGTCTGGGGACACGACTCACAGCCCATGGGATCTGCCTAGTGCTGTACCACCAGACTGCGCCAACTGTGTGCTCTGCTGAGTGCAAAAAAGAATGGGGCGACCCTGTGTCCCTCAGAACCTGGGTATAAATTATAAACAAAAACAATAGTTCTGTTGGGTATGTACAACTATTTCTTAACCCCTTGGCTGCGGGGGTTATTCCCCCGCTGTGCTCGGGGGCGGGGGGCGTGCATAGCACCATGGGACTGATGACGAGCTGAGCTCGTCATCAGCTATGGTGCTCGTGTGCTGATGACGAGCTCAGCTCATCATAGCCACACCCATTTCCTTAGAACGCTCAGCACAGCAGGGGAATTCTCCCTGCGTGTGAGCGGTCTAACAGCCATGATGAGCTCAGCTCGTCATCAGCACACGAGCACCGTGGCTGATGACGAGCTGACCAATCGTGTCTGGTTGCGGTTCTGTTCTAGAACCTCTAGGACACTACGTTAATTTCTTTCTAAAAGATTTTGTGCCCGAAACCAAGTGTTTCATTCGAGATAGCATGCACATGATCAACCTGATTGAAAACCATCCCTTCGATCATGAAAAGGAGACTTTATGTACCCTGGACGTAGAGTCTCTCTATACAAATATACCTCAGAGAGACTCGCTCCTAGTCATGGAAACAATACTTAACACTAGACCACGCCCACATATAGTACCCACTTTATTTATAATACAACTCCTTGAGATTTGTCTTACTCAAAACTTCTTTATGTTTAACACCCAGTATTACCAGCAGGTCCGTGGCACATCCATGGGCGCAATTTCTGCTCCTACCCTAGCGATCCTGTACATGGACTGGCTAGAATGTAACACAATTCTTACAGACAGCAACCCGTTCCATCTGGGCATTCTAACATGGAAACGGTACATTGACGATATTTTCCTCATTTGGGGTGGCTAGCCAGATGCTTTTCCGGCCCTCCTGCATTGGCTCAATAACAACTGTAATGGTCTTACATTCAACATTACCCATAGCAAAACCCATATCCCATTTCTTGATTTAACTATCCAACACAAGGATGGGTTACTCTGCATATCCTTGTTTCACAAACCAACCGAAAGAAATACGCTACTTAGTTATGGTATCTGTCATCCCAGGGCCCTGAGAGACAGTTTACCATACTCCCAATTCCTAAGACTTAGGAGAAACTGCTACCAAAAAGAAGACTATTTTGCTGAGGCCGACATCCTCTCTACTAAACTAAGAACTAGGGGCTACCCAAGACGCTTAGTTAAAAACTCAATGAAAAGGGCTTGGTACTGCCCTCGTGAGACCCTATTGGAACCTAAACCCAAACAAACAACTGACAAAGTGGTCTGTGTCACTACCTTTTCCACTGTCTCCAACCGAGTCAAACAAAGTATTAAAAAAAACTGGCACATACTAAACTCTGGACTACTGCAGTGGGAATTCCCCCTATTTGCTTTCAAAAAAAGCAAAAACCTCAAGGACCAATTAGTTAGGGCAACCCTTCCATCCTCCACCACAGTGAACACCACGCTTAATGATCACTGGTCACTGTCACCTCTCCGAGGTCATTCTAAGTGTGGTTCTTGTGTAGTGTGTGATTTTTCCATTGACTGTAAGGAGTTTGTATTCAGAGATGTGAAGAATGAACTTAAGACCTTTACTAACTGCAATAGTTGTAACATTATCTATGCAATCTTTTCTCCTTGTGATTTAATTTACGTGGGACAAACCAAGCAAAAAATCAAACTGCGAATCTCCCAACTTCGGAGCCGGATTCGATGTGGTACAGCAAATGCTCCCCTGGTCGAACATTTCTCCAACAAAGGTCATATGGAAAATGACATACGTTGGACTGTAATCAGCCAAGTGATCATACCACCAAGAGGTGGTGACCTGACGCGGATGCTCAATAAGGAAGAGCTTACATGGATAATAAAAATGGACAGTCTAAACACTGGACTCAACCTTCAAGAGGATTGGACTGCCCTCCTCTAAGCTCTAACCCACTGAACAATTGAGGACCCTTCCTAAGTTCTCTGCTTTGGACTTCTCTGTTGCCTTGTGGATCTGCTTGATCAGATGTTTTCTTTAATGTTTTCTGTAATGCTTTTAAGATTTATTGTGAATTAACCTTAAAATTCTTGCTCACTGTCGCCGGGTATTAATCACTTGCACCAATGCACCACCTTTTATTTCACTTCCTTTTCCCTCCCCTAACCCTACCACTCCAATATGGCCGCCGCACTGAAACCCTTGTCTATTTCTATGCCCCGGGATTCTGTAACACCCATGTTTCTACTAGCCAATCAGAATCCTTCCAGTCCTTCAAATTCCCTCCCCCAGCACTCCCCCTGAGGAAACCAGGAAACAGATTTCACTACCGACTAAACCGGTAAGTCTAGTGATGTGTGGCTCTCTCCCTCCCGACCCTCCACCACGCTGTAATCCCTAAATGACCTGTTTTCCCTGCAGGTCTTCTGGTACCGCGGATTTTAATCAATGAAGCGCAGCCCACCTCAATAGCGCCCGATTCTGGTAAGAGCCCCACTGCGCCCGCTTCCAACCCTTGTGAACCCTTTTTTGTTCCCCGTTTGTTCTAATTTTGTCCTCCTTGACTTACAGGGCTGCTTCCCCAGGCTTTCAATTTCTTAGCCCTTGCCCGTGCCGATCGGGGTAACCTTTTTCCTTTCCCCCCCCGGTAAGCAATCCCTCACTCTTTCCCCACTGCGCCGTGTCTACTAGCACGTATATTTCGGAATCCCACCGAATGTTTAGTATAAATGTTCCTTGTCACACCGTATGCGTACTCCTCCACTGCGCCTTGAATCTCCATGCCGCATGCAGTCTAGTGTAATTATCACCTCATACTCGGACTTGCCCAACGTGAACCCGCTGTACACACCACTCCGCTAAATCTGAATGTTTCACCTTCTGCACGGTTTGCTTTTTAAACTATGTCATGAATGCGCCGCCAAAACTGCCGGTTTTTAAACTAAAGAGGTATCTCAAACACAGATGTACACTGCCTGGCCCAGCTCCCCCACTTATTTTAAATCACTCTCCCACCCTATCACTAGCATACGCGGTCTACACCCCGATCTGCAACTTCACAGAAAACAGGTTCACCATTCACTTAAGTCACTTGGAAATATGCCAATAATATGCTTTAAATGTTCATAAATTAAATTTATATATACTTTCAAGAAACCAATCGGTGATAGCGCGCTCAACAAATATCTTAATAACATAACATACTTTCTCTTTCTCTCCCTTCTCTAGGCATTAGAGGCTTATAATGTTAAAGGCAAATATAAATGTCCTGATGATGGTCGCCATGACTAAGTAGTGGGACCGAAACGCCGTCGACTCATTGTACACCATATACAAATGCTTGATTTATATGTTATATGTAATGGTGTTTAACTGATATTTCTGTACACTCAATACTTTACAGAAATCGCTGCTTTTGCCTTGAAAAGCCCTGCTCTTTTCCTCTGTTTACCTTTTGTACTGATCTGACTGTGTTTGGGTACAGGCTTGTGCCCCACACTGGTGATTTGCTGAAGGTATTCCTGTGTATGAAATATTTCAATTGAGTAAAAAATTGAAGACCTCTGTCCGGCTGGACATGTCGCCCCAAATATAGAACTGATTCAGTCTATATTCATTGCTCTGCATATATTTCTTTTGCATGGACCGTTGTTGTTTCACAAAATATGCTCCCCGAGGTCCGATGCTAATTCACTTGGGGCCCCTTGTTGTCCTTAACATAACAAGCTACAGAATGCAGCAACAATATGCTTTGCGAGCCGGGTTGCCAAGCAACCGATCTTCCATGACTTAGGAAGCATAGTGGCAATTGGATCAAAAAATAAACTGAATTGGGGCCCAGTATATGAGCTCTTGAGGAAGGAGTGGCATGTATATCCGCAAGGATTTATAGAATGCAAGGCCACATTGTCGAAATGAAAATCTACTGACAGTGAGCAGGTGAAAGGGCCCAACAAGGTCACATGTCGTGCTAGATTGCCATGTGTATACTCTCACTCCAGCAGTATGTCAGATTTGGGAATGTTGCCAAACGACGCTGTGCAGGTTTGCTCATGGGACTGTATCACCCTGCACATGTGTGTACCAACACACATAGGTGCATGCACATGCATTCTGAGTCTGAGCGAATGCAGACATGTCCACTGTTGTGGTGGGATATGTGACCATTCCTCCAAGATGCAAAAAGGTGTTGAGACCTGTGCCCTGGGTGACAACCAGTAGTGGCTGCAGGAACGTAGTTACTCATCCATAAATGCGAGCGCAGCTTCATGGGCAATCAGTTCCAAGAGTACATTGTTGTCGAGTTCAGCGAACACGAGGGAGAGCCAATACATTAACTGGTCCAGACAGATGTGCTCCATCCACGCCGTTTCACCAATCCGTAATGCAGCCCAATAGGGGAGCACCTCGATGTGCTCACTTCACACGATGACTTGTGCAATCTCCCATCCACTACTGCCAGCACAGACGCCAAATATCAAGGCATCCCATGCACGGGTATCACAGTTACACTTCTGTCCGTGGGCCAGGGGGCGCACAAACAAGTCATAATCCAGTTCAGCTACCGATGTGTTGGACAGGCAGACCTCCCTGGGCCACTCAAATGTGCATGATCAACAGTGGAACCAGGGCTGGATGCAGGTGATGTACGCAAGACGGAAACTCAGATGGTAACTGATGCACAAGACTGCCAGTGGCAGTGATCCCAACAGATGTAGCATTCGTGCAGGTACAGTTCCACTTGGCAGGGGTTGTGCAGGTGCCCGGGATGGCCTGCCATTGCATTTGTTGGGCTCATAGCACCGGCACTCCTCAGACTGGCGGCAGTTATGTGGATGATATGCCACAGCTTGGAGCAATGAGTCATATGTGTGTGCAATGTTTGGACGTATGGGTTGTTACTTATGTGTCAAGGGCATCCCATGCAGGTGTACCTCAGGCAGGGACAACTGTGTGGGGGGTGTGGACACGTTGGTTTTTATTAGCGGAGTTCGTGTTGTGGGAGTCGTCAAAATCTGGTATATCACTCAGGGTTATGGTATATCACTCAGGGGGTGCCAACCGAATTCAAGACCAAGGTCGGAGGTTCAGTTGTCCTTCTACCTTGTGTATTGAGACAAAGGAGCTTTCATACCTAATTTTAGTCTGTCTACTGCTTGCATTTCTGAAATGTGATGTGGCCTTCGCGTTGCAATATATGCCAGGCCTTAGACTTAGGGTGCACCAATAGCGATACACACACAACAGTTGGCATGTATGAGCCAAGAGCCCGACTGGCATTGCGCTCTGTGTTCAATCTCTCTCTTTCTTTCGCGCTCTCTCCCCCCCTCTCTCTCCTATTTAGCTCTCTCTCTCTCTCACTCTTTCTCCCTCTCTCTTTCTCTCTTTCACTGTCCTTTGATGAGTGCCTGACACACCTTCTTATCTTTTTTTTGTCTTGCAGGCTGTAACTTACAAATTGTCCAGAGATGACCCACCCTGACTCTTCCAAATAGTTGTTTAAAGTCAAATTTGATTGTGATATTGTGTTTGGACTTTCAATGGTAAATGAATGATTCTCCGTTTTCTGACCACACATGAATGTTAATTGTTGTAATTGTGCGACATCAGGCGAATGATTTTGATCATGATTTCGTAAAGTTGATGTGCAATATCTTGGTCTGGGGGGTGCCCAGGGTAGGGCCCGGGGGGAGGCGGGGGTCCTGGATGGGTGGCGGTGGGTGTTGTGGCCCTCTTAGGTGTCCGAGCTGCATGATCGTTGGCTCCATGTCATCTGTTGTTCTTCAGGTGTGGCTCTGGGCTGGGCTCCCTTTTATGGTGCAGGTTGTCATCCGACTTTACACCAGGTAAGCGCAGGTTTTAAAATCCTGCTGTAAACGTGCCTTATCACCTGTTGTGTGATCTTATTGCAGATGTGGCTGGTTGTTGAGAATGTTGTGACATGGTGTTGTTGCAGCTGTTTGCACGGGAACGCCTACTCTGCATATCATTAGCATTAGTTGTCAGGGTCATCTGTGGCGATGTTTTTTGCAGCTGCTATCGCAGATAAACTGGTGTTATGGGCTGTTAGCACCAGCTTGAGAATGGGGCTATATATTTATAGTGACTTGGCCTTGATAAAGTGCCACTAACTCAGCGATAAGTCATGAGAATATGTCCCAAAGATTTCTTTAAAGACCTGTGTCGCGAAAACAGATATAATTTCCATTATGCAAACGGCTCATTCATTAAACCAGAGGCACATATATAACTTAATAATTATCTATTGGCATATATTATATTAGAATTAATACCTGTCCCTGATATAAAAAGCTGATTTTCTCAAATGTAATAATCCATCGCAAGTTTCTAGGTATCTGAGGGACAGTAGGATTATTAACCCTCCCTTACAATGCCTCACATTTGACTTACGCAAAATCGGGATCAGAGAAGAGCATCTTGGCCCTGAATACAAATTGCAGAACAGGATACAGTAACTAGTGCATTGAGTTGAGACATTATCGCACCCACAAGGTGATAAGTCCTTTTTCCAGGCCCCTAGTGTGGGAAAAGCAAATTTAAAGTGCAGCCTGTGCAACCTAAAAAGAGTGAGCTAATAGTAATGTGTTAGGCTCATAATCCAACCTAAATATGGCTCTATATAGCATGTTGTTGACACTTGCCAATATCTAGCCATCGTTTTCTTAGCCTGGGCTCTTTCTAAGTGTATGTTCATATAACTGCTTCAGATAGCATTCTTTAACGCATAACTTATGTTCCGGCCCGATTATGTGAGGATTTTCATAGAGATCCAATAAACCTCAGTTCTCAAATTATTCCTTCATATATGAGAGCCATGATATTTGGTCTGCCCTATTAAGTAACAGGCAGTAGTGATACAGGTTCTGGTTAGGCCAGTCTCTGGTGATCCTCAAATTTTGACCCAGAGTGGTATAGGGGCTAACCCAATCAGGCCCTCCAGGTAGGACTTCCCAAGTTCCTCGTGACATATTAGAGCAGGCTGTACCTCCCAGACTGACATAAAGCAGCTTAAAAATAAATTAAACAAGCATATATAAAATGTTATATATATATTTACTTAATAATAATTAATAAATAATTATTTTAACTAACTATACAATGTTAGGAATATATTAAAAATTTAAAATAAATCTATATATACATTCACCTGTAACATACAAATTAAACAAAAAATGTATGTTATAAATTAAAATATTAAAATATCTATTGTTTTTAAAAGTACATTTTACACTACATTGAATGCAACTTAAGGAAAGTATTGGACGACGTAGGGGAAAAAATTACTATTCCCACTATAGCGAGTGAAACAGTAGGGAAAGTGTTGGATAGCGGAGGGGAATAATTTACTATCCCCACTCCAATGAGTGCAACAGTAGGGAAAGTGTTGGATAGCAGAGGGGAATAATTTCCTATTCCCACTCCAGCGATTGCAACTGTACGGGAAGTGTTGGATAGTGGAGGGGAATAATCTACTATTTCCCCTCCAATAATTGCAACATTGGGGAAAGTGTTGGATAATGAGGGGAATAATTTACTATTCCCACTCCAGTGAGTGCAATGGTAGAGAAAGTATTGGATAGCATAGAGGGGAAAATCACTATTCCCACTCCAGCCAGTGCAACAGTAGGGAAAGTGTTGGATAGCGAAGGGTCAAAAATGTACTATTCCCACACCAGCAAGTGCAACAGTAGGGAAAGTGTTGAATAGCAGAGAGGAATAATTGACTATTCCCACTCCACTGAATACAACAGTGTGGAAACTGTTGGATAGCAAAGGGGAATAATTTATGACTCCCACTCCAATTAGTTCATTAGTAGGGAAAATGTTGGATAGCGGAGGGAAATAATTTACTATTCCCACTCCAGCAAGTGCAGCAGTAGGGAAAGTGTTGGATAGCGGAGCGGAATATTTTACTATTCCCATTCCAAAGAATGAAACAGTAGGGGAACTGTTAGATAGCGGAGGGAATAATTTACTATTCCCACTCCAATTAGTGCAACAGTAGCGAAAATATTGGATAGTGGAGGGAAATAATTTACTATTCCCACTCCAGCAAGTGCAACATTAGGGAAAGTGTTGGATAGCGGAGGGGTAAAAAATACTATTCCCACTCCACTGAGTGCAACAGTAGGGAAAGTGTTGGATAGTGGAGGGGTACAAAATACTATTCCCACTCCACCGAGTGCAACAGTAGATAAAGTGTTGCATAGCAGAGGGGTAAAATGGCTATTTCCACAAAAAAATCACATTTAAAAACAAAAAATTCTACTACATTATAAGATGTAAAAAAAAACATAAACAAAACATACATAAAAATATTAAAATTTACAAAACATAGAAACATTATATATACATTAGGAAGCGTTTAAACTTCTATCAGCCATCTAGGTCACTTAGGTCATCTTCTCTGGCCTTGACCTCTGTTCCTACAATCAGACGCGCCCGCATCGGAGGCCGCTCTTTCAAACGCCTGGCGCCACAACTATGGAATGCTCTACCATTGTCATTAAGGCTGAATGACAATCTCTTAGCCTTTAGGAAAGAACTCAAGTCATGGCTGTTTGTTCAGTAAGCTTTTCTCCTTCTCCGCTACGCTTCCTTTTGGGTTCTTTAGCGCCGGGAAACTCTCTTGAGTAGCTGAGCGCTATATAAAACTTGTATTAATATAACATAACATAACATATAATGTAGCACAAATGTAACATTTACGAAAAATATTACTTTTTCAATAAAACAAATACAAACAAATAACTATCTTGTAACAAAAATGTATTTGAATCCTACAAATTATAAATTACATAAAGGTAATATTTGTTTTCCTACCCTATAACACCAGACAATTTATACATTTTAAAAAAGGGTACCCTCATAATTAACACAATTAATTAACATTTATACAAATATTAATCATTTAAAAAACACATTTGAAAAGGTAAAAATGAATATACTAACAAAACATTACAGATATAGAACAGAAATATATGAGATAACAGGGACCCCCTGAGGAAGCGGTGTACTTCTAGGACAGGGTAAAACACTATGTAGGTAACTTCCTAGACAGTCTGAGTTGTTATGTATCAATGATTATTGTTTTCCTTCAAATTGTAATAGAAATACATTGTCAAGCAAGCAAGAACTGTATTAAAAAAGATCTATTTTATTCAAAATGAGGGAAATAAAAACCCATTCAATTCTAGACAAATAGTTTTCCGTAAGTCATATATGGTATATCAAAATCATTGTTTTAAAAAAAAAAAAGATAAGAAGATGTCATTATATAATCCAATCAATAATAGCGTGGCGGGACGGAGATTAATTTGACGCGTGTTTTGGCACTAGGACAGCGCCTTCTTCAGGAAATCGGGCCACAGATTCTTGTTTCTATGTGGACTAGAGGTTTACTGACTGTGCAACCGGTCTTTCTTAATGGTCTATTACTTTATATCGTGCTTCTATAATATGGAATTATGACGTGGTGCGATATTTCCTTAGTACATTGCCCTCATGGATGGAGGTCTATGTTTCTATTTTTCTGACGACGAAGGGATATTCCAAGATGGTGGAGAGCTAGATGACTGTTATCCGGTGCGCCTCACCGGTTTGATGACTGGTATTTCTTTAATAGATGAGGTTAGTTCCAGGTGACCAATCTTATAGGTAGCGATCAATAATGGTGTTCCTAAGGTGGATTGGCAGAGATCCTCTTCTTCCGTATTGCACCGTGGTTTCAGATCGAACAGAAATATCCAAACAAAATAAAAACAAAACAATTAACGCGAATACTTATCAATTAATACATGAATATTAATGATCAAGTAATGAGTAATTTAAACTAAATTACGATCCACTCTATACCCCAATAATCACCAAAGCACACACCTAAAAAATATGTAAACAATTTACATAAGTAATTTTACATTAATAAATTAATATCAATTAATAACAAATCATTAATTCATTTAAAAAACATTTACTTCCAAACATTTACCAACCCCACAACTCACACATCAAAATATTACACAATCGACAAAATTAAAATGTAATTAATTAATTAGCGTCAATTAACAGAGAATGAATGAATTAAAAATATATTACCTCACACCATATTCCCCTATAAATGCCACCGCCACTTTCATAAAAAATTACACAATTAACATTATTAGTTAACAATTGATTAATTAATTATTAACAATTAACCATCAAAATAGACATATTTATTAATAAATCAATACACACAATTAACACTATAAAATAGTATTTAATAAATAATAAATAAAAAATAATAATATTAATAATACATTCGTTAAAATTAAATTACTTCCCACCCTACTCCCCTAGCAACCCAAAACCCGCTATCAAAATAAATGACACAATTAACATAATTACCAATTAATTAAGACTAATTAATAAAAAAATTATAAATAATTAATAATAAATGAGTCCACACAATTAACAATATAAAATATTAAATCAATACATTTTAATTATGAAAAAAAATGTACTTTAATTATAATTAAATTACTCCCCACCCTATTCTCCCATAAATACACAACCCACTCCTAAAAAGATGACACATTTAACATGTTTATTATTAATTAAGCAATAAAAATTAACAGCCATATATTATTAATACATTTAATACCATAAATAACACTATAAAATAAAGATTATATAAATACTAATACATAACAATGTATATTCAAGTAATTATAATTAAATTACTTCCCACCCTATTCCCCTATAAACCCACAACCCACTATTGACCTAAAACGCAAAATGTAATTAAAATAATATGAATATTCAATTTATTATAATTAAGTTTCTTCCCACCCTATTCCCCTATAAACCCACAACCTGCTACGGAACTAAAATCCAAACTTTAATTAAAATAAAATGACTAACTTCAAGAAATTTAACACATACATTAAAAAAATGCAATACTTGATCAAAAAATCGTGCACATACATTTAAAATACACACTAAAATACATAACACTAACTAAAACAACAATATTTTTAACAATTATGGGGCTCATTAGTATGGTGGGCAGACTTTGTCTGCCCGTCATATCCCCAGGAAATGGGACTGCCAGCTAGGGGTGGGGCGGTCCCCCGAATCCCATTAGGATGCGCCCGCCACACTAGCGGGATCTTCCCGCATTTCTGAAATGGCCGTGGGCGATGCTGAAAGCACCACCTGCCTCAAAGCCAGAAATGCAAGTTGTGCATTTGACAGTACAACGTGACAGGCACCGCATGGTGCCTGCCACGCTGTACTGTCATATGCAGGGGAGTTCCATAGGTACCCACCATGTGCACCCCACCCACCAGAATTCCTGGGGGCCTGCTATAGGCCCACCACCATGGAAAGACATGTCCCCGCATGTATGCTATTATAGATGGCGGTGTCTACAGCCGCGGTTGGTAGTAGGAGTTTCTGCAGGGCGGTGACGTGGGGAGGGGGAGGGGCAGGGTGGGGGCTAGTAATGTGTGGATTACGGAGTTTAACAGGTAAGTAAACATATAAATAAATAAAACGAATTTCGTTGCCCGCACTGCATCGCATTTGGTGATGCAGTGCACGCAACGAAATGTGTTTTATTTATTTATATGTTTACTTACCTGATAAACTCCGTAATCCATACATTACTACCCCCCACCCTGCCCCTCCCCCTCACCGCATCACCGCCCTGCAGAAACTCCTACTACCGATCGCGGCTGGGTGTCTACCAGACACCGCCACCATATTAACAGCTATTAACAGCTTTCCGTCTGTCCGCCGGGGTCCCCCCACCATGGTAATGGGGCAGGGTAAAATTTACATGCGGGCGGGTCACCACCACCATGCGGGTGGTGACCCGCCCGCATGGCGGAGTAAAATTTCCATGCGCGCGGGTCACCACCACCAGGCGGGTGGTGGCGATCCGCCTGACATACTAATGGGGCCCCTATATTTTTGCAAACAACATTAATGACTTCAATATTTTGGAAAATTATATTTCATACCCTAAACTCGATATTCTTGTCCACGATATTCTGGAAGTCGATATTTCTGTATCACTATATTTTGCACTCAGTATTAGTGCAAGTCGACATTTCCTACTCAATTTTCTGACTGTTTACCAATTCCCACAACTTAGAATGCTTCACAATGTCAAAAGCACTTGATAAATGAATGAAAGCTAAGTGCATAGAATCCTTTTTTGCTTTGCTTTTCTAAGAATAAGGTAGAGTGATGGGAGGGCTTGAGCAATGTCCGGGTAACACCAATCTTTGAGCCAGGTTTGGTAACGAAAAGGCGATCCAAATTGAAACTAAAGATCAGCTCAAAAATATGTAATGCACTCCTAAAGAGGGACCTTGCGTTCACAAGGCCTCCTACTAGTTGATTAGAGGTATGGTCTGTAATTGACGGGGAGAAACTCAGTTCATATTTACACCCCCTACAGGTTACTGGGCCTTTCATTTTGTTTGCCTCTAAGAGGATGTGACATATACTTCCAGGCTTATTAAGGGCTACAAGCGATTCTCTAGAGTAGGAGTGACCTGAGCCAAAATGGGCAGCATTTCTGGCAATGACCGCTATCCGAACACTGACGGGTGCAGACGGGCTTGCCTTTGGCGTGCCCACACCGCACCTGCTACGCGTGTCAACGGGGGCATCACACATTAAAAACTGTGTGCCCTGCCAAGACTACAGTAGGAGTAGAAATGGCCGAACTTTCGGCTGCCCCTCTAACACCTAGCTACTCTAAAAGGCAAGGGAGGCAGGGACTGGAGCTGTTGACAGGAGTGAAAAGAAATTGTAATGAGAAGTGTGCTCAGAGCGCAATTCTAGTCACTTTAAAATAGTGGCAGCGTGCAAGTGTAAGCAGTCAAATTCAAACTCAGCATTACAGTTTGAGTATAACTTGATCCTGCTATATCCCCCCAACTGGAACAATTCTAAAACAAAAGCATTTAACCTGCAGTAATTAAAGACTGATCGAGAGTCTAAAATTCAGAAGGAAATTGTGAAGACAGCTGATTAATAGGAAATATGGCAGAACTGGCTGCCTACATACTTAACTTGATCCGCTGCGCATCTGCGTTGGTTTGCACATTTGGGGCCCGATGTAGGTAATTTCCATTTACCGATTCATAAATACCGACTCGTACCGAATCGGTGTTTCTGAATCGGTAAATGGAATGCAGGTAAAAAATCGGTAAAAGGTACCGATTCGGAATGACTCGGTAACCCAAATTGGTATATACCGATTCGGGAAAATCCGAGTCTGTAAATTCCGAGTCGGTGAAACCCAAGCATTCCTATGGGCCTCCTGGCCCATAGGAATGAATGGGAATTACCGAATCGGAAAAATCCGATTCGGAATATACCGATTCGGATTTTACCGAATCGGTAATTACCGAATCGTGAGTTTGAAAACAGCCATGTGAGCCTGCCAACCAATCAGGGACCCCCACCACACCCCACAACCAAGGCACTGAGAATCCAACCAATCAGATTGAAGCACTCCACCCCAGTACCTGGGAGTGGCCACACCCATGCAGGTGCAAACCAACAGAACAAACATTTCAGCAGAGGTGAGAGGAGCAGAGCAGCCACAAGCAAGCAGTGCTACAGGATAGAGTCAACTGTAGGCCAAAAGGATGGTGGGGAGAGAAAACGAAAAATCAAATTCAGCCCAGAGGAACTACAGGTGGCTGTAGAGGAAATTGTAAGCCACTACATCCAAATTTTCGGGAGGCAGTCTCTGCATGTTGCAGAGACTGTGAAGAAGAAAATTTGGATCTCCATACAGGGCAAAGTGAATGCCATTGGTGTGACCCACCGGGAGATTGAGGACATAAGAAATTGGTGGTATGACCTGCGCATCATGACAAAAAAGAAGATTGATGCCCAGAAAAAGGATGCTGGTGAGACTGGAGGTGGCAGGAGCAAAGCCCCTAAGCTGACAGCAGTTGAGGAGCTAGTGGAAACCACCATGGAGCCTGAATGAATCCATGGGATAGGCGACATGGACAGCACAGCAAGAGCTACAAAAAAACAAGGTAAGAGGCATGCACCCTAATCCACACCCATCAACCTGACCCCGTACTCCACTGTGTAGATTAATCATACTGCATAACAACTCATACTCGGTGTCAGCAATGCATCATGGTAGACGTAGTCATGCATACATAGATGCAAAGCATCCACCACATGATCCAGCAAGGCATGCCACACACATCACCAAACACACAATGTGCACAGGGCAAAGATGTGTAGACTATTTATTTAAGAACTACACACAGATGAACAACAACAGTGACCCTATGTTAATTTCATTCCACAGGAGAGTCCTCACGCAGTTCAGCACCACCGAGGGAGGAGAGGGCACCAGCACCTAAGAAAGGGGAGAAAGAGAAGAGACAATCTGGTCACAGGGCGGCAGAAGGAGGCAACAACACCACCCAGTCAGCCTCATAACCAGACCGACCCACAACACCTATCCCACTTTCCCCTCTGTTGTTCGGATCACCTGAACTGACAACCACACCCATTTCAATGTCCAGGGTGTCCATCCCGGGAGGGGCAAGTAGGCATGAGGAGCCCCCTCAGAGGATCCTGCAAACCTCTGATTCGGAGGATGAGGATGTCATCCCCCACAAGAATGCACCTGTGGCTGACAGGGCAAGACCACCGACAGCAGCAGGCATGGGAGTACTGTCGGATAAGCTGGACAGGGACCATCTGCAGCGTGCCAGGGATCGACAGTACATGCGTCAACAAACTAAGGCGATGATTAGATTTGCCACGAGTACCTCACTACTGTGCAGACGCTCTATTACCATGCAGGATGCAGTAATGCACTGCTGCACAGACTTGACATGGGGCATGGGTAGAGTGACGTCTGCGATGGAGCAGATGCTCAACACCAACACTGGCAATGCTGGTGACACAGGTGTGGAGGAGACGGAGGCGTCAAGCAGCAGGAGTGGTGCTAGCACACCAGTACCGGAGGTGCGCAGGAGCGGCAGGCGCAGCCATGCAGAATCCGGCCCCAGTAGGGAAACTGAAAGCCAGGCACAAAAATCGCGCAATGTGGTGCGTGGACGTAAGCACTAACCTATGGTGCTGATTTACTGAACTGCACACAGTGACGGCAACTGAGCAGGAGCAGCCAGAGACATTGACTTTGATAAATGATGCCCTTTCAGATGTGACAATGATGATGTAGTGCAGATTAAACTACACTTGTCAATCACTACACCTGTCTATGTGTCATACATTACCTAGAAATATCGACGTGTAATTTCTGTCCGTCTCAATCTACCATCTAGTGCTGCTGGTCCTGTTGCCTGGGCCTCTGCATGTTCTTGGTCCTCATCGATGTTCTCGTGATGTGTTAACTCCACCTCTGTGCCTTCCTTGGTAGCCAGATTGTGCAAAATGGCACAGGTCACTATTATCTTGCAACACAGGATGGGGGTGTCCTGTCGAGCACCTCCACTCTTGTGGAGGCAGCGGAACCTGCTCTTGAGGAGTCCAAATGTTCGCTCCACTACGTTGCGAGTAGACCTGTGTGCCACACTGTATCTCCTTTCAGCTCTTTTGGTTGGGTTGAGGTACGGTGTGAGCACAAAGGAACGCAGGGCATATGCACTATCACCTGGGAGGGAATTAGAGGTACATGCGTTACAATTACATTGCACATTCAGCTGCCATTCATTACAGGGTGTGTTACACATATTTACCTAGCAGATATCCATCTCCAAAATCTCCAGCAACTAGCCGTGTGTATATTCCGCTGTTCTGTTTGGTGATGATATTGCCTGCATTGCATATCACCTGCACATTAATGGAGTGCGTACACTTATGGTTTCTGTATATGTGTTCCGTGGCTGCAGGTGGGCATAGGGGAATGTGGGTGCCATCTATGCAGCCTATCACATGCGGGAAGTGTGCCAGTCCATAGAAATCAGTTTTTGTTTTTGCAAGTTCCGCAGGTGTGTCAGGGAACCGGATGTAATGTCCCATCCTCTGCGTCATGGCATCCAGAAACTTCCTGAAAAAACGGGACAGACAGCTCTGGGATACACCTCCTACTGCAGCTATCACACTCTGGTAGCTCCCAGAGGCCAGCAGGTGTAAGCTACACAGCACCTGGACATGGGGTGGGATGGCATGGGCCCTGGGTGTTGGGTGATCCAGGTATGGGTGGAGGTCCCTTATTAGGTCCATGATGGTCCTGGGGTGCAGCCTGTACCTCTGGAGTATCTCAGGCTCAGTCAATTGGAACAGAGTGATCCTCTGCCTGTATACCTGCTCCTCCCTTTGCCATACCCTCAGACCTGCACCCTGTAGCCTTCGCCTCCTCGCAATCACATGGAGTGCCGCCATTTTTGCAACACTGTTGCATTTTGGGCCCATTTTTATAGGCTGCACATGGTTACCACCTGCTTTCAGTCCATGGTAAATACTGACTCTTAAATACCGAATTTCATTGAATTCAGTATTTTGGCCTTTTCTACATCTCGTTGGGCATTTTTTCCGATTTCTTATTTACCGATTCGGTGAATAAGGACTCGGTAAATAAGGTATCGGTAAATACCGAATCGGTGATTATGTATTCGGTAAATACAGAATCGGTATTTTCCCGATTCATATTTACCGATTCGGTATATTTTTGACTCCTACTTCTCTTTTTTTGCATACCGGTCGGTAACGGCCGATTTTACCGATTTTGGGCCGTTACCGACCGGTAAAGGGCTACCTACATCGGACCCTAAATACTGTGTGCCCCGCCAATTACTAGACTGCCCTAGGAGTAGAAATGCCTGAACTTTTGGCTGCCCCTCTAGTTCCTGGCTTATCTAAGAGGCAAGGGAGGCAAGGACAAGAACCTTTGACAGGAGCGGTAAGAAATTGTAATGAGCAGCATGCTCAGGGCGCAATTTTAGTGACTTTAAAATAGTGGCAGCGTGCAAGTGCAAGCAGTCAAATACTAATTCAGCATTACACTGAATGTATAACTTGATCCTGCATTGTCCCCCCAACTGAAACAATTCTAAAACAGCATTATTTAACCTGCACTAATTAAAAGAATGATTAAGAGGCTAAAATTCAAAAGGAAACGGTTAAGACAGCCTATTAATAAGAAATATGGCCAAATTGGCTGCCTACACACTCCACTGTGCCTTGAGAGGCATATAACTTTTAATCATTGTGTTTCTTTAGCACAAAACTATTTTCCTAAGAGGTGAAATCTCTTTCTCTACTTTCCATTACAATTTGGAGGCGTTTCGCATTTTCACTAAAAATTGACATTCTTACTCCGTTATTTTTAGCACTTCATTTAAGTGTATTAAATAAAACACATTGTAAGGGCTCACCATATTCCTAATGACTGCTACTCCTCTGACATGTTTACATTCCTGACAACATGCATACACCTGCAATACCTTAGAGATAATGGGCTCGATTTCAATGCAGCTGGAAGCAGCTCTGACCGTCGGTTGGCGCCGTTCTAACCGCATTGAAATGTCCCATTCCGATTCGTTTCTGACTGTCCGATTTTGATGGGGTGTCAGAAAGTATTCCAAACCAGATTTCCAAATGGCTGACAACAGGCTCAGAGAGCCCGTCTGCCATTCAGAAAGCCTTCAGTAATCCCTCGGGCGGCACTTTCCGCCCGAGGGATTGCAATGGCAGATTCCAACAGCATTTCTGTGCTGGCCTTTCAGACACAGAAAGGTTGTGGAAATCCAACTTTTGGGGCCCCAGGCATGGCCCCCATGGTGCAAAGCCTCTGGATGGTGGCCCTGTTGTGAACCCTACACTCGGGGCCGCCACAGGGTGAAGGGATGAACTACACCTCAGCTCTTTACAATAAGAGCATGCATTCCGGTCGAAATGCATGCTCCTATTGTAAAGAATAGAAATGCGACCAAACAGTTTTTGGTCGCATCCTAATTGCTGTGTTGAGACCGATGACAGGAGATCGTTTGGTCCCAGTTCCCAAACGATGACTGACTGATCGTAAACAGGCCCAATGTTGTATTGTAAAGAGTACTAAGTAATAAGCATCTTGGGGAAAGTGGAGATACCCATGGGAATTTATTGGTGTTGGCTAGATAGGTAGGAGTGAAGTCAGTAAATGCCATGTCCATTTCTGTGTGGACCTGTATTTGAAAGCTGTTCAGATCTAGAATTTTCTCTTCGCTTGTGAGACTTCCTGTGGCACCAGCTCTTGGGTGTGGTTCAGTATAAAAGTTTCACCCAGTCTGGATTCCACCGCTTGCCTTTTCAGCTTCTGAACAAGAAGCAGCAGTATCTCTTCAGGGTCAATCTCTACAGACTCCAGATCAGCATAAACACCAGCCTATCCCTTGGTCCTAAAGTGCTTCATTCTTAAGCCTCATCAGCACCAGAGTTCCAGGTTGATCAGATGCTTCAGAGTTCTTTCTTTATTATCTGCTAGTAGATCAAGATGCAAGTAACGCTATTAGTCTCTAAAGAATTTAAAAAATGTATAACAATTAAGGCCAGGATGTTTCAGTTCTATTAAGGATGCAAACATTATTCATTCTCCTCTTTGTTTTTTTGAACAGCAGTCATGTAAACATACCTAGTAACCATTGAGTTTCAGAAGAATAAACTAGAAATTCCATAGTTCCAAAATGAGCTACATGGTTCACTGACAAAATATCAACCCTCAAAATATCTCCATACCAAAATGTCATGACCAAAATATTGAAAAAAATATTGATGTCATCAATATAGTTGTATTAAATATCGATTTTAAATATATATAAAATACATTAATAAATATTTAATATATTAAATAGTAACATTAATTGAAAAAAAATGTAGGGGGCGATGTCAATGCCTGTTGGAAAGCCTCTGACCACTAGTCGGAAACGTTCCAGCTGGCGCGGTTGGTTTGTGGTCAGACCGCCCAATCACCATGTCGGCGGTCGAAACGTAAACCAGCCAGCTTGTAAAACCCTGCACTATGTGGCAGGCATCATGGTGTGCCTACCACAGGGTGCAGGGTTTTACACACACACCCATTTCTCTATAGGAGCCTGAACTACGGCCGGTTTACGGCCGTGACATAAGCTCCCATAGAGAAAAGTGAGTATCTGACTAAACTGTGTTTGGTCGCATCATAATCAGGCGGTTGGAACCTCTTACCTGAGGTCGGGGGATCCCGAGTCCGAGACGGTGTCGGTAAGAGGCAACTCCGATGAGATCGTAATTGGCTCCTGAATTTATATATCTTAAAAAATATAACAAATAAACGTCATTTTTAAAAATGTAAGCACATATATAATACTTAATATATATACATATTTACATACATCTACTTACAAAAAATGTATTAAACTAATAATTTTGATTTATATTATAATTAAAAAATAATATAAAAACAAATAAATATATATATTTACATATAACATTAACATAAATCTTTAAAAAACAAACTGATAAAATGGAATAAAAAATGTGAACAACTTAACATTCTTTAAATTTAGCAAAAAGTATTTTACATATTAAAAATATTAATAATTACAAATATTATAATTTTAAATAAACAAAATCATAATGATATAAATGATAACAGCATAAAATAAATTATAAAATGTAATACATGTAGTGCTAAAATAAATATATAAAACATTTACTACTCCCACGTCACCCAACCCAAAAATAATACAACTGATAAAATTTACAAATCTCCCTCCAATAATCTCTGAGGAGGGCAAGACTGATCGAATCAACCTGACTGGTTGGATATTTCAACTGAGAGGATTCACTGGCCGTCCTTTGGTAACTACCCTGCTCTAGGATTATAAGTTGTTACAAGCCTTGATGCCTTTCATTATTGGCAGACCTCTGCTGAGCCCACCAAACCTTACAACAAGATCTCTGAGAGGCTTACTGATTCATGTGCAGTTGAGGTAGACTGATGACTCTGTCTGGGTGGACGCGCCATTGATGTGTTTTCTGCCTATGTGCACCAATTGCATTTCACATATTTGTCTATTCATTAATCTGGGTGCCCATTTTTTATTTATAGAATTGCGCTCCATCCAGAGTTGATTGCACATGTACAACATATACAGTGGATGTTATTATAGTTTGATAGCTTATCAATTATGCTAATCTATGTATCATGATGAATTATAATGTGTGATTGAATCTAGTGAAAGGGCAGTAGAATGCATATGTTAATTGGTGCATTGTACATCATTCATCACTTGGTCTGCTCTTTTCAAAATAATTAGAAACGTGTATTTAAGTAGGATACAGACAAGTACCAGGCTGAGAGGAATCTTCAGGTTCTGGGGAGACTGGCTTGTGCAATCTGAGCAGAAAACATCCCTAGCAAAGACCACCAGCTCCTCAGAGCCAGGAGGTCCTAATCAGATCTGGAAAACCATAACTGAGACAGTTAGTTTCCCTCTTCAAGCACAAAAGCTCTCTAAACAACAAACCTTTTTTTAAGCGAAGGTATGCATGCAAGAAGCCACACAAAGTAACTTGGAAGGGCATTTGTGGTTCTAAGACACCTTAGGTAGGGACTAGAAGGAAGTGGTTGGTTACCAAAGACTGGTTCCATCACTTGATGCAATAAATTAAGGATACACAACCACAATGCTGAATTCTTTTTATAATTTTGCTTATTAATTGCTTCCATCACCACTATTGTGTTCATCTTTATAGTTACATCTATACATATCACTTGAACTAGATTAAGACAATAATTTGAACAAATTATTAAAAAATATATATTGTGGATTTCTTGTGAGTGTCCTTCCATACAACAAATAATTAGGGATGCAGTGAATTTTTCATTCTGCCCACAGAATTGTCAGAAGTTGGTGACTCTGTGTTACTCTTTGTAATATATAGTTCTGGTTAAATTCCACCAATCGCTGTGTGGTGGGATTTTTTTTCCTGTGAAGCTCCAGAAATGAGAGCTTGAAAGGCCATGAGAGAGATTAATGGGGCCATTAAAATGTCGGGCGATCCGCCCGACATTTTTCCCCGCCCGCCCTTCAATTACCCCCGCCATATTACAATGGCGGGGTACAGCGGCGGACTGGAATATTGTCCGCCGCTTCACCGCAGGCTGGCAATCATTACGATTGCCTGCTGTGCGGTTCTGGCCCATAATATGGTGGTGGTGCCTAGTAGGCACCACCCTCCAAATTATGATGTGGGCGGATTATGGCCTTTCCATGGCAAGCGATGCCGCCATGGAAAGGCATGCAGTCTTTTGCATTGGGGGCCCCTGGGGTGTTGGGGGTGTGGGGGTGCACTTGGGGAGTACCCATGTTACCCCCCTACATTGGCATTCACAAGGTGGTAGGCACCACGCAGTGACTGTCACGTTGAGCATATCAATGCACAACATGCCACTTTTACATTGCTGTGGGTGCTGCTTGCAGCACTGCCCGCCGCAATGTAAAAGATGCAGGATGCAACTGCCAGCATGGCAGTCACATCCTCATTGCCCCACGGGACCGCCGCACCGATGGTGGTTGGTCCCATTTTCCGTAATGGTGGCATTGTAATGGGACCGTTAGTGTTCCCTAGCACAATTTTTTGAAATAATCCTGAAGTCTCATAGGAATTATCGTTGCGCAGAAAAAAGAGCCTCTCGTGATCCATTGTTGGTCAATGGGTTACAGTCCACCAGACTCAAGTTAGTAAGTTTGCTTTGTACCTGTGCTTTGGCCACACAGACTGGAGTTTCTAACAACTGAGCCATATTTTGCAAATGTGTAAAAAATACTTCATGGCGCTCCTCACAGGATGGAGATTTAAGTAACCCAGGGGAGCACACAGAACAATATACCAATAGTTACTAATATCAGAAGCACCCATTGTAAAACGTAACAAACCCTTCAGCGTGCAATCTGCTGAAGGGTTTGTTAGGTACTTGACTAGTAAAAGGTTTCCCCAATTTGACAGCCTTTTTAAATCTCATTTTGATTCTGTCCTACATGTCCTACAATGATGGCACCTGTTGTGATAAGGGTAAACGTTAGGACACCATTGACACAACACCAAACAAGAAAATAACTTCCTGAAGGGGAGGTGAAGTAACTTTTGTTGTAAATCCACACGCAGCATACCACTTTCACATATTTTTCTCATGTGTGGAGTTGGATCCTATATGCTCAAAAACTAGGCATTTTCACACCTTTAGAGCTGCAAATATTTCTATTTAACATGAACCTTGGTAAAACCCAAAAATCCAGTAAGGATATCATGAGCATCAAACATGGTTTGGAGGACATTTACCACATGTAGTGCAGAATGTTAGAATGGGTGTCTTAGGGAATCCAAGAGCAACATGTTGGCTGATTATACTCCACATCTTGATGCAGGAAATCTAACCACTCCAGAATAAAGAAATGTACTATATCAGTTAGTGGCAACATATAGACGGATTCAACAGTATCTATCTTCTAAAGACCATAAGGGATTGTATTTTGGTTATTCCTGCTGCACAACTGCATGCTACAGTTTAAACTGTAAGTACACAGACTAATTATGCAATAATGGATAAAGTACACAAAGCAAGATAAGAATGCTAAAAAACTAATCAATTGGAGGGAGCAATTCCTCATACTACACCCCACAACAATAATAGAATGTTAACTATGTGTATTTCCGTTGGTGTAGCACCCTCCATAAAGAATTCAATTACATGTGGGATAATTTCCGCTAGTATTTACACTACTATGAAAGCACAGCCTCACCGGCGATGTTACTGGAGGTATTACAAGGAATACAAAATAAGCGTGGAGTTAGGCTGGCTGTGGAGCTGGGTATGAAAGTGTAATTTTCAAACTTTCTCTTCAATACTTCTCATTAACATTTCAAAAGTGGAGGTTTTTTCAGTGTGTCAGCGATGGCAGCTGTTCCCATTCAAGTATGTGAACATCCTAAAAGTATTTTGGCAGTATATACTTCTCTAGGCCAATATACATTAGGTACTTATGCCCCACAACTGCAACTCAAAACTAAAAATGAGTGTTAGGTTTCAGTAAAAGAAAAAGCACAAAAAACAGACACAAAACAGAAAGCTAGGGCTGGATTTCCTCGATGGTAGGAGTATGGTAGGGGTGGATACAATTTCAGGGATCATGAACAAAATACTGATTCAGTGTTTTAAAAGCCAATCTTCCCATTCTTTACAGGACCCTTGGAAGAGTATAAATAAAATGTTTCAATCACAGTTTTTGAACTGAGTAAGTGGGTTGCGATACGGACCATCGTAAGGCGAACCAGCTTTGTTTCCTTTTTATGCAAGTATCTAGTCGATTGAAACAATTGGATACATATTGGAGTGTAGTCAACTGAGAGCATTGTAGATACTCCAGATATTGCTGTCACCTAAGGGACACCCAGACTTGTGTTAATAATACACCTCGGGTTAACAAGAAACGTTTTGGATGGACACTTGATTTTATCAATCTATATTTCCAAATTATAACCCACCTATTATCAATTGATTAGGTAGAAATCGTTCAGCGTCTTTGTACGGAAAGTTGATCCTTGAACAAAGAGAGATGTAATACACTTTTTCTTTCTGTTTCAATCATAATAAGTGAGATTTTTAAATATTTTGTGATTGTTCTGAAGAATAGTTGATCTTTCACTGAAAGGCTGCATCAACAGTTTTCTACAGTTTTTTATACAGACAGTTTTAAAGCTGTTATTTAAATAGTTTTTAAAATAGGTGTGATATTGATGATTGAAGTTTTTTATCTGCACCAATGTATATGATTATGTGTAAGAGTGATGTCCTTCAGGAGATTTGTATCACTTGCACCAGCACTTTCGAAAATCTATTTTCATGATATGTATTCTGTGTTCGTAAACAACATAGATTTTTAACTGCTGTTGAAAAACAAAACATTCAGACGTACAATTACATACTTATAGTTTTATGTGATTATTAGCTTTTTCGTTGAGAGTATTGTGACATTTTGCAACTTAATGTTCATTTGTTTTATATTTTATTTATAGTTAAATAATTGTTTGCCTTTGGGATCCCACATCTCAATAACAACGGTTCAGCCATCTATGCTGTCGTTTTGTAAAACATATTACTTTAATTGGTTAACACCCAAGGTGAAAAGGGATCCTTTTTTCTTGTTCATACATATACTTTGTCCCTTTTCTTTCAATTAGGGTAACTCCCTTGTGAGTTTGTGGTGCCTGAAATACTGCACACTCCTGCTCTTTCCCAGTGACGCAGCACAGCAAGATGACTTGCTGCACTGCACTGTGCCACTAATTCATGAATATGTCTCCAAGTAATGGTTGCAAACGCTTCTAATTGGTGTTTGTGACTATGTAAATACAAGTTTGAATGCACTAAAGCAATTTCAGAGTCAGAAAACATTTACCTACTCCTAAAAAGGGTTTGCAAATGGATACTTTGGGGGTCATTAGGATGACAGACGGACTTAGTCTGCCCGCCATCCTATCGGATAATGAGACCGCCCGCCATAAGGGCGGGGGTCCCTCGTGGGGCCACAGTGGCGGGCGCATCCTGCATTTTTAACATTGTGGCGGGTGGTTCTCTCAGCATCGCCCGCCACAATACTAAATATGCATGTATGCATTTGCATACACAAAGCGGCAGGCACCTCGCGGTGCCTGCCCCATTGCGTATGCAAATGCAGGGGGGTACCACAGGTACCCCCATGTGCACCCGCCACCTCGCCTTCACCATGGGGGCTTGCAGGGGGCCCCCGAAGTGGAGACCGCCTGCCGCCACGGAAAGGCATCTGTTTTAGCCTATGCTAATATGGCTGGTGGTGTCCGATAGACAACGGCACCATATCCATTTCCGTCCACCGCGGTCCCCCCCACCATAGTAATATGGTGGGGGGAAATGGGTGGCGGGTGGGTAAGAATGTCTGGCGGATCGCCACCGCCCGCATGGCGGTGGCGATCCGCCATACATCCTAATGGGCCCCTAAGTCTCCTTTTGGAAGGGCCATTTTGAAGGCATCCCTTCAAACTGTGAACTATTATGTGGAGTAATAAGGTTTAGAAACTGAAATCACATCACAAAATATTGAGCAACTATTGACTCCTGAGTTGGGATTGTAATGCATTCACAAAAGGGAAGGGGTCCATTTGGGACATCATGGTTAGGGGCACATTTGTCAATATTTCACACAGCACAACACAGCAAGTCAACTTGCTCTGCTGCATAAAAGAGAAAGGGAAGGAATATGCTGTGTTTAACATCATACGGTACATTCCTGTCCTTTCTCTGCTCTGGTGCAAGGGTGCCTGTGCTGTAAATAGCATTGTTTATGTGCAGTAAGGGATACCTTCCTGTACAAAAACAATCCTGTGAGGCATTTCCCTCTTTTAGTGTGTGCAGCATAATGCAGCACACAAAGAAATAGGAAAAACCAGGAGAAATAAAGGTATAACTCCTAGCTATGATTCTTCTAGGAGGCGTGGCATATTGACACATTCACACTTCTACCAGTAATTGTCAATCTGGGAATGCCCCAAAATCCATGTGTGGATGTGCGGGAATACACAAGCTCTGCCCATGGAATGCCTCCCTGGGGCAGAGTAACGCAACTCAGCTGTTTACAACTTTATTGTTGTGTCGCCCTTGTGGCACCCTTTTTTTGGGCAAGGGCAACTCACACATTGGTAAATATGCCCCGTAGAACTTGTTTGTTGGCTATTTAGAAAGTATCATGATTTAATGTTACCCCAACAATTATTGAAGTCTCTTTTGACTTCCATGCAAATGATTGTAATGATGATTATATTACAATAGTGATTATATTTAAAAGGATACACAGATGATCAATAATCTAGTTCATCCCTTTCTGATTAAGGCTGTCTAATGTTTCAATCCAGAATGAATTATTACTTGCCGTAATTTATCTTCATATTCACCTCTGCTAAATTTTGGAATGTAGTCTGTAATTTCGAGGTACATTAAGTGTCTTTACAATAAAGTTCCTTTTGACTTTAGCTTTTGTTCTAATATATGAAATCAGTTCATTAAATCTTGGTTTGGTTTGTCAGGTTGTCTGTTCAGCATAACAGCTACCACAGAATAAACAAATTGAGAAGGTAACATATTTAGGGGAATATTTACTGGTTTGTCATGTAGCACATGGCGCAGCCGCAAATGCAGCGCTGGATGAGAAGGTGAGAGCAGGCTAGCTCCATATATACAGAAATATGTCTCTCTCCTCCCCGCTCCCTAGCGCCAGCGCAGAAATATGCTGCTGTTCACCACAGACACACCGCAAATGTGTCTCCATGAGTCTAGCATAGGTTTTCCTTCAAGTACAAAATGTCATGCTTAGACTAACATGAAACCTTTCCCCACTTTGTATGTGTGCTGTACAGTGCAGCACACATACAAAGTCAGAAAAGAAAGGAGAAATAAAGCATTTCTCCTTCATACGCCTATTTGAATGGGATGTTATTTTCTCATGCTAAACCCTGTCTACTTTTTTAAGAAGCTGGGGTTCAGCATCAGAAACTTCGGGTGGTTTCATTGGAATGCCCATGCACCACCCATGATATGTCCCCTTGGTGCTAAGTAATGCAAATGCTACTTTCAAGCATTTTCCAGTGCTAAAAAAGTTTAGTGCTGGAAAGCAATTTAGTAAAAAAAAATGTAGGTCATTTTGCGTCACTTTTGTGATGCAAACAGGGCGTTAAATAGACTCCTCAGAGTTATACATTAAGCAGTGTCTAATACTGTGTGTATAGGGCTAGAACACTTAGCCCTATTTCACTATTTAGCTGCATGAAACGCAGCTAAGACATGGAAAACAACCCTAGAGTGTTTTAACATATATTGTGTAGCTCTTGGTCCTTGTCTTTATGCTCAAATCCTATAATGTCTCAATTTTCTTCTCTTTTGTAGGCAGAAAATAATTCAAGTTTAACTCTTCCTTAATGTATTAAGCAGCTGTAGCAAAAGCAGGTGTGATTTTGTTTGGGGTGGGTGACTAACCACCTCATGGAATAATCACATCTCTTGTCAGTGTGAACCCTTAAAGTCTCTAAATTAACCTGAGCTGAAGCAACTGGTAGCTATGGCACAGGGCAGACAGGCTAATATAAGGCAATGTGTAAATTAATTATGCAGTACCAAATGTGCAATAAAGTTGGAATGCTAAATGAGACAAATCCCAAACCAAACAAGAAAAAGAAAGTTATTTTTATAAATATAATGACACAAAAAATAGCAAAAATCAAAAAAGTGAAACCAGAGATATAAATGTTCTGAGTTTTAAGTAGAAATAGCAGTAAGTAGCCCAAAGTGACAATAATAGACAATGATCATGGGAGACTTGGGACCTACATGCAATTTTACGCTGACTGTTATGGCGCGCAAATCGGACACACCAACCTGGTTCATCCTTTTCCTTCTGACTTTAGTCATTTAAATCACAATCCACCATGGGAGTAGGCCTGGGTGGTGAACTCTGCTCCGTTCGCAGAGCTTTCAGAGTTTGCTGCACTCCATGCGCTGCGGAGCTGGCGAAGTGCAGAAAATGTTTTCCCCACTTGCGCTCACCAACGGTTGGAGAGCACGAACTGCCACTTGGGTGGAATTTCAGAGTAGCAGGAAGATCAGCATGACTGGCAGTTCATCCTGTGCTCTGCCGCTTGCAGAACTCCGTGGATTTTTTTTGTCACTCCGCCGAACTCCGCCCAGGCCTACATAGGAGTACACTTCTAAATACCCCAGGACCTCAGATTGATATACCTAGAAATTCTGGGGGTGTCAGGCAGAGCCAAACAGCAGGGTCCAGCCTAGCTCCAGTTGCCAATGGGCAGGTGGATATGTTCAGGCTAAGGCCTCTTCTAGCTTGTTGTGACCCTGTAGCTTGAATAGGTCAGCCTTATGACCCTTTATGTCCACATGGCCATTCAGGGTACAAGAAAGAGCATGGCCAGGCCTCCAGTGCTCTTTTCAGGTTGTAGACAGCAGGTTTAGTCCTCTTCGAAACTTCCTTGGGTTCGGGAGTGTTTTGAGTGGTTGCCTGGAGGTGCCAAATGTATGCCTGGCTTGAGATTAAGCATGGGCGTAAAATCCGCTCCGCTCGCGTATTTTTCGGATTTTCGGCAAATTCGCAATCCGCGAACTCTCGCGAATTTGTCGAAAATCCGTGAATCCGGTCGCGGCGGATTTTTTGCTTGGTTGCGGCGCGTGGCGTGTTGCACGGCGTTCACTTTCCGTCATTAAGCGTTTGCCGAGTTGTTTTTCTCGATCATATTTTGCGAGTGCCGCGCCATTTTGGATCTTGCTGCGTGATCCCGCGGGAGTTTGGCGCCCGCGAATACGTAATCGCGGCTTGCCACCTTGCACAGCACACCTCGCGAGAGTTCGCAATTGCGAACACGTAGTTGCGGCGGAAAGGAACAATCTCGCACTCGCGAAATAGAGATTTTGCAATTCTGCACAAGAAATCCACCAGCAAACAGGATAAACCTTCATAAAATGATGATTTTTATCAGAATCACTCCTCAGGTTGACATTTGCATGGCCTTTTTTTTTGCAAGGAGTCCATTTTTTTGGGGGGGGAGGGAAGGAAGTGCCCCACAGTCTCCAACTTCCTGTTCCTGTCCAGCAGGCTCCTCCCAGTGCTTTGTCCATCTCCTGGTCACTTTCATTTGGATCTGGAGCTGGAGGGATTACTTTTTGTGGGTGCTGCTGGATATTTGGATTTGAGGCCTTTTTGACTTTCTTTGGATCACTTTTGGATTAGAAATCAACTTTCACAAGTAAGTTTGTTTGGGGCATTACAGTTGCTGCAACTACAATTTTTGAACTTTTTCAGAACATTAAATAAATTATATTGTGGGTAGCCACAGTATCCAGTAGGACCAGGGTTGGTTATGGGTGCATGATACAACTGTTTTGTTGAATGTAAACACCATTGAGGCCATGGATGGGCTGGGATTGTGCTGATTTTTGTTGTTTTTGTCGTTTTTTTGGGGCTGCTGGTGGTGCCCTTTGCCCAGGGGTGGTGAGTGTTGCATGGGCCTAGTCTTTCTGTAGGGTGTCTTCTTGAATTTAAACATCATTGAGGCCATGGATGGGCTGGGATTGTGCTTATTTTATTGTTTTTTGTCGTTTTTTGGGGGCTGCTGGTGTGGCCTTTTGCCCAGGGGTGGTGGTGCATGGACTGAGTGTGCCTGTGGTGTGGTCTCACTCTCTTTAATGTAAACATCATGGATGGCATTGGATTGTGGTGATTTCTGGCTGTTTTTCTGTTTTTTGGGGGTGTACTGTTGATGTGGACTGGCCATGTGGGTGGTGGTGGTGGCCATCTTGAGTGCTGGCTGGTACAGGCAACATGTGCTTGGGGTGCAAGGGGCCATTTTGAAGAGAGGCAGTGTCTGAGGCCTGCACTTATTTTGCCTACTTTTCATCCATTATGCCCAGGGGTAGTGAGTGTTGCATGGGCCTAGTGTTTCTGAGGGGTGTCTTCTTGAATTTAAACACCATTGAAGCCATGGATGGGCTGGGATTGTGCTGATTTTATTGTTTTTTGTCGGTTTTTTGGGGCTGCTGGTGGGGCCCTTTGCCCAGGGGTGGTGAGTGTTGCATGGGCCTAGTCTTTCTGTTGGGTGTCCTCTTGAATTTAAACACTATTGAGGCCATGGATGGGCTGGGATTGTGCTGTTTTTTGTTGTTTTTGGCGGTTTTTTGGGGCTGCTGGTGTGGCCTTTTGCCTAGGGGTAGTGGTGCATGGACTGAGTGTGCCTGTAGTGTGGTCTCACTCTCTTTAATGTAAACATCCTGGATGGCATTGGATTGTGGTGATTTTTAGCTGTTTTTCTGTTTTTTTGGGGTGTACTGTTGATGTGGACTGGCTTGGGGTGTAAGGGGCCATTTTGAAGAGAGGCAGTGTCTGAGGCCTGCACTTATTTTGCCTACTTTTCATCCATTATGCCCAGGGGTAGTGAGTGTTGCATGGGCCTAGTCTTTCTGTGGGGTGTCTTTTTGAATTTAAACACCATTGAGGGCATGGATGGGCTGGGATTGTGCTGAATTTTGTCGTTTTTGTCGTTTTTTGGGGCTGCTGGTGGGGCCCTTTGACCAGGGGTGGTGAGTGTTGCATGGGCCTTGTCTTTCTGTGGGGTGTCCTCTTGAATTTAAACACCATTGAGGCATGGATGGGCTGGGATTGTGCTGTTTTTTGTTGTTTTTGTCGTTTTTTTGGGGCTGCTGGTGTGGCCTTTTGCCCAGGGGTAGTGGTGCATGGACTGAGTGTGCCTGTAGTGTGGTCTCACTCTCTTTAATGTAAACATCCTGGATGGCATTGGATTGTGGTGATTTTTGGCTGTTTTTCAGTTTTTTTGGGGTGTACTGTTGATGTGGACTGGCTTGGGGTGTCAGGGGCCATTTTGAAGAGAGGCAGCGTCTGAGGCCTGCACTTATTTTGCCTACTTTTCATCCATTATGCCCAGGGGTAGTGAGTGTTGCATACTTGCATGGCCCTAGTCTTTCTGTGGGGTGTCTTCAATGTAAACATCATGGATGGCATGGGATTGTGCTGATTTTTCTGTGTTTTGTCGATTTTTTGGGGTGTATAACTGAACTGATGTTCCTATGTCTTCCATTGCTTTTAGGTGCACAAGACTCAAGAGAACCACCAGTGCCAGGAAGAAGTCCTGCAGCGGTGTGTGTGTGCAGCATAACGTCACGCGACGTCACGTCTGGACACAGACAACTCTGCAACTCGTGCAACTGCTGCCTGCTGTTCTGACCTGCTCTGAAGAAGATGGCCCCAAAAAAAGTTACTCGTAGCTCCTCTAGCAAGAAAGGTGCCAGTAAGGAGCAGTAGAAGCAAGTTACCAAGGAGACTGGTGTGCCGGCCGCCCCTTTTTTTGGGAGTAAAGAAAAAAGTATGCCTGCAGCAGCAGCGGGATCTGCTGGGGACCAAGCTGGGAGCAGCACCCCCGCTCCATTGGGCTCAGTGCCACCACCACCACCACGCCAACTTAAGTCCAAGCCCTTGAGTGCTGCAGAGGCAGCCAGTATAGTTGTTCAATCACCATCAACCAGTGATGTTGGCTCATCGCTAGAAAGCAGCAGCAATGTCCCTAAATCAACACAGGTTGTTGTAGCTCATCTGACGAGTGTTGAACAACCACAGCCGCAACAACTATCACATGTGCAAGTACAAGCCCAAGTACATGTGGAAGGAGAGGCAGCGCAAGGAGATGCGCAAGCAGAGGTGCATGGAGGGTCACAAGTGCCCACAATAGTTGTTCCTCCCGAAGTAGGGGCACATCAGGAAATCGACAATCAAGGCGAGGTATCATTTGAGGAATACACTCCTCCTGATGATCATTCATTGTCTTCCACACCCCTAGCAAGGAAGAAATCAAGGGTGGTGTCTACATCTTCTTCAAGCACACCTCCTTCTGATGATACGGATCAAAATTGGGAACCAGCACCACTGCCGTCTGAGAGTGAGGCACACCATGATCTGACAAAGGTAGTTAAGCGTAAAAGGAAGCTCGTCCAAAGTCTCAGACTTAGGGAGTGTGATGATGAGGCTCAACAAGAAGTGGCGGATACTGCTGCTGATGAAGACTCTGACAACGACGACCCAGTCATCATAAAGGTCACTGCAGCCCCAGCGGGCATGCAGCAAACAGACATTTTGACCCTAGCCCGAAAAGCTGCTGAGCGTGATGATGATGATGTTGTCGACGAGGAGGAAGTGGAAACACCACCACAATCATTGGAGTTAAGTAGTACACCAACTCGTACCGCTTCCATATTTCTTTCTGGCAAGAAGGGACCTCCATCCACCTCGACCTTAATTAGTGGCGGTGAAAGTGCACAACGTACAAAAGTTGGGCAATCCAGATCCTCCACTTCATCTGGCATTAGCAGCATGACCACCACCACCAGTATCGCCGCCTCCTCCAGGCCCCACAGACACTTCAAGTCCCCAGTTTGGGACTTCTTTACTGTTTGCCCAATAAGGGAAAAGTTCGCCATTTGTACCCTTTGTAAGCTTGCAGTTAGTCGTGGTAAGTCAGGTACCAACTATGGTACCGGAGGCCAGAGAGGTCATCTTGAGAGACAGCACACTGTCCAATGGTTTGCGCACCTAGATGCGATCAAGGAAGCCCGAATTGGAAGTCAAGAAAACGTTGATGTTGCATCTGATGATGACGAGGAGGAAGAAGACGTGTCAAACACTTCACTTACACCCAGTACCCCTGTCAGCAGCACACCCCGTGTGAGGCACACTAAGAGTGTTGGAGCGACTGAGACACCAACGCGCAAAAGTTCACCAGCGAGCATAATTGGGTCAACGAAGTCATTATCATCCCGTAAATGCTTGGTCCAGGGCAACATTAGAACCATGTTTTCTTCAGACGCGCCATATGAACGCAACCACCCACTGACGCGTCTGTATAACACTAAGCTAGCTAAAATGCTAGCTGTGGACCTTCTCCCTTTTTCTTTTGTAGAAGCGGTAGGTTTTCTAGAATTAGTGGCAACGCTCTGCCCTAAATGGAAGGTTCCTAGCCGGTTCTATTTTGCCAGAGTTGCGGTTCCAGCACTACATGAAGGTGTGCTGGAGGCGATTGGGGCAGCTTTGCAGAAGAGTGCTGTTCACACTAAACATCTGACAACAGACATGTGGAGCAGTGGCGCAGGCGCTGATTACATGTGCATCACTGCACACTGGGTCTCTTTTTCAGGTGTTAAAGCACAGCTAAATGAAGGTGTTGACCCGGACCAAGTTTTTAAAGCTGCTCGGAAACATGCAACACTAGCCATGTTTGGCTTGGAGAAAAATCACACAGCAGAAAACATTTTGGACGAGTTTAACAAAAAGGTCTTTCACTGGCTGTCCCCAAAAAAACGCCAGATTGGTTATGTTTCCACGGATAATGGCGCCAATGTAGTTAAGGCCATGGCGCTTGGTGCATATTTCAGAGTGCCGTGTTTGGTGCACTGTATCAACCTGGTAGTTCAAAAATTCTTGAGTGATAGAGACAGTACAGCGTTCGAGGTAATGGCCACCTGCCGCAAAATGTGCAACCATTTCAGCCATTCTTTTAAGGCCCGGAAGCATCTGAGGAGCCTGCTACTTGAACGTCGAATGCCAGTGAAAGCACTCATCCAGGAGGTGGCAACACGTTGGAACTCAACCTTCTACATGCTTGAGCGTCTGTATGAGCAGTATACGGTACTCGATCACTATTTCTTAACAGAGGGTACAGCTCAGAAGGACCTGCGGATGGGTGCGGCGCAATGGGACATAGTTAAAAGCCTGACAGACATGCTTCGTCCTTTTGAGTTCTTCAAGCGTGCAGTCAGCCAGGAGGACTGTAATTTGGGAAAAGCTATCCCATTGTTGTGCATGCTGGAGCACCAACTGAAGGCGGTGTCTTCTGAGTTTGAAAAAGATGAAAAAAAAAAGACCCTTTTATTTTGTCGGAGAAATTATTAGAGCGCCTACGTGGTGATGAACGTCTTAAAAAGATCAACTCAGAACAGCATTACATTTGTGCTACTATTCTGGATCCACGCTACAAAAAGGCGCTGGCAGGCCAAGCATTCTTTCCTTTTGCTGATGAAGATGTTAAAAAGTACAAACGTTGGCTAGCATGGTCAGCCAAGAGGTTTGAAAAAGAATGGCAGGATATTGAAGGAGAAGGCAGTACATCAGCATCAGCATCAGCAGGCCATCCCCAGTCAAAAAAATCCACTTCTGCACCTGTGGCTGTGGCACAAGTGACCTCTCAGCCGTTAAAGACACCGGCAACCGGATCATCTGCACCACACACAACAGTAACAGTGGCTGCTGTAGAGGATTGGCTAACTTTGCTTGGGTATGGTTCTCGAAAAAATGTCACAGGCACAGCAAAAAGTAAGCAAAGTGGAGGAACCGTTGAGGACCTTGAGTCGATGGTGCAGGACTATCTGAATGACTCAACAGAGGTCTTTCTTAATGATGAGCCATTGCAGTATTGGCATGGGAAAAAACAATTGTGGCCACAGCTCTCCAACCTGGCTATAAACTATTTGTCTTGCCCACTCGCAAGTGTGTCTTCTGAACGTATTTTCAGTGCTGCTGGTGGCATTGTAACTCCCAAACGGAGCCGCCTCTCGCCCAAAAATGTGGAGCGGCTGATAATGATCAAGATGAATCAGCACCTCATACCACCAGATTACAAAGTACGAGAAAGCACGCCGCATGAAGACGAGGAGGACGGCAACGTAGATGAGGGGATTTGTTCTCTGTTCGGTGACACTGACCTCATCCTGCCTGAATTCGCAGAGTATGATGACGAAATCTTCTTCTTATTCCCTGACACCGAGCCCTGAAAATTAGACAATGAATCAATAACTTTCTTTTTCGTCCTTATTCACTTTTATTCCTGTGTGTCTGTCTTTCTTTGTTTTGCACAGTTAATTTAATTCAAACTTTAATCACCTAATCCCAAAAACAAGCCCATCAGCAGAACTGTCTTCACTTGTTTGCTTATTGATTTGAAGGTGCCGCAGTCTACATTCCTCATGTTCACAAGTTCTGAAGAACATGCTCCTCTATCCTCCTCCTCCAGACTCCGATTTCCCTCAAAGCAGAGGGCTGGATTACGCCCAATGAAGAAAGACTCAGCACTTGTGGGGGTGTTCTACTTCTTTGCGGGTGAGTTGACGGCTCTGGGCCATTTGCTGTGAAGCTCTAATAACGGATAAAAGTGTTTTGGACCAAATATGAGGCGGAAATTTCTTGCCGTTTTTGCTGACTTGCTTGCCTTTGAGGTGCTCTTTGGCGGGGTTCCGGGTGTTTGTGGGTGAGTTTTGGGGTCTGGGAGCACTGCTGCAACAGTCTAATGTTGATTGCATTTGCTTTTCAGGAAATCTGTGGTGGAAAACAGGAGTTATGATGATGACCTAGCTGCACAGCGTGTTTGGACCGAAGGCCGAGAAATATTGTAAGTATGAGATTTTGCTTTTTTGCTGTTTGGGGGTGTTGTCGCGTGCTTTTTTGCGGGTGGGTTGGCGGGTCTTGGGGCATTCCTGGGAAGGTCTAATACCGGATAGAAGTGTTTTGGACAAAATCCATAAGGAAAAGCCTTTTTTTTGCTATTTCTTCTGACATCTTGCTCAATGTAGCGTTTTGGGGGGCTTCCTGGTGTTTGTGGGTGGGTTGCGGGGTCTCTGTCGAAGCACTGCTGCGACAGTCTAATCTTGATTGCATTTGCTTTTCAGGAAATCCGTGGTGGAAAACAAGAGTTATGATGATGACCTAGCTGCACAGCGCGTTTGGACAGAAGGCCGAGAGATATTGTAAGTATGAGATTTTGCTTTTTTGCTGTTTGGGGGTGTTGTCGCGTGCTTTTTTGCGGGTGGGTTGGCGGGTCTTGGGGCATTCCTGGGAAGGTCTAATTCCGGATAGAAGTGTTTTGGACAAAATCCATAAGGCAAAACCTTTTGGCACTTTTTGTAACTTAGGGTTCGTTAGGGTTAGCCCTAGCAGCAGGATTGCATGTGTTTCGGAGTGTTCTATTGCAACTCAGTTCTGGGGTTTTAGAACACTCTTGGAGCGATGCTGGCTATGGATACTTTTGCTTGCTTGCAAGTGGTTTGAATACAATCCACGGTGGGTAAGGGTGTATTTGGGCCTACTTTTACTTTTAAAGTACGTTTTGTCACCATTTTTCTGCTAGGCCTCGTTTTTTGAGATCTGATTGGGGGTCTTCTACATTTGCGACTGGCTTTAGTAAGGGTCTTGGTGGGAGCATTGCTGGGAAGGTCAAATTTTGTTCTAAAACACAGTTTACAGTACACCTACCTTGAGGGGAAAGATCCGCTATAATATTTTGGCCATACTTATTTATCCTTAAAAAGGTGACTCAGACAGAGTACGCAATTTAAAAAATATTGTACTGTCTATTAGGGAAATCAAAGTGTGACTTTTTGCACCACACAGCGTACATACCTTATATTTATTTAGCAGTGGTATTGTAATAGCACTTCCTGTTTTCCGTTCAATAATTACAGGCCGGGTTTCAGTCAATATCCGCCAGGCAGGCAGTGGACAGGGTGTCTTCTGTCAGTGGTCACCAACATTGATGGACGAAGCGTCAGCTGGAATGGAGGAGTGCCGCTAATAAGAGGAATTGTTTGCTGCATGCAACTTACTTACTAAATTCAACAGGACAACTCCAACAACATACAGAATACAGATACAGTATCCATTGTTTTCTTCTATGAGTGTGACTGCATGTGGTTAGCTTTAGTTTGTACCCAAAGATTTCTTTATCTTCAATTATTGTTTGTCCATGATGTTCTTTTTTTTTCTTCTCTCAACAAAACCTACCCAAAAAGAAACCCCCATTCCCATCCATTTTCCAAACCCTAACCCTCTTCCCCCGGGCTGTGTGGTTTTGCTTGATGTCTGACTAAATGACATCAATAATTCCACACACTTGCCGGGGAGGATAAGGTCATAGCAACAGGCTGGTGAAGGAATACGAGGATATATTCTAGACTTACTCAGCTTCAGTACTATTTCTTGTAGTAGTAGGAGCCAATGTCAAATAAATTCAATGCAAGTACTAGTTATACTTGCAATACTTTACCATTTGTTAGGCTACATTGTGGCACTGTTCTAGTGTACTGTCACCTGCTATATTCTCGAGCGTACCGTAACCGTTGTAATGCTACAGTAAGGACAAACCAGGTTTCGTTTTCTTTTTTTCCATAGGCATGCAACTGCCACTGTGTCACACCACTAGTACCACCGCAATGAGGAAATTTCATCCGCCCAGGATTGCCAACCTTAATCCCCATTTCACGTGGAGCCAGCCCTGGGCCTAGCCCTAATTTCTAACACAAATTACAGGTAAGATAAGCGTTTGGTGGGAGGTAGTATAATGGAGTATTAGGACTAGACGAGAGATTGACGGTAGTACTACTAAAGTCCTAGGACTCTTCAGGAAAACAAACTTCCTGTTACACCCCCACCCACCAGACTGAAAAGCAGTAAAAAACAGGTATGGTCAGATAAAGTTTAAAAAAGTATATTTATGTAGCCCTAACAAAATAATCTCCCTCAAGACCCTCCCTAACCCCAACGATTGTCTTTGAAAAGTCCCAAAAAGCACCCAACTCCCAAATCCCACCCCCCAAAAGTCTCTAAAAAAAGGGCAAGGGACACTCCACTACTGGAGGGTGCTGGTGAATTTTGCGGCCAGGGCATCATACTCCTTGCGGAGGGTGGCATGCTCGAAGCGGAGGCCCTCCACCAAGTTTTTGTACCTATGGACCTCCTGCTCCAGGTAGGAAATTCTCACTCCTAGGCGGCGCTGGCGTGCCTTGCAGCTCCTGTGGGGGGCAGCTGGTCTTTTTGCTGCTTGGCGGTGGCGGTTGGCTTTGTTAGCCCGGCTCCGTACCGCTGGAGCACTGCGCTGGCTGGCAGCCCGTGGGGTCACGGAGGAGGATGCAGCTGTCCCAGTCGAGGATGTTGTGGTTGCACTGGTCGACTGCGTGTCCTCCGACTCCTCCAGGGCCACCAGCCGCCGATATTCCGCGACAGTGGCATCCAGCCTCCGTTGCCGGGCCATTCGAGCCTGCTCCCTCCGTGATGTCGATTTGGAAGGAGCAACTATATGAAGAAAGAAAGACATAGTCTGTAACCAATGCTCCTTAACATTAATAACACAAAGTGATTGAGCCGAAAGTTGTGTCACAGTACAAGTAGCAAATTGAAAGCACAGTACATAACTATTGAGGACAGTATCTATCTAACCTCCCACTTCTGCATCCTTGCTCTAACATTAGTGGTAGTTTAATGAACAAATTCTACGACCACTATGGACTTCCATTACAGTCGACTATGACAGTACACCAGTCTTATTCTTCTTCTTCTCTCTTGTTTCGGAAAATTGGTACGTTATCTTATGCAAGCCGGCAGAATGACAGCGCAGTGAACTTGCACCCGAGAAAAAAAGACGCACACCATGATGAGTGAGACAGACTTGCGTTACTGTACCGGTCGAGTACATGCAGGTGGTGAAGCTATTACTTTTCTATTACGGGTGGCACTGAGAATACTCTGTTACAAGGGCTACTGCTTAATTAATTTACCTTTCACCCTACATTGCAAATGAGTACTAGAAAAGGAAAATGAAGAAGCTAAATAATTAGATTATCTATCACTTCACATGGGATTTATTTGATGACATATGGGATGACATTAGGTGCTTTGCTTATTATTGAGTGAACAGTGATACACCCACACATGAATGACGTACTACTACTAAACTAAAGTTATTAAGAGAGGTACGGAGTGTCCACCGTAATAACCGGATATATGCTGTGCTTGCAGTTGCAATACAAACTATTGCTACTATTCATGGTAGTATTGGACAAATTTACAATTTCTTTTCCTTGCCTTCCCTACACTGGAACGGACGTGCGGGTGCGGTGTTACATGCTCTTCAAGGTAACACTTAGTTCATCCAGTGACCATCTACTCTCTCTAGATACACATGTGCTATCTAAGAGTCAGATAATACCATGCTCCAGGCATCCATCCATTCAAAGTATATGCACACATACAGTTTATGTTTCACCCACCCAGGCTGTTGTCCTTCCACCCATCCTTGCTTCATCATTGACCCAGCCATGCACCATACCATATTCTTTCCTTCCCAGCCACCTCGGGGGCCAAGCAAACACATATCATTCTTCTTTGCCAGCCATCATAAAATTTCTCGTCCTTCCACACTTACTTACACCCTTCTTTCGCTTTTCGAATATATAGCTTACCTGTGCCCGCCACCACCGTGTCAACCCTCACAGGCACATTGGTGTCGTCCGGCACTCGCACCGCCTCCTCCCCAGAAGTGTTCTCCTCCTCATCCACCACCTCCGCGCTGGCCCCGCCACCAGATGTTCCACCTACAAAGTACATTTAAGAATGTTAGAAAACACCACTCACTACTATATAATATTTGGTCTAGGAGGAATAAAGAAAGTTAAAAATAAACTAAATACAATGCAATAATTTGTAACTTATACTCTACAGTAAAAATGTCCCTTTTTCCAGGGAAGGCTGTTGTATTGCTGCACTTTTTGGCACAACTGATGAATGCTTGCTTTTTATTTTTAACACACAACACTTTTTCTCCTAACAGAAGCTTGACTTCTAAGAACACGATCAGGGTCAAGCTCAAGTTCAAACCAGGTGAGAGCTCAGCTCGACCACAAGAAATGTGTCCAATTAATCGTTAGCACTAAGCACTTTTCCATTTTCAGTTAAACGGTTACTTTTATGACAACGTTGATTTTAATAAATGTGTTTAGTTTTAATAAAGCTTTTAAACTTAAATAGACTCTGTGGTTTTTGGTCCTCCAGACTAGAGTGGATGAGCTAAAGGTTTTGGAATTGTTGCAAGCATGAGTGCCTCTGACACTTCTTGACTGTGACTCCGTACTCTTGCCCTGCGTAGGATAATCTAATGATCATTGGGGATCAATCATCAGTGACTTAGGGAGCTAAATGACTCTGCCACACTATCTAGTCAGTAAGGAGATTGGGGGTTCTTCAAAGTCTGATATCACTGAGGTATGTGGAAAGAAAGTCTACCTGCGCCTATTATAATTGATAAACAATGCACTATTTAGTGTTCATAGTTCGGTTTGTGCAGATTTGTCCCTGCAACAGTAGTAGAATGGATTGTCCTCCTATCCAAAACAAAAGTAAAGTAGTATCTTATTCTTTCTTGGTGGTCATTCACCTTTTTATTGTTGGCAATTGTCAAAGCATAAACATTTAGAAGACTTGAAAAGACATTATGGACAATCCCAGAGGACTGCACTCAGTGCATAGAGCTATTGCTGACTAGAATGGGAGTCCAATGGAATTGCCAAATGTGCAATCTTAGTTAGCTACATACACAGACTAATAAGAATAATCTAGTAATACCACAGGGAGTCATAGTCGAGGCAGGATAAGAATTTAGATCCATTCTACAAGAAGATCAAAGACGATTTAGAAAAAATCGAATGAGGAACGCTAGGAAAAAATAGGTACTCTTTATTAAAATTAAAACTTACTGGGGCCAGCAAAGGAGCCCTCGCCTGCCCGATCCTGGCCTGCATCCTCCTGAACAGCACCCTCCTCCTGTGTCCTATTGCCCTTGGGGGGAGCTGATGTACAACATGAAAGAAAGAAAGACCAGAAAACATGGATGAGATTTGTCAACCAAATCAAACATTTCAAAAGAACTATAACAAAATATTTTTGAGAAATAGCAAATAGATAGACAACTATTCCACGGGATATATTGACCTATCTCATGTGGTATACTACGTTATTCGTTTTGCCTGATTTGCGGACCGTTGACTTTCAAAGTTCCTATGTAACTCAATAAACAGACTACTAAAAAGGTTTGCCTAGGCCTGGCAGGCAGCAGTCCGCAGCACGCAAAGTGACAGACAAAGTCCATCCTGCTTTCAGATCAGTGAATACTCAAACTATCAATCCACCGACCACCACCACTATTTCTTCTTATAGCCATGTGTCTAAAGGAAGGACTGGACTTCAGTCTGTTGGGGCTGATTTAGAAGTCCCTTGCGGCTCATTTTCCTCCATTGTTGCGTGACTTTTGTGACGCAGCGGCAGAACAAAAGAGTCGCCATGGTGCGACGTATATATTAGAAAAAAATGCATATGGGAGATGCATCACGTTGTAAAGCCCTGCACCATCAGGGGGCGTTCCGGCGCAAGGGAGGGCGTTCCTGCGCAGGAATGAATCCTAAAAGTGGGTGAGGGAAATCTACAAGATGTCAATCAGTCACTTTTAGGACAATGATGCGTGACTCAAACCCTGCGCCTGCTTGAAGCCGACGTGCGGCTTGATGCAGCATTGGGGAGATAGGGCACCCCAGAGCATTGCTGGAGCTGCGCCATCGTTGGCACTCAACTGCAGCAATGCGCCGCCTTTACGCCACAGATGCGTAAGGCTTCTGTGACGTTTTGGGCCAATGGGTGGTGGTGGCATGGCGCACAATTACTGCCGCATCCCTGCTACTTTGCAGGGATGCGCCGGTAATTGAAAATATGACCCTTAGTGTCTAGCATTACGCAGTTCTTTACACTACACTCATACATAATTTCTCAGGCCAATGAAATGAACACAAAATACAAAACAAATAGGCATAGTAGCAAGCAAGGCTACTGAGAAGGAGAGCAGTGCACCTGAAATGCATAGAAGATTTTGAAATATAATTTACCTAATGTAATCGGCAGCATTATTGCTCTTGGTAAAGAACAAAGATTTGCAAATAACAGAGCCGGATAAAACAGATTAGTGATGAAATAGCTAGAAATGGCTACTAATACTCACCAAGCCCGGGGACCTCTACGCCGAGCGCGTCCAGCAAGTCCCGTTCCCGGTCCATGACATCCGTCCAGCGCTGGGTGGCCTGGTTATAGGTGCGCCGGACCCCAGAGAGCTTAAACATGGCCCGGCACACCTTCTCCCACCGCTTCCGGCGCTCCCGGATGCCATAGCCGGTTGCGATCTTGCCGCCTCCCAGGATCGTCTTGGGGAGGCGGCGCTGGACGTGGAAGATGAGTGCGGCCACCTCCTCCGCGCTAAAGATCTCCCGTGGCATCACTTGCTCCCCCCTCAAACGCCCGCATGGGAGCCGGGCACGGGGTGCGGGACCCTTCCCCTTCTCAGGGTGCTTCCCGGCTCCCTTTACCATGGTCTGGGCAGAAATGAGTTAAATAATAAAGAAGAAATAGAATAGGGAAGAAGAAAATAAAAGAGTTTAAAAAAGTAGTTTAAAATTAACAAAAAGTAGCAGAAAACACAAAAATATAGAGCTAGAAAAATAGAGGGATAGATAATAAGTAAAATAGATCAAATAAACTTCAAAAAAAGCAAAGGATGGCAGAGATTCAGAGAGGATACAGAAAGCATGCCCAGAACCATAGCAATGAATGAGAAACAAAATGGCCGCGCCCATTCACGACCGCGTGGGTAAGTTCGCGCGAGATTTTCTTTGCGATCACGCGCGAAATTGTACTAGCGAGCAGCACACTTTGCGAGATTACACATAGCGGCCGGAAACGGAATTACGTCACGCAAACAAGATGGCCGCGCCCGTGTCCGACCGCTAGGGTATCTTCGCAAACGTATAGCTACAAGCGCCTTGCGAACACGCAAAAAATCACGCGAACATACACGCCGCAAAAAAAAATTGTATTCGCGGCTTCCGAAATCGATCTCGCGCGGATTCGCGGCCCGCAAATCGCGCGAAATTGCAGAAAAACGATTTTTGCTAAACTGAAAGCAATCAGCAGGTGCAAAAGTTCAAACTTAACATTAGTAACCATTCACTCTAGTGCTTCCTGAGGGGCCCCTCCAGAGTTCAGTTGCCTATTTGCAACTATTCCATGACCCTGCTATGACCCAAACAGCAGGCTCATAGAATAGCTACAAGTAGACCATAAAGGTCCTGTGAAAAACAATTGCACTGCAACAGAAAGCAAATTACAGATAAGGAAGGAAGCAGGTGCCAGCCAGACTGGAAGTTTCAAAATTACTGACACATTAATCACCCCCAAATTAATTCATTGCAGTTGAAGAAGGGCAGGTGTGCTTGCTTTCACTGCAACAGAAAGCAAATTACAGATAAGGAAGGAAGCAGGTGCCAGCCAGACTGGAATTTTCAAAATCACTAACACATTAATCAACCCCAAATTAATTCATGGCAGTTGAAGCAGGGCAGGTGTGCTTGCTTTTTTTCACCCCCATAATCTACAGTGATAAACAAACCTAATGGGTGGCAGTGAGGATGTACCAGAGGGTGGCATGGGTGTACCAGAGGGTGGCAGTGGTGAAACAGAGGGTGCTGTGAACCTGTGATCATAAACCAGACGTAGAAACAACATAGTCGCGGCCGTTGCGAGCCGAAAAGTAAGTTTGCAATTGCGAAATGGTCCACAAATCCTCGCGAACGCTCGCCAACACAAAAAACGTAAAAATCCGCAAATCCGTGAGAGTTCGCGGATCTTGCGTATTGCGAATCCGTAAATACGCAAATTCGCGTACGCGAGATCCGCTAGATCCGCCCATGCTTACTTGAGATAGTGGGTAGAAAATGCTATTGGGGACCAATTGGATAAACATTCATGCGGCAAACCTTATTCGCTCTGGGTCTGGCAGTGACCAATTGGATAAACGTTCCTGGGGCAAACCTTATTCACTCTGGGTCAGACAGTGAAGGTCTTCGGCCACACTAAACTTGGGCTCTGAGGGCTGGGGTATATGTGGGGAGTATGTTATGGCAACCAGAGGGCCCATTCACAAGAACTGTTCGGCTTCCTGTTTCTCTTCCTCTCAAGTGTCCTCAGTGTTACATGCAAAGCCTAGAGACATAGGTGAGGTAGAACAAAAAAGTTGCGTTTTCAGGAAACAGGCAGTGAATACACAAGAACGGTCCTGTCGTCCTGTTTTCCAATACATTTGTGTGTGCAACTTACATGCAGCTGCTCTATCAAGCAGCATTCAACATGGAAGCAGGATTTGGCACTGTAATGTTAAAAAGGACACTCATGGCTCAATCCTCCATATTCTTTCAGATTCAGAGGAGTGACTTCAGCCTAATCAGGTCAGCATATTGTTTTCTCCTGGAAAGCTATTAGGACCTTTTTTACATCTATTCAAAATGCCAATTATTGGTTGGCTGGTGTAGGAGAGCAAATATAAATTTAGCATCTATGAATTTCACGCAGGGAAAAGGTAACTTTCTAAAATTTACTTTTCCTTAATTATTTATTACAAATCTGACTTCACTGTTGAATTGGATTTTTAATAGTATGACAAATGGTTGTATAATTATTTTTCTAGCTATTCCCATTCCTGAGTCACTGTATTAGGATTTCAGTTTGCATTCTGATTTTCTACACAGGACAGATAGGCCTGCCACAGTGAAAATAGCTTTTGGGTGCTAGTCACTGTAAGAACATATGTAAGGACAGTTAAATGTCTTCATGTCTTACTTTAAATACCATGCAACCTGTCTTTTGAGCAACAAGACATACAAAGGGGTGACTTATTAATATTTAGAAGGGAGATTCTGACCTGTCAAAAGGTTTTATTTTGACAAGTCCAATTGCAGTTTTTACAGTGCAACAGTCAGACTTCACTTGTAGCCCTGAGGCAAATTTTACTTGCCACTGTATTGGATGGCACAACAGACGCTGCACGCCACTGGTGACATTTACATTCCAGGCCCTGTTTACACTTTCTACCATATATTAGGGAAATATAGGTAAGTTAAAAATGCTAATCAGGTGTATAACAATTTAATCAAAAACGAACTTAGGTATAGTATGCCACGGAGCGGCACAGAGGCATAATAGAGAGGTATTTCCAGCGGTAAATGACCATAGGAATACACCTTTGATGCCATGCTCATGGGGCACAATAAACATTAAAAAATAGACCAAACTTGGTCATCATTTTTAATTTTTTCTTCAAAGGGTCAACTCAAGCCCTGGATCAAATAGACCAGCCTTTGTTAGTTTTTTTAGTGTAGTAAGCATCAACATAGGTCCTGATGAGTAAAGCAGGGGGGCACTGCTTATGAAACATGTTGACCAAGTAGGGCATAATAAATAGCCCTACCATAACCCCTTTTTAACATTTCCAGCTAGAGAAGTGAATAAATAATTTTTTCTACTAGCCAGGGAATTTTTAACATCTCATATTCTGCACTTAATCCTTCTACCCCCTACCACTCACACGATTTTTGCAGCACACATAGCCTATCTTCAAAACAACAAGTGCTCCCACGTAGTTCGTAGGTCGCAGCACGCCCCGCCCCGTATAGGGACGGGAAGACCCCTATGATGAAGCATGGCACTATGGGAATCATAGTGTGTGAGGGGTATTTTAAAAACACATAGTGCTTGCCCCTTGCCAATTACAAGGACCAGTAACACTCACTGTACTCTTTTTTCACAATATATACCTGGTATTTCGAAAACAGGCATGCTTACTACCACTACCCCTATTCATGTAGACTCGTCTGACCACCTCCTCATCCCATTCTCTCTTCACCTGTCACACTCTATAACTCTCGGCCAACCTAAGAGGGCTACGTCCTGGTTCCGTGACACTAAAAATATTGACCTCGGTACCCTCTGTGAATCAGCTTTGCTACCACTTCCAAGGATAGACCAGAACCTAGATGTTAACAAACTCACCTCCCAATGCCTCACAGTCCTTGCAGTAGAAATCAAAACCGTTGCTCCACTCCAAAGCAAAAAGAAAAGGCTCACTCCCTCAGCACCTTGGTTTAACAAATCCCTCTTTGAAGAAAGGAAGCACTTAAGACTCCTGGAGAAACAATGGAGACAAGCGCCCTCCACTGATACTTTGGCCACGCTGCGTTCAGCTAGATCCGAGTACCACAAGCACATCTTCATTGGAAAAGGGGCGCACTTCAAAGCCATCCTTGACTCTGCCAAAAATAGACCCAAAATACTTCGATCTCATCAAGTATCCAAACGGCTATCGCCCCAACCTCCAACTTGGGGATTCTAAAAAAAATGCAGCGGAATTTGCTTTATTCTCTGATGAAAAAGTGAAATCACTTGTGGATCAGGTCAGTCATCCTACCCCCCCTACCACCCCCCCCCCAGAGGAGCGCAAAAACTTTGACCCCATCTCAGAAGATGTCCTCCTCAAATGCATCCTCGAAACAAAGCCCTCAAACCATTCTCTTGACTCCATCCCTAGTGTCATTGCCATTGACTTCTATACCCATTCTCTGTCCTATTGGACCACTCTGGTTAACCTCTCCCTCTGTCAAGGCTCCCTTCCTGTTTCCTTCAAAACTGGGCAGGCGAACGAGCTCAACAAATTCCACCCCATCACTAACCTACCTTTTCTTGTGAAAATCACAGACAGATGTGTAGCGAAAAAGCTCTCTCTTCATATCAAGGACAATGTTCTTCTTGACAATTTCCAGTCCGGCTTCATTCAAAACTACAGCACTGAAACAGCCCTGCTGCAAGTGATTGATGACGCGCTGCGGATACTCGATTCAGGGGATCTTGTCTTCTTATTCTCCTTGAACTTTCTGCAGCCTTTGACACTGTTAGTCACAACACTCTCCTTACGACTCTTCAACAGAGAATGGGCTTGTAGGGCTCTGTGCTTAAATGGTTTGCTTCCTTCATCTCTGATAGATCCCAAATGATCAAAATAGCGAATAGTCTTTCATCTCCTTTGGCGGTAGGTCAAAGTGTTCCTCAAGGGTCTATACTTGCACCCACATTGTTCAATCTCTATTCAGAACCATTGGGAAATCTCCTAAGTAAATCCGGGATCCACTATCATCTCTTTGTGGACGACACTCAAATCTACCTCAAGGTGGCATCCACTCACGATCTTTCCATCCTAAGCTCTACTCTCGACTCCATTCAGAACTGGATGTTAACTCATCAACTGATTCTGAATCCCTCTAAAACGGAATTCCTCCTCCTCTCCTCCTCACTTTCTCCTCCCCCGGTTCAATCATGGATGGATCAGATGAATCTACTTAACAATAAACCCATCATTGTCGACAGCGCAAAATCCCTTGGTGTCATACTCGACATAAAACTCAATCTACTCTCCCACATTAATTCCATTGAAAAGTCTGTTCGATACCAACTGTGCCTTCTTTGGGGGATTCTTAGCTTCTTCCCGCAGCATGACCTTAAAACCATGGTCCAATCGCTGGTTCCCTCCAGACTGGACTACTGCAACTCTTCTTACTGGCCTCCCCAAATCCCACCTGTCCCCCCTTAAATCTGTTCTCCATTCAGCAGCTCGTTTCATACATAGGGCCAAAAGAAGCGGTCACATCACACCCATTTTATCCACCCTTTGTTGGCTTCCCATCGAGGCAAGATCTATGTACAAGACTGCCTGTATCACCCACAAAGCCTTTCACTCCTCCTCTCCTCGCTACCTGGCGAATGAACTGAAACTCTCTGGATGCTCAAGTCCATCACGTAATGCGGAAAATCTTTTGCTTGAACCTCCCACTTTCAAGAAGGAAAGATCGATGGCCCAATCCTTTTCAGCCTCAGCCTTGGACCACCACCTCTTCCAGGCCTTCAAAACTGACCTCAAAGCTCTCCTCCTTCAATGACACTTCTAAATTTAATTCACGCCCTCTCTATTATCGAAGGAAGCCCTTTCATTATTGGAAATTCTGTTCTACATGACTATAGAAGTGCCTTACTAATGTGTTCTTATGGTTTGAGTGTCTGCCACTTATTGCAGTGTTATACTTCGACTTGCATTGTGTACTCCTTTGTAACACGCACACGTCACTTTCCCTTGTGTAATGTATCATTTGCTACCTCTTGTATTTTATTTTGTTTGCTTTTGATACATGCACAAGTGCCACCATTGCATCAGGTAACGTACCGTTTGTTCTTGTGTTTTGAGTATCTGCCAGTTTGTGCAGATTTATACCTCTACTTGTACTTTGTACGATTTTGTAACATACACACATGTTACTTTTTTCCTCCTGTAGTGTATCGTTTGCTACCTCTTGTATTTTGTTTGCTCTTGATACATGCACAATTGTCACTATTGCCTTATGTAACGTAACGTTTGCTTTTGTAACATGCTGACTTGTTATTGTTCCTCATGCATCACTACTGTTCCTATTGTGAAGCGCTCTGACACCTTTGGGTAAAGTCCGCGCTATATAAAAACACATTAAATAAATAAATGTCTCGAATCTGACTGCAAGAAGATGTGTTACACCTGTAGTCAGACTGAAAGAAAAGCCCAGGACAGGGGTGGCTGGAAAGTTCTGGTTGATAGTCTATACCCCAGGACGGGTAGTAGGCAAAAGTAAGTAAGTCATTCAGTGGAGCAGCCACACTGATGACTTTGTTAAATCATTCCTGCTTTCGTTGTGGGGGTTCTCTAAATTCAACAGACAGACCTCTGCTTGCTCTACAAAACATTAATGTACAGTTCAAAGACTTAGGGCCTGATTACAAGTTGAGGTATTTACGGCCCACTTGGGTTTACACATGAAATTATGCACGATACTGAATTAACCACTCAACTTGTAATTAGGCTCTTTTGACTTTATTTGCTCTTGATGGGTGGCCTGCAACCCCGCTAGGCCATCAGTAGAGTTGACTTATTCTTCCCGTGTTGGCAGACCACCTGCCCTATTTGGAGCTTCCTGCCTGCCTTGCGTAGTTGGTTCCTTGTTTAAACACCCACTCTGTAAAGCTTGTTCATTTCAAGAAGCAAACTCCAAAAGCGGGCATTTGTTACTTGAAAACAAAAATCTAACAGTGTGACCCAGCTTTTTGGTGGCTGGCAGATGCCATTCTGCAGCACACATAGAAAGACGGAAAAGCCTCTTGTGATTATTTTTATACAGAGAGGTTTCGCTTCCTGCACAAAAATAATCATCCACGCAACATCGGCACCCTTGCACCATTGTGCAAAGGTGCCTGCACTGGCGCAGGCAGCCCATTGTGTGCCGACGCAGGGGAAGAGGACAGGAATGCGCCCTATCTTATAGATAGGGTGCATTCCTGCCCTTTTCTTTTACCGTAGGGAAGCGCAGCAGGCCTGCTGCGCTTCCCTACGGCAAAACCTCATCAATGAGGCCCTTAACCCCTCCCATGCTCATGATGAGCTCATCATGAGCCACGGCGCTCCGGTGCTCATGACGAGCGAGCCATGGAACGCTCAGGTGCTGGGAGAATTTTTCTCCTGTGCTGCACGTTCCACTGAGCCAATGCACCTGTGACGAGCTGAGCTCGTCATGAGCACAGGAGCGCCGTGCCTCATGACGAGCTTGCAGGCGCTGTCCTCGCCCCCCTCCCCCCAGCACAGCGGGGGAATAACCCCCGCAGCGAAGGGGTTAATATTAAGCTGCATGTTAACTCTCAGATTAGGCTATGTGGACCAAAACCTGTCCGTAATAATAGTGGGGTATGATCCATTCTTCATATTGTGTACTGTGTGTAGCATTACATTTGCTGGCTGTGTATTCCAATAAGTTACTCAACATTAGGTTGTACCACTCATACTATTAATGTCCGTTTGTACTATGTTCAATAGTCCACATAGAAAAGCTTATAAATAAATAAAGACATTCAATTTATACAAAATGGATACAATGAAACACCCAAAGCGTTGTAATTTGGAAACGGGCATGTTTGATAAAAAGGTTAAATGCTCACTCTGTTGTCGTGTTCAAACATAAGAACTGAAAAGGTACTAAAGCAATCAAAATTAATCTACATTTTTCATGACTAGAGGACAAGAAAACCAATTATGGAAACATAAACAACGTGTTATGCCATGCAGGAGGAACTGTGTGGAGGTAGGAGGGCAGCCGCGGGAGGATGCACGCTGACGAGCTCTAACCAGGCAAACTGAAGTGCAAATGTTCAGGGACTTTTAAAAGTAATTAGCCTCCGTCTGCTAAAGAGGTTAGGGAATTGTGTACCAATAAGGCTATGTTTTGAAACACAGGTTATGTATTAAAACTCGTTTAGTCTGGAATTAGGAATTATTTAACTGAATCCATGTATATTCATGCTTTCTATCAAACATGGAGAGAAGCCATCAAGGCCTGAATATATGCATCCAATGCAGCGTAATAAAACAGGTTCAGTTAGGTTCAAGTATTTGCCAGACAGTATTGATTTTCAAAGCGACCAACACTGACCTTGCCCATAGAAAGGGACCATGACTGCTGTTTAGGTATACCCAGTGAGCAGTAACACAAAACAGTGACCAGCAACTCAATTTCCAGTTCTGAACATCCATCCGTTCGAAAATATTACAATTATACAATAATAATTATAATCTATATCATATCATATCAAGGAATATCATTTAAATGTTTACCTGGGGCTATATTCATAGTGAGGGATTTAATTTAACAAGATCACAGCACTATGAGTCCACACATTTGGCTGCAGTGTGGTCAGGGTGTAAGAAAGGCCTCCGCAGCCCTCGCGATGCGGTGGGCCCACATGCTTACCCATACTGAAGGGAACCCCTTCAGCCCCTACTGATGTGTGTGTGATGGGCCCCTTCAGTACATCTTGTGGGGGGACCCTGACGTTTTGTTAAACCACTGAGTGTGGCAACCAAAATGTATTGAGGACACCAATGATGACAATAAATGAGCCAAAGAGAAATTTGAAATTTGCATTAGTATAAACCTTTGTTTTTCATGGTCATTGATATGTTCACCAAGATTCAAAAACTGGTTATTCACCGATATTACATCACAACATTAAAAACAAGTTTTTTTCCACATGTCTGAAAACACGAAGAAGCATGGAAAAGCAATCTGTTCCTTGGCCTTCACTCTACCTCACCTGGGTCTACAGAGATTCGAGTGAAGCAGAGGAATGACAGATGGAGGGCCACCCACTCACCCACCTCTCTTGGGTCTCAGCAAATATGAGGGTGACCAAGTAATGAGTGCGGTGCTCTGGAGTCGCCAGCAGTCAATTATCATGTTATACTCAGGATTTCACAAATACACATGAGGCAAGGGATATTCAATTCATGCTGGTGTGTATCAGTGTCAGCCCCATGGCTGCAAGCAGATTTCAATCCATGCTGTCAGGAGTCAGTGAGAGTCCTTGACAAAATAGTGTCACCTGTCTGTTCTTAGGTTGGCAGCATTAGGTATGGCCTGCAAAGGGAGGAAAGTTATGGCTCTGTGGGAAGTTGGAAGATGTCTGAGGAATGTATTATTTTAATATCTGGGTCAGATGAGGGAGGAATTACCAAGATTGGTGGAAGGGTGTGGCAGAGGGCCAGTTAGTGTTTTAATACTTGGACATGCAAGGGAGATGTATTGCTGGGGGTGCTGCTAAGCCATGCATCTATATTGTTGATCAGCATAACCTAATAATGATATAGTGAATGTAAAGATTGGGATATTTGTCAAGGGGAGTGACTACCCACCTCAAGTATTAATCACAGTCCTTCTGATGGTGAGCCCTCAAAGTCACTAAATTAACCTAATCCCAAACACCAGCTAGCTACATCACAGAGCATTCAAACTTAACTTAGGGCAAGGTGCTAATCATTTATGCCGTATCAAAGCAGTGATGAAGTGAAAACAGAATACAATAAAATTCACAAAGAGAATTAGAAAAATGTAGTACATTTTAATAAATAAAATGACATAAACACAACAAAAAATTATAAGGGAAACCAGATATATGAGTTATTGAAGTTTTAAATAAAAATTGTGCCAAAAAGCTTTAAACACCAACTGTGGTCAACTTGTTGTGGGAGACTGTGATTTAAGCATCTTTTGAAGCCGGCTGCAATAGAGCGAGGGTTGGAAACAGGAATCAGGGTAGACCAAATCAGAAGTTTTACTGCGTGACTTAGACTCAAAAATAGAAGTAACAAATCTTCAGCGGGTCAAGGCAGAACACCATAGCGGATGAAGGCCCCACAATTTCAAATAGTTGTTGAACGTGGTTCCAGTGAAGTCATTGGTGTTTGGTGTTAAAGCTCAGAGTGAGGGAGATTCTAATTTTGTGCCCAAAGAAAGTTCCTCACTGGCCAGATACCTTTGGTGCTTTCATCCAGTCAACATTTCTATATTTGAACGTAGTCACTTTTCCGGAGCTCAGAATCCGTCAGTAGGACAAGGCTAAAGGCTATAGCCAAGGAGGACTCCACAAGGCTGGATACCACCTTCGTGAGGTCCTGCTGAGGCGATTTCATTAGAGGTAGGAGAAATGCATTCAGACACAGGCAAAGGTTCCAGAACCCCAGAAACAGCACATGAGGGGGGTCAGGACCTGTTCCCGTAGAGGCAAGAGCAGGGTCCAAAAAAGGTACAGTTGGAACTAATCAGTTGGGTAATTGCAGACAATGCCTTTTGTATCTGGTTGTATTCCTGTAGCTTGTGTAGGTCAGTCTCATGATCATTTGAATCAATGTCTTTGTCCTAGGAATGAGAGTGAGCAAGTCCATTCCCCAGGGCTCCTCTTAGTTCACATACAGCAGGCCCAGTCTTCTTCTATTCTTTCTCTGGTCCAAAAAGTGTTCTGAATCTGGTGCCAGGGAAGACACCTTTATGCCTGGACTAGCTTATGGATGGGGTGACTGGCCCTTCGTTAACCAATGCAGTAAATGCTCAGAGATCCGCCAGAGGTCCGGTGACTTTGATCGAGCTTGAAGGTATGCTTTCGCTTAGCCCCTGTAATTGTCCTTGAATATTTCCATTTTATATTTTGAGGAGCGCTTGAGGCCCATTACATATTTTTGTGTTCAATAGATCGTTTTGCGTTTAATTCTATCCTGGAACTTTTGAGTAGTTGAGACTCACCATTTCTTCCATTAACAAGATATATACTGAGTAACTGTGCTAACACGTGTTAGGCTCCCTGGGACCATGGATTCTTTCATGTCTAAGGGGCTACATTTGCTAATACCTTCCCAACCTTTGATTACATTTACAGCACGTACAAAGCTGTAATCCAGCAGTGGTCCTCGCGCTACAAAAGGTTGAGGTTCTTACCCCGCAGTTAGCTCCAGAAGAAGCCGAGGTACCCAATACCACCCTAACCACCCCTGCTGAGTTTTCTGCGCTTGGGGTTATCCACTCTGAGTTATGCTCTGACCTAGCAGAAGTATTGAACCCGGTGGCTAGGACGAAGAAATCTAGGAAGAAAAGAGCCTCGTGGTTCAATGCTTCCTGCAGGAGAGCAAAGGCTGCCCTACTAGAGTCACTTAAAATAAGGGATAGTCTAACCAGGATCAGGGAAAAACGGCTTGCCTATAATTCCATCTTACGTACTGCTAAAATAGAGTAGGATGAGGAAAATTGGTCAGAAATGACTGCTGCCCTCTCAATCAGAGATAGCCGAAAATTTTGGCAAATTGACAAGCACGGATCAGCTGAACCCCTAGTTGCAGTTGAAGCAAATATAGCACCCACTGTTTGGGAGGATCACTTTAAAAACTTGTATAGATCACATAACCCGGACCAACCGGCGACTCCACTGGTATTCACAGTGGACCAAGATACTGAAAGTGTAGCTCCCATGGATGGATTCACTCTGGAGGAAGTTATCATGGCGATCTCGGGGCTGGCGCCTATAAAGGCGCCAGGCCTCGATAGGCTTCCAGGCGACCTATACAAACACGAAGTCAAAATCTGGGCCCCGTATCTTAGGGTGCTGTTCAATGCAATTCTGAATGGCATGATGATCCCCCCCACTTGGCTGGGGGCAGAGATAGTCCCTATTTTTAAAAGGGGTTCTCCTCTGCTCCCGGCCAATTACAGGCCAATAAGCCTGATAGACGTTTCACAAAAGCTATTCGCCAGGCTGTTGTTGGATCGTTTGTTGGAATGGACGATGGAACACGATATACTGAGTCCCTTCCAAGCGGGCTTCAGAGAGAAGGTCTCATCGATAGATCAGGTTTTCCGGCTCGCCCTCATCTACTGGAAAACGGTACAGTTGGGGGGTGGCAGCCTCTACACTGTATTCGTGGACCTGAGGGCGGCCTTCGACCTGGTCCCTCGTAGAAAACTCTGGGAGGTGCTGACCAAATTGGGGGTCCCTAAGGGCCTGTTGGAGATGATTATTCATCTCCATACTGCCAACTTTGCACAGGTAAGGTGTGGCAAGGAGGGTGCTCTGTCGAATAGGTTCCCCGTTGACAGGGGGGTAAGGCAGGGTTGTGTGCTTGCACCGACCCTGTTTTGCCTCTATGTCAACGGGGTTATTCCTCACCTGAATGGGGTGGCCGACTCTGATGCCCCCATGCTGACGGGAATCAGAGTGCCGGCGATCATGTACGCCGACGACACTCTACTGTTATCAAAATCTACGATGGGTATCCAGCGAGTACTCGATGGCTTCGTGGGTTTCTGTGGGGAACACGGTCTAGAAATTAACACCCTAAAGACCAAATTTATGGTATTCAATCCCCCCCCAAAACTCCGCTTCACCCCTAGTATTGAACAAAGCAGACTGGAAAGGGTGAGAACTTTTGAGTACCTGGGAATTACCCTAAACGAGAGAATGTCCTGGTGCACCCATCAAGAGAAAGCACTCCTTAAACTGATTCAGTATTCGGGTGGTACCATGAAGCTCCTGTGCAATAACAAGTCATCCATCCGTCCTGTTGGCCCACCTTTACAGATCTACAGGGCACAGGCAAGGGGGGCCGCCATGTATGGGTGTGAGCTTTGGGGCCATGCAGTCTCTCAGGATCTGCTGAAAGAGGAGAACAGGTTTATTCGGAGGATTGTAGCCCTTCCCCCTAGTACCCCTCTTGTCCCCTTAAGGTTAGATCTTGGATTGCGACCCCTTGACGAAGAACTGGCTTTTCGACCGCTGGCATACTGGCGTAGGTTATGGTCGGTTCCGGAACTGATCAGCTATAGACAAGGACTCCAGGAGGTGCTTGCAATGCCCAATGTGGGGGAAATTAAATGGCTGAAATTTATTAAAACCGAGCTGGAGGGTTTGGGTCTTCTGAAACTGTGGTCCGACCCCCTATCCACCTGCCCATTTTTCCCCAAAAAGTCATTGGCAAAGGTATATCATGATAGCAAATTAATGGCATTGCACCGTCGCCAAAACCATGGGACATTAACAGAGACATTTCTATGCACTAAGGACATTTACAGCTTTGAGCCAATGTTAAACAATTTATATCCCTCCTTGCTTAGGAAACTTTACTTACAATGGAGACATGGGTCCCTCCCACTCCGAGTATTTACAAGTAAGTGGAGTGAACATGCAAATAGTGTATGTCCAGCTTGCAAACTGGCCGATGAGTCCGAGCTCCATATAATCTTTTTTTGCCCAGTATATCATGAGACACGTAAGAAATGGATCGTCCCTTTATGCAGAAACCTGGGATTTGTAGACTGTCTAGCCGCTTTTAGAGTTCTTAAAATAGACTTGTCGAAACACATTGTATTCACAGTAGCTAAGTACCTAGGTGCCGTGTGGTTTCGGAGGACAAAATGTATTAAGGCCGTCCAGTGACCACAACATATAATAATGTGATGAAAATCCTTGTAATGGACTGAATGAATTCGTAAAGTATAATTTTATTTTAACTGTTTTAATGGAATATTATAACGTCTTTTATGGTGAAAAATGTTACCGAAATAAAGAATAAAGAAGAAGTAATCCTTATGCAAGCGTTCACCTCCTCAACATAGCATAGGAGCCTACAGGCCCACCCTTTCAAGTGGATCCTCCAGATTTTTCTAGGTGGAACAAAGGGATTAATTACATGAAATTATGGTTTCCATCACCGAAATAATATGGTCAATATATTTTAAACCATCCTTAGGTGTCTCCACATGTCCTGATGAAGACCCTACCCTAAGGATCTAACTTCCCTTCATACACTATTGGGGTCAGAATGTAGATGGTCTCATTTGTTTTCATGTACAGACAACAGCAATTGATTCACTGTATCAATGGAATACTTTGTTTTCTGATGTTTATGTAGCCCTTAATCTGGCTGGACAGGTTTCTATTATTCTATGATGTAAACATTGCACATTGCCTTTCCCTTTCTGAAAACCTTCACCTTAGCACATCCTTGAGCACTCTTTTCTTTTCCCTTTGGAACACCTTAGCAAAAATATGTAGATACTTTTGCAATATCGAAATGTGGATTTGAATATGTTTAAATACAATAAACTGGATACATTGAACCACTTAAGGTGATGTTGCTTCAAATAATTAATATATTTCCACTGTGACCACCTAGTTTTGTACTGCAAAAGGAGAGTAGCCATACACTGAGGAGAGTACTCTGCACCCAAATATATAAACACTGGCTGCTGGATATGGTGTGCTGCAGAGATAACCTGGGGAGGTATATCCAGAGGAGCTGCTGGTGTCCTCACGTCGAAGGAACATGCAGGGCCCCCTAACTGCTTACTAACCTCCTGATGAGTAGCACAATGATGTGGTTAGGAAGTTGGGAGTCTCAAATATGCAATACAAACTACGATACTTGTGTCATATAATTGTGATGAGTGTACTAGGAGTGCACCAGCTGATGGCATGTTATATTTGTATTGTTCTAAGAAATAAAATTCAATTAAAAAAAAGTCTTTTAAAACCTGAAATTAATTTCAAGTTGTGATCCAATGTAAATTGAAAACGTGGGGTTATATGTAATAAAGTCCTTTCCTTTCCAGGCACACAGCCAAGAATTATCTATAATCACATTACATTATTATTTTTTATTATTATTATTAGTATTGCATTTGTATAGCGCATAAATCACCCGAAGGTCTCAGAGCGCTTGCAGAAGAGAAAGCCCCCAGCTGCAAACCACATAGCAGATGAGTAGGACTAGAAAAGGCAGGTTTTTAGTTGTCTACGAAACCTAAGGTAGTCAGACTCTGTCCTTATCTGGAGGGGACGGGAGTTCCAGGTTTCAGGGGCTGTCTTGCTAAATGCCCTGTCGCCATTTCTGGCTGTGCGTACCCTCGGGATGGTGAGAAGAGATTTGCCAGAAGATCTAAGCGTTCTTGTTGGTTTGTGGGCCTTTAGCTTGCGTTCCAAGTATGCTGGACCGTGTCCATTGATGGATTTATGTACCAAGCAGCATAGTTTGAACTTAATACACTTTTGTATTGGAAGCCAGTGCAAGGACTTTAAGCAAGGTAGTGATGGGGTGCGGGACGGCATGTCCAGCACTAGCCTTGCGGCCGTGTTCTGGAGGACCTGTAGGCGAGCCAGGAGAGTAATATTTGTTGAAGACAGAAGTGCGTTTCCATAATCAATCCTGCTGATAATGAGTCCTTGTTCTAGGGGTATGCGAGCTGAGAGGGGTATCCATTTAAAAAAATTCTTCAGATTACGAATAAGGCCAAAACCAGTTTGCACTTTACTTATGTGGTCAGACATGGAGAGCTTGTTATCAATTATTACCCCCAGGTTTCTGACAGAGGGTTTAGGCGAGGGGCATGGACCAAGGGGGACTGGCCACCAAACGTCTGACTATATTTTATCTGCTTTTCCAAAAAGTAAGACCTCCGTCTTACCTGCGTTCATCATTAAGAAGTTCTTGGTCATCCAATCATGAATAGATACCATACACTCTTTAAACCTCAATTTGATTGCATCTGGGTCATGGTTTATTGTGACCAGTAATTGAGTGTCATTTGCGTAAGAAACGGTTCCAAAGCAGTGTGCTCGAATGATCGCGGCAAGGTGGGACACATATAGATTAAAGAGCGTAGGGCTCAATATTGACCCCTGGGGACACCCTTATAGATTACATAAAAGTTGAAGGCGTGAGCTCCAACTTGGACCTTGGACCGCCGGTTGGTCAGATAACTCTTTATCCAGTGTAGTGCGGAGCCTTCAACACCAACCTCAACAAGGCGCTCTAAAAGAATGCGATGGGAGATGGTGTCGAAGGCCGCAGATAGGTCGAGGAGAACAAGTATGGCAGACTGGCTGGAATCAAGAGTCATTCTTATATTATCGACAATTTCCAACAGGGCAGTTTCTGTTCTATGCGACGCCCTGAAGCCCGACTGGGATGGGTCCAGGAGCTTATTGGTTTCCAGGTGCCTTATAAGTTGTTTATTAATTAAGGACTCCATGATCTTTCCAAATAGGGGGAGAAGGGAGATAGGTCGATAGTTAGGGAGAGATTTAGGGTCAGCCGAGGGTTTTTTCAATATAGGTCTTATTACTGCCTCCTTCCAATGAGATGGAACCAAAGAATGTAGTAGGGACTGGTTCAAAGTTTTAGTAAGGGCAGGGATCAGGGCGGGAGCTATTTTGGATAGGATTTGTGGAGAAGCAGGGTCTCCAGGGGCTCCAGACTTCATTTTGCGCAGGGTTACCTCAACCTCTGTTTCTAGACAAGGTGAGAATTCCCTTAGTGTGGCAACGCGGCTGTTGTTCGGTAAGCCTAAGGCCTGGCTTACAGGCAGCTGCTGAGGGAAGAGCTTGTGGATCTCATTGATTTTATCATGAAAGTATAGGGCCACAGAATCTACCCATTCTTTAGATTCGATAAGTGGCTGTTGGTTGGCAGAAGGATTAGTGAATTTTTTTACTATACTATATAGCTCTTTCTGTGAGTTAGCTGCCTGTGTTATCCTATTGCCGAGGTAAACTTTTTTTGCCTTGGCAATCCCATTCATATACTGCCTGTGTGCTGCCTTGTATAGTTCCCTATCTTTTGAATCTTTTGTTTGTCCCCATTTCCTTTCTACTACCCTGACCGAGTGTTTAACTAGCTCCAGGTCCGGCGTAAACCAGGGTGAATTTTTCGTTGGGGGCTTAGAGGCCCGTGCCGGGGCAATGTTATCTAGCGCCGAGGCGATTGCCGATTCTCGCTCATATGCTGCAGCATTAGGGTCGGTTTCATGAGTGATAACTGGCGGGGAGAAATGTGCAGCAAAGGAGTCTGAGGTGATCTTGTTCCACGGTCTACTTAGTTTTGCTTGGGTAATGTTTCGGAATTTGACCTGGGGGCCAGTGATGTCAAATTTTATGAGAAAGTGATCAGTCCAAAGAATTGGATCGATCTGCTTGATCTCAACTTTTGAGGAATTAGTACATATAAGATCCAGCGCATGTCCGGCAGTATGCGTTGGACCTGTGGGAAATAAGCGTAGCTGTAAGGCCTCGAAACTAGCAATTAGGTCTGCAGTATAGGGGTCATGAATTTGGTCCAAATGGTAGTTGATATCCCCTAACAGAAGGAAGTTCCCTGTGGCTAGGGCATAGGGCGCTATTGCTTCCACTAGATTCTCCACAAAATGGGTTTTGGCTCCTGGGGGTCTATATATCAGAGCCACCTTCCATGACTCTATGTTTCCTATGGTCATGGTGGCAATACACATTTCGCCCCAGGGTTCTAAATAGGAGTCGTTAATGTGTAGTTTAATAGCAGGTTTGTAAATTATAGCCATTCCGCCTCCCTTTTTACCAGGGCGGTCAAGTCTATGTATTTTATAAGTAGGGGGAATGGATATCACGATGTCGGGCAAGGAGGACTCCTGCAACCATGTCTCCGTGACAAATAAGACATGAGGGTTATCTGAGTCCAAGAGCGACCATATTTCCAAGGCATGCTTCGGTAGGGATCTAGCGTTGCTATACATGCAGACTAGGTTTTCCTGCAATCGGGGAGGAGCGGGTGTGCTAGAGTGTTGTCTTGCTGCTGATGTCTTAAGTCCCATACCCTTACTACTGGTACAGGGATGTTTGGATATTATGGTGGTCTTGCTTACTGTATTTAAGGCGTGAAGCTCCAAGTTAGTATACCGTATGATGGCCATTGTAGATTACCGGTCAGAGAGTGTAGGCACCCAGTAGTCAGGGAAGAAGAGCAGGGTGCCTGGCGTCTGGAGTCGGCCGGGAGCGGACGGGCGCAGACGGGCTTGCGTTTGGCGCACCGCCGGCGCGTCGCTACACGCGTCCGCTTGGCGCACTGGGTTAAATAATCACAGTGGGCGGGACTGCAACAGTGTGGGCTGAGGCTAAAGCGCTACCCCTGATGAATCGAGGGAGTGAGGCGCCTAGAAAGATGGTGTAAGACCCCACCGCTCAAACGGCACAAGCCGCGGTGGTCTAAGGCGACACCAAGCAGATACAGTGATTTTCGAGTTTATAAAATCAGCAAAATAGCAGCAAACATATAACAAGTTAAAAGGTCCTGTGCAAAATAGCAACGTGCTTATTTTAAAAAGACTTACAGCAGCCTATACCAACAGCGTGTGATAGAGCCGAGGTTTCTCTTCTGCGCGCGTCCGCTCGGCGCACTGGGTTAAATAATCACAGTGGGCGGGACCGCAACAGTGTGGGCTGAGGCTAGAGTGCTACCCCTGATGAGTCGAGGGAGTGAGGCGCCTAGAAAGATGGTGTAAGACCCCACCGCTCAAACGGCACAAGCCGCGGCAGACTAAGGCGACACCAAGAAGGTACAGTGATTTTCGAGTTTATAAAATCAGCGAAATAGCAGCAAACATATAACAAGTTAAAAGGTCCTGTGCAAAATAGCAATGTGCTTATTTTAAAAAGACTGACAGCAGCCTATACCAACAGCGTGTGATAGAGCCGAGGTTTCTCTTCTGCGAGAGTCCGCTCGGCGCATTGGGTTAAATAATCACAGTGGGCGGGACCGCAACAGTGTGGGCTGAGGCTAGAGCGCTGCCCCTGATGAGTTGAGGGAGTGAGGCGCCTAGAAAGATGGTGTTAGACCCCACCGCTCAAACGGCACAAGCCACGGCGGACTAAGGCAACACCAAGCAGGTACAGTGATTTTCGAGTTTATAAAATCAGCGAAATAGCAGCAAACATATAACAAGTTACAAGGTCCTGTGCAAAATAGCAACGTGCTTATTTTAAAAAGACTGACAGCAGCCTATACCAACAGCGTGTGATAGAGCCGAGGTTTCTCTTCTGCGTGAAGACCTTTGATAGACTTATAGGGTCAAATAGGAGGGTTTTATTACCACACTTTGAATATCCTACTTCACATTGTCAGGTGTTGAAGGTTTTATATCAAGGGCCAAATGTCTGTTTATGCTCAATGGGATGTCAATCACCTAGAATAAGGGTATTTGGCTATTGATGGGAACGCTTGAAGGTTGCCCTCTTACTGTCCTGTTTGCATAATTCTTTAAACTATTGCTGTAAAATGAACTAAAACTATTGCTGGATATCGATATTCTAGTAATCACCTTTGGTCAGATAGCTGCTACATGGTTACGCTCACTACTTATGATGATGATGATGTGGCTATATATACTCCATATTCTAAGCAGGCTTTTATTCAGATTTGAACAGAAACCACTACTTCTGGCAAATTTTCTGGCTAACCTCTGGGTGAGTGAAGAACATTATAGGTTTTCTTGGGATAAGAGAGGGTATTTTGTGTTGGCCAGAACAAAGAATATATTAACACCTTAACCGCGGCGGTTTTTCCGCCGCGGTACGGGCTATCTGAAGAGTGGGCGGGGCTGCATCAGCTGTTGGCCAATGGCAGCACTAGGGAGGTAGTGCTGCCGTTGGCCAATGGCCGACGGCAGCACGCAAGGGGTTAAAGTACAAAGGGGCACATGCATCATTGCTTTTTGCATTCGCAAACGGTGCGTGCGAATCGGTAAAATCGGCCGTTTGCGAATGCAAAAACCATTTTTGGGATGCATCAAACTTTGTTGCACAATTCGCATTTTTTTGCACTTCCAAAAAAAGCGAATGGATTTAAGGAATCGCATTTGTGCGATTCCTTAAATGCAATGCATCATTTTTTCTAAAATTGCGAATTTGGAATTTGGAAGTGCAAATTAACACGAGGTTGAACCTCGTGTTAATTTGCGAAAATGTTTACAAAAACTAAAAAATGAATTTTTTAAAGTGTCATGTTACAGACACACATGTCCTTAGGACATGTGTGTGTGAAACATGCACTTTCAAATACATTTCAGGGTTGCAGGGATACAAATATCTGCAGTGGTAGTTGGTGACCCCCAAAAATGGTGGGTCGACATCAATAAAAAGGAACAAAATTCCATTAAACATTTGCATCTCTAAATGAAAAAAAAGTTTCACTTACCTTTTTAGGCTGCAGCACGTCCTCGGTATTCTCCGGCTGGCTCCCGACTCCTCCAGTGCAGGTCTCGTAGCTCATTATCCAATCCAGACACTGCTCTCATGCTGCATGAGTGAAGTGTCTGGATTGACTGAAGCAGGTTGCTTCAGTGCTTCGGAGAGCACTGAAGGGCCTGTGCCGCTCTCCAACTCGGCTGTCTATGACAGCCTGTTTGGGGAGGTTGAATTACGCATGTCTGTCAACTGCAATGACGCACTGGCCCCGTCCTGCTCTCTCCATTTTGCCGAAAGCCGAAAACTAAAATGGTAAAAAAATCCTTTCATTACCATTTTATTTTTCCAGCTTTCTGCAGCTGTGTGGGGCGGGGGCGGTTCTACTATGTTCCCATGGAGGAGCCACTGCTGGATATCTGTATTTACCATTGATACTCGCAGAGAGGGGCACATGCATCATTCATACATTTTGCATTTCTTAATTTGCGAAAATTACCGAATCGCAAATTAAGAATTGCAAAATGCTATGCATCATTTTTTTCTGTATTTATTTGTGATTCGGTAAAAATCACAATTTTTACCGAATCGCAAATAAATACCGAATTCCTAACTGCTTTTTCGCAAATCCCATTGATTCCTATTGGCCGAAAGGCCCATAGGAGTCAATGGGAAGGCATTTACGAATTCGCAATTTGTTGATGCATTTCAAGGGTGCAGGGGGGGGTCCAAAGGACCCCCCCTGCACCCCTGAAATGTATTTGAAAGTGCATGTTTCAAACACACATGTCCTAAGGACATGTGTGTCTGTAACATGACAGTGTAAAAAATGCATTTTTTTGCATTTTCAAAGATTTTCGCAAATTAACACGAGGGTCAACCTCGTGTTAATTTGCACTTCCAATTTCAAAATTCGCATTTTTTTTTAAATTGATGCATTGCATTTAAGGAATCGCACAAATGCGATTCCTTAAATGCATTCGCATTTTTAAGAAATGCAAAAAAATGCGAATATTGAAAAAGTGTTTGATGCATCCCAAAAACGTATTTAGGAAGTGCAAACGGCCGAATTTACCGATTCGCACCGTTTGTACTTCCTAAATAGGTTGATGAATGTGCCCCTAAGAGACTTTAAGCTATATTAATGGCCAAAACTCGGCTGGCACACAACACTAAGGCAAGTGTGACCACCCCTTCATGGCGGCTCCTCCGTGGGAGTGGAGGAGCGCTGCCCACACAGTGCCAGAAAACTGTAAAAATAAAATGGTAATAAAGTTTTCCGGCTTTCTGCCGACCTGAGACTGTGGCCAGGGCCAGTACGTCTGATTGGCAGCAATGACAATTGGCCCTTCCATTGTAAATTGCACCGGTTGGTTTGGACGGATACATTATTACGGCCAATCAGACATGCGTAATTCAACCTCTTCAAATACAACTGGGTCGGAGAGCAGGCACAGGCCCTTCTGTGCTCTTCAGAACCATGAATCAGCCTGTTCCAGGCAATCCAGACACTTTTCTCATGCAGCATTAGAGCAGTGTCTGGATTGGATAGATCTCTGCGAGACCTGCCCTAGAAGAGTCGGGAGTAGTTCGGAGAACACTGCGGATGTGCTGCAGCCTAAAAGGTACGTGAAACTTTTTTCCATTTAAAAATTGAAATGTTTAATGGTATTTTGTTTCATTTTATTCATATTGACTCACCATTTTTTTGGGTCACCAACCACCACTGCAGATATCAGCACCCCCTACGTGCCTTGCCATAATCCAGCAACCTCTGCCACCACCATTTTGTATGCTCAAATCCAGAAGTTTTTTTTAGCTCAACAAACTTTCACTTAGTCACTCACGTGGAATTCAAATCGTAATACAACTGGCTGGGGATGGAAGGAAATTGTACACAGCTGGAATACTGCATTTATCGCAGGAGACATCCCAATATGGCACACGTGTTGGATTCCTCACATTTTTAAAGATCCATGGTACCATATCCAGGAAACAGCAGAAGTAAAACACTTCTCAACAATAAATAGATCGGGGACAAAGGCGTCTTTTGGTGAATTGGTAACGAAAGGTGACTTTTAATTTGTATCCCCAAATTTGGGACTCTGCGTCCGATTTACAAATATTTTGTTGTGACTTACTCTTGTAGTAAAGACCCTTACTCTTTAACTCCATGAGTATACCAGCAGTACTCTTGACTTACTCCTGCAATTTAAGGATAATATTGAAGTACTACAAGAGTAATACACACCAACTCAGAACAAAAAATTCTTCTAAATGCTACTATGTTAGATATTGTCATTGGGATCCGATACTGACAACCATGTGGGCTGATGACAAACTCCTATTGTTAAAAACCGAGTGTTTTTTTTAAATGAACCTAAAAAGAGCCTTTTGATGAGCAAACTTCATCCATTGAACTTAGCAAATCCATCTAATTAATGTCTTAATTGGTTAAGATGGCAAAAGCAAAGGCACAGCATTTCTGCGCCTTGTTTATTCATCTTAAACCCCAATTCGATTACTTAATTGGGGAACTTGGTATAACGCAGCATGTCGCAGGTATCTTCATAACAATGCTCATAATGTGTACATGCTGGCTTACTGCCTTGTTGTCTTGGTGACAATTGAAGGCATATCTTCCAATATATCAGGAAGGTGTGCCAACATATTTATTCTTTTATATCATGGTTAGACTGTGGGAACTGTACTCTTTTTACTTGTCCTCTAGTTTATGCGTTCCTGTTAATTCAAATTAATTTGGATATCCTATATGTTGCTGATGGATATATGCAATATTTCATATTTTGGTAATTATGTTTATATATTAGTTTCTTTTTTTGCAATGTGCGAACATATGACTATGGACTAAGTATGGGCGAATTTTGTGAATTTGCGGTACACGAATTCGGGCGAAAGCGTTGTCGCAGTTCGCAAAATTTGCGAACTTTCGTGGGATTGCGGATTTTTAAATTTTTGAGAGTTCCTGAGATTTTTTTCACCGCGGCTTCGAATTTTTGCGACTTCGGGAAAGCGAGGTGTTCCAATCTCCCGCCGGATGTCAGCTGCGCGTCGCATCTACGTATTCGCTATTGTTTACTCTCGCGATGCGTGATTGCGGGCCCTTATGACGTATTCGCGTTCTCAAAGTCTCGCAGTGCAAGGTGGCGGGACTCTATGACGTACTCGCGGTTGAAAAGTCTCGCGCGATCACGCAGCCAGATCCAAAATGGCGCATCGCACGCAAACCCTGAGGAAAACAACTCGGCGAACTCAGAATCAAGGTAATTCAACGGCACGCGTACGAGATTGTATTTTTGAAGCGAGACCAAGCAAAAAAGGTCGCCAACTCGCGAATTGCGGATTTTTGGGCAATTTCGCGCGATTCGCAGACCGTGAAATTGCCATAAGTCCGCAAATTCCGCGAGCGGAACAAATTTTACGCCCATGCTTACTATTGACTCCTTGTAGCTCTGGACATGCAGGTGGTAAGACCAAGTTTATTCTTGCATTCTCTGAAATAGTGTGTGCTAGGCTATACAGATTTTATGTGGGTATCCCTAGCCAGGAATTAGATATGAACTCAGTGGTGCCCTGCTGGGTAATAGGAGGTGGTTAATATGGATGATGGTATGATGGACAGGAAAGGCTTCTCCTTCTTGAATACAATGAGATTTGGTAATGATCTTAACTCTGCATGCTCTCCATTCCGGAGTTGCACTGACATCAAACGGTTGGAAAAACATTCATGTAACTTGTGAGTGAATCTGACCTGAGTGAGCAGGTTTGCATTGCAGGAGCTCGGAGTTCGACTCGGTGTTTAGTTCAAGACAATTGTCTGACAGAGTTTTGAATCATGGCTCCACTGTACTTTGAAAATGGTGAGGAGACTTTAGATCTTTAACTCCGGGATACCAGGAGCTTTTGAAGGATTTTGCAAGTCATGGTGATGAGCCTCGATTTTTAAGGCTGAGGTAGAATCTACCAGGGCACTGATACATTTGATGACGTAAGGTAAATAAGAAGTGGAAACATCTGTCTCTGAAGTAAAAGCTGTTGTTTTTTAACCGCAGCAGAGTTTTGATGATCAAAGGGTGTCATTATGTCAAAGCACACCCCAAGAGGTTTACACAATACTAAAAAAGGTCAGGAACTGGCTCCTAATTCTCTGGCTAGTTGAGTGGCAGGCTGTTATTTCAAAATGTGACCACCCTGAGGATTTCAATTTTCGAAACATTTAGGCAGTGGTAGCTCTTCTTCAATCAAAGGCATATGTGTTTCACTTGGTCAAATATTGTGATGATATGCTTTGGGGAGGTCAATGTCATACCCATACATCAGGAATGGTAGTTTGTACCAAGAGATGGCTTAAGCAAGTGATCTGTTGTAATTATATGGAATGGGAAAGTCTTAAACCAGTCAACATGAGTCAGAAATTATATACTGTATAGAATATAGACAACTTTGATTGTGTTTCTTGGGTATGAGGGCACCAACGACCTTACTACTCGTATTTATTCCTTTTTGGATTATACGCTGTTGGTGGTTTTATTTTTTTAATATATTTTTTCATTGTATATCTTTGTCATTTTCATGACATTATGACAATATTTTTGTATCAGTTAACTTTTTTTGTGGCAGCTAATTAAACAAGCATTAGAAAAAGCCAATAAGTCTGACATTGACTGACAGGGTTTTGGCTTTGTCTAGAACAAGTTCTTGTGTAGGTTATTTGCCATCCCAATGACTACTTCCAGTTTTAGCACTCATTTGGAAACTGGCCTCTCTTACTTAGAGGATATAGTCTGAGTTGCAACTTTGCTTTTGTGGTTGAAAGTATGGAGCTCCCCATTTACCACGTTCTCAAAAGAGATTCTGGAGGACTGTGCAAAATTAGAACATGTATCTTCTATCCCCAGGTTGACTTACGCAAAAAAATATTTTGCTGATCTGGGATTATCACACTTTATTATCTCCCCAAATAAACTTAACGGCAGCGTTAAAAACGAGTTAAAAACTACATTTTTACACTACAGCTCCCAGATGAGATTTTCTAATCAATGTTCCTTGGTTACTGTAGCGCTACCTAGATTGTAACAAAAAGAGGGGGGTCTAATGATACCTTCTTAGGTCACTGACCCTGAACACAGGAATTATCTAACCCAATTTAGATTAGGTACAGTCCAATTCCTGGTAGCCTACCCACAGCAGGGGTCATGGTTTCACAGTTTACCGTCCTGTCCCAGTGATGGTCCTGGCAAACAAACACTCACCCATTTTGTGTTCTTTTGCAGGTTTTATATTCAACCGTAAGTCCTTTATTTACGGCCTGTTCTGTGTTCATTAGGTGTTAGATTCTATAGTATTTGTCTGTCTCGTTTTTTGCTCCTAGAATCAGAACTTTGTTGTTTTACTATCACAAGTTTTATCTGTGGAGCTTTAAAAATGAGGAAATCTATGAGCTAAGTATTACACCAATTATTAGTAATAGCAAGTAATGTGTGTTCCCTGTATGACCCTTTATTTGTTGGTTATTTGCACATGTAGTCCTCGAGTGCTGACCATTGCATTTTTAATACTCACTTTAAATATTTTTTTTTTTATGTTTGAAAGCTTTATTGAAAATAAATAATCAATACAACAAGGTGACATCAGCATAATAAGGAAAGAGGAGGAGATATGAGGAGATAATCATAAGAAAGCTAATGCCACAAGTAAGGAACAAAGCATTTTACGTTTTTGTTGAGGGGGGGAAGGGGGGTGGGAAGGGGGGGAAGGGGGGGGGAGTAAGAAAAAAACAATAAATAAGGCAAAAATGCAAAATTGCAATAATGATAAACAACAAGCACAAAACAGTACAGTAAAAGCACCAAGAACTGCAAATACTCGGTCTAAAGGCAGTAAATAAATTAAGCATAAAGCTAATAAAACAGCATAAGTGAAACATTGAGGAATGTATTGGTAAGCAGGAGTACAAATATTCAAGGGGGTTTAAAATTGGCAGATGAGAACGTAGAGGGTTTCTTCTTGGCAGCTTGATCCAAATGGAGAGTGAGAGGTAACCAGTATAAATCAACGTTACGAGAGGGTTTGCATGAGGTGGCAAAGGCAACGTCGAGCCTATGTGAGTGACAAAGCAAGTTCCACCAGCAGATTATGGATAGTTTGTTTAGAGACTTCCAATTAGAAGAAATGTGTTGGAGGGCAAGGGCAAGCATGAGATCTAGGAGACCTCGTGAGTGCGAAGGGAGATCAAGGGAGTCAGACAGACTTCCTAGAAATACTAAAGAGGCCGAGAAAGGGACAGAGAAATGAAAGACATGAGAAATACGAGTCCACACCTGTAACCAGAAAAGACGAACGGAAGGACAGAGAAAGAAAAGATGAAAGGAATCTGCATTGGTAGCATTGCAGGTCCAGCAATTAGCAGTAGAAGAGGATAGAAAGCGAGACAGGGAGAGTGAAGAAAAGTAGAGTCTATGATAGAAGAAAAAGAGCGATTGAGTAAGAGAGGCATTGCGGGAAGTCTTCAGAGATTTAGCCCAGATTTTATCCCAAAGACAAATCGGCCACGTGGAATTGAGATCTCTTTCCCAAGAGAGTTCCAATTTGGATTTGGGGCGAGCAGGATCAGGAGCAGAGAAATATCTATAGATAAGAGAAGCTTTAGGAACATTGGATAGAAGTGTAAGTAGAGAGGAGGATGACGAGGGTGGGATGTCTGAATCCAGAGAATAGTATCGGTCAAGAACCGTTTCCATTAGAATGAAGTATTTCTTTGCAAAGGAGGCAGGGCAACGGAAGAAGGATTGAAATTGAGGAAAGGAGCGAGGAGATAAACCATCGAAAAGATGATGGACCCAGATTATACCCTTCGATCTCCAAGTAGACCAGGCAATAGGTCTGTTGTGTATAAGAATGAGGGAATTATACCATATGGGCAATAACAAAAAGGATTCACGAGAAATAGGGGCAATTGAAATCAATGGTCGTAAAAGGGAGGAAGTGTGTCTAAATAAAGGGGGGATAAGACACGGAGCTTTAGCGGTAAAGTGGAGAGCTTCATGAAACGAATATGGGAGTAAGAGGTCACGTTCAACAGAGAGCCAAAGAGGTGAAAAAAGGGAAATGTCTTGTGACAACCAGCGAGAAGCTTGACGAAGAGAAAAGGATTTATGGTAGAGACGGAAATCCGGAAAATTAATGCCACCATTAAGTTTGGGTTTACGAAGGGAGGAGAGTGATAATCGTGCTTTTTTCTGTTTCCAGAGGAACTCGGACAAGATGGAGTCAATACGGCGAAAATAAAGAGCCGGAATACGGATCGGGAGCATGGAAAGTAGATAAATTAAAATAGGGGCAACCATCATTTTAATGGAGTCAAGACGTCCCCACCAAGAGAGGAAAAGGGGATTCCAAGAGGAAAGTAGGGCGTCTATCCTAGAGATAACTGCATTCATATTAAGCCGAACCGAAGACGAAATGGAATTGGAAAAGAGAACACCAAGATATTTTATGTGCTTACTATTCCAAGCGAAACCAGTGGAAGAAAAGAAATGTGGGAGGCAGAATTTATTTAAGGAAAGAATCTCCGTCTTATCTGAATTTATTTTATATCCAGAGACCAAAGAGAAGGACTCAAATTCGGCTAGTAAGGAAGGAACGGAGGTAGTAGGGTCAGAAATAAATAAAAGGATGTCATCAGCATATGCAGATAGTTTAAGTTGGTGGGGCCCATACGGAAATCCAGAAATAGAAGGGTTATTACGAATGGAGGTCAAAAAGGGTTCAAGAGCTAGGATAAACAAAAGGGGGGAAAGAGGACAACCTTGCCGGACACCGCGTTGAAGTATAAAAGGGGAAGTAAGTTGACCATTGACTAAAACAGATGCTTTGGGCATAGAATAGATTAAGGAAACATAGGAAATAAATTTCGGGCCAAAACCATGCCACTTCAACAAAGCAATCAAGAAGGACCAATCAACTCGGTCGAAAGCCTTTTCAGCATCAACTGAGATGGCCGCTAGAGGAATAGATAGGGAGGAAGCTTTACTAAGGACAATGAGGAAAAGTCTGGAATTGTCCGAAGTGAGACGACCTTTAACAAAGCCACATTGCTCTTTCCCTATGAGGTGTGGCAAAAGGGGATCAAGACGGAGAGCGAGAAGTTTAGCAAACAGTTTATAGTCTACATTGACTAAAGAAATTGGTCGGTAGTTTTTGCAAAATTTGGGATCGCGACCATCCTTAGGGATGAGGCATATAGTAGCGTCCTGGAAGGAACCTTGAGCCAGGCCGGTGGAACAAAAGGATTGAAAGAGAAGGAGAAGATGAGGTAAAAGAATGTCGGAAAAATGGAGATAAAATTCAACCGGGAAACCATCGGGGCCGGGGGTCTTACCTTTGGTGAGGGACAGCAACGCAGTGGATAATTCAGAGAGGCTAAGGTCAGAATCAAGAGCAGAAAAGTCAAGCTGGGAAGTATCAGGTGTAGGCAAACGTTCAAAATAGGACTGAAGAAGATCCAGAGTAGGAGGATGCTCAGGTGTATATAAAGATTCGTAAAAAGAGTGAAATTGCTCCAAAATGTCTTTATCAGTATGTAGAAGAGTGTTAGAAGGCGAATAAATAGAGTCAATAAGAGTACGTTCTTTTCGTGATTTAAGATAGTTAGCAAGGAGTTTACCTGATTTGTTACGCCCACCATAGTAACGAGCACTACTTCGGAGAAGATAGGAAGAGGCTGAATCTGTAGTGAGTTTGTTAAAGGCAATTTTAGAACGAAGAAGTTCAGGAGACATCTGATGTGAAGAGGAGGTGTAAAATTGGTGTTCCAGTGACTTTATGTGTGTTAGGGCGACCTTGCGTTTTTGAAGGAATGCTTTCTTTTTTTTGGAGACAAAGTCTATAATGAAACCGCAGGCCGTGGCTTTAAAAGAATCCCAAAGGAGATGCAGAGGGATGTCAGGGGTAGAATTGATCTGGAAAAATTCTGAGGCGAAAGAACGAAAGGAGGAAGAAAAAAGAGGGTCAGTGAGAAGAGAGGGGTTAAAACGCCAGCGAGAAGATTTAGGAGCAGGAGGAAGAAGATCAAAGACAGTAATAATAGGAGCATGATCAGAAATAACAATAGGTTCAATAGAAGAGGAAAGAAGGTTTTGAGACAAGGAGGAAGAGAGGAAGATATAATCTAGGCGGGAGAATGAAGCATGTGGAGGAGAGAAAAATGAAAAATCTAAGGAGTCAGGATGTGTGAGTCTCCAGGAGTCTATGAGATGAACTTGAGAAATGGTATCAAGGAACTGCTTGTGGGGTGTGTGAGGTGTGAAACGAACAGAGGATTTGCGGTCTAAAAAGGGGTCAACAATCTGGTTACAGTCTCCACCTAATAAAAAGGAATCATCTTTGTATTGGATACATTTTGCTGTGATCGAGGGCCAAAAGGAAGAATCAAAGCATGTAGGACCATAAACATTCAATAAAGTGATCGGGATAGCATTGATAAGTAATTTAACCAAAACCCAGCGACCCTCTTCATCTCTCTCCTCAAGGAGTACCTTACATTTGAGACGTTTGTGAACTAGGATAGCAACACCATTTTTTTTCTGAGAAGCAGGTGAAAAGAAAACATTTCCCACCCAAAGTCTTTTAAGTTTCACAGATTCAGCGTCAGAAAGGTGGGTTTCTTGGAGAAGGACAATATCAGGATTATAAGAGGAGAGGTGGGAAAGTACTCTCTGCCGCTTAATAGGATGATTAAATCCTTTCACATTCCATGAAACAACTTTAAATATGAAAACTCATAAAACTGTTCAAAAACAACAGGTGCAAAAATATACTGTACAGGTAATAAGGCGAAGTAAAACAGGTAAGAAGTATTTCAACTATTAAAGGAGTAGAATGAAAAATAGGTGGGAGGATGAGAGAAAGGGAAAAGGGGGGAATAACAGAAGATAGGAAGAAGAGGTAGAGCAAAGAGATGAAAAGAGAAAAGAGAGAATGCATAGAAGACAGAACAAATCCAAAAGGATGTCTGCGGAGAGCATACCTGAAGGGGGAGATACAGAAAGGGAGGTGGGGAAGTGGTGCTGCGTAACAAGACAGGGAGACCAGGAACAGAGGCATGACCGCACCGGAACGTCACAACAGAACAAAGGTGGAGATCACGGTGAAGGGGATATCCGAGACACATCTGTAAAAAGGAAACAAGGAGAACAAGGAAGTTACATGGGTTAAACAACAGAGGATCAATGGAAAACATGGTCGACAACAGAAAGGGAGCACAGAAGACAAAAAGGAAGTAGAATCAAGAACGAGAAGCTTCAATGAGAAAGAGCTGTGAAAGACATTACAACTGCAGAACCATCACAGGTGATCAAAAACTAAAAGCACTATAATCAGCCACTAGCTGAGGGTGAGGAATCCATTCCATCGTTGTTATGTAGAAGAAGGAAATTACGGAGTACTCCAGGATCCTGGAAAGACCAGGATTTGTTTTGATGGGTTACTTTGAAGGTACAAGGATGGAACAAGCCATATCGGGCACCAATAGATCGCAATGAAGGCCGAAGAGCAAGGAATTCTTTACGCCTAGAAGCAGTGACATTATCCTCCTATTTCGGTTTTCCAAATCCTCTGTGTGGCGTTGTAGAAATAAAACAGTCTTTTCCAGAGAATCTATGCGCCGTGGATTGGAGTGAACCTCCGGAATTTGTTGCTCTATGGAAGAGATACGAGTGTCCATAACCTCCCACTTGTCCTTCAGATGTTGCATGTCTCTGCTCGTTTCTTCAATGAATGGGCGCAACGCACGAATCTCCTCTAGAATTAATGCCATGGAAGGTGAAGGAGGTGAATCTGGTGGAGGAGAATTCTGTTTCAGTCTTTTACTGGATGATTCAGAAGGCGGCCCGGCTCGGCCTGGCTCTGCCTACCAGTCTGCCAAGAGTATGTTATGATTCTAGTTATCAGTCCAGCCCTCCTTCCCTGCATTCCTAAGCTACTGAATCGCATCAATAGTTTCCGTCATGGTCTAGCCTTTACGTCTCCACGTAAGAGAAATACTGTATTAATGGTCATTTAAATCTATCGGCCAGTATGACGGCAAGAACGAGATGATTTTGGAGCACGACAAGTCTCATAGCAGATTGCTCTTCGGTTAAGTTACCTAGGGCAGAGGCAGTCACATTCACTACTGCTTCAACGGTTCCTGTTAATCTACGTATTAACTTACTATTCTGGATAGGTCCTATAAAGAAAAAGAATCCTTTATTGAAATCTGTATACTGTTCTAGAGCAGTTTCAGTTTGATCGACAATCGGGGACTCGATCTCCCTCCTATGTCTAATGTGTACTAGATGTGTGTTTCTATGATAATCAGATGGGGCTAGGAAAACTGGTGGCAGTAGGAAGGCAATATAACAGGTTCCATCCCAATCGAGGGGCAGACGAACATATGCGGTCTGACCACAAACAAAATAAGAATGACGTGAAGCTTTGAAAATAGATTTCCCACTGTCACTATACATGACAATAGTAGTACAATCACTATGTCCTACATGTACGGAACCATTATTTCTGACACATAAGTCGCCCTTGACTGGTAGTACTGAGATAGCAGGCAAGTCTGGAGTAGGATCAGACTGAACATTCAGGACCATGAAAATCGAAGAATAATTACCCAAATTATAAACTTCATTTTCTAGATCTAACCCTGTTCTGTGGGGAAGACCTTGCTTGTCTGGAAAACATGTACTGTTCAGAAAGGACATATCTGTTGTGGATGACGTTAACATGGACCAGGCTCCACATGAACCATTATGTGAAAACGGATAAGGAAACAGTGGCAGAACTCCCTTCGGTGTCTGGAAAGGGGGGAGTCGACCACACACCCAACAATTAGTGGCATTGCTGGTCTAGCGTGAATAATGTAACATACGGATAAAAGAATTGTTGCGCATAGCAAGACGATAGGATAGTTCATGAGGAGGCAGATCACTAAACGTGTGCTCTACTGTAGCATTAGAAAACATATTTACATGAGAAATTGGGAAACACAAATGAAATGCATAACTCGTGCAGGTAACCATCAAGCTTAAAAACAATATAAAACTTAGAAAAACGATACATCGGATTGAGTTTTGACTAACTCTCTCACTATGGGGGTCTATTTCATACATGTCAGATACCTGTCTAACCGTTTCACCCAGGGGGACTTAGACAATTAAACTGGCTGACTTATTTTACTAGACCGAAGCTTCTGTTTATACTCCTGCTGCGGAGTTTTCTCTAACAGGGGATCCTTTGAGTCAAAGTCAATAGCGGGACAGTCCTTGATAAGAGGGCAATGTGTGTACTTGAAAGTGTCTATAGAAGTGTCATTGAGCTGTTTAGGTCTTAGTCCGTGAAATTTCTTAACATGCGACAGATGCACCCAGCCTTTTCTGCCTTCCAACTTCACGGCTGTGCGGGTGGTCAGAAGGACTAACTTCGGCTCCTTCCAGCGAGGCTCCAGCGGACTTGAACGATCAGAAACGTTCTATATTTGTGGCGCTGTTCTAGAATGACACTAATTAAATCGGTACCTAAACCTTTCCATCTATACTGGAGTAACTCTTGCTGGGGTAGTATCTAGACAGGGTCAATTGCATTGTCTCTGGTCCGTGGGTTTGGGTACACAGATCCAACACGAAGTGTTCACTTAGGTGGATGCGGGTCCTGACGTGTCTCTTTATGAGACCGGTAAGTTTCGTACTGTTTTAGCAGTGCATCTAGTTTCTGTTCTAGTCTGTTCTGTTCTCGAGAAATTCATGTATTCTGTTTTCAGTATTCCAGGTAGTATTTTGTCCGAACTGTTATTTTAAATGTCATTCATGTATTTCAATGTCGTGGTATGAAAGTGGTGTTCTTCAGTAATTATCATGTTCATTGTGTATTGTATTGTGTCTAGACTACAGTTCAGTCATGCCTCTGTTCTCAAAATTACGTCAGTTAAAAACTAGAAAAGGTCTGTTAGAAGAAGCAGTTCCTGTCCCGCCTAGGGACAGTCCAGGTCATTTTATGTATCAAAAGCATGGCATAAGTGCCATATTATATCTAGATTTATGGGTGGAGTACACCAAACAGTTAGAGGAAAAGTATAGATGGCCCGTATCGGGGACATGGGATGCCGAGTGCATCATGCGAGTAGAAGAAGTATTATGGAAAAAGAAAGCTAGACAGTCACAGAAAGATGCCATCGAGTTATGGCGCAAATAATCTCATAAAAGAACTGAAAAAGAAATCAGGAAGTCAGAATTAAGTAGAGAATCCTTAGAAAGAGCCCAAGAAAGGGAATTGATCGAAATAGGTGAACGAGTTAAAACCGAACAGTCAGACAGACAGAGAAATGCCCTCATTAAGGGTATGTATCCTCTTCTTGCCGAGGGCTTGCCAAAAGCAACCCCGGAAGCATCCAGTAATTTTCCGCCACCCTTAGTTCCGACCAAGCTACGTCACAAACCGACCGCAGCTGATATTTTTCTCTCGTCCTATTTGGACGACACAGTCCCAGACTATGCAAATCCTGTTCCGCCAGCTCCTGTAAATAATGTAATTCATGGTCCTCCAGCCACCGGGGCACCTGTTACAGCATCTGTTACGGTACCCCCGGTCCAGCCCGTAGTACAAATTCCCGCCACATCAGTCACTCTGCCAGCACGAAGAGTATCAGTCGACGATTCCAGTTTAGGGGCCGCGGGAGGAGGTCCTCCTGGTACCCCGCCGCCAAATAGACGTCTAGGGGCAGTCGAGTTACATGAACGTGCATTACAGCGTACGCCCAAATATAAGTCTATTGCAGAAATCAGGCGAGTTCTTACTGAATGCTGTTATGATCCAGTCCCAGGCGAGGATAGTATTGTTCTATATTCCGTACGTATAAGACAGGTGTCCGAGTATTTGGTCACCCTACCGAATATGAAAGAGGATCTAGACAGAATGTATCGTTTCATTCGTACAGGACAAGATCCAGAAAGTATTGGTGAAGTCATGTCTCTCAGGAAATCTGAGATCCAGTTTATGCTATTAAAGTTTCTGATCAATTGTTTAATTAGGGAACAAGATTCCCCGACTAAAGATCCGACCGAAATGAAAATTCTGACAAGGTGGAGTGATAATATAGCCGAGGGTAAGCACAAGACACTCAATAGTATAGAGAGTATGTACAAGAAAATTCGTAAAGAAATAATAAGGTTACACGAACAACGCAAAGAAGCTCTAGGAAGCGAGAAAGAAAATGACTCTCCTACTGAAGAGGTAGACGACGAGAATACCGCCAGAATAGCGTATGTAGGTAAATCTAGATTTCCAGACCGACAGTCACGCCTAGAACACAAGAAAGTTTTTCATCTTCCAGCACCAGAACAAGGCTCCCTAGAACAAGTATTTCAAGCTACCGATCAAATTCTGAAATCACGAATCGGTTATAGTGAGTTAAGTACTATGCATGAACAAGAACTAGCCCGATCAGCAGTCCGATGGATTACTGATTCTACCACTTTTCCAGACGAAATAGTGGCACAAATGTTTCTGAAACTGCCCCCAGCCGAGCAACGACTGGTGGGTATGTATATGATCCAGCACCTCATTACACTGTATGAGGGTCAACATTCTGATCCAGGTCCGTTACATGATATCCTGAACGAGTTACTCCAGTATAGATGGAAAGGTTTAGGTACCGATTTAATTAGTGTCATTCTAGAACAGCGCCACAAATATAGAACGTTTCTGAACCCGCATTTTGCTCATGTCTCACCCCCAGAAAGTAAACCGTTTTACATAGACCGACAGCATCCGTTACGAGAAGTACACCCAGTTAGGACAGAGGATGGTGAAATGCAACGAGTATTTGTTTACACCCCAGTGACCAAGATGGAACTCTTAGAGATGAAGAAATTAATTCCCTGTCACGACAAAGATCCAGCAGGGTTCCACCGAGAATTAAAAGACATGCTCCGTATGGGAGAATACACGTATCCAGATATTATTAAAATGTTAAAGGTCCTGCTGCCTGCGGGCTTATATGAAAAACTCAAGGAAAAAGATTGGGAGGTGGGAGAGAAAAAGATTGATTGGACAGCTCTAGAAGCTGAAGATAAGATACGAGTACCAGGTACCGGTCTTGGAGACAAATGTAAAGAATTACCTGAACTGTTAATACAAGTTTTACCTAGATTATTAGCCACTAAAAAGGAAGACTGGGATGCAATCTCAGCCTGTAAACAGAAACAAGACGAAGACACTAGTGATTTTTATTCCAGATTCGAGAAATGTTTTATAATAAACAGTGGTTTAAAGACGAGTAGCGAGTCATACCCTCATCTTTTCGTTACTAAATTAGTCGAGAATTCAAGTCCACAAGTTAAGAATAGAGTTTTGAAAGTCGAAAGTACATGGCAAGCTAGTACCCCGTCCCAGATGTTACAGATGCTCCAGTATCACCAGAATAGAATCAGAGAAGAGCAAGATCACGAGAGAAGACGTATGAAAGACACGAAAATGAAAGTACTAGTTGCACAATCTGTTCCTCAAGACAGTCAGAAGAGGGGTCCGAATCAAGCCAGTCATCCTGCAGCTCCCGTTAAAGGGACATGCAATTATTGTAAACAGCCAGGTCATTTCATAAACGAGTGTGCAGTTCTGAAACACAATATAGCCACTGGTAAAACTAAAGAAAGACCACGTCCGCCTAGACAAGAACAAGTTTCACAGACTTCTCAGCCACAGAATGCACAACAGACAGTTACAGCACCGCAGCCTATCGCTGCAACTCAGCATGTTACACAGCAGATGTACCAGTATGCCCAGACAGAGTATCCAGAGTATCAAGCGTATTCATGAAACAGCCTAGAGAGGGAGGTAGGCTTGCCTCTCATCGAGATTCCTGTAGATCAAGAAGGTCCCTATGTACATAGTCAAGTATTGGGGAAAGACAGAAAGTTTCTGATTGATACAGGGGCAAGTAGGACTACTATCAGTCATGACGAGGTTCCAGGGGCTCCGCTCTCAGGCTCTAGAAATGTTTCCCTTGGATTTTCAGGAAAGCCAATAGTTAACGAGATATCAAAGCCAGTTACTCTAGAAGTAGGTCCATTGTCCCGAACTACTGATCTATTGCTTACGAAGTCATGTCCGGAAAATTTGTTAGGTATTAAGACACTGAAAGAATTAGGTGCAGTTATTTGCTGCTCCCCGGAAGGAATACGTTTGTTTTTACGTGACTTTAAGGGTCACTATGTTTTACGAGATTTTGATCCGAGATTGTCTAATGTTCCGCAGCATCTATGGGCGCAAGGTCCAACTGATGTTGGTTTCATGCAGATCACACCCCATCGTGTGACTCTCAAGCAAGGTATAGTCTTGCCACGAATCAGACAGTACAGATTGCCACCTGAGGCTGTAGCAGCCTTATCCAAAATTATTGACGAGCTCATGGCTCAAGGAGTAGTTGTAGAAACTGACTCCAATGTATGCAATTCTCCTATCATTCCAGTCATGAAACGTACTGATCCAAATGCACCCCCAGTATATCGATTAGTGATTGACCTTCGAGAACTCAATAAATGTATCATTCCCCAGTATCCAGTAGTTCCAGATATCTCATCTCTATTGACAGCCATTGATTCTGAGGCAATATTTTTCACAGTAATAGACCTCAAGAACGCATTTTTCAGTGTTCCAATTCATCCAGATAGCCAGTACCTTTTCGGTTTTTGTTTAAATGGAAGGAGCTATAAATTTACACGAGCTCCTCAAGGTTTCACAGAAAGTCCTAGCATTTACAGTCAAGCACTTAAGAGACAACTAGACAATATTCACATGCCAGCTGACACTGCCCTGCTCCAGTATGTCGATGATCTACTGATCACAGCCCGTTCTGAACGTGCTTGCGAGCGAGCATCACTTACAGTTCTGTATTTCCTAGCCGAGATGGGGCACAAGGTGTCCCCTTCGAAGCTTCAATTCTGTGTCCAGCAAGTGATCTACTTAGGCCACTTACTGTCCAAGTGGGGTAGGCAGTTGACACCCGATCGTATCCAGTTAATAGCGAGTCTTCCACAGCCCAAGACACAGAAGGAGGTACGTGCTTTTATCGGCCTTACTTCCTATTGCAGACAATGGATTCCTCAGTATGCATTTCTAGCCAAGCCACTGATACAGTTAACGACACAGGAGGCAGCCGTATCGACTGTTCTCCCTTGGACATCTGAACATACTCTTAGTTTTAATGAGTTGAAGAAAGCTTTATGCCAAGCACCTGTTCTAGCTACACCGAACTACAGTAAGCCTTTCACACTTTTTGTCACAGAACGTGATGGTACAGCATTATCTGTTCTTACACAAGATCAAGCCGGACAATACAAGCCCTGTGCTTATTTTTCGAGCACACTAGATCCAGTAGCCCAGGCTTTACCTGCGTGCCTCAAGTCAGTTGCAGCCACAGCACTAGCTATCAGACAAAGTGATTCCATAGTATTAGGACACTCCTTGACAGTACAAGTTCCACACTCCGTGGAAGTTCTTTTAAACCGAACACAGACTCAGCACTTGACAATTGCACGTTTAACAGGTTATGAACTGACACTGTTCCAGCCACACATAGAAATCAGACGCTGCAATGTTCTAAATCCTGCTACACTGTTACCGTCAGTTACTTCGAATCCTGCCACACATGACTGTGTGGAAGTTGTTAACACTATGACAAAGCCAAGACAAGATCTGACAGATATTCCATTACCAGATCCCGACCTGACACTTTATGTGGATGGTTCATGTATGAGAACGAGTACAGGAGAACTAGTAGCCGCGTATGCAGTGACTACTGACACTGAAGTTATTGAAACACACCGTATTGACACCCTGTCTGCTCAAGCAGCAGAGCTAGTTGCTCTGACTCAAGCCTGCATACACGCCAGGAACCTGAAAGTTAATATTTGCACAGATTCACGCTACGCATTCGGAGTTGTACACGACTTTGGAGTGCTCTGGCAGGAGAGAGGTTTCATGACTTCTCATGGAACCAAGATTCAGCATGGTTTCCTTATTCAAGCTCTGTTAGATGCAATACATTTACCGACATCTATCGCTATCATGAAGTGCAAAGCACATACGAAAGTTACTGACATTATTTCCCAAGGTAATGATCTAGCAGATCGAACAGCCAAGCTTACAGCACAGACACCAGACATACCAGTTAACAAGACACCGACATCCACTCTAGAACAGACTACTTGTATGACAGTTAAGGACCCTACTCAAGATGTCATAGACATCCAGTTACATGCTACTCCCGAAGAAATCAAGAAATGGTCCGAACAAGGAGGGGTCCAGACAGATCAGGGATGGTTGACGAAGGGAAAAGCCACATGGTTTCTCCCCGACTCAATGGTTCAAGTCATTATTAATACCGCACATAGTCCAGCACACTTAGGAGAAAAAGCCATGTTAGACAGTATCCAGAACATTTGGTTTAACAAGCACTTACGAGCTGCAGCCAAGCAGAAAGTCCGTACTTGTATGATATGTTGCCAGTTCAATCCAGGTAAAAGTGTCCCGGTGGAACAAGGTGGATTCCAGCCCCCTGACCACCCTTTTGAAGTCCTCCAGATGGATTATATTCAGATGGAGCGATGTCGAGGTTTCAAGTATGTCCTTGTAGTTGTATGCGCTTTGTCCAGGTGGACAGAAGCATATCCAGTCCCAGATTACACAGCCGCGACCACTGCCAAGCAGTTGGTTCGTGAATATTTCCCCCGCTATGGACTCCCAAGGGTCGTATATTCTGATAACGGCCAGCCATTCTCATCTGAACTAATGAAGCACGTTTCCCTTTTGTTAGGGTACCAGTGGAAGTTCCATTGTGTACGCCATCCAGAAGCAGCCGGTCTCGTAGAGAGACATAATCAAACCTTGAAAATCCGTATTGCCAAAGTCTGTCAAGAAAAAGGTGTAGACTGGTTAGTTGCCTTGCCAGTTGCTTTGTTTTATATGCGCATGGTCGCACATTCCAGATCAGGTCTGTCCCCTTATGAGGTCGTATTCGGCTGCCCCCCGAACATGTGGGGTACACCCAGACCCCGAAGTATTACAGATGTTTCCAGTAATATGCTGACAGATTACCTAGCTTCCTTGATGTCTGCCCTACACTCTTGTCGTTCAAAGGTTGCCGCTGCATTTCCCGACAATACTGAAGTCAAGCCACACGAAATCCTTCCCGGCACCCTGGTTTTAATCCGGAATTTTGATCATTCAAGTCCGCTGGAGCCTCGCTGGAAGGAGCCGAAGTTAGTCCTTCTGACCACCCGCACAGCCGTGAAGTTGGAAGGCAGAAAAGGCTGGGTGCATCTGTCGCATGTTAAGAAATTTCACGGACTAAGACCTAAACAGCTCAATGACACTTCTATAGACACTTTCAAGTCCAAATATTGCCCTCTTATCAAGGACTGTCCCGCTATTGACTTTGACTCAAAGGATCCCCTGTTAGAGAAAACTCCGCAGCAGGAGTATAAACAGAAGCTTCGGTCTAGTAAAATAAGTCAGCCAGTTTAATTGTCTAAGTCCCCCTGAGTGAAACGGTTAGACAGGTATCTGACATGTATGAAATAGACCCCCATAGTGAGAGAGTTAGTCAAAACTCAATCCGATGTATCGTTTTTCTAAGTTTTATATTGTTTTTAAGCTTGATGGTTACCTGCACGAGTTATGCATTTCATTTGTGTTTCCCAATTTCTCATGTAAATATGTTTTCTAATGCTACAGTAGAGCACACGTTTAGTGATCTGCCTCCTCATGAACTATCCTATCGTCTTGCTATGCGCAACAATTCCTTTATCCGTATGTTACATTATTCACACCAGACCAGCAATGCCACTAATTGTTGGGTGTGTGGTCGACTCCCCCCTTTCCAGACACCGAAGGGAGTTCTGCCACTGTTTCCTTATCCATTTTCACATAATGGTTCATGTGGAGCCTGGTCCATGTTAACGTCATCCACAACAGATATGTCCTTTCTGAACAGTACATGTTTTCCAGACAAGCAAGTTCTTCCCCACAGAACAGGGTTAGATCTAGAAAATGAAGTTTATAATTTGGGTAATTATTCTTCGATTTTCATGGTCCTGAATGTTCAGTCTGATCCTACTCCAGACTTACCTGCTATCTCAGTACTACCAGTCAAAGGCGAATTATGTGTCAGAAATAATGGTTCCGTACAAGTAGGACATAGTGATTGTACTACTATTGTCAAGTATAGTGACAGTGGGAAATCTATTTTCAAAGCTTCACGTCATTCTTATTTTGTTTGTGGTCAGACCGCATATGTTCGTCTGCCCCTCGATTGGGATGGAACCTGTTATATTGCCTTCCTACTGCCACCAGTTTTCCTAGCCCCATCTGATTATCATAGAAACACACATCTAGTACACATTAGACATAGGAGGGAGATCGAGTCCCCGATTGTCGATCAAACTGAAACTGCTCTAGAACAGTATACAGATTTCAATAAAGGATTCTTTTTCTTTATAGGACCTATCCAGAATAGTAAGTTAATACGTAGATTAACCAGAACCCTTGAAGCAGTAGTGAATGAGACTGCCTCTGCCCTAGGTAACTTAACCGAAGAGCAATCTGCTATGAGACTTGTCGTGCTCCAAAATCGTCTCGTTCTTGACGTCATACTGGCCGATAGAGGAGGAGCATGTAGAGTCATCGGATCTAGTTGCTGCATTTTCATTCCTAATAACGCGCCGTCTGTTTATTCAGCTATAACCAGACTTCATAAAATTGCCCATCAGTTACACCAGAATCCAGGCACCTGGACATGGTCCGGTTGGTTTTGGAGTATAATTTCTGCCTGGGGATGGAAAATATTGTCCTTTCTAGGTATTGCAGTAGCGATCATATTCAGTTGCTGCCTCTGTATACAATGTGGCCCTGCGATTTGCGGCATTTGTGCTACCTCTTGTATTCCTAGTCCCAAGTCCCGTCCTAAATCCCGTTCCAAGACAATTCGAGACGAGCAGATGATACTGTATGAAATGATAGATGGTATCATGAATATTGATGTTTCCTGATGGAAACGTAGGGCACAAGGAGGGAATGTGGAAAAGTAAATTTTGCCATGCTATATGTGCCTACGTGTTCCCCATGTTATGTTATATGTGCATGATTAATATGCATATGTACCGATTAAAGACGCAATTACAGTTGTGTCCAACTCTAGTATGCCAGTTTCCAGTTCTCGTGAAAGCTACGAGTATCAGGCCTATGTAAAGTTACGTTGCCACGTTTCTCAGTGTGCACGTTATTTCATTGTAAAATCCCCGTTTCTAGGCCTCAAAAGGGCCCGGACTCAGATTCAGCTCCTGTCTCCTGAACCCTCTCCGAGGAGCGATACAGCCCCCACCTGTATCCCTGACCCTTCACTTACTTCATGCCTCGCAGTGCCCGGCTCGGCCTGGCTCTGCCTACCAGTCTGCCAAGAGTATGTTATGATTCTAGTTATCAGTCCAGCCCTCCTTCCCTGCATTCCTAAGCTACTGAATCGCATCAATAGTTTCCGTCATGGTCTAGCCTTTACGTCTCCATGTAAGAGAAATACTGTATTAATGGTCATTTAATATTCCTCAACACGCACTACATGTAGAATTATGCATACACCAGTCTTAGAGTCTGTTAGCCTTTACCCTGATAACTTTTGGATTCTATCAACATGTTCTCTAAACATCAGATACTATATAGTGTTTAGGTACATGTCGCTCTGACTCTCCAGACTTTAGTCTCTCCTTCTAGCGCAGAAGTCATAGCCCCCAGCTTCTCCCTAGTAACACGTCATTGTCAGTTTGCGCGCACCACTAGGTTAGAGGTCCCGGCTCCTTAGGTAGCCCCCTCCATGTTTCCGCCCCTTTTATGACATATTGTGTTACGTTTACATCACATGTCTATGTATACGCCCTGTTCACGCCTCTTGTCTTTCGCGACTGCTACAGGCCCTGCCCACTGCTACGCCTATTGTATTGAACATCATGTATTTTGTTTAAGTATATATATGCTTGTGCCCTGTTATTAAGTGTTGTGCTAGCTAGCTGCCATCCTATTCCCGTGCAGGTTGTCCTGTTCCTGTCCTTTATGCTGTATTAAACCTGCAAACTCCAGCTACCTCGAATCTTGACTCTTATTTATTGAGCTATCTGTTATTGTATATCTAGTCAAAAATAGAGGTATTATTTATTTATTTACCACATGATGAATGAGCAGAAGAAGAGCGTTGAGAGGAAGATGTCGCCATTTTGACAAGTTGTGAGGAGACACCCGAGGACGAAGGTGCAGTAGGAGTCTTAGAAGGACGGAATACAAACTTAGGTTTGCGCAGGTTCACCATAGGAGACGAAAATGATGAAAAGAGAACTGGCAAAGGTATACAAGTAAGACCCCTGTGGTGAAGAAGAGGCAGGATGAAGTAAATACAAGTTTAAGGGTCCAGTTATAACCAATGAGCCGTTGGGAGTGGTACCACTGGAGCTTGAAGGAAGCACACCACAGTCTAGCTGGAAAAGAAGCACGTTGCTGTAGAAAACCAGAAGGTCAAGAGAGGACGAGTGCCGCTTTTTACTCTGAAGCCGAAGAAAATGCAGGGGCAACAGGTTCCTCTAATAAAAGTGACAGGAATATCCTCAAAGTGGCAAGACAGTACATAGTATGGCGTAGAGAGACATCACAGGATCATTGAAAGTCATTCCTTGAATGCTGAATGTATTACTCAGGAAGAGGCGCACAAGGACAAATGTTTAGGTGATAACGTGCAGCAGATAAGTAAACAGCTAACCCCCTACACAAGAAACAGACATTGTAAGTGCAAACTTGTGTGTTCCATCATAGTTGTGAGGGAGAGCACGAAGGTCCGCTGCTGCGCATCCAAAATGGCGGCTCCCTGAGTAAGCAGCAGGTCATGAGGTGAAAATAAGGTGAAAATGAGAAGGAAAATAGCGGGAGTTGAGGCAACAGCAGCGTGGGCTCATCAAAAGACGTCACATCCAAAATGTAGCAACTCGCTAAGACCGAGTCTTGTCAGGCGAGTAAAGCGCGAGGTACGTCAGTGAGGCAGAGGCTGCGAAATGGCGGCCGTGAAGTGCGCGATGTAAACATCGCGAGTTGCGGATGAAAAACGGCACTGTCCAAGCAACAGAGAGGACCCGGGTGCTCACCGATAGATCCGGTTTAAAAAACCGCTACGCCGTGGTGGAAATTGTCCCCGACACATCAGGAGAACTGCAGGGAAGCGTTCCAGTGCGGCGGAGCTCCGCAACTAGCCGGCCATCTTGCGCGGCAGCCAAGCCACGCCCCCCACTTTAAATATTTTAATCTTTTATCTTTATGGAGTTTTATTGATTTGTATTTTTTTAGCAACAATGTATTAGTATGTATTGCTTGTTTGTATCTTCTATGGCCTTGTGCTGAATAAAGTTATACTGACTGACTGAGTGTCTAAGTGGGTTTCTGAGTGGGTGTATACATCTCTAAGTAGATCTCACTGCAGGTTCATTAGTGTGTGAGTGGGTCTATGAGTCTCTGAGTGGGTCTGTGACTGACTCCATGAGTCTCTGAATGGATCACTGAGTGGATGGTTGAGTGTCAGGATGTGTGTTTGAGTGTGTGCATCTGAATGTAACTTAGATTTAGAGTGAGTGCATGAGTCTCTAAGGGGGTCTGTTGGTAGATGTATCAGTGTCTTAGTGGGTCTGTGAGTGGGAGCATGCGTCTGTGAGTGGAAGTGTGAATAGGGTTATGAGTGTCTGAGTGGGAGCATAAGTGTCTTAGTGGGTCTGTGAGTGAGTATATGAGTCTCCCCATGGATGTGTGAGTGGGTGCATGATTGTCTGAATAGGTGTGTGACTAGGTGCGTAAGTCTCAAAGTGATTCTGTGAGTGGGAATGCGAGAGCCTGAGTGAGTGTGTGACTGATTGCGTGAGTGTCGGAATGGGTCTGTGAGTAGGTGCATAAGTTTCTGAGTAGGTGTGTGGGTGGGTTTATAAGTCTCTAGCTGGGCCTGTGAGGGGGAGTACACATCCGTGAAGGGGTCTCTGAGTAGGTGCATCACTGTCTGAGTGGGCTTGTGAGTGGGTGCATGAGTCTCTCAGGGGATCTTTGAGTTGGTACATAACTGTTTGAGTGTGACTGTGAGTGGGTGCATGAGTGTTTGAGTGGGTCTGCGATTGGTGACATCAGTGTCTCAATGGGTCTGTGGGTGGGTACATGAGTCTATGAGTGGGTCTGTGAGTTGGTGTGTGACTGTCTGAGTGGGTCTGTGAGTAGATTCATGAGTCTCTGAGTGGGTCTGTGAGTGAGTGAATGAATTTATGGGTCTGTGAGTGGCTGCATGAGTCTGTGAGTGGGTCTCTGAGTGGGTGTGTGAGTAGGTACATGCATCTCTGAGTGGGTCTGTGAGTGGATGTGTGAGTATCTGTGTGGATGCATTACAGTATGAGTGACTATTTGAATGTATATTTTTAAATTTTGTTTTGTTGAGATTAGAATCCACCCCAAAGTTACACTAAAACTCACAACTGATCCCTGAGAGCCCCCTTCAATATATCCATGGCGTCGGGGTACTCCTACCCTGACCCCTTCTATACTTTTTAATGATTATTTCTGTCCCCCTAGGACTGTCTCCCACATCATAAAATGGCAGCTGCAACTTTTTAAACAGCTTGCGGCCCACCAATTACAGCACTTCTCCTGACATGTGGGTTCATGCAGCACCACGTAGGGGCTGTGGATCCTACATGTCCCTATGTATACAAATTTCGATTTTTGTTAAAATCTCTTAAACTACTGAAAAGATTTACACCAAAACATGAAAAAGGCACTTAACTGGACCGATATCTACCTTTCAGGGAAATTTAGTCTAAATTAGTGCAGCAGTTCGGACTGTAGCCATGTCCTATGTTCCTATGGGAAAAATGATTTTTGAGACCCTCCCATTTTCTTGCCCCCCACTTTATGGATCACATAAAAACTTTCAAAAAGGCACCTGAAGTGAACGTGGTATTTGTTTTGAAAAATCCGCAAGGATTTGTCAAACAACGCCAAAGTTATTGGAAACTAGGTCCTATCTATAGTTTCCTACCGGCTACCACTATATATATATATATATATATATATTCACAGAAAAAACCATAGGTTATAGACCATATATAGTTAGGAATTAGCATTTACAAAACCTTGAAAATTCACTGAAAAAACCATAGGTTATAGACCATATATAGTTAGGAATTAGCATTTACAAAACCTTATTTTACTCACACAAAACCATTGAAATTCCATATATAGTTAGTTGTGCTAACTATATATCGCGCACCCGCAATCCACTGCTGATCATGTCACATATTACATCATTCATGACATGGTCAGTGACATCACTGATGACATCACTGATGACATCTCAAATGACATCTCATTTGACATCACTGATGACATCACTGATGACATCTCAAATGACATCACTGATGACATCACTGATGACATCTCATTTGACATTACTGATCACATCACTGATGACATCATTCATGTGATAATACGATGAACCTCTTCAGACTCTAATATAACTTTAGATATACTCAGTGTAAATAGACACTCACAGACTGTCACTCATCCATGGAGTTACTCACACACCTAGTCAGTCATGCAAAGAATCAATCACACCTCCATTTCCTCAACTATACAGTTATACACACCTTACTTATTCAAACATATACTAACACATATTTACTCTCTTTTACAATGCCTGATACAAGTTCACAATGATCCATACAGCCACTCACACATTCACTGGCTCTTATGCACAGTTATTTATATATGTCAACTGTCACATGTACTGTGTTTTATACATATGTACTTACTTTGACATGTAGCACTGAGATATCCATTCACTCACCAATGCACTCAGTCAACCGCCCATACAGGTGTTTCTACATGCACTTTTGAACCCATACATCTAGTGAATCAACTGCTCACACATCTATGCACAGAGTCATACACCTCCCAGCCACCCACACACACACACTCAGTCTCCCATACAAATACTTGGGCAACCAATCAATAACCCATATAGTTACTCATATAGCTACTGATCAACACATGCAGCAGTGTACAGAACAACAGACATAATGATGCACAAATTAAGACAGTTTAGTCACTAACCCATGCACTCAGTGACACACATTTATTCACTCACTCATACAGTCAGTCATGCACCTACTAAATCCTTCATCCAGACACTTATACATCCACTCATTCTTCAATATGTAAGACATATTTTAACTTTACAGAAACATACAGTCACTGGATGTTGTTATCAGTGATGTCATCAGTGATGTCATTTGAGATGTCATCAGTGATGTCATCAGTGATGTCATTTGAGATGTCATCAGTGATGTCATCAGTGATGTCACTGACCATGTCATGAATGATGTAATATGTGACATGATCAGCAGTGGATTGCGGGTGCGCGATATATAGTTAGTACAAGTAACTATATATGGAATTTCAATGGTTTTGTGTGAGTAAAATAAGGTTTTATAAATGCTAATTCCTAACTATATATGGTCTATAACCTATGGTTTTTTCAGTGAATTTTCAAGGTTTTGTAAATGCTAATTCCTAACTATATATGGTCTATAACATATGGTTGTTTCAGTGAATTTCATTGGTTTTTTAAAAGCTAATATCTATAGCTGTAAAATGTATTCTTCTTTAAATCAAAAAATATATTTTATATGTTTATTAATATTTTTTTTTATTATTTTTTTTTGTTTCGCTCCCGGTCCGCGAACCGGGTCGCTTCCCGTTAGCTCAAAATGGTGCCGCGACCCGGTCCGCGAACCGGTAAACGTTCCGTTTGCGCAACTGCCGCGTTAGAAAACAACATCGTGACGCGTCGCGTCAGCGTGACGTATCGCGTTGTCGCGTGAAACGTCATATGACGCGCCGCGTTAGCGTACCCGGAAGTGAACCGGTACGCGAACGAGGCGCGAAGCGCAGCTTCCCGGAAGCAATCCGGGACGCGGCCCAAAGCGCGTAACGTAAACACAATAGGTCATGTGACTTGTTAATAACACTTTTCATTGGTTCATTTCACTTTTGGTTTCCTAATGATGTAAGACTAGGTCATGTGACCTAAAAGTAACACTTTTCATTGGTTTAGAAGTATTGTTTTTCCCAAATGATGAAAACCCCTCCTTCTTTCCTCACTCTGACTTTCATCTTTGTGAGAGGAAGACCCTTTGTGATCACTGAGCAATGGCTTCATTAGTAGCTTCAGCTGGTGCACCCCCACCACCTCCACCACCTTCAAGGCAGAGAGGACCACCTGCTGAAGTTATCATTCAGCAAGAGGAGGAAGAAGAAGAAGAAGAGGAACAGCAGGAAGAGAGGCATTTTTTGCGTGAGGAGCCCAGGAGGTCTCATCTGAAAGAAAACTTTATTTGGCAATTTTTTAAATATCCTCGGGGCCAAAAAAAAGTCAATGCATGGTATGTATCTTGCCTGATCTGTAAGAAGGATTTGTCCAGAGGGACAGATAAGAAGTACAGTTACGGGAATTATACTATGCATCGCCATATGGAGAGGTGGCATCCTATCAACTACAGTGCTGCACAGTTACGTGACCAGCAAGATAATCCCCCTTCTATGGCCAGAAGATCAGTTGTACAGGAAGTGACGGGACCAGAGGCGAGGGAGACGGTCCCAAATATACAGATGAGGTTCGGGGAAGTGAAACAAGTGTGCGTGCGTTGTAACCAATTAATTTGCTACAGAGAAAGTAGCATCACTCTGATCAACAGAGCTATCGACAATCATGATTGTCCAAAACGCCCCAGAGAATAAATTCTTTTTTTTTTGTTGCTCCTGTTGAGCCCTTTACAATGAATCGTTTTCGTTCCCCCCCCCAAAAAAACCAAAAAAAATATAAAACCGTTCAAAAAATACAAAAAAAGTAAAAAAATGTTCAGAAAAATAATAAAAAAATATAAAACAACAAAAACAATAAAAAAAGTTCTTATCAGAACTACCTCCCCTTTATAAAAAAATTGGTAGAATATTTAGCAATCTGCCAACATCTACTTCTTTTTTTTTTTTTAAAAAGAAGAGTAAGTATAAGGGAAGTAAACAGAGAGTAATGTTAAAAGAAAGACAGCTATAGGGACTAAACCAGAGATACTGTTTAATAGATTTATTTACCGAAGAAAAGATGGAAGAGGATATAATTGTGAAAAACAAAATAGATAAGGAAGTGAAAGAAAAAAAGGAGAGTAGAAGAATAACAAAGAAGAGTTTCTTAGAGAATGTAAGTGAATGTTCAAAATAAGATTAAAACATGTGGAATAACAGAGAGAAAAAACAGAAAGAAGAAGAGAAGAAGTAACAGAAAAAGAATAATTGAAACAGCAAAGAAATCTAAATAACATAGGGGCATATTATCAACATAGGCAATAAAAGTTTTGAAGCTTTTATCGGCAGAAATGTGTCGCTAAAGCCGCTTTTGCGGCAGAAAACTGCCGCTAAAACCGCTTTTGCAGCAGTTTTCTGCCGATAAAAATAGCAATAATTTTATTGGCTGTGTTCATAATATGCCCCTTATTGTTCTTCAACTACACAGAGAAAGCATAATGAACAACTAGTGAAAGAGTGATCAGTCAGAGACAGTGAGAGTAATAGAGACGGAGTGAGTGAACAGGAGTGAGGAACTATGAGAACAGAGGGACTGAGAAAAGGAGTGGAAGGAGTAGAGTAAGTAAGTAATAGAGAAAGAAATGAGAGAAGTAGCAAAGGCAGGAAACTGAGGGTTAAAGAAATGAAGCAGTGGAACTAATAGTAGTTAAATGTGATAGAAATGTAACGAAAAGAGTACAAAACATTTACCTTATAATTGTCGTTAACTTAGTCACTTGTTATTTTTATACTTTCAATCTGTGAAAGAGAGAACAAACATTTGAAAAATATTAAAACATGTATTTAAAAATTAGAAAAGACAAGGGAAAAGATTGAAGGACAAACAGTTTTTCAACAACTTTGACACTTACAGAAGCTTCTGCTTCTCCAGGCCCCCTACACAGTCCTAAAGATATACATTTTAAACTAACAGTATCTTGATGCAGATGAAGTGAGGCCTATCTTGGAACATGGTGCATCTTTTGCACTGCTGTTGTCTCACAAAATTGACGCAATGGCAGCGCAAAAGAGGTGCACAATCATCATAAAACTGTTCCTAACATTTTAAATGATTGTTTCAGGATGCCAATATGGTGTGTCCTATCCAGACGTTGGTTTCAGGTGAGGCCTACTCAGGGTTGCAGATGAAATTTAGGCTTGTTGAAGAGTATAGAGGAGATAATACATGTGCAGGCCTAATAACGAAGTGAGTCATGTCCACTGCACTCTTGAACAAATGTCAGACCTCCTCTGTCTCCTGGAACAGGCCAAAACCTCATCTACACAATGTGATGTGTAATTTTAGGAAACACAGGTAATATAATTGAAAAACGTGCAATTTTTTTTGCTCATTCCACAATCCCATCACCTGTGGTTCCTTAGCTTAGGTATCTCATTGTGGAAATGTAGTCTATCATATGAAAGACTATGTAGAATGTGAGCACTGTATGCAACAATTTTGACACTTACAGAAGCCTCAGCTTCTCCATGTCTACTACACATTTCTAAATGTAGATCATAAGTACAAAAAGTACAGAATTAATTATACATGTTAAATGGTTTATTTTTGCTGTTCTCAGAATTTATCAAATTTCACTAAAAACAGTGACTTGAAGGTATTCATCATATAACGGCGGGGAAAAAAAACACAATCAAAATGATTGCGTTTAAAAAACCCATATAACATAACCAATCAGAAATCAGAACTCCTCAAAAGTAACTTACTTTCCATGACGTCGAAGGATGTCCTATGAACAGCTTACACTCGGTTGTGCTGTTTTTATTTTCAGCCCGCCACTTTCTGAAAGAAAACCTCCATCGTTTTGAAAAATATGTTACATACAATAAATGAGTTCTCTCTCTCTACCACATGTTTCCACAAGGCCAAATCATGTAAGAGCCATTTATAACTCTTGGAATTCTTGTAAGCAAATCCCGTCATTTTGTATTTCCGCAACTTTCAGAAAGAAAACGTTCAAAATCACTTTCACAATCCTGGACTAGTAATATCTTACCCTTCTTGCTCACTCATGTTCAACATTTCCTATGACACTGATACTGCTTACTATGAAGCAGACTTACACTACCTCTATGACTACTACAATTATTTAATTCTCTACATCACTTTTAATCACAAAGCAATATAAAACAGTAGATAAAATTATATCAACCCCTAGAATCATTATACGCCAGTTACCTACCCTAAATTCTCTTTTCTGAAAGAGTAAGAATATTTTTCAATAAAAAGGCAACATTGTATCGTAGTCAAATGGGAATAATTTCCAAAACAGCAAATTTTTTTACATTTTGAATAAGCTGTGTAATAAGCGGATCTTGTCAAATGACCATCATGCCATATAATAGCTGCAGTTACAAATGTTCTTCCTAAAATCAACGACTGTGTAGCCACAACATTTGTAATTAAAGTTGAAGACTTACTTTCATCAGGTTTATATAGTTGGATTTTTAAAATGACATTATAATCAAAAGTTTGGACCAATAATCTAGACAGCATTGCAGACTTACATTCCCTCTACTCCATGTTTTGATTGGCTGCTTGAATTAGCTTATAAAAAGAAACAGTTTTTCTGAACTCATACAAAGTGCAGTTATTTTTCCATGACGTCAAGTGTTATGGTAAGAACACCGTTTGCTTTGGGAAATACTCTGTTATCCTTCAACTAATCTCTGCCCACCACTTTCTGTAAGAAAATCTTCTTTTTTTCCAGGAACTATTTAAAACTCAAAAATAACTTTTAACTCTGTACTACACTTATCCTCAAGGCCAAATCGTGTAGGAGCCATTAGAACCTCTTGAAATTCCTCAGAGCAAATCCTGAGATTCCTTCCCTAAAATTCTGGTTTTAAAAACACCAGGTAAGAATTTTTAAGGTCAAAAGGCAATTTTTATTTGAAAGTTAAAACAGAATCATTGCAGAATGACCAGCCATTTCTAGACTTTAAATAAGCTGTGTAATGTCCTGATGTTATTGAAGGACCGTCATGATATATAATTGCTGCAGTTGCAAAAGTCCTTCCTGATATTGACAACTGTGAAGCCACAAATTTTTTAATTAAAGTTGTCAATTTTGTTCCATCAGGCCTACATCGTTGGAACATTAAAATGACATACTGGCCATATGTTCGTATAAATAATGTTGATAACATTTCAGACTTACATTGGCTACACTCCATGTTGTGATCAGCTGCTTTTACTAGCTTATTAAAGGACACTGATTTACTGTCTGGCAAAGTTAAATATATAAATCTTTCTGAGTCTACACTAGTAGTACTTGATACCCTACAGTTCACGCAGTCATGCTGCCATTGATAAGAAAGCCCAAACAGGTGATCTACATCTACACCTTCAGCATGCAATACATCAAGCATATACATTAAAAACTCCTGACAATCTTGCTGAATATTTTTAGAGAATTGTGTTTGACCTGAACATCTGTCTAACAGATTTCGAATTTCAGACACACTTTCTATTTTTGTTCTATCAGTGCTACATTTCTCTAACACAGAATTCAACAAACTGCAAAATCTCTGATCCGAATTGACCACAATCTCTTCTTTTACATTTTCTAGAGAAAACAAAACATTAACCACTACATTAGCATAGCAGTTGACACCAGAACTGTTTTCAAATTGAAAACCAACAACATCTTCAACAGAATCCTTTTTGTTTCTGCTTATAATTTCAGGTTCGTCGACTTTTTGTCTTTTTGCTACAACCTCCCTAGTATTGGTCACATTTCTTCGTTTCCGGCCTACAACACGTTTCTCAAACAAAGGATATTGAGGCAAATGTGGCGCATACTCTCTTCTTAACCTATTGTATTCCTTAACACAATCTAGATCCGCACAAATGTTTGTGACATCACACTCAATCAAGTACAATCCCGATAAAGTTCTAACTCGTGACAATGCCACATATGCCATACCCTCCTTGAACACAGAACTGCCAATATTCACCAATGCACTGTCTACACTTAAACCTTGCGATTTATGGATTGTCACCGCATATGCCAAGCAAACAGGAAACTGCTTACGGCGAACATATAAGTCTTTTACAAGCAAAAATCTAGCAGAACACCGACCAATTAGCTGTACTTCCTCAATACCATCAAATTAAATTTTTAAAAATTCAATTCCATCTCTATTTCTGTATTTCACAAAATCAACAACATTACCCATTGATCCATTTACCAGACCTCTTTCAACATGTAAATTCCTTCTTAAAATTATACGGCAATTTAAGCACACATTCAGAGTCTTTTCAAAACCCGCAGTTTTAGATATACTCTTCTCTAATTAATCCAATTTTGTTTTCAAAATTCTCAGACAAAATAATTGTTGATCCCATATGCTCTACTCTGTCAATAGCTTCCAGTTTCACAATCTCTTGGTTTTCTAAATACAACATTTTGTTGTTGAAGATGGCACATTCTGCAAGAGTTGGCATCAAACATATTCCAGATTTCTTCTCAGTAATTTTCTGAAAAATATTCTCAGGCACAACGTCTTGTTCTGGATATAAATTTGACAGTAATCGTGCATGTAAAGCTTCTTTCCCATGCTCGGTCACTTTTCCAATTCTAACATCTTGTAGAATATTCTTGTAATCTTCTTCCTTCGCCTGACGCATATTTTCATGCAGTTCAGCATAATTGAAGTTTAACCATATATTGACGTTACCAATGCTCCCTAGGCACTTCCTGGTATCCTTTCACTGGTGTCAGCTGCAGAAGATCTCCGAAAACAATGATGTGTTTGCCACCAAATAACACATCATACTCTGTTTTAAGAACTTCTTGCATTCTCAAATGCACAAAGGCAAGCATGACATTGGAAACCATGCTTACTTCATCAATGATAAGAAGTTTCATTTTCCTCAAGACTCTTGAAACTTCACAACAAGCATCTCCAGATAACTTGTGGTATTGTAATTTGTTATCATGCTCCACTGGCAGCATCAATAGACAATGCAAAGTAATACCTTTAATGTTATGTGCTGCCAGTCCAGTTGGAGCGGTGACAACACAAGACAGCGATGACTCAGTCCTTTCCTGCAAATAACATGAAATTGCTTTAATGAGGAAACTTTTTCCAGTTCCCGCTTCTCCACTCACGTACAGTCGGACAGGCTTCAACGACGTACATGAGCACTCTTTCTTCTCATGACTTAATCCATGATCAATTTGCTTGGTAACTTCGTCATATATTTTCCTCTGCTCAACGTTGAGTTGTCTTTCCAAGTCTTCTAAGTTAACCACATCCTCCTGAGCATGTGCCATGGCTCTTTCCACTTCATTCATGGCAGTGGCAGCTTCATTTTCGATAACAGGTCCTCCTAGTGGATCCTGACTCAATGAAACAGAACTCTGACTGTCCTGAGAACTGTCTCTGGCAATCTCGGCTGCAATCGTTGCTTCCTGCTCGATTTCCACATTCAACATTTCAAGATATTTGGAAAAAGCAGGACATTCTATGGTCTCCTTGGCGGCAGTAAAAGAGTCTTCGTAACAGAGGAAATCTCCAAGCAGTTCCTCTTCTGCACGCCAAGGCTTAAAAAGTTGCAAAAGTGCTAAATAGAAAAACTCCTTTTTTTCAGGAGATTAGCCACTCAATTTTCGATGGTTTACCAAGTGGCATTTTCTTTGCTTGACCAGACATCCCTCACTTCCAATTACAGCATACACTCCTTTATCAATATCTTCTTTGATGTTCCTCTTGAATATGTAATTTTGTAGAACCTCATACAGACAAACATTCTCGTGGTGACTGCTTCTATTTGGATAATATGTATCCAACATGTTGGTCTTCAAAATATCTGTACTGTTTGGCTCCTTTTCCGCCAAATACTCAATTTCCCGTACAGGTTTCAGAACTCGATTACGCGTTGCAGCAAGACCAAGACTCGCCCAAATGATACACCTAGATTTGGCATAGAGACTTGCTGAAGACAACCGGTCAGAACATTCGTAAGCTCCGATTTCTCGATGTGACAACATCTTCAGACTGAAACTGTACAACTTCTTGCTGAGGCTCTTTTCATGGGAAATGTCCTCCCACATATCCTTCAATTCTGTCTTTTCTTTTTTGGTGATGTAAGATGTCACATACCGAGCCACAGCCATACAGTTATCAGCCACAAAATGTATATCCATGTTAGCATTCCACATGGACAAAATCACTGGGTTGTAGTCGTTGACGTACTTGGACTCTTCGTTCCTTTTCAAATTGTATGTGTTTTTAGGTGATTTCTTCATCACATTATGTCGCAGCGAAGACATCAAACTGTTTACTCTTCCTTTAGAAATCACCGGTCGTGGAAAGCCGAAACGACATTTGGTGTAGAACTTGTCCTTGTTTCTGAATTTACGACGACAGTACTTTCCACAACGATGGCTTTGGAAACGTAGAACTTGTTCTCTTAGGCTTTTCTTCTCCTTTGCGTTTGGAACAGCACATGTAGAATACTGTTCTATGAAACTCATCACTAAGTCTTCTGGATCCGTTCCAAATTTAGGTGCATCCTTGATCCACAGCAGCATATGTATATGAGGAGCACCTCTTGCTTGGTACTCCTTTCTCCAGAAGAAATCCAACACCTCTCCAAGAGGTGGATTTCTCTTGTTCATGATGAAAGACATCATAGCTTCAAATCTATGATTGAAGTACCTGCATACATTCACTGGATCCAAAGAGCACAGTTCTCCGGGTGTCTTGAATTCGATATTTTCAATGTTTCCATTTGCCTCTCGTAGAAATTCAGGTAAGTCTTCCCAGCCATACTCGGCACAGCTCAGAGTGAGGAACCATGTGGGAGTTCCTAAGTTCCTCAGCATACATTTTAAATCACCATGACGACGGTACCAGTACTCATTAGTACCACCGTGACATGCCATGAGATTAATCAGGTGACAATCCAAAATACTGTCTTGCACATTGACTTTATCCATAAAGTCACTTGCAGAGATGTTTTGCATGTGTATACCACTTTTCAAGATGTGGTTCACTGCATATGACAGTCCAGACAGATCGCTTTCAAACAGGAGATGAAACAAATAGGGAATGCATTGTCGAAACCTAGCATCTTCTGCATACAATCGTAAAGTCCGGTATTCAGAAGCAGGAATTTGATGAGGTCGGTATCATATCTTCCTCCCTGACCTGTTGGAAATAGCTGTGGGAAACACCGAGCTTCCAAACTTTCCTCCCAAACACTAATGGGACTCCCTTTGGCTTGTTTCATTTGAAACAACTCAATAGCATTCCCCATGACTTCCTTGGAATGCAAAGGATGAACACTATAATGTTCATATATTTCTTCACTTTTAGAGGGTTCTACTTTCTCAATTTGACCAGCACACAAATCGCTATCCTCTTCCTCACTTACTTCCTCTTCTGCAACATATACATTCTTATAGTACTTATTATTTTTTTTCAAATACAATGTTGCCTTTTTGACTTTCCTAACATCCACTAAATCTTGCCATATTTTCTTATTCTTTGTCGGAACACCATTAACTAAGATAACCAGAGGTTCCTCTTCCACTTTTTCTACTCCAATTGTATTAATGTTTTTCTTCAAATCTAGAGGCAAAAAACAACTCTTCCCTTTAATCCTCTCTGTAAATCTGATGGAGGCAATTTCCCTGTCTTTGGCTCCATTCTTACAATAGCCTGAAAGGGATGGATACTTTGAATCAAAATAGATTCATAAGTATTTAAATCCTTCAATTCAGAAGGAATCTCAACCAATTCCAGATTATTATGAACCGCTCTAGCAGGCATCTGGTTTTGATTTAATTTGTTACAACAATAAGTACACACACGTTGATCCAATCCCAAATCAAAACAATTTTCTACCATCAAGTTTATTGCGAAATCCTTCCATTCACTATTATTTTCCCTTTCACTTTTTGCATATAAATCCACTAACTTAGTCTGATTCTTATAATAAGTGCGTCGACAACACACACAAGTGAAATTAGGCCTCTCACTTGATTTCCCCTGAAACGTGGCAATTTCCTTCTGAAAATTATCTGTACTGGAAACCTGTACAATATCTTCCACATTACCCTCTTCTTCAGGGTCAATTTCAACATTCTCCTCTTTACTTCCAAAGTAACAAAACTCAATTTCTTCACAAATATTTTTCACATCTATTTCAGAACCATGCAAAAGAGCAGCGCATAATTGTTTAAGCATAATTGCTGGACTCTTAGCATAATACAACATTCTAACTAATTTCCTCACTTTATTATGATGCACTGCTAGCATCCTGAAATGATGAAAAACACTCTGGCATACTCTCCTGGAAAGACAAGCCAGTGAATGACCATGCAAACCTGTCACTTCTCTCACTCTGCAAGGATCTAATTCTTGCAACAACATCATTTTCTGCTTCAAACGTCTCTTATTAAATGTCCGTACAAAATCACAAAGCAAATTGATGGAATCCTGTTGTACACTGCAAATACTACTACACTTCCAGGTGTACACAGGACCCTTAGGACGTCTTCCTAAAACCTCATTACCTAACACCTCTTCTGTCTCTGTTGTCACAAGTTTTTCTTTTTCAACTGGACAACCATCTTTCACCTCATAAGCTCGACCATTGGTGTCAACTGCATGCACCAAATCATTATCCTGGAAATAACTCTCCTCATTAAAAAATGCCTCACAACTTGAACTATGCATCCATTCTCCGGAAAAAACTTCACAAAAATTACCACGATTAACTATTCTCTTCCATCTACTATTTCTTTTGAAATCATAAATTGCCTTGTTTAGCTTCCTAATTCTATTGATTATCAAAATAAATAACTTTCGTTTAATTTCAAATGCCTGATCAATAACTTTCTCAACTTTTTTTTTTCTCTTATAAAAAACCACTTTCTGTTGACCTTTCTTAATATTTTTTAACAAATTGCCAATTATCCTGTTGCGGAACATTAGTTTACGGATGTCCCTAAACTGTTGTTTCCTTCTACTATCATGCACAGAGGTATCTCTTGCTCTAGCAGTAACATTTTTGATTGGCCTTTCCTTTCCGTTTAAATTGCTTCTCTTTTTCTGGACTAAAACATTTTCTGTAGTACTACTTTTTTTTTTACAAATGTTTCTTATGAATGATTTCGTGGTCTTACCCGGTGCTTTCTTGGTGACTTGACGATTTTTTATTGTAGAGGACTGCTGCATTAGTTGATGAACCTGCTGTCTTTGACGTTTTGTAGCCTTTCTGATTCTATCCTTAGACGGCATTCTCAAAATTTGAAATGATCTGCAGTTGAATCTGTGGTAAAATATAATAAAAATTTTTATTAACCACTATTACCAAACAGTAAATCAATAACAGTCATCAAAAACTTAACACACTACTTGACATTTTTACATAGAATATTTTTTAGTGCTTTGGCAAATTTAGAATACACAAATAGCAGAAAAGAAATGGAATTCTTCTTCATTTTACCTGTGCTGTTTTATATGTGAATCTGATCTAATTTTATGAGCATATTTTAATATTTTATTGAAGACACTACACATAACCTGTTTTTGAAGGTGTGTTTAATTTTAAATGAAACGGTTTACATTTTTACTTTTCATTTATTGAAATTTTAAAAATAAATGTTTATAGTTCCATAGGCTCAAGCAGGTCAGCTTCCCACCCTATGTCATACAATTCTGACAAATCGGCATCCTCATCATGTTCTTCATCATCCTCAGGATTTAAATCATCCAAGGGATCTACTTCCACTGACGTTTCAATTACAAGTTCAATGATAAGGTCGAGATCAACTGATTGCTGATTGTCACTCATGGTTGATGTTGTCGTTATCTTTAAAGAAAGAGAACAACAATGAGATGTTGCAGAGTAAGAGACAAATTACAGAGATTATAATAGTAAAATTGTTTAACAAGAGTAACATTTTGCAGCTAATATTTAGCCATGTCCAGCGATGCTGAGGAGGTGAGGCCTATGTCCAAGTTTTCAGTGAACAGGACTCATCTCTTCTTAACCTTGGATAAGCCTCACCGACTCTGTGTCCCCTGCTCATACTTAAATGTACAGGGGCAGATTTATGCTAAGTGGCGCATCCCCACGGATGCACCAGTTAATGTGCACCGCTGCTCTGCCACCCATAGTGTGCCGCATTTACAATGTGGAGCACCATTGAGCAAAAACAGCACAGATGCGTCACGCATCTGTGCCGCAAAAGCAGCACATTGCAGGAATCCCGTCATAAGCGCGACATGTCTACTGCAATGCACAGGAGGAACCCTCACATTGCATGGTGCATCACTTCTTATGCCTGTTTCAAACAGGCGTAAGGATTTGATTCAGCAATGCTATAAAGCTGACTCAGTGAAATCTTCTAAATTTCACTGTGTTAGTTTTACAGGGCTTTCATGCAAATTAATGCATACCTTGCAACAAAACACCTATATGAAAACTGACGCAGGTTTCATGTGGCACAGGACTTTACAGCATGACACATCTGCCTAGATGCATCAAGTTGTAAATATGTCGCCACATAGCAAATCTTTTGCACCGCCGCTGCGTCACAAAAGTGACGCACAGTGACGCAAAAGAGACATACACCTATCATAAATCTGACCCTAACATTTTAAATGATTGATTCAAGATTACGATAAAGTGTGGCCTATCCAGAGGTTTGTTTGAGGTGAGGCCTACTCAGGGTTGCAGATGAAATTTACGCTTGTTGAAGAGTACAGAGGAGATAATACATGTGAAGGCCTACCAATGAAGTAAGTCATATCCACTTCACTCTTGAACAAAGGCCAGACCTTTTCTTTGTCCGTGGACAGACCTAAACCTCATCTGCACAATGTCATTCGTAAACTTAGGAAACACAGGTGATGTAATTGAAAAATGTGCAGTTTCTTTTCCTCATTTCACAATCACATCACCTGTGTTTCCTTTGCTTAGGTATCTCACAGTGCAGATGGACTCTAGCATATCAAAGAGTACACATAAGTTGAGCAGTGTATACAACAATTTTGACATTTACAGAAGATTCAGCTTCTTATCTTGTTGGAGATGAAATGAGGCCTGTCTTGCAACATGGTGCATCTTTTGCATCACTGCTGCATCGGTTTCATGTGGCACGGGATTTTACAGCATGACACATCTGCCTAGATGCATCAAGTTGTAAATATGTCGCCACATAGCAAATCTTTTTCACCGCCGCTGCGTCACAAAAGTGACGCACAGTGACGCAAAAGAGACATACACCTATCATAAATCTGACCCTAACATTTTAAATGATTGATTCAAGATTACGATAAAGTGTGGCCTATCCAGAGGTTTGTTTGAGGTAAGGCCTACTCAGGGTTGCAGATGAAAGTTACGCTTGTTGAAGAGTACAGAGGAGATAATACATGTGAAGGCCTACCAATGAAGTAAGTCATATCCACTTCACTCTTGAACAAAGGCCAGACCTTTTCTGTGTCCGTGGACAGACCTAAACCTCATCTGCACAATGTCATTCGTAAACTTAGGAAACACAGGTGATGTAATTGAAAAATGTGGAGTTTCTTTTCCTCATTTCACAATCACATCACCTGTGTTTCCTTTGCTTAGGTATCTCACAGTGCAGATGGACTCTAGCATATCAAAGAGTACACATAAGTTGAGCAGTGCATACAACAATTTTGACATTTACAGAAGATTCAGCTTCTTATCTTGTTGGAGATGAAATGAGGCCTGTCTTGCAACATGGTGCATCTTTTGCATCACTGCTGCATCGGTTTCATGTGGCACAGGACTTTACAGCATGACACATCTGCCTAGATGCATCAAGTTGTAAATATGTCGCCACATAGCAAATCTTTTGCACCGCCGCTGCGTCACAAAAGTGACGCACAGTGACGCAAAAGAGGCATACACTTATCATAAATCTGTCCCTAACATTTTAAATGATTGATTCAGGATGACGATAAGGTGTGGCCTATCCAGAGGTTTGTTTAAGGTGAGGCCTACTCAGGGTTGCAGATGAAATTTACGCTTGTTGAAGAGTACAGAGGAGATTATACATGTGAAAGCCTACCAATGAAGTAAGTCATGTCCACTTCACTCTTGAACAAAGGCCAGACCTCTACTGTGTCCGTGGACAGGCCTAAACCTCATCTGCACAATGTCATTTGTAAACTTAGGAAACACAGGTGATGTAATTGAAAAATGTGGAGTTTCTTTTCCTCATTTCACAATCACATCACCTGTGTTTCCTTTGCTTAGGTATCTCATAGTGCAGATGGACTCTAGCATATCAAAGAGTACACATAAGTTGAGCAGTGTATACAACAATTTTGACATTTACAGAAGATTCAGCTTCTTATCTTGTTGGAGATGAAATGAGGCCTGTCTTGCAACATGGTGCATCTTTTGCATCACTGCTGCATCGGTTTCATGTGGCATGGGACTTTACAGCATGACACATCTGCCTAGATGCATCAAGTTGTAAATATGTCGCCACATAGCAAATCTTTTTCACCGCCGCTGCGTCACAAAAGTGACGCACAGTGACGCAAAAGAGGCATACACCTATCATAAATCTGACCCTAACATTTTAAATGATTGATTCAAGATTACGATAAAGTGTGGCCTATCCAGAGGTTTGTTTGAGGTGAGGCCTACTCAGGGTTGCAGATGAAAGTTACGCTTGTTGAAGAGTACAGAGGAGATAATACATGTGAAGGCCTACCAATGAAGTAAGTCATATCCACTTCACTCTTGAACAAAGGCCAGACCTTTTCTGTGTCCGTGGACAGACCTAAACCTCATCTGCACAATGTCATTCGTAAACTTAGGAAACACAGGTGATGTAATTGAAAAATGTGGAGTTTCTTTTCCTCATTTCACAATCACATCACCTGTGTTTCCTTTGCTTAGGTATCTCACAGTGCAGATGGACTCTAGCATATCAAAGAGTACACATAAGTTGAGCAGTGCATACAACAATTTTGACATTTACAGAAGATTCAGCTTCTTATCTTGTTGGAGATGAAATGAGGCCTGTCTTGCAACATGGTGCATCTTTTGCATCACTGCTGCATCGGTTTCATGTGGCACAGGACTTTACAGCATGACACATCTGCCTAGATGCATCAAGTTGTAAATATGTCGCCACATAGCAAATCTTTTGCACCGCCGCTGCGTCACAAAAGTGACGCACAGTGGCGCAAAAGAGGCATACACTTATCATAAATCTGTCCCTAACATTTTAAATGATTGATTCAGGATGACGATAAGGTGTGGCCTATCCAGAGGTTTGTTTAAGGTGAGGCCTACTCAGGGTTGCAGATGAAATTTACGCTTGTTGAAGAGTACAGAGGAGATTATACATGTGAAAGCCTACCAATGAAGTAAGTCATGTCCACTTCACTCTTGAACAAAGGCCAGACCTCTACTGTGTCCGTGGACAGGCCTAAACCTCATCTGCACAATGTCATTTGTAAACTTAGGAAACACAGGTGATGTAATTGAAAAATGTGGAGTTTCTTTTCCTCATTTCACAATCACATCACCTGTGTTTCCTTTGCTTAGGTATCTCATAGTGCAGATGGACTCTAGCATATCAAAGAGTACACATAAGTTGAGCAGTGTATACAACAATTTTGACATTTACAGAAGATTCAGCTTCTTATCTTGTTGGAGATGAAATGAGGCCTGTCTTGCAACATGGTGCATCTTTTGCATCACTGCTGCATCGGTTTCATGTGGCATGGGACTTTACAGCATGACACATCTGCCTAGATGCATCAAGTTGTAAATATGTCGCCACATAGCAAATCTTTTTCACCGCCGCTGCGTCACAAAAGTGACGCACAGTGACGCAAAAGAGGCATACACCTATCATAAATCTGACCCTAACATTTTAAATGATTGATTCAAGATTACGATAAAGTGTGGCCTATCCAGAGGTTTGTTTGAGGTGAGGCCTACTCAGGGTTGCAGATGAAAGTTACGCTTGTTGAAGAGTACAGAGGAGATAATACATGTGAAGGCCTACCAATGAAGTAAGTCATATCCACTTCACTCTTGAACAAAGGCCAGACCTTTTCTGTGTCCGTGGACAGACCTAAACCTCATCTGCACAATGTCATTCGTAAACTTAGGAAACACAGGTGATGTAATTGAAAAATGTGGAGTTTCTTTTCCTCATTTCACAATCACATCACCTGTGTTTCCTTTGCTTAGGTATCTCACAGTGCAGATGGACTCTAGCATATCAAAGAGTACACATAAGTTGAGCAGTGCATACAACAATTTTGACATTTACAGAAGATTCAGCTTCTTATCTTGTTGGAGATGAAATGAGGCCTGTCTTGCAACATGGTGCATCTTTTGCATCACTGCTGCATCGGTTTCATGTGGCACAGGACTTTACAGCATGACACATCTGCCTAGATGCATCAAGTTGTAAATATGTCGCCACATAGCAAATCTTTTGCACCGCTGCTGCGTCACAAAAGTGACGCACAGTGACGCAAAAGAGGCATACACTTATCATAAATCTGTCCCTAACATTTTAAATGATTGATTCAGGATGACGATAAGGTGTGGCCTATCCAGAGGTTTGTTTAAGGTGAGGCCTACTCAGGGTTGCAGATGAAATTTACGCTTGTTGAAGAGTACAGAGGAGATTATACATGTGAAAGCCTACCAATGAAGTAAGTCATGTCCACTTCACTCTTAAACAAAGGCCAGACCTCTACTGTGTCCGTGGACAGGCCTAAACCTCATCTGCACAATGTCATTTGTAAACTTAGGAAACACAGGTGATGTAATTGAAAAATGTGGAGTTTCTTTTCCTCATTTCACAATCACATCACCTGTGTTACCTTTGCTTAGGTATCTCATAGTGCAGATGGACTCTAGCATATCAAAGAGTACACATACGTTGAGCAGTGTATACAACAATTTTGACATTTACAGAAGATTCAGCTTCTTATCTTGTTGGAGATGAAATGAGGCCTGTCTTGCAACATGGTGCATCTTTTGCATCACTGCTGCATCGGTTTCATGTGGCATGGGACTTTACAGCATGACACATCTGCCTAGATGCATCAAGTTGTAAATATGTCGCCACATAGCAAATCTTTTGCACCGCTGCTGCGTCACAAAAGTGACGCACAGTGACGCAAAAGAGTCATACACCTATCATAAATCTGTCCCTAACATTTTAAATGATTGATTCAGGATGACGATAAGGTGTGGCCTATCCAGAGGTTTGTTTAAGGTGAGGCCTACTCAGGGTTGCAGATGAAATGTACGCTTATTGAAGAGTACAGAGGAGATAATACATGTGAAAGCCTACCAATGAAGTAAGTCATGTCCACTTCACTCTTGAACAAAGGCCAGACCTCTTCTGTGTCCGTGGACAGGCCTAAACCTCATCTGCGCAATGTCATTCGTAAACTTAGGAAACACAGGTGATGTAATTGAAAAATGTGGAGTTTCTTTTCCTCATTTCACAATCACATCACCTGTGTTTCCTTTGCTTAGGTATCTCATAGTGCAGATAGACTCTAGCATATCAAAGAGTACACATAAGTTGAGCAGTGTATACAACAATTTTGACATTTACAGAAGATTCAGCTTCTTATCTTGTTGGAGATGAAATGAGGCCTGTCTTGCAACATGGTGCATCTTTTGCATCACTGCTGCATCGGTTTAATGTGGCATGGGACTTTACAGCATGACACATCTGCCTAGATGCATCAAGTTGTAAATATGTCGCCACATAGCAAATCTTTTGCACTGCCACTGCGTCACAAAAGTGACGCACAGTGATGCAAAAGAGTCATACACCTGTCATAAATCTGTCCCTAACATTTTAAATGATTGATTCAGGATGACGATAAGGTGTGGCCTATCCAGAGGTTTGTTTAGGGTGAGGCCTACTCAGGGTTGCAGATGAAATTTACGCTTCTTGAAGAGTACAGAGGAGATAATACATGTGAAAGCCTACCAATGAAGTAATTCAACACACTTATTTCATTCCGTGCATCTAATTGAAACTATGCAAGAGAGACTCTTATCATTGAGTTAATCCATATGAATTTGCATTTTATTTGCAAGTATTCTTCTTTTCTGTATTTTTCTCAGAGTATTTTATGTTACAAAAGTGGCTTTTTGAAGCACATAACAAATACACAATACGTAAACAATAATCATGAGAAATCTTACTTTCATCCTTCATTCATACTGGGGGACATTTCAATCTTACTAAACAAACACTCAAACAATTATCGGTCTAAAAGATCATACACTTTTTTACAATTTATATACAATTCGTAATCTGAAACCATAGATTCTTATTAGTGATATAACTCTCTGAATTCAAAAGAATGTATTCAAATTTCTTATGGTTTCCACGTAAAAAACGTGATCTGGGAAGGTCTACGCGTTTCAAACTCCTTGGTTCTGGAGTTCTCGTCAGGACCATGGGCTGTGAATGAGAAATAGGGGGAACCTATATTAGTGCGGGATCTAAGTACGTGTAAACTGCTTTGGGTTCAACACCCACTTCTCTGCCTCTTACCTCTCCAAATGTGAGCTAGATGTGCCTCGTCAATTCATCACTTTCCGCGGAGCGGGACCACCTATGTAACAAGTGTACATTCTTTAATAAATCTGATTAAGGTGACAACTTTCAGTATCAAACGTACTTGAAACCATACTCACTGGTGGGAATGTGTCTTTCTCCTATGTTTCTGCAATAAATGAGGAACAAATTATGAGGGATCTCCTCTGAGTTGTTGTTTGACTAACTAGCAGTGATGGTGGACGGCGATTCTTACCGGTTAAGTAGTTTGTGTACGCCGTGAAATTGTATTCCGTTTTGGTTCGGGTTCGGCGGGCGGTTCACAATGCGCCTGGGGGAATCAAAAGGAGAAGATCTCTCAGTGTTTGTAAGCGGATTCGTTCTCAATCGACAACTCTTTCAAGTGTCCACTGGATCATACCTTTGGTTCACAGTGTGTTCCGTGTGGGTCCCGTCTCACGGTCTGAAAACCGGCTTCGAGGATGTATTTACTTCCTGGTTTTCGGGTCACATGACTCTCTTGTGTTTTGCTGTTGCCATCTTTGCCTAGTCATTTGTAGCTCGTAGACTGTGTAGGTGATGTCTCCACACCATTCTTAAAGTGTATATTTCGTGTACGGGTGAGCCGTGGTCTTGATGTTTGGTGTACATTTGTTACATATGGTGGCATGATTTTGTCGCTTTTTTCAGGTTGGGGGCCAATTTGGATACGGGACCTTTATTGGTGCAGAAGTCATGTAGATGGTATTTATAGCTTAAACATTTCAGAAAGTTTGTTTAATCCATCGATGGCTGTATTAAATCTGACGATCATTGATGCCTCTTTTTTAGACAGTTTTGCATCTATGTCTCCACCTCTCGGATCTTGTTCCACTTTTGTTATTATTTTCCATCGTAGGTCTTTTTCTTCATGGTTATTCAATTGCCAATGATTGACTAGAGGGGCATTGGGTACCTTCCGCTTTATCCTGGATTTGTGTTGTTGGATTCTTGCGCGGACCTCTTGATTTGTTTTCCCAATGTATAGGAGGTTGCAAGGGCACCTTATTCCATAGATAACACACTTCGTTTTACAATTTGTAAATAATTCGTGTTTCCATATTATTCCTTTGTGCTTGAAGATCGATCCTTCCTCTGTTGATTCGCAGCAATTGCATCCTCCACATTTATGGTGTCCCATAACTGGGGGTAAGCCCATCATGCTTCTCAGATTGGTTGGTGGTTTCATCGGGAGTGCGGCTCTCACCAGTTTATTGGCCAAATTTGATTCTTTTTTGAAAGCGAATAATGGAGGTTTCTCCAATTCTTCGCACAGATTTCTCACTTAGTGCCAGTTGTTCTTTACTGCTTTTTTTAGGAGATTTGAATTTGGGCAGAAAGTTGTTACCAGGACTATTCGGTCCAATTTCTTTTTTGCTTTTTTGGCCAATAAATGTTCTCGTGGAGTCCACCATGCTCGTTTCTTGGAACGGCGCAACAATTTTTTGGGGTACCCGCGTTCAATGAGACTGTTAGTTAGTTTATCAGCATGTTTTTCATATTCTTGTCTATCTTGACAATTTCTCCGGATCCTAAGGTATTGCCCATATGGCAAATTTTTCTCGAGACTACGGGGGTGGTTGCTTTTGAAATGTAGTAGTCTATTCCGATCGGTTTCTTTTTTGTGTAGGGTAGTTTTTAATTCTCCTTCATCTGAAGGGTATACCTCCACATCCAAAAACGGAATTTTGTTTTTTGAGTATACAAGGCTGAACTTGATCTCTTGTGTTCTGTTGTTGAGCCACTGGTTAAACGTTTTTAATTCTTCTTCAGGGCCAGACCACACAAAAACACATCGTCAATAAAACGACTCCAATGATTTATTGCATGTTTGAAAGGATTGTCTTGGTAAATGAATTTGTCCTCATAGATGGCCATGAAGAGGACGGCTAGCTCCGGGGCGAATGGACAGCCCATCGCCACTCCACCTGTTTGTAGATAAAAATCACCATCAAAGAGAAAATAGTTATTTTTTAATGCAAATTTTGCCAACTGTAAGATAAAGTCTGTTGGTACTTGTTCTGGTTTGTCTCGTGTTTCCAGGTAGTGTTTTAGAACCTGTAATCCTTCGTCTTGTGGTATTTGGGTATACAATGATGTTATATCCATTGTAACCAGCCAATCACTTCTATTGTCGAATTTCACATCCTGCAGTTTATTAATGAAATCCGTTGTGTCTCTAATGTAAGATTTTACATCAGGGATGAAAGGCTTCAAGAAAAAGTCTACGAATTTCGAGATTGGTTCCATCAATGACTCACAGCCGGACACTATCGGTCGTCCGGGAGGAGAGTTGGCATTTTTGTGTACTTTTGGTAGTACGTAAAAGAGTGGGATTCTCGGATGTTTTATTTTCAGATATTCAAATTCTTTTTTTCCAAGAAATCCTTTTTCAAAGGCTTCGTCGATGATAGAATGTAATTGATGTTTTAATTCCATTGTTGGATCTTTGTTCAGTTTGCGGTAACAATTGGTGTCGTTTAGTTGTTTTTTGACTTCGTTGATGTATAGTTGGCGGTCCCATATAACAATTGAACCCCCTTTGTCCGCTTGTTTGATTATTACGGATGTGTCCTTTGCTAAGTTTGCTAGTGCTATAGACTCAGATTTTGAGGTGTTGTATTTTACCCACTTGGTCTTTTTCTCCATTTCACCAATTGCTGAGAGTATGGTTCTCTCAAAGGTTAATACTTCCTTTGGTGTTTTGTAGTTAGGGGGACAAAATGTGGATTTATTATGCAGTCCAGTAATTTCCATATTGTTATTAGTGGGATTCTCAGAGAAATAGGTTTTTAATCTAATTTTCCGAAATTTTTCTTCGTCCTTCGTCAAAACTTTGTTTGGTCTCTCCCTAAAAAAGAGGGGCCCTGCTGGTTTTGTTGAAAGGAGCCTCTTCTGTTGGTTGTCCTTCTTGGCTCTGTGTTATCTCCTTCACTATTACAGTTTTTAGGGAGAGGCCAAATAAATCCAAGAGGCAAACCGAGATACACTCAACCCTGGGAGATGTCAACACGACGTCAGAATTACAAAAACTGACGCCCTCACTAATTTTCAACATTTCCAACAAAGTTTTGACGAAGGATGAAGAAAATATACTTCAAAAGGGACTCACGTGTGTTCCATCAAAAAAGACTGATTTTGTCAAATTGAAAACGGAAACCATAGAATTTTTTCGGAAAATTAGATTAAAAACCTATTTCTCTGAGAATCCCACTAATAACAATATGGAAATTACTGGACTTCTCAGATGAAGGGAACAGAGTTTTCATTCTGAATTTAAAACTGTGCATTGGTACCTAAATGTACCATAAACCCAAAAGCTCTTTTCAGAGCTACCCTACATCTGATCACTCACAATTATTATTTTACTCTAACTTTTTTCACTAATTTTCAACAAAGTACGCTCCCCGGAGCGCTACCCGGTACGCGCACCGGACGCTAACCCGCGAAAATTGGAAAAAAAATGATTTTTTTTCGCACATATGGACCTCCTCAGCCACCCTCAGAAAACCTAGGGGGTCAGGATACGTCTACCGTGCCCCCTTCTACCTATTCTGAACATTATTTGCCCTCCATCTTGTATCTTTATTCGACCGAAACACAAAATGGTGGACTCCCGTAACGCTGCCGGTTCGCGTACCGGAGCGCTCACCGGGAAGCGCTCCATTAAAAAAGGTGGGAAAGTAATTTACAGAAGAAACCCTGGAGACACTTTCACCAAATATAGATTAGCTCATACTACATACCAATCCCTACCATTTTCACAAATTTGGTTGGAATTCCATTTAGCCATTTAGCCTGTAGACCTCTCTAAATACCCTGAGGTAAATTACTTCACAAAACACATCTGAAGTGTTAAAATTGACAACCAATTAAAATGTTACTTTCATTTTCTACTTTTTTTACCTGACATTTGATTGGTTATGTACCTGAATATATATAAAAAAAAGTGAGAGAAACACAGCCATTTTGACTACTACTTCCTGAACTACATTGCAAGATCATTTTCACTCACAACTTAAACTTGTTTTTAAAAGGTAAGATATTATTTTATAAATTTGAAAACATTTTCAGATAGTTATATACTATCCCTCTGTAAGAGTTAGACATTGAGAAAGGCTTGTTTATTATAATTATGGATTGAATTAGGTTTCTGTAGTATTATTATGAATTTACATAGGCTTTCTCACAGGCACTTTTTAATAGTACTACTTCATGCCTCAAAAGTACCAGTCTGAACTTAAACCCAACAGTGCCCTATCTCTACTGATATATTTATTTTTTATTCAAATTTCAGCACAAAAATGCAAGGAGAACAGAACGTTTCCTTTGAAATTGTCCTAGACATGAATAATGAGGAAATAATTGAACCCATTGACTTGGAATTCATGGATGAATCACGAGACCATGAACTTCTACAATGTGTAGAATCTGTCGATCATTTACTTCATTATGATGACGGTCAAATGTGGGAAGTTATGTTCACTCAACAAGAGGATATATCGGACAGTCAAATGTTAGACGTTCTATTAAATTTTTAAAAAGAATCAGAAAAATAAAATTATATTTAATATTTAAAAATTGTTTGAGTCTTTAATCATTTTTATATGTAATTCATAATCTAGTACCAAATTGATTATAATGTAAAGTCAGACCTATAGTATACTGTGCACAATTTCAAAAATACATTTATATTTAATAATCATTAATACTGCTACTTAAATAAAAAAACAAAAAAACAACAAAAAGAACAATCAATAAACATAAAATATTTCAAAATATCAGTCTATCATTCTTTTTTCCTTATAGTACGCTCCCCGGACCGCTTCCCGGTGTGCATACCGGGCCCTACCCACGCAAAAAAAACAAAAAAAAAATTATGATTTTTTTGCCCTGCGGGGCCCTTTTAAAGCCTCCACATCAACCTAGGGGGTCAGGAAGGATCTACTATGCCCCCTTATGGTCATTTCCCCCTTTCTTTTGGCCTCCTCTTGTCTCTCGATCCTACCGAGAGACAAGATGGCGGCCGCTTCGGACTGTTTAGAATGTTGACAGACACCGGAGAGCCAATCAGCTTCGCTTCGCGAAGTTCCGTTAAGCGTCAAGTACGCGAACCGGGGCGCTGCCCGGAGCGCGCATACAGATATATATATTTTTTTGAACGTTAATTTCTCAAAATCCACTGGAGCACATATCTTGAGACCTAGCAAAGGCACATCGGGCTAACAGTCCCTACAATTTTGCCAAGTTTCGTGCAAATCCATTCAGCCATTCGGGCTAAAAGTGAGGCCAACCGCCCTATGGAAATTAACATGGGAAAAACGCGTTTTGGGACCCCCCTTTTTTCTCGGCCCCCCCTTGACGAACCCCCCCCAAATTTTCAGTGGCTGCTCAGAAACACAATGTTCCATTTTCCTGAAAATTTCAGCCAATTCCGTCTACAAACGCTAAAGTTATTAGACATAGAATTTTCAAAAATCCCATAGAGAAAAAATCCTAACTATATATACCTACTGGCGACCGCCAGTAGGTAATATATATATATATATATATATATATATATATATATATATATATATATATATATATATATGTATATTTTCACTAAAAAAAACATAGGGTTCACAATCGTTATAGTTAGGAATTAGCATTTAAAAAACCTTTGAAATTCACTGAAATAAACCATAGGCTTTACACTCGTTATAGTTAGGAATTAGCATTTAAAAAACCTTTGAAATTCACTGAAAAAACCATAGGTTTCACACCAGTTATAGTTAGCTGAACATTTTACTCATACAAAACCATTGAAATTCCCATGTTATAGTTAGTTGGGCTCACTATAACTCGCGCGCCCGCAATCCACTGCTGATGATGTCACATATTACATCATTCATGACATGGTCAGTGACATCACTGATGACATCACTGATGACATCTCAAATGACATCACTGATGACATAATCCATGTGATAATACAATACACCTCCTCACACTCTAATCTAATCTTTGATACACCCAGTGTTAAATACAAACTACCATTCCTCAAACCATTGACACAGCAACACAAGTTACCACATAAGCACTCACTGATTCCTAGGTCACACACACATCCACTCATTCACCCATACATTTACCGAGTGTGAAACCTATGGTTTTTTCAGTGAATTTCAAAGGTTTTTTAAATGCTAATTCCTAACTATAACGATTGTGAAACCTATGTTTTTTTTAGTGAATTTCAAAGGTTTTTTAAAAGCTAATTCCTAACTATAACATTTGTGAAACCTATGGTTTTTTCAGTGAATTTCATAGTTTTTTTAAAAGCTAATTCCTTTCTATATCGACTTTGTAACCTAAGTTATTTTTTTTATTAGCTGTTTTTTACAACAATTAATTATATATATATATATATATATTTTTTTTTTTATTATTTGTTCAATGTATATATTTATTTTTAAAAAAAATTCCTGCTGCGCTCACGGTGCGCGCACCGGTAAGCTTACCCGTATCAATTTGACTTGGAGCGCTCACGGTGCGCGCACCGGTAAGCTTACCCATAAATGGTTACGCATTTCCGTAAAGCTACGAAAACGTCACTCAGGCGCACCGCGTAAGCGCCCCCGGAAGCGCCAACGTTCGCGCCGCGTAAGCGCCCGGAAGCGCTCCGGTGCACGTAGCGTAAGCGCGTCAAGTCATGTGACCTTGAAATAACTCTTTTCATTGGTTGCTAACATTTTTTTTTACAAAGAATGAAATCCCCACCCATTTCCTTCACTTCTTCTTTCACTTTTGTGACTGCAAGACCTGTTTTTTTGCTCCTTACTCTTTGTTCCTTTATCATGGCTGCCAAACCATCCAGCAGCAGTGATGAAAATGAAGGATTTATTGATGAAGAGGTTCCTCAGCGTACTGTTAAGGAACATTTTATCTGGACATTTTTTCAGATACCTGAGGGAGAAAAGAAAGTTAATGCTCCAAAGGTGGAGTACAAGATGTGCCACACTGTACTGTCCAGAGGAGACCCCCGAAAGAAGTACAGTTTCGGTAATTCATCAATGATACGCCACGTGCAGAGGAGGCACCCCCAGAACTATGCCCGGGAGAGTGTCAGGGCTCTGGCACGAAAGGCTTCCAGGGATGGTGCCTCTACTTCAACCGGAGGACCAACTACATCAGTGAGGGGTCAATCGGAGGAGCTGATCCCTAACATTCAGCCTGCTTTTAATAGAGGCGTACTTAAATGCAGATATTGTGATCAGTTACTTTGCTATGGGGAACAAAGTGTTCTGCTCATGGTTCGAGCATTAGACAACCACCGCTGCCGTTCCCAGCCCTAAATTTTATTTTTTTTGCTCTTGTTGAGCAGTTTCCGATTCCCTGTTTATGTTTTTGTTCAGAAAAAAGAAAGAAGAAGAAAAAAAAAGTTATTTGCAGAACTACCTCCAATTCTCATCAAAGAGCTGTATTCTTAAAAATATGAAAAAGAGTAAGTGAAGTGGAGTGCAGTGAGGGAGGAGAGGAAAATGAGTGAGAAAGCAAAGAAAGGGACAAGAGGGGAAGGGAAGTGAAGTAGGGGTACTGAAAGAAGGTGAGTGTGCGGAAGGAGAGTGAGGAGCAGGAGAGTGAACATGAGGAATGTGGATAAGTGAAGAAAATGTAGTAAAGGAACGGGTAAGAAAAGAGCAGTGATGTTTAGGAAAGAGTGGGGATACAGACTGGATAAAGACAAGTGAGTGTGAGACCAGGTAAGTAAGGCATTGAAGAAACAGAGAAAATGAAAGAAAAAATAACAGTACAAGACTGAAGGCCTCATTTATGCACCTGGCTCACAGCAGGCGTAAGACTGACGTAGGCCCTTTCACATGGGCTTGGCCCCATGTGAAAAGATGCATTGCTGGAGTTGCGTCACTTTTGTGACACACGCATGAGTAGAAGACTGAAGGTCTCATTTATGAGGCCATGCGTCACTTTTACGCCACCGGTGCGTCACTTTTTGTGACGCACCAGTGTTGTAAAAAAATGCACCTTGTTCAGTCATATTTACAAAGTGACGCATCGAGGTAGATGCGTCACTTTGTAAACCCCTGCGCCACATTATTCCTGCATCAGGTGTAATGTATGCATAGGGGGCATATTGACACAAGAAAGGGTCGTAGAGGTGACGCAGTGAAATCTATGAGATTTCACTGCGTCACTTTTAGGACACCATTGCGTCAAAATCTTGCGCCTGCCTCACAGCAGGCGTAAGACTGACGCAGGCCCTTTCACATGGGGCTGGCCCCATGTGAAAGGATGCATTGCTGGGGTTGCGTCACTTTTGTGACACACTTCAGCAATGCATCACTTTTGCGCTTACAGATACGTCAGAAATATTGACGTATTTGTAACTCCTTGCGCCATAATGTGTCATACATTAAATATGACGCATGAGTAGAAGACTGAAAGTCTCATTTATGAGGCCATGCGTCACTTTTACGCCACCGGTGCGTCACTTTTTATGACGCACCAGTGCTGTAAAAAATACACCTTGTTGAGTCATATTTACAAAGTGACACATCTAGGTAGATGCGTCACTTTGTAAACCCTTGCGCCACATTATACCTGCGTCAGGTGTAATGTATGCAAAGGGGGCGTATTGACATAAGGAAGGGTCGTAGAAGTGACGCAGTGAAATCTATGAGATTTCACTGCGTCACTTTTACTACGCTGTTGCGTCCAAATCTTGCGCCTGCCTAACAGCAGGCGTAAGACTGAAGAAGGCCCTTTCACGTGGGACTGGCCCCATGTGAAAGGATTCATTGCTGGAGTTGCATCATTTTTGTGACACACTCCAGCAATGCATCACTTTCCTCTAAACACTCTACTTAATTTTTTTACTCTATTTTTTTCCACTGTTTTTCCCTGTGGTACGCTCAGGGTGCGCGTACCGGAGAGCGCACCCGGAAGCGCACCCAGCGCTTACCCCGCGAAAATAAAAAATAAAAACACCCAAGGAACACAACAGCTCTTTTCAGAGCTAACTTACCTCTAAACACTCTACATTATTTTTTTTACTCTATTTTTTTACACTGTTTTTCCCCGTGGTGCGCTCAGGGTGCGTGTACCGGAGAGCGCACCCGGGAGCGCACCCAGCGCTTACCCCATGAAAATTTTAAAAAAAAAAAAACGTGTTTTTGCCCTTCAGGGTCCTTCTAGGCCCCCTCAAAAAACCTAGGGGGTCAGTGGGTGTCTACTCTGCCCCTTTTAATTATATCCCCCTTTCTTTTTTCACCTCTTGTGTCGCGATTCTACCGAGACACAAGATGGCGGACTCTCCGGACTGTTTAGAATGTTGACAGACACTCGACATCCAATCAGCCCGTGAGCGCGCCTTTCGATATATATGTGTTTTTGAAGTTAATTTTTGAAAAAAAAACACTAGAGCAATTTTCAGCAAATATAGCAAAGGCACATCTGCGTACCAGTCCTTATAATTTTGCCAAGTTTGGCGTAATTCCGTTCAGCGGTTCGGGCTGTAGACTTGTCAGACCGTCCTATGGAAATTAACATGGGGAAAACACGTTTTGGGATCCCCCTTTTTTCTCAGCCCCCACTTCACGAATCCCCCCCGAAACTTCCAGGGAAGGAGCGGAGCGGAGCTGTCCAAAATTTTGGAAAATTTCACACAAATTCATCAACCGGCGCCAGAGTTATTCCTCATAGAATGCTGCGAATTTCCTATGGTAGCCAATCCTAACTATAACTACCTACTGGCGACCGCCAGTAGGTAATATATATATATATATATATATATATATATATCTATATATATATATATATATATATAGATATATATATATATATATATATATATATGTATATATATTCTGAACTCCGTTCCCAAATCCGCTTTTAAAGCAAGAAAGGATGCAGAACCAAAGTTAGTGCTAAAGCTTTTTTATTTCAGCCGCACCTCCGCCATAATGCGATATATACATATATACATACACATAGATATACATAAATATATCTATATGTATATATCCATATATCCCTAAAAAACCTGTTAGTATCGCTGTATACTCCTCAGTTCCAACAAAAAAAACACAGTGGTGTGGCTCCATTGTTCAGCATGTTTTATTCAAGCAAACACCTTAACACGATCCCAACGCATAAAAAATAATTTGAAAAAGATTGATGTTGATGCCCTAAAAGAGTTAGAAAGTAACAATAATATTGGTATTAAGAAATCTGATAAGGGCAGAAATGTAGTAATTTGGCCCTTAGATATGTATCTAGAGGAAGGTAATAGACAATTGATGGACAGAGATAGGTATGCAGAAGCATCCAAAGAACAATACGTAGATGCCAACAATGTTTATCGAGACAAACAGTGTGAGTGGCGTAATAAAAGCTTTCTAGAATGGGATGAATACCTGTTTTTACAGTGCAAATTCCCCCAAATTCTGGCACTATTGGCCAAACTGCACAAGAACCTTCACAATCCCCCAGGGAGGTCAATAGTTTCATCAAGAGAAAGCATGTTGGAAAATAGATCCACATATGTAGATTCTTTTTTACAGCCTTTTGTGCAGGACTTACCCTCTATGTTAAAGATACAGGTGATTTTTTAAGATTAATCAATAATGTCAACTGGAGTAAAGATTATTTGCTCATTAGTATAGATGTTAATAGATTATACACCTGTATCCCTCATGATTTAGGCATTGATGCCTGTAGATATTTTCTGAAAGGGTGATCTCTTTCCTATCTTTTGCATACAGAGATGGGCTCAAAATGATGCATATTTGCCTGACCAACAATTTCTTCTTGTTTAATAAGCAATTGTATAAACAAATCCAGGGAACAGCGATGGGAACTTGCTTCGCCCCCATCTTCGTCGGGTTGTACCTGGGATGGTGGGAGAAGCAAGTAGTGCGTAACATCGAATAGTTTGAAGACCATGTTGTCCTCTGGGTGCGTTACTTGATGACATCTTCTGCATCTGAGGAGGTAATGACTATCAAGCACAGGATTTCATTGCTATACTTAATGATAATCCGTTAAATTTGAAATTCAGTAGTCAGATACACAATACCACCATTGAATTTCTAGATTTGAAATTGGAAGTTACATAAAACAATTGACCAGCAAATTATACTTTAAGAAAACCGCTGGTAATAGTCTGTTAAATGTGGATAGTTTTCATCCAACAAATCTAATTCAGAGCATTCAGTTTGGTGAACTTTCCAGAGCCAAACGGAATAGTAGCACGGAAGAGGGATTCCAAAATTAAAAAGACATAATGACTCAGAAATTCCTTGAAAGAGGGTACACAAAAAAACAATCAAAAAAGCAAGTGACAAAGTCGACTGAAGAGAGGCACACTGTTAATAATTACACCAAAACTAGTGAGTGAAGATGAACAAATAAGATTTATCACAACCTATCATAACCAGGCATGTCAGAAAAAGACTTAAAAATGTACTGGGAAGTTCTTAAATATGACCCAGAACTAGTGAAATCAGTAGGTAAAAACCCAGCAGTAACTTTTAGGGAGGTGACATCATTCAAAGACACATTGAGCATGTGTTTGGTGAATAGTGATAAAGATAAAAATGAGATTTAGGGATTTTACACTTACACCAAATGCAAAGCCTGTAAATACAGTGAAAATTGTAAACTGCTCAAATTGTCTAAAAATGAACCAGCTTATAACATCTCAAAACATCTCTCTTGCAATGCAGGATATGTCGTTTATGCTCTTAGGTGCCCATGTAACACATTTTACATAGGTAGCACAATACACAAAGCAAAAAAGTGTGTGCTGGAGCATATGAGAGCAATCAAGAACAATGACAAGCAATATCGGATTGCTCCATATTTTGAGGAATTGTAATCTTTTAAAATTTGTTTTGCTTCACTAAATACCGATTAGAGAAAGAGGTGGAAACAGGACAGTAGAATTAAGACGACTTGAGTTTAAGATTATAAATAAATACAATACTCTTCATCCTATAGGTTTAAACCTGGATGAATAACTGGCCGCACATTAAGGATAACTCTACAGAAGAGAAGGTGTTGCGCTGATTTCCCTGTAAAAAATTTTTTACTATCTTTGATTTTAGAATAATTTTAATAGTAACAGGTTTTCATGGTATCGATTGTAATCACTGATTTTGATATGTTCTGTTTTTTCTTTCTGATGAGAAAAATGCTGAAGAGCTCAAATATCTGGCTACTGTTGCACAGTAGGAAAATCTTTGCAAATTTTGTATGTCCTAGTTGAGAAATTGAAAAAGCCCACTTAGGCACAATTGTACAAATTACCTTCTGTGAAGAAATCTTTATTTGCGTTCATTTTTCAGCAGGATCGCCTGTTGAACACTTTATGGTATTTTGGCCGGCAACAAGAACTGTCCACTGAAGCAGAAAATGGATATTGGTTTTCAATAATGAAATCATGGCAAGATGTGATTGCCCACTTGGGCTGTATTTCAGTGATTACGTTTACCACGCAAGCATAAAGGGCACGTGGTGGCAACAATGATGCATTTATAATTGTTAAAAACGTAATCTATGAAGGACTACTTATCCTGTAAACTGGCTAACAAGTAGGGTTGATGACTCCGATGCAACTTTATTGATGAAATGTGTAACAGACAGATTATGTTGTTTATTTCCATTACGTGCTTATTACATTGTGGTGTCACCTCAATTCAATTCAATTAGTCTTTATTCGATTATAGGCAATTATAAAAGACACATATGAACAGACAATATTAAAAAACAGAGATCACTTTTTAAGACAATAAGAGATATCACATGGTTAAATTCATAAAAAACTTCCATAAAAACATATCAAGCTAAACATTAATCATATCACAAATCCTATTCTTCTTAGGACCAAATTGGATTTCCTAGAGAAAAGGGATAACTATAAATACACAGGTTTTAGATAGACACCTCAAACTTATAAGCAAGTTAGGTTAAAAGGGACTACAATGTGCCATATCTTAGTAACAGCAGTTACATAGTACCATGCAGTCTGTTCCTTCTAAGGACCCACGTCCAGCTCAAAAATTTGGCCATAGCAATAACTATGACTTCACTATTATCAATTCTTAAGATACACAAGGCCGTTTGGCAAGATCTTGTTCCTATTTTGGCACAAACTGGCTTGAGCCATTTATGACGGGGACCCTTATATGCAGGGCACACAAACAGAACATGCTCTAAAGTCTCTTCCTCACCTAGGCAAGAGTGATATTTTGAGTCTTGTACCATCCTCCACTTATTTGTAAAAGATTTTAAGAGGAGAGCACCCACTCTGAATTGGTGATAGAGCTTCCTATCACCAGGGCTCATGATAGTATCCCAATAGACCTCCAGCCTATAGTCAATTTTGTGATCCAAAAAGAGACCTGTTAGGGAAGCGCCGTTCACTTGGGAAGGAGACTTCAGGCGGACAATGTCCCTATATAAGGCTTTAAAATCTGATTTAGAAGGGAACGAATGACCTTTTGGGTCCAACCACAAGTGGTTAAGGCCCATGTCCAATAAAGTAGCCTTAATCATTTGTAACCATGACATTTTGTTAGTGTTGTCAGCTTCTCTATTACGTTTAACAGCTTGCGCATAAGGAGCTAACTCTGGAGTTGTCCACAGCCTTCACCGATAGGCGAGAGGTCTAAAACCCACAGCCTCCTCAAACGGAATACACCCCAGATCTAAATAAGTGGGATAGACTGAGGAAGTCCAGTCAATGCCCTCAAAAACGTGTTCTGCGCTTGGACTAAAGGAGCCAGGTTTTTGAAGTTCAGGTCCATAAATAATTGAGGCTCAAACCTTCCCTTGGTATATAGTTAAAACGGGGGCAATTGGTTTGGTATGGGATAAACAATGTTCTTTTAGGAGTGCCCCTGCCAGTTGGTTGTGCCTTTAGACTAGCAGATCCATCTGTGGCTTCCATTTCATAATTTTTACCATTGCAACACCTAAATATGTAAATGAATCAGTTTGTTCAAGTGTCACAGTATTCATTTCTACTCTGGCTTTAACTGATTTTCACTTATGCAATACCATGAACTTTGTCTTGTCAACGTTGACAATAAGATCATTGTCATTACAAAAAAGACTAAATCGATCAAGGGCTCTTTGCAAACCAACTTGTGTTTTAGACAAAATTAAAGTATCGTCTGTAAACATTAAAAGGGGGACCCTCGAACCAGCGAGAGTAGGAGCATCCGTAGGATATTCAGTATAGTAATGGATAACATTATTGATGAGCAAAGAGAAAAGGGTAGGGGCTAGAACACACCCCTGCTGAACTCCCTTGTTCACAGGAAAACGTTTTGTTACCTCACCCTGTTGACCCCACAGGACTTGAGCATGGGTAGATTCTTGTAGTTTTACGATGAATGATAAGATCTCAGGGGGCAACCCTGCTTCCTTAAGTGTGTCCCCTAGTCTGTTACGGGGCACTAGATCAAATGCAGATTTAAGATCTATGAATGCTGCATAGAGGGTGCCCCCAGCTAAGACCACTGTGTTCCAATATATCATCATAAATCTGAAAACTTGATTGATAGTGCTAACATGGGAACGAAATTCTGCTTGATAGGTGGATAGAATTTCATTATCATCAACCTACCTATTTACCCTGCTTAGCACTAATCTAGCCACCAACTTTTGCATAGAGTCTATAAGGCTTATAGGCCTGTAATTAGTTGGACTAGCAGGATCCTCTTTTTTTATATATGGGGATAATTTCAGCCCCATGGCAGGATTCTGGAATTGGGGGTCCTCTAGCCAAGCCATTGGCGAAAGTAAGGATGTATTCCAGCCAATTCTCCCGGTCAGATTGAAATATATCCGCTTGGATGCCATCTGGACCCGGGGCTCTCCCTGCAGCTACCCCATCCAAAGCATGTTCTATTTCTGCTAAGGTAAATGTTAAAACTGAGTCCGGAATGACACACTGGTACTGCCTAAGATTAATTGCATTCGAAGAAAATTGGGTCTGATAATGTGCGACCCAAGCTTCAGGGGGGACGTTGTTGACTGGTGCCGAACCAGCATTATCACCACCACACTTAATTACTTGCCAGAATGGACACCAGTCTTTCCCAATACTTGCATCAAACAAGTCCCTCCAGCTACTTTCATCATAGGCCTTCTTTGCCTGTTGTTGGTTGGCCTTATATTCAAGTCTCAATTTCCTTACCACCTGCGTTAAACCTGCCCGTGTTTCTTTAGATAAAGCCCTGTTGGCATTTCGACATACCCCATCATACCATTTTGCTGATTTATGCACAGGATGCCTATTGGTTCTTGTTTTGGGTTTTATAAAAAAAGGATCTCAGCTTGGCAAACAGGGCCTCATGAACTGCTGTAAAGGCTGAAAAAGTGTCCTCGCAAGGCTCAAGTAGCAAGAGGGCAGTAAGGGAGTCTGCAAGCGATGACTTAATTTGACTCTCAGAGCCCTCATCCTCGGACACCTGTACCCACTTTAACCTGCGGCAGTTGTGAGACATAATCACGTCTGCTGTTACTATATCCGTGCTGCCACTGACCTTTTCACAACCTCCATGTCCCTCAACCTTTGCCAAAATTCTAAATGAATAAGAAAAAAATTGATCCTACTACCTTTTGGCCCGCTAATATAAGTAGGATTGCCTTTATTGTCCGATTTAGTTCTTCCATTAGATGCATGAAGCCCCCTCTCCATTGTTAGGCTTTTTAACTGAAGAGCAGCTTCAGTCAATCTCTTAATTGGTGCCAGCATAAGAGACGGGACACCCCAAATGGCATCCTCATCACTAGTTAAGTTCCCGTCTTCTATGCCAAGTGGCTCAAACGTGCAGTTAAAGTCCCCCGCGATAATCCGGATACAGGACCCTTCAAGTGATTTAATAAATATATCCAGGCTGGTGAAGGTGGGTGAAGCCTTTCCACCCACCAGCCCCCTGGCATAGTCATTTACCAATATAAACTCAGATTCGTACACAGGGGTTATTTTGATGGCCTGGATATCCGGGTTGTCAATCACTAGATCTTCTGCCAGAAAGCCCGCCTGTTGTTTAATCCAAATAGTTAAACCGCCTGATGGGCGCCCTTTGGAGCTTGAGATTGCAGGCTTACCAAATGGCAGGTAACCTGGCTGAAAAATAGTATCCAGAGACCAAGACTCCTGGAAGGCAGCAATGTCGTACGACTCTAAAAAATTAGACCAATCAGAGGATCATGGGCCAGATGTAGGTGAGGGACATTTACCGACTCATAAATACCGAATTTTACCGATTCGGTATTTATGGATCGGTAAATATGAAGAAGGGAGATGTAGCTAATTTTAAAAATAGAATTACAGAATCGGTAACATTCGGCATTTACCAATTCGGTAAATACCAAATCGGTATTTCCTATTGATTCCTATGGGCTGTGAAGCCCATAGGAATAAATGGGAAATACCGATTCGGTATTTACCGAATCGGTAAATACTGAGTGTTGCAAGGGTGCAGGGGGTGTCACTTTGACACCCTCTAGCCCCCGAAGTAAAGGCATGTGTGACATGTGACACACATACATGCCCTAAGGGCATGTCTGTCTGTCACATTGCACAGTGTTCATGCACAGATGTGCATGCACACCTGGATTCGGTATTTTACCACACAATAGGATTATGTGGTAAAATACCGACTCTTAAGGGCCTGTGACACTCTCAGGAGTGTCACCTACATTTGGATTTACCGAATTGGTAAAATTACCGATTCGGTATTTTACAGAATCGGTAAATTTACCGAATCGGCAAATTTACCGATTCTGTAAAATAATGGCCCCTACATCTGAAAACCCATATACCGGTCGGTAACGGGCGAATTCGGCCGTTACCGACCGGTATTTGCTCTCCTACATCTGGCCCCTAGTCTTCGAGAGCAGCCCAGCAATGTTCCAGGATAAAATACTTAGCAACCTGGGGGATGAACCTTCTCTTTGGATGGTCGGTGCCAAGTCCTTAGGAGACTGTAACCTACTACCTATTGCTAACAGAGGGTTTGGGTCCATCGCATGGGAAATATCGGGGTGAGTAGGGATATTATCTGTCCTAGGTGGTTTTACAAGAGACTGTCGATCACAGCCATCTAGTCCAGACAATGGGGTAAAACGGTTGACTAGGTTTAGATCAAAGGGATGGCCTATGACCCTATGATGGACACTATGATGGTCACTGTGAACCCTCCCTCTTGGCAGGGAATTATAGTGGGGTCTGTAGAAAAACCCTAAGGGAAGGAGAGATATTTTTCAGGGACCATGCCCTACATTCCTACTCCCTAGACACTCCATAAGGAGTCTGACTACATGCTCGTTGTTAAAATTGGCAACTACATAATCACCCCCTCGTCCTTAGTGGAATACCCAACCCATGACAAACATCTTGCCATTATCAGTTGATTACAAATATACCAACCCCAAACCCCGGTTCCTTCATTTGAGCACTAAGCCAGTGCATTGTTTTCCCCATTAATTGGTCTGTAGATTCGGTCTGGCCAACATATAGGGTAGGTACATTCCTCAGAACCACCACCAATGGGGCAGCGGCAGGTGGGAGATGTAATACCCTGGAATCATTCCTGGTCAGATTGTTGACAAATCCAGAATGCATTTCTGAAAGGTCACGGCCAGTACCCCCAGGGGCGGTAATTGGGTGGTTATCTAAACCAGTCATAAAGTTGATTTGTAGGGTGTTACTAAATGACCTAGCACAAGATCTATCTCCCTCCACCCTGGGAGTATTCGGGGTCTCCTGGGCAAATTCACTAGATGTATTCCCCACCTCACCCACGTCACTTCCCTTGGCCAAAGTGCCAACACCTGAAGTAACAACCACCCCTCCATTCCTACTAGATAGCAAAGGCAATGGGTTGGATAATGGAGATTTAGAAATTGTGGGGTTACATGCCACTTTAAGTGCCTTTTCGGAAATCCAGTTGTTTTCCCCATTGAGGCCATGATGGAACCAAGAGCAGCCATGGCACGAAGTTCAAAATTCATTTGTTTCTCCGCAATTAGAGTCAATCTCTCAAGTTTTGGAGATAAGGATGCAGAGATAAGGTCCCCCATTCTAGCCCATAACCTTTCTTCAGATTCAGACATGGGTACACCACCTGGATCCATATTTTGGGTACCAGTAGAAAGAGTAATAGGCAGAGGCTGAATTGTCATTTGAGGCATAGAGGTCACCAGCCCTCCATTCTTGTTCGTTTTGGGTATCTTTATGTTTTTTTGCCTTTTGGGGGCCCCCTCCTCATTTCCTCTTTGTTGCTGGCTCCGGGTGAATTTCCAAGTCTTGACACTTAGGTTTAGGCATAGACCTTGTAATAACTCGTTGGAGTGTAGAGCGTGCAGAGCCCTCTTTTACCAGTTCAGGAAGAGTAGGGTTAGTTGGTAATTCATTTATTGTAGAAATATCCAACGGAATAGATGGAGTATGGCAAGAATCTCCTACCGAATTGGGGGAATCTGAGCCTGTAGCCAGACATCGTTCGGGCGAACATGCAGACATCAATCCGTACAGTGACGAGCGTCTTGTTTGCAGGAGATCGAGAGATAGACGACGCTCGGTCAGGGCAATTTCATGGGCTAGGACAGAACTGGCTCTAATTAAGAATTGGTCCAGAGCCCCAGCTACACTTCCGCAGGTGGGAGCGTTCCTCCCCCTTCCCTCCCGAGAGTGCATCATTAATTAGGCATGACAGCTGGAAGGGTCCCGATAATTCAAACACACCAGGAGGCACAACAACCGATAAAGACTGACCTTAAGGTACTGCAAAATGAAGAGGGGGAGTCCAGCCCTGCCTCAAACGTCCTTGAATGGGCTCAAACAGGCCAGCCCTTGGCCTGCGGCGAGGAGTTATGTAGCAGCAGCAGGCAGGTTCAGGTGCCCAGGCAGGTGTGGTCCCAATGCAGCAGGCTCCCTGGGACATGCAGCCCCGTGTCAAACAGCGTCCATCCTCAATGAGTAATGTCACATATTACATCATTCATGACATGGTCAGTGACATCTCTGATGACATCACTGATGACATCTCAAATGACATCACTGATGACATTGCTGATGGCATCATCCAGTGAATGTGGTTTGGTTCGTTATTTAAATATGTATTATATATATAGCAATCTGCATTGAAGAATGAGTGAATATATAAATATCTGGATGGAGGATTTAGTAGCAGTTTGATTGACAGTTTACTTGACTATTTATAGTGTGTCACTAAATATATTGTATAGTGACTAAACTGTGTGAATAGCCGTACCACTTTGTCAATTGTTGTGTGAACTGCTGCACCAGTTGGTTACTAGCTATGTGAAAGTCTATTTTATTCATTGATTAGTTAACTGAGTATTTGTATGGAACAGTGAATGTGTGTGGGGTTGGGTGGGAAGTCTGTGACTGTCCAAAGATGTGTAAATAATGATTTAGTAGGTATATGAGGTTAAGACTACATGTGGAAACAGTTGTTTGGGTGAGTGAATGTCTTTATGGGTGTAGTGATGAGTAAATATATTTCTCAATGATACATGTCCAACAAGGTAGAATAATAAAAGGCAGTGTATGTCACAGTTGTTGTATATAAATTAGTATACATAAGACACAGTGATTGTATGAGTGACTGTATAGATAACTGTATACTTGTAAAAGTGATTTTATAACATACTAAGTATGAGTTACTGTCTATATGAATAAATAAAGTGGTGTCTGTATAAGTGGGTAGCTGATTAAATGTAAGTATGATTAATTGTTTGTATAAGTGAGTAGGATGACTCCATAACTGAATAGGATGTGTGCTGGTGTGTAATGTCGATATAGGTGTATAAGTATCTTTGATAGTGTTCTATTGATCATTGACAGCATGGATGAGTGACTGTATAGGTAAGTGATTAGATGTGTGTGTAGATCTAGGAATCACTGAGTGGGTTTTCAGAAACTTGTATTCGTGTGTCAATGGATTCAAATATAGTACTCTGTATTTTACAGTGAGTGATGAAAGGTTATACTAGTGTATGATGAGGTGTATCTGATTTTCACATGGATGATGTCATCAGTGATGTCATTTGAGATGTCATCAGTGATGTCATCAGTGATGTCACTGACCATATCATGAATACCACTGTCCCTCTGGGCTGGTCACCCCCTCGCACGCCGCCGCTCGCAGCTGGGTCCTGTGACCCCGTGTCTCCGCTGCTGGTGCTCGTGAGCCTGTGTCTCCGCTGTTGGCGCTTTTACCCCACCTGCGCCGCGTCTGTGGTTTAGTATCCGACTGTTTATCTTCCCCCCGTGTGTTCTGTGCTCCCTTGCATTTTTCAGTCCCCGTGTTGTCTCACTCGTTCCTCTTATCTCCGTTGCTTGACCCCCTGTGCAGCTTCTGCTCCCTGTTTGATTCTCTGTTTCCCCCGTGTTTGTACTACTGTACCCCTGTGACTTGGCCCCTGCCGAGCTTCCCGCCACCTCCCCGCTCCCCGCCGCTGCCCCCTGTGGCCCCGCCCCTCCCCTCGTCAGCCCTTCCCATTCGCCGCCCCGCTCCCGCCTCCCAGCTGCCCCTCCCTCGCTCCGCCCCCCCACTCTCCACATATGGAAGAGCGGTCAACGCGCAGCGTGCACGCGCAGCAGGCGCGCCGATTGTGCGCCGAAGGCGCGCCAAAGGTAAGCCCGTCTGCGCCCGTCCGCACCTGGACCGCGCCCAGTGCCAGGACCCCTGGCCCCCGCAGACCCCAGCCCACCCGCCGGACGTACGACGCCGCCACCCTCAACGCACTCAACGCCGGCCGAACCCCTGGATGCTACCGAGCCACCCCGAGACGCACCCACGGACCCTTCATCTGCCAGGCCTGCAAGTTCTCCTGCACCCGGACCTGCACGGCACCAGCACCCACCAAGCCGAACTCCAGCAGCAGCCACCTGAAGTGCATCCTGCTCAACAACCGCTCCGTCCACAGACACGCCGTCGAGCTCTGGAACCTGCACGACACCACAACCCCAGACGTCGCCTTCCTCACGGAAACCTGGATGAACGCCTCCTCAGCGCCCGACATCGCCATCGCCATCCTGGACGGCTACAAAATCATCCGGAGAGACCGCGTCAACCAGACAGGAGGAGGCATCGCCATCATTCACAGGAACACCATCCGCATCACGACCAACACCGACGACACCATCGCACCCGCCGAACACCTGCACTTCCAGATCCACGTCAACCCCAAGACCACTCTCAGAGGCACCCTCATCTACAGACCCCCGGGACCACGCACACAATTCAGCGAGGACATCGCCGACTTCATCAGCCCGCTCGCCCTCCCCTCAGCCGACTACATCCTCCTCGGGGACCTCAACCTCCACCTGGAGAACAACGACGACCGCAACACCACCACCGTGCTGGAAAACCTCGCAAACCTGGGACTCAAGCAACTGGTGACCGCCCCCACCCACCTCGCCGGACACACACACGACGCCGTCTTCTCATCCAGCAAAGACATCGCCTTCAGCCACGCCACAGGACTCCACTGGACGGACCACAGCTGCGTCCACTTCACCTTCAGAAGAACGACGACCCACCACCACCAGCAACAGGTCGCCCGAAGAAGCTGGAACAAGATCACAGCCGACCAGCTCACCGCCTCCCTGAGTCAGCACCCTCCCGCCAGCTCAGCGAACCCCAGCCAGGCCGCCGACAACCTCACAAAGTGGATCAGCAACTGCGCGGACGAACTCGCCCCTCTGAGGACCCCGCCCAGCAGACCCGGCAGCAAGAAAGCCCCATGGTTCACCGACGAACTCAAGAGCTCCAAGAAGAACTGCCGAGCCCTCGAGAAAGTCTGGAGAAGGGAACCTACACCGGACAACATGACCACCCTCAAGCTTGCCACCCGGAAGCACCACCAACTGATCCGCGCCACCAAGAAAACTGCATTCAAGGACCGACTGGACAACAACGCACACAACTGCAAGGAACTCTTCAACATCGTGAAAGAGCTCTCCAACCCCAACGCCGGTAACAACGACATCACCCCATCGCAAGACCTCTGCAACTCCCTCGCCTCCTACTTCCACAACAAGATCGCGGACATACACAACAGCTTCAGTAGTCAACCATCGCACACAATGACCACAGCAACGCCACCCACCACCACCCTCCGCGCCTGGACTCTGATCAGCACCGATGACACCGTCCGCATGATGAACTCCATTCACTCCGGATCTCCGACCGACCCCTGCCCTCACCACGTCTTCAACAAGGCCGACGTTGTCATCGCACCCCACCTGCGGGACATCATCAACACCTCCTTCGACACCGCCACCTTCCCGGAGAGCTGGAAGCACGCCGAACTCAGCGCTCTACTTAAGAAACCAACAGCGGACCCCACCGAACTCAAGAACTACCGCCCTATCTCGCTCCTCCCGTTTCCAGCCAAAGTCATTGAGAAGACCGTCAACAAACAGCTGGCCGCCTTCCTCGAGACGAATGGATCCCTCGACCCCTCACAGTCTGGCTTCCGAGCCAACCACAGCACCGAGACCGCCCTGATCAATGCCACTGATGACATCCGAGCCCTGATGGACAATGGAGAAACAGCGGCCCTCATCCTCCTAGACCTCTCCGCGGCATTCGACACTGTCTGTCACCGCACCCTAGTGCAGCGCCTCAGCAACGTCGGAATTCAGGGGAAGGCACTGGAATGGATCGTCTCCTTCCTCGACGGAAGAACACAGAGAGTCCGCCTACCACCGTACAAGTCAGAGGCCACCAAAGTAATCTGCGGCGTCCCTCAAGGATCCTCGCTGAGCCCCACCCTCTTCAACGTCTACATGAGCCCCCTCGCGCCCTTCGCACGCCAATACAACCTGAACATCATCTCCTACGCCGATGACACCCAGCTGATCCTCTCACTGACCAACGACCCCGCCGCTTCCAGAGCCAACCTTCACAAAGGGATGAAAGATGTAGCCGAGTGGATGACGACCAGCCGCCTGAAACTGAACTCAGACAAGACGGAAGTCCTCATCCTGGGCTCCTCGCCCTCCGCCTGGGATGACTCCTGGTGGCCCCCCGCCTTGGGCACCGCACCCACACCGACAGACCACGCACGCAACCTGGGCTTCATCCTGGACTCCTCCCTCTCCATGACCAGACAAGTCAACGCCGTCTCCTCGTCATGCTTCAACATCCTGCGCATGCTACGAAAGATCTTCCGGTGGATCCCCACCGAGACCAGGAAGACGGTCACCCAGGCCCTCGTCACCAGCCGACTGAACTACGGCAACGCCCTCTACGCCGGAACCACCGCCAAGCTCCAGAAGAGACTCCAGCGGATCCAGAACGCCTCGGCCAGACTCATCCTCGACATCCCCCGACGCAGCCACATCTCCGGACATCTGAGAGACCTGCACTGGCTCCCCGTCAACAAGAGAATCACCTTCCGTCTCCTCACCCACGCACACAAAGCCCTACACGACCAAGGCCCGAGCTACCTCAACAACCGCATCAACTTCTACGCTCCCAAACGCCACCTCCGATCAGCCAGTCACGCCCTCGCCGCCGACCCCCGCATCCGAAGATCGACAACAGGAGGAAGGTCCTTCTCCCACCTGGCCGCCAAGACCTGGAACTCCCTCCCTCCCGACCTGCGCCTGACCCAGGACCACCTCTCCTTCAGGAAGAAGCTCAAGACCTGGCTGTTCGAGCAGTAGCAGCACCCCCCCGCCCCAAGCACCTTGAGACCCTCCGGGTAAGTAGTGCGCGATATAAATGCCCATGATTGATTGATTGATTGAATAATGTAATATGTGACATCATCAGCAGTGGATTGTGAGCGCGAAAGTTACAGTAAGTGCAACTAACTATAACAGAGGAATTTCAATGGTTTTGTATGAGTGAAATATCCAGCTAACTATAACCCCTGAAACCTATGTTTTTTCAGTGAATTTCTAAGGTTTGTTAAATGATAATTTCTAACTATAAAATACCTGAAACTTATGTTTTTTCAATGAATTTCAAAGGTTTTTTAAATGATAATTCCTAATTATAATGTTCATTAAGCATATCTGTATTTTTCTATCTTTTTTAATTATCATCCCATTCTCAACCTAGTAAAAACTGCAAATATTACTACTCTTCTATTGATTCCTTCCTCCAACAAAATCGCCACAAACCAAAACCACAACTAACGTTAATAATATATAAACTAGGCGTTCCCGTAGGAAAAAACAAAAAAAACACCACTTCCTCATATTTTCAAAAACAAGCCAAATCTGCAATGCTACCTAAAAAAACAAGTGATAGTTCCACTTGCCACTAACAAATTAATATCAACTTTTAACTAGTGTAAGGATGTCGACTATGTACTCCGTGAATTACATCCAACTCACACCCACATTTAAGGATGAATATGTGATAGAGGTACCAATTATGCACTTCTGACACCCAACAAAATCACAACACCCAGCGCCACCGCCACTACAACCACCCCTCCTGACCCCTCCCCATCTACTACCTCAAAGGCAGCGTAAAACAGGACAAGGACCTTCCCAAAATAATATATCCCCTCAACAGCACACTAGCTGAATGGTAAGAGACGTGGCAACCAACTATGTATAAGGGAGGGAACTCGCACATCAACAATAATTTACACAATTCCAAGACTACCGGTGATGTGCTATATACAACTCACTATACAAACCAAAAACTTTTTCGTGTGTAGAAACAGTATTGATACGTGTAGTGTACTGCACAGTGGACGCAACCATATCATCTCAAACACTGGAGAATATCTCAGTCATGTAGCTGCGTTGTCCCCCCCCTTGAAGCAGAAGTGGAGTGGGCTAGTCCAACGTATGAAACTCCAGCGTACGAGTATAAATAATTAGTCTACGCCTTGGGTATGGTTCACTTGTGCGAAGACAAAAGACAGCGAAGGTCCTCACCCTGCCACGTGGCTGCCGCCATGACCATGTGTCTCCTCGATATAGGCCCATTGCAAACTCAGCGCCACAGCACAGCAGACTTATGTCTCTATCGACTATTGCCTTCGATCTACACTGCGGACAGCAGGGTTAACTACTTGAATTCAGCTTTAGATCTACACTACGGACAGCATTAAATTTAGCCTTGCTTTTTTTAAGGCAGAGACAATTGTACTATATGACTTCAAATTCTGTTAAAGGATGTGACAAAAAGCATTCCTCGATGACTGTGTCAAATACTGCCTTCGATCTACACTGTGGACAGCAGGGTTTACAATTTGAATTCAGCATTGCATCTACACTACGGACAGCATTGAATTTAGCCTTGCTTTATTTATTTTGTGCAACCTGGATTAAGTCGGACACAGACACGCCAGCTCCACCACGAGAGATTGATTCTCCCACTACCGATCACTCTTGGATCGGAGCCCTGATCCCGCATGACGGGACTTCCCTTGCTTACCTTGACTCAAGCCTGGATCGGAGCCCTTATTCCACACGACGGGACATCCATTACTTTCCCTCATTTACCTAACCCTCAGGCTTTTCACATTGACACAGATCAATTCATTGAGCGAACACAGCCAGAAGTTTTCACCAGCACTGTTGACAACCCAGTCCTGATGAAGATCCCAACTTATGAGAATCGAAACGCCATCGACCACTCAGCGCAATCCTAGGCGCAACATACAATGTGGTTCATCTAAACTACAGCCAGCCCAAGGTAGAACCAAATACCTTAATTCAGCTGGAACCATATTGTTTCTTTGACTCACTTTATATATTCATGCACAAGTCACCTTGCGCCGTTTATGCTGATCACATTGTCACTTGCGTGGCCACTGTGTATATCACTTGCACTATTTGAGCACCAAGTACAATTAGGGTTGTATTATTTGTTTGATTACAGTGCTGATACAACTGTAACGTGTCCATTTCGTGTTTTGGATAAATATGATGCCATGAGCACATTTATAACTACGAAAGAGTCTCCTTATTTCCTTTCTGATAATGTTTATAACATATCCTTTGTAACTGTCTTAAAATAATACCAGTTGGGATACCATATGTTTATATTATATTGCTTTATTTAAGGCAGAGACATTTGTAATCTATGTCTTCAGATTTTGTTAAAATAAGTGACAAAAAGCATTACTCGATGTCTGTGTCGACTACTGCCTTCGATCTACACTGTAGACAGCAGGGTTTACAACTTGAATTCAGCTTTGCATCTACACTACAGACAGTAGGGAATTCAGCCTTGATTTATTTAATGCAGAGACAATTGTACTGTATATCTTCAGATTTTGTTAAAATAAGTGACAAAAAGCATTCTTCTATATCTGTGCTGACTACTGCCTTAGATATACACTGCGGACAGCAGGGTTCACAACTTGAATTCAGCTTTGGATGTACACTACGGGCAACATTGAATCAAACCTTGCGTTATTTAATGCAGAGACAATTGTACTATATGTCTTCAGATTTTGTTAAAGGATGTGACAAAAGCATTCATCGATGTCTGTCCTGACTACTACCTTCGATCTACACTGTGGATCGCAGGGTTCACAACGTGAATCCCGCTTTGGATCTACACTGAGGACAGCCTGAAATTCAGCCTTGCTTTCTTTAAGGCAGAGACAATTGTACTGTATGTCTTCAGATTTTGTTAAAATAAGTGACACAAAGCATTCGTCGATATCTGTGCTGACTACTGTCTTCGATGTACACTGCGGACAGCAGGGTTCACAACTTGAATTCAGCTTTGGATCTACACTACGGACAACATTGAATCCAGCCTTGCTTTATTTAATGCAGAGACAATTGTACTATATGTCTTCAGATTTTGTTAAAGGATATGACAAAAAGCATTCCTCGATATCAGTGCTGACTACTGCCTTCGATCTACACTGTGGACAGCAGGGTTCACAACTTGAATTCACCTTTGGATCTACACTACGGACAGCATGAAATTCAGCCTTGCTTTATTTAAGGCAGAGACCATTGTACTATATGTCTTCAGATTTTGTTAAATAATATGACAAAAAGCATTCCTCGATGTGTGTCCTGACTACTGCCTTCAATCTAGATTGTGAGGGCTCACGATTTAGGTGGAATTGCGATTGCACATGGCGTATTCCAGTAAGCAAGGGTACCAGTGCGACCCGCCTAAACCACAAATCATTTTAGGGTGCGCACACACTGAGTTCTTCAGGTACCACTAACTCACTGCACCACAAGTCATCTTCACGTGGCCTTATTAGGGCAGAATTCACAAGGCAAAAAACATTGCTACCAGTGTGGCCCCCCCGGACCACGCATCATCGCATGGTACGTACACGCTCAGTGCCAAAGGTACTACTAACTCAATTCACCATAAGTTATCACCACGTGGCCGTATTCAGGCAGAATCCAACAGCCAAAAGACATTGGTCCGAATGCGGTCCCCCTGGACCACGCATTATCGCAGGGTAAGTACAAGCTCAGCACCAAAGATACTACTAAGTCAGTGCACCATAATTCATCACAAAGAAGAGTGAACAGTTTTATGTCAGCAATGAGGCATACTATCACTTTTAAATCGAATTGATGCAGAATTCATTAGACAAAAGACATGAGTCCAATTAATGTGCCCCGACCACGCATCATCACAGTGTACGTACACGCTAAGCGCCAAAGATACTACATACTCAGTGCAACATAAATCTTTGCCACGTAGCCTTATTAAGGCAGAATTCAGTAGGCAAAAGTCATTGCTACCAATGCGGGTTTGCCGGAGCACGCATCATCACAGGCTCCACAGAACATTGATGCTTCAGGTGCCACTAACTCAGTGCACCACTTATCATCGCTGGTTGCAGACACACTAACTTACCAATACTGTGCAGCTCTACTCAATGCCACCTGGCCGTGGGCTCTTGCTAACCGCTGCCTCCTGCCTACACTGCGGTCATCAGAGCTCACATTTAAATAGACTCTTTATTCATTATTTGCAGAGTGCAGTACCAAACTAAGTAGAACATCCCTCAAACCTACACAATATCCCTTTAGTAGCCTTCCTTCAATAACTTCTTTTATATCAGTTCTAGGTTTAGTTAAACAGCAACATTCACCCTGCAAGTGCACAGGAACACTGAATGGCAGTCTGCACTGCGGACAGCAGAGGTCACAATTTAAACTAAAATGTCCCTGAAACATACTTATTTCGACAACGTATTCCATATATGTTTCGTCTTTTATTTCAATCATGATTACAGATGATGCAGTCCAGTAGGCAACAGACAATGCTTCCAGTGCAGCCCGTTCTGGTCCACGCATCATCCCAGCGTGAGCACAGGCTGAGCACCAGACGTACCACTAACTTAGTACACGATAAATAATCCCCACGTGGCATTGTTAAGACAAAATTCAATAGTCAAAAGACATTCTTACCAGTGTGGTCTGCCTGGAACATGCATCATCGCAGGCTCCACACAAACAGCCCCTACCTCAGTGCACCACAACTCATGAACCCTTTACAATAGACTCTTCTGTGTATTATTTCACATGTAGTGCTCCTACCTTTGTAAAGCAGAAGTCATAAACAGTCTATGATGGAATATCTGTGTATGATATGATGATTACAATTGTACTTGTTACAAACAGCAACTTAATAAAATGGAGTTGAGCGCATGTGCCCGTACCCACTTCAACTATCTATCTGTGTCTGTGTATTCATTATGATTGTAAAATGGTGCCCCTGGGCCCTACCACATTATATTGTGCTGTAAACAGCGTATGCAACCATCTTACCTCTGGCCGTAACAAGAACTTCGGTTATATAATTTTCTCTCGCTCATTCTACAAATACAAATGTACAAACTGGATCATTACAATACTGCAAGCAAAGAGTATAGTAAATCTATAAGTGTGTGCTATTGCTCGAGTTTTTTTGTTGTTGCATATTTATATAGCGCGAAGTCGATCCAAAACTATGTCAGCGATTTACATGAGCACCGTATTTACAGTACATTTTCAGGCACGTGTAGATTACGTGATTTGTCTACAATAACAGGATGTTGATGCAACTGAGGCTTGAACACTGATTTCTAGCACCAAGTTCAACAGTACACCAGAATGACCACATACGTATATATATTAGCTGCCCTTCATGTGCCAAAAACTGTAACCTAAAGCTTTCATAGCCCTGTATTAGTACAGCTACAGCACTCCACTGAATTTACAACAAACATTCATAATCTCAGAAATGTGTCATGTCCACCATCTTTTATGTGGGAACAATGGATGAATGTAGGGTCAGTGATTCCCCGAACCTTCCATGTTGGCCATGTGGTGGGACTTCACAGACATAATACACATTTGCATTTAAGACCTGGGTGACGGCAGCACTACAACACACACACCCGAATCAGTCGATTTCTGATATAGCTCACGACGGAGCCATGCCCATAGTTCTGGAGTCATTGTTCACAGCCTTGAGCAGCACTGGCCTACATCAGGCCAGCGCACTCCTCTTACGCTTACAGGTAAGCACAACCACGCTACATTATTTGCTAGTTCCAGGTCTAGTTGTCAGAACGGGACACACACACACACTCCCTCATGGCTGGTATACACCCACACCACACCCATCCAGCACAAGCGTCACAACACATGTGACCCTACCAATAAAAAAGACCGGATGCACGTGCTCTCCACCATTTTAGAGTTGCTCTCACCGCAAGCGCTGTGATGGCCGTCCTGGTGGTTCGGACACCTCATGTAGGCCCGAAGTACCCAACAGGGGGGCCCACCACCACGTGCGTGGCCTCTTTGGTCACTGAGTTAGTCGTAAGGGAAGGACTGAGCGGGTGAGGAACCTGCGATGATGATGGCTGCATGAGTATGTCCTTTGCCATAGCGATATCAAGACTCAGCACCAAATGTGAGACATCTTGGTGGCAGAGCGGGACTGCATGATGTAGAAAGTGCTCTGTCCGCAAAAAGGTGAGCAGTGAGACCTGGGTGCGCACCGGAGGGAGTAGATGCGATACAGCAGAACGGATACAAAAAGTTGACGCAGCAATTTAAGCGTACGCAGTCCTACATACCCTATCTTATTGCATTTGTATTTTTTTTCCAATAGCTGGAACATTTTTATAGTTGGGCAAATGTCCGTCGCTCCCACATGCGTAGCGAAGAAGATGAGTATTTAGTTTTTATACTATGTACACCTAACTTTACCATCTTATTTTGTCAACCTTTCCTTTCTCAATTAATTTTGGACTTGCGCAACCGTTGCTGTGCGCAGTACAGCTCATGCCTTCGTTGGAGTGCACAGCACTGCTCACACAGCGCGAGATATTTCTATGTGAAAAAACAGAGATATGAACGTAACCTTCGATTTGCACACGCTTGTGCATGTCTGTTTCCTTCCATGCTAAACCATTGGCCTTTGCGTGCGACTTATTCTAAAAGACTGCATGCAATTGGCCAGTGGCGAACGCATTGCTCCGTCCATGGCCTATTGGTAGCTATTACGCGTGTGCTGAGCGCAATAGACTCCAATAGCACATGAGCTTTCAATTATTGTGCCCAGACACGGGCGTGATGATTAAAACCACGTGTATGACTGTGCACCACTTGTTTTCTATAACCGGATGGAAAACATTATTACTCTACTTTTTGTTTATAAATCGAAGCTCATTAAACAAGTTGGAACCGTACAACTGGTTGTATTTTTAATGGAGGAGGGATGGTGTGTGAAAGGGCAATGTTATTCTACTCCACATTAAGATAGTGGCAATTACCAATCATAACATCTTTCTTTTACTATCTTTCAGATGTGGAGCTTCAAGGTGCACTATGCCCGGCACGTCGTGGAAGACACACCAGTGACAGAAAGGTGAGCTGCAAATATTCTTTTCAGAGTCACTCTCTCTCTTCCTCTCTTTTTGATAAACAAATGACGCACAATCTTATCTTCCTTTTTATCTAACAGGTTGTGTTCACAAATTGGCTCCCCCCCCAACAACTCCAAAGCTCAACGTGTGAGGAATCTCCGATGATGCATGACCATCGTAACAACGTCTAAGAAGAATGCTTGGACACGTGGTGGACCCTCTTTGAAACCTGGTGGCACAAGGTGAGCAGAGAGGCTTGTTTTCGAAGCAATGAGAAGTCACCTGTGGGCGGGGAGAGTTGATACCGTGAAGCAACTTGAGTGCATAGGAATGTACAATCACCTCCTGACAGTGGGAGTGGATAGGTTGCAACAGTCTGGGAGTGCAGGAATGGGCGATCACCTCCGGACACTGAGAGTAGATGGGGTGCAGCATTCTAGGTTCACAGTAATAAAAACTCACCGCTATGCAGTGGGAGCAGACGCACAACACCTATTGGACTCAAAGGGCTTCAGCCCCCCCATTGTGTGTGGCAAACTGGGATGAGACAGCTTCCCGAGCATACACACAGCTGTACCCGAGTACTTCACAGGTCTTTAAAAACCTTTTGCTTGTTAATGAGGCTTTGATGCCCACCCCTGCTTAGAGCCCCTGCAGCTCCACTCTACATTTTGATTGAAGAATCAGCCCCCCCGAATTTTTTTATTAGCCCCCACAAAATTTGACTCTAGTTGCACCTCTGAGTGGGAGTGTATGGAGTATAGCACCCTGGGAAAAAAAGAGCGCGCAGACACCTCCTTGCAGTGGGAATGGATGTAATACAGTAGCCTGGGTGTGCAAAGGTATAACGCAGAAATATACGTGTGGAGTTGTATGTACTCTGCAATTACTAATTGTATACTATCTTTCAGATCACTAAACTTGAAGGTGCACAATAACCCGGCACACGGTTGGACACACACCAATGGCAAAAAGTTAAACTGCAAAGATTGTCTCCAGTATCAACAGTACTTCTCCTGCTCCATCTATTACTTTCTCTCTCTCATACTTTCAATGTCTTTCTTTTTCTCTCTTCCTCTCTCTCACACTGTTTCTCTTTCTCTTTTCAAGTTATGAACCCTGCTGTCCACATTGCAGATAAATAAATCACGGCTGAATTTAACCCCTGAAGAAAAACCAAAGTGGTGATGGATGGAGCGTTGACAATACAAACACTCACCCCCAGTCAACTGATCTGGGTTTAATCCATCACTGTTCTTTAGCTCACTCCGCCACCCCAGTTCAGACATGGCCAATAGAGTGTATGCTAGAAGCTTAATGTTCGCAGGCAATGCAGTGGCGGGAGCCTGTGTGCATGTACACTCAGTAAGGAAGTAACTAAAGTGTCCTAAAAGCTCACGTCACGTGTCTGTAGAGCAACGCTTGTTGCTAGCTGAGGTCTATAGTATAGTCCAGTAGGTCCTTAAAATTATATCAATGTGATTGAATGAGGTGAGAGATTACATCATTATGGAAGGCAAGATTGCTTATTCTCACATACACACTCAGGGTAGTGCACCTCACCCCCGCAGAATCACCCTCAACAGGAGTCTGTAGGGCAGCGCTGCTCATAGGCTTAGGCCTATCTTATGGTATAGATGGTATTTAAAATGAGACGGAGATGTGACTGAATGAGGTCAAAGGTCGCAAGTTAACATAACACTTTGCAATATTGCTTATTCGCACGTGTGCAGTGTCCCTAATGCATCCCACCCCTCTCTTAGGTTCGCGTTGAAGAGGTGTCTGTAGGGTAGTGCCCGCTGGCTCAGATCTACAGTATGGTCCAGCAGGTGTTTAAAATGAGATGAGACAGAATGAGGTGAGAGATCACGTCATTATGCAGGACGATATTGTTTGTTCGCAGCGTGTTTAATTGGAGGTCTTGTGCACCTGGGCCGCTCTGCTTACTTGAATTCTGCTTTGTGTCTATACTGCAGACAGTATTAACCCCTTGGGCACTGCCACGATTCAGCACCTGTGCGGCCGTTTTAATGAGTGGGCTGGTTCATGACGGCCCCCAGCCGTCATCAGCACACGCTCACCGTGGTGCATGAAGGCTGGGGGCCGTCATCAGCATGGAAGGGGTTAAATTCAAAGCGATACAAAAGGGGATGATGGACGGAGCGTTTGAACAAATCAAACACTCACCCCCAGTCAACTGATCTGGGTTTAATCCATCACCGTTCTTTAGCTCACTCCGCCACCCCAGTTCAGACATGGCCATATACAAATCAGTCTGACCCTGTGCCTCATGGGAACAGTCCAGCCCGAACTGCCAAGCCATGTCTTCCCTGGACCGGAATCAAGCTTCCCAGGACCGGTTTCTGGCATCACAGCCGTCTTCAGCCGGGCTTGCTTGACTCCAGTGGCAAAGTGAGCAAGGGACTCACGTCTGAGCATACCCTGCCAACTTAGGGCGAACAAAGAAAAACCAAAGTGGTGATGGACGGAGCGTTGACAATACAAACACTCACCCCCAGTCAACTGATCTGGGTTTAATCCATCACCGTTCTTTAGCTCACTCCGCCACCCCAGGTTAGACATGGCCATATGCAAATCAGTCTGACCCTGTGCCTCATGGGAACAGTCCAGCCCGAACTGCCAAACCATGTCTTTCCTGGACCGGAATCAAGCTTCCCAGGACCGGTTTCTGGCATCACAGCCGTCTTCAGCCGGGCTTGCTTGACTCCAGTGGCAAAGTGAGCAAGGGACGCTTGTTTCCGGTCCAGGGAAGACATGGCTTGGCAGTTCGGGCTGGACTGTTCCCATTAGGCACAGGGTCAGACTGATTTGCATATAGCCATGTCTGAACTGGGGTGGCTGAGTGAACTAAAGAATGGTGATGGATTAAACCCAGATCAGTTGACTGGGGGTGAGTGTTTGATTTGTTCAAACGCTCCGTCCATCATCCCCTTTTGTATCGCTTTGTTCGCCCTAAGTGTGGCAGGGTATACTCAGACGTGAGTCCCTTGTTCACTTGGCCACTGGATTCAAGATAGCCTGGCTGATGAGGATTATGAATCCGAAACCGGTCCCCGTATGCTTGTTTCCGGTCCAGGGAAGACATGGCTTGGCAGTTCGGGCTGGACTGTTCCCATAAGGCACAGGGTCAGACTGATTTGCATATAGCCATGTCTGAACTGGGGTGGCTGAGTGAACTAAAGAATGGTGATGGATTAAACCCAGATCAGTTGACTGGGGGTGAGTGTTTGATTTGTTCAAACGCTCCGTCCATCATCCCCTTTTGTATCGCTTTGAATTTAACCCCTTCCATGCTGATGACGGCCCCCAGCCTTCATGCATCACGGTGAGCGTGTGCTGATGACGGCTGGGGGCCGTCATGAACCAGCCCACTCATTAAAACGGCCGCACAGGCGCAGAATCGTGGCAGCGCCCAAGGGGTTAATACTGTCTGCAGTATAGACACAAAGCAGAATTCAAGTAAGCAGAGTGACCTAGGTGCACAAGACCTCCAATTAAACACGCTGCGAACAAACAATATCGTCCTGCATAATGACGTGATCTCTCACCTCATTCTGTCTCATCTCATCATTTTAAACACCTGCTGGACCATACTGTAGATCTGAGCCAGCGGGCACTACCCTACAGACACCTCTTCAAAGCGAACCTAAGAGAGGGGTGGGATGCATTAGGGACACTGCACACGTGCGAATAAGCAATATTGCAAAGTGTTATGTTAACTTGCGACCTTTGACCTCATTCAGTCACATCTCCGTCTCATTTTAAATACCATCTATACCATAAGATAGGCCTAAGCCTATGAGCAGCGCTGCCCTACAGATTCCTGTTGAGGGTGATTCTGCGGGGGTGAGGTGCACTACCCTGAGTGTGTATGTGAGAATAAGCAATCTTGCCTTCCATAATGATGTAATCTCTCACCCCATTCAATCACATTGATATAATTTTAAGGACCTACTGGACTATACTATAGACCTCAGCCAGCAACAAGCCTTGCTCTACAGACACGTGACGTGAGCTTTTAGGACACTTTAGTTACTTCCTTACTGAGTGTACATGCACACAGGCTCCCGCCACTGCATTGCCTGCGAACATTAAGCTTCTAGCATACACTCTATTGCTATATATATTATCATTAGCATGTTATAATATAATTTAACCTTGTGTTTTCTCGTGCATTCCAACTCCTCTTTGAACCACGATTATCACTAACGATTAATCGTACTTCAAAAACGAAGGATGCACTCAACTCCTATTTTCTACTATGCATAAAATAAACATTCTTTTACCTGCAAAAGTTTCCACCATTAAATTACTTCTCTCTTTACAGAGATTAATTGATTGGCTGAGAGGGGCTGAGCGGGAACTCTCTCCTGAAATGATGCCCTGAGCATTCTAACAACTTCCATGGCAGTATCAAGACACCGTTTCATTGTGGAGACCTGCTCTTCCATACAAATGTATCCCGGACTTGCAGATTGCATTAACACGTCGTGGGACACACAAGAGGTGGCAGGTGAGCTGTAAAGCCTCAGTGTGCAAGACCTTCAATTGAGCACATTGCAGGGTAGGGACTGGGGTGCAGCACTCTGGGTACACAGGGGTATACAAGCAATTTTCCAATAAGTAATAATGTAGGAGTATATTATCAAACAACAGCGATCTCTGGCTTCATGTATTTAATTTTAAGGACTTCTTAAACCACACTCTATCTCGCAGATCCCTGCGTCCTAGACAAACGAATGACGAACAGTAAACACTAAAGACTGAGTGCAATGAGCCGATGTGTAAAGAATAAATCCTGGAAATTTGAGTTATCAGTTTAATGAGCAGCACAGCATAAACCTTGACAGTATGACAGCCAGGTTACAACTGCCTTCCAAAGACAGAATGTTACATTAACAAAGCTCTGTTTAGAATGTGGATCTATCTCAGAAACATAACAGGTTGCATGCCTTACAGACATACCAAGATAAACATGCATATAATTCAACAATACTAGATATGAGATGTAACACATCTCCCTCATTTGAAAGAAATTTAAAGGAGAAAGAAACAGACAAAATAAACTATACAAAACAAAATATAACTATACAATATCTTGCAATGAATTTGGCCTTCTTCTGACCCGAACATTCTTTTTGATTCTTGATGCCACAGAATCACATTTTGATTTATTACTGAACTTGTTATCATATGTATGAAATCGTTTACCATTTTCTACAGGACACTTAGCCACCTTTCTTGAATTCCACACTTTACCATCTTGGGTAACAACTGTGTTACTAAACGCTTTTTTAATTTGAATGGGTCTACCATACTTACTCATACCCTTACTGACCATGAAAGGTTTTAAGATCCTGACCCAATCACCTACTTCCAAATTATGTTCCCTTGTTTTCCACTTGCTATTGTACCATGAAGTGGCTTTGTCCTGCTTACAACCAATTTTATCAGCAATTACCTGAATGTCAACTTTGTTCTCTTCCAGGTTTTTACACTTTTCCTTAAACCACCAAGGACAAATTTCTGAAACTGGATCTCTTCCCTTAAGTAATTTAAAGGGACTGATCTCCGTGGTAGTGTGTGGAGTGATGCGATAAGTCCATAATTTGTCCCTAAGAACACTTAACCAATTACCTTTTTCTTTAACTGCATCAGATATAAAACTTTTTAACACACGGTTAAATCGCTCAACTTGGCCGTTCTCATGAGGCTCATAAAGTGATGTGCGAATATGTTTAATCCTACAGCTCTTCAAGAAATTCTCCATCTCTGCAGAAACTAATTGCACTCCATTATCAGATATTAAAGTGGCAGGACATCCCTCTCGTGCAAACACTTCTCTGAAAAAACTAATAGCTGCATTTGTCGTAGCCTTGGCAACAAATTTGACTTCTGGCCATTTCGAGTGATAGTCAAGGATGACAAGTGCAAAGCGTGATGTTTCAGGTAAAATAGAAAAAGGGCCAGAGATATCAAAAGCAATCTTATTCCATGGAACTTGAGGCCATTTAACAGGTTTTAGAGGAGAAATATGAACTCTTAACATTTTATCACTATCACAACATTCATTGCACTCCCTAACAGTGTGGTCAATAAGTCTGTCCATGCCTGGCCACCAAAAATATAATCTTATCAACCGCTTCATCGCAGAAATTCCAGGATGTGTTTTGTGTGCCAATTTTAAAATCAATTCTTGTACACCATAAGGTGGAATACATTTCCCAGATTTAAACAACAAATCACCTTCACAAAGTAATTCATCTGCCACATTATAAAATGGTAATAAATCTGATCTAACCCTATTTTTGTTTGGCCAACCTTCCAACACACATTTTTTAAGAAGAACATATTTGTCATCTGCACTTTGAGACTCTCTCCATTTCTGTTCAGTGATATCCTGATATTGAGAAGGAATTAAGTCAGCAATTCTCAAAACAAAATCAAGATCTTTAGCTACATTTACTTTATCAACACAATCTTCACATGGAAGACGTGAGAGGAAATCTGCAGTTGCATTTTTTTCCCCTGGTATATATTCCACAGAGAAATTATAATCTTGAAGTTTTGATGCCAGACGTGCAATTCCTGCTGTAGAGTTCCAACAAAATGACAAAATGTGTGTTAGGGGTTTATGATCTGTCCTAAGGATAAATGTGCTGCCCCAAACATAAATCCTATAATGTTCTACTGCCCACACACATGCGAGCAACTCTCTCTCAATGACCGCATACCTGCGTTCTGTTTCATTGAGTGTTCTTGAAGAAAAGGCAACATTCCATTCAGTATTACCATCTTGTTGGGACAAAACACAACCAAGACCATATAAGCTAGCATCTGTAGTGATAATGCACTTATAGCCTATTCTAAATGGTTTCAAAGTGGGGGAGTTTACAATTTCATTTTTGATTTCTACAAAAGTCTTATTTTGTTCATCCTTCCAATCAAAATAGCCTTTTGCCTTAGCAATTTCCTTAGCGGTTCCATTTTGGTTGCGAAATTCTCCACAAACTTACTGTAGTACTCGCACATACCTGGAAAGGAAAGTAATTGTTCCTTATCGGCTGGAGCTGGAGCTTTAAGAATAGCTTCTACATTAGATTTTTTTGGAACTAAACCTTCCCCAGCCAAGGTATGTCCTAAGTATTCCACTGATTTGCAAAATAATTTGCACTTATGTGCTTTTAGAGTGAGTCCACTACTCTCAAGTCTTTTACATACCTGATCTAGACGTGACACATGTTCCAATTCATTTTTAGAAAAAACTAAAATGTCATCCTGGAAGCATTTGACAAAAGAATCTAGATCTCTAAAAATGTGGAACATCACTCTCTGAAAAACAGAGGCGGCTGAAGCCAACCCAAATGGCATCCTTGTGTACCGAAAAAGCCCCATAGGTATAATAAATGCAGTATATTTCTTTGACTCTACAGTCAGTTCAATTTGATGGTACGCTGACCTAGGATCTAGGGTGGAGAAGATCTGCGCACCATCAAACAAAGAAACAAGTTCATTAATATTTGGAAGGAGATGGCAAGCAATGATGATGTTTGAATTTAGAGCTCTCAAATCAATGCACACTCTTAATTTTTGATCAGGCTTCCGTACCAAAACTATGGGTGAAACCCATTCGGAGGATTCAACGGGTTCAATAATATTGTCTTTGAGTAAATCCTTTAACATTTCTTTTACCTCATCTCTAATATTAAGGGGAACTCCTCTCAATTTTTGTTTTACAGGAAGGGCACCTTCCTTAAGAACAATTGTGTGTGCAAAATCTTTCAATTTCCCCAACTTGTCTCAAAAAATGTTGTTATACTTGTCACTCCAATAAGATATGTCTTCTTTACCTTCTAAGCTTTGATACATGGAACTTACCATATCTTGCTCACTACACAGGGAAACAGGATCTTTGGCACGAGGGTTTAGGGTGATACCTAGTTCCCATTGGTCATGCCACCCAAGAACATTAACTCCTTTAACAGCAATGTATCATTTTATGTGTGCTGACCTACCTTTAGAAACTAGAGGTACTCTTAAATAACCTTCAATATCAATGCTAGACCCATTAAAACCCTCAGCAATAATATCTGATTGTTGCAGATTAGAAATGTCACATACATTTTCCAATTTTTCATTAAAATATTCTCTAGTACTTATAGTCCATGGGGATCCTGAGTCCACCATGAGTTCAATTTCAACAGTGAGAATATGGAAAATGCATTTAGGTGACCTCATACTATTTACAATTACGCAACCTTTTTGAACAAGGGAAACAACAAATCCTTTGACAGATTTGTAATCCACAATATCAGTTTTGTTAATAGAAGACACCTTTGCAGAGTCTAAACTGTTGGTGAATGCACGTGATTGATCAAAACAAGATTGAGTATTGTAATGTCTTTCTCTGCAAACACTACTAAAATGTCCTATTCTTCCACAAATATTACATTCTTTATTGATGGCTGGACATCCTTGAAAAGAACAATGTGTGATTTGCTACCACACCTGAAACAAGAAAACAAGTTATTGGATTGATTAGTTCTCCTGCTGTTGAAATTGTTGAAAGGTATCTTATTTTTCCCTTGTGTAGAAATTGAATTTTTGATATCCATTTTGGGTTTAAGAATACAAACTTCCTCTTCAGGAGTGGAATCATCAGTACTGGAGTTCTTTTTAACGACAATGGGGTATATTATCAAGGGGTTTATCTCTGCTTTTTTGGCTTTAAAAGCCAAGAAAGCGGAGATAAAATTATCTCCCTATTACCAAGCTGTCGCTAACACCAGTTAGTGACAGCTAATAGGAGATAGCGACCATCTTGGGCCCCGCTTTGCATGTCAGTGATATTTATCACTAATGACATGCAAAGTGGGCGTGCCAAGATGTTAGCGACTGGAAACAGTCGCTAACATCGCTATCTCCTATTACCAACTTTTGGAGATATTCGCGCTAAGCGCGAATATCTCCAAAAGCTAACACCTGCCCTGAGCAGTTCTTCACCATGTTATCCAATGGGAGGTGGATAACATGGCTAAGAGCATTTGCTCGATAATGCATGAATATCGCTGACTTTTCAGCGATATTCATGCATTGCGGCCGTTTTTTATCGCATTTGCGATAAACCTTGCTAATAGCAAGGTTTATCTGCGATAAAAATCGCCGATGTGCGGCGATAATTTTTGTCTCTAAACAAGTTAGAGACAAAAATTATCGCTAGTTGTTGGTAATATGCCCCAATGTTCATCCATTTTTCTGACATTTCTGTAGATTTGGCTATAGAAATAGCTTCTTCCAATTTGGGATCACCCATGCACCAAAGTTTTTCCTGAACCTTTTTATTTTTAACATGGACAATGATCTGATCGCGGATCATCTCATCAGACATCGCCCCAAATTTGCAATGCACACATAAAGATCTTAAGGAAGTAAGGAAGTCATCAAACGATTAATCTTGTTTTTGTGCTCTGGTGTAAAATTTGAACCTGTTGAGGGCAATATTGGCCGTTGGTTTAAACCTTTTCTCCAATCTATTTAAAGCTCCTATGTAAACATTAGTAGAGTCACCACTTCCAGAAGGTAACGAACTTTGAGGCAAGGTTCTGAAAATTTCTTGACCTTCAGAGCCAATACAATGTAGTAAAATGCTTTTTTTTCTTTCAGTGTCCCATACGCTCTCCATCAATAGCCCTCATATAATTAAAGAATTCCTCTTTCCATCGAGCCCATGGCATAAACTAGTTATAACTGTGAAATTGTATTTGTATAAAACATATATAATGATGGAGAAATATTCAACTGTAAAATTGAGCAAGTTAAATAATAAAAGAAACGGTAGAAAATAGAAAAGTTAAAAAAATTAAGTAAAGAAAGTGGTTAATCACCATACCAGTTAATGCTCACAGTTGCTTTGATAATGTTGTCAGTTGCTTTGAAATAAATGAAGCGGAAGCCTAACACTTTGAAATAATAGACGCGCAAAGGCTTACAAGTTCAAACCTTTCATCCCACTCTGGAAGAAAAGCAAAACGAAGACCTTGAACTCGATCTCCGTGTAGTTCCGTGTGGTCGCTAGGTAATGGCAATACGTCAGCATGGCTCGGCGCAATGACAGAAGCGCCGTCAGCCGTAGGACGCTCTGCGTGTGATGAAAGCTTCTTGTGAAGGAAAACGAAGATCGAACACAGAGGAAGCACGATGAGCAGATAATCACTTGAAAAATGCGGTGAGGCCATCATGTAGTTGAAAATAATTAAACGCTGCCAGAGAGATCGGATAGCACAAGTGCCTCGCATGTAGAAATAAATGATCCTCAGATGGTTCTCAAACAAGACAGACAGCAAACAAAGAACAAAGTAAAATCCCCCCCCCAAAAAAATCGTAGTGGATTCGAAGTTACTCTGCTCCTGTGCTGAGAATGGCTGGAGTTGAATTGGTCCTCATCGCCAATTTGTAAAGAATAATTCCTGGAAATTTGAGTGTCAGGGGGTCCCCTGCTCGGCCCCGGCTGAGCTAACAGATTCTCCGTCTCATCTACAGGTGGACTGCTACGGGCCCTTTAAGAACAGCCTTTGCTTTCAGGCGGATGGCCTCGCCCCCCGGACCACCTGATTTTGTCGGCCTATCCGGTTCAACCTCTCGTGTTATGAGGGAATACCCGGAAGACGCCCACGCTCGTGTGGCCCGGGAGGACTCTTCATGGGAGGAGGACGTGAAACGCCAGGAGAACGACGCCAGCAGAAAAGAGGAAGGCGAGAGCAACACGACGGGACCGGGAGTCGAGAACAATGCGGCGGAGCCCTGCACGAGAGCCGACACCGGGTGCGGAGAAGGCGCCAGGAGAAGACCGGAGGAGAACCAGACGGCGGAAGCGGCAGTAGCGGAAAAGCCAGGAGGCCAACGTTATCGTGACTTGCCCAGCCACGCGAAGGAGGACGCGTGGCTTCTCCAGGTGCGGGCTTGTTTGAGTTCCCTGTTATGATTCAAGAGGGGAGGTATAGGGCAGGCCTCAGGAGGGACCGCCTGGGCACCGTGATTTCCCTGCACTATACACGGGTCTCTGTTACTCATTACCGTGTTATTGATGGTGGTGGTTATGGCTATTCCCTCACACTCCCCTTTCCTTGCAACTCTCTAAAAACACGACCAGCCCACTAAAGCCTCGTTGTTTTCTTTCCTTTTATGCGCTGGAAACCGGGAACACTACCCACGGGACGGAACCTGAAGAACACGGAGAAAAAAATCCTTCATGTTTTGCAAAGTACTGTGTTTTGAACTCTCAATAAAAGAGTTAAACGGTCACCCTCCAGTATTGGCTCCTTCCTTCTTGTGACCCAAAGGTGACATTGAGTTATCAGTTTAATGAGAAGCACAGCATAAGTCTTGACTGTATGACAGCCAGGTTACAACTGCCTTCAAAAGACAGAATTCTACATTAACAAAGCTCTGTTTAGAATGTGGAGCTATCACAGAAACATAACAGGTTGCATGCCTTAAAGACATACCAAGATAAACATGTATTTAATTTAACAATACTAGATATGAGATGTAACACGATGCTCTATCTCCTCCTGCCTCTCTACTTTTAACTCTCCCTCCCCTTCTCAGATCCACCCACTACCCTCCCTTCCTTTTTCACTATGATCCTTTAATTAGAACTAGCTTTTTTTGCCTCTTCGACACAGCACACATACTTATGTTTAATTTTTGTTTTGCAGATGACCTACGCTGCTACCACTGGAGTACATCTCACGTTTTGTTTATTGTACTGTTCTATTAAAGTTACATTTTTATTTATTTATGTTTTAATAAAGGATAATAAAAATATATATATATAACTGAGTGTATATGTCTTCTTTTTCTGACAATATTTAACTATTATTTAGTGTGATAATCATGTGCTTAGAGAAGATTTTAAAATCAAAACGATTTAACATTACAGTGCACCTACAAAAAATAATGTAAGTAACTCTTAGGCATATAAATCCTGAGTAATTATACAACTACAAGAGTTCTATGAGTGTATCACTTTATAACACCATAAGTACTGTCCGTGTGATTACAAAACAAATTAGGCACTGCCTAGCACCACCGAGGCATCAGAGACTGCCAAGGCACACCATGCATATTAAAATAAAGATCCTAAGTATGACAATTCCTGGACTTAAATTGCCTCAAACTCTTCGAACAATTAGTAAATAATTCTCAGGAAAGTGGCCGTCTCCTAGACTACAAAATTACTCTGTACCCTTCTGCGCCCAATTCACATGTGACATTAACACAGTACTTGGGATAATATATACAAGAAAGCCGTTAAAATGATACCCCTTAATTTGTAAAAAAAATAACTGATGGGGCTCAAAGTTTTACTAAGAAAAGAATGATATTTATAACTACAAGTGTAATACTGAGGCTAACTCTTTACCAGCACTTTACCAGAGGCTGTAGCTGTGATTAACGGTTCCTATGGAAAATGTTTAAAAAGTCAAGCACACTTGTTGTTTGGATTAGCAACATTGTGTACTGAACTTGTGACCTGTGTGCTCAAATAGGTGTTCCATGAACTGTTACTATGGTAACAGGCAGTAAGCAGTTTGGGGGTAGGGTTCGAAGGTGCTGGCTGTACAGAAACCGTCATATTTACCCAAAGTCCTCTACATGATAGAGGGGAAAGAAAACAGAGATGACAGAACACTGTGTAGATTAGTAGCAAAAGAATTACACAACTCTTCAAATTAACCTCAAGAGAGGGCGCAAGCAATAGCCACTGGCGTTACAAAACCCCATGTACAATTTGCTCACTCTGTACTCAACAATGGGCAATTCTTTATCGCTCGCAATCAGACACTGCTGCTTCACTTTTCACAGGGTGCAGTTCACTAAATACTTTGTGTCTTTGTGTCTATTTAAATGGGAGATGGGATTGTCGACATTCCAAAACGTAAGGGCATATTTACAAGGACGGCTTTAAAATTATCGCCGCTTTAGCGGCAACAAACTGCCGCTAAAACGGCGATAGTGGGCTTGATCATTTTCACCACCTTTTTGCCTTTTTTAAAAAATGCAGCGAAATAGCCCTTGTTAATATGCCCTCATGTTTGCTATGACAGACCTGGAACCTTGACTCCCGCCCTGCCATAACAAACAACAGTGTCCTGAGGGTAGGCACCCCGAGACACAGCAGAAGCCGATCCTGGGGAGTGGTGTTCCCCAGGGCCCTCGACTGCTCCAGAATGGGGGCCACTCAACCCACCTCCCACAATTTAAAAAGCCCCGGACGGTGGTGATCCCCAGAGCTTAGAGGGACCTTTGAGCCCCCACCCATTTTTTTGAAAGCCCCAAAAAGTAGCAGTCCCCGGGACTGGAGACGGCCTTTAAGCCCCCCCTACCCAAGTATTTTACTAGGGGAGTGCCTTAGAGCCCCCACACCTGTTTATTTTGTAGCACCGAGGGACGGCGGTCCCCGGGCTACAGAGCCACTCTGGACCCCCATCAAATGTAGTTTTTTAGACCCCGGGATTTGGCCACCCAGGTAGCTAATTTTCAAACAAGCAGAGGAGCCCAGACTTCATTTTAATTTGTTTTTTACAGCGGATCCATGCACCCTGCACACATTTCTCTGTTTTTTCAACTACAAAAAATAAATATTTTGGGCCCTAGGGGTCCTTGTGGGACCCTCTAAGCAGATCTAGAGGGTCAAGATATTTCTAACCTGCGCCTTTATAGATTTTGACCACTTATTCCACTGATTTCCAGACCCTTGCTTCTACTAAGGCACAAAATGGCTGCCAAGGCAAGATTCGTCAACCGGTGCCAAAGTTATTCCAAATAGAATGTTGCGGATTTCCTATAGAAAATAGGTCCTAACTATAACTACCTACTGGCAACTACCAGTAGGTAATATATATATATATATATATTTATATATATATATATATATATATAAATATATACACACACACACACATGCACACACACACATAGATATACATAAATGTGTTTGTGTGTATCTATATACATATATATATATATATATATATATATATATATATATATATATATATATATATATATATTCACTCAAAAAACTATAAGTTTTAGTGATGTTATAGTTAGCTGGACATTTTACTCATACAAAACCATTGAAATTGCTCCTATATAGTTAGTTGTACTAACTACATTTCGCGCACCCGCAATCCACTGCTGATGATGTCACATATATGATCATTCATGACATGGTCAGTGACATCACTGATGACATCTCAAATGACATCACTGATGACATCACTGATGACATCATCCAGTGAATGTGGTTTGCTTCGTTATTTAAATATGCATTATATATATAGCAATTTGCATTGAAGAATGGGTGGATATATATAAATAAATATTTGGATGGAGGATTTAGTAGCAGTGTAATTGACTGTTTACTTGACCAATTTATAATGTCTCACTAAATATAGTGGATAGTGACTAAACTGTGTGAATATCTGTATCACTTTGTCAGTTGTTGTCTAAACTGATTCTACAGGTGGTTACTAGCTATGTGAAAGTCTATATTAGTTATTGATTAGTTAACTGAGTATTTGTATGGGAGTGTGAAAGTGTGTGTGGTTCGGTGGGGGGTGTGTGACTGTCCAAAGATGTGTGAATTGTTGATTCAGTAGATATATGAAGTTAAAACTACATGTTCTAACAGTTTGGGTGAGGGAATCTCGTTATGGGTGTGGTGATGAGCAAATATATTTCTCAAAGGTACAGGACCAACAAAGTAGAAAAATAAAAGGCAGTGTATGTGTCAGTTGTTGTATATAAATAAGTATACATAAGATACAATGATTGTGTGAGTGACTGTATGGATAACTGTATACTTGTAATAATGATTTTATAATTCCCTAAGTATGACTTACTATCTAAATGAATAGAAGAAGTGGTGTTTGTATAAGTGTTTTGCTAAGTAAATATGTAAGTATGATCCATTGTTTGCATAAGTGAGTAGGATGACTTCATATGTGAATAGGATGCGTGCTGTTGTTTAATGTCGATATAGATGTATAAGTATTTTTGATAGTGTTCTATTGTTCATTGACAGCATGTATGAGTGAATCCATAGGTAAGTGATTAGATGTGTGTACACATCTATGAATCACTGAGTGGATTTTTAGATACTTGTATTGCTGTGACAATGGATTTAAATATGATACTCTGTATTTTACAAAGAGTGATGAAAAATTGTAATAGTGTATGAAAAGGTGTATGTGATTGTCACGTGGATGATGTCATCAGTGATGTCATCAGTGATGTCATTTGAGATGTCATCAGTGATGTCACTGACCATGTCATGAATGATCTAATATGTGACATCATCAGCAGTGGATTGCGGGTGCGCGAAATATAGTTAGTACAACTAACTATATAGGAGCAATTTCAATGGTTTTGTATGAGTAAAATGTCCAGCTAACTGTAACACCACTAAAACTTATAGTTTTTTGTAAAAGCTAATTCCTAACTATATAACTCCTGAAACCTATGTTTTTTTTCAGTGAATTTCAAAGGTTTTTTAAATGCTAATTCCTAACTATATAAGGCATGAAACCTATGGTTTTTTCAGTGAATTTGCAAGGTTTTTTAAATGCTAATTCCTAACTATACAGGGCCTGAAACCTATGGTTTTTTTCAGTGAATTTGCAAGGTTTTTTAAATGCTAATTCCTAACTATATAAGGCCTGAAACCTATGTTTTTTTCAGTGAATTTGCGAGGTTTTTTTAAATGCTAATTCCTAACTATATAAGGCCTGAAACCTATGGTTTTTTCAGGGAATTTCAAAGGTTTTTTAAATGCTAATTCCTAACTATATAAGGCCTGAAACCTATGGTTTTTTCAGTGAATTCGCAAGGTTTTTTAAATGCTAATTCCTAACTATATAAGGCCTGAAACCAATGGTTTTTTCAGTGAATTTCAAAGGTTTTTTAAATGCTAATTCCTAACTATATAAGGCCTGAAACCTATGGTTTTTTTCAGTGAATTTCAAAGTTTTTTTTAATGCTAATTCTATTAGCGGATAATGTTTAAATATATTAATATCCTAGTGGGACCACCTGAGCAGCCCTAATTGGTCAGGGTGTTTCTACCCTGCCCCCTTTTTGTGTTCTACACGTTTGTTTTTCTGCTTTCTTGTGCCTCAGTCTACTAAGACTCAGGTGGATGCCAACACTTCCTGGTTAGAAGTGTTGACAGCCAATGAGCATGCAGCTTTCTCGGGAAGGCATGCTGATTGGCTGTCACTGTCTGTCAACACTAGCACAAGATGGATGCCAACACCTCCTGGTTAGAAGTGTTGACAGCCAATGACCATGCAGCTTTCTCGGGAAGGCATGCTGATTGGCTGCCACTGTCTGTCAACACTCAAAACCAGGAAGTGTTGGCAGCCATCTTGTGCCTTGTTGGAACCAAGGCACAAGAAAGCAGTGAAACAAAGATATGAAACTCACAAAGGGGCCAGAGTAGAAGCACCCTGACCCCCTAGGCCTGCTCAGGGGATCCCACAAGGACCCCCAAGACAAATAAAATATTATTAATTTTTTTTAAACATCGCGGGGTACGCGTACCGTGCGCGTACACCGCGACTTTTAAATTTATTATTTCTTTTTTTTTGCCTTGGGGGTTCTTGTGGGACCCCCTGAGCAGGCCTAGGGGGTCAGGGTGCTTCTACCCTGCCCCTTTTTTGAGTTCTACACGTTTGTTTTGCTGCTTTCCTGTGCCTCAGTCTACCGAGGTAAAAGATGGCTGCCAACAGTTTCTGTTTTGGAGTGTTGACAGACATTGGCAGCCAATCTGAATGCAGCTCGCGCACTAGAGGTACGCGTACGGTACGCGTACGGTAAGCGTACCGTAAGCGTACGGGTAAGCTCACGGGTAAGCTGCTATAGATATATATATTTTTTTGAACCTAAATTACTCAAAATCCACTGGAGCACATATCTTGAGACATAACAAAGGCACATCGGGCTAGCAGTCCCTACAATGTTGCCAAGTTTGGTGGAAAACCATTCAGCCGTTCGGGCTAAAAGTGAGTCCAACCGCCCTATGGAAATTAACATGGGGAAAACACGTTTTGGGACCCCCCTTTTATCTCGGCCCCCGCTTAACAAATCCCCCCAAACTTTCAGGGAAGGAGCGGAGCGGAGCGGGCCATATTCTTTGAGAAATTCGCGAAGATTCGTCCACCGGCGCCAAAGTTATTCCCAATAGAATGTTGCGATTTCCCTATGGAAAACAATTCTAACTATATATACCTACTGGCGACCGCCAGTAGGTAATATATATATATATATGCAAAAAAGAAGGAGAGGACACTGGGTAGTTCTCAAGTTTGGGTGAAAAGTAGCTCCTGTTAGAGCACTCTCAACACCAGCGACACTCCAGATCTGCTCACCTCAAATGTCTGTTTTTCTATCAAAGTCTTTAAGCATAGGATTAGCACAGTGCCATCCATGCTGAGATAGAAAAGGACTTACCCCCAGATTCATTAAAGTCCTGTTTTGCGACTCCTTAATAGAGATTTTTAAGGAATCGCTATTAAAGACTCGCAAAAATTGATGCATGTAGAAATCGCAATATTTTTTGCGATTTCTACTGCTTCCTTATTTGCGATTCGCTAATTGCTAATCGCAAATAAGGAATGGCTTTCCCATTCATTCCTATGGGCCTATTAGCCCATAGGAATGAATGGGGAGTCATTCCTTATTTGCGATTAGCAATTAGCGAATCGCAAATAAGGAACTGATTTAAAGGGTGCCAGGGTGTCCAAAGGACACCCTGTAGCACCCCTGAAATGGTAATGTACACTGGTGTTGTGCACACACATGTCCAAAGGACATGTGTGTGTGTAACATAGAACTTAGAAAAATGTACTAAAGTGCATTTTTCTAAGTTTTCGCTATTTACCACGTAGTTAGACTTCGCGGTAAATAGCGGCCCCAGATTGCGAATTCGCAATTTTAAAATGGTTCATGAATTGCATTTAAGGAATCTCAAATTTAGATTCCTTAAATGCATGTATTCGCAATTTAGCGATTTCTAGAATTGTGATTTTTGCATTTGGGATGATGAATCCCAAATGCAAAAATAGCGCTCGCAAAGTGGCAGATTCTCAGAATCTGGCCCTTTGCGTGCCGATTTTGGCTTGATGAATCTGGCTGAAAGTCTTTTGCCATTTCTACAGCAAAGTCTTTAAGCATAGGACTAACACAATGCTGTCCTTGCCGAGCTGTAAAATGAAAAAAGCCATTTATCACTCCAGGCACAGTATTACAGCTTTAAAATGGTAAAATACCAACTCAGGCCAACCTGAAATGAGTAAAAGCAACCCCTGACACAGTCTTTCGTTCTAATAAGAGCTCTTTGAGAGGTATAGCTTTGTCCAGACAGAAGGGAGCACCAAGTATAAGTCGAAACAAAACCTTTTAGGCATAGAGTGATGCATACATTATGCAAAACAGAAGGAGAGAACTCCAGGTAGTTCTCAAGTTTAGGTGGAAAGCAGCTCCTGTTAGAGCACTCTCAACACCAGTGACCCTCTAGAACTGCTCACCTCAAATGTCTGTTTTTCTATCAAAGTCTTTAAGCATCGGATTAGCACAGTGCCATCCACGCCGAGATAGAAAAGGACAAAGTCTTTTGCCATTTCTACAGCAAAGTCTTTAAGTATAGGACTAACACAGTGCTATCCTTTCTAATTTTTTCATTAAAAAACAAAATTAGGGGGCAGGCCCTGGGGGATGGGGTCCCCAGGGCCATTAAATTAGAAAAAGAAAGGGGGCCACACAGCCCCACTTCTAAAAAAAATAAAAGATAAAAGACTGGCATCGCGCAGCAGGCTACGCCTCCTCCTTGAAGTACTCTACAAACGCGCCCCCTGGAGAGTTTGCAATTGGGGAACGAATTCCCCTTGAATACTGGGGGTCCCTGGAGGCTAACTAGCCCATCAGGAACCTCCAGTATGCACCAGGAGGCTGAGTTGCAGAGAGTTGCCATGCCCCTTTTTACACCTCTCTGTAACGCAGCTCTGTGGCGCTTAATGGAGGTAGCTGGTGGGCTAGTTGCACCCCAGGGACCCTCAGGATTCAAGGGGATTTAATCCCTTAACTTAAAACGCGCCACGGGGTGCGTTTGACAGTGGTGAAGGGAGTGGGTGGGCCCTGAGGTATCATGTGTGCAAATATGCCCTGTGGCGCGTTTTAAGTTGAGGAATTAAGTCTCCTTTAATCCTGAGCGTCCCTGGGGAAAACAAGCCCACCAGGTACCTCCAGTAAGCGTCAACAAAAAACGCACCATAGGTCGTGTTTGCAGACATGTCACCTCAGGCCATGCCCCCTTCCTTCACCATTGTGCAAACACGCCGCGTCACGAGTTGTAAGTTGGGGAATTAACCTCTTCCACGCTCATGACGAGCTGAGCTCGTCATGAGGCACACTGGAGCTGTGCTCATGACAAGGTGAGCTCGTCATGAACAATGGGATTCAAAGCTTCTCAGCATAGGAGGGGAAAAGCCATAGCAGCCAAGGTGTTAATTCTCTTTCAATACTGAGGGTCCCTGAGGGCCAACTAGCCCAACAGGTATCTCCAGTATGCACCAGGAAGCTGCGTTGTAGACAGGTGTTCAGAGGCCATGCCCCTTTTTACATCTCTCTGCAACGCAGCTCTGTCGCGCTTACTGGAGGTACCTAGTGGGCTGGTTTTAGCCTAGGGATCCTTAGGATTCAAGGGGACTTAATCTCTCAACTTAGAACGGCCACAGGGCGTGTTTACACTTTTTACATCTCTCTGCAATGGCGCTTACTGGAGGTACCTAGTGGGTTAATTTGCCCCTAGGGACACTCAGGATTCAAGGGTACTTCATCTACCAAATTAAAATGGCCACACAGCTTGTTTACACAGTGGGGAATGGAGGGGACGGGGCCTGAGGTGACGTGTGCAAACACACCCTATGGCGCGTTTTAAGTTGGGAAAATAATTCTCCTTCCATCCTGAGGGCCACTGGGGCCTAACTAGCCCACCAGATGCTTCCAGTAAGCGCCACTGCGCTGCGTTGCAAAGAGGGGGTCCAGGCCGTGCCTCTTTTTACACCTCTCTGCAACGCAGCTCTGTGGCACTTACTGGAGGTACCTAGTGGGCTAGTTGGACCCTAGAGACCCTCAGGATTCAAATGAACTTAATCTCCCAACTTAAAATGGCAACAGGACATGTTTACACAGTGGTGAAAGGAGGGGACGGGGCCTGAGGTGACGTGTGCAAACACGCCCTATGGCACGTTTTAAGTTGGGGAAATAATTCCCCTTCAATCCTGAGGGACCCTGGGGGCCAACTAACCCACCAGGTGCTTCCAGTAAGCGCCACTGGGTTGCACTGCTGAGAAGTGGTCTAGGCCATGCCTCTTTTTACATCTCTCTGCAATGCAGCTCTGTGGCACTTACTGGAGGTACCTAGTGGGCTAGTTTGAGCCTAGGGACCCTTAGTATTCAAGGGGACTTAATCTCTCAACTTAGAATGGCCACAGGGTGCGTTTACACAGTAGTGAAGGGAGGGGACCGGGCCTGAGGTGACGTGTGCAAACACGACCTGAGGCGCGTTTTAAGTTGGGGAAATAATTCCCCTTCAATCCTGAGGGACCCTAGGGGCCAGCTAGTCCACCAGGTGCTTCCAGAAAGGGCACTGCGCTGCAATGCAGAGAGGTGATCTCGGCCGTGCCCTTTTTTACATCCCTCTGCAACGCAGCTCTGTGGTGCTTACTGGAGGTACCTAGTGGGCTACTTGGACCCCAGGGACCCTGAGGATTCAAGGTGACTTTATCCCACACCTTAAAATGCCCACCGCGTGTGTTTGCACACATGTCACCTCAGGCTCTCCCCCTCCCTTCATCACTGTGCAAACGCGCCCCGTGACACATTTTAAGAGGTAGTTTTAATCCCTCCGCCCTATTATGTACTAGAGGCGTACAGAGGAGGTCATGCTAATCACAGTGGTACCCCAACACATACTGTTCCTTAGTGTATATAGGTTTTGTCACTGTATTCTAAGTGTCTTTTAGCATTGCACTGGCTCTAGGACTGGTTAGTCAGAGTCAGTTAACACCAGTAACCGTCTGAAAAAGTTGAGGGTACAGGATGGTTTTGCATCAACGCCTATTTCTGCTCCTCTGTTTGTTCTTTCTGCACGTCTACCTTCTTGCTGCACTTTTCTCTGTCTTTGAGGACTTCTGTTGCTTCTTTCTGCATTTCTTTTGGTTCTTTCTGAGTATTTTTCTACTTTCTTCACGTGTCATACCTCTGTAGGCATTGGTAGAAACTAGCATTTAAAAAAACTTAGAAATTCACTGAAAAAACATAGTTTTCAGGCTCATTATAGTTACAAATTAGCATTTAAAAAACATTTGAAATTCACTGAAAAAACCATAGGTGTCAGGCACGTTATAGTTAGGAATTAGCATTTAAAAAACCTTAGAAATTCACTGAGAAAATCATAGGTTTCAGGGGTGTTACAGTTACTTGGACATTTCACTCATACAAAAGCATTGAAATTCCCCTTTTATATTTAGTTCAGCTAACTATAACTCACGCACCCGCAATGCACTGCTGATGACATCACATATTACATCACTCATGACATGGTCAGTGACATCACTGATGACATCATCCGTGTGATAGAGTGGCAGACCTCCTCTCACCCTAATATAACCTTCGATACACACACTCAAAAATAGAAACTAACAGTTTCAAAACAAAGGACATACCAATACCAGTTACAACACACCTGTTCAGTAATTCCAAGATCTACATACACATCCACTCATTCACCAACAGTCCTATACAGTCACTCATACATGTACTCACTCATCATATGTACTCATGCACCTATACATCCTGTTATACATCACCACTCATCCATAGAGTTCCTCACACACATAGTCACTCATACTAATAAAGAAGCAAACATCCATTTACTTGCATATACAGTTATACACACACCACCACATTTACTTCTACAGAAACTTACACATACTTACTCATTTCAACAAGCAGTTATAGAAACACATACTTATTCATACAGGAATATTTCCAATCTCTCACTCTCATAAATACTCACTTATATACACCAAAAAATTCAACTCCATTCTTCAATTAGACAAGGACACCGACACAGGGGTATGAATATATTTCAATTTACAAATCTTTGTTTATTCTTTACGAGATGTTACACTTTATGGCATTTCCTGCCTTGCTCACACAATATACATATATATAGATTCCTGAGCCCATAGTACAGTGGCACAAAAAATGCCACGCTATTTGATGGTGTAAAGTAATTGTATGATGTATTGGAAGCCTCCAACACCATCATACAACAGTGCACAAAAAATAATAATGCATTTTGGCTAAGCGCCTTTGACTGGACCTGTATTGCTATCATGGCGACCTTTACTTATTCATACAGTCCTTCCTTGTTTTCATTGGTCCACAAAACACTAGAGCGTTAAATCTCCAGCATCATAACCCTTTTCAACCACCATTTTTTAGCATGATCGTAATTTTACATTCCATGATATTAAATGGAAAGTCCAACCACACACCATTATTACGATATAGTCTGACATTTCCCATCTGAAAATCTGCTTCTCCAATTATAATGAACATATACAATCATTAAGCATTTTTCGATTATCTGTTTTCAATGTTTATAATTTTTTTCTCTCTTTCAGATACTGTTGCATAACATAAATGGCACATTGTTCGACAGCTATGTATGTCTAGAATTTTTAATGTGGTAAAGAAGCAGGACCATTCTCCGCACACAATTTGTTAAGACATCAGATCCAATCATTAATTGCATAACAAAAGGAAGGTAGCCTCGCTTTCCATTGAACAAATTGTACATCCCAAAGCCTTATGATAATAAATAGTTCTCATAGCTGCCTTAAAGGATTAAAGTGCTAAAATATACTAATTAGTAGCAAGACAAGACGATTTGTCCTCATAATTCATTGAACCATTGTACTTTCCAATGCCTTTTAACAATAAATAATTCTCATAGCTGCCTTGAAGGGGAAAAGTTAAAGTGTTAAGATATACATTAAATAGATCCATCAATAGAAAGATATAGATTTGAGAAGAGGTCGGTATTGCACATATCTAAATGGCCTATTAGTGTAACCCCCTTTGTAAGTGAAAGTAGGATATTTAAGTTAATTACAGCACTAATGAAACATCAGTAAAGCATAAAAGAGTATTCAAGAATAGACAATTCACACAAATGTCCTTGGGGAGAAAGTGCAACATACTTGGGTATTGTGCTTGTACAACACTGGACTAGTATCACATATATTCCTTGAGGGAAATGGCAGCATTCTTAGTTTTGCTTTTTCAAGACTGACACATTCTTATACATATTCCTTGAGAGAAAGTTTGGCGTGCTCTGATTTTATAGTAGCTGAAAGTGCTATGTATGTGCTCTGGAGAAAGTTTGTATTGCAGCTCATGCAACCTCCCATGGGAAATTTGTGAACATATAAAAAAAACTTTTCCTCACAACTCTCGCTACAAAGATTGTGCAGCGTGTAAGATCAGTGTAAGATCAATACGTGCATTATGTTTAGGAATCAAGTATTCACATGCTTCTCTAGGAAAATGACAAACCTGTATAAATGGCATATATTCTCTTTGATAAAAGTGCAAGATGTCAAAGTGCAACCCCAATGAGGTGCAATTTGTTCCCACAACAACCTTTCAAAGAGAATGCAGAACAGAATAAAGGTGAAGTTAATGTTCCAAAGATGGACACTCACTAAACATGTACATCCATCCTTCAAATAAAGTCAATGTGCCCCATTCCAGTGCATATAAACCAGAATGACAATAAAAGCAGCAATTGATCAAGGTATCAAACATTTGAAAGGGATTTAGAGCAAGGAATTCTGAGGCACATATCAGGAAATATATTGACATCGATTATTCGTAGTTCATGTTTAAACTACAGATGCACATAGAGCTCTGCATCTGTACTCTGTCCCCAAGGGGTTTCCATGCCCAATGTCATAATCAGACTAGAGTCCGCTCTCATTAGTTACTTCTCGCTATCACCTCCATGTGATGGGTTTTAAAATGCCTGATCCCTCAGCACCTAAATCCTTCTAGAGACCGTCAATGGTACTGTTCAATGTGATAGGCCATAGGCTAGCTCCTGTCCCCATTTTTGATGGGCCATATGTTGAAGAATCCTGATCTTCATTTTTCTAACTATGCTCCCCACATAGAGTTTGCTACAGTCACACTCTAGCACATACACAATATAATCAGTATTACAGGTTATCCTGTCCTCAATCATAATGATGTGGCCCTCGAATGTTCTGTATCATTTCTGATTCTGTCCATATTGGCAAGCGTTACATAAATTGCATTTGACAAAGCCTTTCATGTTTTCTGATGGCGAATCCTTCTCCTTCTTGGGATCAAAACAGCTTTGCAGGACACTGGGCGCTGTAGCATACCTGTGTAAGTAGTGTTAGTATGCGTTTCTACTACACAGGGAGTGGAAAGCAAACTACTCATCCCTACCAGTCTGAAGACTTGAATGCAGTGTTTTATCAAGCAGTAATAAAGAAATAACCGTGAAGAATATAATGCAGAATGTTGCAATGCTACAGAAGACAAATGGTGAAATGAGGTTTGTCTAAGAAAGCGGCTGTGTGTAATAAAGGGATGGAGTTTGAGAATTATATAGAAAGTGTCTTTAAGTGCCATAATTGGACCCACTGGTGGAAGAGCTAAGGCATCCAGCTGATGCAAACTTGAACCGCTTCTGCTGTATTCAAACGTAAAGCTCCTGCATCAGTGAATTCCATATTACATGTTACAGTACCATGTGACATAAAGAATACCTATTAGACTTGAATGACTCTAAATTATATAAGGAAAATAATGGTAGGATACGATTAACACATGTATCCCTTAAGAAAAGAAAGGAAAAAAAAGAAATTACAAAATGTAATCAAACTTTTAGTACTGCTTTTTTGTAACACAAAATTATCAACAGTAGAACAGTCTGAAATCTGTTGTACAGTAGATTCAATGTGGTGCGTGTCAGAATTGGTACTAGTTCTACCCACATTGGAACTTTGAGGAGGAGGCACAGTCTTCCTGACACTTGTTGATTTATAGATATGTTGTTTGATACCCTCCAAAGACGATCTACACTGCTGTAATGTCTTACTATTGTATAAGGGATGGGCCATGTGATAAAGAACAGCTTAAGAAATGTTGTATACGTGTATTTGGCCTGTTCGGACTCACCGGCCGCCGTATTATATTTATGTATATGATTAGGAATGCAATGTGACCATGAGTAACCTACCTGAATGCCGTTCTATCTTGCTGTCTGTCAAGAAAACTTTATAAATAAAGATTTAAAAAAAAAAAAAAAAAACTTTGAGGAGGAATACAAACATTGTCCATTATGGGACCAAACATTGGACGATGTTAGGACTGCATATGAGAGTGGAGATGAAGGTACTCCCTTCGATTCGGTGCAACCTACTCTAGGTACCAACAGTGGAACGGCGTCTTGATCCCACAATGGAAGATGTCCGATATTACTTGTTGCTTTGTTTTCATAGAACTCCCTCCGTTGAGGTGCATCAGACTCTGTGCTTGCTTAGCTAACTGTTGCATATGATTATTGGGCATGGTTGACACCAGACAGTAGAGTACACCAGGTACAGCAGGTTCGAACAGTGAAACTGGGTCTTGATTCTATGATTGAGGATGTTAGAAGTTCAAGTCTGTGAATATTTCTATGTGCCCCCTCCGATCTGGTGCAACCAACTCCATGCTTTTGAATTCAATGGTACGTGGCTGTGAGGCCTTAATAAATAGTGCCTCTGGCCTACACTGCGGTCAGCAGGGGTCACAATTTAGATCGATTGGTGATTTGTGATTGTTTAATTACAGAATCCTGTAGTCAAGTAACTAGAACATCTAATGAAATATACACAATATCCTTTTAGTATACTAGCTTGAAGAATTTTTTTTTAGATGACTATTTTGATTTATTTATTGTAGTTTTCTGTAATTTATGTTGTATTTTGTGAAGAGAAAGTGAGAAAAAGTATTCATGGTTGTCTGTGTGAGTACTGCTTTCAATTAACATTGCAAACAGCAGTATTCACAATTCAGATCAAGTCGCTATTGTAGATGACGCAGTCCTGTAGGAAAAGACATTGCTTCAGTGCGCTCTGTCTGCACCATGCATACGTATCATTACAGGCTCCGCACACGCTTTTTGTTGCTTTGCTTATGACAAACTGGGGAGCTCAAGTCCACGTTACTTAGCTGTGGGCCGTTGCTGACTGCTCTCTCTGGCCTACTCTGCAGACAGAAGTGTTCACAATTCAGATCGAGTGGTGATTGTTTAATTACAGAATCCAGTAGTCAAGTAACTACAAAATCTATTGAAATGTACACATTATCCTTTTAGTATACTTGCTTGAAGACATTTTTTTAGATGACTTATAGGTTTAGTACAATTACCAAATTTATCTTGCAAGTGCAAAGGAACACTGAATAGTCTACATTGTGGACAGCATAAATCGGAATTCGAATTGTTTTGATTTATTTATTGCCGAGTTTTCTTTAATTTATGTTGTTGTATTTTGTGAAGAGGAAGTAAGAAAAAGTATTCATGGATGTCTGTGTGAGTAGGCCTTCAATTTACACTGCTGACAACAGTGTTCACAATTCAGATCGAGTCGGTATTGTAGATGAGGTAGTCCTGTAGGAAAACACATTGCTGCTGTGCGCTCTGTCCGCACTACACATACACATTATCGCAGGCTCCGCACACACTTTTTGTTGCTTCTGTAGCTCAAGTCCACCTTACGCAGCTGTGGGCACTTGCTGACTGTTCTCTCTGGCCTACATTGCAGACAGCAGTATTCACAATTCAGATTGAGTCGCTATTGTGGATGATGCAGTCCTGTAGGAAAAGACATTGCTCCAGTGCGCTCTGTCAGCACCATGCATACGTATCATTAAAGGCTCCACACATGCTTTTTTTTTGCTTCGCGTATGGCAAACTGGGCAGCTCAGGTCAATGCCACGTGGCACTGGGACCTTGCTGAACGCTCTCTCTGGCCTACACTGCAGACAGCAATGTTCACATTTGAGATTGAGTCAGTATTGTAGATGACGCAGTCCTGTAGGAAAAGACATTGCTGCAGTGCGCTCTGTCTGCACCACTCATACGCATCATGGCTGGGTCCGCAAATGCTTTTTTGTTGCTTCGCGTACTGCAAACTGTGGCACTCAAGTCAATGCCACATGGCTGTGGGAATCGGTGACTGCTCTGTCTGGCTTACACTGCAGACAGCAGTGTTCACAATTCAAATTGAGTTGCTATTGCAGATGATGCAGTGCTGATGGCAAAAGATGTTGCTCCTAGTACTACCCGCCCACAGCATGCATCATCGCTGGCTGTGCACATGCTGAATGCTTTTGATGTGGCTATGTGAGTGCCCTAGAACTGATGGAGCATTTATGATATAATATTTTTGTGTATTATTTCAGATCTATTGATTGTATCTCAGTATACCACAAGTTGTGGTTCTTTTATGATATAATTTTTTCTGTATTATTTCACATCTACTGTCCCTACCTTATTGAAGCACAAATTATTGATTCTTTTAATATTGAATCTCTGTGTGTGATCCAATGGTTACTGTTGTAGTTGATGCTAGCTGCAACCATTCACTCAGGGCTGTTTTAAACTCACCCCACATGCATCCTGCACAGACGTCACTGGATATGTGAAGCTGGTAATAAAAAGGAGTCGAGCGCACGTGCCCGTACCCACTTCCACTATCTATCTGTGTCCGTGTGTTCATTATCTATGCATGATACTGCCTCTGGGGCGTACTACATTACATTGTGCTGTGTATGCAACCATGTTACCTCTGGTAGTGGGGAAAACTTTGGTTATGTAACTTTTAGGTGCATGGCTATCACAGGTAGAAGGCTACTTTACAGACCATGAATATTGATGAAGATGATGGTTGCATGTTGTGTGTAGTATAAGATATGTGTACATAGCAAAAGGTTTAGAAAAAAGCTCTCTAAGCAGAAGAGGTGCGTCTCATCAAATGCAGTACAGTGATTGACTAAAATGGGTGGCGTTTTCCAACTGTTACAATGGGAAATGTTATGAACTAATGAAATGCTTTTTTTTTATGGTCACATGGCAACCGTGCACCCAGCGCGCAAGGAGAACATTTTGAGAAAATGTATTTACTATAATATAAGTTTATTACATTTAGAAATATATAAATGTTTAAAATATTTTTCATTATCGCTTGCTCCCATATACACTTTAAAGTTATTTAGGTATAGTTTTGAGAGAAAAAAATGAGGGAATGGCGTACACGGTGCGACACCGTACGTCTATGACATAACACAGGGCGTGGCAGCGTAAACTCGTTGCATACGCAATGCATAGCGGGCGTGACCCCATACGTATATGATGTAACGAGCTGCTTGGTAGTGCGTACCCCTACATACCAAAGTAGCAGCTGGCGCGACCTCATATGTATATGTTGTTACGTGGGAGGCGGTGTCACAAAGCCGTCGGATACGAAATGTGCATCATTTAAATGTGGTAGATAGGATTCGCATGCTGATCGAGCTTGGTAGACTACCGGTACGGGACTCTAGTTTTCTCAACAACAAAAAATTTGATATTCATATTTTTGGGGGAAGATATAAAACATTACATCATTTTTAAAGTTAGAAAAAGAATAATAGAGTTTCAAAATATTAAAAATAATTCGAAAAAAGTTATGTTTTATAAATATTAAAATATGAAATGAACATTTAAAAAACCTTTGACATTCACTGAAAAAACCATAGGTTTTACAGACGTTATAGTTAGTTGGACATTTGACTCATATAAAACCAGACAAATTTGCCAGTTATAGTTAGTTGAGCTAACTATAACTCGCGTGCCCGCAATGAACTGCTGATGACGTCACATATTACATCACTCATGACATGGTCAGTGACATCACTGATGGCATCTCAAATGACATCACTGATGACATCATCCTTCGTGATAATCTGATGCACATATTTATTCCCCACTATAAACTTTGGCCCACCGTAATCCCCGGCACTGACTTGCTGTTTTATATTTAGGAGATTGTTCTCCGTTCCATTGTTGAAAACATTACCCGGAATAAAACAGAACGACGTGTTCCTTCACGGGTAAGAATCCGCGCTCGCGACCTTGCTGCCCTTCTTTCTTTCCTAGCAAGTATACATTGCTAACAGACCACTTTGGTCTCTTATAGGTCATGACTGCAACCATAATTTAATTAATTACCCTGTACCGGCCGGCTCCCACAGCGTGCAAGCTGACTATCGCGGTAAGACTGTAATTCGTGCAGCATGCTCTCACGGGCTCCCCAGGCACTATTCAATATCTTGACGCGCCGATTTCCGGTCTAACTCACCCTTCGTGCACTATTGGGTACTCCCCACGCCGCATCTTGCACCATTGCCATTTATCCCTTAGTCTCGATCACAGGGCTTTTCACAACTGCATCAGGATCTTCAATATGTATAACTTGCTTAATTTATGGCTGACATTTTACATGTAGGCCCCTAGGGCTTTATGCATTCCCATTATGGGATTTCATGTTTTCGCTGTGTCTATTTGGTAAAGCGCGGGCACCGCATGAACGTTGTTGCTATATAAAATTCACCAGCAATGCTATGTGTTTAGTCCTGTAAGAGAAACAGTATTTCCCACTTTTTTATGATACTTGACGGGTATGCTTTACAGTGGTAGGTTTTAACTCTTCTCAAATTGTATATAAACTGCACTTCACGTCCTGTGCACAACACCATCGACATAGGCCCATAAGGCGACACGGAATGTCACTCATGTCCTAATCTTAAGATAATGTACAGTGTAAGCTTTAAGCTTTCTCTAATAAGCGTCCTCCCTTGGACATATCTCTTTATTTTTTCCCCTTTCCTTTAGGCTATCATGGCTAGCAATAACTAGGCTTTATTCAGTCCTGATGATGATCCCTGTAACCTTTTAATGGGATCGAAACGCCGTTGACAATTACTACATTATATACTGTGTTCTGTATTAATTACTATAATTGCAGTAATGGTGTGAATGAAAATGCTGTTATTGTTATATTCACAGAATACAATAGCTCTTGCCTAAAAATCTCGTCCTATTTTCTGTCCACTCTGCTAGCCATGACAATTTGTAAATGTTTGGGTACAGGCTTGTGCCCATCTCTAAGAAATTGTTGAAGGTATTTTTTCTGAAAATTGTTGTTGAAAATTAAATATTGGACGGCTGCACGGCTGGGCAAGTCAATATACAATATAGTTTTCATTGTGTCTATATTTAACCTTGGTTTGAAATTCCTCCATGCATGAGACCACTGTTGTTCACATTCATAAGTTCCCCGAGGTCCTGTGCTGACTCAATTGGGTGCCCTTGTTGTGTTTCATAAACTACTATAAACTTTGATACACCCACTCTAAAATACACTCTAAAATACAGGCTACTATTTTTGAAACCATACACACAACAATGCCAGATAATACATACCACCAACTATTTCCTAGGTCTATACACACATCCAGTCACTCATATATACAGTCACACTCCGCCACTCAGCCATAGAGTTACTCACACACCTAGTCAGTCATGCAAAGCATGAGTCACATACCCATTTATTCATGTATACAGTTATACACACCAACTCAGTTATTTATACACACACCACATCACTTACTTATGCAGATACTAACAAATACTTACTGTCTTATTCAATCACTGATACAAGCAGACACTAATTTATACACCCACTCTTCAAATAACTTACTCTCACGTATAGTCATTTATATACTCCAACACTCACATATGCTGCCTTAAAACATATATAGATACTCACACATATACCACTGACACATTCATTCACTCACCAATACACCCATACACACACTAACTCACCCATACAGCCACTCCCAGATGCACTTTTGAATCCATACAACCAGAGAATCACCCACTCAGACATCTTTGCACAGAGTCACACACCCCCCACCCACCTACACAGACACTCACGCACCCATACACATACTAAGACAACAAATGAATAACCAATATAGACACTGATGTAGCTACTCATCAACCCAACATACCAATTGAGAGACTAATACAGACCATACAGTTTAATCACTAACCCATGCATTCAGTAAAACACGTTCCATGTGTCATTATTACAAACTTAGCTAGGTTTTATGATCAAACCTAGCTAGGTTTTATGATCAACAAAGAGGTGCACAACACTTTTGCAACACCTGGCACTACTAGACACTGCTAGAAAAAACCCACCCCTATCCTGTGCACCAGCACTGCCTAAGTATGTATTAAGAAACAAGGTTTGCAACGTGTATATAGTAATCTTTGGTTCTGACTAAAGTCTTTAATCATTGTGCTTTAGTGTTGATGATCGTTGTCTAGGGGAAGAACAGCGTTAATGGAATCTTGTCATTTGCTTTCTTCTTTATTACATTTTGGCCTGCCAGTGATTTCAAGATATAGTTTAATCAGTTCTGGTGTATGGAACTAGATGTAAGGAGCCAGCAATTCACGGTTAAAGTTTGCTCAGCTCCGTGTATTGAACTGAAACGTACGGAGTCGACGCTTAGGAACATCCAGTCTGGGTCCGTTTTCAGTTGCGGTGCACTCACATTGAACATGAACACACGTAACTGCCATTTCGGCTGTGGCTCGCTATAAAAGCCAGACCCGAGGTTCTGGAAAACGCTTTGCCTACAGAACGCGAACTAGAGAAGAACCCTGTAACTTACCTGACAAGTGAAGAGCAGTGATCCGGACTTCAAGGGAAAGTGATGATCGGATTTCATTGTAACTTACAGTGAGACTTCACCTTCAGTTTTCTGCACGGCTGGACCTGAAAAGAAAAGAAAAAAGAAAACAAGATAAGTAACAATCTTTACAGGCACCCATCGCAAGAAAGAACAGTCTGGATTATTTAAGAAGACAAATTACTTGAACAGTACAGTTTATTGTTTTGAGACTTTTGAGAATTTTAGAAATACTGAAGGTTTAAGCATTTTGTGAGAAAACAAAGTGAGGAATCTTGAATGTATAATTAGGCCTGAGATATTTGAGCCTTTCAGAATTAATCAGAGGTCACAGTATTGTGCAGTTTGTGTTTATGTTTCAACAACCAGTAGGAGAATCTCCACGTTTGTTCAGTGAAAAACGTTTCTGTTATCACCTTGTTTCCCGGTGTATCTATCCAAGAACAACGTAACCACAGGCTCGCTTGTTCAACCCATCTCGATATCCTAAGAAGACATGCTGAGACGTTAGGCAAAATCTCTACTGTTCGCAGGTAGGCCTTGTCATATCTTGAATTGAGCTAAAAAGAGAGCCTATTTAGTGTGACTTCTGTAGAGAGACATTTTCAGAAGTTAGCTAACTGAGAATTCCCTTGTTGCCTCGCAGGTCAACAGCAAGATCTACATCAACTTCCAGGATCCAGCCCTCCTCCCTATTTTCTATCTTATAGCTTGTTTTGAATATATAAGTTACAGGATATAGAATATTAATTTGGGAAGTTGGTCCCTTACAGCTCTGCGAAACAACAATCACGCAATTCAGAGAAGATAAGGTAAGAGACTACGTGATTGTCTAACCCTGACACCATGACTCCCTTATACAGTCAGCCACGCACCTACTAAATAATCCATTCAGGCACTTGTAAATCCACTCATTCTTCAATACACCTTGCCATAGATATATATGAAAAATATTTAAACTTTACAGAAACACAAATTCACTGGATGATGTCATGAGTGATGTTATTTGAGATGTCATCAGCGATGTCATCAGTGATGTCACTGACCATGTCATGAGTGATGTAATATGTGACGTCATCAGCAGTGAATTGCGGGCACGCGAGTTATAGTTAGCTCAACTAACTATAACTGACAAATTTCTCTGGTTTTATATGAGTCAAATGTCCAAGTAACTATAACGTCCCTGAAACCTATGGTTTTTTCAGTGAAGTTCTAAGGTTTTTAAATGCTAATTCATAACTATAACGTCTGTAAAGCCTATGGTTTTTTCAGTTAATATATATATTCAGAACATAACAGTACTAAGATGTAAACAAAAATTACACAATGCACATTATTTCATAGTTTTTCTTATTTGCTCTTCTTTATTGGATCACTTGTTGTCTCTTTATCACCTTGAATGCTACAGCAATTTTTGCTGGGTGCTGGTCTCTCTTAAATCCCATTGTTCATGTCGAGCTCAGCTCGTCATGAGTGTACAAGAGGTGTACTGCATGACAAGCTGAGCTCGTCATGAGCATGGAAGGGGTTAAACAGCACATATAGTCTATAGCCAACACATGTTTCATGCATATTACACTTCTTCATGGCTGTTTCCAAAAAACAAAAATTATACATCAGTACTTTTTCGTGAAGGACTAAAATTAATCATAAACCAATTACATCCTGAATAAGAAAATACACACTAATAACAAATAAACATTTCATGTAGTTGAAAATGTGTCTACCAGCAACATTTCTACTCAGTTTTTTAAATGATCCAACTGAATACTGTGATACATTCTTTACAAAATTAACACTAATTATATCGGCCTACCCAGGGAAAAATACTTTAGCTCATTTAGTTGTAAGTTGGCAGCAGTGATTTATACCTAACATTGTTACTATTTAGTTGCATTTTCAATTCTGTATTTCTTATCTCAGTTAGTGAATAAGCGCAACACTACTTTCTCTTTCCTCATCTTTTCCAGAAAATGCTATAGTATTCCTTCAGGATATGATAATCTTCTTTAGAAATAATTTTTTACCTCTGGACGCATTAGTTATTAAGTCAGTAGTACATGTTCAATTATGGAAGTAATTACCTTAAGAAAATAAATGTTGTGTCTCTGTAGATCTATTCCAGGCAGGAACAATGTTGGCTTCCTCAGCATGCAGGGAGATGGTTGTGGCCACTGGGGGTCTCATCACGTCCTCTACTTGCTGCCCAGTCGGTGCCTCATATGGATGCCAGGGCTTCCACTCATAATTAAGGCAGGCCCCAGGGGATGGACCTCTGAGGCCATAGCAAGCAGGGTGAGGGGGGTCCCCTAGCTCATAAAAGGCTTGGTGAGTGGGGTCCCCTTTCCTTTTTAATGGCAATAGTCCCCAGATGTATGGAGTTCCCAGGGCCTAGTAAGACTTAGGGAGGGGGTCCGCATGGCTCCCCTCCCCTTTTCAATGTCATGCGACCCCAGGGGATGGGGTCCCTTGAGCCAAACAGTGCTCAGGGAGGAGGGGCGAGTTGCGGCCCCTACCCATTTTTATGTCATCTAGCCCCGGTGATAAGGTCCTAAGGGAGGGTGGCTACCTGTGACCTGTGGCCAACCCCCTGATGTGCACGCAAAAAGGGCGTGGAGTTGGCTGCCTGCCGGGGGTTGAACTCAGGGCCTGGCCACAAGCCAGGCTCTGCGGCCAATCACCTGCTGCACATGGCTGAAGGACATGCCCAGCCCGGGGTTGACTCTCTGCATAGGGGCTGACCACAGGACTAGGATGCAGTTCTTGCACAGCATGGGTTTGGCTGACTGTGGGGAGATGACCACAGGACGTTGGTTCAGGCTGTGCATACTGTGAGGTTGGCTGCCTGTTGGGGGGGTTGGACACAGGGCCTGGCTGCAAGTCAAGTCCTGTTGGCAACCACATGCCTGTAATGACCAAAGGCCATGCGCAAATGTGTGGTTAGCTGCCTTCAGAGGGTGTTGGCCATAGGACCTGGCTGAAGGCTGTGTGGGGCAGGGGGTTGGCTTTACGTACAGTGACAAAATATTACTTTACATTAAAAAAAACTTTCATTGAAATAAACAAAGGTTAAAGTAATGTATTAGATGGGTGAACATTTTAGCTACAAGGTAACATTTTAAATGTAAATAAAACGTGAAATTCATCAGTTGTAGTTTACTCTGGTAACTATAATTCGCACCGTCGGCATGCACTGCTAATTACCCCACAAATGACATCACTCATGACATCTTCTATCACATCCTTGATAATATTACTGCAACGTTTGCAAGGAAATTATTAATAAGAAAACAGTGCTTGGCAGTTGTGCGAGTTATAGTTACCTTGGGGAACAAGTTGCAGTCACCAGAGCTAGTTATAACTGGTGAATTTCAGTGGTTTTGCCCATTTAAAAAATTACCTTGTCACTGAAATACTCACTTAACTATAACATTACTTTAACCTTTAGATTTATCAGTGAATATAAATATATCCATCACTCCTCCCACTACATAAAGTAAGGACACAGCCCTCCGGAGCTTGCTGCTTGAATCTTTTACTACATAAAGTGCAGAGGTGCAAAAACAAGCACCAACCTATTTCAACTTTTCCACCTGGATCATGACGCTGGCCAACATGTTACAGTCATTTAAATATTGAAAATGCAAAGTGGACATTAAAAATGCCATACTACCATACTGATGTAACTACAGGCACCTTAGTGGAAAATTCACACTTCAACTAGCTTCAGAACAGGGCAACTCTATATTATTCCACAACATAAATATACATTGTTATCAATTAGATCCTTTAATAATTTTCAACAATGTCCTTTCCTTTACTGATGTATAGGGTTGCATTATATGATAACTAGAGTATGTTGCAAAACAGTATGTGAAATATGGATGATGTTTTTATACAGGCTGATATATACCTTCAAAGATTTGCTGCTCTTTCTGTTTCCCTCTTTCCTGATCCTCTTTGAGCCTGCCTTTTATGATGCACCATAGCGTAAGGGTGTGGATTATGACTAGCATAGGTTTTACATATATAAGCTTTATTTCGACAGCTTGTGTCATAAAAGCAGATAAAAAACAAGCATGTAAAAGGATATAAATATTAGACAGTTCATAAGAAACATGGCATGAAATACACACAAGTTCAGCCTTATCCAAAGACAAAGACTTTGCAGCATGCAAACAATTGAGTGAGTGTCAAAACTCTGTCCATCCTTCAGTTTCCACGAGGGACACTCTCTGCCAATTTAAAAACCAGCTAGAACTTGATTTTTAGAACAGCATACATACCTTCTAAAAGAAAATATCTGCCTATCATCATAAGAGTAAAACAGTTCATCTCAAAAGTACATTCTTACAGTACGAAATTAAAAACTCTTCAAATATTGCAGAATTTAAAATAAAATAATAAAACTGTAAAAAACCAGTTAAACTCCTTGCCAAATGTTGCACAATAGTACCTCTAATTCTGTAACCAGTGAATTTGGTCAACCAGTAGACTATATACAATAAAGTGCTTGTGCAATGCCACTACTGGTGAACATATTTCCATGGGCAATAATGCTTGATGCCCAGGGTCAGTTAGGTGCTAGAAGCCAGCCCGCTAAGTTTTGTACTTCTTTTCTCAAGTGTCTTTCTCCTAGTGCCCCACATATGGGCACGGAACTTAGCAACTGCACATACAAAGAGTGATCTCGTGTCAGATTTGAGGCTATGCAAGGCCTCCCGGTAGTTCTGTGTGGCCATTTGCTGGCAGATAGGTTTTATCCATTTTGATCTTGGGCGCGCATAAACTGGGCATGCAAACAGCACGAGGGCCACAGACTCAACGGGTGCCTTGCACCCTCGGCAGTTGCTTAGACTTAAGTCATTGATGAGCTACTTGGCTAGTACCTCGTTCCCAGGGTGAGTGCCAAACCTGAATTGAACAAAGAGTTTCCTATCCTGAGGTACATGGATTAAATCAAGGTAAGGTTCCAGGAATCTCATCTGTTTGTGCAATAAAAATTCTGTGGTGATTCTCCCTTGGTCGGGACTGATGGAGTCTTGTTGCGCAACCCATTCCCAGTAATGGAGCTTTATTATGTTTTTTTGGAGCAGGGGTGAGTCGGATTTTCCTTACATTTCTTATCCACCTCACAAATAGGTTTTATACTGGAAGGGTAACCTACTAGTACAAAGTCTAATACTTAGTCTAACTTTAAAATATATTCCACTTTGGACACTTCCTGTACAGTACATCACACATGCTGTGGTGGAAAATTTAGGAGAAATAATAAACGTTCCTCCCTGTTAGGTGTTGCTTCGAGGAGGCATTATTTCTTGCCACTAACTCCTGTCGTCCATTGTTAGCAGAATGGGCATAGTGTCAAAATGTAGGGTGTTTATGTGAGCACACTCATGTCGCACCCATTGAATGCCCCCTTGACTCAAAGTAACACAAAGTACCACTAAGCAATATTTGTGTTACATTTTAACAACTTTTCAGCGCAAAACAAGTAAATGATGTATCAATACTTTTTGCAAGTTTGATTTACGACGTTGCCCTTGTGCAAAGCCTTCATAAATCTGCTCATGTGTCCCCCACGACTTAACGACTTGCATCTGGGTCAATATTCTCCAATCACAAGTAGGTAGGAAATTGATGTGCTGCTCTAATCCTTTTTTGCGAAGCAATATATGTACTGTGTAATTAAAGCTCCGAAAGTTACCTACACACTTGCTCTGTGTGTAGCTAAAGCATTTGGATAAGAGCCCACATTTTGAGTCAACATTGTCTTCTAAATTACTTCCTATGATTGAACTCACCTCCTGTAAAACCATTATGCTACCTCACAGTACATATCTAACAAGCCACATACGCCCATTTCTTTAGGGTGCTGCAACTGCTTTAGAGGTTTCATGAGAAAAAGGGATAAGATTTTAAAAGAGAGAGCTCGAAAAATAAAAGTATTGTATTGTGATAAGGCAGTACAGTAAACTACTGGTAAGGCACACAGGAATGTTATGTCTTATCGTTAGGATTAATGTATATTGAAATAGTCATTAACAGACTGCACTTTTTATTGGAGTGGTACACCCAGTAAGTACATAATTAGCATTGAAATGTTTAATTAAAGACGAATGACTAATGCTTAGCTTAGGCACTGCAGAAAAACAAACATCTACACCATAACAGCAAACTCAATAAAGAAATTATTCAATAAGAATATAAATCTTTGCAGAAGAGATAAATGTAGGCTGCATTCATTAGTTTGCTGTTTAGTTTCTATTGTTATTATTCAAATTCTTTAACATTTGAAATGTGGTTGTCCTTGAAACCTCCAAATGAATCCCTTAGCTACATCTCCTGCTGCATAAACAATGTTTGATGAGCTGGAATATCAATAATGAAAATAATCAAAATGTTTAAGATTGAATGTTAATGTCACACACGGCATGTCTATCTTGATAATGAACGGAGCAAGGACAACGCAAAGGCTTCAGTAAAATGTACAAAGCCACGCAAGGGGTGATTTGCGCCAACATGCAAAGCTTTGTAAATAAATGTAATTTAGCATAGCGGCTTGCACTGCATTACATCACATTTGGTTAGCGCAAGCATCCCATCGGTGGACTATAGGCATTCCAGTGCATCCACCCAAGGATTTGACACAATTCATACATTGTGAAATAGCTTTAAAATAAATAAAATATTTTATAGCCAACAGAAAATGTGTTTAGCTGGTTTCAGCACTATAAATCCATGTCAAAACTCACCACTGATCAAAAATAACAGCGACCATATGAATTGAGCCTGGAAAGGCTATAATTGGTTCAATCCGTTTTTGGCTCTCATGGGTCCCACTTGTATTACAAAAGAAGGCACAGTCATTTGTGTGGCACTAGTAGCAAAATATATGAGCCCTGAGTACAAATGGTGTCAGGCGCAATAATTTTCGCATAGTAGAAAAATCAGACGCCAAGGTCTTCAGAGTTTATCAGATGCAATAATTATTGCCTAATCTGACTTTATGAGAATAGCATACGGATTTTTGTTTTTACAACACCAAAATATGCGTGTCCTAGTAAATATTGGAGCCTATATTTACTAAGCTTTTGTGTTGTCCTTGAATCACACATGGTGACAGCAAGAAGAACACAAAGGTTTCAGTAAAATTTACAGAGCAACATGAGGGTTAATTTGTGCCAACATGTGTGGCTTTGCAATGAAATGTAACACAATGCAAGTCCCTGTGTTTGTTACATTACATTAGGAACTGGTAGGCATTCCATGGGTGGAGCATGGGCATTCCCCAGCATCCACCCACGGATTAGACACAATTCCAAATTTGCAAAGGTTTGTTTACCTGGGAATGCGTCAAATTTGGTAAGCCTGCCAGGGGATGATATAACAAAGAGAAAAGTTTTTTTTTCTCCTCGTTATTTCCTCTTTCTGTGCATGATGCATTCTGCATCACACATGTGAAGATGAAAATGCCTCTTTGGATTGCTTTGTGCAAGAAGTTATCGCTTCCTTCAGAAAGACAATCCAGCCCTTAATACAGTTACCCGCTTGACACTAGGCAGCACAAGGAGAGAACAAACATGCTTTATATTTTGGGAATATATAGCATTTATGCTCTTTCCCTTTCACCTAATGGAGTGCAGGAAGTTTGCTGTATTGCGTGAAATAATAGTAAACATTCCCGTGATTTTTTTTCCTTATCCAAATTCCAGCAGAATTGACGTGTTGAAAAATTATCAAAGGTCATGATCTTTATTGCACTTGGTAAATACTGTAGGTGATAATCTGCACAAGGATCATAATTTAATGGACCAGTTGTAATCATGCCCATATTGTAGCACCATGCAAATTAAGTAACGTGGATGTGTGCTTCATTACAAATGCAAGTGTTCAGGCAATGATACCACCTGCCCCATCTATTGGTATGGTGACATCAGCTGCCTCTTTAATAATAAAGAGAGTACGCTTTGTTTGAATGAAAACTCTATAATTACATTTGGTGAAGCAGTATAAGCCCTGGAAAATGTGAGACCTGACACAAAATTAATAAATAAATTTGGTGAAGCAGCATAAGTCCTGACAAGTATGAGATCTGATACAAAATGCCCATTGTGCCCCTCCACCTTTTGACAGCTCTGTAACGCCTGCCATTTTCACATGTTGCAAGCTAGCAACGCCTCCAAGAGAATTTCTTGGGAAAACATGGGGAAATCATCACAGTAAGTCCGATTTCTGCATGTTATTTCCCCAAACTCACAATTCACATTATTTGTTCTCTGCCAGAAATACTGCGACCCACATTAAAGGTAATTCTAGAGATGAAAAATGATACGAATTATTACAAACCAGTCTTAAAAAAAGGGTTCCTTATTGGCATGTGGATCCAATGCATTTCACTCCCTTTGAAAAAATCCTGAAACAACCATTGTCTGATCAGCTACATTCTGCATTGCCAATGAAATGTTTTCCTGTTACTTCCGAATGACTTCTGGCTCCCTAATGTTACGCAGCATCGTGACATTGGTCTTCAAGACACAGTTATCTTGATACATTTTTTAAAACGTGTCTTGCTCTAAGATCCTAATTGTTTTGGACCGTCATCAGTTAACACCAGTGTCCTATCCATCTCAGAAAAATTTGAATTATCTAGTGCTGGGTCACAAAGACTACAAGACAGACACCAAAACCCAATACCCACTAGGCCATGGTTAGTTGGCATGTTGTCCATATTATAGCACTAACCAGTGTTGGTTTTCCATTTAGGGCTCCAGGGCTACAAGCCCTCAGTTATATTCCCCATTTTTATTATGCCAAAGTGAATTTTTAACCTATTTGTATTGATAGTTAGGAAACATCTGTCCTGTAACAGCCTAAGAAAGTCCAATGGCTGGCGCAGGCCCCCAATCACAACATCGGTAGGCCCCTCACAGGCTTGTGGAGACATCACACAGTAGTTGGGAGAAACATGAAGAGATCGATGTATAAACTGTATGGTTTTGTTCAAGCAATTACATTTTTGGGAGGAAATTGAGAATGACAGGATAAGACTATGGGGTTGATTCCGATTCCGGCAGGAACTCGTTTCACCCGACACGCACCCGTCATTTTTTCCGACCGAATCATACACCCACCGTCCGAATGAGCAAGTATGATGCGAATCATGTAATTTCCAACCGAATCGTTTGGAAAAAGGCTGGAAAGGAGCCTGACGCGATAGATCCGTACACAAATGACTCCATGTAGCCAAGCATCAACACGACACGACAGACTAGGACACGAACGTTGCCACATAGTTCAGCATTAACACAACCAATTAGACACGTACGCGAACAATTCTACACAGCCTGGCACATAGACGACATGGCAGACTCCCTCTCGTCTTCCTTGAACGTGTTATGGTGCGATTCGGAGCTTAAATACACTTCGTCCGAATGCTGCGAGGTGCTGGAACTTTTGCCCTGTATGATACGTATGAAAAATGCATCGTACTTGCGTGTCTGGAAATTTTGTAGGCTGAGCCTCTGTACGTCTCTATTTCCATGTTTCCTGAGCCTGTTAAGTACTGACATAGTGCACGAATCAGACCCAACGATTCGGTCAGAATTTTCCATGAAAACGCATCGTACTTGCTAGTTTGTAGGAAAAAACTCCGGATACGATTCAGTCGGAATGTAAGCCTACGAATGGCTTTAGGTAGGCATTTTTGACGGAATCGAAATCAGGCCCTGTGTGTGTGAGTGGTTTTATTGATGCAGATGGTAACTTTTTACCTGCAAATGCATGATGCGCCATGAAAGAGATGGTGTGTGTCGCAATTTGGGGTGTGTGAGTAATTGCAACATGTCCTGAGGAAACGTGTATACACCTATGGTCCCTGCAAGTGGCATGTGACGAGATTTTCTCCAATGGAGTTAGGTGTTTTTGACTATGCCCTTTTTCTGGAAGCTTAGTTTTTGAGCAACTTTTGGGCTGCTTCCGGCAGGTCATTGGGCGCCTTCCTAAGGTTTCAATTAGTGTTGGTTTTATAGTGGGATGCCGGTGGGTGTTGAGAAGCTGATCTGTGGCCCTCGTGTAATTCAGATCTGGCAATGAGTCAGATCAGGCCTATTGCTTCCTTAGGCAATTTTTGTGAGGCCCTGTGTTTTTGATTTGACAAGCTGGGTGCAGTTAGTGAGCGTATCAGTGCACTGTGTGTGGGGGCTGCAATGGTTATTTACAGAACCTATTTTTTTTCTGGCCCCCCTCTTTCCTTCTGATCCAGGATATTTTGGGTCTGCCACCATCGGAGGGGATCAGGGACTTCTTATCTGGTGACACATTACTCTCACGGTTTGGGAGGGACATGATCCAATGAGCAGAGTTTGGTTGTTTAGAAGCGTTAGGGGAGCGGAAGAGGCAAAATATCTTGCATACGATGGCAAGTCAGATGCACGGCTGAGACTTGTCATACCGCGAGTAATGAACTGAGATGACTGATTGCCCAGGTGAACTTCCATACTGACTTGGTGCCACATTGTCCCTTATTTGTGCGTGGACTACAGAGTTCTATGCGGGACACAATTATCCCAAGTGAATGGACAACCTAGCTTCCGGCACCAGAACGTCACCTCGTTTTAGAACTGAAGAGGGGCCTCCAGTAGTTCGAGGCCTAAACATTTTGGAGAATAGGGTCCTTTTGATCTGGGTCTCGTCCTAGTGACTTGGGTGAAAGGACATGGGATCCTGTTTTTATACACTGTTCAGGGGCTGCCCTGCCCCCTTGTCAGACTGCCCTCCTCCCAGGGCGTGGCCAGCAAACCCCGCCCTGGGGCACTAGCAACTGAGTGAGGCCTAGGCCCCTGTGGGCACCCAAATGGAGGATTTTAGCAATGATTCCTGATCAACTGTACATATGGCAGCCTTGAGTTTCTCCTGAGCAAAAGTAAAGGCTTGAGTTTTCACCTACTGCTTTGTCACTAGTCTTTATTGTTCTGGTGAGTTCCCTGGACGTGGTGTGAAGTGGATGTGTCATATTAGGGGTTTGGGTTTACAACATATTTGGATTGGGCGATTGTGTGAAGGCATTGCCTTCCCAGTCACCCCTCCCTGCTGTGGTTGTGCCCCTGGTGCTTTCTGAGATGAGTTGCCTACCTGCTGCTGCTTATTAGTGTTTGGCAAACCACTTGTCCTTGTTGTGGTAGTGTGTTTGCTGACTGATTTCCTTGTGACTGAATGTGCTGTGTGCTCGTGGCCATGGTTTTGTGGATTGGGGATTTTGAGGGGAATGGCGCAGGTCCATTGATCTTTGACCATGGTGTGCCTTTAGTGGGCAATAGTCGGTCAGGTGGCGCATCTTGAGGCAGTAGAAACATTCTCTAGGGTTTGGCTGCTGCCAGCCTTCCTGATCTCTGCTACTATAACTGGGCCGGAACCCCCGGAGGTTCTGCAGTGCAGTCCCTTTTAAGACTGGTGCCATTTGCATACTTGTGGCCAATGCAGCCCACTTGGGGGTGGTTTTACCCATTTTTTGGGTACCTGCCTTAGTTGAGTTTTTCCATGCTTGCTCCTAGTTTTGGCCCTTCGTAATGGTCCATTTCATGGTGGGTGCATACGGTAGCCAGCCCCAGTCAAGCTCTGGGATTCTCCCCATGTGCCAAGTGGGTCACTTCCTTGGGGTAGTGTATAATTTGTAGAGTTTACCGAGTTCTCTCCAGTGGTCACTTGCTTGGGCGCTGCATTTGGCAATAGGTAGGGGGATTTGAGCACAAGGGACGCACTGCATAATTCCGTGCAATCTTGTCTGCACTACTTCCTCACTTGCGGTTGTGCCAGAGTGGTGACAGAGGCTGTGCTTGGTAATCGCTGGGGTACACGTGCTGTGTTTCTCACCACCATTGCCCCTCTGTGCCTTGAGCCGTCTCCCCTCCAAGCCACGGGGGACTCAGCAGGCATGCACAAGTCAAAGTCCCAGACCTCTTGCTCCCTGTGTACCTTACTGGCTAACAGGATTTTCAACTTTTTGGCGGGCTCAACTATGAGGTGGTGTAAGTGGCATGCCCAGCACCAAGCTAATTCGCATAGCTCCAGGAGAGTCCACGTGTACTCAAGGACCGAGCCTGTGTAGAGGGCCGACTGGCAAGGGCAACCCTGGCAGGCAACCATCTGGTGTGGGAGTGTATTGCTGGTTGGTGCCCTAAGTGGGGAACCCCAGGGGAGGAGCAGGCTATAGCCCCATCCTCAGCAAACTGGGTCAAAACTTTCAGTTTGGTCAGTAGGAACCAAGATATTGGTCAGGGAGGAGGGAAAGTACAACAGCTGTTCCTTCACCCTTTTCCCTCTATCTCCAGCTCGAGGGGTTCTGTGAAGGGCATCTCTGCCACCATGCCCGAGAACCCTTGTATGGATGCCACGCTCTTTGATAGGGGGAATGCCCCTTCCAGTAGGCACACCTCATCTCCCCGTGTCTAGTAGAAAGTGGGATGGTGTCCTGTTTATGAGCATCGTGACCACGGGGTTCTCCTCAACACAGCTTGGGGGAAACAGTAGTGGGTATGTGTCTTTAGGGGCCCTGTCAATTTCTGGCTTGACTATTCCTGTATCTTCAACCTCGCTTTCGGATCCTGGGGGACGGGTGTCCTCTCCCTCACTATCGCTAGTCGGTTTTTCTGTTTAGACCTGCTATGAGGTTCCCAGGTGGTCGTGGAGTGTACGTTTTGTGGGCTAAATGTGGCAGAGAGAGAAAAGAGCTTCAGTGGATGAAATGGGGTGAGGCTAAAATCTCTTGGGTTAGCCAGTCGGGCACTTCCCAGTAATACACTTCAACTGTTGTTTGATAGTCCAATTCAATCTGGTATGCAGTCATAATATTGATTTTTTTATTATTTCGACCTACAGTAATATCAGGTTTTAAATATCGTAGTGACAGAATATCGAAGTCAAGGATATCGGTGACCAGAATATCGACCTTAAGGTGAAATATCGTTAATAATAACATCAATATTTATATTAGTGTTATGTATTTTAGTATGTATTTTCAATGTATGTGTTTAGAGATTTTTGTACTGTTTTTTAATGATTTTTAAATATATGTGTTAAATGTTTAGAAATTAGTAATTTATTTTAAAGTAAATATTGCGTTTTTGTATTGGAGGGGGTTGTGGTTTTACAGGGGAATAGGGTGGTAGGCAATTTAATTGTAATTAAATAGTTAATATTTTTGTATTTATTTTTATTGATTATTACTTTATTGTTAATTATTAATTGGGAATACATTTGTATTAATTGACTAATTGATAATTAACAATCAACTGCAGAATATGCGGGAATGCAAAAGAAGACATTCAACATCTAATTTGCACCTGCAAAGGCCTGGTCACAGAGCAGGTTACATTTAAAAGTGCCCTTTAATAAACTGGGCATAAGAACATGCCGGCAAGCGGTCATGGCTTGCTTCGATGGAAAACACATCCAATTAGCATGCCATTTTGTAAAATTTCTAGAGAAAGTAGAAAAGAAACAGGAAAGCCAGACGGCAGACACCAGCTGCAGTAAAAATCAAGAAGCAAATTAAAAGGGCACTGAACAGTGAGCCAAGTCGCACGTTACAACGATGCTTAAAACCCAGGGGCAATGCCTTTTACAATGTCATCGCCATTTACACTGTCATCGCAGGAATACAAGGGACCAATGCTACCGTAAGGGTTACACGGTGTGAAAGCAGTATATATTTTAGTAGCAAGGACTTTCTACCGCACTAAACTATTGTCATCGTGTACTCGCTTTCTCCAAGGGACTCACGGATTTTAACTCACGTTTTGTGGAAAATTTGTATAAATTTCTGTAGCAATGACTATTAACATCATGAACCTATATTCATTTTATACTTTTTATAATTGTATCTTTCCCATGTATTAATATTTGCAATGCTTTTAATTAACTGAGCAATAAAGATTACTTTACTTTAATTGATAATTAAATTAAATGTGTTATTTTTTATGTGTAGCGGGTTGTGGGTTTATAGGGGAGAAGGGTGGGAAGTAATTTAATTATAATTAATTAATACTTTTTATTTCTTTTCATTGATTATTAATGTATTGTTAATTATTAATTGGGAATATATGTGCATTAATTGATTAATTGATAATTAAATTAAATGTGTTACATTTTTATGTGTAGTGGGTTGTGGGTTTATAGAGAATAGGGTGGGAAGTAATTTAATTATAAATAATATGTGTATTTATTTTTAATGAATATTAATGTATGTTTCATTAATTATTAATTGGTAATTATTTTTTAATTCATTGATTAATTTCTAAACTTATTAATTATAATTAATGCATTATTATTTTATTTTTATTTTTATTGTTACTTAATTTATTGTTATTTAATTATTAATTGGTAAAAGTTTTTTAATAATTGATTAATTGGTAATTAAATTAAATTAAATGTGTTATTTTTTATGTTTAGCTGGTTTTGGGTTTATAGGTGATTAGTGTGGGAAGTAATTTATTACAATTAAGCACATTTTAATTGTTAATAATTTGCATTGATTATTAATTTATTGTTATTTAATTATTAATTGGTAATTAATCATTAATTGATTAATTGATAATTTAATCAATTGTGTTATTTCTTTATGTGTAGCGGGTTGTGCGTTTATAGGCGAATAGGGTGGGAAGTAATTTAATGTTATTTAAGTAAATATTTATTTAATTTTATTGATATTTATTCTTAATATTTTTGTTAATGTAATTATTAATATGTTATTTTTTTTCGCAAAAAATAATAATTGATATGTATGTTAATGTAACCCCTATGCTGTCCTACATTTTCCACATTGTTACACTCAGTGGAGTGGGAATAGTAATTTTAACCCTAACGCTAGCCAACACTTTTCTTACTGTTGCACTCACTGGAGTGGGAATAGTATTTTTTATCCCTACGCTATCCAACACTTTCCCTACTGTTGCACTCACTGGAGTGGGAATCGTAATGTTTAACTCTACGTTATGCAACACTTTCTCTACTGTTCCACTCACTGGAGTGGGAATAGTAATTTTTACCCCTATGCTATCCAACACTTTCTCTATTGTTGCACTCACTGGAGTGGGAATAGTAATTTTTATCCCTACACTATCCAACACTTTCCCTACTGTTGCACTCACTGGAGTGGGAATAGTAATTTTAACCCCTTTGCTATCCAACAGTTTTCCTAATGGTGCACTCACTGGAGTGGGAATAGTAATTTTTAACCCTACGTTATCAAACACTTTCCCTACTGTTGCACTCACTGGAGTGGGAATAGTAATTTTTACCCCTACACTATCCAACACTTTCTCTACTGTTGCACTCACTGGAGTGGGAATAGTAACTTTTACTTCTACGCTATCCAACACTTTCCCTACTGTTGCACTCACTGGAGTGGGAACAGTAATTTTTACCCCTACGCTATCCAACACTTTTCCTACTGTTGCAATCACTGGAGTGGGAATAGTAATGTTACCCCTACGCTATCCAACACTTTCCCTACTGTTGCACTCACTGGAGTGGGAATGGCAATTTTTACCCATACACTATACAACACTTTCCCTAATGTTGCACTCACTGGAGTGGTAATAGTATTTTTTACCCCAACGCTATCCAACACTTTCCCTACTGTTGCACTCACTGGAGTGGGAATGGTGATTTTTACCCCAACGCTATCCAACACTTTCCCTACTGTTGCTCTCACTGGAGTGGGAATAGTCATTTTAGCCTGTAAGCTATCCAACACTTCCCCTACTGTTGTGCTCACTGGAGTGGGAATAGTAATTTTAACCCCTATGCTATCCAACAGTTTCCCTACTGTTGCACTCACTGGAGTGGGAATAGTAATTTTTAACCCTACATTATGCAACACTTTCCCTACTGTTGCACTCACTGGAGTGGGAATAGTAATTTTTACCCCTACGCTATCCAACACTTTCCTTACTGTTGCACTCACTGGAGTGGGAATAGTAATTTTTACCCCTACGCTATCCAACACTTTCTCTACTGTTGCACTCACTGGAGTGGGAATTGTAATTTTTTCCCCTACGCTTTCCAACACTTTCCCTAATGCTGCACTCACTGGAGTGGGCATAGTATTTTTTACACCTATGCTATCCAACACTTTCCCTACTGTTCCACTCACCGGAGTGGGAATAGTAATTTAAACCTCTATGCTTTCCAACACTTTCTCTACTGTTGCACTCACTGGAGTGGGAATAGTAATTTTTACACCTATGCTATCCAACACTTTCCCTACTGTTGCAGTCACAGTATATATATTATATGTATATGTTACATTTCTTTTACATTATATATATTAGTTTTGATTTTTAAACATTTTAAAATATTTTTAACTATGTTTATTTTAATTTTATGTATTATTTACTTTATTTTACAAAACTTTTGTAAGTTTTTTAAAAAAACAATATTTTTAACAACAACATTTTTGACATCGCTATTATTTTTTTCAATATTTTTGTACTTACCATAATGTAGATGGGATGTCGATATTCTTGACTTCAAAAATTTTGCGTCAATATTTCTGTAGGTCGATTTTCTGTCTCTCGATATTCTGTCAGTGATTCATTCAATCTGGGGCATTCATTTTGTAATCTTGCTTCATTGTCTAAATGTTTAGTGCGGCAACCCTTCAGAAGACAATAGCAGATTAATCTCTCTAGGTCTTTTGCTTACAGCACCTCTGGTATAATGTTTAATGGATTTCTTGTAATATACTCCAAGGTGTATGCTTCTAGGTTATCTCTCATAATTCCTGATTCTTTCTCAGCAATATATTGAATGAATAATCACATTCTTCTTTTTTTTAAAACTTTTTTTATTGAGCAGAGCATCGAGGGCAATACATTACATATACGGAGACTTCGTTCGTAATAAAATCATTAACTTCATCATTTCCGGGTATCAAACAATGGTACAAAAACTATCTCTATCTACTTTTAATAAACACAGCTGTCAAAAACACTTCGATAATACCAAAATGCTAAAGTGCAAGAGAAAAAGTACAAGTGCTAGTGCAAGACATGTAAAACAACCACAATCTTAAAGTGCAAAAGTGTTTAGCAGCATACATTTCTTAATCCTTCAGATATTTTAGACCCAATAGACCATCAAGACACTTCTAGATCCCGAGTAGTATTATCCCTCTATTGCATTTTCCACTTTACTAAAAAACTTCCAGCTCTTTTCAAAATTTTGGGTAGCTCCCACTCACTTTGCGTATGCTTCTTCAAAAGCCCACGTCCTTTTCATTTTATTCAGCCATTTGTCATAAGTGGGAACTTCGCTAGACTTTCAATTTTGTAAAATTAAAGAGCGGGCCACTGCACAAGTAATAGAAAGAAAGTTTGCTTTTTGGCTTCCGTTAAGAGTGTTCTATCTTTACACGCACCAAACAGGGCGGCTTCAGCCTCCGGTGGTAGCCTCTTCTCAAATGCCTGATTTAAAGCCAAAATAATTGCCTCCCAAAAAGGCCCCAATCTTGGACACAAAAAAAAATATGGAACCAACCCCCTTCTCTGTCAACCCGACACCAGAAACACCTATCTTCAGCATCTGGATATCTTTTCTTCAATGCACTCGGGGTGAGGTAGGCCAACCATCGGGATAGAAAAGCCATCCTTTTGTAATTGGTTGCTCTCAGAGACTTACTTCCCCAAAGGCATAAGGTTTCCCATTCGGGGATGGAAAAGGTACATTGTGTTGCACGGGCCAACTTCTCCAGATAGTTCTCAAGTTGGCCCTGATTTTGCATCAAACTTTACCAATTCCCTACCCCACTGAATTTGGCCCCAAAGAGCTCTATCACCAGTTTATTGGGGTGTCAAAAATTCCTTTCATACTTTTAACAAAATAGACAATTTGTAGGTATTCCAAAAAGGTGGTCCTTCTCTGGCTCCCATCCCTCAATGCCACCGCCTGCCAAGAGATTATCCTATTCTGTATTGAAAATTCACTTAGCGCCCGAGCCTGCAACATTCCAAGGGCTTCAAGTGACCTGCTTGAAGTTGGAGGCCAAGGCTCTTACATGCTTGTAACTTTACATACTGAAAGCCAGTAGAGCCCGTCATTTAAAAAAAGTCCTGGAGTCTAAAAGAATAATTCTTAAGTGTCTTGTACCGAGTTCTTTTTGGAAATTTAGAGGTTTTTAGGGATACTAAAATCAGAGAGCCGGAATCCTGTACCATAACACCATTTGAGCCCATTAGGCCCGTCAATAGGTCCAGGAAAGACACATCATAGTACGTTTTTAGATGGGGTAAAGCCAGACCTCCTTGCTCAATCATTAATTGAAGTGATGTAAGTTTCGCACCTTGAGGTTTTCTTTCTCCAAACAAAGGGGTCCATTAGGACTAAGTCCGCCCGCCACCCTAACGGAGATCGGGACCGCCCGCCTAAAGGGCGGGGGTCCCGACATTGGCATTAGGATGCGCCCGCCACAGTGGCGGGCGCATTCCTCAAGTTTACATTGTGGCGGGCAGTGCTCACTGCACCGCCCGCCACAATGTAAAAAACAAATGCAGGCATTTGCATAATCGCAGCGGCAGGCACCGCGCGGTGCCTTCCGCTGCGATTTTGCAAATGCAGGGGGGTACCACAGGTACCCCCCCGTGTGCCACCCCCCTCTGGCCGTCACTCTGGGGGCCCACAGGGGGCCCCCGCAGCAATCACCGCCTGCCTTTCCGTGGTGGCATTGCCGCCGTGGAAAGGCCCCTAATGTAAGCCATCGTAATATGGCTGGCGGTGTCCATTGGACACCGCCACCATATTAATCTATTACCGTCGCAGGGCGACCGCGGCGGTAAAGCGGCGGACGGTCTTTCCATCCGCCATTGTCCCCTCCGCCATCCTAATCAGGCGGAGGGGAAAACGAGAGTGGTTGTCGGGCGGATTGCCTCCGCCTGGGTGGCGATTGCCACCGCCACCCTGGCGGAGGCAATCCGCCCGTTATCCTAATGGAGCCCAAAGTGTCTAATCAAGGTTTCCATTTCTTTGAAAAAACATTTCTTGATTTTAATAGGAACTTTAATAAATAAAAAAGTAAGTAACGACAATACGGACATCTTAATAGGGGAAACCGTACCCACTATAGTTAAGGGAAGTAACAACCACTGATCTAAAAGTCTCCTTATTTTTTCCAGCATTCTTACATAGTTCAAATTATATAGCTGTTGATGTTGATTAGACACAAATATCCCAAGATATCTAATTGGGTCTGACTTCACAGCTTGCGCCCTAAGATAAAGTGGAAGAAAATTCATATCTGAATTTAAAAGAAGGGTTTATTTTATAGCCGCTAATTAACTCAAATTTACTAAATTCCCTCAATACCACTTCCAAATTATAACTAGTAGGCTTCAAGTATAAAATTATATCGTCCACAAATTATTTTAGTTTGGCCATGACCTGGATTGGGGCCTTGATTGCAGCATTATTACGTATTTTAATAGCCAGCGGTTCTATAAAAAAGGTAAAAAGTAGGGGAGAGAGCGGGCAACCTTGTCTAGTCCCCCGTTTAATCTGACCTACACCTGCCCGTTTCATATTAATCATTATCTGGGCTTGGACCCACTGGTAGATATTATGTAACAGTGCAATAACCTGAGGGGGGAAATAATCACATTCTACATACATTTTGAAGTTTGTTCATTTTGTTCAAGTCCTCAAAATGAGGGCTTAAAAACGAACTATCGAACAATAGTTATTGTCCGCTTAATAGAAATGCAGATTTGCCAGGATGCAATTGAGGTCACTTATGGAACATTTTTAACTAGACTGCATATCCCTCAAAGCTAGGCGACATCAACAACATATGCACAAGGCATTCAGACTCCAATTGAGAAAAATCCCTGCAAGCTGATTGGGTGCCACTCTATAATGGGTAAAGATAGGCTTTTTTTTATATTTTTCAAACCAAGATGGAACCAACCCATTCGGATTCGACCAAGTTGCGTTGCCACTGAGAACTTACACCCTCGTCAAGAAGGCTCTATTTTAAAGTTAAAAAATCACGTTTTTGTGCACCGCCTATTAAAGCAATGCCGGCTTCACTAATTGGAATATGACATGCAGTCACAGGACCCAACACTGAGATTTCAAGTTTTTCCCCTTGCAGAACACATTTACTGCACAAAACATATTGAGTGACAGACTCAGTGAAGCCAAGAACACACTAAAAAAAGGCCACAAGAAATTTGAGCAAGTTTTGTTTTTGAGAACGCAATCGCCTGTACACTTACACTGCATCGAGACTAGCTGTAAGAGTCAATCAATTTTGGCTACAATGGGGCTTATTTACAAGCCCCTTGAGCCGCTGGTGCATCACGTTTTCCCATTTTAAAAGTGACGCACCAGCAGCGCAAGGGGCTTCTAAATAAACCCCAATGTTTCTAACGATTCCGTAACTGTTTTTGTACAAATACTGCTTCCTTAGTTCACCCAGATTAGCCACAATAATGGTTCTCAATGTGATACAATGTTGCTAACACCCTCACAAACCAAAGTCAGCAATTAGTGCAAGCAGCATGGAGGTAATACATGTTTAAACATGGAGACAGAAGAACCGTTTTCAATTGTTTGATGGAGCATGTGGTCCACCTGTCCTAACATTGAGATTTTGAGTAAAGATTTCCAGATTGCTCTGGCCCGCTGAACAAGATTTATTATGCGAAGATGGAAGGTGTACTTAATCCATTTGGAATAAGTGAATGCAATGACTTTGTTGCTGACAATCTGTGTTCGTAAACGATTTCCGTATCTGAGAGAGTTTAGTAATTCATTTCTACATTTGCTTTGTAGATCACTTCAGAACTCACTATCAATAAGGAAAATTGAGATATGCAGCTACTGGTGCAGAAGCCTACATTGAGGTAAATAGTCAAGGGAAACAGTTAAGTATGTATACCTCACAAAAATAAATGTTACAAAATACTTAAACAATCAACATGTATGTCTTCTTATAGAGTATCTTGTTATTCTGAGTCCTGAGTACAGCCGTCCACATATTATTAGCTAAACACATGTCTACAGTGTTTAACACCAGAAGCACAGGCGAATCACAGTACTGGCCCACAGGGAACCAAAATAAATGATTGAAAGATAGGTCTCTGTCAATAGCCAGGCTGCACACACAATAGTGTGAGCGCCTCTGGTGCAAGTTCGATAGGCAGTAGCTAATTGAAAGAAAAAAGTGTCGTAACTACTATTCGCCGATAATATTCAGAACCAGGGTACATGTGTTGTTTTCTTCTGACACAAAGTATGAATTGCTCCATTTGTGTATTTCGTATGTAGTAGATATGTTTTTTTGTTAATTGTTCTTTTGTTAAATGTATTGTGGGTTATCTGCACTGATGGACTTGATGGAATGCTTGTCATATGTGTTTGTCAACTTGTTTATGATTTCGTGATTTAAAAAGATTGGAAGTTTTAAGAAGATAAAGTGAATAAACGGTGGTCTCAGGAGTTCAGTTGCATGACCACAAAGTTTAAAATAGAATATGTTAAAGGATTGTCAATATTGGCAATTTCAGTTTAGTTTCTAATTTTGAAAAGTTGGAATTTTCTTTTCCCAACCATTCTCTGCCTGCAGCCTTCTTCCCCGATCCATGACTAGGTGTAGCTGGCAGTTGACTTTTGTATATTGATCCCAGACAGTGAGACAAAGGCACATAGGTGTTGGCAGGATGGGCCATCTCCGACATGATAAGGGGGAGGAGCTGTCACATACCACAATTGCACATCACAAAGGCCCTGCCTGAGCACACTCACAAAGGATTTGACACTAGTCTATTTTGACCCCAAACAATCTGGGGCCAGGGCTGGAAATTCCAAGCACCTAAGGTGGGGGGGACCCCTTAGAACCATCCCCTACTACAAAGTGGGCACTAGATTTAAATGTTGGACCCTCAGACCCAACTCCTCAGTTCACATTTGGACTTATGGAAGACTAAGAAGTACTGCTGTGCTGCTCTTCAAGAAGGACTGCTACTTTGTTACCCTGCTGCCCTGTAACCTGCTGTTCTTCCTTCCGAGTAAAAGCACGGGACCTGAACTTTGAATTCCGGCCTACCAGAGTGACTCCAATGGCTAGTTGGCTACCTCTTGAGCCGAGCCTTAAGGACAGAAGGCACCAACGGTCTTGCACCCAGCACCAGAGCTCTGTCTGCTGTGACTTGAATCCTCCCAATGGGGCCACCCTGTCCTAGACCCTTGGAAGTGGGCCTGAAGGTGCACTGCCAGACCACCGTTGGTCTCAGCAGACCCAACGCAGTGCGGCACATCGCCACACAAAACTCTGCATCAGTACCATTGTGTGGCACATCTACGACACAGGACTTCGCATTGCCACCCCATCAGAAGTGCTGCTGCGCAAAGCATCCTCAACATAAGCTTTCACATCACAAGACCCTCGACAATGGCATTCTCAACAACAACGCAGAACTCTACATCACAGCCCGCATCTTCTTCAGAACCAACCGGTGTGCAACGCATCTTCGGCGTAGGACTTCGCATTGCGAGCCCCTCATGGACAGTATCCTCTGCAACAACGCAGGACTTCACTTCGCAGACTCACAGCACCTTGGTACCACTGTGGCGTAATGCATGTCAACACCAGGACCTCACATTGCCTTTGCTGGGTGACAGATCCCAATGCAGGATCTTGAAATGCTCCGCAGCCAGGATTTGAGGTACCCTTGTTCAGCTGGTCCAACCTTATCCCTATATCCGTCCCAGGCTCTATCATATTATGAAATGCCTTCCTGGAAAAAGTTAGTGTCCAGGGTCATATGATAACACTTCAACTGATAACATTTAGGTCAAAGGGTATGTGATGTCACTTCACCTACCGCTGGAATTTTGGTTAATCAACTCCCTTATACACACCTCCCATTTGATTATAAGAAAGTACTCCAGTACCTTTTTTGCTGCTTGACCAGAATGTGGTAATAGCTCTTGCAAGCACAGGTCAGCGCCCAGTGCGGCCGCAATGACCAGTTACCCTGCCCTAAAGCCGGCCCTGACCGTATTTGTCTTTTCCACAATATTTTACAGAAATGTTCTAAACCAGGTTCTGAGGGTTTAAAGGAGGGCTCTTGACCTCTAAGCACAGCTCAACAGTCATGTGACACGAGCATCAATTCATAGTAGAGATTGGTTTGTTGCCACTTGCAGGCGGCATGGGGAGATGGGGACATTTGGCAAACTGTGAGGGAGCTCGCTGTATATAAAGATTCAGGCAGAGAATTCGCGGAGGGCTTAGGCCATGACAGAGCGAGATGCATGTAATTATACTTGTCTCCTTATAAAATCAGGGCGCCTAAGGCGCAACTGCGCAGTGCATATGCATGCGCTGGCCAAATCTTAGCATGGATGGCCCTTTGATTCCAGCAAGTTAATGTGCATTTTTATGCCTAATCTGAAAGGAGTCCCATTAACGTAAAGATGTACATCACAGTGTAGCCATTGTCAAAGAAAAAGCAATCTTAATAGCCAAGGAGAAGACTCTTAGCAAGTTTATGAATCAAACAATAAAAAAAAGCTTCATATAACTTCAAAGTTACTCCAGCCTTGGAGCTCTGCTCCTTATGAATCTTAAAGTGAAGGAAATGTATTCTTTACTCTGCTTTGAGAAGCAAATCTTAAACAGTGTTGGCGGCTGTGAAAAGAATATTCGATTTAACATAAAACGTCTGCATTTCCAATAAGATATCCTGAGAAAAATGCACTTTCACGTTTTCCTTTTTCGCTGTTCAATAATTTGAGTGCCTTCTAGCTAAAACCTCATGAAGCGTAGGTGTGCAGGGGAGAGGAAGCAGCCGCTACCTTGATTTATTGGGAAGAGATACACCTTAAGCGGTATCCCCTGTTAGAACTGGTTCACTTAGAAAAAATAAGTATTAAGAGATCAAAAACATAGAGCAGGATAAAAGATGAATACTTATGTAGCCCCGAGTGAACTAACAACGTCATTCTGCAGCCACTGTATCATAGTAACATTAGTGTAGCTCTTTCTTCCCCACAAGGCGTCAAGGCACAAAAGAGGACTAGGGGCACGCCACACTGTAGGGGACTGCTTGGTTTTAAGAGTGTTGAAATTGCAGGGTAACATATGTGGGAAATGTTTTGGTATCTTGTGTGAGTGACCAGAGCAGTATGTTTAAGCCTGTCCTAGGTAATAGCGCCCAGGCATATAATGGGAGGCAAGAAGATATGTGGGAGATTGAACAAATGTATTTTACACTAGCTGTACCCGGCCGCGCGTTGATGTGGCTCAGTCTGGTTAAATGGAAGAGAAAGAAAAGAGTAAGCGCACGTTTCTAATATGTTTAATTTCACAATGCTTGTGGGTATACAATATGTTTTTGTCCATCCTAACATATGTAGACTGTTGTTCTATATGCGTCCCTTGTATTTGTTACGCAGCAACCAAATCGATAGGGTCTGTTGGGGTTGCAAAGTGAACCAACTCCTCGCCCCTCCCTCCACCCACTTCCCGGTCTGCCATTCTGACACCAACTGTCCATCCTAATAGATGTAGACTATTGTCTATATGGGTCCCTTGTATTTGTTGCGCAGCAACCAAATCCATCGGGTCTGTTTGGCCTTTTGATTAAAAACACGCGCGTATTGGACACGCGCGTATTCGAATCCAACGTTGTGTGTATATATAAACACACGCTAATGTTGCAAAGTGAAACAACTCCTCCGCCCTCCCTCCACCCATTTCCCGGTCTGCCATCCTGACACCAACTGTCCATCCTAATATATGTAGACTATTGTCTATATACGTCCTTTCTTAATGTTGCCAAGTGAACCAACTCCTCCCCCCTCCCTCCACCCACTTCCCGGTCTGACGCGCTAATGTTGAAAAGTGAAGCAAATCCTTCCCCCTCCCTCCAACCACTTCCCGGTCTGCCATCCTAACACCAACTGTCCATCCTAATCTATTTAGACTATTGTCTCAATACGTCCTTTCTTAATGTTGCAAAGTGAACAAACTCCTCCCCCTCCCTCCACCCACTTCCCGATCTGCCATCCTGACACCAACTGTCCATCCTAATATATGTAGACTATTGTCTATATGTGTCCCTTGTATTTGTTGCGCAGCAACCAAATCAATAGGGTCTGTTCGACCTTTCGATTAAAAACACACGCATATTGGACACATACGTATTGGAAACCAAGGTTGTGTATATATACACAAGTGCTAATGTTGCAAAGTGAACAAACTCCACCCCCCTTCCTCCACCCACTTCCCGGTCTGCCATCTTGACACCAACTGTCCATCCTAATATATGTAGGCTATTGTCTCTATGCGTCCATTCTTAATGTTGTCAAGTGAACCAACTCCTCCCCCTCCCTCCACCCACTTCCTAGTCTGCCATCCTGACACCACCAATCCATCCTAATATATGTAGACTATTGTGCGTCTATTGTAGTTGTTGCGCAGCAACCCAATCGATAGGGTCTGTTTGTCCTTTAGATTAAAAACACGCGCGTATTTGACAGGCGCATATTCGAAGCCAACGTTGTGTATATATAAACACGTGCTTTTTCAAATTCAACGTTGTGTCAAAATTTCAAATCAATCGGTGAAGAACTTTCGTAGATTTAAGATTTTTATCAAACGCACATTTACATTTTTACGTGTGTGTTTGTGCTTTCGATTAAAAACATGCGCGTATTCGACACGCGCGTATTCGAATCCAACGTTGTGTTTATAAAAACACTCGCGTATTCAAATGCAAAGTTGTGTCCAAATTTCAAAGCAATCGGTGAAGAACTTTCGGAGATTTGAGATTTTGAACAAACAAACAGTTACATTTTTATTTAAATAGATTTATTTATTTTTGATTGTACCTGACTGTGTGGATCTCAGTCAGCGTGGTAATGGAGGTCCCTCCAGTCCTTGTGGTGCAGGGTGTCAAACCCTCTAAGGGCCCCGTGTTCAGATCGAGGCCAGTAAATATCTGTGAGACATGGGACACTCAGGGGTCCTTCATCACATTCTGCAGGGGGCCATCATTTTGAGTTATGCCACTAGTCCTAGTTGATCCACTCATGAGCAATAGAGGAGCAGGAAATGTCTTGCAAAAATAGAAGGTCTATTTAATCCTCCAAGCATGGGGTGAGGAAGTCGACAAATACCCACAAGGTATAACAAAGCCAGTAGTGGTGGAGGATTCCATGCTGTACACGGCTTGCACTGGACTCCTGTAGTTATGGTACCAGGTCTGTGTAATCCCCATGGAACGAGTGGACAGTGACCCACAGGCATGGTCTGCCTAAAACCAACCAACACTGGTCAATGGTTTTAACGGGTCTCACAGAAACAACTAGAAGCAGTCCCACCCTAGCCCCCGGCAGGTACAATAGAAACACAGTCAGACTAATCACTATACAAGAACAACATGTAAACCACACATGAGTGGCATAAAGAAGTGCACTTGGACACAGCAGCCTGAGTAACTTTCTATGGGTGAGGCGGTAGAGACCCACGAGTCCACACTCATTGCAGTGATTCAGGATAGACCGCCTGCAAAGAACACCCATGTGTGAGAAAATAGCGACTCATGATGTGTACTGGATGAAGACAGTCATTAAGACGAGTCAAATGGTTGAAGCGTGTATCTAATTGGCATACAAAGAGGCAAACATCAATTGTCTGTTCTCTTTAGTATTTACCCAGGACAACTAAAGGGTAATCCATAAGTATTTACAATATTTGTTTCAGGCCGCAAGGGTCCCCGGGTCGTTAAAAGGGCTCTAACAAGTAGGATAGTAATAGACAAATAGATGTGCATGTTGCAGTGCAAAGTAAATGCAGGGCTAGGCTCCCTTTTGGGCAAGAGTCAGAGATACACCTCACTAGGTCCACAGATAAAACACTGAGGAACAGCCCTGGCTGTGACCCCTTTAATAGCAGACAGTAAGAGGGTTCAGTTGTCTCCGCCAAGGAGCACCCAACACACATTGGTTACATGTAGTGTGAATAGCTACTTAATAGGTTTCTGCAAAGTAGCAAACTGTGGCGAGTGCAGGGCAGGGGCTCCTCGTCAGACATGAGAATACAAACTTTATAGTTGCACCCAGAAGTGAGAGAAAGGCAACCCAGGGGTATATAAAGGCTTACTGACCATCAGGCTAATTACCCTCTACAATGAATTCAGGACTTTCAGAATAAAAACTTTATTGGTCCACGTAGGAGGGAGAGAGGGCTCATAGAAGGCCAAGGGCATGTAATGATTTGATTTACCTGCCACTAGGATAAGTGTGCATCCAGGAGTGAAAAAGCAGAAGCCCAAATTATTCTCTGATTACATGCTGCCAGCAAAAGAGTCTAATAGGGACCTAAAAAGTCAGCTCATGTTGAAATGAAGAAACTCCCTGATCATGCACTGGTTACATCGAGCCTGTGAAAGTGGAAGTGTTTCCTGAGGTTACCACTGACTAAAGGGTGACCCACTCCTTCAAATTAGCACATCTGTGATCACACAGACCCAGTGTCACACTCTACTTCCTTTCCAAGGCTGCGGTTCCACACTGCCATGCTGAGTGTGAAGTAGGACATCCTGTAGAACGAATAAGAGATTGTCATGGGTTACTTGCTTCTGGGATAAGTATCCCCCAGCTCCCTTAGTTTGGAAAAAGCCAAGTCTTTACTCACTACCTACATTTTAGATATTCTTGAATGTGCAGTACCTTGAAGATAGAGTATTTGATACAGAAAACCAATGAAGTGCCTCGGGCATATGCATGATGTGTTCCCACAGGCAACAGTGAAGTAGAATCCTTGATATATATATAACAATTTACAAATTATGGATGGAAAACCCCAAAGAAACAGACCATTTGCATAATATAGATGTGGCATGACAAGCAAGATAGTGGTCTGTGGTGTCTTTGATTATTCTAGATGAGGGAACAGTGTTTGCAGTGTTTAGAACACCCTTCGTTTTTACTTGATTATTTGAGTGATTAGCAAGAGTTTTGAATCCATAATCGACCTGAGATTTCTTACTTCCTCTGATGTCAAGCCAAGGACTCTTGTTCTTTGAGATATATATTAGGGATTGTAGTTTCTCCATTGCCTACATGTGAGGGTCTTCGATGTGGAAGGTAGTTGATTATCAATATGTCCACTGAGACAGTCCAGTCCTGCAGAATATACTTCCACTGGGTTTTCCAGTGTTAGGGTAATCTGTGTGGGTAAACCACCGTTACAACGCAACTTTTACAACGGACTACTTTTACAACGCAGGAACCATTACAACGAAATACCATTACAATGCATTTTTTTACAACGCAATACTTTTACAACGCAATACCTTTACAACGTAAGTATTGGTAAGTATATTATTATAGTAAAAATGTTATAGGTTTGGGTTTTTGGGTAAAGGGGTATTTTTAGGGTTCAGGGCTAGGTTTGGGTTTTTGGGTAAAGTGGTATTTTTAGGGTTCAGGGCCAGGTTTGGGTTTTTGGGTAAAGGGGTATTTTTAGGGTTCAGGGCCAGGTTTGGGTTTTTGGGTAAAGGGGTATTTTTAGGGTTCAGGGCCAGGTTTGGGTTTTTGGGTAAAGGGGTATTTTTAGGGTTCAGGGCTAGGTTTGGGTTTTTGGGTAAAGGGGTATTTTTAGGGTTCAGGGCCAGGTTTGGGTTTTTGGGTAAAGGGGTATTTTTAGGGTTCAGGGCCAGGTTTGGGTTTTTAGGTAAAGGGGTATTTTTAGGGTTCAGGGCCAGGTTTGGGTTTTTGGGTAAAGGGGTATTTTTAGGGTTCAGGGCCAGGTTTGGGTTTTTGGGTAAAGGGGTATTTTTAGGGTTCAGGGCCAGGTTTGGGTTTTTGGGTAAAGGGGTATTTTTAGGGTTCAGGGCCAGGTTTGGGTTTTTGGGTAAAGGGGTATTTTTAGGGTTCAGGGCTAGGTTTGGGTTTTTGGGTAAAGGGGTATTTTTAGGGTTCAGGGCCAGGTTTGGGTTTTTGGGTAAAGGGGTATTTTTAGGGTTCAGGGCCAGGTTTGGGTTTTTGGGTAAAGGGGTATTTTTAGGGTTCAGGGCCAGGTTTGGGTTTTTGGGTAAAGGGGTATTTTTAGGGTTCAGGGCCAGGTTTGGGTTTTTGGGTAAACTGGTATTTTTAGGGTTCAGGGCGAGGTTTGGGTTTTTGGGTAAACTGGTATTTTTAGGGTTCAGGGCTAGGTTTGGGTTTTGGGGTAAAGGGGTATTTTTAGGGTTCAGGGCTAGGTTTGGGTTTTGGGGTAGAGGGATACAGGGTAAAAATAAATTAAAAATAATATTAAATTAAAATAAATTATATTAATTTTAATTAATTACATTTAAAAAAATAATATATACTTACCAATACAGGGATACAGGGTAAAAATAAATTAAAAATAATATTAAATTAAAATAAATTATATTCATTTTAATTATTTAAATTTTTGAAAATATTATATACTTACCAATACTTACGTTGTAATGGTATGCGTTGTAAAAGTATTGCGTTGTAATGGTAGTTCGTTGTAATGGTACCTGCGTTGTAAAAATTGCGTGGTAAAGGTATGCGTTGTGAAAGTATGCGTGGTAACGTCATACATCCATCTGTGTGTCATCAGCCTAGTTGTAGTAGGTTAGGATGAAGGATCTGAACAGCTCTGATAGTGGTATCATGAAAGGGTTGGACAGGAGAGGAGGAGTAATCTAGTCTTAGGCAAATCGGGAGTAAACGGTAAAAGGGGATGATGTGATTGTGAGTTGTGAGATAATTGTGTGCCTGCCTTGTAAATAAGAGGCGATTCAGTCTGAGATACTTCCTATTAAGCTGTGTTCTCCTTAGTAGTAGAGTCTTGTGATAGAAGTGTCCAAGGCAAACAGACACAGAAATAGTGGTGGAATAACTCATTCCTGCCCAACATAATTTTTAGATCATCTCAAATGACGATAGAGGTAGATTTGGTGGCTCCCTCTGGGTGGAAACCCATTCAGTGGCCAGATAGTATGTTGTTCATAATTTTGAATTCACACATTTAGGAGAACACATCTCTTTCTATTACTTTTTCTGGGATGGTCCAACAATATGTTTTGTAAAGTAGAAGTTAATGTGGAGACAAACAGTCCAAGTAACGACTGAGGGGCTTATTTACAAGCCCCTTGCGCCGCCCATACGTCACTTTTTCCCATATTAAAAGTGAAGCACCAACGGAGCAAGGGGCTAATATATAAGCCCCTGAATGCAGCCTGAAATGTATTTAAACGTGGAGTTATTTGATCATTTAAAATTCGCCCACAAAGTTCTGAAAAGCTTCCAAACTTTGCACTTTGCAGAGTTAGCAATATTCTGGAAAATTCACAAAACTGTGAATGAAAATACTTGCACAAATTGTATTTTGTAGCATATGCAGATATGAATGATTTCAACAAGCCTAGCAAGTGGGTGTAGAACTACTGATATGCCCAGATTGCAAAGAGATGCATACAACTCAAAGCAATGCAAAGCAGAGCATGCTATTTACTTTCCAGCCCAAAAGGTAATTTGCTACTCGAATTGTGTCTTTTTCTTAGGGCAAAAACCGCTTTGTACTGCTTTGTGTCTCTTTGTGTCAAGTGGGTGCTACAGGGAAGATTACTGCAAAATCAATAGGGGTTGAGGTAAAGTCTGATCTACAAAGATAGCCAAACTGGGCTTTGCATGAAAAGCTAACACTTATTTCAAGCAGGCATAAACCAGAGGAAATGTATTTATTTCTCAAACACTAACATTCCATGTGTGCAGAAGTTCACAACACCCATCTAATATGTGGGACTCTTCTTTGTCTAGGCAAAGGAATTTTCTGGACGAGTATGCCTCCAGTATAAACCCTATACTGGACCGCGCACAGTGACCTCCGCACCATGGGTTGAGGCTGTGTATCACGCAATGCAGCCTTGTTAGAGCGGGGTATGACACCAGCAGCAGACCAGTCTTAGTAGATATGGCTCTGTGCTGTGCTTTTCCTATTCCTCAATGACGCACAGCAAATTTGGTTGCTGGGCTGTATTGCATGAAAAAATAGTAAATTTGGGCTGCAGTTTGATAAAGCTGAGGTGTGGCTTATGATTATAGAATAAATAAAGAAACGTGTTTCGTGGCCCAGTGAGCTGCTGTTGAATGGTGTGCAGGCAGACCAATTGTCAATAGGACAATTTGAAGACAGGGGGTAAGACTTGTAGGATCATCTTTTAACTTTATGGGCAGCCTGAAGCACATTTAAACAGGAAGGCTTTTGCTTCCTGCTTTGATCATAGTTTGTTGTTAATTATAGTGACGTATAGTGTTTGGGCTCCTTCTTACTTTCTCCCTGCAATGGAACTTTCTAGGTGCCTGAGGAATAAGAGGAGCTGGGATAAAATAAATTTGAGCAATTACAGTGTAACTCAATTGGCCACACAATAAAACTCCGAAGATGTGATTAAGTATAGATTTATTATAAATTCAAAGCCAGACTTCTATACACAAGACTGGGAATATAGGCAGGCCAAAACAATGAATTGAGTTTAGCCATAGCAACATAAAGCATACAAGAAATTCAGTAATCGTGATACATGATATTAAAAAAAGGAACTGATACAATTTGTGATCCTCTTGCCTGTTATGTATGAGGAAAATCCAAGTCTACTCTAAATATATCAATTACATGAGAAAAGTGTCAGCATAGCACAATCTCTGTAGATGTTCTCTAAAAGAAAAGAATATTGCATAGCATGAAGCCACACAACAGAGATGTCACAAAGAGGTCTGTACCTTTCAAAGTCCAATAGGAAAATCTGAATCTAGCTGACATGTGATCCCCAAATAAATCCCCTGATAGAACATTCAAAAATCCCATATCATGTGCCTCATTATTTTCCACCTTCACTCAGTAAAATTTGGCAACTGCTCTTGAAACTGCTTTCCTTTTGTCCGCACATCAGAAGGTCCTTGGATTCTTCCCGTCTCCCAATTCCTTACAGACAGTCCTCCCTTTGTTTATTAAGGCTTCTCATCGTTGCCAACAGTTCTCCTCCTGAACCTCACTATCTCTTTCATACAATGTACTTTTTCTATTGGTAAGATCATACAAATACACATGGAGAGGAGAGAAAAACATTGCAAGCAAAGCAACCGTTCATGTTGAAGGTTAAACATTAAGAAACCCAAATGCTTAGGGCCTTTTGTCAAGTTAGCGTGACAAGCATCTCAATCCATGTTTAAAAGCGTGGCTATGGATACGTATACAGTAAAATATTTTGATACAAGGTACTATTTGCATGAATAAATTATTATTTGTGTGTTAACAACATTATTCAAACCACACAAATGCAGATACTTATAGAAACTGCTATTTAATGTTACTCTAATAAAACCATTAGTTATGCACACACATATATATATGTCGAGAGTACACAGTCAACGCACTTTATTTACTAATATTGCACCTCATCACATGAGTACATGAGGTCATGTGTTTGTGTATATATATATATATTCACTGAAAAAACCATAGGTTATAGACCATATATAGTTAGGAATTAGCATTTACAAAACCTTATTTTACTCACCCAAAACCATTGAAATTCGCATATATAGTTAGTCGCACTAACTATATATCGCGCACCCGCAATCCACTGCTGATCATGTCACATATTACATCATTCATGACATGGTCAGTGACATCACTGATGACATCACTGATGACATCTCAAATGACATCACTGATGACATCACTGATGACATCTCAAATGACATCACTGATGACATCACTGATGACATCACTGATGACATCTCAAATGACAACACTGATGACATCACTGATGAAATCACTGATGACATCTCAAATGACATCACTGATGACATCACTGATGACATCTCATTTGACATTACTGATCACATCACTGATGACATCATTCATGTGATAATACGATGAACTTCTTCAGACTCTAATATAACCTTAGATACACTCAGTGTAAACAGACACTCACAGACTGTCACTCATCCATGGAGTTACTCACACACCTAGTCAGTCATGCAAAGAATCAATCACACCTCCATTTCCTCAACTATACAGTTATACACACCTTACTTATTCAAACATATACTACCACATATTTACTCTCTTATACAATCCCTGATACAAGTTCACAATGATCCATACAGCCACTCACACATTCACTGGCTCTTATGCACAGTTATTTATATATGTCAACTCTCACATGTACTGTGTTTTACATATGTACTTACTTTGACATGTAGCACTGAGATATCCATTCACTCACCAATACACTCATGCACACAGTCAACCGCCCATACAGCTGTTTCCACATGCACTTTTGAACCCATACATCTAGTGAATCAACTGCTCACACATCTATGCACAGAGTCATACACCTCCCAGCCACCAACACACACACTCAGTCTCCCATACAAATACTTGGGCAACCAATCAATAACCCATATAGTTACTCATATAGCTACTGATCAACACATGCAGCAGTTTACAGAACAACAGACATAATGATGCACAAATTAAGACAGTTTAGTCACTAACCCATGCACTCAGTGAGACACATTTAATCACTCACTCATACAGTCAGTCATGCACCTACTAAATCCTTCATCTAGACACTTATACATCCACTCATTCTTCAATATGTAAGACATATTTTAACTTTACAGAAACATACAGTCACTGGATGTTGTCATCAGTGATGTCATCAGTGATGTCATTTGAGATGTCATCAGTGATGTCATCAGTGATGTCACTGACCATGTCATGAATGATGTAATATGTGACATGATCAGCAGTGGATTGCGGGTGCGCGATATATAGTTAGTGCAACTAACTATATATGCGAATTTCAATGGTTTTGTGTGAGTAAAATAAGGTTTTGTAAATGCTAATTCCTAACTATATATGGTCTATAACCTATGGTTTTTTCAGCGAATTTTCAAGGTTTTGTAAATGCTAATTCCTAACTATATATGGTCTATAACCTATGTTTTTTTCAGTGAATTTCAATGGTTTTTTAATAGCAAATATCAAAAGCTGTAAAATGTATTCTTCTTTTAAAGGAAAAATATATTTTATATGTATTTAATATAATTTTTTTATGTATATAAATTTTTTGAAGGACCGAATTTATCAACTATCATGCTGAAGAAGAGTGTGGGGGAAAAAAACAAAGAGGAGGACTAAGAGGAAAGAACAATCAGTTCAAAAATACAATTGCTTTAAAGCATGAAGTTCTTTTCCACACATTTACATTTAAATAACCCATATTAGAACATACAAAATATCTACAGAGGAGACGGTGTACATTGAATTTTAGACTCTTTATTGGTACCTACATGTTGGTACTTACATCACCCACACAACACAACAGCTCTATTCAGAGCTACCCTACCTCAAAGCACTCTAAAATATTATTTTAATATTTCCCTTGGTTTTCCCCTTGTTACGCTTTCCGGAACGCTACCCGGTGCGCGGACCGGGCGCTAACCGTGCGAAAATTTGAAAAAAAAAGGTTGTTTTTTTTACATATATGGGCCTCCTCAGCCACCCTCAGAAAACCTAGGGGGTCAGGATATGTCTCCCGTGCCCCCTTATACCCATTCCCAACATTGTTTATCCTCCATCTTGTGACTAAATTCGTCCAAAACACAAGATGGCGGACTCCCGTTACGCTACCGGTGAGCTACCCGGTTCGCGTACCGGGTAGCGCTTCCACCGCGAAAAATCGGGAAAAAATTTATTTTATTTTTTTTCCCCGCGGGGCCCTTTAATAGCCCCCACATCAATCCTAGGGGGTCAGGAGGGGTCTACCTTTCCCCCTTTCATTCATTTCCCCCTTTGTTTATTTCCACCTCTTGTCTCTCGATCCTACCGAGAGACAAGATGGCGGCCGCTCCGGACTGTTTAGAATGTTGACAGTCACCGGAGAGCCAATCCGCTTCTCCTCGCGAAGTTCCGTTACGCGTCTGGTACGCGAACCGGGGCGCTAACCGGGACGCTGTCACAGATATATATATTTTTTGGAACGTTAATTTCTCAAAATCCGCTGGAGCACATATCTTGAGACCTAGCAAAGGCACATCGGGCAAACAGTCTCTACAATTTTGCCAAGTTTCATAGAAATCCATTTAGCCGTTCGAGCTAAAAGTGAGTCCAACCGCCCTATGGAAAACTCAATGTTAAAAACACGTTTTGGGACCCCCCTTTTTGTCTCGGCCCCCGCTTGACGAAACCACCCCAAACTTTCAGGGGATGAGCCATTTTCCTGAAAATTTCAGCCAATTCCGTCCATCAACGCCAAAGTTATTCATCATAGAATTTTCAGAAATCCCTATTCAAAAAAATCCTAACTATATATACCTACTGGCAACCGCCAGTAGGTAATATATATATATATATATATATATATATATATATATATATATATATATATATATATATATATAACATTTCTATGGCAAAATGAAACCCCTCATTTTGTTCCTTTTCAAATTAAATGTATTAAGTGTTACCACTTTATTCCAATCAAGATGACTTCAGGTGTGCCATACTTTTGTCATAAGTAAGACTGTTAGCGTTCTAGTTGTTCTTTAGAACATTCTGGGACATTCTGTCATTGGGCTATAGTTGGGCTACATCTGGCTGATATTTGGGCTACATTTGGGCTCTTTTGTCTCTGGTGGCCATCTTGGGAGACTGCATATCAGAATTTTTTTAATGAAATATAAGAGGATTTGAGAAGTCACTCAAAATGTGCCCTAATTTTTCTTTCTTCAGCACTAATCATAATTTCTATGGCAAAATGAATCCCCTCATTTTGTTCCTTTGCAAATTAAATGTTTTAAGTGTTAACACTTTATTACAATCAAGATGACTTCAGGTGTGCCATACTTTTGTCATAAGTAAGACTGTTAGTGCTCTAGTTGTTCTTTAGAACACTCTGGGACATTCTGTCACTGGGCTATAGTTGGGCTACATCTGGCTGATATTTGGGCTACATTTGTTTTTTTTTGTCTCTGGTGGCCATCTTTGGGCTACATTGGGCTACATTGGGCTACATTGGGCTACATTGGGCTACATTTGGGCTCTAACATATATATAGCCCAATGTAGCCCAATATATATTTTTCAAAGTTAATTTTCGTAAAAACCACTGGAGCATATATCTTGAGACATAGCAAAGGCACATCGGGCTACCAGTCCCTACAATTTTGCCAAGTTTTGTGGAAATCCATTCAGCCGTTCGAGCTAAAAGTGAGTCCAACCGCCCTATGGAAAACTCAGTATTAAAAACACGTTTTGGGACCCCCCTTTTTTCTCGGCCCCCGCTTGACGAAACCCCCCCAAACTTTCAGGGGACGCTCAGAAACAAAATGTAGCATTTTCCTGAACATTTCAGCCAATTCCGTCCATCAACGCCAAAGTTATTCAACATAGAATTTTCAGAAATCCCTATTCAAAAAAATCCTAACTATATATACCTACTGGTGACTGCCAGTAGGTAATATATATATATATATATATATATATATATATATATATATATATATATATATATATATGTCACACAAGTTGCCGAGCAAACCAAGCCCGAACCTTGAAAGGCGGCCAGTGAGTTTGGTGCACGGCTTCCAATAGTATTACAAAACACTCCCTCCTTTTTCTTCCAAGAAGGCTCACCGACACTGGCTGGATTGCTTTGAAACTGCTTTAATGGTGAACAACACGATGGCAAGCGGCTACCTGAGCCCAACGTTTCTGCTCTTGCAAGCCTTGATCACGGGCGGTGCCTCTCTGTAACTTTGAACTGCCCACGTGATATCTGCTCATTTTATCAGCGCAGGCCGTATTCTCCCACAGAGTGCGCGAAGGAAAAATTAACAATTCCAAAGGTGAACGCCAGCGTTTCAATATCCTGATGCTGAAATGCGCACATCTTAAATGAGTATTGGCAGTCCTTGCGGTAGCAATTATGTCCATTACCCACCAGGACGCCTGACCTACAACGTGGCAAGTGGATATTTATCCTCTGTTTGGGTGACCGGTTCCCGTGCCTACCCCCGCGGAAAAAGCCAGGCAGAACGGTTGTGGCGGAAAAACAAGGGAGACCCGAGGGGGCGCCAAGGTGGCCAGCTGTCTTACCTACCAACGGACTTCCTAGGCTGCGCCTGTCAGTTGGAGACAACTCATATTTTCATCATGCCACAGCAGCTTGTGAATTCCTTCGAGGCTGAATCATGGGGCCTTGTGGGTAGTGTAGTCCCACCACATGAGACTACACGAAATTGAAGGCTGCACATCTTGGGGGCGGAGTAAGGCTGCCGATTTAAACAACGTGACAGGCGGAACATTAACAGCACAAGGAGCAGCTGGAGAGGGGCGCTGAGGAAGGCAAAATGTGCCGAAATGCATTCGCCTGTGACTGCTGTTCATTAAAGTGCTCCTTTTAATCTCCTTTGTGGGTCACGTCTCTTTCGTTTGGAGGAGGTGGTAATGTTATATATATATATATATATATATATATATATATATATATATATATATATATATATATATATATAACATTGAAGCAACACACCACTGGCGCTGAAGAAGGCTAAAAGTCATGCCGAAATGCATTCGCCGAGAGTGGGAGGTGGTATCTGTTCCTCTTGCCTCTGTGAAGGATTAAAGGTGTTTCTACGTGTTCCCCTGCTGTGGCCTCGCACTTTGTCTTCGGAGGAGGTGGGAATTGGATATACAGCGCGATTTCCAGTGTCGCGCATACGAGGCCCCCGTTTCACCAAGCAGGCTCTGGCTCACTGGTTTCTACTGCTGTGGAACTTCGGAGCGTATCCGGGATACCGGAATGACCAGAGCCCACCTGTCAGCCTGGAGAGATAAGAGGCGGTGTTGAAGCCAATCTGCTTCACGCTGGGCTAGGAAGGATTGCCATCCATGCCCCCGCTTAATTGAATTCCGGACACTTTCAGGTTGAAACGGTTGGGGACTAGAGGAAGCATCGTATCCCAGAGGTATGTGATAAGGACAATCGACACCTACGTAGCGCCAACCCGCCCTGTGCAGCATCGCCCAGATTTGACTTTCAATCACAGTGTATGCTGGGACTGGTAGTCACAGAACATGGAGTGACTGACCAGCGATGTATATGAGAGGCACGTATCATCTTGGGGGTGGAGCAACGCACGACCAACCAGAATAGGGCAAGATACTATATCTTTGAAACACGCCCCAAACCTGAAGCAACACACCACTGGCGCTGAAGAAGGCTAAAAGTCATGCCGAAATGCATTCGCCGAGAGTGGGAGGTGGTATCTGTTCCTCTTGCCTCTGTGAAGGATTAAAGGTGTTTCTACGTGTTCCCCTGCTGTGGCCTCGCACTTTGTCTTCGGAGGAGGTGGGAATTGGATATACAGCGCGATTTCCAGTGTCGCGCATACGAGGCCCCCGTTTCACCAAGCAGGCTCTGGCTCACTGGTTTCTACTGCTGTGGAACTTCGGAGCGTATCCGGGATACCGGAATGACCAGAGCCCACCTGTCAGCCTGGAGAGATAAGAGGCGGTGTTGAAGCCAATCTGCTTCACGCTGTGTTAGGAAGGATTGCCTTCCATGCCCCCGCTTAATTGAATTCCGGACACTTTCAGGTTGAAACGGTTGGGGACTAGAGGAAGCATCGTATCCAAGAGGTATGTGATAAGGACAATCGACACCTACGTAGCGCCAACCCGCCCTGTGCAGCATCGCCCAGATTTGACTTTCAATCACAGTGTATGCTGGGACTGGTAGTCACAGAACATGGAGTGACTGACCAGCGATGTATATGAGAGGCACGTATCATCTTGGGGGTGGAGCAACGCACGACCAACCAGAATAGGGCAAGATACTATATCTTTGAAACACGCCCCAAACCTGAAGCAACACACCACTGGCGCTGAAGAAGGCTAAAAGTAATGCTGAAATGCATTCGCCGATAGTGGGAGGTGGTATCTGTTCCTCTTGCCTCTGTGAAGGATTAAAGGTGTTTCTACGTGTTCCCCTGCTGTGGCCTCGCACTTTGTCTTCGGAGGAGGTGGGAATTGGATATACAGCACGATTTCCAGTGTCGCGCATACGAGGCCCCCGTTTCACCAAGCAGGCTCTGGCTCACTGGTTTCTACTGCTGTGGAACTTCGGAGCGTATCCGGGATACCGGAATGACCAGAGCCCACCTGTCAGCCTGGAGAGATAAGAGGCGGTGTTGAAGCCAATCTGCTTCACGCTGGGCTAGGAAGGATTGCCATCCATGCCCCCGCTTAATTGAATTCCGGACACTTTCAGGTTGAAACGGTTGGGGACTAGAGGAAGCATCGTATCCCAGAGGTATGTGATAAGGACAATCGACACCTACGTAGCGCCAACCCGCCCTGTGCAGCATCGCCCAGATTTGACTTTCAATCACAGTGTATGCAGGGACTGGTAGTCACAGAACATGGAGTGACTGACCAGCGATGTATATGAGAGGCACGTATCATCTTGGGGGTGGAGCAACGCACGACCAACCAGAATAGGGCAAGATACTATATCTTTGAAACACGCCCCAAACCTGAAGCAACACACCACTGGCGCTGAAGAAGGCTAAAAGTCATGCCGAAATGCATTTGCCGAGAGTGGGAGGTGGTATCTGTTCCTCTTGCCTCTGTGAAGGATTAAAGGTGTTTCTACGTGTTCCCCTGCTGTGGCCTCGCACTTTGTCTTCGGAGGAGGTGGGAATTGGATATACAGCACGATTTCCAGTGTCGCGCATACGAGGCCTCCGTTTCACCAAGCAGGCTCTGGCTCACTGGTTTCTACTGCTGTGGAACTTCGGAGCGTATCTGGGATACCGGAATGACCAGAGCCCACCTGTCAGCCTGGAGAGATAAGAGGCGGTGTTGAAGCCAATCTGCTTCACGCTGTGTTAGGAAGGATTGCCTTCCATGCCCCCGCTTAATTGAATTCCGGACACTTTCAGGTTGAAACGGTTGGGGACTAGAGGAAGCATCGTATCCAAGAGGTATGTGATAAGGACAATCGACACCTACGTAGCGCCAACCCGCCCTGTGCAGCATCGCCCAGATTTGACTTTCAATCACAGTGTATGCTGGGACTGGTAGTCACAGAACATGGAGTGACTGACCAGCGATGTATATGAGAGGCACGTATCATCTTGGGGGTGGAGCAACGCACAACCAACCAGAATAGGGCAAGATACTATATCTTTGAAACACGCCCCAAACCTGAAGCAACACACCACTGCCGCTGAAGAAGGCTAAAAGTCATGCCGAAATGCATTCGCCGAGAGTGGGAGGTGGTATCTGTTCCTCTTGCCTCTGTGAAGGATTAAAGGTCTTTCTACGTGTTCCCCTGCTGTGGCCTCGCACTTTGTCTTCGGAGGAGGTGGGAATTGGATATACAGCGTGATTTCCAGTGTCGCGCATACGAGGCCCCCGTTTCACCAAGCAGGCTCTGGCTCACTGGTTTCTACTGCTGTGGAACTTCGGAGCATATCCGGGATACCGGAATGACCAGAGCCCACCTGTCAGCCTGGAGAGATAAGAGGCGGTGTTGAAGCCAATCTGCTTCACGCTGGGCTAGGAAGGATTGCCATCCATGCCCCCGCTTAATTGAATTCCGGACACTTTCAGGTTGAAACGGTTGGGGACTAGAGGAAGCATCGTATCCCAGAGGTATGTGATAAGGACAATCGACACCTACGTAGCGCCAACCCGCCCTGTGCAGCATCGCCCAGATTTGACTTTCAATCACAGTGTATGCTGGGACTGGTAGTCACAGAACATGGAGTGACTGACCAGCGATGTATATGAGAGGCACGTATCATCTTGGGGGTGGAGCAACGCACGACCAACCAGAATAGGGCAAGATACTATATCTTTGAAACACGCCCCAAACCTGAAGCAACACACCACTGGCGCTGAAGAAGGCTAAAAGTCATGCCGAAATGCATTCGCCGAGAGTGGGAGGTGGTATCTGTTCCTCTTGCCTCTGTGAAGGATTAAAGGTGTTTCTACGTGTTCCCCTGCTGTGGCCTCGCACTTTGTCTTCGGAGGAGGTGGGAATTGGATATAGAGCGCGATTTCCAGTGTCGCGCATACGAGGCCCCCGTTTCACCAAGCAGGCTCTGGCTCACTGGTTTCTACTGCTGTGGAACTTCGGAGCGTATCCGGGATACCGGAATGACCAGAGCCCACCTGTCAGCCTGGAGAGATAAGAGGCGGTGTTAAAGCCAATCTGCTTCACGCTAGGCTAGGAAGGATTGCCATCCATGCCCCCGCTTAATTGAATTCCGGACACTTTCAGGTTGAAACGGTTGGGGACTAGAGGAAGCATCGTATCCCAGAGGTATGTGATAAGGACAATCGACACCTACGTAGCGCCAACCCGCCCTGTGCAGCATCGCCCAGATTTGACTTTCAATCACAGTGTATGCTGGGACTGGTAGTCACAGAACATGGAGTGACTGACCAGCGATGTATATGAGAGGCACGTATCATCTTGGGGGTGGAGCAACGCACGACCAACCAGAATAGGGCAAGATACTATATCTTTGAAACACGCCCCAAACCTGAAGCAACACACCACTGGCGCTGAAGAAGGCTAAAAGTCATGCCGAAATGCATTCGCCGAGAGTGGGAGGTGGTATCTGTTCCTCTTGCCTCTGTGAAGGATTAAAGGTGTTTCTACGTGTTCCCCTGCTGTGGCCTCGCACTTTGTCTTCGGAGGAGGTGGGAATTGGATATATATATATATATATATATATATATATATATATATTCACTGAAAAAACCATAGGTTATAGACCATATATAGTTAGGAATTAGCATTTACAAAACCTTGAAAATTCACTGAAAAAACCATAGGTTATACACCATATATAGTTAGGAATTAGCATTTAAAAAACCTTATTTTACTCACACAAAACCATTGAAATTCCATATATAGTTAGTTGCACTAACTATATATCGCGCACCCGCAATCCACTGCTGATCATGTCACATATAACATCATTCATGACATGGTCAGTGACATCACTGATGACATCACTGATGACATCTCAAATGACATCACTGATGAGATCACTGATGACATCATCCAGTGACTGTGTGTTTCTGTAAAGTTTAAATATGTTTTACATATTGAAGAATGAGTAGATGTAAAAGTGTCTGGACGAAGGATTTAGTAGGTGCATGACTGAATGTATGAGTGAGTGATTAAATGTGTCTCACTGAGTGCATGGGTTAGTGACTAAACTGTCTTAATGTGTGCATCATTATGTCTGTTGTTCTGTAAACTGCTGCATGTGTTGATCAGTAGCTATATGATTAACTATATGGGTTATTGATTGATTGTCCAAGTATTTGTATAGGAGACTGAGTGTGTGTGTGGCTGGCTGGGAGGTGTGTGACTCTGTGCAGATCAATGTGTACTTGTATCAATGATTGTATAAGAAAGTAAGTATGTGTTAGTATATGTTTGAAAATGTAAGGTGCTCTATGTTTAACTGTATAGACAAGAAAATGGAAGTGTGATTGATTCTTTACAGGACTGACTAGGTGTGTGAGTAACTCCATGGATGAGTGGCAGAGTGTAAGTGTCTGTATAGGTGTATGAGTGCATATGATAGTGTTGTAAAGATGAGTGATTGTATGTATGAATGATTGTATGGGTGAATGAGTGAATGTGTGTGTAGACGTAGGAATCAGTGAGTACGTATGTAGTAACTAGTATTGGTGTGTCAATGGTTTCAAAAATTATACTCTGTATTTAACACTGGGTGAAACAGAGGTTATATTAAAACGTGAGGAGATGCATTGTATTGTCACATGAATGATATCATCAGTGATGTGGTCATTGATGTCAAATGAGATGTCATCAGTGATCTCATCAGTGATGTCATTTGAGATGTCATCAGTAATGTCATCAGTGATGTCACTGACCATGTCATGAATGATGTAATATGTGACATGATCAGCAGTGGATTGCGGGTGCGCGATATATAGTTAGTGCAACTAACTATATATGGAATTTCAATGGTTTTGTGTGAGTAAAATAAGGTTTTTTAAATGCTAATTCCTAACTATATATGGTGTATAACCTATGGTTTTTTCAGTGAATTTTCAAGGTTTTGTAAATGCTAATTCCTAACTATATATGGTCTATAACCTATGGTTTTTTCAGTGAATTTCAATGGTTTTTTAATAGCAAATATCATAAGCTGTCGAATGTCAAGTACGTGGTAAGTAAAAACATTTTCTTGTTTATGCACACTGATCTGCTTTGAATGCTGCCCCCCACCCCTCATTTCTATTAGGAGTACTCTCTCTTTGCAGATAGTGAAGGGTAGTTAACGCAGCCCTTTGCCCCCTTTGTAATCCGTCGTGCCTGCTTCTCTCTCCATTTGATTGATTGTTCTCTTTGGTTCATTCTCTATTTACAAACAAGCACAGAGTCGCAATACTCTGTTTAGTCTTTGCAGATAGCGAAAAATCGTGTAAAAAAACAAAAGGAATCGAGCAAAATCAGTAGGCCACTAATGGGATCTCTTTTTGACCTCGCTAAAATAGAAACATTAGGAACAACCTGTTGAAAATAGCAATGCGTATGTACATAAGCGGCGTTCATTTGTGTTCACAGTACCCCTTGTTGATTGTTTGAATCGAGCATTGAATTGTTCGAAGTTAATTCTCTTAAGGATCTTCTCTGCCTGCAAACGAGGAAGAATAGGAATATTCTCTCTCCCTTTGCAGATAGTGAAGGGTAGGTAACGCAAGCCTTTAACACGTCGTACCTATTTCATTCCTCATTGATTGATTGATTGTCCGAACATTGACTGTTTGGGAATTAGTTCTTTTTGGAGGTATTCCCTGTTTGCAAATAAACGTAGGAAAATCTTTGCAAGTAGTGAAAGGGTACGTAATGCGGACCTTTCTCCCCCGTTGTAATCTGTCATGCCTATCTACTCCCCACTGATTGATGCACCTGTTTCACCCGGACCATTTACTAGAGATACGTCATCTGGCCCGACCAGAGAGCACCCCTAGTGAAAAGGACATATGCAATAATAACGAAGTGATCACTGTATCCTGTTAACAGAAACTTTAGCATGACACAACCTGGAAAGAAAAGAATAGGGAAACGAAAATCAGTAGGCCACTGATGAACATGAACTTTTATTAAACAACGAACAAAGAAACGATAACATAACGTAATGATAAAACCTATTAATGTCCTAGAAACAAGAAAACGTTAAAATATGCCAGTGGTGAGAGACCAGAAAAACAGTAAGAGAAACCAAATCACCCCTCGCTGTCCCACCGCCTGCCACGCCAAAAAAATCGATAGACTAGGGAAAATGCAAGTCAGTAGAACATCCGCCCCCACTCTGGAAACTTCCAAGGTGGGGCAGGGTTCCGGCTACGCCCAGCCGGGAGCAGCCCATATAAGGCAGGTCCTGCTGCCACGCCTCGGCCAGGAGATCCTAACGTAGGGTGTAGCCGGAGGAGAGGCCGAGGCCAGCGGGACCCGGCCAGGGGATTGCCTTTACAACGCTGAACAGTTGCAGGGGGGGGAATGTCTCCTCGACCCTCCCCTCTCTCTCCCAGTCCGGCCGCGGTGGCCCTTGAGAGTTGCAGGTAGTCCCGCCACATGCTCTTCCGGTCCGGCCACCAACGGTCGGGGGGCCGAGGCCGACGGGATCCGGCTGCAGCCGATAAACCAAGAAACCCGTTCATGGGGCCAGAGCCAGGGGCGTCCGGCCGACATCTACCGGAAGCCCGGCCCGAAGACGGACGGGACACTTCTTCTTTCTTGAATAATGGCTGCGACAACACTGGGGGGGGATGTCTTGCACATGCCTCCGACCCCCCCCCCCCCTCGTCCTCATCGCCTGGTCCGGCCATAACAAATCTCAAGCGAGACGCCGTGGGGTGCACTGGGAGGGAGAGACGGTGCGAACAGGCCTCTCCCGCCTCCCCAGGTGGAGGCTTCCCAGCTGCACCCTCAGCGCTCCAGGCGCCCGGAAAAGGGTTCTTCCACTGTGGCCATGCTGCAACGTCTCGACCGGCAGGGTGGAGCCCGTCCGCTCATGTGACCCCGCGATCGCCGGTAGCTGCCGAACTCTCAAAATGGCGGTCGACCTGGCAAGAGCGGGCCCAGCATAAAGAAATGGCCCGGTCACTGGTTGACTCCACCACCGTAGTCCTCCACGACCTTGAAGATTCTAGAGGAGCCGCGGGAGTCTCCGACCCCCGATGGGGAATGACTGCCATGATCGCCCGTGGAGTGACGAAACTGTATCCGCGGGACGTCGGCGCTCCCATGCTGGCGCCAGCCTCACTTTGAATTACTAGAATCCTGCAGACCTCACTTCCGGTGAAAGCACAGTGTGACCTGGTAGGAAAAATTATTGCACCCCCTCCCCTTTTTGACTGATAGTTCAAACCACCGATCCTTTCCTTTGCCCTTTTAACGGAACTTTGGACTGCCTCCCCCTCTTTTACATTTTCTAGAGAAAACAAAACATTAACCACTACATTAGCATAGCAGTTGACACCAGAACTGTTTTCAAATTGAAAACCAACAACATCTTCAACAGAATCCTTTTTGTTTCTGCTGTGACCCTGCTACAGCACAGGCATTGTCCCCAGCAGTAATTCTGCAATGCCGGTAAGAATAGCTGTGGTGCCTACTGGACTCACTCACCCCCGCGGCGCCCCACGCCGTTATTTGCTGGGCGGCAACTTACTGGACATCACCTTCGTGCCATCTAGATTTCAGCGCGTTCTGCTGCCTTGGAACTATTCGCACAACAGACCGCTACTGACAAGAATATTTCATTATTGGTGCTGTCAATTTCAATAAATCTATTGGATAATTCAAAAGAAATTGCCACGGTCTCTTCGTTGTTTAAATGTTTTTACTGTTTTTGTTTTGTTGTATATATTTATATGTTATTAAAGTTTTATATTCCTACTACTTTGTTGGAGTGCTATATATTTTTAATGTGGCACATAATTGTAAAAACTTTGATGTACAAAGAGTCATTCCTGGAATCTTCCGCTTCAGGCTCGGTCCCCTCCCCAATCACAATACAGGATGGTTTTCAGATAGTAGGAACACGTGTGGTGTGACGGATCTCATCGGGTGTGGGCCTTGATCTACTATAACTCCTTTGAAGAGGGGTGATTCTTTACAGCTGGGGCCATAAACTACATCTGCAGGGCTAGCTGATAGCCTGGACAATCGGACACAGAGGAAGAGGAGTGTCAGAGGGTGCGGTAGTGAATAGGGCGAAAGGGAGGTGTCGGGCGGGCACAGAGTGTGATTCTCAGGGAAGAGCAGCGCAGATGGGGGGAGGTTTATTGCCCATGCATAAGACAGAGAGCGGTGGTGACCAGTGCCTGGGAAAGATGCTTGCGTGGGTGAGGAGCCATGCTACGAATCGACAGCGTGCAGAGAGTGGGTCTGGTCAAGACATCTAAAATGGCTGCCGTGCACGACAAAAGTGTGGCATTTCAAAAAAGGCAAGATGGCGCAGACAATGTTTTTCAACACTTCCTCATTTCCTTCGAATCGAACGTTAACAGACGTTGGGGCATATTACCAAAGTTAAGCGATATTTATCGCTAACGATGCTTACCAACGAATTTTTTACCACTAAGCATCGTCAGAAATTATCGAAGATAAACCTTGCTATTATCAAGGTTTATCGCAAATGCGATAATAAACGGCCGCAATGCATGAATATCGCTAAAAACTCAGCGATATTCATGCATTACCGAGCTAATGCTCTTAGCCATGTTATCCACCTCCCATTGGATAACATGGCTAAGAACTGCTCAGGGCAGGTGTTACTTTTTGGAGATATTCGCGCTTAGCGCGAATATCTCCAAAAGTTGGTAATAGGAGATAGATATCTTGCATGTTGTAATGCAAGTTATTGTGGTATATGGAACTCATACCATAATCTCTCAGGAAAGCAGAAACTGATCCTTTTGGGACCGCCTAAAAAGGCCTAGGGGGTGAGGAGTACTCTACTTTGCCCCCTTTTCACGTTCCGAACTATTTTATTTTACTCTCTTCTGTAATTACACAAAATAGCAGCGATAAGATGCATCGGAGACACACAGTGAGAGAAAGGAGGCCGGAGATGAAGAAGAGATGTCAAATACACATTGGAGATAATATAGTGGCAGAAGGGAAGTAAATATGAGTAAACTTACCATGTAACATAAAAATGTTGCACTCTATACTATAAGTCTCATTTTATACTACAATCACTTCGCTACAACCTCATAAATTAAAAATAAAAATGAATAATGTCTCAAACTATTTTTGATTTCTAAATATAAATTTATTCTTCAGAATTTTCTAAATTTGAAAGAACTAGTAACATGTCCTCATCAGCAATGTCCTCATGAAAAGTCTCCAATGATGATTCTTGTAACTCTATGGTCTCCAAACACTCGATAAATTTGCCATCAAGAGATTGATCAAAAAAATCATTCAAGTCATCTCCTCCTTGTGACAATATTTCATTATTGGTGCTGTCAATTTCAATCAATGTAGTGGAATCATTCAAGTCATCTCCTCGTGACAATATTTCATTATTGGTGCTCTCAATTTCAATCAATGTAGTGGAATCATTCAAGTCATCTCCTCCTTGTGACAATATTTCATTATTGGTGCTGTCCATTTCAATCAATCTAATGGAATCATACAAGTCATCTCCTCCTTGTGACAATATTTCATTATTGGTGCTCTCAATTTCAATCAATGTAGTGGAATCATTCAAGTCATCTCCTTGTGACAATATTTCATTCTTGGTGCTGTCCATTTCAATCAATCTAATGGAATCATACAAGTCATGTCCTCCTTGTGACAATATTTCATTATTGGTGCTCTCAATTTCAATCAATGTAGTGGACAATTCAAAAGAAATTGCCACGGTCTCTTCATTGTGAGCCATTTTATTTTGAAATTGCTTGCTGTAAATTGCAGAAAAAAATAATCACTTTCATTTATCGTTTTTAGTAATACATAATATAAAACTAACTTTATCAAGTATTTAGTATAACAGAAGGACTGCAAATAAATAACAGAAAACATTTTTCAAATTATCTTCAAGTGTACAACATAGTTCCCCTTACAAATTAACAACTCACCTTTTTAAAAGTAGGAGAAGTGTTAGTACTGTGTAAATCAAACACCAGAAATTCACCACCAAAAATTCCTCACAAATGTACCTCAGACAGTAGTATCACAAAATGGCTGTGGTTTCCTCTCATTTGAAATATATACATAACCAATTAACTTTCATCACACACAAATACAAAACCAAAGTAACATTTTAATTGGTTCTAAATTTCAACACTTTCAAATGTGTTTTCCCCATGCAATTTTCCATAGGACATTTACATACGTCTACAGCCTGAATGGCTGAACGGAATTACACCAAACTTGGCAAAATGGTACATCAAACCTAAGAGGTCAGGAAGGATCTACTATGCCCCCTTATGATCATTTCCCCCTTCGCTTTGGCCTCCTCTTGTCTCTCAATCCTACCGAGAGACAAGATGGCGGCCGCTACGGACTGTTTGGAATGTTGACAGACGCCGGAGAACCAATCAGCTTCGCAAAGCTCCGTAACGCGAAAAGTACGCGAAGCGGAGCGCTGTTACAGATATATATCTTTTTTTGAACGTTAATTTCTCAAAATCCACTGGAGCACATATATTGAGACCTAGCAAAGGCACATCGGGCTACCAGTCCCTAATATTTTGCCAAGTTTCGTGCAAATCCATTCAGCCGTTCGATTATTATTATTTTATTTTTTTTTGCCCCGCGGGGCCCTTTTAAAACCTCCACATCAAACGTAGGGGGTCAGCGAGGATCTACTATTCCCCCTTATGGTCATTTGCCCCTTCGCTTTGGCCTCCTCTTGTCTCTCGATCCTATCGAGAGACAAGATGGCGGCCGCTACGGACTGTTTGGAATGTTGACAGACGCCGGAGAACCAATCAGCTTCGCTTCACAAAGCTCCGTTTGCGCGAAAAGTACGCGTCCTGGAGCGCTGCCCGGTCCACTGTTACAGATATATATCTTTTTTTAAACGTTAATTTCTCAAAATCCACTGTAGCACATATATTGAGACCTACAAAAGGCACATCGGGCTACCAGTCCCTACAATTTTGCCAAGTTTCGTGCAAATCCATTCACCCGTTCGGGCTAAAAGTGAGGCCAACCGCCCTATGGAAAACTCAATGTTAAAAACACGTTTTGGGACCCCCCTTTTTTCTCAGCCCCCCCTTGACGAACCCCCCCCAAATTTTCAAGGGCTGCTCAGAAACAAAATGTGCCATTTTCCTGAAAATTTCAGCCGATTCCGTCCACAAATGCCAAAGTTATTAGACATAGAATTTTCAAAAAACCCATAGAGAAAAAATCCTAACTATATATACCTACTGGCGACCGCCAGTAGGTAATATATATATCCTCGCGCTCCTCGAGCATTCCTTGCCACACCAAAGCGAGAGTTGCGTCACCTGATAGACTCCTCGAGTCGAGTCTCTCAATATTCCACCAAATGATGACGACGCATTGTGCGATTTTTAGTTTTTATTTTCTGCCACTACCAAACGCGTTTCGTCTTGCTCAATGGTAAACTAAGTTTAAAACGCGGCCATTTTTAAAGTGCATGACGTGCAGTACATTACAACTACAAATGTGATAAACATGAAAAACAGACTCGTAGTTTAAGGCATAGCATCCACGTTACACATCATTTACATTTCTTTCAAAGTTAAAAACATTAACTATTGTGCTTTACCATTTCAAATCTTGCACTCTGCTCAAATTTTAAAAGCACAGTGTATTTTACGTTATTAGTCTTATCGCTCATGCGCTTACGGTTCAAGCTCAAGTGAGCTTTATTGACACTACTCTCTAGGGGTCAACTTTATGCGCTTTACATTCACGCTCAAATGACCTTTATTAACACCGCTCTTTACACAAGAAAATCACTATTTGCAATAATGCTCAAGTGAGCTTGTTAATAATAGCGCATTTAGCAACCAAATTAGACATTACTGGTAACCTGCCTTATGTATAACGCCCAAGGAGGCTTTGTTCACACAATAGAAAAAAGTTCATTAAAAAATGTGTAACATTTTCTGATCTGACATAAGCATAGAGTCTGTTCCAAATTTATGTGCATTATTTTTTTAAAACATTCTGAATTCTTTACTCATGCGTGATGATTTGAATTTCATTAAAGGTGTGTTTGCAAGTCCTCTTCCATATTTAAACCTCGTGGCTGCTTTGAATTGAGTTCTATGATGTTACGGGACTCAAGTCTCCTCAACTCTTTGACCCTGTTACCTCCTCTCACATTCATTGTCATAGAATCAATTACATAATAAGTCAGACCTCTAATATCTTTATTATGGACTTTCTCAAAATGCCGGGCCACTGCGTATGATCTATCTCCAATTTTTATCACCAAGTGCTGAAGGATGCGCTTATGAACTTCAAGGATAGTGCTATCCATGTACTGCAGGCCACATGGCCACTGCAGCACATAGATCGCAAAGTACGTCTTACTGGTGTACTTGCTCTTGATCTTATTCATCTTATTTGTCAGGCCTAACCTGTATTGATCAGTATTGATTCCATGTGCGCGCGCCTTACATTTTAGGCATCTTACAAATCCTTGCTTTTTATTTAGCCATGTAGTTCTCACTTGTGGTTTCTTTAGAGTACTGCTCACCAGTGACTGTTTGAAGGACCTGACTTTTCAAAAGGTGATTTGTAGTCTTTTCGTAACATGTTTGCCAAGCAGTGGGTCATTTTTAATAACGTGCCAATGTTTGTTGAGTATTCCTCTCACCTCATCATGTTGTTTGCTAAATGTAGTGATAAATCTACACTGATTCTCACTACCTTAATGCTTTTTCTTACTAGCATCAAACAGAATTTCCTCTTTTTGCTTTTTTGATGCTTTGCTGATGCCACTATCATTCCACTCTACTGGATAACCTATACTTCTGAATCTCGTGGGCTTTCTATACAATTTAGTTTTGTCCTTCCCCTTTTCTACATAGACTGTTACATCAAGAAAGTTGACAATTTTATTACTGTTTTCACTTGTAAAATTGAGGTTCAGATCATTCTTCTGCAGTTTGGCAATGAAGGATTTTACTTCAGTTTCAGTGCCTTTCCACACTAAAAACAAGTCGTCGATAAACCTACTCCAATGCATTATGTGGTTGTCCCATTCCCTATAGTGCTGCACTTGGATTACCTGCTTCTCCCACCAGCCCATATGCAAATTCGCATAGCTGGGGGCGAAGCAGGTGCCCATTACAGTACCACAGATCTGTTGGAAAAGTTGTCCACTAAACAAGAAGAAATGACTCTTCAAGTACTTCTCAACCATACGAATGATCATCTGGGTATGGGCCCATAGATTGATGGATCTTGTACCTAAAAAGTGTCCCACTGCTCGCAGGCCATCAGTATGCCTTTTACTTGTGTACAGTGTTGACACATTGAGGATTACTTACAAGTAATCATCTTCCCAGGTGAGATCATAAATCCTCCTGAGAAAATCTCCGGTGTCTTGTAAGTAGGAGGGAAGTGTTTTCATGAGGGGATTCAGAAATGTGCCTACAAATTTAGACGTATACTCAAGGGCACTGCCCATGGCAGAAATTATTTTTGGCGGCCAGGGGGATTAATTAAATCCTTATGCACATTTGGGAATAAATCAAATATTACAGTGACTGGTTGATCAATTTTTAAAAACCGATACTCATCATGATTTAAGATGGTTTGGCCATACCACATTTCCAACTCATCGTTAAACTGACTGTTACTATCCAACATTAGTTTTTCATCAACTTTTATGTAACAGTTTTTATTATTCAGTTGTTTGTATGCCTCATTAAATATTTATCCTTGTCCCACAGGACAACATTGCCCCCTTTGTCCGCATTACGCACTATGCAATTATCATGTTCAGACAATTTCTTAATCAATGCATGATAAGGTCTCTGATTGCTGTTACTTAATTTATTGGAGTTCTGATATGACTCTTTTCCCAATTTCTTAAGTTCATTCATGACCAAATCATTGTACACATCAGTCACATCTCTTGTCGTCAAAGGAGTGAACCTCGAACTTGGTCTGAAGCCCGTTGGTGCATCCTGGTAAATATCAATACTCTCTTCCTGAGCGACATCACTTGCACTAATTACTATGTCCTCATTATGAGTTTCCATGTCCATGGCCATCATTTCTAGCATTAAGGGGCCGATTATGATTGCGGTTTTTCCGCATCCTCCGGGCCGGCGGAAGCCACCGCCGGCCCGGAGGATGCGGAAAAACCGCTGCGGAGCCTCCAAAGACCCACCGCCAAATTAGGATGGCTGGTGGGTCTGGAATTCCGTCCGCAGCTATTCCGCCGTGGTCGCCTTCCGACCGCGGCGGAAAAGCTCTAACATGGCTGGCGGTGTCTATCAGACACCGCCAGTCATATTAGGATGGTGGTGAGTACATGCTTTTCCACGGCGGCTTTTCCGCCGTGGAAAAGCATACGGACTTTCACTTCGGGGGCCCGTTGCAGGTCCCCTGGGTGAAAGGGGGGTGGGGGATGCACATGGGGGGTACCTATGGTACCCCCCTGCATTTGCATGCACAAAGTGGCAGGCACTGCGCAGTGCCTGCTGCTTTGTGCATGCAAATGCGATGCAGGCATTTTTAACCTTGCAGCGGGTGCAGCTTGAAACTGCATCCGCCGCAATGTTAAAGATAGAGGATGTGACCGCCACCCTGGCGGTCACATCCTAATCTGCTCGGAGGTAACGCCGCAGCCCCTGCGGACGTTCCCTCCTCCTCAGGGGTCGCGGACGGACTCAAGTGCGTCCGCGATCCTAATCGGCCCCATAGTACATGTCACTCACTGCTCGTCCTCCACCCTGGTCTACTACTCCTCCAGGGGTCCTGTTTTTTCTGGACGATGGATTAGAGACAAACATTTTTTTAGCGTCAACACCCTGATGAACTTAAATAAGTTGATTTGTGTTTGCACATAATCAGGGTTCGCCTCTGGGCAAAATGAAAGTCTTAGTTTTAATGTTTCCTGTTCTTCCTTACTAAGAATAATGTCGGTCAAATTCACTATTGTTGTTTCTTTACTTTCATCCACTATTTGGGCCCTTCCTTCTTTGGCTCTGCGCCTCCTGCAACATCACTATCTCTACAATGTCCATTTTCTATTGGCAAGATCACACAAACGCACACGAAGAGGAGAGAAAAACATTGCAAGCAAAGCAAACGTTCATGTTGAAGGTCAAACATTAAGAAATCCGAATGCTTAGGGCCTTTTGTCAAGTTAATGTGACAAGCATCTCAATGCATGTTTTAAAGCGTAGCTATAGATACGTATACAGTAAAATATTTTTATACAGAGTACTATTTGCATGAATACATTATTATTTGGGAGTTAACAACATTATTCAAACCACACAAATGCAGATACTTATAGAAACTATTATTCAATGTTACTGTGATGTAACCATTAGTTATCAACAGTAGGAAGATGCCTGAAATGGAAGAGCCGCAAACAGGTCAGTAGGCTTGAATTCTTTTAATGGAGGCTGCCACCAGCGGTCTGTACATGATGATACACTGCATAGTAGTCCTTCTCCCCGACGCATTTCGTGCATGGACTGCACTTAATCATGGGCTGCAGGCTTTTAGTGGCGGGACGGCAGAGCGGCTTTTGAAGCACCTGGATAATGAAAGTCCCCACCTGAGTGTATATAAAAAACTATTTTTTTTAAAAAGACACATATTCACTGTATGATGTCATCAGTAATGTCATCAGTGATGTCATTTGAGATGTCATCAGTGATGTCATGAGTGATGTCACTGACCATGTCATGAGTGATGTAATATGTGACGTCATCAGCAGTGCATTGCGGGCGCGTGAGTTATAGTTAGCTGAACTAACTATAACGGGGGACTTTCAATGGTTTTGTATGAGTGTAATGTCCAGCTAACTATAACATGTGTGAAACCTATGGTTTTTTCAGTGAATTTCTAAGGTTTTTTAAATGCTAATTCTTAACTATAACGTGTGTGAAACCTATGGTTTTTTCAGTGAATTTCAAAGGTTTTTTAAATGATCATTTTTAAATGTATTAATTATTATATTTCTTTCTTTTTATACTAATTTCTTAAATTTTTATTACAAATATTTGTATTTATTTTATTTTTTAAATTATATTTCATATTCTTAATGTAAAATAATAACAAAACTAAGTTCAATTTTTTTTATTAATTAAATTTTTTTTCAATATATTAAAATTAAATTCTATAAAATTCCTTTGTAATTTTTTTTTGGTAATCGCACCATACGCGTACGGTGATCGCACCATACTTTGTACGGTAAATCGTCCTCTGCACACACACGTTACGGATACGCTTTGACGTTGCGCGTTGCATCAACGCTTCCGCGTGACGTCATGGATGGCGCCCCGTACGCGTATGGCGCGAAAGTTTTTAATTGTTCAAAAATATATATTTATGTATTTAATGTACATATTAAGGGAAGATATTATCTGGGATAATCATGAAAATCATTTTTTTAAACTTTTAATAAGCTTATATTACTTTTAAAAGCAAATACGCAAATTGCGGTGGTACGTCGTACGTACTCGCAGTGTAAGATCACCGTAAGCACACCGTAAGCGTACGTAAATCCATGTGACTTAAAAAGCAGAGAATTGATTGGTTCATAACAATTCCTATTCCAACTGTTGAAAGACTCCACCTATTTTAATCATTCTTCAAGCACTTCTCTGAAGCCTGTCAAATTAGAAGGAAGACAAACATGGCAACACCTATGGACTCGTCTTCAAAGCTATTCTTCTGATTGGGAATTCATTGCAGAAGCACCTCAGAGGAAGAAAAAAAGAGGCACTTATATGGAAGTTTTTTACTTTCCCTGAAGGGGAAAAAAAGTTAATGCTCCACTTGTGACCTGTAAAATTTTCCAAACAACGCTTTCCATGGGCAATCCTGCAAAAAAACACTCATTTGGCACTGTGAGTTTGGTGCGCACGTGAAGAACTTGCACCCCAACAATTTTGCGAGAGCTGCAACACGAAGGTTGCAAGAGGACCCACCTGCTGCTGTAGCAAGTATATTAGGTGCACCACCACCACCACCTGTGGGAAGCAGCCCACATCCACAGATCGAACCTGATTTTGGTGAACTTAAAATCCTTTGCATTTATTGTGACAAACTTTTAGGTTACAGTCTATCGACCTGATAAAATGCAGGAAGCGGGAGCATCCCAGTCCTCGTCATTAGTTGGGTTTTTTTCACATTCCATTTTGTTCCTGTTGGACACTTTTTGGGTTCCAGTTCAATTTTTTTGGTTTAAAAAAAAACAAAAAAAACAGGAGGTCACTGCCCGACCTACAGGCTCAGGTGAAAGTGATTCCCCCTTGCCAGAACCACCGGGTGGCGGTGAGGACGCAGGAAGCAAGGGAGGTAGTGAGAGCTCACCGGAGGTTGAAAACTTGGACAGCACGGTGATTGCCCTCCTAAGAAAGCTAGAATTGAATGTACATAAGGGTTTCGAGGAGTCAAAGGCGAATCAGGAGGGGATCAGGGAGCTATGCAAGCTGCTGGAAGCCAAGTTTGACGACCTGACCAAGCATACTGAGACACTTGAATTAGAGGTTAAGGAGATCAGAGACAAGGTAGAGGAAAATAGCAAAGAATTGGACGAGGTCAGATTTAGGGAGAGGGCACATGAAATATTCAGAGGGGAAAGAAGGAGATAACATAAAAGGTTACATTGTTCATTTATTAAAAACAGAGTTGCAGTTAGAGGAAATTGAGGAGGAGATTTCTCTCGATATTCAGAGGATACATCGTGACCCCTTCAGACTGAATCCAAATCGCTTAAAACCCAGAAGGATTTTGATAAATTTTTTGACATACAGCCTTAAGCTTCTGGCTGCTGCTCTGAAGAAGGGAGCTTTGTTGGTTGATAACGCTAGAGTCGAGGTCAGGTCAGATCTTTCAGTGGTAACGGCAAATAGGCAGTGGGAGCTGGGCAAAAGGATCGAGCCATTAAGAAGTATGGGAGCTAGTGTGCAACTGAAATTTCCGGCTTTTCTAAAAGTTATGTGGAAGAATAAAATGCATACGTTTAGGTTTGTAGAGGATGTTGATGCTTTTTTGGACCAATGTCAGGCTGGGAATTTGTAACAGAAAAAGGCTCAAGGTGAACTGGTTTATACTATTAGGCATGTGGAGGGTTATGGTTGTGAACAAGGTTAACTGTTGAGGGGAAACGCCATCATCACCCATAACAGGCACTCGAAGGGCCTTGATAGGACCTTAGGAAGCTGGTTGGGTTTTCCAGGGAGGGGGTAGTGGGGGAGAAAGAAGGGAGGTGGGGGTAGGAGGGGAGAGGGAGGGGGGAGTGGGGAAGAAAAAACTTAAAATTGTTCTCATGAGCTATTTTCTCACCAGGGTGTTATTGAGGGTTGAGGGAATTTGGGATGTTGGGGGGTAGTACAGCAGAGCTGACTCTGATTTCGTGGAATGTGAACGGCTTAAGAGTGAAGTCCAGGAGGGATATGATTATGAAGTACCTGAGAGATCTCCCGGCACACATTATGATTTTGCAGGAGACCCACTTAACAGGGGAGGAGAGTAAGAATTATATTGGATCGCAGCGATGGCTGAAGCATGTCTTTTACACTCCACAATCAGTGGTAACAAAAGGTATTGCACTGTTGGTTAGGCAGGGGGTAGATTGTATTATTGAGGGTGAGGTGGCGGACACTAAGGGAAGATGGTTGATTGTAACCATTAAAATTAACGGCCTCAAGTACAATATTATAGGGTATTATGGTCCAAATCAGGACGATGTAGAGCTTTTAGATGAACTAGCTAAGGAGATGCTCGGCCTTACAGGCAATATTATTCTTGCTGGTGACTTTAACACCGTATTAGATAATAAACTGGATAGATCTTTAAACAATAGGGCGCAGGTAAATAGCAAAATGTCAAACAGGGTTAAGGGATTGATGGACCAGTTTGGCTTATGTGATGTTTGGAGACAGAGGTCAGTCCAAGTATTAGGTTTTACCTATTATAATAAAAAATATCGCCACAGATCACGGATCGACTATATTTTAATAGATTTAAGATTGTTGGAGAGAGCAAAACAGATCCTGCATGTCGGAGTGCATCTGTCAGATCATTCAGCAGTTACCTTAGTGGTTAAGATAGGGCCTCGAGATCTGGGCTCAGTCTGGAGGCTGGATCGAACGGTTTTGTACGACTCTGAGTTGATGGAGAATCTAAGGCAGGAACTGGATGTATTTATAGAACACAATGTGGGGTCAGCCCAAATCGATATTGACTGGGAGGCCTGTAAAGCTTTTCTTCGGGGGAGGTTGGGGGCTCTGGCCGCAAGCAAAAGAAGAGTATATTTTAATAGGGTAGAGCTCCTGGAAAAGGAAGTTCGTCAAAAGGAGGTAGACCTAGTAAATACAGGGAGTAGCGAGGTTAATGAAAAGTTAGTTCAAGAATTGGATGAATTGAAAAGAGAGATTGTTACAGTGGTTTCCAAAAGGGTTAGAGAAAAATATGAGGCTAGTCAATTGGCGCACTTTGAATATGGTGAGGGCACAAGTAAGTTATTAGCCTGGAAAGCAAGGCGTGACCGGGTAAGAAGCATGATCAAAGAAGTGAAAGGTGGGGAGTCAGGACGATTTGTTACGGATACAACAGATATTGCTGAAGCCTTTCACAGGTTTTTTGAAGAGGTGTATAGGGAGGATCTTGCCCCAGCAGAACAGGAAATAGATAACTGGGTGAATGTTTTGAATCCACTGACAGAAGAGTTTCAGGAAACATTAAATCAAGAGATAACGCAGGGGGAAGTAGGGTGGTTATCAGGAATGTGAAGAAAGGGAAGGCTCCTGGCCCGGATGGACTTCCTGTTGAAGTATATAAGGTGTTGGTAGGGAGTGTGGCACCCCTATTAAGGAAGCTCTACAATGACATCTTTTGGGGGAACGCGGCCCTCCCTGAATCATGGAATGAGGCAAACATCATAGTTATTCCTAAACCTGGGAAATCACCGAAATATATGGATTCATATAGGCCGATTTCGCTTTTAAATTGTGATTACAAACTGTTTGCTAAGATCCTGGCAGATAAGTTGGCCAGAGTTGCCCCATACCTTATACACAGAGATCAAAAGGGCTTTATTAAAGGCAGGTATCTAAAGGAGTTAACTTTTTCCCTTATAAGTAGTATAGATGCAGCAGTTACGCAAAATCTACCCTTGGCGGTAGTTGCTTTGGATGCCGCCAAGGCGGTTGATCGTGTTAACTGGGTGTATTTGAAAGCCTTAATAGCACATCTACATATGGGGGTTAATTTTGGTACTGTCTTGGCACGGCTATAACAGTCACCTACCTCGAGGGTATTAGTAAATGGGACATTAACCTCGCCAATAAAAGTAATGAGGGGCACAAGGCAGGGATGCCCCTTATCTCCTCTCTTGTTTGATCTTTATATAGAACCTTTAGCGTGTCGAATTAGAGAGGCAGAGTTTATTCCATCTTTTGAATTTCAGGGGTGGGCCAGAAAGATCGGGCTATATGCGGACGATATCGTTATTTTAACCCCTAAACTACATCAATCATTGAGCTGTATAGATACTATAACGAAGAAATTCAGGGAGGTCTCTGGATATCGTTTAAATAGGGATAAAACTGAGATCATGTCCTGGAACTTAAATGCAGACGATATAGCATGCAAAACAGAGATAAGATATTTGGCTGTCCGAATAACACAAGACATAAAGGAACTAACAAAAGTTAATTTTGCTAAAGTTAGGAAAGACATTTCCCAGGCTATGAAAGGCTGGATGCACCTGCCGCTAACATTATATGGCCGAGTTAACTTGGTGAAAATGATGGTTTTACCTAAGATAACCTTTCTTTTTGACTCTATACCACTTTTGTTTGAAAAGGAGGGGATCATAAAGCTGCAAAGTGAGATTGGGTCTTTTATTTGGGCAACCAAAGGATCACTTTTATCTTGGAAAAAGATTAGGAGAAAACTTTTGAAAGGAGGCCTGGCAGCTCCGGATTTTCAGATCTACTCTTGGGCTTTTTTGTTGAGGAACTGCAGAATGCTTTTGTGTACTCCAGTGAGTTCATTCATTGGCACACTAATGTCAGCACTGCTTAGAACGGAAAGGATCGATCAGAATGGTTTTATGTACAAATTAGCCGACCCGAAGTACTTTAAAAAAATAAGGCTAAAGGTTCTGAAAGACCTAGCAATGTTATGGTACAGAGTCAGGAGGGCAACAAAGATACCATATTTTAGTGCAATGGCACAGATTTGGAATACACCAGGAGCTCCGAGCTGGTCCGAGGATGCATTGGCAAGGCCATTAAAAACAGAGGGCCCTCAGAGATGGGGGGATCTGTTTTTAGAAGGTAGCTTAGCACCGTGGAGGTACTGTGAAAACAAGTGGGGCCATAAGTTCTCTAAGTTTAAATATCTTCAGATACAAATTTGGGCTGTCGGAAAGGAAAATTCTATCGGGCACTATAATGTTTTTGAAGAAAAGCTAGCTTTGGAGACCTCAATCAAAAAAGAAGTGGCAATGTGGTATTGGTCAATAGTGGAGATAGAAGATGGACCTTTTACATTGCCTGAGACCCTGTGGGGAGAGTGCTTGCCGAGGATCGCGACTGAAGACCAATGGCAAGTATCTATGATGATTCTTTACAAGGTGGTAAAACCTGCAAATTTAAGGAGAAACCACTTGTTCACTCTCCACAGGGCGTATTGGTCACCCAAAAAAATGGCGAAATTCAAGGACGGCGGAACAGTGAGGTGTTCCAAATGTAGTGCCCCGAATGAAGATGACTTGCACATGTTTGTTACATGCCCTGTGATAGAGGACTTCTGGAAAGCAGTGAGTAAGTGCTTGTCTGCCGTATTGGGCCAACAACTGGAGGTAAGCCCTGAACTTGTTATGACGGGAAGAGCCGACTTACAAGGTAAGGGACTTAATGACAAAGCAAAGCTGGTATTTTTTGGCATACTGGTGGCTCGGAGGGAAATTTGTAGGATGTGGGTATCTGTTGACCCTCCATCAGACTTGAACTGGTTAAGAGCTATGAGAGCTATAGCAAAGCTAGATATGGTTGGTCGGAACGAGAAGAGATACAGATTTTGGACTCCGTTCTTACAACAATATGGGTGATGGAGACTTATGTGAAATAGAACAATAAAATCCTATGATTAAGCCTCTCCAGAAACTCGGCGGAAGGTCTGCTTAATGGAGAAAGGGTGAGCGTGATACACTTGCTCCCAACAGCACTATTTCTACCATATGAGATTAAATTACCCCAGGGTGGAATCGCGACGGCTCGGGGCGAGGAGAGGCATATGAGGATAAAAAAAAAGAAAATAAACAATTGTTGAAAAAATAAAAAAAATAGAAAACTAAAAAACACAAAAAAACAGTTCTTTTTAGAACTACCTTCACTGGTCAATGAAAGAACTATCTTTCTATGTTAGTGTGTAAAGGTTTGTCAGAATTAATGTGTAGTTCATAAATGAATGAATGAATACATTACTAGTGTATGGTGAATGTGAAAGTGCAGAACTAAAGGAAGTGCTACAGCATAAATCTATAAGGTGTATAGTATAGTATACTGTAGTACCTCCGAAGCCCTTGAATGTAACATATCCATATAAATATGTTACAAGTCTATGGTTCAATTTGCACTGCTGGTGAAACTGCCTGGGTGAATTTGTATGTGTTAGGAGCGGATTTACAACCCCCTTGTGCCTCTTTTACACATCTGTTAGTTCACTTTTGTGATGCAGCGGTGGTGCAAAAGATGTGCCATGGTGTGTGGTATTTACAATGTGATGCAAATGGAAGGTGCATCACATTGTAGAGGGGGGGTTCTGGTGCAGGAACGCCTCCTAAAAGTGACTGAGTGAAATCTATAATATTTTATTCAGTCACTTCTAGGCTTATGCTGCGTCAAAACCCTGCATCTGCTTGAAACAAGTGTAAGGATTGACACAGCATTGTAAGCATAGGGCCCCAAGAGCATTGCTTGAGCTGTGCTGTGCTTGCAACACAAGTCAAGCAATGCGCCACCTTCACAACACAAATACATCACATATCTGTGCCGTTTTTGCCCCATAATACATCACATTGTAAATACGGTGCATCCATGGTGGTGAAGTTACAGTGCACAATAACTGGCATACCTCTGGGGATGTACCACTTATTGTACATCTGCTGATTACTGTTTGAATGTAATGAATGGATTACTGAACACTGATCAATGAGTCACTACAAAACTATAACAGGAATGACAGTGTTTGGTGGAAGTGGATGGATAAAGACTGGGGAATTGAACATATAAATGGTAAATTTGCAGGTGCATCGAACAGTGCATGCATAGTCTATAGGAGTTTGAAGCAGTCCATGCCCTAAGGCCCACTTTGCACCATGAGTACTTGGGTAGTGGCTGAATGATTACAATTCTGCAAGGAGAGTGTGTGGCTGAATGTTTAGCAGCTTTACTTTTACAACAGTGTATAGATAAGCACATACTACTGTATGGTTCACTACAATACTGAAACAGTAGTGTGAGAGTGTTTGGTGAAACTGTAATGATACAGACTGGGCAATTGAAGGTATAAAAGGCAAGTTTGCTGGTGTATAGAGCAGTGAATGCATAGTCTATAGAGATTTGAAGCAGTCCATGCCCTAAGGCCTACTTTGGTGCAAGACTACTTGGAAACCGACGGAATGCTTACATTTCTACAAAGAGATTGTCTAGCTGAATATATACCACCTTCACCAGCGCATACATAAGAACATACTGATGACTAACTCACTACAATACTAAAATAGCAGAAACAAAATGTTTGGAGGAAGTGTCAGGATACAGACTGGGCAATTCAAACTTCAAAAGCCAAGTTTGCAGATGTTTAGAAAAATGCATTTATTATCTATAGGTCTTTGAAGCAGTCCATGCCCTTAGCCCTACTTTGCTGCATGACTACTTGGTAGTGGTAGATTGATTACACTTCTCAAAGAAGAGAGTAGAGCTGAATGTATAACTGCTACACTTTTTGTACAGTGTATAGATAAGGATATATTGCCATATGGCTCACTACAATATTGAAACAGTAGTGGCAAGTGTTTGGAGGGAGTATACGGATAGAGACTGAACCCTGGTCCCGGGCCAGACCTCTGCACCAGGGACTGCCGCTCTAAGCAGTGAGCCACACTTCTCCACAGATAAGGACATTCTGCTAAATACCTCAGTACAATACTGAATCAGCAAACACAGAGTGATTGCTGGAAGTGTAAGGATAGTGACTGGGGAATTGAAGGTATAAAACACAAGTCTGCCAGTGCATAGATCAATGCATGCATAGTCTATAGGTGTTTTAAGCAGTCCATGCCCTAAGGCTCACTTTACCCCATGAGTACTTGGGTACTGGCTGAATGATTACAATTCTGCAAGGAGACTGTCTGGCTGAATGTATAGCAGCTTCACTTTTAGAACAGTGTATAGATAAGCACATAGTGCTGTATGGCTCAATATAATACTGAAACAGTAGTGTGATAGTGTTTGCTGGAAGTGTAAGGATACAGACTGAGGAATTGAAGGTATAAAAGAGAAGTTTACCAGTGCATAAAAGACTTCATGCAAAGTGTATAGCAGGTTGAAGCAGTCTATGACCTAAGCCCTATTTTAATGCATGAGTACTTAGGTACTGAGTGGATGATTACATTTCTGCAAAGAAAGTGCCTGACTGAATGTGTAACAGCTTCAGTTTTACCCCAGTTCATATATAAAGAAATACTGCTGAATAGCTCACTACAATATTGAAACAGTAGAGTGAGAGTGATTGGTGAAAGTCTAATAATACAGACTGGGGAATTGAAGGTATAAAAAACAAGTTTGCAGGTACATAGAAGACTGCATGCATAGTCTATACGGTTTTAAAGCAGTCAATGGCCTAAGGCTTACTTTGCTTCATGATTACTTGGGTACTGACTGGATAATTACAGTTCTGCAAGGAGAGTGTCTGACTGAATTTAAAAGAGCTTCATTTTTAGCACAGTGCATCAATATGGACATTCTGCTGAATAGCTCAATACAATACTGAATCAGCAATCACAGAGAGTTTGCTTGAAGTGTAAGGATATACACTAGGAAATAGAAGTTATAAAAGACAAGTTTGCCGGCGCATAGAAGAGTGCATGCATAGTCCATAGGGGTTTGAAGCAGTCCATGCTCTAAGGCCCACTTTGCACCATGAGTACTTGAGTACTAGCTGAATGATTACAATTCTGCAAGAAGAGTGTCTCAAACCATTATTATTATCCATACTAATATTATAAAGAGAGAGCCCAAACCTTTGAGGCGGGTAATCTCAGTAACCACAGCACCAATCACAACACCCAATACAGCGTTGGAAAGGGCAGTTGCAGCAGAAGGACATAGGCTATGCAGACAGATAAAAAAATGTATTAAAAAATTGCAAAAAACTACATCATCCAGAAGGCCCAGGGCCAAAATAACATCAAACTGGAAATTATGTAATAATGTGACTCACTATATTGAGACTGAGAGCCTGGAGCCAAATTGATTGTGAACAAGGGATATGCTATCCCGAAACACGTAGATTTGTGCCTGCCTGCTTGAGAAACTCCATGCTGTGAGGATTAAATAAAAAAGCACATAAGTGAAGACAAACGCGAGTTCGTCCCGTTTTTCTCCCAGCTGGGGGAATTGGTTGTGGATTTAAATGCGGCTTGGTTCTGCCGCAGGGATTTACAAACCGTCGAGAGAGCGCTGCAAATTCTGGCGAAAAGGAACCGAGGAGTGTCAATATATATATATCCATTCTAATATTATAAAGAGAGAGCCCAAACCTTTGATGCGGGTAATCTCAGTAACCACAGCACCAATCACAACACGCAATACAGCATTGGAAAGGGCAGTTGCAGCAGAAGGACATAGGCTATGCAGACGGATAAAAAAATGTATAAAAAAATGTTCTAAAAACTACATCATCCAAAAGACCGAGGGCGAAAATAACATCAAACAGGAAATTATGTAATAATGTGACTCACTATATTGAGAATGAGAGCCTGGAGCCAAATTGACGTGAACAAGGGATATGCTATCCCGGAACGCGTAGATTTGTGCCTGCCTGCTTGAGAAACTCCTTGCTGTGAGGATTAAATAAAAAAGCACATAAGTGAAGACAAACGCGAGTTCGTCCCGTTTTTCTCCCAGCTGGGGGAATTGGTTGTGGATTTAAATGCGGCGTGTTTCTGCCACGGGGATTTACAAACCGGCGAGAGAGCGCTGCAAATTCTGGCGAAAAGGAACCGAGGGGTATCAATATATATATATCCATTCTAATATTATAAAGAGAGAGCCGAAACGTTTGATGCGGGTAATCTCAGTAACCACAGCACCAATCACAACACCCAATACAGCGTTGGAAAGGGCAGTTGCAGCAGAAGGACATAGGCTATGCAGACGGATAACAAAATGTAAAATAAAAATTGCAAAAAACAACATCATCTAGAAGGCTGAGGGCCAAAATAACATCAAACAGGAAATGATCTAATAATGTGACTCACTATATTGAGACTGAGAGCCTGGAGCCAAATTGATCGTGAACAAGGGATATGCTATCCCGAAACGCGTAGATTTGTGCCTGCCTGCTTGAGAAACTCCATGCTGTGAGGATTAAATAAAAAAGCACATAAGTGAAGACAAACACGAGTTCGTCCCGTTTTTCTCCCAGCTGGGGGAATTGGTTGTGGATTTAAATGCTGCATGGTTCTGCCGTGGGGATTTACGAACCGGCGAGAGAGCGCTGCAAATTCTGGTGAAAAGGAACTGAGGGGTAATAATATACATATCCATACTAATATTATAAAGAAAGACCCCAAACCTTTGAGGCGGGTAATCTCAATAACCACAGCACCAATCACAACAACGAATACAGCATTGGGAAGGGCAGTTGCAGCAGATGGACATAGGCTATGCAGACGGCCACCATATACATTTAAAAGGTAAAAGAACCGTGCCAGCAAAGTAGTCCCTTGTGGGCATGTCTGCGTTCTGCTGTGGGCGTGTGCTGGGGGCGTGACAAACGCTGGGGGCGTGTGGTACGTTCCGCCCTTCATGTCATGTGAGTCGTAATTGCACTGCATCAAGGGGCACGCTGGGGGCGTGACACGCTGGGGCCGTGACAAACGCTGTGGGCGTGTGTCCGCGCTGTGGGCGTGTGTCTGCCCTTCATGCCAAGTGAAGCGCAAATTACGCATTTACGTCGCATCAAGGGGTACGCTGGGGGCGTGACAAACGCTGGGGGCGTGTGCTACTTTCCTCACTTCATGCCATCTGGGTCGTACATTAATCAGATCGTCTGCTGTGGCCGTGTGCTGGGGGCGTCACAAAGGCGCTCACCTCGAAGCGTGGTAAGTAACCATTTGCAAGACTCCCTTGGGGGACTGCCCGTTGTCTCACACATACTGGGGGTCCCGAATGCAGTGTGTGCCTTGGCCTGGGTGCATCTGAAAAGCACTCGGGCCGAAAAGCGTCGGTGTGGGTCATAAAAAAATAAGAACAGCGGGAAACAATAATTCAAGACTCACACAATTCTAATTGTTAGACCGTCGCCACTGGCCCTCAAGCGGGGGCACACGCGACTGAGCGTGTCTGCGGGGACAATTACTGCAGCCTCTCATGCGCGCTGTTACTGAACTATCACATTAAAACAAATTACACGCGCCTGCTAACATCAGCCAGGGCTGTAGCCTGGCTCAGGCGGCGAATCACGACACTAATTACATGCGCCTGCTAACATGTACCAGGGCTGCAGCTGGGCCTCAATCAGGGGAACACCCAAATGACCGTATCTGAATACACACATTACACACATTCTATTTCATACCCGGACAACGTCGGGACGGGCTGCTAGTTTAAAAATAAATGTATTCTTGTAACATCTCATAATTTAATAGAGCTTCTAAAATAATTTCATCAGGTATTTCATTTTCCTGGTTATAAATTCCAAAAATCATATCATCAAACTCGATGTCATCTAATGCTTCCACAAAATCAGCATCCAAGGTTTCGTCTAGGAAATCACAGCTGATGTCTGCAGCACTAATTTCTTCCTCTTCATTCTCGCTGCCCGTGAAAGGTATGTTTAGTTCTTTTATGAGAGGTATGTTTAGTTCTTCTATGAGACTCTTACTAACTTCAAAATCATCTTTCATATTGTTCTGTTGATTTTCTATAGTGAATTTCTTATGTACAAAAACATAAACACTTCATTTTATCAATTTTCCTAATAAATAACACAAAACTAGCTTTATCAACTGTTTTGCCCTTTAAAAAATATTATACAAATACCATTCTGAACAACTTCATAGGATTATATAAATATAATTATTAATATGAATGTTCAGTTTTTAAATGTTCTTAAATTTTCAAACCAGTCAATCCTTATCACTTTAGGAAAAAACTCAGGCTGCTATAATACAATTCAGTACTAAAAAAAGTACGATATGTCTATTCACCTTACCTGTTCTAAACTAGTAGATGTGTTATAGTAAACCGCAAAGAATACTGGTACACTCAGTATATATATATTAATTTTTTGAAATATGCTTAAAAGATACAAACCGTCTTTACACACGTATGCACTCCATCCATGTTTTGTTACTTCAGCTCTGTAGAGGCACATTCCATCGACCATTTTTAACAGTTATTTATGCTTACCTTACACATAATAAATAATAAAAAAAATGATATATTATACAATTAGCATCTGTGGAAGACAAAAGAAATACAGTTACAATATATCTTTTACAACACAAAATAATTTGTAAAGCATTTCATTTGCCTTTTTTGCTGTTCTCAGAATATATTGAATTTCACTAGAAACAGTGAGTTTAATAGTACTGATCACATAACAGCGGGCAAAAAAAAGACAATCAATAAGATTATCTGAAAATAAACCATTCAACCTTCTCAATAACAATCTAAAAAATGGAAATAAAACATATGTTAAGTGTTTTTTTTCTAACAGCAATTTCTTACTACTATGAGATATGTCAAATAATCTTAAATAACAAAACACTATCATTAATTTTCATACACTGCGAATATATGCTGACAAAATATACAACAAATAGTCCTTAATGGTTTTACATACTTTTCCTCATGGCCAAATGGTATATCTACATTTCTTAGCTTGGAAGTTCTTCAATACTAATCCTCAGCAGCCGTCTCCCACCTTTCTGACCTGAAACCAGCGACATCATTTGCAACGTCCCCCGGGGCTCATCCCTCAACTTGACGCTATTCAACATCTACATAGCACCCTCACACAAGTGTCCCACCATCACAACCTGAACATTATCTGCTGAGACAACGATACCCAACTCATCTTCTCCCTCAGCATGGAGCCACATAACACCGAAAGACGTCAACAACTGTATAAGGATCAACTCTCTAAATCTCAACTCGGACAAACACCTACAACGACTAGAACGAGTCCAAAACACTTCCGCCCGACTGATCATCAATGTCCCCTGCCGCAGTCACATCACCCACCACCTGAGAGATCTAGACTGGCTTCACGTCAACAAGAGAATCACCTTCAAGTTCCTCACCCTCACTTACCAACTACGCCACAACACCAGACCAACCTACCTTAACAGCAGTAATCCTGAAAGGGCAAATTTTGTTCCTAAAATTTTGGCTTTAAAAATATTAGGTAAGAATTTGGTAACTCTTTAGGTAAACGTTGTTTAATAACCAATTAACTATCGTTACAATGTATCCAACCTTTCAGACATGTTAAATAAACAGTGTAATGTCCAGATGTTGTAGAAGGTCCATCATGAAAAATAATAGCAACAGCTACAAAAGTTCTTCCTGATATTGATACTTGAGTAGCTACAGCATTTTTAATTAAAGTTTCCAATTTTCTTCCATCAGCTCTACAACGTTACAGCATTAAAATTACATACTGTCCATATCTTTGTATAAAAAATGTTGATGACATTTCTGATTTACATTGGCTACTCTCCATGTTTTGACTTGCTCCTCTAACTAGATTTGTTAAAAGACACTGATTCACAGTCAGGTAAAGTCAAATATATGAATCTTTCAGTGTCTATGTTAGTGCTACATGTAAACAAACAATTTTCGCAGTCATGTTGCCATTTATAAGAAAGGCAAAAAACATTTTCAATATCTATACCTTCATCTTCTAATACGACAAGCATAAACATTAAAAATTCCTGACAATCTTGTTGAATATTCTGCGTAAATTGAGTATAACCAGAACATATGTCCAAAACATTTTGAATATCAGAAACACTTTGTATTTTACTTTTATCACTACTACATTTCTCAAAAACAGAATACAACAACAAACAGAATCTTTCTTCCCGATTTTCAACAATTTGCTGTTGCAAACTTTCAAGAAAAAAAACAACATTAACAACTAGATTAGCATAGTAGTTGACACCAGAACTATTTTCAAACTGATAACCAACATTCTCTTCAACACTGTCCTTTTTCTTTTTCCTTTTAAACACAACTTCATCTTGTTTTTTTTCTTTTTTTTACAGTTTCACTACAAATATTCTCAAATCTTCTTTTTCTACCTACCATTAGCTTTTCAAATATTGGATATTGACCTAAATTGGGTGTATATTCTCTTCTTAACCTATTATACTCCTTCACACAATTTGCATCTGCACTAACCTTTGTCTCATCAAAATGAATCAAGTACAATCCAGATAAAGTTCTCACTCGAGACAAAGCAACATATGCCATACCCTCTTTAAACGGGTACTTCCAATATTCCCTAAAGCACTATCTACACTTAAACCTTGAGATTTATGAATGGTCACCGCATGCGCCAAAGAAATAAGAAACTGTTTTCTGTGTACATACAAATCTTTTACAAGCAAAAACCGAGCTGAACAACGACTAAATTGTTGTACTTCTGCAATTTCATCAAATTTGATTTTCAAAAATTCAATACCATCTCTATTTACATAATTAACGAAATCAACAATTTTACCCATTGCTCCATTTACTAAACCTTTTTCCACATTCAAATTACGTTGTAAAATTACCCTAGTTTACACATGCATATAAATTCTTTTCTAAAGCAGCTGTTTTACTTATCGATACTCTAAAGAATCCAATTTCCTCTTGAACTTTTCAGTCAAAATAATAGTGATTCCTTCATGTTCTATTTTATCAATAGCTTCCAATTTTATAATTTCTTCATTTTCCAACTTTAAAATTTCTTCATTGAATATAGAAAATTCACGCAGTGGTGGCATTAAGCAGATTACAGATTTGTTTTCTACAATTCTATATATTTTCTCAGGAACAATATTTTCATTTGAAAACAAATTGGAAAGTAATCTTCTCTGTAAAGCTTCTTTGCCATGTTTTGTCACTTTTCCAATTCTTATATCTTGACGAATAGTTCCATAATCAGCATCATTTGCCTGTCGCATATTTTAATAAGTACCTTATACTCAAAATATGACCAAATGTTAACATTTTCAATGCTCCCCAAAGGCTTTATGGTATCTTAATGCGCCAGCGTTTTAAACACTGATTGTCCTTTTACAGGAGTAAGTTGTAGTAGATCTCCAAAAACGATGACGTGTTTTCCTCCAAATAATACGTCACACTCTGTTTTAAGAATTTGCTGCATTCTTAAATACACAAAGGCAAGCATTAAGTTTGATACCATGCTTACCTCATCAATAATGAGAAGTTTCATTTTCTTCAAGACTCTTAAAACTTCACAAAAAGCTTCTCCAGGTAGCTTGTGGTATTCCAATTTGTTTTCATGCTCTACTGGTAGCATTAATAAACGATGTAAAGTAATTCCTTTAATATTGTGTGCTGCCAATCCAGTTGGAGCAGTGACAACACAAGACAAATGTGACTCAGTTGTTTTCTGTAGAAAAGTTGGGATTACTTTAATTAAAAAACTTTTCCCTGTTCCACTTTTACACTCACGTACATTCGGATAGGTTGAAATGATGAGCAAGAGCACTGTTTCTTCTCATGAAGTAATCCATGATCAATCTGTTCTCTCACTTGCACATATATTTGTTTCTGCTCAACATTTAGTTGTTCTTCCAAATTTCCTAAGTTTGTTACATCTTCTTGAGCTTGATACATTGCTGTTTCCATCTCTTCCATAGCAGTTGCTGCTTCATTTTGAACAATTGGTTCTCCTAGTGGATCCTGACTCAACGGAGCAGAAGTTTGACTGTCTTGAGAACTGTCTCTAGCAATCTCAGCTGCAATTGTAGCTTCTTGCTCAATTTCGTTGTTCAACATTTTCACATAATTAGCAAAAACAGGACATTCTATAGTATCTTTACTTGCGTTGAGCGAATCTGCATAGCTCTCAAAATCTCCAAATAATTCCAATTCTGAACACCACGGCTTGAAAAATGGCAAAAGACCTAAATAGGAAAATTCCGTTTTGTCAGGAGTTTCGCAACTCAGTTTACGGTGATTAATCAAATGTCCTTTTCTTTGTTTCACCAAACATCCTTCAGAACCAATCACGGCATATATACCATTATTGATGTTTTCGGTAACATTCCGTTAAAAAATATAGTTTTGCAGCACTTCATAGAGGCACATGTTCTCAAGATGATGACTTCTATTTGGATAATATGTATCCAACATATTTGTTTTCACAATATCTGTTCTTTCTGGCTCTTTTTCAGCTAAATATTCAATTTCTTGTGCAGATTTAAGTACTCGATTTCGTGTTGCAGCAAGACCTAGACTCACCCAAATGATTCTTCTAGATTTGGAGTATAAACTTGCAGATGATAAGCGATCCGAACATTCATACGCTCCAATTTCGCGATGAGATAACATCTTCAAGCTGTAACTATATAATTTCTTACTTAGACTCTTCTCGTGGGGAATCTCTTCCCACATTTCCTTCAATTCTGTCTTTTCTGATTTGGTTATGTAGGATGTTACATATCGAGCTACAGCAATGGAATTGTCCATAACGGCATTTAAATGATACCACACCATGGTACTACAATGTCTATTTTTCTGACTGGGTGGTCACAGTTAACCTTACTGTGACCTGTCCTGTGGGTTGAGGATATGTTCAATGTTTGCGCCCATGCACTACAGTACGGGATGCACGAGGCTGGGTCTCAACGCTTTCGGTGGTGCCTGGGTCACCAGATTGGCGCCTGCTGATCCTACGCATGTCAGGGACAGGAGTGCTAGAGCCACTCCTGCTTGTGGAGTCTTCTGTTTCCCCAACACCTGTGTCTCCAGCATTGGCTGCTTGGTTTGTGAGCATCAGCTCCATAGCAGAGGTGACTCTCCCCATACCCCTTGACAAATCTGTGCAGCAGTGCACAGTTTCAACCTGCATGGCGACAGAACGCCGGCACAGCAGGGAGGTTGCTGTAGCAAAGCGGTTCAAGACTTTTGACTGTTGGCACATATACTGATGATTTCTGTACCTCTCACAGTGGTCTCTATCTAACTTGTCGCACAGAGCACTCATGCACTGTGTCATGTCTGTCATCCCCTTTGCCATGGACTGCATGCTCTCAGTCATGTTGCCAATGCCATGGTCTATGTTTAACGTCTTGCAATTTATACTGCGTACCTGCCTGTGCACTGCTAACATTGCCTTTGCCTGCAGGCACTGGACGTTTACCATGGTGGCCTCTAGACCACAGAAGACCCCCTCACCATCCTGGCCTTCGCCTCTGTCCCGTGCCCTTTGGCCTCGGACACTAGCCCGCACAGCTCCTGAGGTAGTCTGCTGCCCAGCGTTGTCAGCCAGAGGTTGATTACTTGGAATGACACCCTCCTCATCTTCCTCTTCTGACGTTTTCAGAATCCTGAGAGGGGGCACATCAAGCCTCCTTGCCCTTCCGTGCACATATGACTGTGATGTTGGTGTGGGGGAAAGTGCTGCTGGTTCCAACTCTTGTGTCCCAAACAACAGAGGTGACTGAGACCACCAGTCATTTGAGATTGACAGTCAGTGAGCCTCCCAATTATTAAAACCATAAGGGGAGAAGAAGTAAAATACGAGGCACCATGGGGTAACAAATGGTAGCATGTTAAATAAAATCTGTATTCATAAAAATTGTGAAGCCAATAGGACCCTTCTAGAAATATATGCTCATGAGAGAAATATAGTCTTGTATGAGGAGTAGATTGATTAGAGTATTAATTTCAAATCTAATGCTTGAGGCTCTTGGTACTAGAACGTTCAATAAAATATTTTTTCATTTTTTACATAGATTGTTTTTAAACCGTAAAAAGCATTGTCCTGAAGAAGGTGTTCAAGCCAGTTCACCGAAACGCCGCGTCGACAACCCATGTGCTTTTTTTGTTCTTAACCAAACTGTATTGTATTTCACATGTTTTTTTAAATGAATGTAATGTTGGTTTCGAATGAAATTGTCAACAAATGTATCACTTTGTCGGATAATTATAATAAATGTGTGAATTTTAAATATGACTCTAGTACTTAATAACCTCTCGCTTTTTGAAGTAGATATTTGCATGTAACAGGGATATCTCAACAATTGTACAATTTGCATCTAGTAGTTTCATTTGTAAATTTGTTATCATATGTGGGTGCCTCATATTTATGTTATTTAGAACTTGATAAATAAGACTGTTTACAACCTGTCTTATCTATCTGCAAAAACCAGGAAAAGGGAAACCTTTGTGTTGTCTTCCTGAACAGCGCTTTGACCTGCTCTTTCTTTTGTCTTCTTCCTCTTCTCTGTTGTCGGTGCCCTCTCCTGCCTTTCCTGTGCTTTACTGCGCGATGACTCTCCTGTGGACAGATAGGGACATTGGGTCAGTGGTTTTGTTCACCTGTGTGTCATGATTAAATCACACTTCTATAACACAATTGCCTAGTCTTCATCAGCTTCTGGAAGTAGTGTGTGGCATGCCTTGCTGAATTCTATGGTGACTGCATTGATGTATGTACTTATGACTACGTCTCCCATGATGCATTGCTGGATTGTGATGCTGACACACACAGTGGGGAAGGGGGACAGGGAAATGGGTGGGGATTAATGTCCATGCATCTTACCTTGTTTCTTTGCAGCTCTGGCAGAGCTGTCAGCGTCCCCAATCCCATGGATGCTTTCAGGCTTCAGGGTGGATTCTACCAGCTCCTCAAGTTCTGTCAGTCTTGGGGCTCTGTTTTTCCCTCCGCCTGTGGCTCCAGCTTCTTTTCTCAGTGCAGCACGTTTTTTCTTGGTGATGATACGCAGATCGTACCATCTTTTGTTAAGGTCATCTCTGTCCCTGTTTAAGACCCCAATGGCATTGACCTTGGACTGGATGTCAATCCAGATGCTACGTTTGACAGACTCTGCAACATGCAGAAACTGTTTTCCAAAGATTTTGGTGTTGTGTTTCACCACCTCCTCAACCAGCACCTGCAGTTCTGCTGAGCGGAATTTTATTTTCCTCCTGCGCTCAGCTGTATCCTTCTGCCCATCCTGGGACTCCATTCTGCTGATCAGGTATGATCAGATAAGCCAGCTCCTCTCTGTTTCCTCCTGCTCTCCAAACAGTTCAGTTGCTCTGCACCTGCATGGGTGTGGCCACTCCCAGGTACTGGGGAGGGGTGGTTGCATCTGATTGGTTGGTTCCTCTGTGACTTTGTTGTGGGGTATGGTGGGTATTCTGATTGGTTCACAGGCTCACATGGGTTATTTTTCAATTTACCGATTCGGAATTTACCGAATCGGTATTTACCCGAATCGGTAAACTCCGATTCAGTAAATACCTATTACCTATTCCGAGTGTTACGGATTCGGTAATTTTTTTTTAATTTTTTCCTACATCCCGTTTTCCGATTCTGAAATACTGAGTCGGTATGAGTCAGTATTTAAGAGTCAGAAAACAGAATTCACCTACATCTGGCCCTTAGTGTTTGTCGGAAAACAGAATTCACCTACATCTGGCCCTTAGTGTTTAATAATTTCCTAAGAATAGTCTTCGTTCTCTTACCAGGACTTTTCTTCTTTTTGTTAACACATTGTTCTTCAGGTAAATCTTGTGGATGACTTCTCTTTAAATAAACAGCTTTCTTTAGTTGTTTCCTCTTTTCAGTTTTTGTAGGCATGATGATTTTTTTTCAGTGTTGATAAATAGAATCTATTATAAAAAATATCTATAACATTACAAAAATAAATATATGAAATATACTATTATATTACTTATAAGAAGAGAGGGGGGATTATGAGGACGAAGGTCGGAGTATGAAAATAGAAGGAGTTACAACAAGAGAAGGAGGAGTATGAGACAAGGGAAAATATGAAGAGACAGTGGAGTATAAGCAGAAACTGCAGTAGAAGGGGTTAAAGGGAGTATGAACAGACTGGAAAGTATGAAGAGGTAAGGGAGAGTATGAGGAAAAAGGTGGGAGTATGAGGAGAGAAGGGAGAGTATAAGAAGAAAGAGAGACAGTGTGAGGAGAGAGGGGGGCAGTATAAGAAGAGAGAGAAGGACTATAAAGAGAAAAGAAGGAATATGTGGAAAGAGGCGCAAGTATAAGGACAAAAAAGGAATATAAGGAAAGAGGGGTGTGTATAAGGAGAGAGAGGAGAGTACCAGAAGAAAGCAGGGAGAATGTGAGGAAAAGTAGAGCATAAGGAGAAAAGGGTTGTACGAGAACAGAGGATACAGTATGAGGAGAAAGGAGGGAGTATAAACAGATGGGGGATTATGAAGAGTGAAAGGGGTATGAGGAAAGAGGGAGAAGTATGACAAGAGAAACAAATATAAAGAGAGAGGTCAGTATGAAAAGACGGGGAGTATGAGAAAAGTGCTGCAGAGTGTATGTAGGGAGTCAAGGAGGAGTACGAGAAGAGAGTAGGCAGTATGAACAGAAAGGGGAAGTATAAAGAGAAAGGAGAGAAAATGAAAAGAGGAACAAGAATATGAAGAGAGACAGGAGAATATGAACTCAGAGAGAAGGAGTATAGGACAAAAGGGAATATAAGAAAAAGGCTGTAGTATGAGGAGACAGTGAGAAGTAAGAGGAGAGAGGAGAATATGAAAACAGGGGATGTATAAGGACAGGGGGGAGAATGAGGAGAGGAATGTGACAATAGGAAATGAGGGGAATATCAGGAGAGAGTGGGGAGTATAAGAAAAGAGAGGAGAAGTGTGAGCAGAGAGAGCGGATTATAAGAAGACAAAGAAAAGTATGAGAAAAGAATAGGGAGTATGTGCAAAGAAGAGCGAGAATAAGAAAAAAGGGAGAATGTAAGGAGAGAAGAGTATATATGAGGAAAGAGGAAGGAATATAAAGAGAGAGAGAGACAAAAATGTGGAGAAAAGACAAATATAAGGGAAGACTGAGTGTATAAGGAGAGATGGAGTACTATGAGGAGACAGTAAGAACTATGAGGACAGGGGTGAATATAAAGATAGGAGAGAATATGAAGAGTAGGGAAAGTATGCAAAAAGAGGGGCAAGTATGAAGAGAAACGAGAAGTATAAGAAGAGAGAAGAATATAAGAATAAGGAGGTAAGATGAAAGAGAGTGGAAGGAGTAAGAGGAGAGAGGAGGGAGTATGACAATAGAGGGTGGAAAATATGGAAAAAGGGGTGAATATAATTCCCTAATGTACACAGATGCACAGTGTGATATTAGAGAAAAAAATATGAGACCATGCATTATACCAAAACACATTTACTACTGTAAAACATTTAAGTGATTATACACATTCCTTGTATATAACTACTACATTTCAATGAACAACCCTGACGCATTTTGCAAATACATATGCAATTTAGTACATTATTTCTACCAACATTACATCAAAAAAAGTGACACAGTAAAACAACAAAGACGCACAAGGGGCTTGTAAATCCGCCCCAGAGTATATGCAGAGAGAGCCAAAAGAAGGAAGAGGAGAAAACAGGGAGTATGAAGAGAAAGATGAAGTATGAAGAGAGAGGGAAGAAAATAAGGAGAGAGGAGGAATTTGAAGAGAAACAGGGAAATATAAATACAAAAAAGGGCAGTATGAGGACAGAGGAGAATATAAGAAAAAAGGAGTAGTATCAGGAGAGAAGAAGGAGTAAGAGGAGAGAGGAGGGAGTATGACAAGAGAGGGTGGAAAATATGGAAAAAGGGGTGAATATAATTCCTTAATGTACACAGACGCACAGTGTGATATTAGACAAAAAAAATGACACCATTCATTATATCAAAACACATTCACTACTGTAAAACGTTTAAGTGACTATACACATTCCATGTATATAACTACTACATTTCAGTGAACAACCCTGACTCATTTTGCAAATACATATGCAATTTACTACATTATTTCTGCCAACATTACATCAAAAAAAGTGACAGAATATAACAACAAAGACACACAAGGGGCTTGTAAATCTGCTCCAGAGTCTATGCCGAGAGAGAGAAAGGAGAAAGAGGAGAGAACAAGAAGTATGAAGAGAAAGATGAAATATGAAGAGACAGGGAAGAAAATGAGGAGACAGAAGGAATATGAGGAGAGACAGCGAAATGTAAACACAAACAAGGGCAGTATACTCCCCCCTCTCTCCTCGTATGACAACTGAGGGTGGAAAATATGGAAAAAGGGGCAAATATAATTCCTTAATGTACACAGATGAACAGTGTGATATTAGACAAAAAAATATGAGACCATGCATTTTATCAAAACACATTTACTACTGTTAAACGGTTAAGGGACTGTACACATTACATGTATATAACTACTACATTTCAGTGAACAACCCTGACTCAATTTTAAAATACATATGCAATTTACAACTTTATTTTTGCCAACATTAAATCAAAAAAAGTGACACAATAGAACAACAAAGACGCACAAGGGGCTTATAAATCTGCACCAGAATGTATGAAGGGAGAGAGGGAAGAGTAGGAGGAGAGAAAAGGGAGTATGAAGCAAAAGATGAAGTATGAAGAGAGAGAATGTGGAAAATGAGGAGATAGAAGGAATATGAGGAGAGAAAGAGCAATACAACAACAAAAAGACAAAAGGGGCTTATAAATCTGCCAAAGTGTATGCAGCAGTGTATGTATACTGACTGCAAAATTGTAGATTTAGAACACAAGCCTAATTCTAAACAAGCAACACTACTAACTACTCTACAACTGAAAAAGTGACTGCACATAGCCTACATTTTTTAGTACTGCACTTTATTGCACAAAGGTGACTCACTAAACAAATTAACTTACCAAATGATTTTATCACAATAGTTTTTAAGCATGGGCGCAAAATCCGTTCCGCTTGCGGATTTTTCGGATTTTCGGTAAATCCGCAATCCGCGAACTCTCGCGGATGTAGCGAAAATACGCAAATCCGCGCGCGGCGGATTTTTTGATTGTGTTCGCACTGCTCGCGGTTCGCGGCGCGGGCAGCAACAATCTCTCACTCGCGAAATTACAAAAATTATAATTGGGGAGGGGTGAAGGAAGTGGCCCAGTCTCCAACTTCCTGTTCCTGTCCAGCAAGCTCCTCCCATTGTTTAGTCCATTTCCTGGCCACTTTGAATTCGATCTTGACTGGGAAGGATTACTTTTTGTGGATGCTGCTGGAGATTTGGCTTTGAGGCCTTTTGGATTACTTTTGGATTCGAAATTTGATTTCACAAGTAAGTTGATAAGTTGATGTTGTTTGTTTGTGGTGATTTTTGTGTGTGTTTTTCGACTTTCTGGGGTGGGGTTGGGGGCAGGCTATGTAGGTGGGAGGCCATTTTGAGGCATGGTCCTGCAGGTCCTGGCCATGTGGATGAGGTCAAGCGGCCATTTTGAAGTCAGGCAGTGTGCTTTGTGCCCCAGGGCTACCCAGTCTGCTCTGATTTCTTTCATTATGCCCAGGCGAAAATCGGATTTAAAAAAAAAAAATGTGCCTGTGTTCGCACTGCTCGCGTCCCGCGCAGCAACAATCTCGCACTCGCGAAATTGTAAAAATTACAATTCTGCACATGAGTTGAAAACTACCAGGCTTAGTTATGGGTGCATGCATGATACAACTGTTTTGTTGAATTTTAACATGATTCTGGCCAGGGCATGGATGGCATTGGATTGTGGTGATATTTGTATGTTTTACGACTTTTTGGGGTGGTGTTGGGGGCTTGCTATGTGGGTGGGGGCCATTTTATTGCCTGGTCCCGTGTGGGTGGGGGTCTAGGGGCCATTTTTAAGGCAGTTTGTGTGCTTTAGGCCATAGGCCTTCACCCAGTGTGCTGTGATTTTATCATGCCCAGGGGGCCCAGAATCGGTCTGTTCGCGGATTTTGCTGGTTTTTCGCCACGTTCGCGTCGTGAAGCAACAACCTCGCACTCGCGAAATTGCAAAAATTGCAATTCTGCACCAGAAAACCACCAGCAGGAAGCATAAACCTTCTGAAACTTGATGGATGGCATTGGATTGTGGTGATTTGATTGGTGTTTTGTTTTTTGACTTTTTGGAGTAGGGGTTGGGGGCTGGCTATGTTGGTGAGGGCCATTTTGAGGCATGGTCCTGGCCATGTGGATGGGGGTCAAGCGGCCATTTTGAAGGCAGGCAGTGAGCTTTGTGCCATAGGCCTGCACCCATTTTGCCTTGCTTTCACCCATTGTGCCCAGGGGGAGTCAGTGGTACATGAAACTATAACCCTCTGTGTGTGTGCTATCTTGGATCAATGTTAAATTCCTGTTTCCCAAAAATTTAGCAATTCTTAATTTTGAAATTTCCATATTGTGTGGTGTGCACGTGTGTATTCATAAATGCCTACTTGCAAACTATTTATTGAAGCGCTACATATGCAACATATATTTACTGATGTTCCTCTGTCTTCGTTTGCTTTTAGGTGCACAAAGTCAATAACTCCGCATCATCATTGAGCATCAGTGCCAGGAAGAAGTCCTGCTGCGGCCTGCTGTTCCGACATCTGAAGAAGATGGCTCCAAAAAGAGGTGCCCGTAGCTCCTCTTGCAAGAAAGATGTCTCTACTAAGGAGAAGAAGAAGCAAGTGGCACCACTTACCAAGGAGACTGGTGGCTCAACCACTACATTTTTGTGGGAAAAACAAAGGCCCACCATGAGTTCTGCACAGGTAGCCTGTTTAGTGGTTCAATCACCAACGACCAGTGATGTTGGCTCATCGCAAGAAAGTAGCAGCACATCATCAACACAGGTTGTAACTCATCTCACAAGTAATATTCAACAACCAAAGCTGCAACAACAACTGCATGGGCTACTAGTACAAGCACAAGTACATGCGCAAGGAGCTGGCCGAGAAGGAGCTGTCCGAGAAGGAGCTGTCCAAGAAGGAGCTGGCCGAGAAGGAGCTGGCCGAGAAGGAGCTGTCTGAGAAGGAGAAGGTCGAGAAGGAGCTGGTCGAGAAGGAGAAGGTCGAGAAGGTCGAGAAGGAGAAGGTCGAGAAAGAGAAGGCCGAGAAGTAGAAGGCCGAGAAGGAGAAGGCCGAGAAGGAGAAGGCCGAGAAGGAGAAGGCCGAGAAGGAGAAGGCCGAGAAGGAGAGGTCCATGGAGAGTTGCAAGTAGAGGTCAGTGAAGAGGCCCATGTAGCGGCGCATGGAGCGGTGCAAGTGCCCACAATGGTTCTTCTTCCAGGAGTAGGGGCACAGGAGGAAATTGACTTTGGAGCTGGGGTATCATGTCAGGAAGACGAAGGCACTCCTCCTGATGATTCATTTTCTCCCAGCTCCCCAGCAAGGAAAAGATCAAGGAGTGTGTGTAGAAGTTCCTCTTCAAGCCCCACCTCATCAGATGATCTGGATCTAGATTGGCAACCATCTCCGACGTCTGAGAGGGAGGCACACCACTCGCTGCGAAAGGTATCAAATGTTAAAAGGAAGGGCCCCGGAAAGCTCATACTTATGGATCCGAACGCCGGACTTGATGAAGTGGTTCATTCTGATGTTGATGAACAGGATGACAGCAATGACCTAGTCATCACACACGTCATTCCAGCCACACCGGCCATGCAGCAGACAGACATTTATACCCTATCCCGACGTCATGCTGAGCGTGACCCTGGCGACGTGGCACTGGTAGCACCACCAACGCAGTCAAGTAGTACAACAAGTTCAACAAAACCTACAGCTCCCATATTTTCTCCCCAGAGGGGGACTCCATCCAGCTCGACTCCCTCAAGTAGGGTTGCTGCAATAATTGCACAACCCAGTAGATGTCTGAAAGGCTCATCCACCCCTGCTTCATCTGGCATTGGCAGTATCATCTCGTGCGGCAAAACCAGAAGTTTCCAGTCCCCAGTTTGGAACTTTTTTAGTGTCCATGCAAAATATGATAACATAGCCGTTTGTTGCATTTGTAAGACTAGAGTTAGCCGTGGTAAGACTGGTACCAACTATGGAACCGGAGGCCAGATAGGTCATCTTAAAAGAAGGCACGCTGTCGAATGGTTTGCGCACCTAGCAAACATCAAGGGAAAGCAATCCCAAAGGGCAAGTGGCCAAAATATACCCATACTAGGTGTTTCATCTGAAGATGACGGGGAGGTAGAAGAAGCGTCAGACATTTGTCCGGTTGCACCCAGTACCCCTGGCAGCACCACACCCTCCGGAACACATAGGAGGCACACTGAGAGTCTGGGAGACACACCAATGCGGAAAATGTCAACACTGAGCAGAAGTGGGTCGAAGAAGGCATCCGCATCATCCAGTAAATTTGTCCAGCGCACCATTTCAAAAATGTTCTCCTCAGATGCGCAATTTCAACGCAACCACCCAATTGTACGCCTGTATAACACTAAGCTGGCTAAAATGCTAGCGGTGGACCTTCTCCCTTTTTCGTTTGTCGAAAATGAGGGTTTTCTTGAACTCGTGGCAACACTGGCCCCTAAATGGAAGGTTCCTAGCCGGTTCTATTTTGCCAGGGTTGCTGTTCCAGCATTACATAAAGAGGTGCTTGAGTTGGTTGGGGCAGCTTTGCAGAAGAGTGCTGTTTACACTATACACCTGACAACAGACATGTGGACCAGTTGCCAAGCCCTTGATTACATGTGCATCACTGCACACTGGGTCTCTTTTTCAGGGGTTGCACAACAGATAAATGCAGGTGGTGACTTGGTCGAGATTTTTAAGGGTGCTCGTAAACATGCAACATTAGCCATGTTTGGCATGGAGAAAAATCATACTGCAGCCAACATTTTGGATGACTTTAACAAAAAGGTCTCGCAATGGCTGCCCCCAAGAAATTGCAAGGTTGGTTATGTTTCTACTGATAAAGGCAGCAATGTAGTTAAGGCCATGGAGAACGGTTACTATTTCAGAGTGCCGTGTTTGGCGCACTGTATGAACCTTGTCGTGCAAAAGTTCTTGAAAAAAGAACTTGCAGTCGACAAAATACTAACCATCTGCAGAAGAATATGCACACATTTCAACCATTCTTTTAAGGCCCGGAAGGAGCTGAGGCGCCAGCAAAATGTACGTAGAATGCCAGGGAAAGCACTTATCCAGGAGGTGGCAACACGTTGGAACTCAACCTTCTACATGCTTGAGCGTCTGCATGAGCTGTTTCCAGTAGTCAATGAGTATTTCTACAACCTGGGTGGTGATACGACAGAAATGATGCTAGCGGTGGAGCAATGGCAGCTAGTTAAAAGCCTGACAGACATGCTTCGTCCTTTTGAGGTCTTCACGCGTGACGTCAGCAGGGAGGACTGTTCTTTGAGCAAAGCTATCCCATTGTTGCTGAAGCTCGAGCACCAAGTCAATGTGGTGTCTTCAGAATTAAAAGATGCTGGAAAGAATGAAGCATATGAGTTGGCGCAGAGATTATTACAACGCCTAGTTAGCAATAAACAGCTTGTAAATATCAAGAAACAACAGCACTACATTTGTGCTACTATTCTGGATCCACGTTACAAAAAGCCATTGTTTGGCAAAGTAATAATTCCTTTTGAAACATCAGATGTTACAGAGTACAAAGGTTGGCTAGCTCAGTCAGCCATTCGTTTTGAAGGAGAGCGGAAGGAAACTGTAGGAGAACTTGAATACAGTACTACTAGTGAATCAGCAGGCCATCAGGCGTCCCAAAAAAACACTTCTGCATCTGTGCCTGTGACAGAAGTGAGTGACTTTTCCTCTGAGCCGTTAACCACACCAGCAACTGTATCATCTGCACCAGTCACAGGTGATATGTCTGAAGCGGATTGGCTAAGTGAGCTAGGGTTTCCTTGTCCCAGAAAGGACACAGAAGTGCAAAGTACAGGAATCCGGGAGAACATTGTTTCAATGGTGCAGGCCTATCTGGATGACTCAACAGCGGTCAATATTACTGAGGACCCATTGGCGTATTGGCATGGGAAAAGAAAGATATGGCGAGAGCTCACCAACCTGGCTATCAATTACTTGTCTTGCCCACTCGCAAGCGTGTCTTCAGAACGTGTTTTTAGTTCTGCTGGTGGCATTGTGACTTGCAAAAGGTCCCGCCTCTTGCCTGCAAATGTGGAGCGGCTCACCATGATAAAGATGAACCAGCACTTCATACCATCAGATTACAAAGTACGAGAATGCACGCAGGAAGAAGAGGACACCGACCTACCTGAGGGAAGTTTTCATCAGTTACCAGAAGTACTACCGACTCAATTTGCAGAGTTTGAGGACGAGCTCTGCTTCCCTGACAGCGAGTTCTGAAAATGAGTCAATGATTCATTATTTCGTCCTTATTCACTTTTATTCCTGTGTGTCTGTCTTTCTTTGTTTAGCAAGTGCTTCATCACATTCACAACAAAACTGTAATCATCCAATCAAACAACAAGCCCATCAGCAGAACTGTCTTGATTTTGATGCCTCAGCATTCCTCAGGTTCACAACAGTTAGTTGACAAGAACTCAGTCCTGGTCGTCTATCCTCCTCCTCCAGACTCACCCTATCCATTTGTTTCCCGTAATGCTGATGCCTGGATTCTGCACAATGAAGAAACTTACGTTGACGAGTCCCCTAAAGAGGGACTGGAAGTAGTGAGTCCTCATTTAAATACATTTTGCTAAGTGTGATTTTTTTTCCCCGATTTGCTTTTTGGCTGTTTGGGGGGTGTCAATCAAACTTGTTTGCGCTTGGGTTTACGGGTCTTGGCTGGGCCATTGCTGGCAAGGTCTATTAAGGGATGAAATTGGTTAGGCATTTACTTTTGAAAACATTTGGTCATTTACACGCGTTATTATTGCTCGCTTGCCTGTCTTAGGGGTGCTGTCTGTGGGGCTTGTAGGTTTTTGGTGTCTGTGAGCACCGCTGCCACATTTACAATGTTGATTGCTTTTGTTTTGCAGAAAATCCACGCCGGGAAACTCCAGTTGGGGCCCTGCTGCAGAACGCTTTAGGACAATGTGAATTCCAGGTGGAGCCAGCCCTCAAACACAAATTACAGGTAAGATAAGCATTTGGATGGGAGGTAGTATAATGGAGTATTAGGAGAGGCGAGAGAGTGACAGTGGTACTAGTAGTAAAGTCCTAGGACTCTTGAATTAACAAACTCTGTGAAAGGCATTTACTTTGGAAAACATTTGGTCATTTACACGCGTTATTATTGCTCGCTTGCCTGTCTTAGGGGTGCTGTCTGTGGGGCTTGTAGGTTTTTGGTGTCTGTGAGCACCGCTGCCACATTTACAATGTTTATTGCTTTTGTTTTGCAGAAAATCCACGCCGGGAAACTCCAGTTGGGGCCCTGCTGCAGAACGCTTTAGGACAATGTGAATTCCAGGTGGAGCCAGCCCTCAAACACAAATTACAGGTAAGATAAGCGTTTGGATGGGAGGTAGTATAATGGAGTATTAGGAGAGGCGAGAGAGTGACAGTGGTACTAGTAGTAAAGTCCTAGGACTCTTGAATTAACAAACTCTGTGAAAGGCATTTACTTTGGAAAACATTTGGCCAATTACACGTGAACCAACACGATGACAGTGTTCAGTAAAACGAACTTACTGCAAACCCACCACCCACCAGGCTCAAAAGTAGTAAAAAACAAGTATGCTCAAATAAAGTTTGAAAAAGTGCATTTTTATATCCCTAACAAAATAAACTCCCGCAAGACCCTCCCTAACCCCAACAAATAAATAGTCCTTCAAAAGTCCCCAAAAACCCCAACTCCCAATTCCCACCCCCCAAAAGTCACTAAAAAAAGGGCAAGGGACACTCTAGGGATGCATGTTGTTGATTTTGGCCTCCAGGGCATCATGCCTTAGGGCCAGGGCATTGTACTGCTCCCGGAGGGTGGTGTGATCTAAGCGGAGGCCCTCCACCAAATTTTGGTACTCTTTCAATTTACGGACCTCCGCCTCCAGGTCGCACACTCGGTGGATAGCACGGCGCAAGCGAGCCTTTACAGTACTATGAGGGGCAGCCTTTGCTGCTCGGCGGTGGCGTCTGACAGCACGGCTCCGTTTCGCCGGAGCACTGCGATGACCGGCAGAACGTGGGGTCACGGAGGAAGATGCAGATGTGTCATTTGATGTATTCGACTGCGTGTCGTCCCCCTCCAGTTCCACCAGCCACCGATATTGGGCAACAGTAGCATCAAGCCTCCGTTGCCGGGCCAGTACAGCCTGCATACTCCTTGTAGGTTTTGTTGTTCGAGTATGACCAACTATATGAAGAAAGAAAGACATAATCTGTAACCAATGCTCTTTAAGAATATGATTAACACAAAATGATTCAGCAGGAAGTTGTGTCACAGTACAACTAGCAACTAGCCAGCGCAGTACAAAACTATTCAGGCCAGTATCATGGGCGTCCGCAGAGAGGGGCATGAGTTCAACCTCATGGTCATAGTTTTTTTTGTTGCTCTAGATCCACCCCCTCCCCCACTGACCCTGCCCCCTTCGGTGCGGCCCTTGGCCACAAACCACACTGTCAATTTGGCCCCGAGAGAAAGTTTGTGAGGACCCATGCTCTATAACCACATCCTCCAGATTTAGATTGAATAGTTTTTTTTCTGGCAATTTTTTATTTTTCCCTCTGTTTTAATGTAGTTGCCAGGTCGTCTGCTGTGGTGCCGCACAAGATTTTTGTCTTCCCCCTATGGGGTTCTTTGTTTATTTAAGCTCTATGTCGTGTTAGATTTAAAAAAATGTATTTAATACTTGTGCTCAATCATGTCAGGAGTAGGACTCAGGAGATGGTGATGATGTTGCACCCCCCCCCCCCTGGAAACATTTCATAGTATGTTCGTAGTTCATCCAGTGACCGTCTACTCTCTGTAGATACACATCATATGCTATCTAAGAGTCAGATAGTACCATGATCCAGCTTACCTGTACCCGCCACCACCACTGTCTCCTCCCTCACAGTCTGACTCTGTTCTTGGTCCTCTTGCGCCGCCTCCTCCCCAGAGTGGTCCTCGGGCTCCGAGTCAATCACCACCACCACATCAGAGCTGGCCCCGCCACCAGATGTTCCACCTACAAAGTAGATTTAAGAATGTTAGATTACACCACTCACTAGTATTTGGTCTAGGAATGAAGAATGTGAAAACAACAGAAAAAGTAATTGACTGTCTACTTTAGTCTAAAGTAAAAATGTCCCTCCTTCCAGGGAAGGCTGTTGTCTTGCTGCACTTTTTTGTCACAATTGATGAATGCTTGCTTAATTTTAACACACACCATTTTTCTCTGAACAGACAGAAACTGGACTTCTAAGGACAAGAGCAACATCAACTTCAAACCAGGTGAAAGCTCGGCTCGACCACAAGAAATGTGTTCCATTACTCATCAACTCAGCACCAAGCACTTTTCCATTTCCAGCTAACTTTATTTTAATATATGTGTTTACTTTAACTTTTAATAAAGCTTTTAAACTTGAATAGACTCTGTGGTTTTTGGTCCTCTAGACTAGAGTGACTGAGCGAAAAATTTTGCAATTTTTGCGAGGAGGAGTCCGTGCCGCTGACACTACCAGGTTTATACAATGTGCCAAACACGCCACTCTGAAATATTATTACTCTGGTCTTTGGTGTCCATAGTTCGGTTTGTGGAGAATTGTCCCTGCAACAGTAGTATTATGGATTTTGCTCTTATCTAAACACTATTTCGAAAAAATTACATTAAGAACGCTTGGACAGCAATAGGTCCTCTATATTTAAATGAAAACTTACTGGGGCCAGCAAAGGAGCACTCGCCGCCCCGGCTTACATCCTCCTCCTTTGGAGCCACAGCATCCTCCTTTTCTGTCCGCTTGCCCCTGGGCGGACCTGACGTACAACATAAAAGAAAGAACAGAAAACATTGATGATTGCTGTTTGTCGATGTCCTTGTCAACCAAATCAAACATTTAGAAAGAACAAGAACCAACTATTTCAGCCAAAAAGAGGGCTACAAAAGAAGGACTGCACCTGAGCCTCTACTCTAGGGGCAGCTCTTTTGCTCCGTTCTTGCGTCACTTTTGTGACGCAGCGCCACAACAAGAGAGGCGCCATGGTGTGGCGTATATTAACAACGTGACGCATATGGGAGATGCATCCCATTCTAAAGCCCTGCGCCATAAGGGAGCGTTCCAGCGCAAGGGAGGGCGTTCCTGCGTAGGAACGCATGCTAAAAGTGGCTATGGGGAATATATAAAATTTCAATCAGTCATTTAGGACAATGATGTATCACTGAAACCCTGCGCCTGCATGAAGCAGACGTACGGCTTGACGCAGCATTGCTGGAGCTGCGCCATCGTTGCAACGCAACTCCATCAATGAGCCGCCTTTATGGCACCGATGCGTAACGCTTCGGTGACGTTTTGGGACCATGGTGTGCCGCATTGTAAATACGGCGCACCATGGGTGGTGCTGGCGTGCCGCACACTTTGCAGGGATGCGCAGGTAATTGCTAATCTGACACTTAGGGGCATACTTACGAGTTCTGGGCTGCACACCTCCAGAGGTGCACCAGAAGAAATGCTTAACGCAAAACTAACCTTGCGTCACGGCAGATGCGCTGCAATTACAATGCGGCAAACCCTGGCGCAAGGGTAGGCAGATGCGTGACGCATCTCGTGACGAAAGAGGGGCGCATCTCTAGAGTCGCGTCGCAGGCGCGATGCAACTCTAGCAATGCTCAGGGCTGCCCAATACTCAACATACCGCATCAGTCCTTACGCCTGCTTCAAGCAAGCAGGCATAAAAAATTGACGTAGCAGCGTCGCGGAAGTGCCTGCGTTAAATCTTGTAGATTTCACGCAGGCACTTTTGCGAGGCGCACAGCTGCCTGACCGCCACCTCCCACCCCCCCTGCGTGGGAACGCATCCATTGTGGCGCAGGCCCAGGCCTTAACGTGGCACATCTCCCTAGATGCATCACGTTGTACATGACTCGCAGGGATGCGCCACATTTACGTCGCTGTGCGTCAGGTAAGGCAGCGTAAACGTGGCGCAAGGGGCTTGTAAATCTGCCCCTTTGTGTCTAGCATTACGCAGTTCTGTAAAGTACCCTCATACATTACTCAGCCCAATAAAATGAACACAAAATAGAAAACAAATAAGCAGTGGCACCGCCACAGAGAAGGAGAGCAGTGCACCTGAAATGCACAGAAGATTTTGAAATATTAATTTACCTCTCCTATCAATGTAATCGGCAGCATTATTGCTCTTTGTAAAAAAGTTAAAGCAAACATTTGCAATATAACACAGAGCAGGAGAAAAAACAGAGTAGTGAGTGATTAAAAAATTGTTACTACTACTCACCAAGCCCGGGGACCTCCACTCCCAGCACGTCGAGCAGGTCGCGCTCTCGGTCCAGGATATCGGTCCAGCGGTGGGTCACTTGATTATAGGTGCGCTGGACCCCCGAGATGTGAAACAGGGCCCGGCACACCTGCTCCCACCTCTTCCGTCGCTCCTGGCGGTTGGTGTAGCCTCCAGCGATCCTGCCGCCTGCCGCGATGGTCTTGGGGAGGCGGCGCTGTACATAAAAAACGAGTGCGCCCACCTCCTCAGGGCTGAAGATCTCCCTGGGCACCACCATTTCCGCCCTCAAGCGGCCACACGGGAGCCGGGCACGGGCTGCGGGGACCGTCTTGGGCAGCTTCACACCTGTCTTCACCATGGTCTGGGCAGGTGTTAGTAATAAAGAGAAAAAATGAAAAAGAAGAAAACTAGGGAAGAAGAAAATAAAAGTTTAAAAAAGTAGTTGAAAAGTAAACAAAAGTAGCCTAAAACACAAAATGTTAGACCTAGAAAACTAGAGGGATAGAAAAAAAGTGAAATAGATCAAAAAAAATCTAAAAACAAGCAAAAGATGGCAGAGATATAGAGGATAGAATCACCATGCCCAGACACATAGGAATGAATGAAAAACAAGATGGCGGCCCGATCACGTGCGCGTAAGTAAGTTCGCACGCGATTTCTCTCGCGAACTCGTGCGAACTTGCATTCGCAAGGCGCTCATTCCGCAAGATTACACATAGCGGGCAGAAACGGAAATACGTCACGTAAACAAAATGGCGGCGCCCGTACTCAACCTTGGGGTAACTCGCACGAGTTTGCGTCTTCCACGGTCGAGTTCGCACGACGCCGCGCCTCGCGAATAGGGCGAAATTACCGAAAAACGAGTTTTGCAAAAGCAAAACCAACGAGCAGGTGCAAAAGTTTGAGCTCATCATTTGTAACCATTTCCCTGTAGTGCTTCCTGAAGGGGCCCTCCAGAATCCGGTTGCCTACTTGCAACTATTGTGTGACCCTGCTCTGACAGTTACAGAATAGTTACAAGTATGCCATTGCATCCTGTTAAAATTTTTTTACATTGCAACAAAAAGAGAAGGGAGCAGACAAGCAGGTGCCAGCCTTCATTAATGTCAGTTGGGGCAGGGCAGGTGTTGTTGTTTGCAAAACTTAAAGCACTTAGCAGGTGTGCTTTGCTTTGCCACAATAATGTACACTCACTTGTCAATCAGAGGGTGCTGTGATGACACCGAGGGTGGCATGAGTGTGCCAGCCAGAGGGTGGCATGGGTGAACCAGAGTGCCAGTGTTGACAGAGGATGGCAGTGCTTTGCTTTGTCACAATAATGTACACTGGTGAACCAGAGGGTGCTGTGATGACACAGAGGGTGACATGGGTGAGCCAGAGGGTGGCATGGGTGAACAAAGAGAGTGCCAGTGGTGACAGAGGGTGGCAGTGATGAAGAAAGCCTTGCAAACAGGCTGGGCACGTAGAAACAACAAGTTCGCAAAACTGGCGACCCGACAAGTAAGTTCGCAATTTGCGAAATTGTGCAAAACCCTCGCGAACTTGCAGAAACACGTGCGAACACACACCCCCCAAAAAATCCGCAAAATACGTGAGAATTCGCGGATTTTGCGGATGTTCGCAATCCCCAAATTCGCAAATCCGCAAATTCGCGGATTGCGAATCCGCAAAATCCGCCCATGCTTAATAGTTATCCAAATGCAGAGAACACATTACTCTTACTAAAAACAAAAGGTACCACATACATTCCCTTACAACTTATCAACTCACCTTTGAAATTGATTTATAGAATAAGAAGAATGCCACTCACACAGCAGATATTCTTATACAGAAACTCTCCAAAATCTTGAACAACACCAAAGCCATACTGCCTATCAGTGAAAACGGTCACTCTCAGCTGGTCAGAGACGCAACGTGGTCCAGTAGGAGCAATCAATTCAGCCACTTTTGCTGAAAAATACTCCTTGGAGTCACGAGGGTTCAATTACACCTGAGACTGTACAAACTGTATGGTCAGCTCATAAATGTACTTCTAGGACTTGCAAACATGAGCCATCCACAAGCAAAGCAAACCAAGATTCAGGCAGTGGCTCATCTTCTATATCTGGTCTTGGCATGGTGCACAGATCAGTAACATTGAGGCAGTCATGCTCCACTTCATTTTCATCATTATCATTCTCAGGAAGGGGCAGCAGGGTGGCAGGGGTCAAAACAGAAGTTCTTTTTCAGTTTACATTCTCAGCCGTCAGTATGATCTGTTCATACTTTATCAGGTGGCTGTTCTTTAGATGCTGTGTGTGAGTACATGTCAACAATATTTCCACAGAGTCAGACACGAACACCATTTAAGGATGATCCTTGACAAAGCCTTCACATCTCGCTATGCTGACACCTGTACTGGCCACAGATTTAATGCATCCAGGCAATGCCACAGCTACTGGATCAAGGCAGCAGAGAAAAAAGCCACAGGTCTATGGGCACCTCTACGAGTGTGTGTAAGCACTGAGAGAACGCCGTTCTCCCATTACATGCAAAAAAGTAAAAACGCTTTGTTGTAATCAAGCATTCCTAGTGCGAGTATGTGGCAGAGGCTTTCTCTCAACTCTAGGAAGGCAACAAGACAAAAATTGTCTAATGTCATCAGATCTGACACACCCTTGTGTGTCACTCTCTGTAAAGACTTGACCACTAGGAAAAATTTGGTATTCACTGGCAACAGTATCCCTCAATTCCCCAAAACATTCCGACTTCTTTCTTTGTTGTTGGCAGTTTTATTAGCAGAATCACAGAAATCCTTTCATGTGACAGCTTTCTGACTCATTTCTCACTATAGTGACCAAGATACAAAACTTTCTTCCAACAGTACTGCAACTTATTGGGGGACACTGTATGCCCATTCTCAGCCAAGTGGACAGTGTTGGTCTTACAAGCTTCCTGAGTATTTGATGCAACCAGCAGGTCATCAATATACTGTACCAGATGGAGTTTTAGGGCCTAACCAAAGACTCCAGATTTTTCTGAAGGATCTGGTTGAAACTGGATGACCTCTCCATATACCCTTGTGGGACCCAGCACCATGCCAAAACATGACTGCTGAACCCAAACCCCAAAACGAACTTCGATACATCTTTTAGAGAGGGGTAGGTTTGGAACTTCCACTGTTCTCACAGTAGAATGGGTAGCACCTGTATCGGCCAAAAATGATACGGTGTGGCCATTTACCTCACCATTTACAAATGGGCCACTCTATTCTACCTACAAGTCTGTGCCAAGCATACAACCTTCCTCCCGTCTCAGGCCCCATCATGTGGACAGATCAGAGCCATAAGTGTCAACTGAAATCTTTCCCCTCCTTGCATTGATGAAACTTCCTGTTGATACAGTCCTTGCACTGGAGGTGCATTCCTTTTGAGTGACTTTGATCCCCTCTGTCAGCAGCTTTCATCTGTGCCACATTATTTCCCGTTCAATTTCTTCAACCTCATGTCAATTTCGTCGTTGCAAAACTTGGTGTATTGCAAGATCTCAGCAACCCACTTATTCTGCCAACAAATCAAATGCTGTTGAATAATAATGCTAATCTTGGGCCTCAATCCTGTCACAAACCTAGACAAAAAATGTCCCATGTCCTTCGGCTCCAATGTTTCCTTTCTGCTACACTATTTAACTGCCTGCAACAGTCTCTCATAATATGAATGAATTGTCTCTTTGAGTTCCTGGGTCATTCTGTCAACCTTGACCCAATCAGTATCCTGGGGTGACACTTTAGACTTCAACCACTTCATGGCCTGGTTGTACTTTCTCATTACTATGAGGGGTTGATCCATTAGTCAAAGGATCTCCTGCTGCTTCCTTCTCAGGCCAATCTGCAGCTATCTTTTTTTAAAGTATTTTTTATTTACTTTATAGTAGAACAGTAAAAATGTAAAACAATTCTAATAGCATCTATAAAATCGTAGGTAATAAATAGCTTACAGAACTACAGCAAGGCAAGCAATTGACAGATCATAGTTAACCACAGTTATAAAATCCAATCCATAGTAGATACATGAAGAATCTTATCTATCATATATAAAACATATTTCTTAGTAGTCCCCAGTTACAAGATGGCTAATGACAAATACAGCCTCCCTCATTTTTTTCATCCATTTCATACTATCTGATCTAAAATAGAAAATAACAGTGGATGACATTCTTATATAAAGTGCATATATGTATATAGCTGTTGATGTAGTTCTAAAAATTTTTTAATTTATAAATTATAAAGTGCAATGTGCAAGAGAAAACTGAAAACCAATTTTAACGGATACGTCAATGACATACATTATTTTAAAGTGCATTGTGCTAATAGGGGCCATAAGGACCCAAGTCTTATGATCAGTTTTCATCAGCAGCCTCATTAGAAGAGAAATTGCACCAAATACCCCTGAATCTTACTGTCGCTCCTATACTTTTAGCATAGGCTTCCTCTAATCTACAGATCCTGGACATTTTATTAAACCAGTGCTCAATGCTGGTTTGTATATTAGTTCTCCTATTTTGAATAATAAGTGACCTGGCAACTGCAATAGCAATTAAAATAAAGTACTGTTGATATTTTGTAAAGCATTTCACTTCTCCGGAAGAACCAAATAGCACCAGCATGGCTGAAGGCTAAATTACTAATGATAAAATCCAAAACATTTTGTCGAAAACCCCCTTCCTTCCAGTATTGCTGTAAATAATTACATTAGTAAAATATATGCAGCCATCCTCTGTCTCCCTCTTTATTACATCTAAAACATTGAATCTGGCTTGTTCGGAACATTTTAGACAAACTCTGGGGTGTATAATATAATAAGCATCTGGATAGATAGTTCATTGTTTACACTATCCAACACCTACCCTACTGTTGCACTCACTGGAGTTAGAATAGCAATTATTACCCCTATACTATCCAACACTTACCATAAATGCGATGTACTGGTATGAATTGTAATGGTATGCATTGTAAAGATATAATACGATGTAATGGAATGCGTTGTAAAGGTAATATCTGAAAATGTGATGTATTGGCACGCAATGTAAATGAATGCGTTGTAAAGGATGTAGCGATGTAAAAACTGTGTTGTAAAGGCATGCATTGTAAATGTATGCATTGTAACATCATACATTTGTTAAAAAAACATGTTTAACTTGTGTTCTATTTGTGCATGCAAGCAGCTAGGCGCATATGTTTTCCAATCCTGGAGGAGGAAGGATGTATGCAACAAAGCTATGCTAATTTAGGTGGAGCATGACCTTAATGGGTAATATCCTCTTCTATTTTGGTTGCATTTGCTTATCTGAAAGTGCAAAGTCAGCAGTTAGTGCCTGCCTCTTATACTTACAATTTCTACTAGCATTGTAAATATGTGTTTTTCATTTTAATGATAGATTTTTCATGCGAGAATTGTATTTTGACTTTTTTTTTTTACGATATCCTGAATTTACTGTCTTCCAGTTTTACCCTGGTAAGCAATTAAAGATAAATCAAAAGCAGAGAATTATTTTCTTCTTAAGCAGCACATTCTGCTGCTATGTAGAGCAATGTCCAGCAGAGGGCTGCACTGAGCTCTCTCACTCTTTGTGGGTTACGTGTGCTCATTTGCTGCAGCAAAGTATGCACAGAAATTATAGGCGACTTATCAAAGTTTGTAAAATGACCTGAGCAAGGTAAGTTCTTGTTCTTGATCCATTGTAGGCTTTTAGTATTCTGATTGCAGAAGTGAACTTGTGTTACACCCTTGTCTAGGTTGAGGTCCTTGTGATATTATACATTGTTAGCTAATAGGGAGCAGCACTGAACACGCTTAACAGTCTGAGTTCATTTAAAGCCATTTTCATTTTCAGCAGAGCAAATGACAGGCATTTGCCAGTTCAGAGCTTGCAAAATGCCCAGCAATTATGAGAGAACATGTTCCTCCTTTCTATAGTGCGGACAAATGTGTTCTAGTGGAATTATTGACCTTTTTAGGGTCCTGGGGTAGTTGAGGATACTGCAGCAAATGTAATGGACAAAATGCTAATCGGAACATTATTTAGCAACCTAAATATCCAGTGGACACATGAGGCTCGGCATGCTACTGATGGAGTAAGACATGGCTAGTATGGGGCCATTACTCACTTTAATTAGAGCCTGTAGGTAAGAGAAGAGAGAAGGGGAAACATCCTTTACATCAAAACTTTTTCCACGCAGTACCTTTACAACGCAGATATTACAATGCAAGTCGTTACAACGACTTGTGCTGGAGGGCGCTGTAGGATAGGGAATAGTTTAATTTACTATCCAAAACCTTCCCTACTATCCACGGGGACTGGAGTTGGAATAGTAAATTAAACTATTCCACTATCCAGCGCCCCCCAACGCAAGTCGTTGTAACGACTTGCATTGTAAAACCTGCGTTGTAAAGGCATGTGTGGAAAAAGCATGCGTTGTAACGACATACATCCAAGAGAAGAGTGTATATAATTTGTCGATAGAGAGCACCGCCCAATTCTAAATATCCAAGAAAGGAACAGTACAAATCTTTGAACGTCTTTGCAGTCTATTAACAAAGACTCAACAACCAAAAGGATTACATAAAAATGTTAAAACTATAAAACTGAACCAAAAACACACAGCTCGAAACATTGAACCATTCAAGAAAAAAATGTTCAGGGTGTGTCAGTCTTGGATCTCCTCTGTTACTGAAGTTGCCCTACCATTTGAGCAGATTGTTTGGGCTGTGGATAACATAGAGGCATTATTAGAAATAGGGGTCTCTAGTTGGCAATGGTTTGCACTTTTGTCCAAGTAGGGACCCGTCCTTCTTGTCAGGATAAGGGAGTTACACTTCTAAAATAACCCCCATGGTAGCTTGGCACGAGCAGTCAGGCTTATTACAGAGGCAGTGTGTAAAGCATTTGCACATACCCACCAGTAATACAGTGAAAACACGACATAAGGAAACCACACCAGTTTAGAAAAATATCCAATATTTTTATATATACAAAACGAGACCAGAATGATAAAAATCCAACATACAGTACCTAAAAATATATACTTTTAAAGATATCTGTGGCATTGCAGAAATATCTAAAACAACACAGTTCTTCCGAGTTGGTAGTTCCGTCCGGGAGTACCACGATGCTGAAAACAACAGAGTCTAACAGTTCCTGCCGACCGCGTCAGTACAGGCCAGCTAAAACATGGACAAACTCGTAAACAGTACCTTTCTTGTCGCAGCTGGCACGTTGGTGTGAACCGGTCGTGGCAACCATTGCTGTTGCATTGCAAAATGGAAGCGGTGCGGGGTGCAGTGCTCTCACACTGCGGTGCAGGCAGCGGCTTGGTGACAGTCGTCCAAACAGCACCTGTGAGACCAAGGCTTATGGTGCAGGGTGAGGAGGTACTCAATGCAGTGATGGCAAGTTGTGATGCAAGTGACAGAGCCGGTTCGCAGGAGTTGGAGTCAGTCAGCCAAGACTGCTGTGTGGGACAAGGTGGTGCATCGTGAAACTTACGAGCAGTGCTCCCAGCCACAATGCAGTCACGGGTGTTGAAGTCAGCAGGCAGCGACAACGTCAGTGTGACCAGGATGGTGAAGTGAAGCAGGGCGGTGCAAAGTGCGGTGCCCACAGGTCACGGTGCAAGCAGTGGCTCAGTGGCGTTGTCGCCGGTGCCTCCTGTGGTGTCTTCGGGACCCAGAGCCATCGACAGAGTCGATGACGGAGTGAGTTGCTTTTCCCTTCTCTTTGGCAACTGAAACAGAGGTTCCAGAAGCGGCGCCCAGTGATTGGTGAAGTTGTTTCAGTTCCTGAGACTTCAGAGCAGGAGGCAAGCTCTACTTCAAGCCCTTGGAGATACTCAGCACAAGTAAAGAAAGTTCACTTCTGTCCTTTCACTGCCCAAGGCAGAAGCAACAATTGCAGGCCAACCCGACAAAGAAACAACACAGCAAAGGGGCAGTACTCCTCCTGGAAGCTCTCCCAGATTCTTCTTGGCAGGTTCCTTGGTACTACTGAGTTCGGGGGTCCACCATTTTGTGACCATCTCTGATGGTCAGTCCTGTCCCCCTCCGCCATCTTGTGACCTGGACCGTACCTCCGGCCCCACCGGGACTACGTTTTTATTGTCTTCCCTCTCCACTGAACTACGCATCACCAAATAAATATTGCTGTTACCTATGCTCCCCCCACTCTTCTATGTTATGCCATGTATGCTCCCCCGCTCTTCTTATGTCATGCCCAATACCCCCCGATTATCCTCATGTTTAATATTATGATGCATATTGTGCAATACTCCTTCTTTCTTTTGTATAAAATGTTTTATTTTTTACCAATACCTTTGTCAGCACGCTGTCTCCATGGGTCTTTCCAGCACCCACGGTGACAATCCCTGTTGAGATTGCCTATACCTTCCTTGACCTTAATAAGGCGACCAAACTTTCCGCCCGGGCCACATCTTCCCTTTTCCTCTGCAACCATTTGTTTCCAATGCTTCTGTGATCTCCTTATTCTGCCTACGCTCTTTCACCCTTTTAACTTGCTTTTTACTGCTTGACCTCTCATTTTAGATCTTGTAGATATCTGATTTTGATTTAGCTACATTATGTTTGGCAGACTACACATACTATTTTCTTTGCTTTTTACTACTTCCTCTTCGTTAGCTGCCCTAGGTCAGTAGGCGTCGGTACCAGAGAGTCCACAGTGTTAAGAGATTCCCACATAGTGGAGGTTGTTAAAAATGGTTCCCTTTATTGCTGGGTATCCATCACCTCACTCCTTGATAGGCACTCTCTAAAACCTTTTGATATTCTCCTCTAGGCTGGTACCTTAACCCTCTGAGGTACTTCGGAGCCCAAGCTAACCTTTGGCCGATGACCGGTGGAGTTGCCCTCGCAGCTACTGAGGTGTTTGGCTCCGGTTTCCCCATCTGTTCATCAGACAGTGTATCTTTTCTCTTCGCTCCTTTGTGTTTCCTACCTCCTCCCTCTCCTCTTTCCTTGTTCGCTCTTTTCCCTCCTCTTTTACTCTCTTCTACTCTCTTCTCTGAAACTCTCTCCCGTGTCTGCTTTGTTTCCCCTTATCTGAGCCTTGCCGTTGTAACTCTTTTTTCTCCAGTTATTATTTACCTTAAATTTTGTAACTATATAGCTATGTTTTGAAATCTATGGTACCTCCTCTTGTAAAGCGCTCTGATACCTCAGGGTTTAGCCAGCGCTATATAAAACTTCAAATAAATAAATAAAAATAAATACATTTATACTCACAATTCCTTGGTTCTCTGAGGCAGAAAGTGTCTGTGCTTAGTCCAAACCAGTTTGGTCCTCTCTGGCCCAGCTTCCCAGCAGGAGGTGGAGACAGCATTGTCCAAGGCAAACAGGGCCTATTCAGGTGCAAGGGAAATCTTTTCCCCCCACTCTAAATGCAGACCAGGCCTATTCAGGTGCTAATAGAAACTCCTCCCACTACTCTGAATGCAGCCCAGGTCTATTCAGCCTAGCCCTGACTCATTCAGGAAAGGCAGGAAACATGCATCAAACTCCCCCCCCCCCCTCCAGTGGCTGTCTGAGAGAATGCACATCCCCAGTCCTTGTGACTTCAAAGTCAGCCAGTCAATCCACAAACCCAGTAGAGGCACATAGGATGGCTAAGCAAGAAAATACATACTTTCTAAAAGTGGAATTTCCAAACACAAACTTAAATATCATCTTTACTAAAAGATGCATTTTTACACTCTGATTCCAGGCATACTAAACACCATTTCTCTATCATGTCCCATTGGGAAGTTATGCTTATAAGATGTTATAAGTAAAACTCCAATTCTATCCTATGGGACAGATACTCTTTCCATAGTGAAAAACAAAATGCACTGTAATTCACTACTAGTACATGCCACACACACCAGTACATGTCCTACCTTTAACATGCACAGCACCCTGCCCACCAGGGTACCTTAGAGGTGACTTATAAGTAGGAAAAGGGAAGATTAGTGCCTGGCAAGTGGGTGTAATAGCCAGGTTGACATGGCAGTTACAACCTGAATGCAGACCCTGCAGTGGCAGGTCTGGGATACCTTTTCAGGGCTACTCATGTGTGTGGCACAATTAGTGCGGGAGGCCCACTAGTAGCATTTGATTTACAGGCCCTGTCGCACTAAGTGCACTTTGCTAGGAGCTTACCAGTAAATCAAATGTGCCAATCATGGAAACACCAATCCATAATAACAAATTACAACAGGAGCCCTTGCACTTTAACACTAAACAGCAGTGAGAAAGTGCAGAGAGACACTAAACCAGCAAAAACAGAGTCAAACCCGTGAGGTCAGAAGCAAAAGGACAGGGGAAACATTCCAAAAGATGCCAGGTCTAACAGGCATCAAGGAATATGGCCCAGTAACTTCCCACTCATTGTGCATTCCTTTGGGCTTTCAGCCAGGCAAAATCTTTCAGGAACAAGGTCTTATGGGATGCTGTTCTGCAACGCTACAGGTAGGCCTGAAGGGAAACATCTACTTGCTACTATGTTTTTAGTTGTTTTAATTTTTAGGTAAATGATCAGTCACCTGCTTGTGTTCTGTGCATCAGATAGTGATTGAGAGCGTATTACATTTGAATAACGGTCTATGTGTTGGCCACTCCTATTTTGAAGTGCTACTAAATGCAGGTCACATGTCTCTGACGACTATCTTCTTTTGCAAAGAAAGAACATTTATGTGAAGTTTGTAATGGGTAGGGCTTTGGGCTCTCATGCAACTACAATGACAACATTGACACTGGGTTACTAGATCTGGAAATGGCGCAGGGGGCATGGGCCCGGCCCCTTTTATTGGGAGGGTCACCTGACCGGTAACACTTGTGATGGATGGGTGTGGAGTGATTGTGGAAGCCAGCCCTCAAGGAGTGGCTGGTGGAAACACATCGGGGCAGATTTAAAAGGAACTGACGCATCTGCATAGACGTGTCAGTTTCCTTGCGTCAGCGTGAATGTCCTTTTGCCGCTATAGAAGCGCTATATGAACAGTACAGTGCTCCATGGCATAACGATTAACAGATGCATCAGAAATTCTGACACATCTGTTGGCGCAAAAGTGACGCATTGCTGGTGTTGCTCATAAAAGTGACACAACTCCAGCAATGCACCACAATAGATGGGTGAGTCCCATTCAAACAGACCTACATCATTTCTTACGCCTGGTCTGAGCAGGCGCAGGGATTTTGATGCAGTGAAGGCGTAGAGTAACACCATGAAATTTTGTAGAGTTCACTGCCTCAGTTCTACATGGCTTTTTGCATGGGAATGCCCACCCTGCATACATTATACCTGACACAAGTGTAATGTGACGCACAGCTTTACAATGTGAATCATCTCCCTAGATTCATCACGTTGCCTATGGGCCGCAACATTTACACCGCGGTTGCGTCACAAATGTGATGCAACAGCCTAGCAAAAGTCATGTAAGGGGATTGTGAATCTTCCCCATAGTTTAGAAACACTAGATTGTGATCAGTCAGTCACTAAATCCCTTCCAAACTTTATTAAATATGGATAACAAGTCCAACCTGTAGGATAGAACAAAATAACATAACAAAAACTCGATGGAGTCCATTTTGGATGCCTGTAGGACAAGATGAGGGTACAGGTGCAGTTGGGAGAACTCAGCATCACAGCATGCCTCCGTAGTTTCACCAGACTACTCTGAGCACAAATGGCAGTGTGGATGAAGTTTGGATTTCTCGAATGCCCACCAATGTTGTTACAGTTCACTTGTGCACTGCGGGTCCTGTCACACCTGGTCTAACTGTGTGGAAGTCTATTTACAAAGTTCACTTGATGGTGCATCTGGAGTAGTGGTGGAATCTGCTGCTAATATTTGCTCACAGGAGCGCTGGCTCCATGGATATCAAGTCTGCAAAGACAGATGATGTCACTACCATTGTTAAAGAGTCATCCTCTGATGGCGCAATACTTACTGGTGTCCCTTGGTGGAGCAACTCCAGGCATCCCTCTCTTGTCAGGATTCCCTTCTCACAGGAATCCCTCGAGGCCCTTTTCTCCAAGGTTCCATCGGACTATGTGGACTGTGCAGTATCCCTCCCATGCCAAAACAATGGGCCATGGAGGAATCGCCAACAGCACTACCTCCAAGTCACTTGCTCAGCCTCAAAGGTGGTTGTTTCAGGGTCAGTGTACTCTTTTTTATTTCAATATATTTTTATTGAGAGTTCATACACACAATATCAATGTTACAAAATGCAATTGTTAAGAAATTTAGTACAGTACATGGCGTATAAATATAAATACAAATCAATACTAGCGTTTGATTATCAACAGCTTGATTATAAAGTGCAAAGTTGAATAGAAAAAACATAATACATTTTAAACCATTCAGTGCTTAATTACAAAGTGCAAAGTGCATAAAAGCAGACTAATGAATCTGGGAATACTCCAAAGATTTGGATGTTATCAGACAGTGAAAAAAAAAAGAATTATTGTTCGTACACACTCCAGAACTTTTCATATTTCTTTAGTGCCCCAGATCTTAACGCATATTTTCTTTCCCTGCCCTGGATTCGTAATAATTTAGCCTTCCAAGCCTGAAATGACGGTACTTGGTTGGTTTTCCAGGAGTGTAGAATAAGCGATTTAGCTATTAAAGAAGCAATAAAAAAGAATTCATCATACTGAGTGTGAATCGCTGAACAACCTAAAACAGCGACTAATTCGTCAAATATTATATATATATAGGTTTTAAGCTCGAGGGAGAGGTATTTTTCAATTTCCTTCCAGAGTGGCTGAATTTTAGGACATTCCCAAACAATATGTTTCCAGTTTCCTTTTTCTTCACAGCGGAAACATTTATCCAGAACTAGGGGGAAGATATTATGGAGATAAGAAGGAGTTCTGTAGATCAACCATTTGTTATAAAATTGCATGCGTTTAAAATTAGCACAGCGAAAGATAGTTTTGTTAAATTTATTTATTTTATCCCATACTTGTTGGTTGATTTCGATATCTTCCCTTTTTTTCCACCTCTCAATACTCTTACTAGACAATTCCTGCTCCTTATTCTCCTTCAATATTTTAATCCAAGTACTCATCTTTTTTTAAATTTTATTATTCAATGCTGTTGAAATAGTTTCGTTATAATAAAGATTTACAATATCCAGCTCTCTGAGTATTGGATTGAGCATAAAAAAAGACCAGTTTAAAATGGAATGAGAATGCTGTACCTGTCTGGCAATTTGTTCCCATGACTTCCACCTGTTACCAACAAGGAAGTCATCAATTTTCTCAAAGCCATTATCTTTCCAGAGATTTATTATTTTACTATCCAGACACCCCTCTTCCCCAAGGTTAAAATTATTCAAGTCCGTTGTGTTACATATTCTGGGAATACAATGGAACCTCAGAAACTGGATTTTCTGTCTGAAAATCCACTGGAGGGACTTGTAGCGAACTTTCTTTGGATCCTTCGTGGTTCTAATTGGATCAGTTATTTTTACTTCTGACAACATCTTCTTCATAAAAAAATTGTCTGCCTCATTAGTATCTAAGAAGAAAAACCTAAAACTGTGGTGTGCAAATGAAGCGGAATAATATTCTCTGATATTTGGGAGGGACAACCCTCCTTGTGCAGATGAGAAATATAAAGTGCTAAGTGCAAGCCTGGGGGTCTTTTGGGCCCAAAGAAAAGAAGAAATCAAGGCATCCACTTTTTTAAAGAAGGAGACCTGGATAACACAGGGGGCTGCATTAAATAAAAAATTAAAAAGAGGTAGAATTGACATTTGTATAAGTCAGTGTACTCTTGTCATCTGGACTCTGGTGCACCTGCATCTAATGGACAGTCTTGGGTGACCCAGTCTCCATACATGCTTACTGTGCTTTCCAATACCTGTCATGGAGCAGCTGCAGACACATCTCTCTTGATGGGATTACCCTTTCACAGGAATCCCTTGAGGCCTTTGCCCCTTGATTGCCAGTGGAATGAGTCGGCTGTGTGGTCCTCTTATAGGCCATGCCAAAGGGTCACAGATGCATTCTCAACAGGGCCACATCCAAACCTCAAGTGCAATCCCAAGAGTGGATGGTACAATGGTCAAGAGCACTTTTTTCAGCAAGCGTCAGGTTCTCCAGGGCTCACAGATGGTTTCTGGGTGGCCAGCCCCCTGCAGTGCCAGTGATGCCTTGTTATTCTCTAGGTGTTTTGCTGACTTATTGCTCCACTCTAGATATTCAGTGCTCCTTAGGTGGTTAAATTGATGCACAAGATTCTTATGACAACCACCAATTACTGTTGGTAATCTTCTGGGTGAATGGTCTAACATCACCTTTCCGTTCTTGGTGATCTTATGGGTGACTGGTATGGCATCACCTTTCCCTTCTTGGTCATCTTCTGGGTGACCGGTATAACATCACCTTTCTCTTCTTGGTGACCTTTTGGGTGACTGGTCTATCATTACCCTTCCCTTCTTCCTCTATCTTCCTTTTGACCAGACATCTCCATGTGAAGTGCACTTCACTTGGACCTCCCTGTTCACACCCTACCCCTAGGACTGACTATCTTCTCTTCTCTTCTGTCTCCTGAACAGGCCCCACATTGTGATCTTCTTTTCACAGGGACCTCCCTGGTCATGTTCTGTCCTCTCTATAGGACTCGACTCTTCTCATGGACCACTCATAGATCCTGTCCATGAAGGATCTTCTTGGTGCTCCACTCCCTGACTGAAGGGTCACCATTCCTCCTTCTCCACTTCGTCTTCACATGGGGACTCATTCCCTGTGCCTCAAGGCTATGCTGTGGCAGTACTTGGTTCTGCCCAAAGGTGGACCTGGCACAGTCAATCACTCAATGTGACATTCTTAGTGGGCCAACAGTGGCCATTCTGTGCTGGTGTGGCTGACTGGTGAAGCCTCTGTCTTGTGATATTCTTGCTTGTGCGCTGAGGGTTTTCACTCTCCCAGGCCCCTGCCCACGCTGATCGATATCCAGATGTGGCCCTCAACGCATCTCTGACCTCATGCCCTTAGTCTTCTTCAGGGTGTGCCTTCTGCTGGCACCTTGCCCACTCGGTTCTCTCTTGTGAGCGTGTAGCTTTGGGGCTTCTTGTGAGAGTCAGCAGTCTGTCTGTACCAGGATTCGCAAATTCTCACCTACACCTCACTTAGCTGGACCCTTCCTGGTCAATTGACACTGCCTTGGCTTGCATTGAATTGTACGTCTTGTGGGGCTGTCTGTTCTTTGATGGGGCAGACTTGGGCTTCTTGTAGATCTTTGCTCTGTGAGGGTTAGCAAACCCTCCCATTCAAACATTCAACCCTCTTGGCCAGTCTCTGTTGTGGTGCCTGGGGGCTGTGTTCTGTCATTATTTTACTTGGCAGCTCATGCCAGTGGGTTTTGCAGCTACTGTAGCTATGGGCCACAGACACTTTCCTAGCTATCACTGTAGGCTGGTCCTCTGTTAGAAATGGGATCCCTGGCTGGCCAGGGCTGGCGCTAAAGTCAGTCAGAGACCACCACTTCCACGTCAGGGCAAGGGAGTTACACGCCAAGATAACCCCTGCTCACCCCCTTGGTAATGTGACACGAGCAGTAATCCTAAACATTGGAGGGGCGGGGAAGGCTGCCAATGGTGATGCTATCCTCCAGTGCTCTGGCAGCATGCACAACAGGGTCTCTGCTCTCCTCACTCTCCGGGACAGATGACGGCAGACCGGGGCAGCTTACAGATGACTAAGCAGATATAGGGGCATAGACACACTCACAGAGCTGCTGCTGCTTTAAATTCTCTTTGCCTCAGCCTGGGTGTGGGGTGAGTGTGGGAACCAGACCTCGAGGAGTCGATGGTTGAAACACATAGTTTAGAAACACTAGACCGTGACCAGCCAATCATTACAAAGTTAATATAATTTTTTTTACTTTTTGTGTGTTGCTTGTTTATTTATTCGAAGGTGTGTTGAATACCTTTCTTTATTAATAATTGCCCAGGAAGTGTTTAAAGTCATATATATAAATATAAATATAAATATAAATATAAATATATATATATATATATATATATATATATATATATATATATATATATATATATATATATATATACATTTATATTACCTACTGGCGGTCGCCAGTAGGTATATATAGTTAGGATTTTTTCTCTATGGGTTTTTTGAAAATTCTATGTCTAATAACTTTGGCGTTTGTGGACGGAATTGGCTGAAATTTTCAGGAAAATGGCACATTTTGTTTCTGAGCAGCCCTTGAAAATTTGGGGGGGGTTCGTCCAGTGGGGGCCGAGAAAAAAGGGGGGTCCCAAAACGTGTTTTTAACATTGAGTTTTCCATAGGGCGGTTGGCCTCACTTTTAGCCCGAACGGCTGAATGGATTTGCACGAAACTTGGCAAAATTGTAGGGACTGGTAGCCCGATGTGCCTTTTGTAGGTCTCAATATATGTGCTCCAGTGGATTTTGAGAAATTAACGTTTAAAAAAAGATATATATCTGTAACAGCGGACCAGTTAGCGCACTGGTTCGCGGACTTTTCGCGCAACGGAGCTTTGTGAAGCGAAGCTGATTGGTTCTCTGGCGTCTGTCAACATTCCAAAAAGTCCGTAGCGGCCGCCATCTTGTCTCTCGGTAGGATCGAGAGACAAGAGGAGGCCAAAGCGAAGGGGCAAATGACCATAAGGGGGAATAGTAGATCCTCGCTGACCCCCTAGGTTTGATGTGGAGGTTTTAAAAGGGCCCCGCGGGGCAAAAAAAAAAAATTATAATAATAATCTTACGGCTGAATGGATTTGCACGAAACTTGGCAAAATTGTAGGGACTGGTAGCCCGATGTGCCTTTGCTAGGTCTCAATATATGTGCTTCAGTGGATTTTGAGAAATTAACGTTCAAAAAAAGATATATATCTGTAACAGCGGACCGCTTCGCGTACTTTTCGCGTTACGGAGCTTTGCGAAGCGAAGCTGATTGGCTCTCCGGTGTCTGTAAACATTCCAAACAGTCCGTAGCGGCCGCCATCTTGTCTCTCGGTAGGATCGAGAGACAAGAGGAGGCCAAAGCGAAGGGGCAAATGACCATAAGGGGGCATAGTAGATCCTCGCTGATCCCCTAGGTTTGATGTGGAGGTTTTAAAAGGGCCCCGCGGGGCAAAAAAAATAAATAATAATAATAATCGAACGGCTGAATGGATTTGCACGAAACTTGGTAAAATATTAGGGACTGGTAGCCCGATGTGCCTTTGCTAGGTCTCAATATATGTGCTTCAGTGCATTTTGAGAAATTAACGTTCAAAAACAAGATATATATCTGTAACAGCGCTCCGCTTCGCGGAGATAAAATTATATCTGTATTACGTAGCTGTTGCTAACACCAGTTAGCGACGGCTAGTAGGAGATAGCGACCATCTTGGGCCCCACTTTGCATGTGAGTGATATTTATCACTAATGACATGCAAAGTGGGCATGCCAAGATGTTAGCGACTGGAAACAGTCGCTAACATCGCTATCTCCTATTATCAACTTTTGGAAATATTCGAGATAAGCGCGAATATCTCCAAAAAGTAACAGCTGCCCTGAGCAGTTCTTAGCCATGTTATCCAATGGGAGGTGGATAACATGGCTAAGAGCATTAGCTCGGTAATGCATGAATATCGCGGAGTTTTCAGCGATATTAATGCATTGCGCTCGTTTTTTATCGTATTTGCGATAAACCTTGATAATAGCAAGGTTTATCTGCGATAATTTCTGACGGTAAAAAAATCTTTGCAATGCATCGTTAGGGATAAATATCGCTTAACTTTGGTAATATGCCCCAACGTCTGTTAACGTTCGATTCGAAGGAAATCAGGAATTGTTGAAAAACATTGTGTGCGCCATCTTGTCTTTTTTCAAATGCCACACTTTTGTCGTGCACGGCAGCCATTTTAGATGCCTTGACCAGATCCACTCTGTGCACGCTGTCGATCCTTAGCATGGCTCCCCACCCTCGCAAGCATCTCCCCCAGGCAGTGGTCACCCCCGCTCTCTGTTTTATGCATGGGTAATAAACCTCCCCCCATCTGCGCTGTTCTTCCCTGAGAATCACACCCTGTGCCCGCCCGACACCTCCCTTTCGCCCTATTCACTACCGCACCCTCTGACACTCCTTTTCCTCTGTGTCCGATTGTCCAGGCCGGTCCTAGGCTATCAGCTAGCCCTGCAGATGTAGTTTATAGCCACAGCTGTAAAGAATCACCCGTCTTCAAAGGAGTTATAGTAGATCAAGGCCCACACTCGATGAGATCCGTCACAGCAGAAGCGTTGCTATTATCTGAAAACCATCCTGTATTGTGATTGGGGAGGGGACCGAGCGTGAAGCGGAAGATTCCAGGGATGACTCTTTGTACATCAAAGTTTTTACAATTATGTGTCACATTAAAAATATATAGCACTCCGACAAAGTAGTAAGATTATAAAACTTTAATAATTTATAAATATATACAAGAAAACAAAAATAGTAATAACATATAAACATTTTTAGAGAAAAACAACGAAGTAGCGGTCGGCTGTGCGAATAGTCCCAACGCAGCACAACGTCCAGATTTCCGGCGTGGGGCGTCGCGGGGGGTGGGTGATCAGTAGCAAACTGTTGTGCGAATAGTTCCAAGGCAGCAGAACGCGCCGAAATCTAGATGACACAAAAGTGATGTCTAGTAAGTTGCCACCCAGCAAATAACGGCGTGGGGCGTCGCGGGGGGTGGGTCATCAGTAGCAAACTGTTGTGCGAATAGTTCCAAGGCAGCAGAACGATGGCACCAAGGTGATGTCCAGTAAGTTGCCGCACTGGTTTTGGTATCCTACAATGCTGCTCCGAATAACGGCGTGGAGCGCCCCGGGGGAGGCGGCGTGAACGGGCCTCTCCAGGTGGAGTCTCGTCTGTTGTAGTGGGGCGCCCCTTTACCGTTTCAGTTGCCATTCCGTCCGCTTTTGGTCCACTGTGTCAAAATCCGCCATTCAGCTGAGTTGCGCCCACTCTTGCGGTGCAGCGATAGGCGGCTGTCACAGGACTCTCAAAATGGCGGCCGGCTGTTTCCTTTTTGGGCCTGGTCCACTGAAATGGCCCTGGGACACCTTGGAAATCGGACGCTTGTCTGCTAGGTCTTGGACCCCATTCTCGAAAGCGTCCCCTCCGCCTTGAGAATTCATCAAAAGTTTTGGGGGCCCCGACTCCTGCAGGCTTCTGGTGGGGAGCGGCTGCCATGATTGCTCGCGGAATGACCACGACGGAGCTACGAGATGGTGGTGCTCTCATGGTGACGCCAGCTTCAGTCTGAAACATCCAGAAACAAGGTGGGGCTTTCATCGTTTGGGGGGAAAAAAAAGTTTTCATCCAATGAAAAGTGTTGTTTTTAGGTCATATGATCAAGCCTTCCATCATTAGGAAACCAAAAGTAAAATGAACCAATGAAAAGTTTTATAAACAAGTCACATGACCTGTTATGCGGCATAGGGTATAAAATGCGGAGAAAATACGTTGGCACATGAGGCGGCGTCAGTAGCGGACCGATGTGCGAATAGGCCGAAGGCAACACAACGCGCCAAGATCCGGATGGCATCGAGGTGGTGTCATAGTTGAGAGTTCTGAGCAGCGGTTGTAACACTGTCTGAAGCTTATTTGCAGCTGCTGCAGCTTCACTACGCGCCAAGATCCGGATGGCACCGAGGTGGTGTGTAGGAAGTTGCCGCACTGGTGTGGCCATCCTACAATGCTGAAAGTCGGCGTGGGGCGCCCCGTTGGCCTGTGAGTTTGCGTCAGTAGCGGACCGATGTGCGAATAGGCCGAAGGCAGCACAACGCGCCAAGATCCGGATGGCACCGAGGTGGTGTCTAGTAAGTTGTCGCACTTCTGTGGCCATCCTACAATGTTGAAAGTCGGCGTGGGGCGCCCCGTTGGCCTGTGAGATGGTGTCAGTAGCGGACTGATGTGTGAATGGGGCCAAAGGCAGCGCAACAATATTTTCTACTATATTTCCGGTGTAGAAGAGACCACAAGGCGCTGAGATGCCAAGATCCGGATGGCACCGAGGTGGTGTGTAGCAAGTTGCCGCACTGGTGTGGCCATCCTACAATGCTGAAAGTGGGCGTGGGGCGCCCCGTTGGCCTGTGAGATGGCGTCAGTAGCGGACCGATGTGCGAATAGGCCGAAGGCAGCACAACAATATTTTCTGACTGACACCACAAGGCGCTGAGATGCCAAGATCCGGATGGCACCGAGGTGATGTCTAAGTTGCGGACTGATGTGCGAATGGGGCCAAAGGCAGCGTAACAATATTTTTTGTATGGAAGATACCACTAGGCGTTGAGATGCCAAGATTCGGATGGCACTGAGGTGATGTCAAGCAAGTTGGTGTGGTCATCCTACAATGCTGAAACTCGGCGTGGGTCACCCCATTAGCCTGTGAGATGGCGTCAGTAGCGGACCGATGTGCGAATAGGCCGAAGGCAGCACAACGCGCCAAGATCCGGATGTCACCGTGGTGGTTTCATAGTTGAGAGGCACTTCATCTGCAGTGGGGCGCCGAGATCCGGATGGCACCGAGGTGATGTCTAGCAAGTTGCTGTACTGGTGTGGTTATCCTACAATGCTGAAACTCGGAGTGGGTCGCCCCATTAGCCTGTGAGATGGCGTCAGTAGCGGACCGATGTGCGAATAGGCCGAAGGCAGCACAACGCGCCAAGATCCGGATGTCACCGTGGTGGTTTCATAGTTGAGAGGCACTTCATCTGCAGTGGGGCGCCGAGATCCGGATGGCACCGAGGTGATGTCTAGCAAGTTGCTGTACTGGTGTGGTCATCCTACAATGCTGAAACTCGGCGTGGGTCGCCCCATTAGCCTGTGAGATGGCGTCAGTAGCGGACCGATGTGCGAATAGGCCGAAGGCAGCACAACGCGCCAAGATCCGGATGTCACCGTGGTGGTTTCATAGTTGAGAGGCACTTCATCTGCAGTGGGGCGCCGAGATCCGGATGGCACCGAGGTGATGTCTAGCAAGTTGCTGTACTTGTGTGGTCATCCTACAATGCTGAAACTCGGCGTGGGTCGCCCCATTAGCCTGTGAGATAGCTGTTCTTTGGATTTGGGCCTGGCTCGTCTGCTGTAGTGGGGCGCCCCTTTACCGTTTCAGTTGCCATTCAGCTGAGTTTCGGCTGCTCTTGATGCTACAGCGACAGGCGGCTGCAACAGGACTCTCAAAATGGCGGCCTGTTCTTTGGATTTGGGCCTGGTCCACTAAAATGGCCCTGGGACACCTTAGAACTCGGACGCTCGATTTTTTTTTCCTTTCCTGTACATGCAAAAAAAGGTAAATGCCCGGTACGTTACACGCTTCATCTGCCACGATGAACTCTCCAGAGGAACCGAAAAAAAATATAGTTGTGGTAACTATACCATGCATCGTCATATGGAGAGGTGGCACCAATTAATTATAGTGCTGCATAAAAGAGAGATTTGGAGGAGAACCCCTGACCTGCTAGTACATTCATCAAAGAAGTGGCACTGAGAGCTTCAGAGGCAAGGGATACGGTCCAAAATATTTAGAAGAACTTTGGAAAGATTAAAATGACATGTTTAGCTTGTGGCAAATTAATTTCATGTGGACAGATGAGTGTTACTCTAATAAATACAGCATATGAACATCATCATAGTCGATGGTTGGTAGAGACATTTTGACTATATCCTGGACCTGCCCGTCCTCGCCCAAAATGGCGCCAGAATAAATGGGACTCGTAACTCCTTGTTGTGTACTGGTTGCAGAACCTTGAAATCACGAGATACGTATGCAGTTTTGAAGCAAATGGCGGGCGGGGACGAGAATTGATTGAATATTTCGACATCCCTATTGATATTAAGTTCTGATGTGTTATTGATTACTGTACTGTTGAAAGTTCGAATTAACGTCACCCATGGTACTTGCCCGCAAATGTATATCTAGATAATTTTATTGTAACTGGCCCTGTCGTATTTTAATTATAAAATGTACGTCCACCGATTCCGTAACTGTTAGACACCTTAGTTCTTGCAACGTAATGGCCCGCCCGTTACGTTCCTCTACAGTGTAAATGTCTATTCATCATATACGATTACAGTTTGCTCCGTGGCCGGCCCACGTGGTTATAGGCTCGTATTTGTATAATGAAATTTTCACAATAAAGGTTTTTAAAAGAAAACATGGTAGTAGTATATACATTGGTAAAGTTTTTAATAATAGTCACTGTTTTAGAATCATTAAAAGGCAAGTGAAATAAAGCAGACCAATTACATGAAGGGTAAAAGGTATAATACGAAGGAACGCAGTAAAGATAAATGGTCAAGGGCTGTTGTGTTTTCTATTCCTGCAACATAAAGTGATCGATAAGAATCTCATATTCAGGCGTATCGGCGACTAAGACAGCAGGTCGACCCTCTTTTGCTCAATGGCTCCGTCATGGGACGAAGAAACGCTCTTTTTCTCGAAAAAAGAATATATTTTACTTGCAGGACAGTTGTAAAATTTCCGGGAAAGTACATTAGCCTGGAACATTATAACATATATTTAAGAAAAAATAATGTTCGGAAGTAATGAAAAGCGTAATTTTTAGGTCATATGACCAAGCCTTTCATCATTACAATAAGAAAAGTAAAATGAACCAATGAAAAGTTTTATTAACAAGTCACATGACTTGTTATGCTTACGTTACGCGCTGCGCGCCCCGGATGACTTCCGGATGCGCTAACGCGGCGCGTCATATGACGCATTACGCGACAACGCAGGTACAGAATATAGTCAAAATGTCTCCACCAACCAGCGGTCGGAACACAACCCCTTTCAGCAGGCTAAATAGTTCTGTTAAATGACAACAGAAGGGACAGGCAACAAGAACCATCAGTCAAAGAGGGGAGGGCTAGTTCTTCTCTACCGGGTTACATTGGGGCGCTACCGGAACTGATCGAATTGGTAGTCTACAGTGTTTCTGGATGTTTCAGACTGAAGCTGGGGTTAGCATGAGAGCAGCACCATTTCGTAGCTCCGTCGTGGTCATTCCGCAACCAATCATGGCAGCCGTTCTTTATCGTTATTTTGGGCGGGGTGGGTGGCGGAGCCGAGCTGTTTTGCAGCCATCATTGTGTGGAGTTCAGTTCATCTCACTAGTTTTGTATTTGTCATGAGGGGTTGTTCCTAATGTTTCTATTTTAGCGAGGTCAAAAAGAGATCCCATTAGTGGCCTACTGATTTTGCTCGATTCCTTTTCTTTTTTTTTACACGATTTTTCGTTATCTGCAAAGACTAAACAGAGTATTGCGACTCTGTGTTTGTTTGTAAATAGAGAATGAACCAAAGAGAACTAATTCTAAAACAGTAAATACTTGGATAACAATGAATCAAATGGAGAGAGAAGCAGGCACGACGGATTACAATGGGGGCAAAGACCTGCGTTAACTACCTTTCACTATCTGCAAAGAGAGAGTACTCCTAATAGAAATGAGGGGGGGGGGCACCATTCAAAGCAGATCAGTGTGCATAAACACGAAAATGTTTTCACTTACCACGTACTTGACATTCGACAGCTTATGATATTTGCTATTAAAAAACCATTGAAATTCACTGAAAAAACCATAGGTTATAGACCATATATAGTTAGGAATTAGCATTTACAAAACCTTGAAAATTCACTGAAAAAACCATAGGTTATAGACCATATATAGTTAGGAATTAGCATTTAAAAAACCTTATTTTACTCACACAAAACCATTGAAATTCCATATATAGTTAGTTGCACTAACTATATATCGCGCACCTGCAATCCACTGCTGATGATGTCACATATTACATCATTCATGACATGGTCAGTGACATCACTGATGACATCACTGATGACATCTCAAATGACATCACTGATGACATCACTGATGACAACATCCAGTGACTGTATGTTTCTGTAAAGTTAAAATGTGTCTTACATATTGAAGAATGAGTGGAAGTATAAGTGTCTGGACAAAGGATTTAGTAGGTGCATGACTGAATGCATGAGTGAGTGATTAAATGTGTCTCACTGAGTGCATGGGTTAGTGACTAAAGTGTCTTAATTTGTGCATCATTATGTCTGTTGTTCTGTAAACTGCTGCATGTTTTGATCAGTAGCTATATGATTAACTATATGGGTTACTGATTGATTGTCCAAGTATTTGTATGGGAGACGGAGTGTGTGTGTGGCTGGCTGGGAGGTGTGTGACTCTGTGCAGATCAATGTGTACTTGTATCAATGATTGTATAACAAGGTAAGTATGTGTTAGTATATGTTTGAAAATGTAAGGTGCTCCATGTTTAACTGTATAGACAAGAAAATGGAAGTGTCATTGATTCTTTACAGGACTGACTAGGTGTGTGAGTAACTCCATGGATGAGTGGCAGACTGTGAGTGTCTGTATAGGTGTATGAGTGCATATGATAGTGTTGTAAAGATGAGTGATTGTATGTATGAATGATAGTATGGGTGAATGAGTGAAGGTGTGTGTAGACGTAGGAATCAGTGAGTGCGTATGTAGTAACTAGTATTGGTGTGTCAATGGTTTCAAAAATTATATTCTGTATTTAACACTGGGTGAAACAGAGGTTATATTAAAATGTGAGGAGATGCATTGTATTGTCACATGAATGATATCATCAGTGATGTGGTCATTGATGTCAAATGAGATGTCATCAGTGATGTCATTTGAGATGTCATCAGTGATGTCATCAGTGATGTCACTGACCATGTCATGAATGATGTAATATGTGACATCATCAGCAGTGGCTTGCAGGTGCGCGATATATAGTTAGTGCAACTAACTATATATGGAATTTCAATGGTTTTGTGTGAGTAAAATAAGGTTTTTTAAATGCTAATTCCTAACTATATATGGTCTATAACCTATGGTTTTTTCAGTGAATTTTCAAGGTTTTGTAAATGCTAATTCCTAACTATATATGGTCTATAACCTATGGTTTTTTCAGTGAATATATATATATATACATACATAAATATATATACATATATATATATATTCACTGAAAAAACCATAGGTTATAGACCATATATAGTTAGGAATTAGCATTTACAAAACCTTGAAAATTCACTGAAAAAACCATAGGTTATAGACCATATATAGTTAGGAATTAGCATTTACAAAACCTTATTTTACTCACACAAAACCATTGAAATTCCATATATAGTTAGTTGCACTAACTATATATCGCGCACCCGCAATCCACTGCTGATGATGTCACATATTACATCATTCATGACATGGTCAGTGACATCACTGATGACATCACTGATGACATCTCAAATGACATCACTGATGACATCACTGATGACAACATCCAGTGACTGTATGTTTCTGTAAAGTTAAAATACGATGCTTTTCAGCACCCCTGTGTGGGGTAATATGGTGGATTGTTGCCTCTCTCTGTTTCTTTCCTCCCTATCTCTTTACTTCCTTGTTTTTTCATCTCTTCTTTCTCAAAAATCTGAATAAACAAATATTTTATAAAAAAAAATATGTCTTACATATTGAAGAATGAGTGGATGTATAAGTGTCTGGATGAAGGATTTAGTAGGTGCATGACTGACTGTATAAGTGAGTGATTAAATGTGTCTCACTGAGTGCATGGGTTAGTGACTAAACTGTTTTAAATTGTGCATCATTGTGTCTGTTGTTCTGTAATCTGATGCATGTGTTGATCATTAGCTATATGACTAACTATATGGGTTATTGATTAGTTGCCCAAGTATTTGTATGGGAGACTGAGTGTGTGTGTGGGTGTCTGGGAGGTGTATGACTCTGTGCATAGATGTGTGAGCAGTTGATTCACTAGATGTATGGGTTCAAAAGTGCATGTGGAAACAGCTGTATGGGTGGTTGACTTTGTGCATGAGTGTATTGGTGAGTGAATGGATATCTCAGTGCTACATGTCAAAGTAAGTACATATGTAAAACACAGTACATGTGAGAGTTGACATATATAAATAACTGTGCATAAGAGCCAGTGAATGTGTGAGTGGCTGTATGGATTATTGTGAACTTGTATCAGGGATTGTATAACAGGGTAAATATGTGTTATTATATGTTTCAATAAGTAAGGTGTGTATAACTATATAGTTGAGGAAATGGAGGTGTGATTGATTCTTTGCAAGACTGACTAGGTGTGTGAGTAACTCCATGGATGAGTGACAGTCTGTGAGTGTCTGTTTACACTGAGTGTATCTAAGGTTATATTAGAGTCTGAAGAGGTTCATCGTATCATCACATGATTGATGTCATCAGTGATGTGATCAGTAATGTCAAATGAGATGTCATCAGTGATGTCATTTGAGATGTCATCAGTGATGTCATCAGTGATGTCACTGACCATGTCATGAATGATGTAATATGTGACATCATCAGCAGTGGATTGCGGGTGCGCGATATATAGTTAGTGCAACTAACTATATATGGAATTTCAATGGTTTTGTGTGAGTAAAATAAGGTTTTGTAAATGCTAATTCCTAACTATATATGGTCTATAACCTATGGTTTTTTCAGTGAATTTTCAAGGTTTTGTAAATGCTAATTCCTAACTATATATGGTCTATAACCTATGGTTTTTTCAGTGAATTTCATCGGTTTTTTAATAGCAAATCTTTATAGTTTTAAAAAATAATACATTTTAAATCGAATTTTATATTGTATAATTATGTCATTTTTTTTTTTTATTCTTTTTGGTGCGCTCCCGGGGCACGGACCGGTGAATGCACGGGTAAGCGCAATCTTGCGGCGCGCCCCGGGGCGCATACTGATGAGCGTCCCGATAGCGCTATTGCCGCGAACGAAAACAACATCATGACGTATTGCGTAGCCGCCACGCCTTGCGTCATAAGACACGTATCGCGTAGCCGCGAGATGCGTCTTACGACGCACCGCGTAAGGGCACCCGGAAGCGCATACGATCGCGCAACGTAAACGCCCTGATGCGCTTACAAAACACGCCCCGGGACGTGCCCCGGGGCGCGTAGCGTAAGCGCGTCAAACCATGTGACTTTAAAATAACACTTTTCATTGGTTCAGAACTTTTTTTTTTTCAAATCGTGTGAAACCCACCCATTTCTCTCACTATTGCTTTGTACTTGGAGATAGCAAGAGCTATTCTGTGTACTGTGTTCATCTCCTACTTTTCTGATCTACAGCAATGGCTGCAAGAGAGTCATCCAGCAGTGATTCCGACGGATTTTTAGATGAGGACCCTCCTCAGCAGAAGAAAAAAACCCATTTCATCTGGAAATTCTATGACATCCCTGAAGGACAAAAAAAAGTCAACGCTCCAAAAGTAACCTGCAAAATATGTGGTAGTAGTTTATCCAGAGGCAATCCTCTGAAAAAATATAGTTTTGGGAATGCCAATTTAATCAGGCATGTCAAAAGAAGACACCCTAACAACTTTGCCAGGGAGAGTGTCAGAGAGCTGGCACGGAATTTACCCACAGATGGCGGCAGCACCTCCACTGGTGGAGCAACACCTTCGGGACCACCCCATGGAAGAATGGTCCCTAACATTCAGCCGGTGTTTGCAGGCATCAAATTTCTGTGCACGGAGTGTGACGAACTGCTCTGCTATGGGGAGCAGAGTGTTGAACTCATTGCCATAAAGAAACAGCAACACCGCTGCCCTGCCAGTCCCTAAATTTTCACATTTTTTTGCTCCTGTTGAGCAGTTTTGGAATCCCTGTTTTTGTTTTTCCCCTGACAAAAATCCAAAAAAAATATAAAATCGTTTTAAAAAGTCTAAAAAAATATAAAACAACCAAAACAAAAAAAAGTTCTTTTCAGAACTACCTCCAATTTATAAAAAAATGCTATTTTTTTTTTTTTTAAAAGTCTGTCATTTTTTATCTCCATGGTACGCTCCCCCGAACGCTCCCCGGTGCGCGTACCGGGCGCTCCCCCCGTGAAAATCGATTTTTTTAAAAACATTTTTTTTACCCGCGGGACCCTTTTATGGCCCCCACATCAAAACTAGGGGGTCAGGGGGGTGTACCCTGCCCCCTTTTGCTCATTTCCCCCTTTGATTTTTGCCACCTCTTGTGTCTCAATCCTACCGAGACACAAGATGGCGGCCGCTGCGGACTGTTTCGAATGTTTACAGACACCCGAGAACCAATCAGCTTGATGTGCGCAAGTCGCGTGGCGCGCCCTGAGCGCTCCCCGGTACGCGCACCTGGGCGCGGCTCTAGATATATATCTTTTTTTAAACCTAATTTACTCAAAATTCACAGGAGCACATATCTTGAGACGTAGCAAAGGCACATCGGGCAAACAATATCTACAATTTTACCAAGTTTCGTGGAAATCCATTCAGCCGTTCGAGCTAAAAGTGAGGCCAACCGCCCTATGGAAAAATGAATGGGAAAACGCGTTTTGGGACCCCCTTTTTTCTCGGCCCCCCCTTGACAAAACCCCCCCAAATTTGCAGGGGCTGCTCAGAAACGAAATGTTCCATTTTCCTGAAAATGTCAGCCAATTCCGTCCACAAACGCCAAAGTTATTAGACATAGAATTTTCAAAAATCCCATAGAGAAAAAATCCTAACTATATATACCTACTGGCGACCGCCAGTAGGTAATATATATATATATATATATATATATATATATATATATATATATATATATATATATATACTTACATATATTCAACACACACTTGTGCCACAACACAAGTAAAGCCCACACTGCAAAAAAAGAATACTTAACACCAATTTTATTTCAGTTGATGCATGTCGGCTTGCCAGACAGTCCTTGTCAAAGCCAAGAATTACATATATGAAATCGTTCTGGGTGACGTTTGAGGTTCAGCTTAGATATTACTAACTATGGTGATGTTTAGAATCCAATAGTTTTTTATCATGATTTCCAAATTGGCAAGACACAGGAAAACGAAAAGTTAGCAATGTCTTTCTTCCCAATCTCCCACCAATGGAGCTGTTCGTATCAGTGTTTCAGGCTTAATAATTAAATCACTAGTCTGGACTAAGAAGATTAGATTGCAATATGTCAAGTAATTTGTGACTGCTTTCATCAGTTTCCTGACAGATTGTTCAAAGGTGAGCAAAAATTCCCTGTTTTTTTTTTAGGATACTGAAGCTACTATGATGTAAGTGTAAGGTAAACAAATAGTAAATAGAGGTTAATAGGGGTCTTGCTTAATGCCCGTAGGTGATGTAAGGGCCCCTTTAAAACTGAACATTAGGCAAATAAATAAATCAGAGTCAACCTAACGTTGCTTAGTGACCATAGACGAGATGAGCCCATTGTTGCTCTACGATTATGGACAGATAGTAAACAAGGGCCTTACCTTTGTTGCTCAGACAAATTTCTATTTTTTTGCAGTTTACATAGCGAAAACTCTGCCCAAAGACGTAGGATCACTATACATGAACACCAATTACATTACACAAGTGTCAGATTAACTTTTTTGCAAAGCCATGGGGGGATTAAGGTCTAGGGGCCAGATGTAGGTAGGCATTTACCGGTCGGTAACGGCCGAATTCGGCCGTTACCGACCGGTAAATGGAATTTGAGATGTAGGGACATTACAGAATCGGTAAATTTACCGATCGGTAAATTTACCGATTCTGTAAAATACCGAATCGGTATTTTTACCGATTCGGTAATTTTGAGATGTAGGTGGGACTCTACTGAGTCCCACAAGCCTTACCGAATCGGTATTTTACCATCAAATTCTATTTGATGGTAAAATACCGATTCCGGTGTGCATGCACATGTGTGCATGCACACCTGTGCCATATGACAGGCAGACCTGCCCTTAGGGCAGGTATGCCTGCCACATGGCACCTGAACCTGTTTTGGGGGTGCTAGAGGGTGTCAAAGTGACACCCCCTGCACCCTTGTGAAATTCGGTATTTACCGATTCGGTAAATACCGACCGGTAATGCCCATTCATTCCTATGGGCTTCAAAGCCCATAGGAATGAATGGGCATTACCGGTCGGTATTTAACGAATCGGTAAATACCGATTTTTACCGATTCGGTAAAAAACACATCTGGATTTCCGTACATGTCCCCCCTTCATATTTACCGACTCTTAAATACCGAATCGGTAAAATTCGGTATTTAAGAGTCGGTAAATATTACTTACCTACATCTAGCCCCTAATGTACTAACATTTTGTGTTGGGGTTGTGTTAAATTTTTGACAGAAGTGTATTTTGGATTTAACTAATCAATGCAAAGCCCCATTTCTGCAGCTTTACATGATTTAAAAAAAAAAGAAAAGTAATGCTTGGTATTGCGCTGCCTAGTGTTATTATGTGTTGGGAGGCATCCCATGGGTGGAGCATGGGCATTCCCATACTTTGCCCATGGAATTTTAAGGCAAACCCAGAGTTACTAAAGTTTGTAAACCTGGATTTGGTGTGTAACGAAAAGAAATATTGTTGTTTTGCCTCTTTCCGTGTGGGCTGTATTCTACAGCACGCATACAAAGAGGAATAGTCCTCCCAGGATTGTTTTTGTGCAGGGAGGTATTTCTGCCTGCACAAAAACAGTCCTGCCAACAAACAGGCACCCTTGCACGATGATGCAAGGGTGGCCTGCATCGCAGCTAGGGGCAACTACAAGTGCACCATTGCTGAAAAAGACCTAGACAGCGCCATTCTTTGTAAAGGAAGTGCAGGTCAGCTCTCTTCCCTTAATCGGGGAAGGTCAGGTCTTTTATTCCACTGGGCATTTCCCCGGTGGGCTGGAGCCCTTGGAGGCCAGTTTTGTAAGCCCAGGGCCGCTCCTAGTGCCTCTGTCACTTTCTCCAGCAGTAATTGCAGCAGGCATGCAAAGGTTTCAAGAGACAGAAAACAGGGGAGGGAGGGGGAAGGTAGCGAGAAAGCAATCCCAAAGAGGAGAGATGGAGAGAGAGAATGGATGCATGGAAAGAGAGAGGTTTCACAAGGAGACAAATTGAGCAAGGCTGGTTGAAGTATTTTTGCCAGGGTTGCTTTTGGTTTCCCAGTCCGGCATTGACCTTCATACAACTCTGCACAACAACTTGGCTTGCTGTTTTGTGAGATACATTAGTAAATATACTCATTAGTGATTTTCCCAGAACCACAGAATGTTGAGCCCACTTCCGGATCCCTAGTTCATGTCAGCAGCTGTTGTCAGAACACCACACTCTTCCCCCTGGAATATTGTATAAAATCAAATGGGGCAACACTGAGCTTTATTAATGTCTATGCACTACTTAACAGTGGTGGTCGCAACTTAACGGGGTTGGAGGAGCGGAGATGGGGAGTGGAGGGGCCAGTGGGCAGGGTTGGGGGTGAGCAAAAGAAAAGAAATATTTTAAAATAACACTTACCTGCAGGACGGCTGCTGCCTCTCGGTCCTCTTAGCCCGCTTCCAGGGACAGGAACCAGAAACAGGAAGCACCCAGACTTCCAGACTTCTGTGGCCAATCACAACTCTGCTGAGCAACGTCGTGATTGGTCTGAGCATCGTGGTTCAGCACTCAGAGCAGGACTGGGAGCTGTAGTACAACCTGGATGAGGAACATGCAAAGTGCGAAGGACTGTTTTGGTCTGCCTGAGAGGTCTGGCCAAGCAGTCCTGCACTTAAGTTAGTGTCTGCCGCTCCTCCCCTGTTCCTGTTAGAGCCCTCCCCTAACTGAACGAGTCACGGAAAAATAAAATGATAATAAGAAACGTTAATATCATTCTTAGCGAAGGAGCTGCCCCTACTACTTAAGGCTGTTGTTGCTACTCATTTGAGACATTTGACTAAAAGAAGGAAGCAATGGATCTTCTTCAAGGAAACGGGGATTTGATTCGCTGCTACTTCTGCAGTGTAGGCAAAAGGCAAAGCGATACATGAGTGTAGTAAATTCCCATGTATCACGTGAAAGACCTATGGCAATTCCGTTGCAGACATTTGCCAAATGGGGACATCAATGAGCTTTCCTAACACCCATGCATTATGCCACTCTCCTTACTGAAGGGCTGTCAACTGCCTAACACAGAATAGCACTGAGCTCTTCGTCTGCAGGGACTAGGGAGAGACTCTGGGGCAGATGTATGATGACTGGCGCATCCCCAGGGATGCGCCAGTCATCCTGCGCCGCTGCTCCGCCACCCATGGTGCGCCGCATTTACAATGCGGCGCACCATGGGGCAAAAACGGCACAGATGCATGACGCATCTGTGCCGTAAAGGTGGCGCATTGCTGGCGCAGCTCCAGCAAGGCTCGGGGGTGCCCCATCTCCACAATGCTGCGTCAAGACCTACGCCTGCTTCAAGCAGGCGCAGGGTTTTGGCGCAGCATTGTCCTGAAAATGACTGAGTGAAATCTTATAGATTTCACTCAGCCACTTTTAGGAGGCGTTCCTGCGCAGGAACGCCCCCCCCTGCGCAGGAACGCCTCCTTATGGCACAGGGCTTTACAACGTGACGCATCTCCTAGATGCGTCACGTTGTAAATAGGGCGCATTGTTTGCGCCGCCGTTGCGTCAAATAAAGTGACGCACCGGCGGCACAAGGCCTTCATAAATCTGCCCCTCTGTGTTTTTCTCTGCTGTGCAGATATAAGTGGAAGGAGCAATTACATTGCTTAAAAGCCAGGCGAAAAGTAAGGTCCTAGTTTGCAGCATATTGTAGTCAATTGACTACTATATGGGAAGCAGAGAGCCTGCTTAAGGTAAAGAGTGTAGGTGAAGCATGTGTTGTTAACATGTTAAAGACCACTAACACTTAGAAGCACTCCACTTGTCAAAAAAACATCTATAATGCATCAATAATCACAATAATGCATTGCTTTGAAAGGGTTGTCGTGTTTAAGGATTTGTTATGTATCTTATAGGGGTGACTTCCTCCATGTTTTCTTGTGGTCGGTTTTTCAAGGTGGAACAAAAGCAAAGCGTCCTTACATTTTCCGAAGCCACTGTTGCAACCGAAATACAAGAAAAGGCTTTAAGGTGCCGCTGTGAGCATTTTTAATGCCAAATGAATACTTGAGGCCCTTTTTGGACTGTAGAATAGAGAAACAGTGCCAGACATGCTTTAGAAAATAAGGGTAAGAGGTCCCAGCACTGATCTTACCCAATGCCGAGGGGTATTTAAGACCCTAGTGCTCGAGCAGTGATAGAAAATCGAAATACAACAGGCAGTACTGCAAGTGTTTGATATCAATTGGCAATTAGAGGCCATCTTTTGTTTGCAGGATGGAAAAATGACCAGCGAAGGCAGCTCTGAGCTCTCTTAATAGCCATGTTTTAGACAAGGCTTTTGTTGCTATCGTTTGGTAAACTTTTGATGACCGTCTGCAGCACGGGCCTTGTTAGAGCCCACAGATGATGACAGTTCAGTGTTACAATGAATTTAAAATTAATGACAAAGAAAATCAAAAGCAAACTTGTATAATAATCAGGCTTCTGAAAGACCTCTCAGCAGACAAAGTCTAACAAATAACAGTATTAAACACACTCATGACAAACAAAATGAATGCATCTTTCATTAGTAGCACAGTATAAATTACTAGAACACAAAACATTTACCTACACATGCTACACTAAACTCTTGGCCAGCCAAATATTGCTGACCTCAAACAAAAATAAAAATGAAGGGGCAGATTTACAAGAAACTAACACATCTGTAGAGATGCGTCAGTTTCCTTGCGCCAGCCCGCGAAACCCTTGTGCCACCATGGATGCGCTGTATTTTCAATATGGTTCAAGGATTGACAGATGCGTCAGAAATTCTGAAGCATCTGTTGGCACAAAAGTCACACATTGCTGGAGTCATGTCGCAAGCACAACACATCTCCAGCAATTCATGTTAAGGCCTTTTCTCACTACACTGCATCACTCCTTACGCATGCTTCAAGCAAGCATAAGGATTTGACGCAGTGGTGTCCTAGAAGTGGTGCAGTGCAATTTTGTTCAATGATTACTGCACACACAAAACCAATGGAGAAAATTCTTCTTCTTCACTATGACAGTTTCTACTCAGAAGTCCTTAGGATAACATTTACCATGAAATGTTTTTAAGAATAAGATGTACCAGGACAGTAAAAAATATCTTTGTGAACTTCTGGTAGACAAACCTAAGAGCAGCGACCATTCCGGGAAACTATGAAATAAAAACTCTCGAAAGAGGCTTTGGCATTCTCCCAGATATACCCATCTATCAAGAAAATACAGAAATCTAAACATAATGTTTATGCGACCACCTTTTGTCCAAACAGAAATGACTTAAAGAATGTCATGAACCAGAATGTTCACATTTCATCAGCCATAAATTGCCAAACAGAAAGACAGAAGTTTTACTTGAAAGAGAATTGAAGCCTGAGGACCGTTCTGTTAAGGGCATATATATGATCTGGCATACTAACCCAGAAACATTTACAACCATGTAGATCTAAGACTTCAAAGTCACCACAGATTAGCAAATGTTCTCTAGGTCACCATGCCATTCCTGGTAAGGAATTGTTCTGTAATATTTTGAACACTAAGCTCTAAATTTTCTCTAAAAACAATATGAAAAATGTAAGTTATGGGATCCTGTGCCCATGTGGACAATTTAAGTGCGCAAAGCTAATAAATACAAAAATCGTTCTACCGCACGCTTCCAGAGATAGATGAAAAACAGTGACAGATCCCTTTCTAGAGCACTGTCTATAATACGCACATAGGGATGAAAAATCTAAAAAGATGAAGTTTGGATGTGGTTAAAGAAAAGCCAGGTTGTGAGACTTAGAAAAAACACTACTCCAAAAGGAAGCCAGACCATTTCGAAGCTGACCCCTATGCCCATGCCCAGAGTTTTCAAAGAGGCACCAGAACTGCATAAATGAGACATCTGTTCAATCCCTGCCAACAAGAGATGCCAATTACAAATATATGGGTAGAACTGCTACCTCAACATATTTGTAAGAAAAATACTCAATTGTTTTCCTTGTAATCCAACGAAGGCATTTCATGGATGATCATCCCACCTCCTATGCATTTATAGGATTGAGGACGCATTGCCATACCTGCCAAATGCCATCATGCATCAAGGCGTGTAGGCATTCAATTTCACCAATGATCATGGCCGAAACATTGTGGGGCATATTTACAAGCCCCTATCGCCACATAACTTCACTTTTCTTGACATTGTGGGGGCGATACGGGCTTCGCCTTATTAATAAGGCAGCGTTAAGCCACTTAACTTCAGCAAAATGCCATGGATTGTTTATGTGCAGGAAGGTGCACAGAAAACATGTTTTTTTTTTGTAAATGATTGTTTGCAACTTCTATGTGTGCTGCATTATGCAGTACATATAGAAGTTACCAAATGCCATTGGTGATTGTTTATGTGCAGGAAGGGACAGCTTCCTGCATGTAAATAATCCTTCTCTGCAATTCAGACACCCTTGCACAATGGTGCAAGAGTGCCTGCATTGGCGATAGGCAGCTGCAATTAGCGCCAGCGCCGGGTGAAACATAGGGCTACACCGTATTCTGGTAAATACAGTACAGCCCTGCGTTTCTGAAGTGGCGGAGCACGGCATTAAGCCAACAAGGCGAACGCTGCGCTCCGTCACTAAGTGAATATGCCCTTCAATGTTACCGATGACACATTTCAGATCACCTGAAAATTAACCTAAACAGATTCCGTTTTCTGATAAACAGTGGAAGAAATATAAAGGGTGAGCTGAAATATCACCCAGAACAAGGGGCTCTCTTTTTCAATGATTTTCAAGAGGCAACCCTTAAACCTCCAATTCCTTGAAGAAGAACATAAGGCCAACCACACAGTAGTGATGTCCAGGAGAAGGTATGCACAATATCAGTGTTTTTTACCTGTCCTTCTGGAACTCTTGATTATATTGTTAGCGATAATGGATTCATATATGTCTTATATATAGATGTCCCCATGCCCTAGTTTGGATCTGGTTAAACAAAATTCAGGTTACCACAAAATCCTACGAAGGTTGAAATATTTAAACAGATTTTTATTTACTTATTTATAAAGTTTTATATAGCGTGAACATGATCCCAAAGGATATCAGAGCGCTTTACAAAAGCTGCATTACAGTCAGAAAAGAAATACCAACCCAAGCAAATTAAATATGCATATCAACAGCAAGGTTATGAGCATAAGGGACAACAAAGTGAAATATAATTATTGAACCATAGACAACTGGGAGGGGAGCAAGTGACTAGAAAAGCAGAATAATACCCAAGGCAGGATATAGGGTGTAAGTCCAGAGCATTAGAGCAGACGATCCAAGACCCTTTTAAGGTAGGTACTTGTTCATGAGGAATCTTTTCACTTTCAATTTGAAGGCAACCTTGGAGGAAATTCTGCGTATATCCGGTGGGAGCGAGTTCCAGATCTTCGGCGCAGAGCCAGAGAACGCTCGTTGACACATTTTGTTGTCTGTGGTTTCAAGAGGAGAGAGTTAGCACACCTAGAAGGTCTACCCCCTCCAGATAATTCAAGCTTTTGCGCTAGATAATTTGGGGTATTGAAATGGATGGCTTTATGAGACAGACAGGCAATCTTTAGCTGAATTTTTGCTTCATAGGCAACCAGTTTAGGGATTTTAAGACTGGGGAGATGTGCTCGTTTCTTTTGGTACAAATCTGGCCGCCACATTCAGAAAAGCCCTTAGTGGGGCCAAGGTATATTTGGGGAGGCCACAGAACGTAGCACTGCCATAGTCTATTCCTCGGCAAGACAAGCGCTTGGATCACTTGCTTGAAGTCCGCTTGTGGTAGGAAAGGTTTTAGATTCCTGAGTATCATCATTAGGTGATTAGCTCCCTTGCATACATTGCTGATGTGATTTTTCATGTTTAGGTGCTTGTCTAGGGTGAGTCCGAGAGATTTGGCTGAGTCAACAATGGGGGGGGGCAGTTGAAGGCAGTGAGGTGGTTCATCAAAAGGTCTATTTTGGGGAAGTGATTCGGGGGAGAGATGAGAAGGAATTCTGTTTTGGAGGTGTTCAGTATACGGTGGTTCTCAGTTAACCAGTTTTGAGTATTTATTAGGGTAGAGTTGAGTGATATGAGGTTATTCGGGGAGGAGATTTTCAGACAGAGTTGTGTATCATCGGCATACATATGCAAGAGTATGTCAGGGGAATTTAGTGCATTAGCTAAGGGTTCCAAGAACAGATTAAAGAGTATGGGGGATAGGGCAGAACCTTGGGGGACCCCCTTGGATACTGGTGATGGCTGGGAGAGAGATTGGTTTGCCTTAAATCTTTGGGATCTGTGGTGGAGGAAGGACAAGAACCATTACAGCACCGCACCAGAAAGGCCCATCATGTGCTTCAAAATGGATAGGAGGTTGTTGTGATTAACAGTGACAAATGCTGATTAAAGGTCAAGGAGGATAAAGAGGCAGGTTTCATTTAGGTTGAGCATTTTTAAAATGTCATCCATAATGTGAGTGAGAGCCGATTCTGTGCTGTGCCCACTCCGGAAGCCAGATTGGTCATGTTGGTGTCTAAGATAAGTGAATAAGAATTGAGTAGGTCATTGATATAGTTAAACGTGAGATAGGCCCTCGTTCTTCTGGGGCAGGAGGGACTGTTAGGTAAGGTTTTTAAGAAGGGGAGTGGGGGAGGCTGACCACAACAAGTTCAGTCACTAGCAGGTGTTCTGGACAACTTTGCACGGGTGAGGAGAGAACTGATAAAGGGGAGGCGTTCAATTGAGAGGGCTTTCAAATCATTAAGTTCAATTGTGAGAAGGTGCAGCTGATGAGATAAGTCGTCCAGGCGCTCCCTCAAGTCTGAATGTTGTGAGAAGGGTAAAGGTTGATTGGGGAGTTCTGGCAGAGAGGAGAGTTCTCGATGTGTGCCAGAGAGGTCTAAGGTAGTATTTTGAGATTCCTGAGGGAGGAGCTGGACATCGCGGACTTGCGGTGTTACATGATGTAAGGATAGAGGGATTGGTGAGAGTAGGAGGGTAGAAGGACCATTGTCCAGAGAGTTAGGGACGGTCCCGTAAAGATTGAATGGGATTATTGGAACAAGGTCAGTAGAGAGCACTTGCCCGGACTCCGACCTAGTGGGTGACGTCAAAAGAGGGATGCATGACGGGGGAACTTTTGATGATTGCGAAGACAATTGGGTGAGGGGGAACTCAGAGCTTGAGAGTTAACCTATATCGGATTGGGTAAAGGCGAAAGGCGAGTGCCAGTAGTCTCTCCCGCGTTCTGAGTCGGAGGTCTGGTGAATTGGGTCAGTCTGACAGGGAGTTGCGAGGTTACAGGATCATCTAAGGGGGGGATGATTTGGGGTGAGTGTGGACCTCCCGGCTGTGGAGGGGAGAGGACTTGTTAAGTCAAGAGTGATGACAGGGTGAGGATAGGCATCATTGGAATTAGCCGAGATTGCCTTCTTGAGCGTGGGGAAGATGTTGGCGATTATAGCTAGATTGGCATTAGAGGCTTGGAACAGGATGATACCATTGTTGTAGAGGGAAATAGTTGCATTAGCGTTGAGGATGAAGGAGGGCGATATTGTTAATTTGGAATATAATACATTCCTCCAGCATGCTCGTTTTCTGGTATAGATGATGAGATAATTAACTATATTACCCTTGTTTGTACAGAAGTAGACGTCAGAGAATAGTGTATCGGGTCTGTATTTGAGTAAGTGATGTTTGTGTTTTTTGGCTGCATTTTTGGAGAGGTTAGGCGGGTATTTGATAGTGACAGCATTGTATCCTGAGGGGTCGGGCCTGATATCCATTCTTAAAGTGTGTCCACGCAAGGAAGGGCCTCCACGAATGAGTACAAGGAGGTGAGGGAGTTTTTATTCACTAGTTAGATCTTGAATAGCAGATAGGAGGTGAGGAGAAGGTTGGGGAGGGATAAGTGGTGGGCTGAATATTTAGGCTTCGGGGAAGATAAAAATGGAGGAAGGGAGACTGTAGGAGGGGAATAGGGGGAGAGAGAACGTTATCCCGTTACAAAAAAAGAAGATAGCTGGGAGAAAAAGTTTGAAAAACTGTGACCCATTGTGTAAATTCCTTGCTTTTTTACTCTATTTTCATATATTCTCACATTTTTACACAGGTTGTTTACACAGTCAACTCGGTTAATATTCTGCCTCCCGAAAGCTTGGACATTCACACAAGACAGCTATTGTTCTTATTCAGGACAACGTGCATCACATCACGCCCTTGCCGTTGGCAGGGAAGACCAATATAGCATTTATTATGCATAGAAATATGCATTGTAGAAGACAATGAAAAAGATGCCAAGCTTAAAATGCACATGTTAGCATAACAACTTGGCACATCAGGCAAAAGGTGAGTCAACATAGGCACAGCTTACTCCTACAATTAAGAACAACATGAAGCCCTAGCAGAGATACACACTAGGTGGAGAAAACAATGTCTGACAGGAGAGAATGGCAACATTGATCTCAGACTTGCCAAATCTTAAGGGAGTAGTAGGAGCCTTACCTGCCAAGCCTATTTCATGAATCATGAGTAAAAATATACAAATAATAATGGTCGTATGGAGCCAAACATAAAATGGCAACTTCACCTGCAAGGAGTGGCAACCTCCGAATCCCATGAACTGTCTATCTGGATTACAGCAAGGCTAAATGCCTTAGGCTTGAGGTAGCATTACGCCATTGAATCCTTCCAAAGTTTTCCAAACAGTACAACATAGTCTTTGAAAATAACATGTGGCCAGAATACTAAAGACCAAACTTTCCGAGGAAGGCTTTTGACCAGGATCCTTAACCATATAGCAGGCCTAAATTATATTAGGCAGCCAGTGTTTAGTAGAGAGATAGGAGAGTAAGAATTGCATATCTCTCCAAACATCCAGCTGTTTGGAAGAGTAGGAGAATGTAGTGGCACTCCGACACTCAAGTTAACAAATGAGAACAGCTGCTAGGACTGAAACTGATGCGCAAGTTAAGTGCTTTCAAGTTTACTCAATCTTGGAATATACTCATCCGAATTTGTCAGGTATATTACTTTGATAGCAAAAATCGGTGCAAAAAATATGTATTGTTCTTTCCCCACATTCGCTCAGGAGTCGATTGTAACATTATCCTGAATGAGATTAAAAACTTGATTGAAACATTTAAAGAATGTCATGCCTCAGTAGTAGTTTCAGAATATTAAATCATTCTGTGAATTTATGGTGCAACACAATGGGTTTTAGGGGATAACACCTCCAACTCAGTTGAATGAGTCCTCAAAAAAGTGTTTGCAATGCTACACCTAATTATTGTTAGTGTCAGAATGCTGTGCAATTTCGAAGATTAGGAGACACAAATCCGTAAATCTGTGGTCATCTCTAACAAATGTCTCATACTGAAAGAAAAAGATTGTTCTAGGGTATGCTATGAGCATTATAAGTAAACGTCTCAGAGATCACTGATCACAAATTGGTCCTCGGGTTTGTCAGTTTAGATTATCTAAGCAGAAAAGGAAAATCAGTGCTTGGAGTGCCTGAATAATGCATTTAAATAGAATAATGTGGAAAATAAGAATCAGGAACGTCAGATGGTTGCCCTGTTAAATCTTGCAGACACTGAACCTCTTCTTGCTTCTGTGGACATGGTAAAAGAAAATGTTATAAAGGGGTGTATTTCTTCTGTTTTTTCTTCCAGATTCAAAGTGAAAAGTCTGAAAAGATAGAGGTGCTCATCGATTACAAACATAATGCCAAAAAGTCAAAGAGAATACCATGTGCCTTATATTTGGGAGAGGCAGTTAAATTAGGCTTCACTTTAAAAATGCAAAGGATATAAAGGTATTTTGAAAAATCAAATTCTGGCTGCAAGAAAAGGAAATACTCAGAGATTTTCGAATGTGTGTCCAAGACATCCTGCAAACTGATGAGTGCAAGTGACTTCAGTGACTAAGGCACATGACCTTCAGAGTTTTTCTAACCTGTACCCCTCGAAGAGAATACCTGTTTGTGCTGATAACTCAGTAACCGAGCCGAATTCAGAAGCTGAAAAATACTTTCAGATTAGTTCAGTTAAGTTTCAATAGCTCACAAAAATGTGAAACTGAAGACCTTCTACAAATCAAGTAGAGGGCAGTATTGCTAATACTACAATTAAAATAAAACCCCAAAGCATTGGACAGAAAGCCTAGTCTACGCCTTTACAATGAGTTTGTAAATTAATATAGTTTCACATTTCCTAGATGGGAAGCATAATAGTCCCCACATATAATATGGGATGTTGCTCTAGCCAAGAAATCTATTATTCAAATGCACTTCTGGATGTGAAAGCGGAATTGTTGTCCAAAGTCTTCTTTTGCCAACAAGAATAGATTGGCCTGTTAAACGGATTCTCATTAAGGAAACTGATTTAAGAGCTATAAAGTCAACATTAGCTGATCATCCCAACACTCCGGTGAAACTTGAGGGTGCGGATTATTCCTGCTGTTTGTGAGTCCATGAAGGTAGTCTAATCTGCCTCCTGGTCTCATATTCCATTAAAGTTTCCTGATTAGATTAAGACAGGCATTCAACAAATCTGTTTTTTAACTCCTTCATTGTTCTCACTATATTTTGATGCTCTTCCTGCATATTTACGCAAGGAGAAAGGCCCGGAATGTAAGGGACAGACCGAGAATGGGCCCGAAAGTGTCCCTGATTCTGGAGACAGCCTTTGTCACTATCAATCACGTGACAAGATAAACTCCTCGGCCTCTGCACTGGAAACAAGGAGCTTCCCTTTCTGCATAGGTATGTAATTAGCAGAATCCTGCAAAATGCCACTTAAGTGTGCTAAAAACTGTCAACATAAAATCCCACTAAACGAGGATGCCACAATTGCCAGTTGGATTTGTATTCGCCAAAAAGGGTGCAGTGGGGTTAACAGAATCTATTGCACTTTCTGTGACAACCTAGTCCTAACTTTAAGATTGTGGCGGGCCTGATTTCACAATAGACCCAGGTCTCAAGTCTCTTAGCAAGCAGGCATTGTGGTATTTTTCTTGGCAACAGAATACAAAACTATGTTGGACATTTGGGATGCGCTCAAGTGGAAGGCTTTGTAACATGGCTATGCTATGAACTACTAACAAATGGCGGCAGCTGAATATAGTAGTAGGGTAGAGACCTTCTTTCACTTGTCCCTTTGAGGGAGGCTGCCTCCTGGCGAACTCAGGAAAACTCATGCAGTAGGATTCTACTGGGTATGGGCAAGATGGCCGCTAGTGCATTGTAGGGAGTAGTCGCATTTTACTCCCTCTCCTGATCCGGGGTTGGTGCAGGACTTCTATAGCAAAAAAAGACGTGGTGAAGCCATGTGGATATGTGGACAGCACACTGGTCAGTCCTGAGGCTCTGGAGAGCGTTGCTGACTAAACGCTGGATAGGAGATCTCAGCAGAGAAAAGAGGAGAATGTCATCACGCTCTAAGGAGGCCAGCGGACCGGGGGCCATCCCGAAAGTCCCGTTATCAGGCAAGAAAGTTACCCCTGCATTAAGCGCAACTCAGAAGGCGCAGCAACGGAAGATCGAGAGAGAAAGGAAGGCAGAATTGAAGACACAGGCTGGGACAACACGAAGCGTACCGCTGCAAGGAGAGGTATTGAACTCAGCAGCCAACAGAGGAAATAACGAAGACAAACAGAACACCAAAAATGCCGGCGTAGCAAGCAAGGACAAGGATGCAGCACTGAGACAGCCTACCTTGTCGGAATCATTTGCCAAGAGATCCATGGCAGCTCCGTCCAGCGGACCCGTTAAGGATACAAGAACAGGCACCGCTGATATCGCCGAGGCACAGCTAGCAGAGGCAACGGGAGGAGACGGCAGCGGAGGAGAAAGCATTGCCGAGACTGCGGAGCAGACGGCAGAGCGAGCCGGCGGACATTCGGAGTACAATGGCGCTTGCTCCGTCGAAAGCAGCGCGGAGCAGAGCCTCCTCGTTGCCGGGCAACCCGGGAGACGCACAGGAGGGAACACGCCCAGTGCAGAGGAGAACAGAACGCCGAGGAAGACAGGTTGAGCGGATGTAGTGGCTGAGTACAGTACCTGGTATGGGGGAAAGGTAAACCCCAGATGCAAAAGAAAACGGAGTGTTAGCACAAAAGGAGGTGGAAGGTATGAATAATGCGCTAAAGATGGACGCTCTGCTACAGGTAGAGGCTGAGATTAGCAACATCCTGAGGCTGAATTCAGACGCAAACTGGGGAAGTCTGGCGAGCATAGACTCACAAAAGGAACGTGAAGGGGATAAGTTTTACTCAGTTAATGAGGGGTCAAGCTCGTCCAGTGTGGGAGAAGAGTCAGGGACAACGGAACTATCATCGGAGGAGGAGGAAGTAAGCATTGAATCAGGTGCAGCAAATACGCAGAAGAAGAAAAAGTCAGCTACAAAGCGCAGTTCATTTGCAAAGACAAGCAAAAATCTTCTGTGGGATTACTCCGCCACAACAGGCTCTATTCAAGAGGGCGTGCAAGGGTCACATGGGAAGGACTTTGTAAGTGAGGACGACGGGATGGGGAATCATGCTACCCTGGACTTATTAGTTAATATGCTAAAGCAAATACAGGGAGAGGCCAGGGCAGAAAGCCGTAGAGCCAGGCACGACACAAAGAAAATACAAGCCTCCATAAGGAAGATGAATAAGAAGTACGAAGAAGTGGAGGGGAGAGTGGAGCTGGTAGTGGAAAGGACAGGAAGATTGGAGGACGAGGTCACAGATTGGCAGAAATTTAAGATGGAACAGACAAAGATAGTGGAAGACCTGAAATGGAATGTGGAGGACTTTGAGAACCGTCAGAGACGGAATAACGTAAGACTTTTGGGTCTGGAGGAAGGGGTCGAAGGGCAGGACGCAAGGGGGTACGTGATTAGACTACTAAAGGGTGCCTTCCCGGAGGCTAAGTGGCAATGGGAACACGAGGTACAAAGGGCCCATAGGTTTCCTTTGACAATAAAAAAAAAGCAAGGAGGGAACCAAGACACTTTGCCTAGGGCGATGCTCGTGTTTTTCGGCAACTTTCTGGCAAGGCAGGAGGTAATGGAAAAAGCCAGGCCGGACTCCAAGAGAACAGTTGATGGGGTAACATTTTTTGCAAGGCCTGACTTTTGTCATGTCACCGTCGAGAGGCGATGGCGTTTAAGACAATTAATAGCCCCCTTTCAGCAACCAGGCGCAGAAGCATACTTGATGTTTCCGGCGAAGCTTAAGATTATTAAAGGTGGCCGCACAAGGATGTTTTTCTCTGAGAAAAAAGCAGGAGAGTATCTTGAAGAGCTCACGGAGCAATGCAGGGGGAAGTAAAGAAGATTAACAATACTGTAGAATAAGAACAACCTCGTGGAACTGAATATGGTTTATGGACTATGGACTATGTAGTTTGATCATTTGGGAGGGAGAGGGAGAGGGAGGGCGACACTACAATGCAAGCAGTCAACACATAGATCAGGATTGACCTATTTGCCTGTACAAGGGGGTGGAGGGGTAGCAGCGGACGGGGGGGTGGGGGGGTGGGGGGAGGAGAAGGGCTTGATTAAGATGGAAAAACAGCACCAAAAGACAAACTGGAAGGAGATAAGATACGCAACAGAACGGAATAAGTGGGTAAAATGCATGGTAAAAACATATAAAGAAATATGGCACTGAGGGTTGCGACAGTGAATGTATGCGGCTTAAATGATGGAGGAAAAAGGCAGAAGGCGGCATCCATGTTCAGATTGCTTAGATTAGATATGATTTGTTTACAGGAGATGCACATTATGGGTAAAGAAAAATTCAGACTGGAACAGATGGGATATGAGCTATTGGCTAATACAAGTCAGGACACAAGAACAAAGGGGGTGGCTATCCTAGCAAGGAAAGGGGTTATCAAACTCAGAAGAAAAAAGGAGGATTCTGAGGGGAGATGGGTCATAATTGAAGTGGAAACTAATGCTGACATCTTAACAATCGTATCTGTATACGGCCCAAACGATGACAACCCTGAATTGTTCGAATGGCTAGATCAGGAACTTGCACTCTGGACAGAGCCGGTAATTTTTTGTGGAGATTTTAATATTAATTGTTTACACGGGTTGGGAAGATTAGGAGGGGGGAGATATGACGGGAGGAAAAAGAAAATATGCAATGCAGTAAGTAACTTGATGCAGAACAATGCTTTGTCAGACGTATGGACTAAACATAATCCACTTGGGTCAGGGAGTACTTTTTACTCAGCGCCACACAGAACGGTTACTAGGTTAGATTATATTTTAGTGTCCAACGATGAATTAAACGGGACCCAGATAGAACGGCTACCAAGATTGATCTCGGATCACAATATACTGGTATTAACCATGCCAAGGGTGGATAGAGGGAGCCCCAAGCCATATACCTGGACATTCGAGAGAAGATTGCTGAAAGAAGAAGGGTATATCAATAGGATGAATGAATGGATAACACAGTTTTGGGAAATTAATAGAGGGTCTGCCACAGCCAACACGATTTGGGACACCTTTAAGGCTGGGATAAGGGGGGAGACCCTGAGCTATACTCTAAAGAGGAGTAAGAAGGAGAGAACAAGGTTGGATAGGTGGATAAAAGAAATGGACGGATTAGAAGAGCAACTAAATACGGCCGTGATAGGACAAAGTGTAAGAGAGATAGAGGGCCTTTTACTAGAGATTGAAGTCAAGAAAGCAGAAGCAGGGGAAGCCTTGGCGGAGAAGGCAGCAGGGAATTACCTTGCTAAGAAGGAAAAGTGTTATGAGTATAACGAGAGGGTAGGACACTTATTGGCAATCAGAACTAGACAAAATTTGGCAGCAGGTGAAATTAAAGAAATCAGAAACAGTGCAGGGGAAATTGTTAATAAAGCAGAAGAGATTCAGGAGGTATTCAGGGAATTTTACGAGAAATTGTACGATCAGGATATGGATGATATAGGAGAAAGGAGTAGGGATTATCTGGCAGAGATACCACGCGAGAAATTGGATAGAGAAGAAAGAGCCAAATTAGATCAACCTTTATCATTGCATGAGATTAAAATGGCAGTGTTTAATCTAACGGGGGGCAAGGCTACAGGGCCAGACCAAATACCAGCAGAGTTTTATAAAACATTCTGGGACAGACTTGGAAAGGATATGTTGGAAACTTTTAGACAGGCTCAGTTACACAGTTTAACGCCACAGTCTTGGGGCGATGCAAATATTATTGTGATCTTAAAAAAAGACAAACCCCCATTAGACCCAGGGTCATACAGACCTATTACTCTGCTTAATGCGGATGCCAAAATGTATGATAAAGCATTAGCACAAAGACTGAGTAGAGTTATTGAGGGGTTAGTTAGCAAGATACAACATGGCTTTATCCCGGGGAAAGGGACCACTCAGCATACTAGACAGCTTATCACCATAATGGATGCTGCTGAGGTAGCAGGAGACCCTGTCGCAGCCATATTTCTCGATGCCGAGAAGGCTTTTGACAGGGTCTCCTGGCAGTTCGTCTGGAATGTTATGGAGTGGTTTGACATAGGCAAAGGGTATATTAGCGCCATACAGGTATTGTATGAGCACCCAATGGCCAGGGTGAAAATAAATAAGACTTTCACTAAAATGGTGCGGATAAGATGTGGAACTAGGCAGGGTTGTCCGGCATCGCCCCTACTTTTTGCCTTATATTTAGATCCGCTACTCAGGAGACTAATCGGTAACAATAATATCTTGCCGGTTGTGCTACAAAATGCAGAATATAAAGTACTCGCCTACGCAGACGATGTGGCATTGATAACTACGGAACCAGGGAGGGCTATAAGAGAGATAGAACAAGAGGCAGCAGTCTTTGGGGGTTTGTCAGGATACTCGATAAACAAGGGGAAAACCCAGATTATTGTGAATAAATATACATCCTACTCAGATCCCAGAGTGGTGAAAAAGGCGGTTTACTTGGGGGTAAGGGTGACAGCAGAATTGGAAGAATTAGTAAAGATAAATATGGAACCATTGTTAGCTAAGGTAAAAAACAACACAGAGAGAATACACAACTTACATTTGACGCTAATGGGATGCATAAACGTAATCAAAATGGTCACTTTACCGAAATTTCTTTACCTGTTTAGGGCCATACCTCTTTTCTTTGAACAACATTGGTTTACCAAACTAGAAGCAATTCTCAATAGGCTAGCGTGGGCACAAGGGAAAACTAGAAGGGCTTACAGGCATATGACACTCACACGAGAAAAAGGGGGGTGTGGGGCACCGGATTTTAAACTTTATTACTGGGCTGCAGCTCTGCAATACTTCCAGGGATTAATAGGCGGTGGTTCTGGCTTCATAAATGTGTATGGAATTGCACTAGGGGAGGGAGCGGTAGATGGGCTCCTGAACACTATAGACTATAGTTTGTTTAAACATACTAGGTTTAAAACCGTAAAAGCTGCATATATGATTTGGAAAGGGGTGGGAAAAAAACTGGGAGTCTGCAGATTTAGCAGATACACTAGACTACCATCTAATGAATCACTCCCGGGGGATATCTTTAGGGACGTAGCCATGAGGATATGAACGATAGGGGCATTAGGAAAATAGGAGACCTCTTGGATACAGAATGGGGGATAATACAATTTGAGGAATTACAAATGAGATTTGAAATACCCACCAACACCTTTTTTAAGTACTTACAGTTGAGGAGCTATCTGAGGCATAAAAAGGGAGAACAGCTAGGATTTAAACATTGTAGGCTGTTGGATTATATAGAACAAAGTAAACAGTGTACGATTCGTCAGCTTCACGCAGAACTATTTGTTTTTAAAATAGATGATAGAGAGAAATTCTCAAAGAAATGGGTATAAAAGGTGGGCACCACCCCGGATGGATTCCAGAAGTCCCTAGAACTAGGAAGATCAGTGTTGTGTTCGGCGACGCTGCAGTCACAGCATTACAAAACACTATTCTGCCTCTACCATACGCCAGCAAGAATAGCGCAGTGGGGCGGGGTGGAAGGAATAACCTTCCCTAGATGCAATACAACTGAAGCTGATATAGTACACATGTTCGCACAATGCCCACAACTATACATGCTGAAAAGGGCCATTGAAGACTTTTTGGAGAATTCACTGGATATTAAGGTTAAGCTAAGTGATGAATTGATATTATTGGGAGTGATGACTGGGGATGTAGTCGGCTCCAAAGAGTTTTTATTTATGGTGGCAGCAGTATTTCGAATTATCATTGCACGGACATGGTTAGATAAGACACCACCAACATTTCAAATTTGGATAGCAAGGTTGCTAGCCTCATATAATTTGGAGAAAGCAATATATGAGAGGAAGGGCAGAAGGGCGAAAAATTGGGAGGGGAAATGTGGCAACCTATTACGAGATGGAAAATTGGGCAAAACAGGGAAGGGGTTGGGTAAACAGTAGTATGTTGCAAGGGGTGAAATGTAGGGTTAATCCTCTTACTTATTTTTCATTTTTTCGTTAGGGATCTGTTGCAAGATTGTATTCGTATGTGCTTTGTATTAGATGGTGGTATTTAAATCTAATATTTTGTGCTGTAAGGCTAATTGTAATAATTTGGCGGTAAAAAATGCTATGAAAAAATTACAATAAAAATTTTTTTTTAAAAAGGATTCTACTGGGTATCGTCATTTCACCCAAAAATATGTGACACCAGACACATTTTGGGAAACATGTGAGATGGTGTTCCCAATGGGGTGACACCTCTGTATGAATGGAACTCCTAGAATTATAATATGTTGTATGGGTCTAGTCTTCCCTTCTCCTTGGATATCCACCTTCCATTGATCCTTCCATTTCCCCCTCACTGTAGAATGATTTGTAAATCCAAACGTAAGTGAATGGCTTCCAATGCTTGTCTTGCTGGAAAGGGCGACCTTTTGTTTTTCACTGAAATTGGCTGAACAGGTTCCAGTAGACCAATTCATCTTGAGCATCACATACACTAAGAAATGCTTAAAAGGCAAGGCCAGGCAATATTCCTGTCAGAGTAAAAGATCTGGCACATGCCTTTCAATGCAGAACACCAGGAGGGCAGTTTCGTCTGAAACTGGTCGTCCTGGCTATGTGAAATCCAAGAGTAAACGAAAAAAAAAGGTAATGATGCACACAAAAGTACAGTATTACCACAAAGTTCAAAATGCAACAGTTATTCGGTTTAGAACGTGTATATTTAGCGCAAAGAAACACAAAAAAGGAGGAAATCGTCTACACAGCCAAATCGTGTTCGATCCCACTGTGATTTCTCAAGGCTGTGAAAGAACATATTTCAAAGCCACCATTACAATAGTGGATACACAACTACAGTAAGTCAAAAAAACAGCCAGAAATATAATAATATATATCCCATAGACCACATTCTGAATTTCAAATTAATGCCTGTGCAAAGTAAAGTGATGGCAATAGAGCAGTATAATAGAATCCTGGTATGGACAAATCACAAAGGCACAGAATCATGGTATAGTAATCTGACTAGTTCCAGTAAAAGAAGGAAGAAAACAATATTTGATGCTCTCCTTTTGTGGGGAGATGCCCAGAACAAAGAGGAGTATAGTAGAGTAATTTGAATGCCAAGTAATAAGCCCTGGAGGGTAGGGTGACCTCAAATAGTTATGTGAAAAAACAGATATGAAGAGTGAACAGCACCAACTGTAAACACATATCCCCATTAGAAGTGTACAGTATAAAGAGGCGAGGAAATATATATAAAAAAGCATTTGCAATGCAATAGGTCTCGCATTAACAAGAGTTTAAGCTATTGGCAACGCAATAGCTTAAACTCTCCAAATTCGAGACCTATTGCATTGCAAATATTAAATTTTTTACCAGCGCCCATGTGGCGCTTTCACATTCATGAAGGCCGCGCCCTTTTCTTTAAAAAAGCTGTGTTGAACCCCTTCCGTGCTCCCAATAGTTTAAGCTATTGTATTTCCAATAGCTTAAACTCTTGTTAATGCGAGACCTATTGCATTGCAAAATAAATAAAGAAACTCGGCCGCTATAGTTAAAGCGGACCGCCATTAGTAGAAATTAAAATCAAAGTAGGCTGCGTGGTGCGAAGTGGTGGGTGGAATAGGGGAAGCCCATTAAATAAAATAGTGCTCACCGACTTATAAATGTAAATGTAAATGTAAATGTACCGGTATTTATAGAGTGCACAGCTACTTCCCTGAGGTAGTGTCCCGGCGCTGTCCGTATACTGCTTAGGAACTCTTCCTGGTTTTCCCTGTGAGTGTCCACTCCTGGGCACCCCCCAGGGTGAAACCAGGCATCCCAGCACTTTTGGGGCCGTTGTGGAGATTAAGCAAGCTATTGCCCAGAGTCGCAGAGTGGGACCCATGATTAGAATAGGCACCGAGGCGAGAATTGTCAGGTCCGAGGAAATTGAGCCCTAGACCCGCCAAGTCAGAACCCTGGTCCAGGGCCAGACCTCTGCATCAGGGTCTGCCGCTCTAACCATTTGAGCCACACTCCTCCACTATAAAGCAGACCATGTAACAACACCAGTAAAGGGAGGTAACAAATGCAGACAAGGCGGTACCAAGGAGGGACCAACAAGCCTAATAACGAATGAGAAGCCAGCATTTACCGAGGACAATGACACAAGCCGGTTAAAAATATAGGCAGAGAGTGGGCGGTGCTTCAGAGCCATACACCACTACTGCATGCCTCGCAGCAGCACATTCGTTGCCCAGGCTCGACCTAAAAAGTGAAGGAGACAAAATAGAAAGGGAGGGTAAGGGGGAGGGGGAGGGGGAGGGAGACATGTGGGAAAAGAGAGGCATGGAGAGAGAGGCATAAGCAGAGAGAGGGAAAGAGAGAAAGTGAGAGAAAGAATTTTATGTGAGGACTGCCTCAAAAGAGGTAATGTTAAAATAAATAAAGGTAAACGTATTCTCTTCCCGTCATCAATGTAGCCACAATTCCTTAAGGGGGGAGGGGTTGTCAAATTAGTAACTATTATTATTTTGTGACCAATACAAGTGCCCCATAACTCTTGATAAACACATTAAGTAACACCACCCACCCCCCAAAAAAACCTAGACCCCAAACTCCACATCCTCCACCATCTACTGCTGATACAACAAGCCATTGAATTCTCCTGAAACGCACTGATGTAAAACCCTAAACACCTTGTAAAAAGTGTACGCCCTACTATGTGACAGTGACACCAATATAATCTTTGCTTCAATATGTACCATTTGATACATCCTTTCCAAGTCAGATTTCTAATGCCACAGTGTAACAGGACAGCAATTGAGTTTCTAAATAGGACTTTTGTCCTCTATGTATGACTCTGAAGACCAAAACATTTGTGAACTAGCAGATGGTGAGAACCACCCTAAGGGTGCAATTATTTTGAGGGGAGTAATCAGGTTTTTGTCTCATTCAGCATTTTATTTAAAATTCAAACATGTACTTGGTAAACACATACACAGAGACACATACATTTATAAAACCAAAATATCAACAAAACACAGATTTACAGACTGTTCAGCATTAAACACTAAATATATCATATTGATTTTTGTAACGCATTCATTTCAAGAAATAGGTTGCAAATCTTCTGTTTGAATGATGCTCTGTTTATAAGGTTCTTCTTCAGGACCATTTTCTAAGAAAAACTTACAAGCTGACTTGCAAATTCTTACCATTGTTTTCATGGTTATGGTGCCTCTCAAACCTATGGCCAATATTTCTGCTGTAAAAATTCACATGGAATCATTAATTTATAATATCTCGGAACATCAAATTGAGACTTTGTCTCCACTTTATAAATGAAACTTTTGTATATGATGGTATGCAATAGTTTTAGGCTCCCATCTTTGGGTTGGTCGTGGCCTGCACACCTTCTCAGCCCCTGCAGCGACGCCCTCACTGAAGAAAGGTCACGCGTGACTTGTATCAACCACTACACACATCCATAGAAAGTGTTTATCACAAATGCTGACACTCCTCTCCAACCCTGGGGCTTCAACCGTTCTGGGCCCTCTCTCGGTCCCCACAGCTCGTCCTGTCTATCGATCGCACAGAGGATGGACCACCCGAATATACATTGTTTATTTGTTGCATGCACAACAAAAATTCAAGCTCCTGGAATTCAGGCGGTGCCATTATCATTGGCCCGGGGGTAGAGTAGAGGCACAGGGGGCTGAGGATACTGACACTGGAGGCTGGTCGCCTCCAAATCTTCTTTCTCCGGCACAAAACATTCAGGCTGTTTCGCTGTATCCCCAGGGCGCTGCTAAGGATTTTCTTCTCCAGCAGCTCAAGGGAAGAGAGGTCAGAGGAAAGGAGACAGTGGAGAGGGGAGAGTTGGGGGGAGCGTTGGGGGTGAAGGGACACCGAGCAGGAGAATGGGAAGAGGAAGGCTGAGAAAGCAAGCTGGGTCAAGGGGGGAAACGGAAAGCTGGGAAGTGAAAGAAGCAGAGTGAGGTATGACAGAGATCAGGAGGGCGGGTCAAAACGCACTGTCTAGGGGTCAGAGGGCAGATCAAGGGTACAAGTGAAAAGTGTGGAATGAGGTAGAGAGCAGACACGGCTTGATGGGTTGGTGGAGAAACAATGTTATAGGTCATGCATTTAAATGCAAGAGGTGTGGCGCTGCGGCCATGGTGCCTAACTCCGGACCACGGGGTTCACGGTTCAATCCCCAGCGCCGGGGGCAGGCCAGCCCAGCACCATGTGACTCTGGGCAATAACTCGCCCAGCGCTAGGTAGCTGTGCGCTTTACAAATTTAACTTTTTATTATTATTATGGCATTGCAAACAAACGTCTGCCATTGTGCCGGCTGCTTTGAAAGTGAAAGTGGGCATGGCCCGCTGAATGTAAGCAAAGCACGTTGTCGTGACTAATGTAGGAGAAACTCAATAAAGAAAATAGTACATGTACCGTGTAACAACCAAGTAAATGTGGCAGTAGCCATGGGAGGCTACAAATAAAGACATGGCCGTACTAAGGAGGGACTCGCAGGTCTACTTAAGAATCAGAAGACTGCATTAAGGAAGGACAAAGACAAAAGCCAATAAAAAATATGGATGGGGCTTTTCTGCCGTAGTGTACTACAACAGATCATCGCCAGAGCAGCGCTTGCGCGCAGGCTCAGGCTCAACCTAAAAAGGGAAATACCCCATGCAGAAGAGGGCTGAGTAAATAGCATATATTGTGGAATGCTTTAGACAGAAAGAAAAAATAAGGACGGAATGGCAGTAACAATAATTACTAATTATGGCATGCAAGTAAAGTCCTGCTCACACGAACCAGTTTACGTTACACATTGTTTTCTAAGCACTGGTAAATTAAATGATTTGTCCAGAATCATAGGATGTTGAGCAGAGGGCAAGAATCGAAGCAGGTTCTGCAGTAGAATAAAAAAAGTCTAGTCGTTAAGCCACATCTCCTCCCCTATCTGTCAGGATCATTCACAGTTCTTGCATCTCCACAGCATGTAGAAAAATGTTCATTTAAACCAGTCCTGCTCCACCTCCTACCGCCAGAATGTTTGGCTGATGACACTATCTTGACAAAAGTACTTTGTCAATTATTCTGATACATGTCACCTCATACACACACATGACCTGACTCTAAAGATAATTGCTGCGATCCTGCTACTGTGTTTAAATAATTGTGTCGGAGGTACTTCTCAATTTAAACTTCTTCGTAGTTCCCTTCTCTACATCTTTAACAAACCTCTGTTTCCAGTTTTCAAATGAAATCACTTTTTCCCCCATCTCCCAAAACTTTGGCCTCCGTCACAATATCCTTTCAAGTTAAACAATACATAATTCTGTCTCTATTCTCACGTGAAATGTGTGTCCTGCAGCCTCTGCAGATTTGAAGACCCTTTCCCTTGTATCCTGACATTACCTAGGGGCACATTATCAAGGACGCCGTTAAAAATTATCGCCCGTTCAGTGGCATAAAACTGCTGCTAAAGCAGCGATAATGGGCTTGATAATTTGCCCTGGAGAATTCCAATAGAAGCCCATGTTCACACCAGAACCTAGGCTTCTATTAGAATTCTCCAGGGCATAATATCGAGCCCATTATCGCCGCTTTAGCAGCAATTTCTGCCGCTAAACCGGCGATAATTTGTAACACCGTTCTTGATAACATGCCCCCTTGTTTTTTTTATTTGCTTTCTGTCCCTCCCTTTTTGAGCCTAGCAAGCCTTTCAACATTACCTGAGAAACTTCGTCTGACTTTAAATCACACAGTGGAACTAAAATATTAGGGACTAATAGTTCTTATGGCAATTAAAGTGTTTTTCAAGTTACTGACTTTATGCTAGTCAATGGCATTCCACAACAATTATAGAAAATATTAAAATCAGCTGACAGTTATAAAGGAAAGGACTATAGATAGGCTGTGGGGTTTTAGGTTTAAACCTATAATAACTGATAAAACCCCACTGAAAGAAAAATAGCCCTCACCGGTGAAAACATATAAACACTGAAAAAACACCTGCTCAACCACAAACTAAATGCCAATCAAAGAAAGGAAAAAGAGAGTGAAAGAGTCTTTTTTTCTTCCTGAAGAGGTCAACACAATTTAAATTTGTTATACAAGCTAGCAGTAAGAAAGACTAGCTAACATTATTCTGTTTGAGTTTTGTTCTTTAGGGATGCCACTAAAATATTGTATCTTCTTCCTTTTACTTTTTCCAGTTTTGTGACCTTTGGTCTAAAGATGCAGGGTTTAGTTTCATATTATAGGTGTAGTTTAATTATTGTATAAACTGAAGACAATCAGGAAATATCAAACTCATATTTGATATTTTGGCTGCATTTGATTCTTTCACTGATAGGTAAAATGGCTGGTTTCATAAAACTCGTTCCTAATATTAGGCATCACATTTACCCAGAGAGAATGGGTAAAAACCCTTAATACATCAGACCATAGTTTCTAGTAGGTCAGTATTGATAGTAGGTGAATTACCAACACCTCAGGCTGTAAACATTCATTGCAAGGTTTAGTGATAAGTATATATATCACCAAGCATCTGGGATAGTGGTGAAAACATGACACCATACTTTTGGAAAACATGGAACATAGTGTCACTTGTAATACTCTGCAAAAAAGGTTCTTTCCAAGTTCAACAAAGATTGGAGTGATATTGTTTGTATTTGCAGTGATTCAGCTATGTATATAAAAAAATTGTGTGATGACCTGTCAAATTGATACCCGAGCTGAAGTGATTCCCTGTAGGAGATCCTTACCACTTGTTAGATGGTATGCTGAAAGCATCTTTACAGTCTTCAGAGTTAATGAGGGATGCTATTGACTTGTTAGTCCATTCTGGTCCACTGTTTTCCTATGCACAGGAACTAAAACGCAAATATTTATCATTTTGTGCTTTATGTGGCATCAAAGAAAGAGTCATCCCAACTGTGTCCCTTAGCTGATGGTTCTCATCCCAAGGGGCTATGAATGCTGAGAGGGCCTTTTCACAGAAGTTTACATGGGAAGGAAAGAGCGAGCGCACATGACCCAAAGACTCACTGAAGAAGTATTGTATGGTGTACTACAATAAGATTAATTTGCAAAAATCTATTTCGACCTCATATACACTATATGTACACTGTTTATATACCATGTTCTTTCAGTGCAGAAAGCAAGCAATAATAAAAGCAAAATATTCCAAAAACACCGGAAAAACACTTTTTCTGTTGTTTTAGTGGCGCGAAAATGTGTGACCACTGATAACAACTGTTTTTTAAGATATTGAAAACACTGAAAAAACCCCACCAGAATTTACCAAAAATAGAAACTGAAAACAGGAAAGCCTAACTATAGATAATAAATTATGGGACTCATTCTCTCTTATATGAAAAATTACAAATATGGGAAGTGATACGCATTAGAAAACACCACACCGCCTTTATTTGAGTCTTTTTTTTACCCATTCAGGTTGCCTGTTTAGAAGAAAATGATCAGTGATAAATGTGCTCGTTGTAGGTTGCTTTCAGGAATGCTGATTCATTTTCTGCTTCACTGGCCCCAGGCATTTTTGTTATTTGTATGCTATATTTCGCGTCTTGTCTGAGATCCTTTCTAAATTTGCCTTTAACTTAGATAGCACGTTTGCATCCATAGAATAGTAACAAGCTGACATTGGTTGAGTGCAAGAAATGGTTTGTTTCCAGCACTCCTATCTGATTGAAAAGTTTGAGAGTAGGGCATAGGTTTAACTCGTAAAAAGCTGATGGGAGTGAAAATTTCTATAGGATTAATTAAAGAGCTTGCAAGAGCAAATCTGTATTTAGGGCCAGGTCAGCGTGCAGTTTATCTGCACAAAACCGTCTGAATTTACTTTTTGCATAATTTGGGTTACTTTTGACAAATCAAGATCCATGTAGAACTGTCGAGGGGAGGGGGGAAATAAGTGGGGAGTCAAAACACAGCTTTTTCCATTTCAACTTCCATGGGGAACTTCATTATTAAGTGAGGCGATAAAATTATCGCCGTTTTAGCGGCAGAAATCTGTGAAGGACATTTAACATGGGCTTAAATTGGAATTCCATAGAGCATATTATCAAGCCCATTATCGCCGTTTTAGCGGCATTTTTCTGCTGCTAAAACGGCGATAATGTTATCGTCTGTCTTGATGATATGCCCCTTGGCTCTCAGCTACAGGAAAATGTCTGAATTAAATTATATCAAAGTTGGTATGAAACTACAACTTTACTCAGAGAAGTGACTTTGCTTGGGTTGGTGTAAATCTGGTGAACAATTTGTGAAACTAATGTTGCAAAAATGTGTCAGGTGGACTTTGAAGGGCCAAATTATGTAGACACTTGGGGGCAGAATTATCAAACTTTAATGCACCACGGCAAGCCACCAATTTAACATAATGCAGCGCATTCCTGTTGTCATGTAGTTTCCACTAATCAGTAGAAACTGCACTTTTATGGCTGTCATAAACTTAGGATGGTGCCAAACTGATTCCATGCACCCACGCAGGGTATGTCGTCCCTTGGACCAGCTAGCTCACAGCCCTCCTGACCTAGATGGGGAGCGAACAGTTCTGGTAACTACAGAACATGACAACCCTGTTCCCTCAGGAACCGTGGTGACAGATCTAGAACCTTTCGCCAGGCCATCGTGCCCTCTTTCGCTCACAGAAATATACAAAGAATAGACAAAGGATGTTTTTCAATATTTATTGACCCAAAGTGATTCTTGTATAGAAAATATGTGCTGCAATGATCAATAGACAGAAGCAGACCAAGTAATTTTAAGTGTCAAGACAGTGAATAAAACAAAGAGTTCCACCATATTGTTCAGACAACTTATATATGCATTCAAATACAGTATAATAACAGTCTAGCGCACTCCTTCGATGTAAACCCTAACCCACATGTCTAAGGTGTAAATGTATGGTCTGTCAAGAAACCCCCTTCTGGATGATGTAACCCCTTTACCTGGTGGGTAGCAATGTAAGACCTTGTCTTGGTCATGAACTAGACATCCCTCACGGAAATGTCAGTCAACTACTGGGTGAGAGCTTCAGCTTGCAGGGACCCCTCGAAGTCAGTAGAAATGTCTCGTCTGATTATACTTGGGAAACAAAAGGTTATATATATAAAAAGATATCCTTGCCTTGGGCTGGGATTGTGAACAGGCTGCCATTGTTTGTATTCCACATATAGCTGTGTCACCATATGGACGTAATAACAAACACATTTGTATATCGCATGTAAGGGCCTTGTACACAGTGCCAAGGCATTGCAACAGTTTTCTCAGGACGTTCTCAGTGTAAGCGAATTCAATAATTCCAAGAAACTAAACCAGTGTCATGAATGCAAATGTGTGTCAAAAGTTAATGTGACAAGTGAAAGCAACCTTAGGAAAAAACTTTATACATGTTAAAATGGCACTATTTCCTACCAGGCCGAACTCGGGCACATGGCACTGTCCTTTTCTTTTGCTGGTTACTTTTCGGTTGCCTAGCGCCAATCCAGGCACCCTTGCGCCATGGTGCAATGGGACATGCATTGTAAGCAGAAGTGTATTGTGCAGTATTGCTTACCTTCCTGCACAAAATCAATCGTCATTGGTCTTTCCTCTTTCTGAGTGTGCTGCAGAATGCAGCACACTTAGAAAGAGGGTACGACAAGGATAAATAAAGATATTTCTCCTCTTTGCGCCTCACCTGGGGAGGCGTTGCATTTTGACGCACTCCTAGGTTAACCAGTATTGGTAAATCTAGGAATGCATAAAAATCTGTGGGTCGATGCGTGGGAACACCCACAATCCACCCATGGCACTCCGTATTTACTCTTGTGTTGAGTTGCCCTTGCACCGCCCTTACATGGTGCAACTGCGACACAACACATTGATAAATAAGGCCCTTGGTTTCCAGTCTGTTCACAGACCCACCATTTAAAAATAAAGGAACACCATTACATGATAGAGCTTATTTCTGGTCATCTATTTTTATGTCTGTGAAATCAAAACTGTGCCTGTAAATCTAAAGCCTTTGATTGGCTGTTTGCAACACAATTATTTCTGTAATGGCTGCCAATAATAGGCACTCAGCACAGTCCCTATGTTCTGATAACACCATGGCCTTAAGACTAGGTGGGGAGACACCTTAATGTCACCCCTGAGCTTATCAAATAAAAATACATTTGGTTCGTAATCCTGGCTTACAGTTCATGAACACTGACAGGCCTAGACGTCTGCAAACTCAGCCTAAAGTTTGAAAATGCAGAGCTGGTTCGTGGATCATTGAACCCAAGAAATGATGATGGGGTCCTGCTGGGAGTTTATGAAGTCTGAGTAGAGTCCATGGGCAGCCAACCCCATTTATGGGTTTCATGGCTGTTGTACAAATTATGAGCTTCGGTAGCTATCTATGTATGTTTATAAAAGTGCTATAGCACAAAGAGCTGAGAACAATAAGTACTAACAATGCTCCTGTTAATAATTTAAAAATTCTGTGTTTTTTTGTTTTCAACTTGTATTCATAACTCTAATTGAACTTTGTTTTAGGAGAGTTTCTGAGGATGTTGTAAACAAATGTCAAAGTGTTATAATCAATTATAATCATAATGGACTTTAACCTTTGGCTTTTACAGGAATTCATTTTTATCATATACCATGTCCAAGAGTCCCATGCATCCAACCACCCACAAGTGTTCAACCCCAGCTGTGCATGGCCTTGGGTCTGGGCCAGTGCCTGTGGACGTGCATTGTACCCCTGATACAATCTGTACCTCAATGCCACAACCGGATATTAGGTGGATCGAGGATTGTGTTAAAAATCATTCAATAGGCAATGACCCCCAGCTCCGAGTTCAAAACAGCTTTTCGAAATATGATCGACGAAAGCATTACTAACTCAATAGCAGAGTTCTAGTGTGGAATTTAGGAAAACCACGAAGGTTTATAACAAAATTCAAAAGTACAATAGAGAAATAGTAAAATGTAGTTGCAGCAATAACCCCAAATTCAAGAAAAGGCTTAATTCCATGAAGCCTCTTATTACTAGTAACACTGCAGAATAAGAGGTAGAATCACAAATCTACTAAGTCTCAAATGTGTAGCCAAATCAGTAAGATATCGGAAAGCATCCTTAGTAGAGACTAAAATATAGAACTTAGGGGCATATTATCAAGGGGGTTTATCTCCGCTTTTTTGGCTTTAAAAGCCAAGAAAGCGGAGATAAAATTAACTCCCTATTACCTAGCTGTCGCTAACACCAGTTAGCGACAGCTAGTAGGAGATAGCGACCATCTTGGGCACCGCTTTGCATGTCAGTGAAATTTATCACTAATGACATGCAAAGTGGGCGTGCCAAGATGTTAGCGACTGGAAACAGTCGCTAACATCGCTATCTCCTATTACAAACTTTTGGAGATATTCGCACTAAGCGCGAATATCTCCAAAAGCTAACACCTGCCCCAGAGCAGTTCTTAACCTTGTTATCCAATGGTAGGTGGATAACATGGCTAAGAGCATTTGCTCGGTAATGCATGAATATCACTGACTTTTCAGCGATATTCATGCAGTTCGGCCGATTTTTATCGCTTAGGAGATAAACCTTGATAATAGCAAGGTTCCTAAGCGATAAAAATCGCCGCAGCTCGGCGATAAAAATAATGCCGCTAAGCCAACATAGCGATAATTATCGCTAGTTGTTGGTAATATGCCCCTTAGTCCTAAACAGTAGTGTCAGGCAGAAATGAGTACAGAGACTAAACAGGACATAGCATCCATTTTGGACAAGATGTCATCAAGGCCTAACTGGCCTAGTTAGCCTAAGCTAGACGAAACACACTTTAACAGGTCTTAGCAAATTCATTTTTATGGTAATAGCTCCATGTCAGCTTCATGTCAGTATACGCATGTGAATTCAAGTGTAAGTTAATTACTCTGTGCACAATTATTACCACACATTAGTGCACCTTTTGATTCAAATAAACAAAAGTACTAACATGCCCAACACTGCTGTCCAAAAAAAGCCATATGCAACTGGAGTCAATTATAAAGTATGCCATAAAAAATGACATTCACTAAAACACAAAAAACACCACTAAAAGCTGAAGTATGGTTCTGACTGAAGTATATAAAATTACTTAAATTCACCAGTTTTGATTATCAATTAGCACATAACATAAACAGCAACTCTTGGTCTCTATCACACTCAAAACCGCAATTTGCCAATGCGCAGAAACACGAAAATATTTATCAAATGAGTACGGTATTGGGTGTGTTGTGTGTGTTGAAATGCAGACTTCAGTGGTTTTACATGTTTGAACTAGAACAATACGTTGCCTGGAATGGTAAAAGGCTTGTCATTTTACAACTCAGCCTGGATAGCACTCACTAATCCTATGCTTCAAGACTTAGTTGCAAATATAGCAAAAGTCATTGGGGCATATGTATCAAAAAAGAGTTTTGCGATTCTCAAATTGCGATTTTTAGCGATCCGTAATTTGAGAATCGCAAAATGCAATGTATGTAGGATTTGCAAAAACATTTGCAAATCCCACATATTCCTTAATTGCGACTCGCAAATTGCGAATCGCAATTAAGGAATACCTTCCCATTCATTCCTATAGGAATGAATGAGAAGACATTCGCAATTTGCGATTACCAGATAGGTAATCGCAATTTGCAAATGCAATTTCAAGGGTGCAAGGGTGCCAAAAGGACACCCTGTTGCACCCCTGAAATATGCATGTGTGCACATTATTGGCTATTTGTTTAAACCGGTGGAGTCCTTTTGTATTTATTTTACTATATTACTCTGTGTGTGTGTTTGTGTGTGCGCTTGTGTGTGTGTGTGTGTGTCGGCCTGTGTGTATGTTTAAATACTTTGCACATTGCCTCTGGGATGAGCCTGACTGCTCTGTGCAAAGCTACCAAGGGAGTGAGAAGGGGTTATCCTAAGTGTGTAACTTACATACCCTGACTAGAGTGAGGATTCCTTAACTTGGATAGGGTACAAACTACTTCCAAGTAGAGACCCCATTTCTAACAACGAATTGACATTTTAGAGGCAAGCAGCCTAAGCCTATAAACTGGTTATTCCATGGAATGCATCACACCATGAGATGCCAACCTGACCAAAATTCAATCACCTGAAATACAACCAATTTTGGTATACATAAATCATAGTGGTTGGGGGTGTGTGGCCAATATGCCAGCTGCATCAGATGTGCTCTTGTGAGCTCCGTCTTGGGCCCATAAAGTGTTCTGTTTAAATAGGGCAATCTGGATGAAAATCACCCAGTAGTGTGCCGGGGACCCCTACTGTGGCGCCTCTGCTGATTGCTGCTACCCAAGATCACAGGGTCCTGAGGCTGTCACTGTAGGGAGATCGGCCATGAGGCACAAGGCGCGGTGCAGCTGGAGTCTCAGCTGTGCTGCCTCACTGGCCTGGCTTAACATCAAACCTGAAATATGCTCTGAATTTATCCCATGAAACTTAAGGTAATTGACATCAAAAGATTCTCATTTCGTCTTATTGACTGAAGATGTGTGAATATGTCTCCATGCCAAGGGACTTGTGGGCAACATCGCTGACAAATGGATGACTGATGAATGGTTGACACCCCAAACTCAGCGTAGGAGGCGGAGGGGGAACAGGAATTACCCTACTCGGGACCAGGTCATGAGGGAGCAAGCAATGGTGGCAGTGGAAGCACTACATCATAGTAAAAACCCTTCTCAGGTTATAAAGCCGTACGGGAAATTGGACACTGGCTCAGGTACAGGAGACTCAGTGGGCATTTTGTTTGGGACAGTCCAGGCCCGGTCCTGACTCCCAGAATGGTAGATGACCTTACTTGAGAGCACAGAGGTATTTGTTCCGGTTGCCTTGCGGATGGTGCTTGCTACTTTAGGAATGCCTAGTTGGCCAAGGACTCGCACAGATGTTGGCTAGATGCCCTGGGATTTGTAGCGGGCTGCCAACTGGACAACCAACTGTTGGTGTGCCATACCCCATGTGGTTTCACAACAGGACTCCGTTTTTTCAAGTGTTTTGTTTTTTGGTATTGGAAGGGGTTTTTGCTTGTATAGTTTTGGCAAGGGACATGTGGTGTGTCAGGAAACACACAATCGCAGTCATACATCAGCACCCATGCAGTCCCCAGAAAAGACACAGAGTCATTGTTAAACCCAGTCTGGTAAATCTGTGGAGGAACATATAATAGACAATTACACAAAACAAGATGGCCGCTGCTCACGCAGTGGAAATCAGCCCATTTGAGAACACCTGAACAGACTAGCTGTTTAGAGTAGTGCACGCCTAATTAGCTGCGCACTTCAACTGAGATTTATTGTAGCCTGCATCTAGGAACCGTTCCTCTGCGTTTCGTGAGAGACGGGAGAAACTGTTATTAGCAGAGAAGTTTAGCGCAGGAAGTATTATCGCTTGTCAAGAATTAAGAAACCTTTTCTTGACTAGAGGTTTGCACAAGAGTAATTTTGTGAGGAGTTCGTCATAGACATTCGTCGGAAGTTAGAGGTACTTCCAGCTTTTGAGTCGTCAGAAGAAACTTCAGGGATAACGAGGATATTGAACTGCAGACTCTCCTACGCCCAGAGTACCCGTTCTGAGAGTCCTGAATTGCCTCTCACTTGAAGTAAGACCTTCACATTGAGAAACTATTTGATGCCAGTTAACCCTTTCAACTTAGGAACTGCGAATTCCCTCTTCTGCGCTTACCCCACTTTTTCCCTTTCCGTCATTCCTTCCCAGTTCCTTTTTGCGCGCAACAAGTGAGGATTTCGAATTTGCCAGAGACTAATTCTTCGTTGAGAGATTATCACCATAGTGAGATACCATAGAGAGACACCTTAGTGAGACTAAGTACAAAAGGATATATTTTACACATTATCATAAGAAGAAGAAGGTATAGTTTGAAAAGGACTACACATTAGAGTAGAGTGCTAAGTTAGAATTCCTATATTAATGCTGTTCTTCACTTACAAATAATTTAAGTGAATACAACCAACACCAAGGTATTCACTTCACAATAGAAGAGGGGCAAATACTTCGGCAACTGCTGGTAGGATGAGAACCTTTTAGAGTAATAGGAATACATAATTGTGCTGTAGGCTGTGTGTTTATGTTTATACCCTTCTTTGCATTAGGCACCCACGGAGCAACCAGGAACACCAACATAGAAGATTCCTAGTGAGGGTGGTAGCGGTTGACGGAGTGTCTCTTCTCTCTCTCCCATTCCCCTTTTCACCCTGTTGGTGACGTTGCTCTATTTAGTAGTGCGGCGGCACCGGTGGGTGGGCATAGGGACCAGCGTTCATTCTGCTTCTGCGAAGACTAGAGGGTCCTGACATGGTGTTGCGTGCTGGGTAGGGTTGGGTTTGAAATGTTCCTTAGATTTTTGTTATGTGTATGTAGTCCTTTGCATAAGTTGTGAAGGTATGGTCTTGTCGGGTGCGGGTCACTTAAATACAGTGGGCAGATGTGGGACAGTCCACTTACTGTGGTCCTATGGGGCAGTTTGGAGAGGGTATTATGATTGTTCTTGACTTACTTTATAACTCATTGGCACTGAAATACACAACACTGTCCTACAATATATTTTGATGATGTGGAACGTTCAGGGTCGGGGCAGCCCCACTAGGAGGTATTGGGTACATGCTTATCTTTAATGCTGCCACACATATCACAAATTTGCAGGGGACATATCTCACACAAGGGAAGGTACACAAGGTGCAGGTAAAATGGAGATTGCCAGTATTTAGTACCACATCGTCTGTCTATGTCAGAGGGGTGTTAGTCTGGATAGCCCCAGGGGTTTCATTTGTGACAGATACACATAGGATTGATGAGGAGAGCAAATATGTGATTTGAATGTGCCATTTAAATGGATTACCTCTCACGTTGGTGGGTGTTTATGCCCCCTAACATTAATCAGATGGCTTTCGTCAATGCTCTCGCTCAAGCGCTCTCCCGAGATCGGCAGGCTCCTGACATATGGAGGAGAGACTTTAACTGTGTACCAGACATGGCCCAAGAACGTTCAGTTTCTCCTCTTCCTGGTTCCTCCTCTATTCACGATCTTTTGGTTGGCAAGTGCTCTCGTTTCCTGATGCTGCTAGACTATCTACTTTCAACTCTGTTGATTGTGCCACTTTCGTGGTGCTTAGCTCTACAACTTTTTTTGTTATTAGGAAATCCGTTATCTTATACCCCTCCTTTTTTGTTGTTGCTGTTACTGCTGTTTCTGCTGTCATTTACTTTTTTATTGTTATGGGTTGTGGCAAGGCTTGTTGCGTCTTTCCACTACTTAGGGGCATCTCTGGTTCTGATGTAGAGGCTGTGATTCCTCTATTTTTTCCGGAACGCGTTCTGCCCTTGTTGTTTATATCTATCTGTGAATGTGATGGATTTGAGTATGTGAATTTTGGGGGGAAAGCTTTAAAAGAAAAAAAATGTGTCCTGCTTTGGCTAGTTGCTGCTTATTTGCGGCTTCGCTACTCTCGTGCTCGTCTCCTGCTGGAGTGCTTGGCATTCTGGACTTTGCTTGTTCGTTGACCCAGTACTCATCACCCCTCTGATCACCCCTGCCCCAACCTCCCTCCATCTTACCTCCGTACCTCTTGGTCCCTTTAATTCCTCCTGGCTGACCTGCCGATGCCTGGAAGGTGAGGTGGTGAGGTGGGGGCTGGGGTGCTGATGAGGGGGCTTGTACACCTTTAAACAACAAAAGAAAGAGAGAGGTATGGAATAATGTGCCGTATTGTTTTGCTGTTTTTTTCCTGGTGCTCCTTTGCGCTGATCTTTGGCCTCCCTTAAATGCCCTTGGACTGATCTAAATCCGGGTGTATGCCTGTAAACGAGTGCTGGAACTGGGCAGGTGGAGCTGCTGAGCTGGGCTGCAAGCCGCACCTGGTTCCAACCAGACCGCCTCTGCAGCACGCCCAGTGCCTCTCTCTACTCCGCTAACTAACGGCGGCAACGGTCCTCGCTGCCCTTCCTCACTCCAATCCCGGAGACCGGGTTGGTGGAATCCCGAACAGTTCCTCGGTGTTCGATATCTTGGTGTCCCAGAGGATAGCCGAGGGTGAGCTGAAGTAAGAGTCTCCCAACCTGCTGCTCGCACCCACGCTCATTTGCACAGCCTCAAAAATAACTCCTTTCTGCTACGTGTCTTTCTGAATGCACAGCTACATTGAGCAATGTGATGCTTGAGCACGGCTGCTTGTACGGAGAGGGTGACCATACATAGGATTCTTGGGGAGAGCCAAATTTATACATGGTTGTTGGACTCGTCTGGCTTGGGGTTTGCTTCAGATGAAGGTAGTTTCTGTGTGCTGGTACTATTATGTGGGTGGCAAGGGGCATCAACCTCCATACTCCCTGCCGATCCCGATATGGCAACAATCAGAACTCTGAGAGGTGGCCCAGCAATTTAAACTAGTGCCCTGTAATGTAGTGAAGATTGACGTCCAAGAGGACTTTTATCATGATGGGTGGCTTATGTCCTATCAGGACCTTGTGGACACCTATGGGGTGGCAGCAGGACCATTAGTTGACGTAACCACCAATATTTGTCTATTGTGGATTTGCACAGGTCAGAGCGTGCAAATGTAGAAATAGTGTCCAGCTTAACAGGAGCAGATGGACGTGCCTTTAAATAGATTGCCTGACGTAGCAGAAAATAGCCCAAAAACACCAATATTGTCTGTGAAAATTGTGACTTTGCTTGGATCCCCCGAGAAATAGTCACGGTCAATCTATACTCACGCTGGACCTGTGTGTCGATATCCCAGTCCACTAGGGCTGGGAATGCTTGCTGAAAAAGGCTAACAAAATAAGCCCGGGGATCAGAGCCTACCCTCCCTTCGGGTATACCAAAGATCCTTAGATTCTGGCGCCGTTGATGATTTTCAAGATCCTCAATCTTAGACTGAATAAACATCATTTGAGATTCCTGTGCCTTGGTTAAATACGCGGTGTACGTATTAGCCTCTACCACTGTTTCAACACGTTCCTGTAAGTCAGTGACCTCACAGAAAAGCTGAGTAACCTTGGAGGTGACATCCGTCAGTGCTTGTTTTATCTCTCTGCTGTCTGTCTTAGCCTGTAAGTAGTATTCTTGGGCTTCCCCTCTCTGAGTAACTAACGCCTGCAGAATTGTGGACAGCGACGGCTCCTCACAATCAACCGGTTACAGGCCCTTTGCAGAGTTTCCCAATTCTAATGAGGCCAAGGGTGAGGGCACTAAACTACAAGCCTGATCCAAAGATGTAGAGGGAACCATAAGTACAGATGTCACTGCTGGTGCTGGAGACCTGGCGGAAGGTAGAACTGGGGAACTGTGAGATTCTTTGTTTAATCTGCCTGCCATCCCATCGGGCCATCATGGCCATCGGTATGACTTGGTGAAACACCGAGATTGGATGCAGGTACTGAATGTTCAGCTTTAACTCCGACGCCAGCTGCCGGTTTTACAGTTTCTATATCGCTGGGGTTAGATAACCTTGAGATGATGGCCTTAACATTGTCCTTGGAAGCCACCCATTTACGCAGGGGCTGACCCCAGAGCCAGTCTTTGAGCTGTTTAACCCAGAATCCTTAAGCTGTCCCAGGGTGTCAGTAACTTGAGGTTTAGCTCCACCACCAAGTCCCTTGCCTCCTTTGGCTGCTCTCGTGATTTTAGGGACTTTCGCTTTTGTACCATTCCCCCCACCTGTGGTGCTGATTTTCGAAGTTCATATTGTACAGTATCTAAAGATTGTTCAGTATTTGAGGTATTGTTGTGATAGAGCGCGCGGGTCACCCGACCAATAATTTCGCCACTTCTGGCTTCGGGCCCATATATTTCAAATCACCATATACATTGATCAGATGACCTCACGCTCTGCTATCAGATATTTGTGAGTTCCTTTCGTTATTCCTCAGCGTACCCGACTTACCATCCACCGACACGGGTACCTATGACCACCATGGATCAGGGAGCTAGCTGTAAAAGGAAAGGCAGCAAAATACAAACCCAACCAAAATACTATTCAATACCTATGTAAAATGACCACGGACAACTGGAAGTTTTAAAGTCTTTATCTAATTTAGTAAATTTCAGAAATATTCAAATTCACAGTAATTAAGCAATCAATAATCAGAATAACAGAAAGTACATAGCTGAATAGGAAATAAGTCAGTGCAACCATTTATAGACTAATGGAATCCGGACACACTTAAATGAAGGATCAGGAATTAGAACGTTTCAGATGAATTACTAAAGATGGGATAGGCTTTGATTAGGACTAGTATTCTAGAATTATTTCAAGGGAATAAGACATGAATTCGGGACATTTATCTCTATAGGAGAGTCTGTAGAGAGTGACACGCTATGCTTTAAGGAAAAAGTGCTTTAGATAATTTAAGTAGGGAGGTTCTAGACCATATCAGGAAATGACAAACTGCAATGCAAAATATAATTTCTAACAGGTAAGGCAACATAGGAACACGTTTTGAAATAAAATGCAAATGACTTTATGATTCAATGGTTGCGGCAAAAGTATGGAAAATTAACATATGCAAAGGTATGTCTTTATTAAAGCAAAAGACAGAAATATAGAAAGGTGCAGTTTCAGGAGATTCGGAGTAATATTTACCTAGACTGGTGTGAAAACCAAACCCTGGCCACGGGTCAGTTAAGGACAGGAAACCCTCAAGGAAGGATACCCCTCAAAGGACAGCAGGTGCAGAATGGACACCCTGGACAGGACAGGAAACCCTCAGATTAGGAATCAGGACAGGACCTCTCGGACAGGACCCTCAGGACAGGACCAGCACCCGCAGTTCGGAAGCAACGCCTGCGCTCCACCCTCTCTGCAGCTATCGATCAAGACCCCGATTGGATCAGCGAACTCCCAGCAAAGTGCTCCGCCAGCACTTTAAGGTTTAGTAAAACCTTAGTCTATGGTCAATTTCGGACAGAGTGCTCCGCAGTACTCTGTATCTTCAGTCACCTATTGAGTGCGTTGGGTCAGTGACAGGTCAGCTAAACCAGACAAGTCGGACAATTTCCCTAGGTAAACCCAGGGTAGTTGTACTGTTCTGGGACGGTGTACCACCCCCCAATGTTGCAAAGTGTCAGAATCCCTCAATTTGGATTGGTCCTAAGGTAGGCTTTGGGTAACACACCAATCAGAGTAGACTATTTGGAGGCCTACTTTGCATTTCTGGGTACCGCCTAGCGAGATTGGGGTTCTCATGAGAAAGTCCAGTGGAATACAATGAAGAGAATACAATTGTTTCAATATGGGCACACATGACTCCGTCCTGCTGGGTCGCAGGTCATTTTCTCAGGAGCATCTTGCCCATCTCTGCCAGCTGGCTGAGTTCCACTGTTCGAGGCTGAACTTTCCCAGACTTCATGACCTGCGCAGAAGGACCTTCAAGATGGTTCCCGGCTCAGTCAGACCCCCATTTCCCGCGGTATATGAAAAGTAAGCGAGAACAAATTAATACATAGAAATAAATGTATGTAAACACATCATTGGTCTTGTATTTCAAACTTATCATTATAAAAATATACTATGCAGTTTAAATGTTAGCAACATATACACACTCACAAGAGCAACTGCACGAGCAGTACCACGTTATTGCAAAAGCTGTGTATTACGCATGCGCACCTTTTCCCTCCAAAATGTATAACTACGTCAGGACACGTGAGTGTGACTGACGCATGCGCAGAAGCCATCTACTAAGCAGCGGCCATTTTAAAGACATTTATTAGTTGTATTAGAAATACACGTATGCAAGCTTCCTCTACCTTGTTCGAATATGAAAATAAAAGATTAGTAAGACGTACAATTTATTAATTTATTACACACGGGCGAGGTTCTTGACTCGAGCAAGTCGCGATGCGAAGCTTGCTCTATCAGTTGGTCCGAGTATCCATGGGACCTAATTTAGCTTTTTTCAATGATTCAGCTGTGTCCTTGCTTGAAAAATGTCAATCCCTTGCATCTGTGTTGATTGACCCATACTGCAGCTGTGTCGATATTTTAACAGTTTCCTCGGGGACACCGAAGCCAAGTACACAAAGTGCTGGAGTAGCAGAGGGGCTGCTCCCAAAATCACAGTGGATAGATGTCAGCTAAAATAGCATGGTTTTGATTTACTTGTTTGTACCTCAAATGCAATCTCTATTCAAGGGGAAGCCAATTTAAAATCTAAGAATTGTAGAGAAACAGTTTTACGTACACTGGATGACTCCAAAGGGAGATGGGCAATTGCCCAACTATTGATTTTTGGGCGTAAGACTACAATATGTGTGGTTTACGGTTCTAATACGGAATGCCCCGAGGTAATCTATCATCTATGCTGTGAACTATTGGAGTGGGCTGGCGAGTTGATAATCATGGGGATTTTAATTGTATCATTGACAAGATGATCAACACCACTAACACTGCCACTCGGGCTAGAATGGGCAGGACTAGTGCCGCTATCCTAGAACTTCTCCATATACATCGACTGGAGGATGCTCAGAGGAAATTATTTCCAACTATTCCAGGGTGCGCCTTTTATTCATCCCCGCTTAAACAATATTCCCAAATTGACATGATTTTTATTAATAGAACTATGTTGGAAAAAGCGTCTATAGAGGTCTGTCCTAAAATTACATCGGACCACAATCCAGTGATGCTAACTGTGCAGATCCAGCTGGGGAATAAAGAACAATTTAGGGAATTTTCATTTCCTAGACATCTCCTTAGTAATTTAGATTTTGTGAAATTCATGCGAGAAACATTAGGAGAATACCTAGAGAATAATAGAGGCACTGCTTCCACTGCAGTGGTATGGGATTGTTTGAAGGTCTATGTAAGAGGGGCTACGCTACAGTATATCTTAATACAGAATAGCCATTTTACTTGGCAGGTGGAGCAGGAACAAAGAATTTATTCAGATTTGGAGCAGCAACACTCAGGAGCTATTGCTCTAAAAGATGTGGCGGAACAGCCAATATTTCTGCGGCTTGTAGAAGTAAGAGCTAAGCCTAATAGAGGGTTAATGGATAAAGTAGCTGTGTTGCGGGTTACAAGGATCGAGACTCACACGGGGACGTATTAAGCTTGTCTTTATTTCATTTACAACCCTTTTCTTAGGGGAAGCCAGAGTTCATTTAGAATATTCACACAGTTCTGGTCCTGTTAACATCACAGGGCACGTCTGCTTCTCTTCCTCTTGGTATTCTCTTCTCACAGGTGATGTCCCCGAGGTGTAGAGCGTGAAAATAAAGGAAAATAGTGAGGGAATATTTGTGAGAATTATTGCATGAGGTGTTGTCACGGAATAGGGGAGTGAGGGATCACCAGTGCTGACACACAATCTTTGGCGGTGACTAGGTGCACAGGGTACCGGGTTCGCGCAGTGTAGCAGGAGGCTCTTTACTCGCTGGTGCCTGCGCTCCTCCCCACCCACACTGAAACACACTGTTGTACCTGTTTTAGCCACGCTCCTCCTGAAGCGGGGCGCAGCACAAGAGCGTTGGCCTCCTGGTTTTGTTGCAGCTGCCTCTTCCACCAAATCAGCCTCGAATAGCGGTTGTCTCTCCTCTGGCGTTCTGTGTCTGGTTTTCAATCTCCATTCTCCGCTATCTCTTTGATTTCCATCTTCCTCTCTCTATTCTCGAATGCATTACACTTCTATAGGCCAGTGGAGCATGACGTCAGAAGCATGGGCGTCGTCTTCATGGGAGTAGGACCAGTTAAAAGGACCCTGTCCTTTTAATTTCGCTTTCTTCCTTTACCGATGCACAGTAGTAATCCTTCGGCGGCAATGATAGGCAGGGACTAGTTTCAGTCGGCACAGTCCACCAGCATACTGCTTCTTCCAGTCCCTCCCGTAAGTCACCCACATTATGACAAGCTGCCAATTACCACAAGTATAAATCTAAGCTATATGAATATGGGGAAAGGGTTGGCCGCTTGTTATCCGCTCAGATCGCTGACCAACGGGGCCAGATCTTACACCAAATTAAAAAAAGGGTCAGTTGGTCTTTTCTACATTAGATCAGTAGATATAGTTGAACAATTTAGACTCCTTTATGCTAATTTATATGGCGAATCATCATCCTTTAGCAAACAAACCGCCCTGGATTATATACAGGGGAGTGTGCTACCTGTTCTGAATCCATTGGACTATGAGTCTCTGCAAAGAGATATTGAACTCGGAGAGGTTGAGGAAGTGATCAGCACCCTACCAGCAGGCAAGGCTGTTGGTAAGGACACTTTTTCATTGGAATTCTATAACATTTTTAAAGATATTTTGCACCGGTCTATTCTACACTATTTAATAATATTATTCAAGGGGAAGATGTCCCTGCCTCTTGGAATATCACTAACATTATAGTATTTCCTAACAAGGGGAAATCAGTAGAGGATATGAGCTGATATCGTCCTCTATCATTGATTAATGCTGATGCTAAAACTTTCTCTGAAATCCTTACCTCTTGGCTGGCTCCTATAATTCATCAGTTAGTTTCGGAACAACAGCACAGTTGTGTGCCAGGTAGAGACACGGCAACCCATATTAATAAAACCATTGCTGCATTTGATGTCTCTGGTCAATTAGATCAACATATAGGGATGTTGATGCTGGATGCCGAGAAGACCTTTGACTGAGTTCCCTGGGGAGCTCTATGGCTGACCATGTCATAGTTTGGCCTCGGTCAATGGTTTATCTCTGCGGTTCAGAAATTGTATAGCAACCCGATAGCAGGTGTTAAGCTTAACTGCCTCTCTTCAGCCCATTTCGCTGTTTGTTCGCTATCCCGAATATTGTTCGCTCTCTATTTTGAACATTTTATAAGGCACTTGTTGCAAAACGTCAGAATTTCTCCAGTATTTCTTAGAGGTCTGGAATAAAAAATTAACAGCTTACATGCGGGGGTCATCGCTATTTTTTCCTCTAGTCCAGTAGATGTCATAGTCGAAATTACACAAGAGGCACAGCATTTTGTCTCTTTTTCTGGCTACAAATTAAATCTGAATAAGACCCAGGCAATTTTGAATTTTCAAGCTGAAACGGCTCCACCAATATTAGGGATTACAACAACAGCAACATATCTGGGAGTCTGTCTCAGTAGCCTAGTGAACGATGTGGTCTCTCTGAACTATGACCCATTGCTTAAACATGTTGTGGCAAAATTGCCCAGTTGGAATCAGCTCCCCTTAGTATATACTGGAGCTACAACATAGTGAAAATGAATATTCTCCCAAAATTCTTGTATTTATATTGCACAATCCCTTTAAGAGTTCCTTGGACATTTTCTAAGTGTCTAGATAGTGCTGTTGGTCGCTTCATATGGGGTTATTGACATGCAAGGAGAGCTCTTCAGTATATCAAACTATCATATAAACAAGGTGGTTTTAAGCTCCCAGATTAAACTTTATTTCTGGGCTGCATTTGTTGGTCGAATCTGAAGATTACTTAGGTGGCCTGATACTGGTACTGCTTGGCTCTCATACCAACTGGCCTGTGGACCAAATACTAGGTTCCTGCTTTATAAAACGACTGACACTAACTATTACAAATGGGTCAGGTTTAAGATAATTAGATATATCACTAGGATATGCCAAGATATTTATAAGGAATACTATTTGCCAGTGCTGCATCCATATACGATGTTGTGGGGCAATCCCATTTTGCCCAACATATTTCATGATCATACTGGTAGATGTTGGCAGGGCAAGGTTATTTCTCAACTTGGTCAGCTTTTTGATGGACATGGGTTTCGATCTTTTTAAGCCCTGAAAGAGGAGTTTGGGCTGCTACAGAGAACATTTGTTAAGTATTTGCAATTAAGGGACTATTTTCTATGGGGTCAGAGGATATAAGAGATAGCGAGTCCCTCTGAAGTGTTATCTGTACTCTTTCAGACTTCAGGCCGAGGAACTATCGGTATAGTCTATCAGAAACTACTAGCAGCTGCTAGTGATCACGGCATACAGGTAGCAGCGAAACTAAGTCGGATTTTCCACGCTGATATAACAAATGAGGAAATACAGGATTCACTGGATACTATAGACTCTGCTGTAATATCCGTTAATTTGAAACTTCAACAACATAGGGTAATATTTATGCTGTATTATATTCCTGAGCTTATTTCCAAATGGGATATGACCCAACCATTAGCTAAATCACTTTGTCCAAAATGCCAAGTGTATGCTGCAGATGTAAGACATATGTTTGTCACTTGTCCAAGGTTGAATATACTCTGGACAGATGTAACTTCTGTACTTACAATATTAGTCGGCAATGATGTCCAGATCACAGAGAAGGAAGTAGTATTAGGATAATACGAGACATTGGCGGCTATATGTGACTATTAGTTTCAATTGTTATAGCATGTGCTTGTTTATGTATAGCTCGAGTATAGATTCAAAATACGAGTCCAAGAATCAATGAATTTTGGGTTTTACCTAGACAAATATGTTAAATGGAATTAGCATTAGCCAAAACCTAGAGGTCTGCGATCTTGGTTAAAATTTAAAAGGGTGTGGTCTGGCCTCCAATGGGACTAATAATCTTTTGTTTTTCTGGATCTTTGTATTAGTCTTTTCCTGATTCTTTTTTTTTAAAATGTGTTATTAGTCCTGCTGATGTTGTCTTTTCCTGGTACGTTTGTGGTAATTGTATTACGTCTTGATTGATGCTATTTCTTTATTTCTCTTGTGCTATGTATGCTCTACTTCCTGTTATTGGGGTTTTTCCCGTACCTTTTTTGTGTAATGTATTATACTTATGGCTAAGAAAAATAATAATACATTTTTTTTTAATTAAGTTTTTCTTTTGCCCCTACTGCAGGTGCAGGAATTTGACCTCATTATTTTAGATGTAAGAGGATACATGGGAGGAGAGGAATGTCTTTGAAGAACTTGAACAAAGAGAATGGAGGACACCTTCCATGCCTGGTAAAACCTGGGTAACAAGGTCGGCGAACACAACTGCAAATTTATTGGAGTCTGTGAGAAGTTACTCAAGGAAGGTGTTTACAGAATAATGTACCATGTGACCTGTTAGGAGTGTTACTTTGTCTTTTTGTATTAGGCAAAGGGACAGATTTGTTTGACTTCTGCTTTTGACTGAGGAAGGAGAGCATCTTAGCACAAGCTCTGTAGCTTTACGGTACTCAACCCATTTAACGTGAGTGCACTTCTTAGGAAGTCAACACGTGCTGACACCTTTCAGGAAATTAGGAAGGGATGCCATTTCAGAAGTAGAATAGGGGCAGATTATTCTTTATTTTTGAAATACAAATGTAAGGGGATTTGGACACAGTGTCTATACTCAGCTGTGTTTTGATTTTGGAATTCATTGTGCTATGCCTATTGTGCTGCATTAATTATATTTGTAGATTGGGCTCTGTATTAGTATTCATGTATTTTTACGCCTTGATTCTATTCTGTTATTTCTGGCTTATGTAACAAATCACCAAAACCTGAATTCCGAGTCTGTAGTTCTTTAGAATGGTCGGGAGGTGATATGTATAATTGGTCATTCATTTTCTTCCCTCCACACTTCTTAGCAGGCAATAAAGACCATCGGCCAGGTATTCCTTAATAAAGTTAGGATATGGAATCTGGCCCCAGCAATTGGTAGCAGAAACAGATGGTTGCTCTAGACGAGAGGGGAGATTTTAGAAAATCTAGCACAGAATCAGACCCACAGAGCCCAAAAGAGAGCCCCATGATTGAGAGCAGAGGACATTGGGCGCTGACGGAGGTTGGCAGAAATTGATGGTGAAGCGGAGGCAGTGACAGCGTGAGTATGAACAGTGATGTGTGTGTTAGATTGCGGTAAATTGGTTGTGGGATGTCTTGCGTATTTGGAAGGATAGTCAAGTGAACTTGAGTTTATTGGTTTACTGGTTCGAACACGTGCAAATCAGGCTTTTGGAAAATGGACTCACGAGAAGTCCAAGATCCCGAGATGGCTTTTTACTGTAATTGTCTGATCATTGATGTCGGTGTTGTGGAGCGCTATCGATGGCTCACTTGGGGTAGGGAACTTTGTGTGAGTGGATCTAATGAAGTTGCATGTGGGAAACCTCTGGCCAGGGGATGACTACAGCAACTTGTGGGACTGACGCAGGTCATGAGTCATGGAGTGTGAATGTTCTTGAGAAAGTGTATACTATCGATCTTGCAGATGACAATCAATCAATCAATCACAGAATTTGTATAGTGCGCTACTCACCCGTAAGGGTCTCAAGGCGCTGAGGGGGGGGTCGCTATTGCTCGAACAACCAGGTCTTGAGTTGTTTCCTGAAGGAGAGGTTATCCAGGGTCAGCCGTAGGTGAGTGGGGAGGGAGTTCCATGTCTTGGCTGCCAGGTAGGAGAAGGATCTTCCTCCGATGGTGGACTTACGAATTCGTGGGACGGAGGCGAGGGCGAGGCTGGCGGATCGGAGCTGGCGGGTGAGTGTGTAGAAAGAGAGGCGGCTGTTGAGGTACTTCGGGCCCATGTCGTGGAGGGCCTTGTGTGCGTGGGTGAGGAGTCTGAACGTGATCCTCTTGTTGACGGGCAGCCAGTGCAGGTCTTTCAGGTGGGTAGAGATGTGACTGCGGCGAGGGATGTCCAGGATGAGTCGTGCTGAGGGGTTCTGAATGCGCTGGAGTCTTTTCTGGAGTTTGGCTGTGGTTCCAGCATAGAGGGTGTTCCCGTAGTCCAGACGGCTGGTGACGAGGGCCTGGGTGACCGTTTTCCTGGTTTCTGTGGGGATCCATCGGAAGATCTTTCGGAGCATGCACAGGGTGTTGAAGCAGGATGATGAGACTGCGTTCACTTGCTTGGTCATCGTGAGTGCGGAGTCCAGGATGAAGCCCAGGTTGCGTGCATGGTCCGTTGGTTTGGGTGCGCTGCCCAGGACAGGGGGCCACCAGGAGTAGTCCCACGCGTAGGGAGATGGTCCGAGGATGAGGACTTCCGTCTTGTCTGAGTTCAGTTTTAGACGTCTGATCTTCATCCATTCTGCGACGTCTCTCATTCCTTCCTGGAGGTTGGCTTTGGCGGTGGTGGGGTCGTTGGTGAGGGAGAGTATCAGCTGGGTGTCGTCGGCGTAGGAGATGATGCTAAGGTTGTGTCGACGGGCGATGGCTGCGAGAGGGCTCATGTAGACGTTGAATAGGGTTGGGCTGAGTGAGGATCTCAGCGGGATGCCGCAGATGACTTTGGTGGCCGTGGATCGGAACGGGGGGAGGCGGACTCTCTGGGTTCTTCCGGCGAGGAATGAGATCATCCACTCCAGGGCCGCTCCTTGGATTCCTGTGTTGCTGAGGCGCTGTATCAGGGTGCGGTGGCAGACGGTGTCGAAGGCTGCAGAGAGGTCCAGGAGGAGGGCTCTCTGTTGTCGAGCAGGGACCTGATGTCGTCGGTGGCTGCGATGAGGGCGGTCTCGGTGCTGTGGTTTGCTCGGAAGCCGGACTGTGAGGGGTCGAGGGATCCGTTGGTCTCAAGGAAGGCGGAGAGTTGTCTGTTGACGGCCTTCTCGATGACTTTGGCTGGAAAAGGGAGGAGCAAGATGGGGTGGAAGTTCTTCAGGTCCGTGGGGTCCGCGGTGGGTTTCTTGAGGAGGGCGTTCAGCTCGGCATGTTTCCAGCTCTCCGGGAAGGTGGCGGATGCGAAGGAGCTGTTGATGATGTTCCGGAGTTGGGTTGCGATGATGGAGTTGGCTTTGTTGAAGATGTGGTGATGGCAGGGGTCGGCGGGGGATCCGGAGTGGATGGTGTTCATCAGGCGGGTGGTTTCTTTGGTGTTGACAGGGGTCCAGGTGCAGAGGGTGGTGGTTGGGGGCGCTGGTTCGGTGTAGGGTGCGTGGTTGGTGCGTCGAAGCTGTTGTGAATGTCGGCGATCTTGCGGTGGAAGAACGAGGCGAGATCGTCGGTCTTGCGAGGGAGTGATGTCGGTGTTGCAGGCGCTGGGATTGGAGAGCTCTTTGACGATGCTGAAGAGCTCCTTGCTGTTGTGGGTGTTGTTGTCCAGTCTTTCTTTGAATGCTGTCTTCTTGGTGGTGCAGATCAGCTGATGGTGTTTGCGGGTGGCGTTCTTGAGGGCGATCATGTGTTCTGTTGTCTGGTCATGGCGCCAGGCTTTCTAGAGGGTGCGGCAGGTTTTCTTAGATTTTTTTTAGGTCGGTGGTAAACCATGAGGCTTTCCTGCTGCCGGGTCTGCTGGGAGGGTTCTTCAGTGGTGCGAGTTTGTCTGCGCAGTTGGTGAGCCACAGTGTGAGGTTGCGGGCTGCCTCGTCGGGGTCCGTCGTGTTGGTGGGCGGGTTATGGCTGAGGGTGGTTGTGAGCTGGTCGGCGGTGATCTTTCTCCAGCTTCTGCGGGGAACTTGTTGCGGGTGGTGGTGATTCGTGGTTCTCCTGAAGTTGAAGTGGACGCAGCTGTGGTCTGTCCAGTGTAGTCTGGTGGAGTGGCTGAAGGAGATGTGCTTGCTGGAGGAGCGTGTGGCCGGCGTAGTGAGTGGGGGTGTTCACCAATTGCTTGAGTCCGAGGTTGGCGAGGTTGTCCAGTAGGGCGGGTTGGGTTTTATGTAACTATAAGGTATTATGGCTGCCTGATAGGTGGTTATTTAGTTTAGTAGCTTTTGGATAAACAGTTACATGGTTGTTGGAAAGTGAGAGCGAATGTACGTGGTGAGATTGTGAAGGAGGGTGAACCGCTGCAGAGAGGGAACGGTGATATCAGAGTGTGCCGCGCTGTGATAGGCCGGTTGGTGTAACGCCGCGCTGGGATTAGAGGGTTCTCAGTGAAATTTGGAAAGGGAAATTTGTGTTTGTATCAATTGAATTCAAGATGAGATGTTTTAAGGTATTGCAAGATTTATGTAGAGGATATTCAGGTGTAGTGACTCAAGTAGGGGAAGAAGCCCCATCAGAGGATACCCCAGCATATTATATGGCAACACATGTAGGACTGCATACAATAGTGTGGCTCCAAAATTGGCACAAAATTACCGAAAAGGAAGGAGAATTGGCTTTTCCACATTATGGGTCATTTCGATTGGATGTTTTGTATCAATTAAGGGGAGTGATGTGTTCATTACAACCCCCACCTAGACCCACACAATTTGAGGTATTAGACGCAGGGATGTGGGCAGCACAAGCTAGGTGGAGAGAAAATTCTCAGGGAAGGATGACAAAGGCAATGATGTCGTATCAGGATGGCAGGTGGGATGTTCAGTTGAAGAGATTTGAGGGTTGATACCATAGAGGGAGAGAGAGTGTATCCATTGCTGGTACAAGGAGCTGGTAAACTGACAGGAAATACAGAAGGGGACAGTGACACAACTGATAGCTTGTTAGGCAGACTGTCGGCAGAACGTCCTCCACCTTACAACCCTCAGTCTGAGTCTCGATATACAATCCGAGTATGGGAGAAGGTAGGAGTCAAAAGTCGACAGGAACAGGAGAAGAAACTATCTCTGGAGAAAGCCTTACAATGGGATTGACGGGTATACCTTTGGAGCCTGTAGAATGTAGCACTCTATTGCCAGCAATGGCAGACCCTTCTCGGGTGTGCCCAGGATCGGAAACAAGGTAAACAGGTACCCTGGCAAATTCTAGGTCAGAAATAAGAATGTGGGTTCCACCAGTGAGGGAGTCTATGAGGAGTTCAGCCGCGATAGGAATGAGACTAGAGGCATTGAGAACACAACTTGGGTTTCCTAATGTAGGGTCAGAAAGTCGATGGAAAAGTCAGAGTTGTGAGAGGGAAGGCCTGCCCAAGGTCCAAGATGAGGGGTTGGAGGATCGCAGGTGAAGGCAAAGTTGCAACAGGGAGGGACCGTGTAATGTGACAAGTTGAGAAAGGCTTGAGGTTGCAATGAAGGCAAAATTGTTGGCTTTACTGAAGTTGAAGATGAAAGTAGATGAGGTGATCGATGGGAATCTGTCATTGGAAAGAGTGGATCTACATGACCAAGATGAGCTATTATTTGTGGCCAAAGATGTTACTAGGAAGGCAAAACGAGTTCATTAGGCATTAGTTCAGTTGGTGCGGAAGTACGATGTGGATTTGGCAGAAACAAAAATGTTGTAGGGAAATCACAGACTAAATTACACTGACCAGGAATTGGAAGATAAGAGAATAGTAGGATTGAAAGCCCATATTCGAGAACCAGTAATAGAAATGAGGGAACGGAAAGAGTGGACCAGTGGTCCAAGAAAAAAAGTGACAGAAAGGGAATTGGGGATACTCTGCCTCCCGGATGAGGGATGGAGAAAGTATGAAATTTCCCATTGCGGAAAATACAGAATGAAGGGTATGTACATGTGCTTTGGAGCCAGGGTGATTTGGCATCTTTTACAAATGATTTCCCTCGGCTGAGGGAAAAGCAAGCAGAATGGTATAAGCAAATTTATCAGTTTGTGAAGATATCCAAGGTATTCTGGATAGATTTAAATACAATATTTGACATTGTTGTCCCAGGTGAATTGTAGGCGGCATGCAAAATTGCACTTGAGTAGGCCGCAGCAGAACCGGTTGGTGATCCAGTAACTCATGCCCTTCATCAGAGGTAATGAGAAAATACGAGCAGGAGATTACATGGCTCCAGTCTAAGGTTGGCCCTCAAACTATTGACTGGCTCAAGATTGATCATACCAGCCAAGAAACTAAGGAATCAGTGCATGATTATTACAAGAAACTCCCATTGGCCTTTATACAGCATAGTGAGCTGTATGCCCTTGAGCATAAAGACATGAGAAAGTTTGTCTCAAAATTTGTGTTAGGGTTAAGGGCTGTGATTAGTTTGATGATTCAGCAGCATTTGATATGTTGGTAGAACAAGTCAGTGGACGAGATTGTGCATTATGAAAGTACTGTAGTGATCAAGTAGAGTCCACAAACAGGAAAATGAAGGATAAATTGATGATGATGCAGTTGAGGACTGCTGAAAGGCCAGATCTAATGCAGGGGAATGGATGTACACTGGGTCGACGGCAAGGGAGTGGACAAAGAGTAAGCCAAAATATGACAGTCCACCCAGGACAGGAGAGAGGAAAAGGAATGGACAATGGGTCTGGAGTGGAGTGGATTAACCCAAAGAGGAATATTGCGTGCCATTATTGTCACAAAATCGGGCATTGGAAGCATGAGTGTCGCTCAAATCCAACTAATAAAATGCAAAATGAAGAAATTTTGCAGGTATATGATGGTCTGAATTCAGTAATTAGACCTAAGTCTATGTATGAGGGAGGTCCGGAACCTCAGGTGCAGGTGCCTCAGCCCCCAAGGATCTCCTCATGCAATTATGTGTATCAAAAGATGCCCTGCATTGAATTGATCAATGGTTCTGATCTGAACCCATTGCCAGGACAGTGTGGGAGTGGGGAAGAGGATTGTACCCTTGGAGCAGCCTTAGAGGTAGACCAGCGTGGACCATTTGTTGAAGCCAATGTCAACGATCACCCCATTACATTTTTAATTGACACTGGTGCAGCCTGTTCTACTGTAAGGTCAACAATGGTCCCCATCTTGTTACTTTCTGGACAATCGATCCAAGTGGTAGGAGTTACTAATCCGAAAATGACCAATCCACTAACAAATAAGTTACCTGTGAGAATATGAACTTTTCAGGATCGACACCAATTTTTAGTGTGTGATTCACATCTGATTTGTACCATCTATTGTACCCTGAAGGGGGTGAAATTACAGACCTGTGATGACGACACTGCCTTTAAGTTGGCAAGTCAGAATTTTTGTGCAGATATGTTCATTGTCTTGACCAAAAATGAGTTATCATTTGATTTGAGGGACTCTGTCTCTCCTGTGGTATTGGATTTTACAGGAGAGGAGACAGGTCTGATTCGAGGATTTGAACCAGTTAAGATACAGGTCAAGCAGACTGCCAAATTCCCAATGATGCCACAGTATAAGTTAACACCAGAGACAGTAGCGGGAATAACCCCTGTGATTGAATCTATGATTGCTCAAGGCATTTTGAAGGAGATCAGAGGAAGCCCTTGTAATTCACTTATAATGGGGTTTCAGAAACCTAGTGGCAAGTATAGAATAGTGCAGGACCTGCAAAAAGTTATTGAGATTGTGATTCCATGTTATCCTGTGGTACCGAATCCAGCAGTAATTCTGTTCCAGATACCTTGTGAAGCTGAATAGTGTGCAGTCATTGACCTATGCCAGGCATTCTTTTCAATACCCCTCCATGAGGAGAGTCAATTTTTATTTGCTTTCCAGCTGGAGAACCATGTGTTAACATGGTGTCGTATTCCACAAGGGTATATTGAAAACCTAATTTTTTAATCAGATCTTGAAAAAGAATCTTGAGAGTCTGACTATGCCACATAATTTGGTTCTTATCCACATAGATGATCTTTTGGTTGCTTCAGAGACCGAAGAGGCTTACAGGATAGATACTGTGGCTTTGTTCATTAACCTGGCAGAGAAAAGACACAAGGTGTCCCCAGGCAAGCTTCAGTACTGTTTGGCTGAGGTCCAGTATTTGGGGCATCGAAACGAAAAGGGAAAGAGAAAGGTGTCACCAGATCGCATAGAGGCAATCTTGCAAATGGGTATTCCGAAGACAGAGAAAGAAATCTGAATGTTTTTGGGAATGGTCGGCTACTGTCGACAGTGATCCCAAACTTTTCATTATAGCCAAACCCTTGTTAAAGTTAACACGCAAGGATGTAAGCGATCCGGTACCATGGGATGACGACCTTACGGGAGCTAAGAGAGAGCTTATGTCATGCTCCAGCTCTGGGAATGCCAGATTATAACAAAGCGTTTTTGGTCCTCTGTCATGAAAGAGAAGGGTGCGTACTAGCAGTATTAGCGCAGACACATGGGGGTGTCCGTAGACAAGTGGCCTATTTTTCAGCTACCCTAGATCCAGTGGCTTCTGAGTTGCCCGGATGTCTCAGATCCGTTGCTGCAACATGTGTCATTGAAAGATGTGAAAGCATTGTGATGGGTCATCCTCTCACTGTCTATGTCCCGCACTCAGTGTAACTCCTGATGACAAGAACTAAAACGTAGCATTTGGCAAGTAATAGGCTCACTAAGTATGAGCAAGTTATATTGGCATCCGAAAATGTGTCTTTGAAAAGAAGTTCTATGTTGAATCCTACTACTTTGATGCCATATCCAGCTATCGAAGAAGAAGATTGTGAAGAGCATGACTGCCTAGGTGTGACTGAACTCTCTACCAAGCTCAGGCCAGACATTGTTGATGAACCTTTGCCTGAATCTGATCTAGTCCTCTTTGTTGATGGTTCATGCTTAAGAGGCAATGAAGGTTGTTCGAGAGCAGCTTTTGCTGTTTGTACTATTTCTGGAGTTGTGGAAGCTGCTTGTTTACAAGGAGTATACTCTGCAGAAGTGGCTGAAAACATTGCCTTAATACGTGCATGTCTCATTTCTGATCGAGTCTGAGTGACTATCTTCACCGATAGTCAGTATGGGCTTGGAGTGGTGCACGATTTTGGGCAGTTATTATCACAGAGGGGGCTCTTAACGTCATCAGGGTCTCCTAACAGGAATGGAGAATATGTGCAACAGATGTTAGAAGCGCTGCAGAAACCCAAGGAAATAGTGATGGTGAAATGTGCGGCACACGGAAGGGAAGATCTTTGTCACCAAGAAAAACCGCTATGCCAATGATGTGGCTTGCTTTTGTGACAAAAATACATGCTTGTATCTTTAATGGAGAATATGTAGGAGAGAGCACAGAAAAGGCCGAGCTCAGCATGATGTTGGCTGTGGCTGATACTTGGGATGAGGTTGAAAGGCTCCAAGAGGAGGTCCCTGAAGAGAAAGAAGCAGCATGGATTAGAGCAGGTTGTGAGAAATGATGGGATGGCATTTGGGAGTCAAAGGATGTAAGGGCAGTGTTATCCAACTTTTTGTTGAGTCTTATGGCAAGGCATATTCATGGAGTCGTGCATCTTGGAAGAGATACCATGGTGAGGGTGTTTCGACAGACATGGTGTGTATCCTGAGGCAGGGTGTCATAGGTGTGTTTGTGTCAGCAAATGAATACAGTAAGGAAAACAGCAGTAGCACTGAGTCACATCCTGTCAAACGGTCCTTTTGCATTCTACAATTGTAAAAGGAATCTAGTAAGAACTTTCTGTGCAGAATTATTAACACCTTGGATGCTATGGCTTTTCCCCTCCTGTGCTGATTGATTGAAAAGTCCATTGTTCATGACGAGCTCACCTTGTCATTAGCACAGCTCCAGTGTGCCTCATGACGAGCTGAGCTCGTCATAAGCATGGAAGGGGTTAAGAGAAAAGAAAAAACTTTGTTATTTACATTTCTGCAGCACTTTGGAAAACTGATTCAATATGGAGACGGGAAATTAGAACCGTAGGCAGAAATGCATAATAGGTACACTGATAGTGGGGGGGATTGTAGTCATTATTGTAGTGGTCATTACATCCATAGTCAAGTCCAATGTTGTGGATGGAGAAAGGGGGCACTCGATACCTACAACTTATATACCAGACATAAGAGAGGGTGCATCAGAGTCAAATGAGGACATGATAAAATAAACTAGTTGTTCATTACATGTAGATCTTCCTAAGGGTGACTTTACATTAAATGCGTATACATGAGTGTTGTATGAGTATGTGGACAACAAGGACACAAAGGATTGCTATGTGTGCATGCAGTTGCCAGCATCAGTATGGGCGGGCAATAGATACCGTCACCTATGCCTGACATATGGCATCACTTGTAGTGTGTTGCTGAGTATGTTTTATGGTAAAGCACATTTTGAGTATTATTTTTTTAACTATGATATAGTGCTTACTGTGGACCCTGTACTAAAATATTTGAACAAATATGATTATAATAAGCAGGAAGAATGAAAGTTAAAATACTTTGTGGCCACAGTAACTTTGGACACAGCATATGCCCATCGACACATGTATGTTATCTCACATAGAAAGTACATTTGTAGATCAGATAGAGGCTAGGCATAGACAGTTATTATTCAGACCTCATCCTAAGCATGAGGTGATTCCATGGACCCAAGAGGAGTTAGATCATAAGGCAAAGGGAAGTTCTGGTCCAATAGCTTTGGATTTGCAGCAAAGTGGGAAACGTTACATTAGACAACCACAGACATATTATGACAAAATATTCATAGGAGAGAGTGAATGTGAGCAAATTTTCTTGATTGAAGAATCAATAAAGAAGGCGCTATTGGATACATTGACCATTGGGCCCGATGTGTATCGTGTATGTGGAAGAAACGCATATGTTCGACTGCCTCCACATGTTTTGATTTGTTCTGCATTCCGTCCATCAACTGTGTGTCCTTTGTTTCCTCACCCAAAGTGCGCCGGGTATGCCCAGACATGGGTACCTGGCCTACTGTCCCACTAGATTCAAGCTATCCTGGCTGATGAGGGATGAAACCCCGAAACCAGTCCTAGGATGATTGTTTCGGTCCAGGGAGTACCTGGCTTGGCAGTTCGGGCTGGACTGTTCCCATGAGGCACTGGGTCAAGACTGAATTGCATATAGCCATATCTAAACTGGGGTGGCATGGTCGGCAAAAGAATGATGGATTTAACCGAGATCTCTTGACTGAATGTTTAGATTTGTTCTGCATTCCGTCCATCAACTGTGTGTCTTTTGCCAAATTGGTATGCAACATGTTATTTGGGTGTGGTATTTCCAAAAATATTCCATGTGGAAGATTTGTGGCCATTGGAAGGAAAACAATCGCTTAGAGAGAAATGTGGCACAAGTGCAGGATAAATCAGAACTCATTGGAGATGTATTTGGTGCAATGATGCAGGGTTTGGGAGTGGTTCTGAATAATGTAAAGATTAGAATATTGTCAATACTAGTGGATAAACTGTCAGTGAATACGGCTCAAGTTTTATTGCTTGTTGGTGGGGAGATGGTCTCTATAAGGGCCATGGTGCTTCAGAACCGTCTTGCATTAGATGTATTATTGGCAAAGGAGGGCGGAGTCTGTAAGTTGCTGAGAGTCCAACAGTGTTGAAAGTATATCCTTGACAATAGTAAGGATTTAAAGAAATATATAAGTAACATCACTGAGATGAACCACAACATACAGGATTTAGGATAAAATTGGCTAAGGATTTGGCAGGGTTGAAAGTTGATTTTGGAAGTTTGGGACAAGAAATTATAGGCTACATTCTGAGATCTATCATAATAGTTGTGATCTGTATCATTGTATTGTTGGGTGCCTTTAGACCTTTTAAGTGCCACAAGGCAGGACAGGCTGAGAGTTCTCTTAGGAGACAGGAAAGGCAGATGGAAAGTCTGCAGGGCAGTCACTATCTGAACCTTAAGAATCTGGAGAAGTTTAGACAGGGAAGGCAGGCCACAACTTCTGTTTAGGTCAGTCTTCTCTGCGAGGAGAACATAGCAAGGGGAGAGTTCTGTGTTTTATGAAACTAGTCATCAGAGGGGGAGCTTATAGAGCGCTCGACGCTCTCAAATTTGTATGGGTGCATTATGTTCACGTACGGACTGCACTCGTATATATTCTATTGTTTTGCTGAGATTCATATTATTAGAATGAAGTTATAGCTCCACATTAAAATCAGTAGAGTGAAATTGCGATGTTATTTACAAGCATGTATTTAGAGAAATCATGCACCTAGGCATGTATATATATTATGTGAAACAAGTTTCTTCACTGTTATAAGATTCATATAGAGGCCTGTGTAAGAAGTGCACATTAACACATTTTATTAGGTTAGCCAATTGTAGGCCTAACTTTTGTTTTTCTTAAGTTTACTTTCTCCTTCTTTGCTCTCGAATTGGAAGTCAATTAGAACGTATGTGTGTAGAAAGTTTTCCTTTTGCCCCTACTGCAAGTGCAGGAGTTTGACCTCGTTATTTTAGATTTAAGAAAATACATGGGAGGAAAGGAATGTCTTTGAAGAATTTGAACAGAGAGAAAGGTGGACACCTTCCATGCCTGGTGGGAACCAAGGTCGGTGAACACAACTGCAAATTTATTGGAGTCTGTGGAAAGTTACTCAAGGAAGCTGTTCCTGGAATAATGTACCATGTGACCTCTTGGGGGTGTGACTTTGTCTTTTTGTATTAGGCACAGCGACAGATTTGCTGGACTTCTGCTTTTGACTGAGAAAGGAGAGCATCTTAGAATGAGCTCTGTAGCTTTATGCTACGCGACCCATTTAACGTGAGTGCACTTCTTAAGAAGTCAACACATGCTTACACCTTTGGGGAAATTCTTCAGGGAAAATATGAAGGGATGCCATTTTAGAAGTAGAATAGGAACTGAATATTCTTTATTTTCAGAAATACAAATGAAAAGGGATTTGAACACAGTGTCTATACTCAGCTGTATTCTGATTTTGGAATGTATTGTTCTGTTCCTACTGTGCCACATTAATTATATTAGTAGATTGGGCTATGTATTAGTATTCATGTATCTTTACACCTTGATTTTGAGGTGTGTCTATATTCTGTTATTTTTGGCTGTGTAATAAATCTCCAAAACCTGAATTATGAGTCCGTAGTTCTTTAAAATGGTCGGGAGGGTAAATGTATAATTGGTAATTCGTTTTTCTCCCTCCACACGTCTTAACAGGCAATAGAGACCATTGGCCAGGTATTCCTAAATAAAGTTAGGATATGGAATCCGGCCCCCAACAGCGGTCTGCAATAGTGGTGATTCATACTCCTATGTCGTCAGGGCTGCGGCTTTCCACAGAGCCTATTACGCCAACTCAGGGCAGTCCCCTAGCAGTGGAAGACCGCCACTGTGGTCTCTCAGCAAAGTACCACAACAATTCCCATTGGATGGATTAATAACTACACTGCTGACATCCTTTGGCCAAGTGGACATGCCTGCAAATCACACTATACACATCCCTGAATATGATCCTTTGCTTCTCAGCTGCAGCCCACTAGACAGGCTCCACTGTTTTGTGTATTTTGAACCAAGGCAGCGCTATTTTTGTCTTCCCATTTGGCACTCTCCACACCCATTTTTTGTTTCAGCCTGTTCACTAATATCCCTTGGGGTTTTTGTTCATTTGTCACTCACTTTATTTATAGTCATGAGTTCCCTTAAAAATCCTTTTTTCACAGAAGTAGACTTGTCAGTCATGGGGGATGAAATTATTGGAATAGAGCCACAAATGTGTAAGCCTGGGCAGAGTTTGCTGAGTTTTACTCTTCATAACTATGCGAAGTACCCAAAAACTCTGCTGCATTTTGCGGATTTCTGCCAGCCGTGGAGTCTGTTAAGTTGTGCCATTCACACTGATTTGGCACCAAGAGTTTGTTCCACACTGTAAAACCAGCTCGAACACCACTACGCGCCGCGCCAGAGCGCACTGCTGCTTTCTGCCGCTCAAGTAGACAGTCTACTCAAGTAGCAGCTTCCTCAACGCGAATGGCATATTTCTCAACACGAGCAGTCATGACCTGCTGTGACCGCCCACAATGAGAAATCTTGCCAGGAGGAGGTCTAGTGCGTTATTTTTTCTCACAAGTGCTCGCCAACTTACCGTTGGCGATCTGCTAGAGAAAAAAAATCTGCTCCATTGTACTACACAGAGTTTTTCGAAACTCTGCACAGAGCGCAGTGTGGCCAAAACTCTGCAAACTCCACCAGTGGAGCAGAATTCTTCACCCACACTTACAAATTTTTAGAGCCCAAGTCCAACATACACCTCTCAGTGGCAAAATGGAATTGTGGTACAGGATAGTTGACAGAATGAATGCTGTTGGTACCAGCCTGTGCACACAGCTGAAAATTAGGAAGAGGTGGCACAACCTGAGTTTGCAGGTGCACACCATTTCCTCTTGCCACTACTTGGAAGCCCAGAGGATTAGTGGCCCTCCTAGAAGCCCATTACAATTCTTTCCCTGGGAGGGGAAGGTCTTCGCTATCCTGTATATTGAGGGCATGACACGATTAACTGGGGGAGTGGAGTCTTGTAAGTTACACTTCACTAGCTGTCACAATACCCTAATGTCCTGTTGTCTCTCAACTCTGCTTTTGCTATTTTGTTGTCTATCTACTGTTCTAAAATGCAATCCTTAAAGTATCAGAGATGTTGGCTTGTCAGTGTTAACAGGTAATATTGCATATCAGATTACATGCATCAATCTCCAGTACATGCCACATGTTGGAATGATGTCAGTAAGTGTATAATTAGAAAATATCATCCCAGGACCCATGATAAATGTACAAATGTTAAGCTATGGTCCATCCCAACTGCATGTTGCCAACAGGTGTGTTACACTAACCATTTGTCATTTGTTGGTAAGCCGATATAGAAATGACTGCAACTACCATGAGGCCTTGTCACTGTAGCTCCAGCCAAGCTACAATAGTCCTTTTCCCCCTGCTCACTTGTCTGCCATGTTACAACTGATGTTTACTTATCATGCAGGTCACCATTTGTCAAGTGTTTGTAAGTTGAGATAGAAATGCCTAAAATTGTCATGAGGCCTTGTGACTGTAACTCTAACCAAGATGCAATAGTCCTTTGGCCCCTGCTCACTTGTCTTCCATTTTACAACTGATGTTCACTTATCATAGACTTTGCAATGTATATACATTGCTCTACTCAAAGACTTGCCTGACTACTTTGATTGATGGAGGCCTAGTCTCCTCAAATGAAACTAGTGATAGCATGAGTGACACCATACCAAGTGTGTACCTCACAATTATGTAAACCATGATGGTATTTCAGGTGATTAGAATTGTTAGGTGACCCATTGAGTCTGCACTACTCACATGATGAAAAATTCTAAATATATTACCAAGTTGTGTCTTCGCCTTTATTCTACACAACTAGGCCTTAGAGAGGTCAAATACACGTTACGGCTATACTGTGTTGGCTGAAATGTTTTGGAGATGTTTATCTCTAAATCCAAAGTGATACATAGCCCCACACCTAATTAGCTGCTCAATTTTACTATATGTATTGTGTGTCTCTAAATGTCTTCCAACCAACTTTAATCCCATGCAAATAGTTCACAATAGTAATCTCTACCTATTTTGTGTCATCCTAGGTCTCTACTTACTTACTGTGACACACATTTTGTGGCTATAGATACCACACTTCCCCAAAAACAATGCTCTCTATTTATCAACAGGTCGATCTGGCAAAGCACTTGGCCAGAGCTTGGCGACTGAGCAGACCCACTCCACCCCTGAATCAAGCCCTCACTGATGGTAACACTCCTGGAGTTGTGGACATTGATAACCCTCCTGGTCCATCTGGTCAGCCTAGGCAGGTGGCAACAGTGGGTCTCACTGAGCCCACAACAAAGCCTACCCCTATCCCCCAAACCTGTGTACCTAGCACAGTCACTAACAGCTTGTGCCCCCAGTCTTGGATTCTGAGGTGACAAACACCAACCCAGTAACTGAGGAACCAAGGAAAAGTGGGAGGGTGCAGTCTGGGCAAAGGGCACAGGCCCATGGGGTTAGGGTAACTGTGGGCCAGATGAATGAGCCCACTGACTCCCAAGGTGGGATGGGCTAGGTACTTACGGAAAACTGGGAGATGAAGCAGCTGCAAATACCAGGAGGTGGCCCACATCAACACCAACATGGCCTACCTGGTTGGGGTGCTGCAGGACATCAACACCACCCTCTGCAGGGCTTTTTCACCTGCATCTATCCCCTTCCTATGGTCCAAGTACATCCAGGCTATCAACATCTGCAACAGCCCTATCAGAGGAAGACACAGCAGCACCCATCCCTGGCTCATTAGCAGCATATTCCCCCCCCCCCAAAAGGAGGGGACATCCAGTCAAAGAACCAGGAGGTCCGGATGGCAAGACATCCACCACTACCATTAAGAAACCTCATACCTAATTTCCCCCAGTGGGTGCAACACATTCACTTTGCTGACTATTTCCGGACACTTTTCTATTTATGATGTGAGTAGTATGTTGGACTTTGGACTTCAGACATTTTGGCATCTACAACTATGTTTTCATTCACCATGACTGACTTCTTCACTTTTGCTTTTCCCTGTTTGGTTTTGCATATTGTTAATTGTCTCCCTAGTCACTGCAGTAAATGCAGTAGTCACAAACTCATTACCTCCTGTAGTATCTCATAAACCTAGATATGTATATGCACTCCCATGTGAGTGTTACAATACCAAAACAAGCATGGATATGTAGCATGTACACACTGTTTAGCTCAGGATCACAACCATGTCACACCAACACATACATAGAAATGTCTGGTTTTATTAAATCCTTACTCCATTGTTCCAATCATAGGCTGACAGTATATCAGGAACATAGCAAATCATACATGACTCAAACATCTGTGTCAGTGATCAGATGTACAGGTGCAGACCTTAACAACATGGAAGGAGGGGACACATCCGAAAAATTCCTATAACATAAGCAACATTAAAATTGGTTTATGTCATCTGTGTCAGTGATCAGATGTACAGGTGCAGATCTTAACAACATGGAAGGAGGGGACACATCAGACAAATTCCTATAGCATAAGCAACATTAAGATTGGTTTATGTCATCAGTTGGAGCCATATCGCCTACCTCACAAAAGAAACCCCACATTATTTGAAATAATAAACAGACACCTGGAATGATCTGAGGAGTGTAAGAGAAACCTAATTTGGACATGCTACAGCTTCCTTGTTCAAATTTGCTGCTAAATTAGGGTTTTTGCCCCTTGAAGCTGCCATTCCAATTCACAAAGCTAGCCCCTACCGATTGCCTCCTATGGTCAACTATAACTTAGCGAAAATAGATTTTTGTGTAGATTACTTTCTCTACGTAATAGTGACACTTACTTTATAGCACATGACGAGTTGGGCATCCTATATTTGGGGAATTCACTAAGATTGGCACCCACCATACTATGGCTGACAGTTTGGTCAAGGCCAGAAGCTGTCTTGACACAAACAGTGATTACTGATTGCCTTAAATTAGCATGGACTCCTAAGATCAAATGGCTTGTGCATATTAGGGATGATCTCCAAACCATTAGCAGGACGGATGCATTGGAGAACCCAATGTCTATCAGTCGCCCTGATAAAATGATGGGACAAATACTCTTTTAAAGATCATAGTAGAGAAGTGGTGGAAGGTTGACCTGAAGAAGAGGTCGGCTGCACTATACCTTCTACTGAGTACCATCCCCTCAAATTAAGCCGAATCTGCTTAAGGTTTCACACAATCCAAGGTTTTATCTGACAGATTTAGGTTGGGAATGGCCCAATTTTAGGTGTCATATCCCTCAAATGTATATACCAGTAAAGATCTGTCTCCATGTCCGTGCAGTTCCACAGTGTCTCAATCACCATTTCCATTACATATGTTACTTTCTGTGACTAGTACGTATCAGGGTAAACACATATTGAGACCACTATTAAAAAGTTAAAATATCTAGAAATGCGAGGAGGCTTTGGCTTATCTGCAGCTGCTTCAAACTGATGCAGTGTGCAACACTATCTATAAATTTATGGTCTCTGTGGTCAAATGCAGGAGAATTGTGGGAACATAACAGCAGACGTGCCTTGAGCCTCTTTTTTAGTGAAGTCTAACTGATTGGCTCCACCATTGTACTGTAGCTGATATGTCATATCTTCATAAAATGTAGCAGGGGAAAACGAATTGTGTTGTTCGGGTTTGCTTCATTTTACCCGTTGACTGTATGGAGACTCATCTTAAGCAATGGAAAATGGCTTGCACTATATATTTCAAATGCACTTTAGTTATTGGTCTTATCATTTTAATTGTTCACATTGTGTGAATGTTTTCTTTTTTTTTTACTTCCTTCTTTCCTCGTATGCTTGTATTTCATATTTGTGTGCTTTTATGTTTTGATTTAAAAACCAAATAAAGACTTTTGACCTCAATTGAATAACCAGACACATAGCAGTACAACAGTTTCTGATCACAGGCTCATTCCAATCCTGTGTTGCAGCATCTTGTGGAATGTCACAAATATATGTCAATGATATGTGACATGCATTTTGGCCCACAATGAGGAGACACTTTAACAGCTCCATCCAGTTCATACACAATGAGAGCTTAGCCAATGTGAAGGCAGAATAGCATGATTTAGGCCCAAAGCACCATTTTGTTGGAGCACATGATGGCACACATATTGCATTAGGACTACCACACCACAAGGAACAAGTGCAATGGAAACCTTGTAACTTCCATCCTATCGCTGTGCAAGCAATCCTGTCATCCTAAGTCTGTAACAGACATTCCCAGGAACAAACCATGTCCACTTCATACATCTGAGCAGCATCATATACCTGCTAATGTCACAACTCTGACATGTCAAATGACGAAGCCATGTTGTAGGTATCTAAAACAGACCAAAACAAAATGTTTATATATGAAACCATACATATGGCACAATTCACATAGCCCATTTCTGGAGAACACAGTCTAAGACAAAATTCAAAACTAAACAAAGCTACACTAACCAAAAAAAAACACCTTTCACCAGATTTTGCCAGAGCTTCATATTCCTTGTATATTTCATGAACAGCCTCCTCACATCATCACAACAAGAGTTGCTATACTATTTAAAGTCGTGACATCTCACATTACACTTACACTCATAAGAAGTTGTTTTCAATGAATTCTTAAAGCAAAACAAAAGGTGGTGATGGACGGAGCGTTGACAATACAAGCACTCACCCCCAGTCAACTGATCTGGGTTTAATCTATCACCGTTCTTTAGCCCACTCTGCCACCCCAGTCAGCTGTCCTCGGAAGCTTGTTTCCGGTCCAGGGATGACATGGCTTGGCAGTTCGGACTGGACTGTTCCCATGAGGCACAGGGTCAGACTGATTTGCATATGGCCATGTCTGAACTGGGGTGGCGGAATGAGCTAAAGAACGGTGATGGATTAAACCCAGATCATTTCACTGGGGGTGAGTGTTTGTATTGTAAACGCTCCATCCTTCATCACCTTTGGTTTTTCAATGAATTCTTGACACAAAGCAGTTCATTCCTCTTCACGACTATCATCATCATTTTAAATGTCATGTTCGTCACCTGGTGGCTCTTCATGGTCTACATCCTCTGTGATATAAGGGATGTTCCATCACAGAGAAATGCAGTAGAGCATGCAGCAGGCCATGGTGATTTGACACACCTTCCTGGGTGAGTAGAGGAGGGCCCCCTACAAGGCATTCGCAGTGCAATGTCTGGCCTACAGACGTGTTTCAGACTCTGGCTTCCTCCATCAAGGCAACCCTTCACCCATTCCAACCACCTCATGTTCCTTCCCCATCCAAATTCCCTATCCCCATGCCTGCCCCAAGAACACACACACATACACATGCATACACTTCATCAGACGCAAGCACCACACACAAATAACATCCACATAAAAAACACAGGCATGCAACCACTCACCAGACACACATACACCCCTTACCATCCCACCACACCCATACCTTCAAACACTACACTAACACTCACAGACTCCTCCACCACACCCCTCCCTCAGATACCAAATCAAAAACCACAGACCCTCGACAACACTGATACCCCCAGACACCACACCAACACCCAGAGACCCCCTCTACAACACCAGAGTTTATGCAGACACTACAGCAATTGCCACATACCCCTCCACATCACACAGCATACTTGCAAGACACTACAGCAATAGGCACAGGCCCCTCTACAACACCCTGCATACATGCAGGAACCACCACAGCAACAGCCACAGACCCCTCCACAATGCCCAGCATGTCTACAGCACACACAAAACACAAATGCTCAGAGTCACTCACACAACACACACTGACACACTGACACAACACACAGTTCATACAGTACACACACCAATCACTACCACATCCTCTGTCTCCCAAAACCAACTCCATCCCAAAAATCCTACCTGTTTTCCCCATGAAGATGTGTTGTTTGCCCATGCCCATATCCCTGTGAAAACCGACCTCCCCAAAGTCCCACAAATCGCTCCCAAAGTACGACCCATCCCTCCCACACAAAAACCAGCCCAAAGACCATAAACACTGCAGCCCCCAAGTACCATCTTCGAGGTGCTTGCTAGCTATGCACAATGGATTCCCATTTGTGAGGAGGTTCTCCAGCAGTGCCTGTAAGGGGAAGTTTGGAGGCACAGCATTGTGTTGTGGCACATGCTTACACAATGGACTGCCCATACTGTCATCAAAACGTTTCATAGTTTAGAAGCCATTGGTCCTGCCATTACTTTTCTAACTATTTGATGTTATTGTATAGTCAGTGATGTGTGACTTCAGTTATGTTTGTTTCATCCCTGATTGCTGATCCATTTAAAGGAGTTATTATGATCACTGAGTGGAGAAGCGTGGCTCAGTGGTTAGAGGCGGCAGACCCGGAAGCTGAGATCGACCGTGGACCAGGGTTCGATTCCCCGCCTCGGCGGGTCTTGGGCTCAAAATTCCATGGACTCGACAATTCTCGCTCTGGTGCCTACTCAACTCACGGGGTCACACTCTGCGACTCTGGGCAATAGCTTGCTTAATCTCCACTACGGCCCCTCGCAGCGGGATGCCTGGCTTTCACCCTGTGGACACCCTGCCGGGGTTTCTCACAGGGGAATACCAGGACGGGTTCCCTAAGCAAGCGCCGGGACGCTTACGGGCAGCTGTGCGCTTTACAAGTCCAGCACATTTACATTTACACTCCACCCCTGTCTTAGCCCTCCTGCACTTCATTTTGGTACAATCCAATATGGCTCAGTCAAGTTTTCTCTGTAAAGAGCTCCTTGGAGGGCCTCAGCTCCACATCTATCTGACATCGCTACCAGATCCTTTCCCATCAATGCTTCAAGGGGAGACCTTCTTTCCTGTGTTGGTTCCAAATGTATTGGCTCCCTTCTTTGTTCAGTGGGCGTAGGCTGACCCAGCCCATAAGCAATATCTCAGCTAAAAATCAGATTTCCCTATGCCCCCTTATGGTCCCTGGAACTAGGTCAATCACTGATAATTCCTCCCTTGTGTGGGGAGGCCGTTGTCCCCTCTGCTAGGAAGGCCTGGAGTCTGAATATGAGCTGAGTCTGGGAAATATGACAATTCCTGAGGTGAAGATGGATATGTGTGTTAATGGCAGATTTGCATATTCCCTTCTGTGCCAGGCTGCCTGTGTATGATAACCGAGCTGTGCACAACAGTATTCTCACATGTGCCACCTGCACACATGCGCACATGTGTGTGCTCATGTGTTACTCTGCAACCAGCCTAGTGCCCTTTACACTACCTGCACTGCAGTGCCCTAATATTAAAAACCAGAAACTGGCAGAAAACAGGTTCAGTTCAATTACCATGAGACTCAGGTAGTGAGACTCACCCACAATTGAGGTGCAAAAACCATGTTCTCCAAAGTGAAAAAAAGTCCTGGTACACTAAATGGACAGAACCCATTTAAAACTCTAAACATGCTAACCAGCACTCTTGAGATAAAAAAATAGTCTTAGCAGCAGCCTCTAAATAATTTCATGAAAATAGCTTCACATCAATTTTTGCCAACATGCTCATCAAACTGAAAATACAACCCAGAATACCCAGAACACATAAACCAACTTATTCTGTATCCAGAATATGGGTCAAGAGGCCAATGCAACAATCTAAGCTGAGGAAACCTACTGGGACTCATGAAAACCCATCCAGACCTCACCCATTCAAAATCTACAAATCTAACATCCAAAGAATTCATTCCACTTAATAGAAGTGGTGAAAATTAGTCCATCAGGATTACTTTGGCAATAGATGAGGATGCAAATCTTGTTTTAAATAATACAACGTTTTAAAGAGTGGGGGATTAAAGTTAATAAGACAACTATAGAGTGGTACCCACTAATTCTCTTACCTCCACAGACAAATAAACAAAAATAACCAGAGAGAATAACACACAGTATCACAAATACAGTCAGGAATACAGGAATGTTGCCCCAAATCAATCTTGAAAACACTATTGGTATTATTAATTGAGAAATAATATTACAGCTCAAAATGGAGATCACATTTTCCAGAAACTACGCAAAAAGACCAAAGCGTCCTTAATTTTTCAAGAACCAGCAGAAAACCAGGACTGGCTATCCCTTACCATAATCTGCTAAAAATATATATGGCCCTATTCTCTCCATGTTGATCAAAGTCCAAAATACTTTTGCGTATGGGATACTGGCAGCCTCAAAAGGTTGACAGAAGAGGAAAAAATCCCGGCATCCTTTGCTGAATACACCTGTGTTTGTGAAAGTTTAGGTTTTCACGCTATCCACAGCAGGTTATGCATGAGAACCAGTACATCAAGCATGCAAATCAGTGAGTAATGGTTTCAAACCAATGGGTTGTACATTTAATGCAAAATATTACTCATACAAGTCAGTACATTATAAGAATGAAACAATATATTATGTATATGAATCACAGAAATATTCATGTGAACCAGCACAGTATGTGTGCAAATCAATGTGATGTTGATGCAAACAAGAAGAATATTCAGGTAGGCACCTGGGCATCTAGCCTACCACTTGCATGTGGCCACCAGTTCCTGCCTGTTCCATCCTAATCTAGTTGCGGCTGTTTGACCAAGTGACACCCCCGCTGCCTGAGTTATCACATTTGAGTTTTCCCACTTGGGTTTTCCCCTTCATCGTTCTTCCCTCCAACAGAAGCCCCACCCACCCCAGGACCCACTTAATGCAGGCTGCAGCACTCCTGCACAGAGGGCACGCCACTCATGTGCTGCTTCCGTACCAAATTCAAGCCTGTCTGCACCCACCCATGCCGGTTCTGCGCCCAGCACCACGACCCCTGGACCACTCATCCTCGGCAGATACACCATCACCAAGCTCTACACCCTTGACCCGGATGCCACAACAAACACTGTCATTGCGCTGACCCACGCTCCACGGTCGGGACCTTTCACCTGCATCCACTGCCACTTCACCTGCCACAGCACAGACACTGGCCCACGGACCAGCCCTACCTCAAACACACCACAGACATCACCTGAACAAAAACACCAGCTCGCATGTGCCCTTCTCAAAACACGCTTGCTATGCAAACACTGCAGAGGTTTAAGACCTCATCTCTACCCTCAGATCCAGCATCCTCATCCTCACTGAGACTTAGCCCAGCCCACTTCCACTTCCAACATTGCCACCGCAATTTCTGAAGGATATAAGATCACCCACCGCGACGTATCACCAAGCCTGGTTGCCATCATACACATGGAATTCATCCAATGTAACACACTGAATGACAACATCCCTCCAGCCATGGAACACCTTAACTTTTGCTTCCACACAGGCAGCAAAACCTACATCAGGGGCACCCTCCCCTACTGCCTAAAGGAGCACGTCCAGCCTTTTGCAATTTCATTGCCGACTCCATCAGGGGCACCATCCCCTACCGTCTACAGGACCAAGTTCCGCCTTTTGCAACTTGATTGCCGACTTCAGTGCCCCCCTTGCCATAGACTCCAACACCTTCATTTTCGTCGGCAACCTCAACTTCTATCATGTCCAGAATTGCAACCTCCCATTCCTTAAAAGCACTCCTAATGTTTGAGTGGTTGCTTTCAGGCTCTGGAGTGGAAAAGCTTCTGGTGGTTGGTCCTCTAATCTCCCTGCTGCTGCTCCCGGCCAAAGTATTAGAAAAAGCTATTAAACAACTTTCCTCATATTTGGTACGGAACCTCCTACTCAACTCCTCCCAATTTGGATTCTGCAGCAGCCACTGCACAAGACAGTTCTCATAGCAGCTACAGACAATATCCAAGCCCTACTCCAAGGAAGAGAAACTGTGACTCTGATCCTCTACCACCACACAATCATCACAAGACTGCCCCATATAGACATCCAAGGAGCCGTTCTCACATGGAACACCTCTTTCCTCACCGGAAAAACTCAAAAAGTCCACCTTTCCTCCTTCACTTCCGAACCCAAGGAATTCATCTGTGGAGTGCCCAAAAGATCCTCGCTCAGCCGCATCCTCTTCAACACTTATATGATACCTCTTGACAGCATCATCAAAACATACGGACACAACATTATATCCTACATCGACGACACACAACTCATCCTCTCCCTCTCCGAAGACACCAATAAGACCATATTCCACAACTGCATGACAGATATTACCAATTGGTTGAAGGACAACTGCCTGAAGCTCAACACGGACAAGACAGATGTACTGATCTTCAAAAACAAAAGCTCCCCATGGGACACATCTTAGTGGCCTTCAGAACTCGGACCTACTCCTTCCCCCAATGACCAGGCTAAGATCCTAGGCATCATTCTAGACAACAAGCTAACCATGATAAGTCAGGTCAACTCTGTCTCCTCCACCTACTTCTTCATTCTCTGCATGCTTGGCTAGATATTCAAATGGCTACCCCAAAACTCAAGACACACCATCACCCAGACCTTCCTCTCCAGCTGACTGGTTATGGCAATTCTCTCTACACAGGGATCATCGTTCACCTCTGACGACTACAGACCATACAGAATGCCGCAGCCAGACTCGTCCTGGAGCTCCCTAGGCAAAGCCACATCATCACCTAACTCAGGGAACACCACTTGCTCCCTGTACAGAAAAGATGCCAGTTCAACTTCCTGACCCACGCATACAGGGCACTACACAGCTCCAGACCCACCAACTTGAGCCACTGCCTGATCTTCCATCAGTCCACCAGACACCTCCGCTCTATTTCCTTTCTATTTAACTCTCATCTCCCTGCATGATTTAGCATATGCAAAGGTCACTCCTCCTACATAGCAGCAAAGACATGGAACAAACTGCCCTTTCATTTCCGGAAGTCACCATCACTTCCAGAGTCCCAAATATCCCAGAAGAGCAGGCTATTCAGCTATTAAACTGGACCCTGGATATGCTCATGGGTGACAAGAAGCATTCTACAATTCTACTGATAGACTGATGTAAATCAGTGATTCACAAGTGCAAACAAGTGTGTATTGATTTCAAGTCAATTGATTCTACAGTACAACCAATATCCCACACATCCAAACCTGTACATTACACGATTGAACCAAGACAAAATGTATTGGAACCAAGCAATTATGCATGTCTACCAGTGCATTATGAATACAAACCAGCATTTGATGACTGCAAATTTATAAAGTCTAAATTCAAAGCTGTACATAACAAGAGTGACTAAATATGAACATCCTGACTCACAAAGGTAAATGTACACTTTTGTGTAAGTCTACATTGGTTTTGGTATTCACAAACACAGAACTAATAGTCAGTTTCCGACAGTTGAGACTCCGCAGTCGGAGCGGAGAACTCTGCACATAAAAAGATAGGATATGCAAACCAAGCAATTACAGATGTGTACCTGAACATTATGAATGCAGGCCAGCATATAATCAAAGCAAAAATGCTCACAATTTATCGAATATATTACACTACTAAACCAGTAAATTACAAGAGCCATTAGACTATGTATATTAGCCAGTATCTTGCTAAGAAATATAATATTCATGTGAATCAGTGTGCTTTGCATCCCAGTAGTAGATTATGACGGAAAACCAACGAATAATTTTGCAACTAGTACATTACACGTGGGGACCAGTGTGCTGTTCATGCGCATCATTAGGGCATGCATGTGAACCACCTTGGTATGCATAGGAGCAATTAATTATGAGGGCAAACCAGCAGAATATGGCTACACAACAATAAATTATGAAAGCACACCCTTGAAATTATACACATACCAGGATTTACTGTGCATACAGCAATGCACTATATAGAGACAGGAGTGTTCTGGTGATATTCGTTGGTATATTGGAACATAAACCAATGTGTTGTGTTTACAATCAACACACCGTAAACTGTAAGCTTTTTTGTTCAAATATTTTGATTCCTCAAACTAATGTCAGTGTATACTAGCCTGCATAGTTATGCATACCAAAAACACTTGTGTGAATCAGTATTGTATGCTCGAGGACATCCATTAGGTTGCATATTTAAACCAAAGCAGTTGATGTATGAACCAATAGGATTGCTATAAACCAGCATGTGCTACAAAATAGCTAATTTAATGTTGCCCTGTTTGTCAAATCATGTCATAAACATGATTCATTCATAGTTGCTTGTTTTTATATAGTGCTGTAAGCTGCTTTTTTCTGTTGTATGTGTGTCCTGTAAATAGCGAATGTGAAAGAAGGATGGAATGATGAAGTATTCTTGTCAGGATTCGAACTTATGACCCAGAGGTTGTAGCACATGAAGGCCATAAAGAATTCTATCTGTGGCCCATGTCTAACCTAAATCAAAATGGTTCCTGTACACACCAGTGTGTTTGATTCAAAGATTAATCTGCTTTTGAGCAAAACATATTTTTCATTTAATGTAGCATCAATACATTGGCCTAATGTTTCAAACATAAATGTGTTTTTGTGTGGAAACCAGTTTTGACCTGATATCTTGCTAATAATCTTCATTCCAACAAATCCTAGCACTCATTACACACTTTCCTGAAGGAGTGTAAGCTGCTCTGGAGGCAGGCAGTAATATCGGTCACAGATAAAAACACAAACATTTTTAAATTATAAATACAGGGGGGCAGATTTATGAGGCCCTTGCGCCTCTTTGCGCCGCAATTGCGTCACTTTATTTGACGCAACAGCGGCGCAAACAATGCGCCCTATTTACAACATGACGCATCTAGGAGATGCGTCACGTTGTAAAGCCCTGCGCCATAAGGAGGCGTTCCTGCGCAGGGGGAGGCGTTCCTGCGCAGGAACGCCTCCTAAAAGTGACTGAGTGAAATCTATAAGATTTCACTCAGTCACTTTCAGGCTAATGCTGCGTCAAAACCCTGCGCCTGCTTGAAGCAGGCGTAGGTCTTGACGCTGCATTGTGAAGATGGGGCACCCCCGAGCCTTGCTGGAGCTGCGTCGCGCTTGCGACGCAACTCCAGCAATGCGCCACCTTTACGGCATAGATGTGTCACGCATCTGTGCTGTTTTTGCCCCATGCGGCGCACCATGGGTGGCGGAGCAGCGGCGCAAGATAGCTGGCGCATCCCTGGGGATGCACCAGTTATCATAAATCTGCCCCAGGGTTTTTTTACAATAAGAGCCTGATTTAGGGATAGGAAGATGGTTATTCCATCTGCCTTCTAGCAGCTGCTTGACCTGGCTCTCTGGAAGGTCACCCCACATTTTTGTCTTTCCTTTGCTGATCCTATTGTGTTGGCATTTCGGAATTGGTGCACTATACTCCTGCTTATCTTTTGAAGCATGGTAAAATTGGCACACACTTGGCTGGATTATTTAATTATAAGTTCTGAATGTATGGTTTTACACCTACCCAGAGATTATAAATTAAATGCTTCTAGTAGGCTGCTGCACTCATTGTGCCACCCACTAAAGTAGCCCTGTGAAACATGTGTCGAGACCGGCCTCCACAGGCTGTAAGGCTGTTTGAACTGCCATTTCAACCTGTCAAAATAAACTTTCTCAGGCTTAAACCTTCCTTTTTAATACTTATGTCACCCTTAAGGTAATACTTAAAGATCCATCGGACAGGGTGCTTGGTATTTAAATAATAGGAAACATTTTCTTAAGTTCTACATGTCCTGACAGTCAAAAATCCATTAAGTCATTTTTCACTGACATACAGAATATTATTTTATTTAAACCGGAAATGCAACTGCCTAATTGAATAAATACCTGAATCAGGAGTGCTCCTTGTTCTTGGGACAACCTTGCTTTTACATTCAACTCGGCCGTCCAGCGAGAGAATGCTCCACCATTCAAATCAAATTAATGGGTCCTATCTGAGTGCACTGAAGCTGCCACAAAAAGGAGGATTCAGTGGCGCAGAAAAATACTTGCAATTCCGGTATCTTTGTCTCGGGCTGACTCGCTGAAGGGTGAACAATATATTGTGCAGAACTATTTGTCCCTGGATGCAGCGTAAAGTTACAAACCCATTTGGAAGGCACAGCTAATTAAATAAGCATTGGGGAAATACTATGCAAAAATTCCAGAATGTTGAACAATTCTCTTGCTGGAATCCTGTGATCAAGAAGTTTGCTAAGTTTAAAACGCGTAAGGAAAAGCATGAATATTATTTTATTTAAAACAGAAATACAACTGCCTAATTGAATAAATACCTGGATCAGGAGTGCTCCTTGTTCTTGGGACAGACTTTCTTTTACATATATATTATATACAGATGTATGACATTACAACGCATGCTTTTACCACGCATGCCTTTACAATGCGGTTTTTACAACGCATGCCTTTACAACTCATAGTGCTTTGGGGCCCTGGATAGTGAATTGTTTAATTTACTATTCCAACTCCAGTCCCCGTGGATAGTAGGGAAGGTGTTGGATAGTACATTAAACCTATTCCCTATCCTAGAGCGCCCCCCAGCGCAATGCGCTGTAATGGTTTGCGTTATAAAAGTTGCGTCGTAAAGGCACTGCGTGGTAAAAGTTGCATTGTAAAGGATGTTTCCCAATAGTACACTACGAGAACCAGCCTGCTTTTAAGAAACAGTCAGCCCGTTGAGGTGGCTACTAGAGGGCGAACATCTTTAAAGGAGCGATTATGGCTAGTGTACTGTTTAGCCTGTGTGATGCTGTGGCTTCCTCCCTTGAAGAAGGTCGATGTTCGACCGAAATGCAACGGGACAATTAGGAATTTGCCAGCGCTGCAACATGCAATAAAATGCCTCTAAACTTACCGAAATGTGTACGCCTCATTTCCTTTTCCACTTGAGAGGCTCCGTCTGATGTTGTGAGGCTTGGTCCTGCCTCGAGCTACGCACCGCCTAAAAATGAGCGCCGTTACTGCCCGATACTGGACCTCCCTTTGGTTTTTGCGCAAGCACACAGGGCAGTAGGCAGACGCCAAGGACTGGAGACTTGAGAGGCTCCGTCTAATATAAATATATATATATATATATAAAAAATCTTCAGGATTAATGAATCTATTCAAATACATAAATTCAATGTATCTTTGATTTCATTATTATCAGTTTATAAATGAATTGTGCAAATTAAAAGCCAATACACGGCATAATCACTTCTGTTTTTTCCTATAGTGGGAATGATGACAAGACACACTTTAAGATGGCCGCCATTTTAACATATATACAAAAGTGCATTATTTATGTTGATTATACACGTCGATTGCATTGTTTTGTAACAACTTTATTTAAAAGATCATTGTGGAAATATGTGCCTAACAGCAAGAAGAAGGCGCAAAGCCGAAACGCGTCCTGTTGAGTTAACGGATCAATAAACCCGTTTTTATTTTCCACGTCACAGAGTGCAGTCAGTTATTTTTGGTTTTCCAGAAGAAATCGGAGCGTGATATATATATATATATATATTACCTACTGGCGGTCGCCAGTAGGTATATATAGTTAGGATTTTTTCTCTATGGGTTTTTTGAAAATTCTATGTCTAATAACTTTGGCGTTTGTGGACGGAATTGGCTGAAATTTTCAGGAAAATGGCACATTTTGTTTCTGAGCAGCCCTTGAAAATTTGGGAGGGGTTCGTCCAGTGGGGGGCCGAGAAAAAAGGGGGGTCCCAAAACGTGTTTTTAACATTGAGTTTTCCATAGGGCGGTTGGCCTCACTTTTAGCCCGAACGGCTGAATGGATTTGCACGAAACTTGGCAAAATTGTAGGGACTGGTAGCCCGATGTGCCTTTTGTAGGTCTCAATATATGTGCTCCAGTGGATTTTGAGAAATTAACGTTTAAAAAAAGATATATATCTGTAACAGCGGACCGGGCAGCGCTCTGGTTCGCGGACTTTTCGCGCAACGGAGCTTTGTGAAGCGAAGCTGATTGGTTCTCCGGCGTCTGTCAACATTCCAAACAGTCCGTAGCGGCTGCCATCTTGTCTCTCGGTAGGATCGAGAGACAAGAGGAGGTCAAAACAAAGGGGGAAATAACTATAAGGGGGCATAGTAGATCCTCGCTGACCCCCTAGTTTTGATGTGGAGGTTTTAAAAGGGCCCCGCGGGGCAAAACAAAATAATAATAATAATAATCGAACGGCTGAATGGATTTGCACGAAACTTGGCAAAATTGTAGGGACTGGTAGCCCGATGTGCCTTTGCTAGGTCTCAATATATGTGCTTCAGTGGATTTTGAGAAATTAACGTTCAAAAAAAGATATATATCTGTAACAGCGCACCGCTTCGCGTACTTTTCGCGTTACGGAGCTTTGCGAAGCGAAGCTGATTGGCTCTCCGGTGTCTGTAAACATTCCAAACAGTACGTAGCGGCCGCCATCTTGTCTCTCGGTAGGATCGAGAGACAAGAGGAGGCCAAAGCGAAGGGGCAAATGACCATAAGGGGGCATAGTAGATCCTCGCTGACCCCCTAGGTTTGATGTGGAGGTTTTAAAAGGGCCCCGCGGGGCAAAAAAAAATAATAATAATAATAATCGAACGGCTGAATGGATTTGCACGAAACTTGGCAAAATTGTAGGGACTGGTAGCCCGATGTGCCTTTGCTAGGTCTCAATATATGTGCTTCAGTGGATTTTGAGAAATTAACATTCAAAAAAAGATATATATCTGTAACAGCGCACCGCTTCGCGTACTTTTCGCGTTACGGAGCTTTGCGAAGCGAAGCTGATTGGCTCTCCGGTGTCTGTAAACATTCCAAACAGTACGTAGCGGCCGCCATCTTGTCTCTCGGTAGGATCGAGAGACAAGAGGAGGCCAAAGCGAAGGGGCAAATGACCATAAGGGGGCATAGTAGATCCTCGCTGACCCCCTAGGTTTGATGTGGAGGTTTTAAAAGGGCCCCGCGGGGCAAAAAAAAAAAATAATAATAATAATCGAACGGCTGAATGGATTTGCACGAAACTTGGTAAAATATTAGGGACTGGTAGCCCGATGTGCCTTTGCTATGTCTCAATATATGTGCTTCAGTGCATTTTGAGAAATTAACGTTCAAAAACAAGATATATATCTGTAACAGCGCTCCGCTTCGCGGAGATAAAATTATATCTGTATTACCTAGCTGTTGCTAACACCAGTTAGCGACGGCTAGTAGGAGATAGCGACCATCTTGGGTCCCACTTTGCATGTGAGTGATATTTATCACTAATGACATGCAAAGTGGGCATGCCAAGATGTTAGCGACTGGAAACAGTCGCTAACATCGCTATCTCCTATTATCAACTTTTGGAAATATTCGAGATAAGCGCGAATATCTCCAAAAAGTAACAGCTGCCCTGAGCAGTTCTTAGCCATGTTATCCAATGGGAGGTGGATAACATGGCTAAGAGCATTAGCTCGGTAATGCATGAATATCGCGGAGTTTTCAGCGATATTAATGCATTGCGCTAGTTTTTTATCGTATTTGCGATAAACCTTGATAATAGCAAGGTTTATCTGCGATAATTTCTGACGGTAAAAAAATCTTTGCAATGCATCGTTAGGGATAAATATCGCTTAACTTTGGTAATATGCCCCAACGTCTGTTAACGTTCGATTCGAAGGAAATCAGGAATTGTTGAAAAACATTGTGTGCGCCATCTTGTCTTTTTTCAAATGCCACACTTTTGTCGTGCACGGCAGCCATTTTAGATGCCTTGACCAGACCCACTCTGTGCACGCTGTCGATCCTTAGCATGGCTCCCCACCCTCGCAAGCATCTCACCCAGGCAGTGGTCACCCCCGCTCTCTGTCTTATGCATGGGTAATAAACCTCCCCCCATCTGCGCTGCTCTTCCCTGAGAATCACACCCTGTGCCCGCCCGACACCTCCCTTTCGCCCTATTCACTACCGCACCCTCTGACACTCCTTTTCCTCTGTGTCCGATTGTCCAGGCCGGTCCTAGGCTATCAGCTAGCCCTGCAGATGTAGTTTATGGCCACAGCTGTAAAGAATCACCCCTCTTCAAAGGAGTTATAGTAGATCAAGGCCCACACTCGATGAGATCCGTCACAGCAGAAGCGTTGCTATTATCTGAAAACCATCCTGTATTGTGATTGGGGAGGGGACCGAGCGTGAAGCGGAAGATTCCAGGGATGACTCTTTGTACATCAAAGTTTTTACAATTATGTGTCACATTAAAAATATATAGCACTCCGACAAAGTAGTAAGATTATAAAACTTTAATAATTTATAAATATATACAAGAAAACAAAAATAGTAATAACATATAAACATTTTTAGGGAAAAACAACGAAGTAGCGGTCGGCTGTGCGAATAGTCCCAACGCAGCACAACGTCCAGATTTCCGGCGTGGGGCGTCGCGGGGGGTGGGTCATCAGTAGCAAACTGTTGTGCGAATAGTTCCAAGGCAGCAGAACGCGCTAAAATCTAGATGACACGAAAGTGATGTCTAGTAAGTTGCCACCCAGCAAATAACGGCGTGGGGCGTCGCGGGGGGTGGGTCATCAGTAGCAAACTGTTGTGCGAATAGTTCCAAGGCAGCAGAACGATGGCACCAAGGTGATGTCCAGTAAGTTGCCGCACTGGTTTTGGTATCCTACAATGCTGCTCCGAATAACGGCGTGGAGCGCCCCGGGGGAGGCGGCGTGAACGGGCCTCTCCAGGTGGAGTCTCATCTGTTTTAGTGGGGCGCCCCTTTACCGTTTCAGTTGCCATTCCGTCCGCTTTTGGTCCACTGTGTCAAAATCCGCCATTCAGCTGAGTTGCGCCCACTCTTGCGGTGCAGCGATAGGCGGCTGCCACAGGACTCTCAAAATGGCGGCAGGCTCTTTCCTTTTTGGGCGTGGTCCACTGAAATGGCCCTGGGACACCTTGGAAATCGGACGCTTGTCTGCTAGGTCTTGGACCCCATTCTCGAAAGCGTCCCCTCCGCCTTGAGAATTCATCAAAAGTTTTGGGGGCCCCGACTCCTGCAGGCTTCTGGTGGGGAGCGGCTGCCATGATTGCTCGCGGAATGACCACGACGGAGCTACGAGATGGTGGTGCTCTCATGCTGACGCCAGTTTAGTCTGAAACATCCCGAAACAAGGTGGGGCTTTCATCGTTTGGGGGAAAAAAAAAGTTTTCATCCAATGAAAAGTGTTGTTTTTAGGTCATATGATCAAGCCTTCCATCATTCGGAAACCAAAAGTAAAATGAACCAATGAAAAGTTTTATAAACAAGTCACATGACCTGTTATGCGGCATAGGGTATAAAATGCGGAGAAAATACGTTGGCACGTGAGGCGGCGTCAGTAGCGGACCGATGTGCGAATAGGCCGAAGGCAATACAACGCGCCAAGATCCGGATGGCACCGAGGTGGTGTCCAGCAAGTTGCAGCACTGGTGTGGCCATCCTACAATGCTGAAAGTCGGCGTGGGGCGCCCCGTTGGCCTGTGAGTTTGCGTCAGTAGCGGACCGATGTGCGAATAGGCCGAAGGCAGCACAACGCGCCAAGATCCGGATGGCACCGAGGTGGTGTCTAGTAAATTGTCGCACTTCTGTGGCCATCCTACAATGTTGAAAGTCGGCGTGGGGCGCCCCGTTGGCCTGTGAGATGGCGTCAGTAGCGGACCGATGTGCGAATGGGGCCAAAGGCAGCGCAACAATATTTTCTGACTGACACCACAAGGCGCTGAGATGCCAAGATCCGGATGGCACCGAGGTGATGTCTAAGTTGCGGACTGATGTGCGAATGGGGCCAAAGGCAGCGTAACAATATTTTTTGTATGGAAGATACCACTAGGCGTTGAGATGCCAAGATTCGGATGGCACTGAGGTGATGTCTAGCAAGTTGGTGTGGTCATCCTACAATGCTGAAACTCGGCGTGGGTCGCCCCATTAGCCTGTGAGATGGCGTCAGTAGCGGACCGATGTGCGAATAGGCCGAAGGCAGCACAACGCGCCAAGATCCGGATGTCACCGTGGTGGTTTCATAGTTGAGAGGCACTTCATCTGCAGTGGGGCGCCGAGATCCGGATGGCACCGAGGTGATGTCTAGCAAGTTGCTGTACTGGTGTGGTCATCCTACAATGCTGAAACTCGGCGTGGGTCGCCCCATTAGCCTGTGAGATGGCGTCAGTAGCGGACCGATGTGCGAATAGGCCGAAGGCAGCACAACGCGCCAAGATCCGGATGTCACCGTGGTGGTTTCATAGTTGAGAGGCACTTCATCTGCAGTGGGGCGCCGAGATCCGGATGGCACCGAGGTGATGTCTAGCAAGTTGCTGTACTTGTGTGGTCATCCTACAATGCTGAAACTCGGCGTGGGTCGCCCCATTAGCCTGTGAGATGGCTGTTCTTTGGATTTGGGCCTGGTCCACCAAAATGGCCCTGGGACACCTTAGAACTCGGACGCTCGATTTTTTTTTCCTTTCCTGTACATGCAAAAAAAGGTAAATGCCCGGTACGTTACACGCTTCATCTGCCACGATGAACTCTCCAGAGGAACCGAAAAAAAATATAGTTGTGGTAACTATACCATGCATCGTCATATGGAGAGGTGGCACCAATTAATTATAGTGCTGCATAAAAGAGAGATTTGGAGGAGAACCCCTGACCTGCTAGTACATTCATCAAAGAAGTGGCACTGAGAGCTTCAGAGGCAAGGGGAACGGTCCCAAATATTTAGAAGAACTTTGGAAAGATTAAAATGACATGTTTAGATTGTGGCAAATTAATTTCATGTGGACAGATGAGTGTTACTCTAATAAATACAGCATATGAACATCATCATAGTCGATGGTTGGTAGAGACATTTTGACTATATCCTGGACCTGCCCGTCCTCGCCCAAAATGGCGCCGGAATAAATGGGACTCGTAACTCCTTGTTGTGTACTGGTTGCAGAACCTTGAAATCACGAGATACGTATGCAGTTTTGAAGCACATGGCGGGCGGGGACGAGAATTGATTGAATATTTCGACATCCCTATTGATATTAAGTTCTGATGTGTTATTGATTACTGTACTGTTGAAAGTTCGAATTAACGTCACCCATGGTACTTGCCCGCAAATGTATATCTAGATAATTTTATTGTAACTGGCCCTGTCGTATTTTAATTATAAAATGTACGTCCACCGATTCCGTAACTGTTAGACACCTTAGTTCTTGCAACCTAATGGCCCGCCCGTTACGTTCCTCTACAGTGTAAATGTCTATTCATCATATACGATTACAGTTTGCTCTGTGGCAGGCCCACGTGGTTATAGGCTCGTATTTGTATAATGAAATTTTCACAATAAAGGTTTTTAAAAGAAAACATGGTAGTAGTATATACATTGGTAAAGTTTTTAATAATAGTGACTGTTTTAGAATCATTAAAAGGCAAGTGAAATAAAGCAGACCAATTACATGAAGGGTAATAGGTATAATACGAAGGAACGCAGTAAAGATAAATGGTCAAGGGCTGTTGTGTTTTCTATTCCTGCAACATAAAGTGATCGATAAGAATCTCATATTCAGGCGTATCGGCGACTAAGACAGCAGGTCGACCCTCTTTTGCTCAACGGCTCCGTCATGGGACGAAGAAACGCTCTTTTTCTCGAAAAAAGAATATATTTTACTTGCAGGACAGTTGTAAAATTTCCGGGAAAGTACATTAGCCTGGAACATTATAACATATATTTAAGAAAAAATAATGTTCGTAAGTAATGAAAAGCGTAATTTTTAGGTCATATGACCAAGCCTTTCATCATTACAATAAGAAAAGTAAAATGAACCAATGAAAAGTTTTATTAACAAGTCACATGACTTGTTATGCTTACGTTACGCGCTGCGCGCCCCGGATGACTTCCGGATGCGCTAACGCGGCGCGTCATATGACGCATTACGCGACAACGCAGGTACAGAATATAGTCAAAATGTCTCCACCAACCAGCGGTCGGAACACAACCCCTTTCAGCAGGCTAAATAGTTCTGTTAAATGACAACAGAAGGGACAGGCAACAAGAACCATCAGTCAAAGAGGGGAGAGCTAGTTCTTCTCTACCGGGTTACATTGGGGCGCTACCGGAACTGATCGAATTGGTAGTCTACAGTGTTTCTGGATGTTTCAGACTGAAGCTGGGGTTAGCATGAGAGCAGCACCATTTCGTAGCTCCGTCGTGGTCATTCCGCAACCAATCATGGCAGCCGTTCTTTATCGTTATTTTGGGCGGGGTGGGTGGCGGAGCCGAGCTGTTTTGCAGCCATCATTGTGTGGAGTTCAGTTCATCTCACTAGTTTTGTATTTGTCATGAGGGGTTGTTCCTAATGTTTCTATTTTAGCGAGGTCAAAAAGAGATCCCATTAGTGGCCTACTGATTTTGCTCGATTCCTTTTCTTTTTTTTTTACACGATTTTTCGTTATCTGCAAAGACTAAACAGAGTATTGCGACTCTGTGTTTGTTTGTAAATAGAGAATGAACCAAAGAGAACTAATTCTAAAACAGTAAATACTTGGATAACAATCAATCAAATGGAGAGAGAAGCAGGCACGACGGATTACAATGGGGGCAAAGACCTGCGTTAACTACCTTTCACTATCTGCAAAGAGAGAGTACTCCTAATAGAAATGAGGGGGGGGGGCACCATTCAAAGCAGATCAGTGTGCATAAACACGAAAATGTTTTCACTTACCACGTACTTGACATTCGACAGCTTATGATATTTGCTATTAAAAAACCATTGAAATTCACTGAAAAAACCATAGGTTATAGACCATATATAGTTAGGAATTAGCATTTACAAAACCTTGAAAATTCACTGAAAAAACCATAGGTTATAGACCATATATAGTTAGGAATTAGCATTTAAAAAACCTTATTTTACTCACACAAAACCATTGAAATTCCATATATAGTTAGTTGCACTAACTATATATCGCGCACCTGCAATCCACTGCTGATCATGTCACATATTACATCATTCATGACATGGTCAGTGACATCACTGATGACATCACTGATGACATCTCAAATGACATCACTGATGACATCACTGATGACATCTCATTTGACATCATTCTTGTGCTAATACGATAAACCTCTTCAGACTCTAATATAACCTTAGATACACTCAGTGTATACAGACACTCACACACTGCCACTCATCCATGGAGTTACTCACACACCCAGTCAGTCATGCAAAGAAACAATCTCATCTCCATTTCTTCAACTATACAGTTAAACACACCTTACTTATTGAAACATATACTAACACATATTTACTCTCTTATACAATCCCTGATACAAGTTCACAATGATCGATACAACCACTCACTCATTCGGTGGCTCTCATGCACAGTTATTTATATATGCCAACTCTCACATGTACTGTGTTTTACATATGTACTTACTATGACATGTAGCATTGAGATATCCATTCACTCATCAATACACTCATGCACACAGTCAACTGCCCATGTAGCTGTTTCCACATGCACTCTTGAACTCATACACCTAGTGAATAAACTGTTCACATATCTATGCATAGAGTCACACACCTTCCAGCCACCCCCACACAAACTCAATCTCCCATAGAAATACTTGGGCAACCAATTAATAACACATATAGCCTCTCGTATAGCTAATGATCAACACATGCAGCAGTTTACAGAACAACAGACGTAATGATGCACAAATTAAGACAGTTTAGTCACTAACCCATGCATTCAGTGAGACACATTTAATCACTCACTCATACAGTCAGTCACGCACCTACTAAATCCTTCATCCAGACACTTATACATCCACTCATTCTTCAATATGTAAGACATATTTTAACTTTACAGAAACATACAGTCACTGGATGTTGTCATCAGTGATGTCATCAGTGATGTCATTTGGGATGTCATCAGTGATGTCATCAGTGATGTCACTGACCATGTCATGAATGATGTAATATGTGACATGATCAGCAGTGGATTGCAGGTGCGCGATATATAGTTAGTGCAACTAACTATATATGGAATTTCAATGGTTTTGTGTGAGTAAAATAAGGTTTTTTAAATGCTAATTCCTAACTATATATGGTCTATAACCTATGGTTTTTTCAGTGAATATATATATATATATTGCTCAAATTCGAACACAACATCTGTATTCACACAGAAAAGTCGAGCGTGGACCCAGGTATTTGCAGAGTTTTGTATTCCTCTTTAGCCAGTTTGCCCTGAATGGGTCATCCAGCACTTATCAGCCAGTCCACAGAACGCACATGTTTTCAGCGTGTCTCTGCCTCTAAGGAAGAAGATGCAAATACTTTGAAACGCGTGAGACTTTTAGATGCTGCTGAACTGCCTACAGCGTTCGATGTCTCTGCTCCTCCTGTACCGATTAAAGGGTTTGCCAAGGAAACAGTTTTGGAGTGCTTCTCATTGCAGGGCAACTTAGGAGCTACAATGTATTGGCAGCAGGTCCAGACGTTGGGAAGCACCAGCCCTTGAGTGGGGGCCAGGAGGCCTGATCATCATCGGACCTCTATTGGGGGAACTGTAATGGATTAATGGAGGCGCATTGACACAGAGGCCCATCCGCGGGCCTGGAACCGATGGCAGTTTAATTAGCGAGACTGATCTTAATCAGTATGGACTGCATGACCCAGCATACCTCTCTTCTGAGGGAGGGGCCCATTCAGGACGAGTCATCCAGCACTTATCAGCCAGTCCACAGAACCCACATGTTTTCAGAGCATCTGAGCCTCTGAGGAAGAAGATGCAAATACTTCGAAATGCGTAAGGCTTTTAGACGCTGCTGAACTGCCTACAGCGTTCGATGTCTCTTCTCCTCCTGTACCGATTAAAGGGTTTGCCAAGGAAACAGTTTTGGAGTGCTTCTCATTGCAGGGCAACCTAGGAGCTACGATGTATTGGCGGCAGGCCCAGCCGTCGGGAAGCACCACCCCTTGAGTGGGGGCCAGGTGGCCTGATCATCATCGAACCTCCATTGGGGGAACTTTTATGGATTAATGGAGGCGCATTGACACCGAGGCCCATCCGTGGGCATGAAATCCGGTGGCAGTTTAATTAGCGCGACTGTTCTTAATCAGTGTGGATTGCATGACCCAGCATACCTCTCTCCAGAGGGAGGGGCCCATTCAGGGCGAGTCATCCAGCACTTATCAGCCAGTCCACAGAACGCACATGTTTTCAGCGCATCCATGCCTCTGAGGAAGAAGATGCAAATACTTCGAAACGCGTCAGTCTTTTAGACGCTGTTGAACTGCCTACAGCGTTCGATGTCTCTGCTCCTCCTGTACCGATTAAAGGGTTTGCCAAGGAAACAGTTTTGGAGTGCTTCTCATTGCAGGGCAACCTAGGAGCTACGATGTATTGGCGGCAGGTCTAGCCGTGGGAAGCACCAACCCATGAGTGGGGGCTAGGAGGCCTGATCATTATTGAACCTCTATTGGGGGAACTGTTATGGATTAAGGGAAGGGCATTGACACCTAGGCCCATCAGCGAGCCTGAAACTGGCGGCAGTTTAATTAGCTGGACTGATCTTAATCAGTGTGGACTGCATGACCCAGCATTCCTCTCTCCCGTGGGAGGGGCCCGTTCATGGCGAGTCATCCAGCACTTATCATCCAGTTCACAGAACGCACATGCTTTCATCACGTCCGTGTCTCTGAGGAAGAAGATGAAAATACTTTGAAACGCGTCAGGCTTTTAGACACTGCTGAACTGCCTAAAGCGTTCGATGTCTTTGCTCCTCCTGTACTGATTAAAGGGTTTGCCAAGGAAACAGTTTTGGAGTGTTTCTCATTGCAGGGCAACCTAGGAGCTACGATATACATATATTTATATATATATATATATATATGTGTTTGTGTGTGTGTGTGTGTGTGTGTGTGTGTGTGAGATCGAGAGCACGGCTGTCCTCGAAACGCGTCACAGAGCGGAGGATTAAATAAATTACCTTCCTGACAGAACCTTGTGGCCCGTCTCTCTCTTTTCGCCAGAATTGGAAGTCGAGAGGGAATGCTGGGATTGATTATATATATATGTATATATATATATATATATCGCCGAAAATTCCTACTGCTGCTGCTTTTCCCTCGCAGGATGCACACAGAAAGCACGGACCACAGAGCTGGTTTTTAAATGCCTTTTAGTTTATTTGCATAGTCAGTAACAATCAAACGCTGGCAGCCATGACGCGCTTCGTCCCTACCAGGGGAACTTGATCACATATATATATACACATACACAAAAACTAAGCTTAAAGCTCAGTTTTAGTTAGGAGAACTTTATTTTATGTTTGGTACACAAACCCAAATTAATCTGCACAAACAGTATTAATCCTACAGTAATAATTATATCTTAACTTTATAATTTATTCACTACTTTCAAACTAATATAACTCATACCTATAACTCATATTTATACTTATGCACCATCTTAAAATTCAGATAACTCGCGCACCACTGTAAACAGTCTTCTCACCTCACTCACAACATTACATTAACTATAACTTCCCACTTTCGGAAAATATCAAAGCAGTGTATCACAGTTGAACAGAAAGATAAATAAAAATAAAAATAAGAAGAAGCAAAGAAAAGTTAAGTACAGCAGCACAATGAGGAAATAGAAGGGTAAATCTTTGATAATACATCTGGAGTGAACTGGTATACAAATGTAGTGTTAAATGGACTAGATCATTTGCATCATTTTACAAATTTGTTTAAAGAAAAGGTGCATAAATCAATGTCTTCCCAACTGAGTCGTTTTCTTGAAGAATTAAGAAGTGATAGAACTATTATACATTCTGCTACTGAAATAAGAAAACTCACTGGTGGCTGTACTGGAGAGAACTAGTGTTCTCTCAAAATCTTCAGCAGTATGCTCAAAAATTTCTAATGGTAATGCTGGGACTATTAAATGGAGAATATGTGAATATCAATTCATTATTTGGTTTAACTTATACATGGACCCATGACTGTGAAGATTGTGAATTTATGTCTAGCACTGAAATCAATTCAGACCAATTCCTCTACTTGACATTACTTGAATGTGAAGCTGTGCCATTTGAAAATGTAACTACAAACACACATCAAGATATGACCTGTCAAAACTGCAGATCAGAACTTAGGTCAACTTTGTTTCTACAGAGGCATGGAAAATATATCATAGTCATGCTACAACGATGCAGAGTGGATGGTTCTAAGTTAGGAACTGAAATTACACACTTTAAAGCTGCGCAAAAAGAACTTTCAAAACTATAGCAATCATATTTCACGAAAGACACTACACAATGGGGAACATCCTTTACAACGTAACTTTTACAACGCACTACCATTACGATGCAACTTTTACAACGCACGTTATTACAACGCATTGCGCTGGGGGGCGCTCTAGGATAGGGAATAGTTTAATTGCTATCCAACACCTTCCCTACTATCCACGGGGACTGGAGTTGGAATAGTAAATTAAACTATTCACTATCCAACGCCCCCCAACTCAAGTTGTTGTAACGACTTGCGTTGTAAAACCTGCGTCGTAATGGCATGCGTTGTAAAAGCATGCGTTGAAACATCATACATCCCTACACAATATATGTATGTAAGATGTCAAACAGGATGAACAGAGTGCAATTACATACAAGTGACATTCAAATCAAAACTACCAAATATTTACCAAACTCATATCTGCTGTTTCTAGAACCAAAGTTCTAAGGAGAATCTAAGATATGAAAATGTGGTGTTGTGTTGTTATATATATATAGATAATGTGTTTCTGAGACATTATTCGGCCTACTGGGGGTATTGTCTACAGAAATCTGTTAGAAATGAAGGACTATTTAACTTCAGGAAAGGAATTTATACATATTTGAGGAATACACTGAGTTACTACACATAAAAAAGTAAATGAATGGTACTATGATACCAATAGCCTTAGTTGCATGTGAAAAGACTCTTCGCCACTAAAGAAAAGTCCCCTTTTGTTCCTGCTACAGCAACTTCTACATAGTACTATAAGTTATGTTTTTCATACATGGACTAAAAAATGTTTAGACATCATTTGGCCTAAGGGGGATGATGTCTACAAAAGGATATTAAACAATGAATACTGCTTGATAATTGTTGGACATTTTGTACCAGCTATAATATTATCAGAAACAATTTTACCATATAGTTGTTTTCATTAAGGTAGTAAGCTATCAGCAAGCCAGTATTAAACAAAACTTTTGATTGCAGTGCACAGTATGACATAGTTGTAATGATCTATGGTGCACATTTTTTTCCAATCCATTGATTGTTTTTTTTCCTACTGCTTCATGATGAGTCTTCCTACAAAGCACTGTTGAAAGCCTAAAATAGGAAAAAACGGTAAAACATTTGTCTATGTTGAATAAAAATTTTGTTTAAAAAAAAATTGTATGTTATTTTGTTGCCTAATGTTCAAAATGAAATTCTAATAAATGTTTGTCTTTTTTTATTTTTTTCACAGTGGTTGTAGGTCGAGATATATTACGTGTTTCGAATCACTAATCTAGTAATGGATATATTGAGTTACTAATCATGTAATCATCCCGTCTCCCAGGCACAACAGTTGTACTAGTCAAATAATCCAGCCACTACCTAATCAGTCATCCAACCACTCAGGTATTGCACTTAAATGTATCTAATCTCCCAGGCACTACTCAGGCACTCATCGAATCACCCAGGCACTACCCTTGCACTAGGCAAACACCCACACACTATGTATGCACTCATCTATTCACTGAGGCACTGCTCATGCACGCATCCACTCACCCAGGCACTACTCATGGACTTATCCAATTACCCAGCCAGTACCCATGCACTCATGCATCACCCAGGTACTATTCATGCAGTCACCCATTCACACAGCCAGTAACCATGCATTCACTCAATCACCCAGACCCTATCTCTGTACTCACCCAATCACCAAGCCACTACCCTTGCACTCATCCAATGACTCAGGGTCTACTCTTGCACTCATCCAATGACTCAGGGTCTACTCTTGTACTCATCGAGTCACCTATGCGCTACTCACACACTAATAAATAAACCAGCTCTACCTATGCACTAATCCAATTACCCAAGCTGTACCCATGCACCCATCCATTCATTCAGGCACTATCTATGCACTCACACAATCAACAACACACTATGCATACACTCAACTAATCACTCAGACACTACCTTTGCACACATCCATTCACACATCCATTCACTGAGGCACTACCCATGCACTCACCCAGGCACTACTCATGCACTCATCCAATCACCCAGGCAGTACCCATGCACCCATCCAGTCACTCACACACTACCCATGCACTCATCCATTTACTCAGACACTACCCATGCCTTCATCCATTCACCCGGGCACTACAGTTGCACTCATCTATTTACCCAGACACTACTCATATACTCCTCCAATCACTCAGGTACTATCCATGCACTCATCCATTCACCCAGGCACTACCCATGCACTGATTCATTCCCCCAGCCATTATCAATGTACTCATCCATTCACTCAGGCAGTACCCTTGCACTCCTGCCTGCCTGGACGCCTCAGGGCAACTGTAGCGCTTTATAAATTGTATTTTCATTTCATTATTTTCATTTCATTTCACTCATCTGTTCACTGAGGCACTGCGCATGAACTCCTTCATTCACCCAGGCACCACCCATCTACTCAAGCACTCACTCAGGTCCTACCCTAGCACTCGTGCATTCACTGAGGCACAACAGTTGCACGCATCTATTCACTGAGACACTCATCCAGTCACCCAAGCACTATCCATGCACACATTCAAATCACCCAATCACTACATTTGCACTCATCCAATCACTCAGGCACTACTTATGTACTCAAAGATTTACACAGGCACAACACCAGTTGTGCACTCATTCAATTATCCATAAACCAGTCATACACTCATTCCAACATATATTATATTTTTTTGTTCTTTTTTATAATAACAAAAATGGCAACTGGAACAGCATGAATTAAAAAACGTGCACTGAAAAATGTGCAAAACATACAAAAGAGGAACATAATTAACGTGTATGCTGTTTTGCATCATTGTGAACAACTGTAAGAGACTGCTCACCAGCACTTATGAGAACACTACAGTCCATGCAGTATGTTGCCATTCTTGACATCTGTGGAGCCATTTAGCATGTAGTACTCTGCACCTCAGTAGGGAGTTTTTGACCAGAAATTGTTGCTGTTGCCACTGAAGTAGATGGGCCTCCAGTTTCCCTCTGCTTGATCACCAGTTGGAGAGGTTTGTTATGATGGGTATTTAGATGGTATAATATGGACCCTGTCCCACATGAATATTAATTCTTGCAGCTTTTTTTGATTCACTTGATGGGATTGTAAAGAAATCCAATGCCACACTGACTCTCTTTTGTGGAGGTTCCTCTTCTTCCACATCTTCAGTGTCTGCCTCCTCCACACCCTGGTCCAGCTGTTGTTCTTACTGACTCCCATCTCCTTGCTGTGTTGCCATTTCTGATATAAAAAAGACCAAAATGTTTGCACAGCAAAATGAATCCACAAGCTCAGAATGAAGTTCTATGATAAGAGAATTAAGAACGAGCAATGGGTGGGCACTTTTTTTTCTTTGCAGAGTTTTATATAGCCGAACTTGACCCGAACTGAATCAGGTCTCAGAGCACTTTACTTAGCACCAGTTACGTTACATGAGGACACACATTCATTTTTGTTAGGCACGGGGAGATTAAGTGATTTGCCCAGAATCACAGGATGTTTGGTGTCGTTACCAAGACTTGAACCCAGATCCCCAGGTCCGAGGTCTAATGATATTCCTTGTATTCCCGGTCATGTGATATTTGCGGTTACCAAAATAGTCGGGGTTACCACAGTGAGGTTTAAAGTAGTTTTGTTTAAAAATGGCAAGAAAAGCAGAATTTTCGGTATTATAATAGTGAACAACTATACTAACCTTGTTCACAATATCACTACATATAAGTTTCAGAGTTGTTAAAAAACATGTGCTATCCACGATTACCAACGTCTTTGCGACTTCCGCAATCTTCTCGGAAACAGGAAAAGTGTTGGAGGCGATAATTCTGGAAACTCACTAGAATAATATGAGTTTGAAAAGTACACCAATAAGGCTCTCCTGTTAAATATACTGCACAATATGTCTATGTATATGTTTAACACTTTCCATAAACCACGCGCTCGTCGCGACTCCCAACTTCATCGCAATGATTTCAGTAGTTACGATTAATATATTTTTACAGTTGTAGAAAAGGTGGATTTCTTCTAATTTGAACACAGAGAGAAAGGGTAAAGGAATATTGTACTAAATATTTAGAGTTAAACTTTATGTAAAATATGTCTTTAAATGTATTTTTCAGTAGGTGAAATACATTTACTGATGACAGAATCTCCACTGTAAATGCAACAATGATGTGCTGACTTATAAAATTGTTAAAAATAAAACTGCAAAAAATTAGTGGAGTAACATATAAATACAATAAACAATATCCTATTATGGAAAGAATGTAAAATAATCTTACAGGTTCACTTCCAAATCATGGGCCTTACAATTAAGAAATAGAATTTTAAAAAACCTTAGAAATTGAAAAACCCAAAGGATGCAGGAACATTGTAGCTAACAATTATCATTTAAAAAACCTTTGGAATTCATTGAAAACCCAAAAGTGACAGGGACGTTATAGTTAGGAAATAGAATTTAAAAAAACCTTATCAATTCACAGAAAAAAACAAAGGTTACAGAGACGTTATAGTTAGGCTCAAGTTTCACTCAAACAAAACAAGATAAATTCAGCAGTTAGAGTTAGCTGAGCTAACTATAACTTGCGCCACTGCAATGCACTGCTTATGACCTCACATATTACATTACTCATGACATGGTCAGTGATTTCACTGATGACGTCACTGATGACATCACTGATGACATCGTCCAGAACATTACTAACACACCTACTCACATACCCATAGCACCTTTCATATACCCACTCCCACGGAACCATTCACAAACCCATTCACAGACCCATACCAGTGCTTACACTGATTCATAGATCTACACACACATCCACTCACTCACCCATACATTCACTAGTACACCCACTCATTTATTAATACAGCTAATGACATGTCCACTCATACACCCATACAGCCATTCATGTACTTACCCATATGTTATGTTATGTTAGTCTGAATTTGTAGAGCGCACGTTCACCGCTTGGTTTCCTGGCGCTGTGTGCCGCTGGGGAACCCGTCCTGGCTTTCCCTGTGAGATGGTCCCTGTTGGGCATCTCCAAGGTGAAGCCAGGCATCCCCAGCAGCGAGGGGGCCATTGTGGAGATTAAGCAAGCTATTGCCCAGAGTTGCAGCGTGGGACCCATGGTTAGAGAGGCACCGCGGCGAGATTTATCGAGCCCGCTGACATTGGTTCCGCACCCTGCCGCGTCGGGAATTGAACCCTGGTCCCGGGCCGACCTCTGCTTCTGGGTCTGCCGCCTCTAACCGGTGAGCCACACTTCTCCACCCATAGAGCTACTCACATACCTACCGACTCACCCATAGAGTCAATCACCCAGCCACTTAACCACCCATGCAGTTACACACACATATCTACTTACTTACTCATACAGATACTAACACATACTCACTCACCTATACAGTCACTGACACAAGCACACACTCACCCATACAGCCACTCACATTCATACACTCACCCATACAGTCACTCATATACCCCATTACACACTTATGCTGTCTTTCACTTACCAAGTTACTCTCCAATATACCAATGACAAATTCGCTCACTCACACAGCCATACACGCATTCACTCAGCCACATTCACTAAACCATACAGCCACTGACTCACCCACTCACTCTTCTATACAGACAGTCTCACGCTCCGATACCCACCCACACAGTCAGACAGCCATACAGGTACTCAGATAACCAGCCAATCACCCATACAGCCACTCAGATAACCCACTCATGCACCCATACAGCCAGTTAGACATCAACTACCAGACAATCCAAACATTCAGATAACCAGTCCCTCACCCATACATTCGCCGAAACACATAATCACTCTTCTATACAGTCAGTCGCACACCCACTGAATCATCCATACAGGCACTCATACACCCACTTCTTCACTAATACACCTTGTTATATATATTTAACACTCCAAAACTTTTTTCAAACACTCAAAGCCACTGGATGATGTCATCAATTATGTAATTTAAGATGACAACAGTGATGTCACTGACGATGTCGTGAGTGATGTAATATGTGAGGTCATAAGCAATGCATTGAGGGATTAAAGTTATAGTTAGCTCAGCTAACTACAACTGCTGAATTTCTCTGGTTTTGTATGAGTGAAACTTGAGCCTAACTATAATGTCCCTGTAACCTTTGGGTTTCTTTCAGTGAATTTCTAAGGTTTTTTAAAATTCATTTTCCTAACTATAACGTCCCTGTAACCTTTGCTTTTTTCAGTGAATGTCATGTATGGCAAACAGTGCAGGAACGTAAGTTGGGGTACTGCATGTGCCCCCAGGGACACTTTGCATTTGCCTACGATGATTAAGGGCCCTGTTTGGGCCCCGATCCCTTTCTGACAAACGTTCAATGGCTGGGTTCTTGCAAAGAAAAGGACATTAGTAAGGGATGTCGATATCCCAGCTACGGTGCCCACCTCAGCACCACCGCCATTTGGGGACACTCCTACACAATCAGGATCTTTGATCCTAGTGGACGCAGCAGTCTTGCGTCAGACATGTGGGTCAAACTGCCAGTATCATTATATGGTGGTCGGACCGAAGAACTGTCGGGGGTCGGACTGCCACCAATTGCCTGTCAGTGGTCCAACCAACACTATCGTAATCAGACCCTTAAAATGTTGCTCTTTCATGTTAAAAAGATGTTTAGAAACATGAAGAATACAAATACAATCTGTATTGCAAAATTAATCAAATGAAAAGCAGTTAGTAAATTGTTGCAAAAGATATTAGAATCAGTCTAAAATAAGTTAGATAAAATAAAATGTTGTTGCTCAGAATGTGCAGGAACATGCAGAGAGAGGCTAGCTTTCTGGTAATGACCAATACCACACAAACAATAATCTTATATCTTCTGATCACTGTTCATTTAGAAAGAAACAGTTCTGAAGAAAGAAAAACATTTTTCTAATTCGTTGTTTAAACTGCAGCTATATTTATGCTCCGTCACCTGCATTTCACATTAGGTGCTGGCTTTGGCAGCAGGCAGTATGACCTCACAACTCAACTCTAATAACTTATTACAGTAGAGCAGCTTTGTTATTAGGTTATTACAGATGACTAGAGACATCACAAGTCTACTGTAATAGGGAAATCAGACTGCCTTTTATACAGGGTAATGGTTTGATTTCTTGTTGAGAGAAAAGGTACTGTGGTCCTTCATGGGTTTGACAATTTAACAGACAATGACACTATTACAACTGTATTCACACTCTGTTCACCAGACAAAATAGAAATCACTCAAATTGGAGAATAGAAACAATTTATATTTCAGTTCAACCCGAGTTAGGATTGACTGTCCAGCTTTGAGCAGTCAGCTGCAGTGCCTCCTTGGAAGAACATTTCACTGTATTTCGAGGTTGCCTGTTTGGAAATCTGAGCTCATATTTTAGTAGCCTTAGTATTGTCATTGTGTTACACAAGTTGACCCAAGGACATGACAAAGGCTTCAGTAATATTTATAAATACTCAAAGCCTGATTTGCATGTCTTTGTCAATAAATGCAACACATGGCAGCTGCGTGCCCTGCCTTTTGGTACCTTTCAACTTGGGATGGATTCTTTGGGTGGAACATGGGCATTCCCATGTATTCATTCATGGATTTTGATGCATTAAAATGCTATGCCTTCCCAAGTGCGATGTAACAAGGAAAGATATCTTTATTTCTCCTCGTTATTTCCTCTCCACATGTGCTGCATTGAACAGCACATGGAAAGAGGAAAACTCCTTTAGGGATTGTTCTTTTGCAGGAAGTTGCGCCATTCCTACACAAAAGCAATCATGCCTGTAATGCACGCATCCTTGCATTTTGGTGCAAGGGTGCCTTTGTTGGAGATAGGCTGCACACAGTGCACCAGCTCATGGGGGATGAGAAGCACCCCTACTCTTTGTAAATATGGACCATTTCTTCTCTCTTCCTTTCATGCAATACAGCGCAATAGCTTTGCTTGAATTCCAATGACAGGCACGTGCTATGCAATAACACTAATACAATATAACACTAAACAAGCGTAGCAAAAACATGATTAACAAACCCTTAAATACAAGAACAGTGTGCTCACCGGGCATGGGGCAAATGCTACCAGCATGCCTTCAGAATTAGCAACACACAAAAGAATACAAAAATAGTGATGGATGGAATGCTTGATCTAATATGCCACTGGTAGTTAATCAGGCCGCATCAAGTCCATTTAATTTTGCTCATCATACAACCTTAGCTTGGACTCAGCCATTTGCAAATCAGCATTGACCCTGCTCTCTTAGTAACAGACCACCCTGAACTGCTAGGCCCTCCCTGAACCGTAACACAAGCAGCCTAGGGCTGGTTTCTCACTGGTTAGAGTGCATCAGCCAGGCATAGCTTGGTTCTTGTCATAGAATGTGCATAGGGCCCACTTCTGGGAATACCCATCCCACTCAGAGCGACACACTGAAATATACAAAAAGTGATGGGAGAAATGCTTGAATTAATCGCTGTCACTGGTAATTATTCCAGCCACATCCCAGTCTATCGCTATTTTTCACACATACAACCTCAGTTTGGACACACCCATACACAAATCAGTCTTGACCCGGCTCCAATAGGAACAGTCCAGCCTGAACTACAAGGCCAGGTCTTCCCTGAACCAGAACACAAGCAACTTAGGACCAGTTTAGCCCTAGTTAGTGATCTTCAGCCAGGTATAGCTTTGTTCCAGTGGAAGACTGTGAAAGAAACCTACTTCTGGGCATACCCATACCACTAGGGTGACACACTTCAGAATGTAAAAAAGTGAGGAATGGGATGCTTGAATTAAACTCAGCCATTAGTTATTACTCTGGTTCACATCCCAGTCCATTGTTTTTTTGCGTACCAAGCCATCTCAGTTTGGACCCAGCCATATGCAAATCAGCCTTGACCCTGCTCCCATGCGAACAATCCAGGCCAAACTACCAGGCCAGCTCCCCCCTGAACTGGAACACAAGCAACCTAGGATGAGTTTCACCCTAATGGGGCCTCATCAGCCAGGTATAGCTTTGTTTCAATGGTACAGTGTGCATAGGAGCCATGTTTGTCCATACTCATCCCATTTAAGGTGACACACTGAAGAATACAAAAAAGTGATGGATGGAATGCTTGAACTACTCTCAGCCACTAGGACGTCTTTGAGCCACATCCCAGTCCACCTTTTATTTTGTACATCATGCCATCTCAGCTTGGACTCAGCTGTATGCAGATCAGCCTTGACCCTGCTCCCATGGAAACAGTCCAGCCGAAATACCAGGCCAGGTCCTCCCTGAACATGAACATAAGCAAACTAGGACTGGTTTCACTCTCGTTAAAGCTCATCAGCCAGGTGTAGCTTGATTCCATTGACGCAGCGTTCATGGAACCCACATATGGGCATACACATCCCACCTACTCAATTTTATTTATTATGTTTTGGCTCTCGGAAGAGGGCCACATAAAAATGTACAGAATTCAACACAAAGCAAATACATTACAAAAAAAGAAAACAAAACATATACCATTTAAGAAAGCTAGGTTAAATACAATACTGACATGTGAAACAAAACTACAAAAAGTCGGAACGTCAAAACATCTCCAGGAACATATTAATAAATAGCTAGGAAACCTTTAAAAAAGTTAAAAATATGAAAGCAGAACATTCCATTGGGAGGGCAATAAAGTGCAGAAAGAAAGCCATTCAAAGTGACAATGCCAAGGCGAAGACAGATAGCTTTTAACCATCTAGAGCGCAATTTACGAAGCGCAGGGCAAATCAGTAACACATGCATACAGTCCTGGATATTCACTTTACATAAATTGCACAGAGGAGAGGAGCCATACCATTTAGATAACAATCGATTAAGAGGTATTAAATCGTAGCGTAGAAGAAACCAAAATCTACGTATACCATGCGGTAGGGTCCATAAAACATAGGGTTGTGGTAGTTTCATCTGATAAGAATCAAGGAGAAGATCTACATTCCTTTTTTCACAAATGAATTTTTTATCAGATTGGAAACATAGGTCCCATGAAGCTGCTTTCAAAACCAATTTTAACTGTAAAGGAGAGTACAGAAAAAGAGCAGTTTCATCTAATTTTAATAGGGTTACAGCTTTTCTAAAATTACAAACAAGTTGAGAAAACTCATTAAAATTACCCAACAATTCACTTCTGAGGAGAGCTCACATTGTCCCTACTTCTGCTCTCGCGAGGCAAGCCACCCATCTTACAAGGGCACATAATCCCTGGACCCAACTACTCCTGAGACCAAAGTCGAGCCTACAGGCTGCCAGAGAGCACGCAGTATTTAGGGAAGTAAGAGATCTTAAGAGTTTCCCCTCAATCTTATGGCAAAAGTCCCAGTTTTTTACCTCGATAAGTTCGATACCATACAGTATTGTTGCGGGGATTTTAGATCTATACACTTCCAATAAACTCGGAAAGTGCCGTTTCCCCGTTGCATGGTATAGGGAATTTAAACCTTTGCCATGGGCACTAGCTTTGCGTGAGCAATGCTCTATATGGAGCTTCTCACTCAGGTTAGCCGTGATGATTTTCCCTAAAAAAGTATAGGACTTTACCACCTCTAGTTTTTGATCCCCGATGAACCAACCGTAATCTACGGATCGGCACCTCTTCTTGCCAGCTATACACATGACTTTACTTTTGGTAATATTGATCTTCATGCAATGAACTACCGCAAAAGTGTGAAGAGCATGTAGCCAATTTGCTAGTCCTTTAGGAGTTAAGTCAAGGATGAGGACATCATCGGCATACATCAGGCAGGAAATCGGGGTCCCCCCCACCACCGGGGCAATGCCCTCTCTGGCAGCCAAGGCGGCGGGTAGGTCTGCCGTGTATAGGGAGAACAAAAGGGGAGCCAATAAGCAGCCTTGTTTAAGGCCATTCGAAGTTGAAATTGTATCAGATAGCCCCCTTTCGGCCCCAACAGGACCCTACACCAGGTCTCTGTATGTAAAGCCCTCACCAGCTCCAACAGATAGAGTGGGAGCCCAAGCGCTGCCATTTTTCTCCACAGCGTTCCACGATCAACTTTGTCGAACGCTGTGGAGAAATCAATAAAGGCGGCATACACAACCCCTCCTCTCACCTGAACATACTTATCTGTGACCACATGAAGAGCGGTGAGGTTATCTAACGTACCGTGGTTCCTACGGAAACCAGTCTGTTCTAATGGCAAGATATTATTCTCCTCTACCCAAACGGAGAGGGATTTTAGAAGATATTTCGCAAAAACCTTTCCGATTGAGTCGAGGAGAGCAATCAGACGATAGTTACTAGGACTATCCCTAGTTCCCTTCTTAAAAATAGGGACCAAGATACTTCCCCTCCAAGAGGCAGGTACCGTTTTAGACAAAAAACAGGCTTTATACAGAGGATACAGGATTTTACTCCACCTTGCAGGATCCGATTTCAGGACCGTCATGGGGAGTTCATCAGGGCCCATTGCCCCTGAGACACGCATGTTTTTTATAGCCATCTCAATTTCTTTTTCTGCGGGGTAATTAATAAGACCCACAGGAGTGGCGCCGATGTCAGTATCATTACTAATAATAGCACCGATGGCAATATCATCATTTAAACTCCCGTTCCCTGCATAAAGATCCCGAATATAGGTAGTCCATACCTCTTCCGCTATAGGGATAGGAGATGGGCTTAGTCTAGAACCACACCCCTTACCGATTATTGCCCAAAATTCTCTGATCCTGCCATGAACAACAGATTCCCTCAAGTTAATCCATACATTATCCTCCCGTTCCTTTTTTATTTTTAGCTGGAGTCTACTTCTCTTTCTTTTTAGCCTGGAAATTTCTTTTCCGCGTTCCATGACTCTGTCTAGATATTGTTCACGGACTAATTTGTTTATTTCCTTGTTCAGGCTACGCAATATGCTAGGGACCACTACTCCATTTCTGGGTCTGGAAGTTTTTTTAGCATAAGAAGTGATCTTTCGCACAAATTCTGCAAAGTAAACTATTTCATTCCCACGCCACTCATTTAAAACTAATAGGGTGTCGGATAGAAAATCCTGCACCCCATTAATGGCTGAAGGATTCCAAAAGCACCTTCCAGAAGAAGCGTGGAAGGCAGCGTCGCTGCCATGTAGAGACCAAGGTGCGATTGTCAAAGGATTTAAAGAAATAGTTACAAACAATATGCTATGGTCACTCAGAGGAGTAGATATGACCTTAAGGTCCTGGATAGAAGGAAACAGGCCATAGTCTGCGATTGCATAATCTAAGATAGAAGACCCAAAGGGAGACTTGTGAGTAAATTTTGCAGGCACGTCAGACGGAAATCTCCCATTTAATATAAGTCCGTCGACGGCCGCTAGTTCTTTTAGCAAAATCTTCCCTCGTTTATTTGTCACTAATTTATCAGGGAAGAGTGATTGAGGAATAAAATATGCCTCTTCCTTAGGTTTATTCCTAAAAAGTTCCAAACTAACATTGGAGATTTTGCAATTCAGGTCTCCCACAAGCATAATTTCCGGAGGGGATGGGACATTTTTGATTAGTTCAATATATCGAAATACCTGCTTTAATATCACATTAAAACACTCCTCCGGCGGAATATAAACATTCAAAATTACAATAGGGGACTTTATGCCGTTATTAAACAGGTTATCAATGGTTATAGCATGGAAAAGTTTGCTAGGATCAATATAATGGGAGAATCTCCATTGCAATTTATTTGATAGTAAACAAGCGAGACCCCCCCCTGGCGTGACCTTTCTTAGAAGGGACAGCAGGCACTTCCAGGGCATAATAATCCTTAGAGACCTTCAACGTATTGATACACCACGTTTCCTGTAAACAGATCACGTTAGCTCCAAGAGAAAATAAAAAATCAAATTTCTCTGGGCTACTGTGTATCCCTGCCGCGTTCCAGGAAATAATATTTAATGAGGTGTTAAAGATGTTGAAACAATCTGGGATTATCTTTTGTTTTTGTGGATAAGGCACTATGCAGCCAGTTCCACCGATTATTATCCTCTGAAAAAGAGAAATTCTGAGTCAGCGGAAGTGGCTTCACTTGGGAGACCGAACGTTTTCCCTTAGATACCCAAATCCTCAGGTCTCTAAGAGGAGAGGCTACCCCATTTTGCTCCTCCCCTCTGAATACCTCCCCAGAAGACAGGTTTATGTTACCAAGGTTGAAAATCGGGAGAATATCAATACCTGTACGTTGAAAATTCTCAGCTTGCTGCAATATCAAATTTACAATAATAGGTGAATAAAATTTAACCCTTATACTCGTTACCTTGACTTCACCAAACAGGGAAACTAACTCAATGTCCCTAGTTTGAATATGACGGAGACTTTCTATCTCACTAAAACGCTTAAGGAGCCAGGCTCTGTTTAAGGGCAAGTCAACATCAAATAGGGGTAAGAAGTCTAACACAAGAGTTTCCACTGGAGCTTTTAAAGATGTTAAGAGGCGATCCGGGGTATGGCGATCTCCACTCTCTGAAACTACAAAGAAAGGAGAGGCCAAAGGATTAAGGGACCCCGCTTGATATTGAATTGAGCCTCCAGTCACTGTCGGTAGAAAGAGACTTGGAAGGGGACCCCCCATTTGTGGAATAGCTTCCAAGGATGTTGGCGGACACAGTTCACTTTCCACCTTAAAAACAGTAGAGGTGGGTGGGTTCACTTCAATGTCAATATCCGCCTTTGCGGATATAGAAGAAGGATCCAAGACAATCACTTCATTCTCCAGTGTGGTCAAAGAATTTTGAAAAATTATCCGACGCTGCCTTTTCTTCTTGTATTTTCTAATTGGTTTCTTTTTATTCCCCTTATTGTTTCTAAGTTTACCATTTTTTACCTTTACCTCCTGTTTATCATCAATAGGTTCTTTGTTATTTTCAGACATGAAGATGGGAAAAAGGTCTTGAGCCACTTTAAGGCCAGATATGGATTTATCTTCCTCCACAATCTCAAGAACTGAGTTATTAATACAGTTGGGCACTGCAGTTAGGGGGATAGCTACAGTGTGTGATATCAAAACCGATGTCCCAGCTTTCTTGTCAGATTCCACTGGAGCCACATGTATTCCCCTCAGTGGCAGGCTATGTTCGATCATGGGGGAGGGAACACTTCTCATATCAGGTGACTTTTGTAACAAGGACTTCAGTATTTGGGTGACAGAATCCAAAATACAATCCGAGTTACCAACAAATTTCCCTAAGAGAGATAAAATAGAGGCTAGTAATTGTTCCAAAGCAATCATAGATTCAGAGATTGGTTTTTCACATGCTTCCACTGGCCGGCAGATACCAGATAGGTTAAGACCCGGGGGCCCAGAAGCGTCTAACAAATCGGACATGTCCTGACCATTCAACGAGGGGGTACTACTATACAACAATAATCCAGATGGGGTAGCACCCCCCGAAGGTTTGATAGGGGTCAGAGACTCCACTTTCGCTGTATTTACATAACGGCCGCAAAGTTCAAGGTCAATGGATAGTGATGACAGATCACCACCCAACCTATCCTTCGGCGGGGTTTGAGACACAGATGGTTGATTAGTGAGTTCCCTCTCAGGTACTGAAAAGGAGAACTTACTCTCATCCTTCCCTTCCGAAAGGACACGGGGAGGGGACACCACTGGCACAGAATGTTGTAATACAGGCTGCACAAGAGGGGGCGGCGGGGATGTAGTAGCTTGAGTATGGACCCCTAAGGCCATGGCACAGGAGCCTTTTTTAGTAGATAAATTAGCGTTCTTAGGGGAGGGCAAATCCCAAAGCTCGAAAAGTTGGCATTGACCCTTCAACGGGGGGTTATTTACAGATTTATTTCTTGTGCGAGTAATATCTTTGTTTGCACCAGGAATACCACCCACTTCCCTTCCTGAACGCAGTTTCTTAAACATCTTCTAGGAGAATTTATCCACAAAATTATATTATAAAAGAGAATTTCCTCCGGATGAGTGAAAGCAAACAATGATACGATACTCCTAAAATAAAAAAATATAGTCCTGGAGATGCAACGATGACTGCCCGACAATAGAAACCGAGGAAGCTACAGAACAGTCTCAATGGATGGTTACTTCCTCAAACAGTCAGGCGTATTTCCCATAGGCAAAAGGAGACAAAATTTAAAAACACTGTCGATGAAAATAACCGGGCCCAGCCCAGCCTACCTCGGCCACTGAGGGCCACAGAGGGCCCGCCCTTTGCCCGGGCTTAGCCCGGCGCCCTCCCGCGCGCTCCCGCGCAGCGGGACTCTGTAGTTGGAGATATCCTAGCTGAAGAGGAAGGGGAGGAGCCTGCAGGGAGAGCGTCCCAGCTGCTGACGATTGGGAGTTGTGGGCGCTCCTGGGACTTTGAGTCCTGCGCCCACAACACGCTCGCAGCCCTGCAGGTCCCAGTACCCAAAGTCGCAGTTCAGGCTGTAGCGCTGATGAAGGGTGTCCTCAGGCGACGCGGGACCCGCGCAGCGGGTACCGCTAGCAGTGGCAGTAGAGTTGAAGGAGAGCTCACAGGAGCACAGCAAGTGCTCGGCGTCTTAAACAGCGGCAGCAAAGCAAATCAGCATAGGAATCCGCTGCAACAGATGGAAAGGCGGGTTATACCGCGTTTGGTCAGCCAGGGGAGGAGCCTGCAGGGAGAGCGCCCCAGCTGCTGACGATTGGGAGTTGTGGGCGCTCCTGGGACTTTAAATCCTGCGCCCACAACACGCTCGCAGCCCTGCAGGTCCCAGTACCCAAAGTCGCAGTTCAGGCTGTAGCGCTGATGAAGGGTGTCCTCAGGCGACGCGGGACCCGCGCAGCGGGTACCGCTAGCAGTGGCAGTAGAGTTGAAGGAGAGCTCACAGAAGCACAGCAAGTGCTCGGCGTCTTAAACAGCGGCAGCAAAGCAAATCAGCATAGGAATCCGCTGCAACAGATGGAAAGGCGGGTTATACCGCGTTTGGTCAGCCAGGGGAGGAGCCTGCAGGGAGAGCGTCCCAGCTGCTGACGATTGGGAGTTGTGGGCGCTCCTGGGACTTTGAGTCCTGCGCCCACAACACGCTTGCAGCCCTGCAGGTCCCAGTACCCAAAGTCGCAGTTCAGGCTGTAGCGCTGATGAAGGGTGTCCTCAGGCGACGCGGGACCCGCGCAGCGGGTACCGCTAGCAGTGGCAGTAGAGTTGAAGGAGAGCTCACAGGAGCACAGCAAGTGCTCGGCGTCTTAAACAGCGGCAGCAAAGCAAATCAGCATATCCCACTTATAGAAGCACACTACAAAATGTAACACATTGATGTGTGGAATGATTGAATTCATCTGAGCCTCTGGTAATTGCTTGGGCTGCATCCCAGTCCATCATTTTTTAGAACACCATGTCACCTCAGTTTCGACCCAGACATATGCAAATCATTCTTGACCGTGCTCCCATGGGAACAGTTCAGCACAATTTTCCAGGCCAGGTCCTCCCTGAACCGGAGCACAAGCATCCTAGCAAAGTTTTGCCCTAGTTAGTACTAATCAGCCGGGTGTTGCTTGATTCCAGTGACAGTGTGTGCATGAGACCCATCCCACTTAGGACGACACACTAAAGAATACAAAAAAATAATGGATGGAATGCGTGAATTAATCTCAGCCACAGGTAATTAGGTTAAGCTGCACCTCGATATTTTTTTAAACATGAGGTTGACGACCCCAAGGAGCTGGGCCTCTTTCAGCTAAAATTATAAAAATTTACTGATGTCAGTCCTGCTTAACTCCAATACATTATGAGTGAATCAACTAAACAAAAGTTGTTTCATTCCTCTGTTCATTCACAACTCACACCCACATAAACATGTAGAAGAAACGAGCAGTCATCCCCTATACTTATATCTATCTATTAATTTATGAACTTTAACCTAAGCTCTTTTATGAGTCAGAAAAGTATCTCTGATTCATAAAAGAGTTTTTATTAATCTGTTCTGAACTGCAAATAGGAAGTGGCATGCAAGTGGTGCCCGTCTCCTATTTGGAATTAGCAATAGACGCTATGAATGGTTTTGACCAGCAATTGCGGACTAAACCCATCGACCAGTTGCTGACCCAAGATTTGAGGTCAAAATGTATATACAAAGCAAAAGCTATCTCTGGGGGATAGATTCCCATTTTTGGGATCAAGTCAACAGCTTCAGCTGAGTTTACAGTGGTCAAGAAAGTGGTTGCCAGCTTGCCGCGGATGTTCCCAAATGGGAAGAAGTAGAAAAGATTTGCATGTCCCTTTAAAAGACACAGTTTGCTATAAAACAATGGCCATATTATCAAGAAAGGGCGATACATTATCGCCGCTTTTATTGGCAGGAAACTGCCACTAAAGCAGTGATAATGGGCTTGATAATATGCCCTTGTGAATTCCCTTGGAAGCCCAGGTTAACACAAGAACCTGGGTTTCTAGTGGAATTCACAAGGGCATATTATCAAGCCCTTTATCGCCGCTTTAGCGGCAGTTTCCTGGCGATAAAAGTGGCGATAATGCATCACCGTTCTTGATAATATGGCCCAATGTTTCCTGTTTATGAATGCAAATACATGAATGGAAGTGTACCATCCTATGACTGTCTCTATCACTGCATTTTCAGCCTATCACACGGGTTCGGAAATAATGGCCAACCTAATTAATATCCTTTAGGCTGTTTGTTTTCCAACCCTTCTAAAATGGACAATTTGTGAGGCAACCTAACAAATACTGTAAAGGGTGCATTGCAAATTTGCATTCCCAGACGACCCACTTGTTGGTGTGCAAGTTGCTCATCCAATATTCCATGAGACACCTATGTGCTAAATTTAGTCTCACCTAGGTGTGCAAATACATTTATGAATGGGGCTAGTGGCGAGTAGATTCCCAATTTATAAAGGAATAAATATATGTTTCCCAATAGATTTTTTAGAATTGTTTCAATTATACATGGAGAGCAGGCCCGCCTGCTCAAGGGTGAGACAAAGTGTTATAATATCTCCTTAAAATAACTAGCAAATGTAGCAAAGCCTAGCTGTAACGATCATTGATCTAATTAAGTGTCTATTATTCAAAACAGTCTGCCTTTTTATTTATCAGTAAGGTGCTTGGTTTTACGATGGCTGACCACTAATGGATTAAAAACACGGCTAAGTATATTGCTATCCATAACGGTAAGAACTGGATAATTATAACTTATGTACGAGAATTTACGTCACATTTACATTGTATATTTCCATAACACTCTATTTATTAATACCTTGGGAGAAAAATCAGTAAATAAATAATCAGACGCACACACAGCCAAAGCCTATAGAGTTTGCAGTTGTTCTTGGCGTATTTCCACACATAATTTATGCCACAGGGGCAGACGGTGGGAAACCCCTCTGTGCCTTTGCTTTATAACTCTTAAAATATTCACCAGTGTAAACATATATCATATTACAAATCAAGAGGCATGCCAGAATAAATGCTGAGCGGGTATATTACTTGGTCATAACAGCAGGTTTGCCAGCATGATGCATTACATTTCTAAATACGCCACGCCGCGGCCTGCCCTGCCTGCATAAAAATGGATTATTCTTGAAAGCCCCTTCCGGGCCAGGTTTCAATAGCCGTGTCACGCTCCTGACCAGGTATGGACGGTTACAGGAATGATGGTGGTTCTGATTTACCCTAGTGCACGTTATAAGCAATCGAAGTTTAAACTACGTATTGCTACATCATTTTAATTCCAACAATAGTACAGCAAAATGTGTCAAGTGGAGGGTTTTTCTGTCAGGTTCGCATGTGTGTATTTGAACGCAGCCTTGTTTACTCTGTTAGACTGATGTAGAGCCACTAGAAATTCATTCATGCTTCTAAGTATGATGAATATAAATTTGTCACTGATTGAGCCCAAACTGGCCAGCTAGGAGATTTCGCAAATTGGGCAGAAATTGGAAGAAATGGGGGGGTCTAATGGCCTTATTTAGATCTCGGCGGATAGAATACACTGTCACAAACGTGACAGATATCCTCTCTGCTGAATTTCGATCTCCATAGGATATAATGGGATTGTAATACGGCGTACGGGATATTCATCACGTTTGTGAGAAAATATTTGCCCCAGGGCTGGACTGGGTACACAAACCAGTCCTGGTAATTATATTGGACCGGCCTCGGGGGGCGACCAGTGGAATACACTGCTGCTGCTTTTGGTACAGGGGGCCGATATTGCAGCACAACTGCAACATCGGTCATCAGCACCAAAAAAGGCCCCCACTGGTCCAAAACCGACCCTCACTCTTCCGGCCCACCGAGAAGTTACCCAGTGTCCGCTACGGCCATCCGACCCTGATTGGCCCGCCTGCCTCCTGACACATGTGAAGTAGCCTCAAGACCCCCAGCACATACTGAATATGATAAAGAAAAACATGCCTTTTTCTCCTCAATTGGCCTGCCTGACGAACTGAAGGGAGGGAGGCCAGAGAGAACTGAAAGGAGAAAGAAGGACTCTGAGTAATGGATTACAGACAAGTAATTGAAATATTACCTCGTTCGTCCATTTCCTTGTTTCAATCCTAACTCATTAGAGAATAATTAAGACACAATAGAGGTAATGCTAACAGCAGAAGCCCGTCCCCTGCCAAAGTGTTGGGGAGGGAGCTGAGGAGGGGGAAGGGGGCTGGGGACAATATAAGAATAAACAAAATATATATAATGAAGTACCTGATCGCCGCCTAAGCCGTCCATTCCATTGCGCTGTTCCTGCTTCTGGGACAGGTTTCCAGTGCACTGCGGCCAATCATGACGCTGCATGAAAGCAACATCAAGATTGGCCGGAGCACTGGGACCTTGTACTCCCAGGCAGACTGGAAGCGTGTGCCTACTTTCTCCAGCCCCAGCAACAAAGCTGGGGCTGGAGAAAGCTTCACTGTGCATGAGGGATTGGCCGGCCTGAACCTTCATGCACAGAAAAGGGACAAGGGAGTGCACTACCCCTCACCCACTAGTGTCCTCCCCCTGGATCCACCCTCAAGACTCATTAACCCCTTCGGTGCTCATGACGAGCTCAGCTCGTCATTAGGTACACCTCTCGTGTGCTCACACCCATTTCTATTATGGCCCAGCACAGCAGAGGAAAATCTCAAGCAGCCAAGGTGTTAAAGTCCTGGGGGTGGGTTCAGGGGGATTAAAATAAAAAGATAATAAAACCGGTTTAAACCCCGTTTTATTATCGTTTTATGTGTGAGTGGTGGCAGGGGGGTGGTGCTCCTCCACCCTATTGGAGGGACCACCACTTAATGCTATCATTGAAAAGCACAGACAAAAAACTTCTGCAATGCATACTTCCTTAATGAAACCAAGCATTTAAAATTTTTTCGTAATAGCAAAGAGAAATTTGGTTCCAAACACTTTCGCAGAATTACAACATAAATGTCTATAATTAAAGTAGATGGGGTAGCTTAAGTAGCTGGGCTGCTCTGCTGTGCTGGATTGAAGAAGCACTGAGACTCTGCTCGAGAAGTCATGCCCCAGGTCAATCTTCCCTGGAAACCCACAACAGTAAGGAATAATATGAATGCAATGAACTTGTGGTCCTTAATCTGTTGTCCGTTGACCCCTAAGGGCTTGCGACTCCTACTCATGGGGTCCGCTGCTGCTTACAAAATAAAATACTATTAACAAAGTGAAAAAGTGTATATAAATAAAGAAGCACAATGTAAAATTGAACATTTTAAAACATTCAGTAGATGTGACGGAATATGAAATTGGGAGCAAAAAAGTGAAGGCCTCATTTATTACGCCCTACCAGCACTTTTGCGCCACCGGAACGTCACTTTTTTGAAGTTCCGATGGCTCAATGTGCCACTGGCATATTTATAAGGCCATGTAAAGCCACGTTACGTGGCTTTTCATGGCCTTATAAATATGTGCCCCTTTCACCCAGAAAACTGTGTGAAAGGGGCATTCCATGGATGTTGCTGGGGCGTTCCCAGCAACAGCCATGGCTTTTTGACACTGGCCAGATTTACGAGAAATCGTAAGTCTGAGACAGCGCCAAAAACTTACGGGAGGCACAACAAGGAGAAATATCCTTATTTCTCCTTTTTTTTCCTCTTTCTATGTGTTCTGCATTCTGCAGCACACAGAGGAATGAGGAAAAAGCCTTTTGTGAAAAATAGTCATCCCCACAACGTAGGCACCCTTGCATGATGGTGCAAAGGTGCCCTTATTGGCGCACGGCAGCCCATTGTGTTCCGGCGCAAGGGAAAAGGACGTGAATGTGCTATATCTAATAGATACGGCCTTTTCCAGCCCTCTTCTTTTGCTTTAGGGCAGCGCAGCAGCAAGGCCTACTGTGCTGCCCTATGGCAAAAATACCATAAATGAGGCCCTGTGTTGGTATCCTCAGATTAATTTTTGGGAGCAGTGCAAGTGCAGCAAAGAGAATTTAGTGTGGACATTGGGTGGCCTGAATTAAATTTAGAAAAACTCAAATCTTTTTAAAATTATTAATAGTTTTTTTTATTTGTTTGTGAATTAAATTATATATTTATTTATTTGTGTATTTGTCTGTAGTTCAAATCATCAAAATTGCCTGGGCTGAGGTCTTTGGTTTCCAATAATGACACAGTGAGGGTCCCTGGATTTCAATAATGATTCAGTGAGGGGGGGTCCCTGGGTTTCAGTAATCATTAAGTGGGGATCCTCAAAAGTCAAATGGTTGAGAACCATTGCAATAAAGCAAAAAAATACCAGACTATTCCACCAATTAAGGGTCTGAGTAAGTCATGCCTCCTTTCCTAGCTAGCCCAAATTTATTAAAAAAAAATATGCCTGACAAAAAGAAGGAACCCTCCGCAGATAAATCAACAGCACCCTACTAAGATTGTGGCCCAGATTTACAAACAATTTGCGTCAAGTTTCCTTAACTTTTTTAATACAGACCTGATGCAAAGCAAATCCTGATTTGCAGTACATTGTGATTAAAAGTAACACAACGCAGCGCAATGCTCGGCCTTTTGCTACTTTACAGCCAGGAGGCTTTCCTTGGGTGGCAGCCGTTCCTGTGCATCTACCCATGGATCTTAATGCAAATCTATATCTGCAAAGAATTGTAGACATGGACTTTTGCCAAAGTTTTGCACCTCGCTGAGGCTGGTGTAACAAGGGGAAATATTTGTATTTCTCCTTGTTAAACAATAGTTGCATATGTGCTGCAATCTGTCAAATCAATGGCAGATTCTCATGATAATATTCAAACACATATTGTTTCAACCTATGTGATCTGTCACATGACCACCTGTCTCCACTCTCAATCTAGCAAAGTCACAAGGAGATCGTCCATATTGTAGGCCTTGCTCTATCAGTCACACTATGGGGGCGATTCCGATGTCGGATGGACCCGAGTCCATCCGATATCGTTAGGGAACTCGAACCGGAAAACCTCCTGTTGTCGGTCCCAAGCCAGGAATTAGGATGCAACCGAACTCTGTTCGTCCCACTCCTATTCTTTACCATGGGAGCATGCATTCCAAACGGAATGCACGCTCTCATGGTAAAGAGCTGAGGTGCAGTTTGTCCCTGCACCCTGTGGCAGACACCTCAAGGTGCCTGCCACCGGGTACAGGAATCAACGAGGGGCACCAGGGTATGGTGCCCCTTAGGCTGCCGCATGGGTTCCCCCGAAGTGGGATTCCCACAGCCTTTCAGTGTCTGAAAGGCTGGTACAGAAAGGCTGTGGGAATCCAACATCATAATCCTTTGGCCAGAAAGAGCCACCCGAGGGATTGATAAAGGGTTTCCGAATGTCAGCCGGGCTCTCCGAGCCTGTCGCAAGCCATTCAGAAAACCGGTTCGGATTCCTCACCTACTGAACCCATCAAAATGGGTCAGTTGGAAAGGAATCGGAACAGCCGAATCCGATGTGGTAAGAACGGCTCTGATCGATGGTCAGAGTGGATTCCGACCGCATTGTAATCACCCCCTATGTATGTGAAGAGTGGGCAAGAAAAGAAGAGTGCCAGCAGTAGCTAGAGGAGTAGTCAGTGTGGACCTACATAAGTGTAAGACTTCAGAATCCAGAGTGAAAATGTGTGAGTTGGGTGGGAGATTAGCCCAGGAGGCAATTAGAGAATGATCTGGGTAGAGAGCTGAGCCAGATAAGACCCTCAAGTGAATGTGTGCATGTGTGTTTGAGTATTAATGCTAATGTATGGGTCTGTGTGCATGTGTCTCTCATTGTTTCACCCCAAACTGTAGCAATCCCTTGAGTCTATACCTAGTGTTTAGGACCACCTACGGTATTTGCTACACCCCATCATAAAGCATTAATCTGAGACACTATTACATTACTTCTTAAAATAATAGTAGAAATGTCATAGTAGTAGTTATCCTCAATTCTTGGGGGGCATTCTTTGTCTAGTTGCGGCACACTAGTAGCCACCCTTGTGTAATAATAGCCAATATGTCATATTGGCTATTATTACACATATTGTGGACATCCTGGTCAGTATGTTGTCCACTCTTAGCAAAATGATGGCCATAGTATAGTGGTGAGCATTATTGGCACATTAAATGGATTCATGGGGTTATGGTGAGCACCCGTGGTCTATGATTGCAATTCCCAGAAATTTGAAGCAGAATCTGTCCATGTGAGGCATTTGTACATGTGAAGATGACAAGCCAATTGTTTGGGAACTGTGTACGTACTTATAATGAAAACTGATATTTTAATGAAAAAGTTATACTTTTCCAAGAAAGGTTCTTCATCTGAAAATGTAAGTTTCTCTGCCAAATATAGAGAATGGTATTTGATAGGAAAATGTATATTTTTCAGAATCTGATCCCCAGATGATGAGAACTGGTTGCATTTCCAAAGCACATTTAAAGCTGTTGGCCACCTGAAATGCTGTGGGTAATCACTACTGATAATCCTGCTTAAAGTAGTCAATAGTGTACAATTAACATATTTGGTCACCATTTTAAAGAGAAAAAGTGTTCTATTTGCTCAGGAGAAATGTCCTTGAACAGAAGTAGCTTTCACTTTATGAAAAGTTGGAGACCCTGTTTTATCGATCTATTATGTTTACCTAACCGTTTTATGAACCAGGCAAAATCACTACCAATAACCAGAGGCCAGCGGGGACTAGGTTTGGAGAAAAGTAGAAGCTAAGAGAAAAACCCACAAGAGCCAGACGTACTCCCTCGGATTCTCTATTATTAGAAAAATGTCCCATCTCATGGGGAGGCTATCCTCCAGTCCGGAAGAACCACCAGACCCATGTTAATAATGAGCCTCTAAAATTCCACATCATGCACTGAATACAGGGGAAACTTCTTCCTGTTCATCAGAAATCTGTGAGTCTGGAGATCCAATGGACCTGCAAAATCTGCCCCGTAGACCAATAGTCAGCTTTCTATCATTCCATTCACAATGGTGGTATTGAATGGGGCAATAGCGCACTGACCTTTGTGCTTTTGTGGAAGAGTAAATGCCTTTGTGGATTTTGCAGGTACAAATGATCTGAGTCAGCCCCTTGAATGCAAGCAGTAGAACTCGACTCAGAAAATGGATGTGTAAACACAGCTACGATATAAAATGTCAATGCGGCTGAATTCAGTGAAATATATATTTACATGCTTGTGCGATGACCATAAAAGTATATATTGATATTTTGTAATAATGTGAGTAAAACTGTGATGGATGCTCTAATTTTTTGGCATCTGAAAGAGACACCCTATGAAGATCCTAAAAAGAATTTGCAACACAAATCAATGCCCAGAAAAATATACATGTTGCTGGGTTGTATGTGATTTCATAGAAAAAATATTTTATGGTTAACCATTACTGAGAAGCCATTTCACCTAAACTATTTCATGGAAACTTGCAAGGTGAATGGCATTTGCCATTTCATAGAAATCAATTCATAGAATGTGTACGAAGGTAGGATTTGACTGCATGGTTACCCCGACTTTTTGCCTGGTGTTTTGCTGGTTTTTACGAGTCTGACTGGGATCCTGCTAATCAGGGCACCAGTCTATCTGCTTTCTCCCTAAAATTGATATGCATGTACATTGGTACACTCCAGATTGGATACTAGGGTACCCTTATAAGTCCCTAGTATATGGCACATATGTACCCAGGGCATAGGTACACCAGAGGCCTCCCATGGGCTGAAGCATGAGTTATGCCACCCATGAGAGGCCATGCAAAATGGAACTATAGGTGAGCAGAGCCCCTCTGCAGCCTTCAGAGACCATTCTCCTGGGTTGTCTGTGACTCAGCCAGACATATAGGTAGAGGTGCATTCTAACCTCCCGGTAAATGCTATCTCGAAAACGTCTGAAACAAACAATGTTGTGTTTGGTATCAAACACCTTGTGATCATACCTCCACACCGGTAACTGTTGTGGGAGGTATCATTCCACCCTTTGAAGCAAGCTTCCTGGGGTCACTGGTCTACCCGGTGCCAGGCCTTCTTAACTCGGACAGCACAAAATGGATGCTGCCGACCAGTGACATAATGCTGCCCTCATGCTGCTGAGCCTGAAAGTCTGCACCTGGGGCACATTTGGTATCCCTGTGCATAGTCCAGCTCAAACCAGTTATGGAAGCCATTGGCTCCTGGTCTGGCGCAAAACTGGACAAAGGTCATTGGAGTAACCTCAACTCTGTCCTGTCACTCCCATAGGAGGGTCCCCTGAATCTGTCCAAGCCTCTCCTGTGGGTACAAAAGTGCTTACCTGGCTGTAGCTCTTTAGATTTTATGTGGACAAGATTCTACAAGAAGAAACGACTGACCGTCGACCGTCTGGATACCCTGGACTTTGCCGTACATGGACTGGGCCCGACTTCATCCCCCCCTCCGTCCAAAGCTTTGTCTGAGCCCTTGCTCCATACAGGTTCCGTGCAGGACCTGTGGTGCACTGAGTACAACTGAAGAATCTCCCTGCATTCACAGTCACCTCAAGGCAACTGAAAGGTTTGCTGCCCCTGAGATCCTGCAGACTCCAAAGATTTCAGCAACACAGGAGGTGGGTTAAAAAGGTCCCTGAGGTTGATCTGCCCTCTCAGAAAGTTTAAGGCCAGTATCCCTCGGGGGGGGGGGGACTGCATAACCCGAACCCGTGTGCCAAGCCCATTTGCAGTTGCATATGCTTGTTGGCGATTCCCGAGCTTGTGCATTGGACTTTGTGTCGTCCTGACCCTGAGCAGTATTTGCACCAAAGAACTCTGGCCTCCACACACTGAGTGCTCCATGGGCTGGTACTTTGCAATCATGCTCAAGGTCCCTTTGCGACTCCTGGTCATTTGGCCTGTGATTCCTCGTGAGGGTCATCTTGAATCCTGTTGAGCTTTCCTGGTTGCTCCAGAAGCGCCTTGACTCCCCATTGCTTGGTGAGTCTCCTGGACCTTGCTGGCTTACACAGTAACCTGCTTGACCTTCCCTGCTTGGGTTGCATTTGCCAAGGCTTGTTGGAGCTCCAGCCGGACACCGACCACTCAGCCCTTTACATCCTTTGGGAAACAGCTCTCACCTGGCTCCAGGTTGTTGTCAATGTCTCCTGGTCCTCGTGGCTGCAGAGTCAAGCATTCCTTCTTTGCACCTGAAGCACCCGACATCGGTGGGCATTCGCGTACCGAGCCCCTGGTCACAGTGAAGTGGCACAGGTGGTGTGGCTCTCCAACCTCTAAAGTTCCAAAGGGTTTCCTTAAAAGTCCTCCTAGAAGGGTCTTTGAACAGTAAAATTGCAACCGCGTCTTCCCATAGAATTGTACGGAGCCCTCAGTTATGTTAGCATACTGCACCCGTCCTCCGTGGGGTCCCAATCTACTCACCTTGGGTGGTTCCTTGCGTTCCCAATAATTCTACGTGCTCCAGACCTTGACTTGACCTGAGTCATGGTTGTTATACCACTATTTTACTATATGGTTTGGTCTCCCCCTGGAGTCCACTGTGTATTGTGCGACTTACAACTGTTCTATTGACTTCGTATTGTATGCTTTGCATTCTATCCTCGTGTAGAGGATACTAGAGAGTGTTATATTAATAAATACATCTTTATATATAACTACTGTGCGGTTCTCCTTTCATTTGATTAATTCAGGAGATGATATTCTGGTTAAAAAAGCTGCTTTACATTTCTTCAAGATTAAACCTGAAGGCTGCTCTCCACAGCTACCACTAGGATAGCTTTCTAAAAGTTATCTTTGACCTCATACATCATAAGGGTCATTTGGACTGCTGCAAGATGCCCACTTTAATTAGTGGACATCATATATCAGGCCAATTTCTCACAGAATGCCTTTGATCATTTATTAAGCTGTAAGTCCAGCGGTTACAGGTCTTGCTTTCAGAAACATTTCTGTCAGAGGTATTTATTTCAGTGCTCTTTTTAAGGGGACATTATTTCAGTTTTGTATTTGTCACATTGTCAAACAGTTATTTCTGAAGGTTTTAATTCACTGACTTCTCACTATTGTTAAATTCTAGCATGTGTGTTGGCCAATGGCCGACACACGCACTACCTCCCTGGTGCATGGAACGGCCATTGTCTGACAGCAGGGAGGACTTTAAGGAATCCTCCGGTGCAAAGCGCAGGAGGTTTAATTAAAAAATAATATATACAATCTAGGGATAATGCAGATTGCATCTGAGTGTCTCCCCACCACCTCAGCCATCTGTGACATCTGCATGCCATCGAGTGCACTGATGCAACAACCCCCACCAGACCGGCTCCGGGGAAGCAGGAGCTTCTGTAGCTTCTGGAGGGGGTTTTGCCGGTTTTGAATGCCCCTCATGTTGGTGGGAGGCATCGCTGGAAAGGGAAGAGTCTCCTCTCTCCAGCGATGCCTCTCACAAATGGATTAATGCTCGTGGGTCGCGGTGTACACACAACATATATATATCAAGTTTAGGTGGAAAGCAGCTCCTGTTAGAGCACTCTCAACACCCAGCGTCACTCTAGATCTGCTCACCTCAAATGTCTGTTTTTCTATCAAAGTCTTTAAGCATAGGATTAGCACAGTGTCATCCACGCCGAGATAGAAAAGGACAAAGTCTTTTGCCATTTGTACAGCAAAGTCTTTAAGCACAGAACTTACACAGTGCTGTCCTTGCCGAGCTGTAAAATGACAAAAGCCATTTATCACCCCAGGCACAGTATTACAGCTTTGAAATGGTAAAATATCCACTCAAGCCAACCTGAAATGAATAAAAGCAACCCCTCACAGTGTTTCACTCTAATTAGAGCTCTTCAGAGAGGTACATCTCTGTCCAGACACAAGGGAGCACCAAGTATAAGTCAAAACAAAACCCTTTCAGGCATAGACTGACACATAAATTATGCAAAAAGAAGGAGAGAACTCTGGGTAGTTCTCACGTTTAGGTGAAAACAGCTCCTGTTACAGCACTCTCAACACCAGCGACACTCTAGATCTGCTCACCTCAAATGTCTGTTTTTCTATCAAAGTCTTTAAGCACAGGATTAGCACAGTGCCATCCACGCCGAGATATAAAATGACAAAAGCCATCTATCACTCCAGGCACAGTATTACAGCTTTGAAATGGTAAAATACCAACTCAAGCCAAGCTGAAATGAGTAAAAGCAACCCCTGACACAGTGTTTCGCTCTAATTAGAGCTCTTCAGAGAGGTATAGCATTGTCCAGACACAAGGAAGCACCCAGTATAAGTCAAAACAAAACCCTTTCAGGCATGTAGTGACACATAAATTATGCAAAAAAGAAGGAGAGAGCTCTGGGTAGTTCTCAAGTTTAGGTGGAAAGCAGCTCCTGTTAGAGCACTCTCAACACCAGCGACACTCTAGATCTGCTCACCTCAAATGTCTGTTTTTCTATCAAAACCTTTAAGCATAGGATTAGCACAGTGCCATCCACGTCGAGATAGAAAAGGACAAAGGGGCAATTTATCTAAGAATTGTGCTAAATAAGTTTAGCGCTCAAAATCCTATCGCCGTCTGTCGCCGATTTGCATCGGCCTGTTAGCGGCGTATTATCAATGCTCAGCTAGCAGGCGATGTCCAAACCGGCGATAGACGGTGATAGTGAACATTAGCGCGTGAAAACAAGCGATGTTTTCACGCGCTAATGTTCACCTTGTGAATAATGGGGTGTAGATTCAGCATTGCAATCCACCCCCCATGCAAAGTATGGGTAAGAGCCAAAAATAGCAGGCGTTGGAAGACCGGCGATAAATGAGTTTATCGCAGGTTTTTGTCTCCCAACGCCTGTCACGGGCCACCTTGAAAATAATGCGTACCCACCTCCAACTACATTTTACATGTAGTTGGACGTGGGAACGCCCACTTTGCATGTCATTACCGATGTTTATCGCTGACATGCAAAGTGGGAGGGTATGAAGCTTGAGGCAGGCGTTAGCATGCCCTTGTTAATAGGGCGCTAGAAGTATCGCCGCTTTCTCTGCACAATTCGCCGAAAAAGCAGCGATACTTCACCTTGATAATATGGCCCAAAGTCTTTTGCCATTTCTACAGCAAAGTCTTTAAGAATAGGACTAACTAAATATCCAGGGTGCTCTCTCTCTCTCTCTCTCTCTCCTCCCCTTCCCCCCAGTAGGTACTTATAGTTAGGACCTAGTTACCATAGGAAAATTGCAACATTCTATACCCAATAACTTTGGCGCCGATTGACGGATCATCGCGAACTTTTCAAAACTTAAGGCCCGCTTTAGTCCGCTCCTATCTTGAAAGTTTCAGGGTGTTTCGGCAAGCCGGGGTTGAGAAAAGGAGGGGTCCCAAAACGTGTTTCTCCATGCAATTTTCCATAGGAAACTTTAGACACAGCTACAGCCCGACCTGCTGAACACAATTACACCAAATTTGGCAAAAAGGTAGCCCATGGTTCAGAAAGAGCCCTTTTTGTTAAATGGTGTAAATCCATTCAGTAGTTTTTAAAATATTAACGGAAAAGAAAATATATATCTGGGCGGAGCCTAACCACACATCTCACCGTGAGATCTGATTGGCTGTCAGCACTTCATCCAAGAAGTGTTGGCAGCCATCTTGGGACCAATATACATGATAGCACCTCATTAAAAAGCATTGCAGTTAATAGAAGGTTTTAAGACTTTAATTACATTATAAATCATTTGTTGATGGTACCATACTACTTTTAGGAATTGTGGTGTGTTCTAAGGTGATTTTACAATGTGAAAGAGCCTTCTGTTGGGATATCATGAATCATGTTTGAGCATATTTTCTGTAAATTCACATTATCTTTCTCAGTCATGTGAGAATGAAGTCTGACATTCTCAGTAAAACATGTACATCCAACAAGGGCAGAGACTGACAGTTGATTCCTTTGTGTTCTACTGCAGCTTCCCAGAGTGTTCTAAAGAAAAACTAGAGTGCTAACAGACCTACTTATGATAAACATATTGCACACCCGAAGCCATCTTGATTGAAATAAAGTGGTAACTCTTAAAACATTTAATTTAAAAAGGAACAAAATGAGGGGGTTCATTTTGCCATAGAAAGTATGATTAGTGTTGCAGAAGGAAAAATGAGGGCACATTTTGAGTAACTTCTCAAATTCTCACCACTACCACCCAGATGTAGCGCACATGTAGCCCAATGACAAAAGTGTGTAAACACTTTTTATTTTTTGTGTTTTGCAGTTTTATATCGTGCAGACGTGTCATGTATTGGAGTGCTTTACATGAGCATTGGTTACAACATACAAGAACAAATTCATTTTGGTTTTAGACATGGGGAGATTAACAGCTAGATTCATCAATGTCAAAATCTGCGATTCCTAAATTGCGAGAAAAAGCGAATCGCAATTTAGAAATCGCAGAATGGCATTCATGAAAAAAAGCGATTAAAAAATGCGAATCGCAATCGGCCGCAATCGCTAATTCCGAGATCGCAAAAATGGGAAGTCGCTTTCTGAGCACAGTGATGATATCACAACCAGGAAGTAGGCAGGTTCCACCCTCATTCAGCATTGTGAGCCTGAAGTGGAAGCAGCATTGCCAGAGCTCCCTCCAGAGTACCTACAGCTGAAATCCAGGAGACACCCCAGGGCACAACATGTCACAGGAAGCTGCAGGTGAAACTTCCACAGGAAGAAAAAGGAAAATCACATTTTCTGAACAAGAGTTAGAACATCTTAGAGAGGGAGTGTCCAAGGACCACAACCGCCTCTTCGGAAAGGACTCAAGAAGGGTGCCTGAGGCCGACAAAAGGAGGATTTGGGTGCGCATCTGTGCAAAAGTGAATTCCGTGGGGGTTACCCAGCACTCTTTGGATGACTTGAAGAAACGCTGGTACGACCTCAGAGGGCGGGCCAAGGGGAAGATCGCAGAGAGGCTTGAGAGCATGTGGCGACAGGAGGAGGGGAGCCCACTGACCCACCCAACATCCCACTTGAGGACCGAGTAGAGGACACCCTGAACCCGCAGGCATGCGTGGGGGTAATCCAGCTGGACTTCTCCCGACCCACCCAAGATACACAAGGTAATTGCCATGTGACTGCGACCCTGTCCCCTAACAATGGCCATGACCCCAGTTCATCCCATTACAAACCCCAGTCATGCAGCCAAAGCACACCACAAAAGCCCTATTGAATTGTGGGACATGTAGCCTGACCACAATTACCATCTAGCCCCATACAGCCAGACCTGTTAAGTGAGAGGCAATCCTGCAGCTAGTCAGGGAATGGTAGCCTGCATGCATGTAGGAAGCTCCAATGTGAAAGTAACATGTCACTAATCAACGTCCACTTTACATCACAGGTGGCGCTGAAGTACCCAGTACAGACAGCGATGCCCTGCAAATTGATGAAATTACAGAGGACACTGAGGGAGACGTACATCCATCCCCACAGCCAGGACCATCAGGGCAAGCTGCCGCACCAGCGGTCACAACAACACCTGCCCCTGTGGACAGTGCCACCTCTGCACCAACAGGCGCACCAGTACCACAGCGAGTCACACAAACACCAGTGGGGCTGACAACACCAGCAGCAGCACGCAGACAAACCCGCCGCCCAGCGGCTGTGAGGAGCCAGTCAAGCGGACTGGTGAGGGAGCCACGCAATACCACATCATGCGCTGGCAGGGGGGTGAACGTGCAGGCACCTGGGCTCTCTATTGAGCGCCGTATGCTCCACGTCTACCAGACACAAGCCCGTCATCTCGCTGCTATACACCTCCTGATCAACAAGACGGCTAGGAATGTAGGTCAGCTGATTGACCGTATGGAGAGGATGACCGCTGCTGTGGAGGCCAACACCCAGCCCATGTTAAGGCAGCGGGACATAAACCGGCGCAGACACCGGCAGCTGCTGACCCGCCTGTCTGCATACACCCGGTCAAACTATATCATTGGCAACGCGACCTCCCAGCTGGCACGACACTCCTTAGCCATGCAGGCGCAAATGGTCCAGTGCTGTGAGGACGTTGCCAGAGCTCTGGAGCAAGTGACAACTGCAGTTCAGGGCATGCAGGCAACTGGCCATGGCCAGCCGGGGGGGGGGACGACACTAGTGAGGCTAATTCCAGCCATAGTAGCCAATCCGTGCCACTAGTGGTAGCACCCCGCCGCAGCACCAGGCCCTCCGCTGCCTCACGGCAAAATCAGGAGGAGGAGGTGGAAAGAAGGTTGGGAGCATCTGGCGGAGGCGGCTTTGAACATTTGATAGGTACCATGAAGGGCCATGCTGCTGCTACAAGCATGCCCTCCTCAAGAACATGGCACATATGACGCAATATGCCAATCATGTTACAGTTTGGGGAATTCCCACTTTATTGTGCATAAAACAATAAGAAATATTCTGTAAAACGTAATCTGACTCATGTCAATATCACTATTGTCATGCAGGAGTGAAGTCTTGGGTGTGGGGAGTAGGTGCACTAGAAACAGTTCATGCTGATTTGGTCACGGCGCCTGTGTCCTTCTGCAGGATTCTCCCCGCGTGCATGACGCACTTGTGCAGGTGGTCGGTTGTCCCCTTCCGACTCACTGCCAGAGATCTCTACAGGTATCCTGCGCTTGGTAGCAATGTTGTGGAGGATAGCACACATGGCCACGATGCGGCAGCAGACCTCAGGCTCGTATTTGATGGCCCCACCAGTCTTGTGAAGTATGCGAAATCTGCTTTTCAAAAGGCCAAATGTCCTCTCAATGCAATTTCTTGTGCGTATGTGTGCAGCATTGTAACGCCGTTGCTGTGGTGTTGCAGGGTTGAGGTATGGGGTGAGGAGGTACTCAAGGAGAGCGTAGCCGCTGCCACCTGATTGAAAGGAGCAGAGGGTGAGTGCCTGTTCTGCGCAGCAACATGATCACAGTGTACTATTTTGGGGCATGTGTACTTACCTAGTAGGTGTCCTTCCCCAAAGTCTCCCCTGGCCAGTCGTGTGTGGATGCCGCTTTGCCGCAAAATGAAGGAGTCATGTGTGCTTCCCGGGTACTGTGCCACTATGTCCGTGATGATTGTCTTAGCATTGCACACCATCTGGACATTGAGGGAGTGGTAGGACTTGCGATTGCTGTACATGTATTCCGTTTGTGCTGGTGGGCAGATGTGGATGTGGGTACAGTCAATGCATCCTATAACATTTGGAAATTGTGCTACGTTGTAAAATTGAAGCTTGGTCTCATTGAAGTCCTGTTGGTTGGTGGGGAATGAGATGTATTGGTGTAGCCGGGTCAGCATAGCCTCCAGGAAACTCCTTAGGCAGCGGGACATGGTGGGCTGGGATATCCCGCTGCAACTGCGACTATCCCCTGGAAGCTTCCGGAGGCCAGAAGGTGCTGGCTGCACAATACCTGGACATGTGTGGGCACGGCATTGGTCCTCCTTGTTGGGTGCTGCATCAGGGGATCTAGGTCCCGGATCAGCTTGATGATCATTTCCCCATTCAGGCGGTACTTAGCGTAAATTTGCTCCCTGGTTTGGCCCAGAAGGGTGACCCGATGGCGGAATATCCGCTCCTGGATCCTACGTCTGTTCCGTGCTGCTTGCTGTAGCCTTCGCCGCCTGACCACCATGTAGAGTCCTGGCATTGTGAGAGTGCTCATGCTCCAGCTGCATCTCCTTAAGTGTGTTTGGTCAGGCCTGCACCTGTTGGTAGTTTGTTTAAGTTTTTTTGTAATCCTTTTTTTTTCTTTACTGGTTACCGCCTGGTTTGGGTTCTCCTTAAATTGCGCGTCGCAAATAGCGATTTTTGGGTTTTTCGCAATTAGCGATTTTTCTTGAATAACGATTGCGATTGTTTTGCGATTTCGCAAATAAATTTGCAGAATCCATGGTTTCACGCAATTTCCGATTCGCTAATGGGCTTCTTCAAGGATTCTGCTAAATTATTTGCGAAATCGCAATTTTTCTTTAGCGATTTCGCTTTTTTGGGGATTTCACTATCATGAATTCCTTTTATTCAATTTGCAATCGCAATTCCTAATTCGCAGCTATTGCAATCGCAATTTGGCTTCATGAATCTAGCTGATAGTGATTTGACCTGAATCACACAATGTCGAGCTGAAGCAGAAACTCCAACATGGCTGCTAGTTACAAAGTCTGCAGCTCTGGAAGTAACACCACATCCTCTCCTCTAAGTGCAACATTTAATCAAATGGTCAACTGGATAAAAAACATAAAGATAACAAATAATTTAAAAGTGCTTTGTCGCTATTTGAAAACACAGAAAATATGTCCTCATTTTAGTTGTTTAGAGCACTAACCATAATTTTGATGCAAATAAGACCCTCTCATACATGTAATTTCTAAAGGAAATGCTCTAGGTATTACAGTTTTGGTTACATCAAGATGACTTCAGGCGTTCCACACTTTTGTAATAATTATGGAATGTTAGAAATCTAGTTGTTCATTAGGATACTGTTGAGAGTCAGAGGCCAGGGGCACGGACTCTGAAAATTGAAGGCAGGTAGGAGGGGCAGTGGCAGCACAACAGACTATGGAGGGCAGTGAAAAGGGGGGCAGGGGGAACAAACAAACAATACAGGACTGGCAAGAGAGGCTGTGGCAATATAATAGACCATTGTGGGCAGAAGGACGAGGCATTGGTAGTACAATCATACATGCCAACAGACTCAATTCAGCCAGTAAACGTCCAATGTTTTTAAGCCCAAATGGGATTTTTTTGATCTTCCTCCTGTCTACAATCTCCTCTTTTTTAATGTAAGTTAAAGGGGAAAATCAATACCCCAGTTTTTATTCAAAATCTCCCTCTTACCAAGTTCAAAATGTTAACAAGTATGGTACATTGGATCACGAAGGCAGGAGGAATTAGGGTAGGGACATGGACTCAGACTTGTGCACCAAACTGACCCTACAGGGCAGGCATCAGGGTTTGCAGCAGCACAATACATCACACAGGGCATGTGGGATGGAGTGCAGCACAATAGTCTATAGAAAGCAATAGGGAGGGGACAGGACCATGCACATGGACAACAGAGAACAGAGGGGAAAGAGGCAATGGTAGCTACCTGACCATAATGGACAGACAGGAGAGAAAGCTGCAGCATAACAGACCATAAAGGGCAGGAGGGACGGATCAGGGGCATTACAATGGAACAGACAAGCCAGGAGGGAGGGAGTAGGGGTCTGCACATGGAAACAGAGGGCTGGAGGCAAGGGGGCAGGGCAGTAGCAGCAAGATGACCATGGAGGTCAGGCAGGAGGGGCACTAGAAGCAAGAGACACCATGGAGAGCAACAGTGAGACCTTAATGGCATACACACAGACCATGGAGGGAAGGTGGGAGGGGGTCAGGGGCATGGAAGGGGGTCAGGGGCTGCTAGATGACCACACAGGGAAGGTGGGTGTGCCGTGGCAGCACGGAAGACCATGCATGGCAAGTGGGAGGGGCCGTGGCAGCACAATGGCTATGATGGGCAAGAAGGAGGATGCAGGGGCATGCACAAAGGACCATGGAGGATAGACAGGAGGGTCAGGACCTGGGCACAGACAAGAAAGTTCAGGGGAAGGGGCCTCACAACAGACAACGTGGGACAGGCAAGAGGAGCAGTTGCTGCACAACAGACCACGGAGGGCAGAAGGGTGTGGCATTAAAATGGACATGGGGGACAGGAGGAAGGGGATATGGGCATGGAATGTGGACAGGCAGGGTGGAGGTGGCAGGGACAGGTACAGTAATCTGACAATGCTAGGCAGGTGGGAGGGGGGTGGCAGAACAGAACACTCAGAGTAGATAGGAGTGGCAGGTCCATGGAACATGGTAGGCAAAAAGTATGGAGCACGGGCATGCACACAGACATCGGAGGGCAGGAAGAAGGAGAATAGGGACAGCAAGCTAAGCACAGAGGCTAAGCAGGAGGTCAATGATGGGGCATAGAATTGGGCAGTGGAGGGCAGGAGGAGTGGACTGGTACATCATACTATATGGAGGGCAGTGGCAGCACATCAGACCATGCATGACAGGAGGGAGGAGGCTAGTCCATGGATTCAGACAATAGAGGATAGGGAGGAGGTGGATGGGGAAGCAAGCTAACTGTTCAGAGAAGGTGGGAAGGCCAGTGGCAGAACAACGGCCACAAAGGGCTGTAATAAGGGAGCAGGGACATGGACTTGAACAATGGATGGCTAGGAGGAGGGAAGGCAGGAGCAGCAAGCTTGGGTTAGGGCAGCACAATGCCAGGCCCTGCTTCCAACCCCCCACCATCCATTGTGATATGCATCTTACTTAACGTTAAAAGAAACTAGAAATTTGCTGGAAAAAACAAAGATTACAGGGACGGTATAGTTAGACTCAGATTTCACTCATACACAACCAGTGAAATTCAGCAGTTATAGTTACCTGAGCAAACTACAACTTACGCCCCCGCAATGTACTGCTAATGACCTCAGACATTACATCATTTATGACATCGTTAGTAACATCACTCATGACATCACTCATGCCATCTCAAATGAGCTGTGAATGGAATGGAACTATAATCGCTAGAACTTTATTTAGGGATAGTGTGTTTATATTAACACCCCTTTTTTTTCTTTTTCTTTCATGTAAGAACCATTATAATACGCAATGTGTCCATATTAATATGGCCGATAGCCTTTCAATTTAAAGTAATGTGTAGTCCAATGTTTATGTGGATGTTTGCAATCCTAAGTATGTGTATTATGAATAAGTCACGTTGACGAACATGCTGGTATGGGGCTCACGGGGCAAGATGTGCTGAAATGACATTGTGTGCATATTAACACTAGTTTTCTTTTCTTTATTGTATCAATTCCTGAATTTTCACATGATGACCAGGCCAATATGGCCGCCAGCTTTTTGGATTAAAGTAATATGTAGTCCTTTGTTAATGTTGGCAACTTTAGGCATGTGAACATTTAAATAAGGATGCTACAATGACTTCTTGTATCATTATAAAGGTTCGGACGAGCCGAAATATGTGGATCAGGTCCTTTGCAGATTAAATACTTCCAAACTACAACCTGAGTGCTGATTCTTTCCTTGTAAGAGTGAGAGGAGACATCATAGTTAGAAATTAACATTTAAAAAACCTCAGAAATTCACTGAAAAAACTACAGGTTTCACAGACATCATAGTTAGTTGGACATTTCACTTGCATAAAACAAGAGAAATGCAGCCGTTATAGTTAGTTGTGCTAACTATAACTCGCACCCCTTGCAATGCACTGCTGATGACATTACATAATATATCCCTCATGACATGGTCAGTGACATCACTGATGACATCACTGATTACATCTCAATTGACATCACTGATGACATCATCCACGTGATCATCTGATGCACCTCCTCACACCCTAAAATACAGACTACCATTCTCGAAACCATAGACACACTAATACTAGTACAGCTACAATATTCTGTGCACTATGTATGCAGACCTCTAACCAGCTACATACTATTGATACACTCTTCTAAATACCCAGTTAGTACCCATGCAGTGTAGGAATCCTCCTGTCTGTCCCATGCATTTCTCCAATCACCCATTGTGCACTATCTACTTATCCTATTACTCCACCAATACCTAAGCACTTATAAATTCACTATACACTCTGTTTGTAATACTGTAATTATTCTAGTTACTAGTCATGTACTTACGGAATGGCCTAGCTACTAACAGAAGTACAGCTATAATAATGTGTGCACTATCCAAGCAGACCTCTAACTAGCTACATACTATTGATACACTTGTCTAAATACCCAGTTAGTACTCATGCAGTGTAGGAATCGTACAGTATGTCCCATGCAATTCTTTATTCTACCACTATCTACTTATCCTGTCACTCCACCAATACATAAGTACTTTTAAATTAAGTGTTCACTGACCACTGACTCATTGTCAGTGAAATTGCTCTCCCACCCTCGCAGCTCCACCATTAAGTGAGGTGCCCCTGCCCCTGCACTCTTGAGTGTTGGTGATCGAGGCCCTCCTCCACCCGCAGGTTTCCCTGCGCCTCATCCCTGGTGGTCCAGTGGACCTCTGTCTCCTTTCTTTCTTTCTGCTCCTTCGCTCCTTTTTCTCCCCTTTCTATCTTTCACCTTTCTGCACCTCTGCTCTTTTGCGCCTTATTTCTGCCCATTTCCCTTTCTCTCCCTCTGCTCCTTCACACGTTTTCACTCGTTTTTTTACCCTTTCTATCTTTCTCCTTTCTGCATCTCTGCTCTTTTGTGCCTTATTTCTGCTTATTTTCCCTTTTTTCTTTATCCCTTCTTTCCTCCCTTTACCTTTCCCCGCCGCTGCTGCCCCCGCGGCCCCTCCCCCCCCAGCACGACCGGCCCAATCCAGCTCCCCTCCCCGCTCCCGCCTCCCAGCTGTCCAGCCCTCCCCGACCCCTACTTAATGGCGGCCACTGCGCGCCGCTGGTGCACCGAAGGCGCGTCAAAGGCAAGCACGTCTGCGCCCGTCTGCGACCCGTCCGCGACCAGCACCAGGAACCCTGGACCTCCGCCCCGCCAACGCTACGACCCAGCAGCACTCCACGCACTCAACCCAGGCTGCAACAACAACTGCAAGCTAGCATCACCAGCCGACACCCATGGACCCTTCAGCTGTCACCGCTGCCGGCACACCTGCAGCACCGCCAAGAACACGGATCCAGCACAGCCCGCCCACAAGAACACAACCGAACCGAAGACCCTACAATGCATCCTCCTCAACGTCCGATCCCTCCACAAACACGCCACAGAAATCTGGGACCTCCTCGACAGCACAACCCCAGACGTAGCATTCTTCACCGAAACCTGGACCAACACCACCTCAGGACCGGACATCGCCATCGCCATCCCCCAAGGATACAAGATCTCCAGGAAGGACCGCCCCATCCACCCAGGAGGAGGAATCGCCATCGTCCACAAATCTAGCCTCCGCCTGAGCACACTCCCTGACGAGTCCACAGAACTGATGGAACACCTTCACTTTAAGATACTGGCCAGCCCCACCGCCGCCCTCCGAGGAACCCTCATCTACCGACCCCCTGGACCCCGCGGAACCTTCGCCAACTCCATTACGGGCATTATCTCCCCGCAGGCCATCGCATCCACCAACTACACCCTGCTGGGAGACCTCAACTTCCACCTCGACAATCAACTGGACCCCAACACCACATCCCTCCTGGACAACCTCCACAACATTGGACTCCGCCAGATCATGACCGAGCCCACGCACTCAGCAGGACACACCCTCGACCCCCTCTTCACTACAGGAAACTCCATCACCTTCAGCCACACCACCGAACTCCCATGGACCGACCATCGTTGCGTCCACTTCACCTTCAGAACACCCACCATCCACAGACACCAGCACCTGCTTCCACAAAGAAACTGGACCAAAATCACCGATGACCAGCTCACCTCCTCACTCAACAACTCCACCCCAACCATCGCGGAAAACGACGACCCCAACACCGCAGCCCGAACCCTGCATAGATGGATCTCGGACAGCACCAACACCATAGCCCCCCTCAAGAAAAACAACAATACCCATGCCAAGAAAGCCAGATGGTTTACCACCGAACTTCGAGAGTCCAGGCGCACATGCCGCCGCCTCGAAAAGGCCTGGAGAAACACCAAATCCACAGAAGCCCACAACAACTTCAGAGCCGCCACCAACGCCCACCATCAACTCATCAGAGAAACGAGGAAAAAAGCGATTGAAGACAGAATCTCCACCCACGCACACAACAGCAAGGAACTCTTCAGCATCATCAAGGAGTTCGCCCAACCCACCAGCGAGTCTACCGACATCCCTCCCTCACAAGACCTCTGCGACAAACTCAGCATCTTTTTCCACCACAAAATCAAGAGCATCTACGACAACTTCGACGAAGACAACCAACACACTGAACCCTCACCAACCACCCCCGACACCCGGAAACCAGTGATTGATGACTGGACAGCCCTCACCACCGAAGACACACTGAAGACAATGAAGTCAATCCACTCAGGGGCCCCCACGGACCCCTGCCCCCACCACATCTTCAACAGAGCCGCCAACACCATCGCACCCATGCTCCGCCAAACCATCAACTGCTCCCTGGCGACCGCCTCATTCCCCGACGACTGGAAACACGCCGAGGTCAACCCCCTCCTAAAGAAACCCTCAGCGGACCCCACCGACCTCAAAAACTACAGACCCATCTCCCTGCTCCCGTTCCCAGCGAAAGTCATCGAGAAAGCCATCAACAGCCAACTCGCCACATTCATTGAAGAACACAACATCCTCGACTCCTCCCAATCCGGCTTCAGAAAAAACCACAGTACGGAAACCGCCCTCCTCGCCGCAACAGACGACATCCGCACCTTACTGGACAAAGGAGAAACAGTAGCCCTCATCCTCCTCAACCTATCAGCGGCGTTCGACACAGTCTCCCACCGCACCCTAATACGCAGACTCTACGATGCAGGAATCCAGGACAAGGCCCTCGACTGGATCTGCTCCTTCCTCTCCAGCAGGACGCAGCGTGTCAGACTCCCCCCTTTCCTCTCGGACCCCACACCTATCACCTGCGGAGTCCCCCAGGGCTCCTCCCTCAGCCCGACGCTCTTCAACGTCTACATGGCTCCACTTGCCCCCATCGTCAGAACCTACGGACTCAACATCGTGTCATATGCAGACGACACCCAGCTCATCCTCTCCCTATCCAACGAGCCCAACACCGCCAGACGCAACTTTCGAGAAGGCATGGAAGCCGTCGCCAAATGGATGAAAAACAGCTGCCTACAACTAAACACCAACAAAACAGAAGTACTCATCATGGGCCCAAACCCCGATGCCTGGAGTGACACCTGGTGGCCCACCGCCCTCGGAAACCCGCCAACCCCCACAGACCACGCACGCAACCTGGGAATCATCCTGGACTCCGAGCTCAAAATGGACCGCCAGATCAACTCTGTCTCATCTTCCTGCTTCCACACCCTCCGCCTCCTTCGTAAGACCTTCAAATGGATCCCCCTCGAACACCGAAAGACAGTCACTCACGCTCTGGTCACCAGCAGACTCGACTACGGCAACGCACTCTACGCCGGAATAAACAAAAACCTCATCCGCAAGGTACAGAACATCCAGAACGCCGCTGCAAGACTGGTCCTCAACCTGCCAAAACACTGCCACATCTCCCAGCACCTGCGCACACTCCACTGGCTCCCCGTCGAGGCGAGAATCACCTTTAAGATGCTCACCCACGCACACAAGGCCCTCCACGGCACCGGACCAGCATACCTGAACAGTCGACTCAAATTCCACGCACCCCAAAGGACCCTACGATCAGCCCAGCTTTCCTACGCTGTGGTCCCCCGCACCAGAAAGACCAGATCGGGAGGCCGCTCCTTCTCCTTCCTCGCGGCCAAAGCATGGAACGCCCTTCCGCTCCACCTCAGACAGACAACATCGCTCCCCATCTTCGCAAGAAACCTCAAAACCTGGCTCTTCGACAGACCCCTCCTTGATGGAATGGAACCTGCACCCCCCCCAACCCCCCCCCCCCACCCCTAGCGCCTTGAGACCCTTACGGGTGAGTAGTCGCGCTTTAACAAACTCCTGATTGATTGATTGACTCTGTTAGCAGCAGTGTCATCATTCTAGTTACTAGTGGTATTCTTATTAAATGACCTAGGCACCAACACAAGTACATAAAAAATGTTCTGTGCATAATCCCTACAAATCTCTAAGCAGATACATACTATTGGTCCGCTCCATTAAATACTGAAGTAGTACCCATGCAGCGTAGGATACCTCCTGTCAGTCTTATGCAATTCTTCAATCACCCATCCAGCACTATGTTCTTATTGTATCAGTCTGCCAATACCTAAGCACTTATGGGGCAGATTTACAAGCACGCTGCGCCACCAGTACGTCACTTTTTTGTAATGTAGTGATGGCGCCAGGCACTCCTTCATATTTAAAAGGAGAGAAAAAGCCACCCTGCATGTTTTTTTCCTCTCCTTGTAATGACAACCCCTTCATACACAGAACTTTGCATTCAAAAGGCGTTCCATCAGTGTTGGTACGGGTGTTCCCACGCACCACCCATAGAACAAGACACATCTCCAGATTTATGAGAAATCATAAATCTGGAGGTATGTGTGAATGCTATGCCATCCTAGAGTTGGTGTAGCAAGGTGCAACAAGAATTCTTTTCATTTCTCCTAATGTTTTCCTCTTTCAATGCATGCTGCATTCCACAGCATACATTAAAAGAGGAAAATACCTTTACTGATTGTTTTTGTGCAGGAAGGTATCTCTTTCTACACAAAAACAATCTCCGCACGATACAGACATCCTTGCACCTCAGCGCAAGGGTGCCTGTCTCACCACATGGCTGCAGTTTGTGCAGCAGTGCAGAGGGAATAATAACAATTACCAATATTGGGTTTGGCTATCGCGCAGCAAGGCCACGCCACAATAACAATAAACAAATAGAACCGCCAAAGCTGCCACTTTCTTTAGGATTTCAAGACAAGGAAAAAAAAATTAAACAAGTCCCTCTGAAACACTCTTTCAGTTTGAATTGATCTATTTTATTTTTATAAATTTTCAGAATTTTTCAAACAGTAGAACTCCTTACAAAGTCTCAATGGTCATCACAAACAATATATCTCCCCCGCGACAAAAACTCAAACCCTTTGGGATCAAATTTGTGTTCCCTTTTCAACAGACTTTCATCAGCACTCTCTCTAACATACTCTAATATAGTGTCACATTCATAATTGTGTTTGACTCAGACCCACATACATACACTCATTCTTTCTTCATTCACACCACACCCACCCTGGGGCACCTAGACAACACCTTGTTTAAATACAAATATATACAAATTTCAAATATCAAACATAGAATAATCAATTTCCAATTTGAACAAATCACAATAGGCCTTCCATGATTTAAAAGACATTCAAATCTTAAACAGATAATTTAGCTTGATTGGCTTGCCTTAAAGTATCGTGGTTGACGTGTTTTGAATCCCTTTCTCAAAGGGATTCTCCTTAAGACCAAGAATCTCTGAAAGACATGATAGACATGTTCTTACTATAGGTCTTTTGTACTTATCACTTCAAATTCTCTAAAAAACTACAGCTAGAGACCTCTTACCTTCTTAATAACCTCTGACAGAATCACATAGATCTTTCTCTATCCTCAAACAAAAATTAAATACATTTGGTACAGTCGCCATCTTAAATCTGTCGTAATGTGGAATATTAGTAAAAACATCTATTGTTGCTTACTTTAAAAAATGTAGGCGCGAAGTGCCTAAGTGTGGGCTTCCTTCCCATTTCTGTATGTTGTGGCCAAAATGTTGATGTTCTGAAAAGTAAAGTAGGTCTCTATCAGTGCCCAAATTATTAAATTAATAGCAGTGGTAGGGAACAGATACGGCTTCATTGTAGTGCACGTTGAATTCTGAATATTCCTTCGAAGGGACTTCTCTTAAATGTAGTATGCCGGTACTCTAAAGAAAAAAGGACGAATATTCATTAATATTTATGATCTGGTGGTATTTTCTTTGTTAAATGCAACACTCTATATCATGCCTGAACATCACTTAGTTTGAATCAAAAGGACTAATGCGGTTTTTATAGCTGTGGTAGCTGACAATCTGAAATATGCACCATTGTTCCTATGAGCGCCTTGCTACATTAGAGCAAAGGATTCCAATTCTTTGAAGACTGGGCTCAATTTTCATTGAACTTGCTTACTCAGAAAGGCAAGTAACGAAGAAGTCCGTGACCTTACGCGATACGCGCTGCTGGTTCGAAATACTTTTGGAATTTCAAAAAACGCTGGATTGTTAATCTATCGGCGAGTGTCAAAACGTTGCGATTTTCATAGATGTAAAACCCTGCTGTTTGTTTGCCAGCTATTGCTGGTATGAATATGTTAGGCGGTAAAAAAGGGGGTGGTGATGGACGGAGCATCTGAACCAATCAAACACTCACACCCAGTCAAAAGATCTAGGTTTAATCCATCACCGTTCTTTAGCTTACTCTGCCACCCCAGTTCAGCCCGGCTTGTTTGAATCCATTGGCAAAGTAAGCAAGGGACTCACGTCTGAGCATACTTGACTGGGTGTGAGTGTTTGATTCGTTCAGATGCTCCGTCCATCGCCACCCCCTTTCATACCACTTTGTTTGCCATAGGTTGGCAGGGTATGCTCAGATGTGAGTCCCTTGCTAACTTTGCCACTGGATTCAAGCACGCCTGGCTGAAAATGGCTGAAATGCCAGAAATCGGTCCTAGGAAGCTTCTTTCTGGTCTAGGGAAGGCATGGCTTGGCAGTTCGGGCTGGACTGTTCCCATGAGGCACAGGTTCAGACTGATTTGCATATGGCCGTCTGAACTGGTGTGGCAGAGTGGGCTAAAGAACGGTGATGGATTAAACCCAGATCTTTTGACTGGGTGTGAGTGTTTGATTGGTTCAGATGCTCTATCCATCACCACCCCCTTTTGTACCGCTTTGTTCGCCATAGGTTGGCAGGGTATGCTCAAACGTGAGTCCCTTGCTCACTTTGCCACTGAATTCAAGCAAGCCTGGCGGAAGACAGATGAAATGCCAGAAACCGGTCCTAGGAAGCTTGTTTCCGGTCCAGGGAAGGCATGGCTTGGCAGTTCGGGCTGGACTGTTCCCATGAGGCACAGGGTCAGACTGATTTGCATATGGCCATGTCTGAACTGGGGTGGCAGAGTGGGCTAAAGAACGGTGATGGATTAAACCCAGATCTTTTGACTGGGTGTGAGTGTTTGATTGGTTCAGATGCTCCGTCCATCACCACCCCCTTTTGTACCGCTGAATATGTTAGGCATCACATTGCGAGTCCATGAATTACATTTTTATTAACTTTAGATGGACAATAACCCTATTCTTAAACTAAACTTCTTGTCGAGGTAACGCTTACCTTAATTTGCTCCGTGGAGAGTTATACGCATCTCTTTTTAGTTCGTTCTGTTTACACGGGTACGAGAGGACAAATCATCACGGCGGTCTTTAAACGCAAGACTCCCGCCACGATGTGCAGAGAATTCTGGGACTTGTAGTCGGTTCTTGAAATCAAAATGGTTTCATGAGCAAATATTAAAAAAGAAGTATATCTGTAATCGAAAGCGGACAAATAAAACACCATATCGTGGGTCTGTATGAAGTTGATTTGGAAAAGGACAAGTGATGAATTAACTTGCTAATAAATGACAGCTAAGTCAATGCTTGGTTATATGGGTATGAAACGGCATGTCCTCGCTGTGCTTCCACGCGAGTGTGAACGCAGTGTGCAGAATTTATTGGGAACAACGCAAACAAATTATGAGAATGTTATGCACCAGCAACCTCCTTGATAGTGGTCTGCGAAGTTGGCAAGATATATCATGTCTGCAAAGACCTATGAAGGGGCTCTATATCCAGATCGTTTTAGTCAGTTAGCATGGTAACATCGAATTCCTATAATCTTGATAATATTCAGGAGCTGATAATTTTCATTAATGATTGATCCAGAAACCGTCCTATAGCGATCTGGGTTATGCATTGAAAGTATCTAGTCCCATTTGATTACACATGGCTTAGCCATTTCTGTCTCAATGATGTTGTGTGTATTGTTTTGATACTAAACTGACATAGAGAAGGGACCCAGAGGCACTGTTGTCTTCTTTGTTGGTAGTTATTTCATCTGCTTGCAGAAAAGGTGTCTGTAATCATCATATCATGTTACCAGGTTAAAGGTGGTAGATTTCGGAGAGCTCATTCAGTCCATCTACTGCCGTATTGAATTTGATAATTAAAGTTGCCTCTCTTCTGATCAGTTTTGCCTCAAGATCACCTACTCTTTGATCTTGTTCGACTTTGGAGATAATAGCCACCGTAAATCTTTTCTGTATGAGTATGATTGTGCTAGTGGTTCACTGGAGGGGCAGTTTGGACATTTTTCCTTATCCTTGATTTGTGCTGCGATATTTGATGGCGTATTTCCTGGTTGGTTTTTCCAATATACAATATACAACTTCTTACAGGGACATATAATCCCAAAAATGACAAATTTAGATTTACAGTTCGTAAAGTGGTCATGTTTCCAAAATATTCCGTTATGGGTGAACAATTTGCCTTCAATTGTAGATTCACTACAGATACATGTTCCACATTTGTGGTGTCCTTTAATCGGTGGTAGACTGACGTAGTCTTGTACTGTGGCAATTTTCTGTTTTGGCAGCGCTGCTCTTACAAGTTGGTTTGCTATACTTTTATGTTTTTTGAAAGCAAACAGTGGCATTTCTCTTAATTTTTTATCTAAATTCTGGACCAGAAGCCAATTCTTTTTGATTTGATTCTTGAACAAATTAGATGTTGAACAGTAGGTAGAAACACAAACAATGCGATCCATTGTTTTTTTCTCTTTTGGCTCCACCAAGCTCGTTTCATAGCTCGTTTAGGGAGTTTTTTGGGATATCCTCGTGCCATCAGGTTTTCCTTTAATTTATTGACATGAAAAATGTACTCGTCTTTGAATGAGCAATGACATCTGATTCTTAAAAATTGGCCCACTGGCAGGTTTTCTTTCAGACTTCGTGGGTGGTTGCTTGTGAAATGGAGGGCTTTATTTCTGTCCGACTTTTTCTAGTATAATGTAGTGGCCAGGCGGCCTTCAGATGCTTAGACTTCAACATTGAGGAATGGCATCTTATGTCTAGAGTGGTTGAGGCTAAATTTGATATCTGCTGTTCTATTACTTAGCCTTTCATGAAATCCATGAAGTTCTTCCTCTCTTCCCGTCCAAATCATAAACATGTCGTCTATATCACGGACCCAACATTCTATCCACTGTTTAAAGGGATAGTTATCATAGACAAATTTCTCTTCATATTTAGACATAAAAAGAATGGCTAGCTCCGGGGCGAATGGACACCCCATCGCCACCTCTTTTATTTGAAAATAGAAATCTTCTTTGAATCTGAAGTAATTATTTTTCAATGCCATAGCTGCTAGCTCAAGGATGAATTTTGTAGGGATCTTCATTGGTCTTGGTCTTTCATCTAGAAATGTTTGTAGAACTGCCAACCCTTCATCTTGGGGGATCTGGGTATATAAGGAGATCACCTCCATACTGACTAGAAGAACTTTATCTTAGTCAAATTTCATCGTCTCCAGTTTATTAATGAAATCTGTTGTGTCTCATAAAAACGATTTGACATTAAGCATAAAAGGTTTAAGGAAAAAATCAACAAATTTCAAATTGGTTCAAAAAGTGATTCACACCCGGAGACGATAGGTCTCCCTGGCGGCTGTTGTTCATTTTTGTGCACCTTCGGTAACACATAAAATATTGGTATTCTTGGATGTTTGTTCTGAATGTACTCATATTCTGTATTACCTAAAAACCTCTTTTCAAATCCAGTTTTCAAAATCTTGAACAGTTGACCTTGTAGGTCCCACGTTGGATCTTTAGGAATCTTTTTGTAACAGTCGTCATCTGTGAGCTGTCTATTCACTTCGGTGGTATATTGAGGAATACCCCACACAACCATTGATCCGCCTTTATCGGCCTGTTTTATTGTTATCGTTTGATCATTCTTCAAATTCATGAAAGCCTCTTTTTGTGCAGACGTCATATTGAATTTTATGGAACCGTGTCGTTTTTTCTCCTTGTCCGCATTTGCTGATAGTACCGTTCTTTCAAAGGTCATTATGTCTTTAGGAATCTTATTTGATGGTGGGCAGAACGTAGACGTTCTATTGAATCCTGTTGTTTCAAGATTATTTTGGGAAATTTGTCCTGTGGAAAAAGTTGTCAAACGGATTTTTCTACAGATTTCGATTAATTCAGCTTTCATTTGGACAAAATTTGTGTTTCTCGAGGGGACAAAAGTGAGTCCCATCTCTAGGAAACTAATCTCCATAATTGTCAAGACTTTCTCTGATAGATTGGTGATTCTTTTAATTGATATTGTTGCAAGTTTTGTTGGTAATATGAAGAGAAATTCATCTATGATAACTATCCCTTTAAACAGTGGATAGGATGTTGGGTCCATTATGTAGACAAAGTGTTTATGATTTGGACGGGAAGAGATGAAGAACTTCATGAATTTCATGAATGGCTAAATAATAGGACAGCAGATATCAAATTTAGCCTCAACCACTCCTCAATGTTGAAGTCTACGCATCTGAAGGCCGCCTGGCCACTACATTATACAAGAAAAAGTCAGACAGAAATAAAGCCCTCCATTTCACAAGCAACCACCCACGAAGTCTGAAAGAAAACCTGCCAGGGGGCCAATTTTTAAGAATCAGTCGCAATTGCTCATTCAAAGACGAGAACATTTTTCATGCCAATAAATTAAAGGAAAACCTGATGGCACGAGGATATCCGAAAAAACTCCTTAAACGAGCTATGAAACGAGCTTGGTGGACTCCTCGTGAAAAGCTATTGGAGCCAAAAGAGAAAAAACAATGAATCGCATTGTTTGTGTTTCTATCTAATGTTCAACAACTAATTGGGTAGAGAATCAAATCAGAAAGAATTGGCATCTGGTCCAGAATTTAGATAAAAAATTGAGTGAAATACCACTGTTTTCTTTCAAAAAAGATAAAAGTATAGCAAACCAACTTGTAAGAGCAGCGCTGCCAAAACAGAAAATTGGCACAGTACGAGACTACGTCAGTCTACCACCGATTAAAGGACACCACAAATGTGGAACATGTATCTGTTGTGAATCTACAATTGAAGCTGAATTGTTCGACCATAATGGAATATTTTTGAAAACATGACTACTTTACAAACTGTAAATCTAAAGTTGTCATTTATGGGATTATATGTCCCTGTAAGAAGTTGTATATTGGAAAAACCAACCAGGAAATACGATATCGAATATCGCAGCACAAATCAAGGATAAGGAAAAATGTCCAAACTGCCCCTCTAGTGAATCATTGGCACAATCATACTCATACAGAGAAAGATTTACACTGGACTATTATCTCTAAAGTCGGACAAGATCTACAAGGAGGTGATCTTGAGGCAAAACTGATCAAAAGTGAGGCAACTTTAATTATCATATTCAATATGGCAATATTTGGACTGAATGAGCTCTCCAAAATCTACCACCTTTAGCCTGGTAACATGCTATGTTGATTACGGACAGCTTTTCTGCAAGCAGATGAAATAACTACCAACCAAGAAGACGACAGTGCCACTGGGTCCCTTCTCTCTGTCAGTTTAGTATCAAAACAATACACACAACATTATTGAGACATAAATGGCTAAGACATGTGTATCCAAATGGGACTAGATACTTTCAATGCATAAACCTGATCTCTATAGGACGGTTTCTGGATCAATCATCAATGAAAATTATCAGTTCCTGAATATTACCAAGATGATTTGGACTTCAATGTTACTATGCTAACTGACTAAAACGATCTGGATATAGAGAGCGTTATAGGTCTTTGCAGACATGATATATCTTGCCAACTTTGCAGACCACTATCAAGGAGGCTGCTGGCGCATAACATTCTCATAATTTGTTTGAGATGTCCCCAATAAATTCTGCACACCGCGTTCACACTCGCGTGGAAGCACAGCGAGGACATGCTGTTTCATACCCACATAACCAAGCATTAACTTAGCTTTCATTTATTAGCAAGTCAATTAATCAATTGACCTTTTCCGAATCAACTTCATACAAACCCGCAATATGGTGTTTAATTCGGCCGCTTTCGATTACAGATGAACTTACTTTTTTATAGTTGATCACGCAACCATTTTGATTTCAAGAACCGACTACAAGTCCCAGAATTCTCCGCACATCGTGGCGGTAATCTCACGTTTAAAGACCGCGATGATACGTCCTCTCGTACCCGTGTAAACAGAACAAACTAACAAGAGATGCGTATAACTCTCCGCGGAGCAAATTAAGGTAAGCGTTACCTCGACAAGAAGTTTAGTTGAGGAATTGGGATATTGTCCATGTAAAGTTAACCGCATCGGTGCGGCGCATTTTCCCGCTGTGCGCTGAAGATTTAAAAATCCCGCGGTTCATGACGAGCTCAGCTCGTCATGAGCGTACTAGAGGTGTACCTCATGACAAGCTGAGCTCGTCATCAGCGTCGATGGGGTTAATAAATATTTAATTCATGGACTCGCAATGTGATGCCTAGCATATTCATACCAGCAATAGCGGGCAAACAAACAGCAGAGTTTTACTTCTATGAAAATCTCAACGTTTTGACACTCGCCGATAGATTAACAACCCAGCGTTTTTTAAAATCCCAAAAATATTTCGAACCAGCAGCGCGTATCGCATAACGTCACAGACTTCTTCGTTACTTGCCTTCCTGAGTAAGCAAGTTCAATGAACATTGATCCCAGTCTTCAAAGAATTGGAGTCCGTTGCTCCAATGTAGCACGGCGCTCATAGGAACAATGGTGCATAGTTCAGAATGACAGCTACCACACCTGTAAAAAGCGCATTAGTCCGTTTGCGTCAATCTAAGTGATGTTCAGGCATGATAGAGAGTGTTGCATTTAACAAAGAAAACACCACCAGATCATTAATGAATATTCGTCCTTTTTTCTTTAGAGATCCCGCTTACTACATTTAAGAGAAGTCCCTTCCAAGGAATATTCAGAATTCAACAGGTACTACAATGAAGCCTACATTTTTTCAAGTAAGCAACAATAGATGTTTTGACTAATATAATAGTGAATGAAGAAAGAATGAGTGTATGTATGTGGGAATGAGTCAAACACACGTATGAATGTGACACTATATGAGAGTATGGGGTCCATTAGGATGGCGGGCGGATTGCCCCCGCCAGGCAGGCGGTAGCCACCGCCGGCCTGGCGGGGGCAATCCGCCCGCCATCCTGACTAAAAACACCCCCCGCCATATTATCATGGCATGGTTGGCCGCGGCGGACGGAAAGACCGTCCGCCACTTTTCCGCCCCGGTCGCCTTGCGGCCGGGGCGGAAAAGGGTTTATATGGGGGCGGTGTCTATTAGACACCGCCAGCCATATTAGCATATGCATTTGGGAATGTCTTTCCGTGGTGGCAATGCCGCCACGGAAAGGCATGCGGAGTCCCCCTGCAGGGGGTGGGGGGTGCACATGGGGGGTACCTATGGTACCCCCCTGCATTTCAATGCAGGTGCCTGTCATGTTGTGCATTGAAATGCACAACGTGCTTTCAGCACCGCCCGCCGCAATGTTAAAAATGCGGGAAGCGCCCGCCACTGTGGCGGGCGCATCTTAATATGTACAACGGGACCCCCGCCCTTATGGCGGGTGGTCCCATTCACCGGTAGGATGACGGGCGGACAAAGTCCGCCCGTCATCCTAATGGACCCCTATGTTAGAGAGAGTGTTGATGAAAGTCTGTTGAAAAGGGAACACAAATTTGATTCTAAAGGGTGAGAGTTTTTGTCGCGGGGGAGATATATTGTTTGTGATGACCATTGAGACTTTGTAAGGAGTTCTATTTTTTGAAAATTGATAAAAATGAAATAGATCAATTCAAACTGAAAGAGTGGTTCAGAAGGACTTGTTTAATTATTTTTCCTCGTCTTGAAATCGTAAAGAAAGTGGGAGCATTAGCGGTTCTATTTGTTTGTTGCAGTGCAGAGGGAAGCACAGAGTTGCAACATATTCATGTACATATGTCACATCCCTGTGCTTCGGAAGTGCCACAGTTCAGTGCAGCTAAAGAGCTTGCAGTGCCACGCTGCATTACTTCATAAATCTTCACCTATAAATTCACCATACATTACTAATGCATTCTTTGAGTCCATCATGCTGTATACATATATTCAACCAAACTTTCACACATTACCTTGCAATTATACTTCTTTCTTTAACCAGATAAGGTAGTTCTGATAAGAACTTTTTTTTCTTCTTTTTTCTACTGTAGTTTCTTTATTTTTTTGAACAATTTTGTATTTTTTTGTGTTTTTTCAAAAAATGAATAAAAAAAGTACAAATAAAACAGGAAACTTTTGGAATTAATTATCATTCCAAAAACAACCCAAAAAAATGAACAACGATGGTTGCATTGCGCAGCACAAACTGTATTCACCGACTGCTCACCGAAGCATATAAGTTTCTTACACTTCACTCAGTGTTGCTCGAGAAAGGCGAATTCCATTGCAGGTGTTCCTGGGGGACGCTCCAGACGTACTTGCCACAGAATGTGAGGAGTTCAAAGCAGCTTGCCTCATTTTCTCCCGAGCAAGATTGAGAGGATGTGTGGTCCGGAGATGCTTGTACATAGAAACAGCACCAGGACTCTGTCACAAATTTTGCACGTCACCTTTCTCGCATTTACTTCTCTCCAGGTGGAAAAGTGAATTACCATACGACAGATTCTGGCCTCTGTGGACGTGGTGCCTTCTGCTAGAATTCTTCTTCAGAAGATACTTCCTCCTGCTGCTGCTGCTGTCCAGATGCCATTTTGTTTGATAATTTTTGAAAAACACCAAAAAAATCAAGCAAAAAGGGTTCTTGTAGGAAAAGAGATGTCTCTCTAAAGATGCTCCAACAAGCATGATTAAAATGGGTGGGGTCCTTCAATAGTTACAGTGGGAAATGTTATAAGCCAATGAAATCTATTTTTTTGATGTCACATGGGATCCGCGCACTCTGCGTTCATAAAGCACGCACCCTATGCGACTACGCGAAAATATATTTTAAAATAATATAATTTTATTATAAGTACAAATATATTATTTTTATGAATATCTTAGATAATCTCTTTGCCTAATATGTATATTAAAGAAACATACATATAATTTCAGAACATAAACTTTTTTTGCGGGAGTCCCGCTCCCAGCGCGCACCAGCACGTAAATGACGTTACGCGGGACCCGCCACCGCGCAAGTGGCGCATACCGTATTGCGCATGTGTTGCGAATGAGCGGGAGCAGGAGTTGGGGACTGGTCGCATACCAATTGTGGACATCACGTAATATTAAATGTATATGATGTTACTGAAAAACATGCAGCCGTCGCACACCGTACGTGGATCCTTCACGACTTTTCTAAAATGGCGCGCACCCACCGTGATGTGTATACTTTGGGTGCGCGACTCCTAAAAAAATTTGGGGGGAAAATTAGAAAATAATATAAATATATTAAAATTAAAAAATAAAAATTAAACAACATTTCAGTTTAATGTTTGAAAAATTTTTTTTTTGCAATTTTCAGAAAAATACATAAGTTATTTAATGAATAAAATATTTAAAATTAAACAGTTAAAAAACTGTAGAAAAACAATACAAAAAAGGTATAACTACTATTACACTTAAAAATTAGCATTTAAAAAACCTTTGAAATTCACTGAAAAAAACCATAGGTTTCAGAGACGTTATAGTTAGAAATTAGCATTTAAAAAAGCTTTGAAATTCACTGGAAAAAAAATAGGTTTCAGAGACATTATAGTTAGAAATTAGCATTTAAAAAACCTTAGAAATTCATAGAAAAAAACATAGGTTTCAGGGGTGTTATAGTTAGCTGGACATTTCACTCATACAAAACCATAGAAATTACTCCGTTATAGTTAGTTCTGCTAACTATCACCCGCGCACCACCAATGCACTGCTGATGATGTCACATATTACAACATTCATGACATGGTCAGTGACATCACTGATGACATCATCCACATGACAATCTGATACAACTCATCATACACTAGTATAACCTTTCATCACTCACTGTAAAATACAGAGTACCATATTTGAAACCATTGACACACCAATACCAGTTACTACATACCCACTAACTGATTCCTAAGTCTACACACAACTACCCATTCAACAACAGAATCACTTATACATGCAGTCACTAATTAATAGAACACTATCAATTGCACTTATACACATATATAGACAATGACACATCAGCAGTCATCTTAGTTCACCGTGATGTATTTGGTTGGCGTGTTTATATTCTAGACGTATTAATTTATTTATCAGTTGATTATGAGTTTTCATTCGTTCTTTTTTACGGGTGGCAACAAATGCAGCAGTCTCCCCCTAAGCACAGCCTTAAAGCTATCCCATACGTTGAAACGTGATGCACTATATTGATTTACATCAAAAAATTCTTTAGTCCATTGGGTTATGCGAGTTATATATTCCTGATTGACCAGTAGTTTTCTGTCGAATGTCCATTGTGTGTGGGCCCGATTGTACCCGGGAACCTCCAGTGTAATATGTACAGGATTGTGGTCGGATATTGTCTTCGGGTCTTTGAAAATCAGGGTATTCAGAGCAATATCTGGAGTTGCAAAGATATAATCTATGCGCACGTATTTCCTATGTGGATAGGAGAAATAAGTATACCCTGAATCTTTACTATTTTTTAACAGCCATATATCTTGGAGATTGTGAGTCCGGATTAGGTTTAGTACAGCTCTGAACACTCTGGGTTTCCGACCAGAGTAAGTATATTGGTTCTGGAGGGATTGGGTTTGATTAAATGTTAAATTAAAGTCGCCACAGAGAATTAAAGTACTTGGCCATGACGCTAATTCAGATTCCAAATCAATATATAATGCGGGGTCATCAAGATTAGGGCCATAAATGGAGCAAATTGTAATGCCCAGATCTAATTGAACAATAGCCCATCTTCCATGGCCATCAGCTTTTTTACGTACCGGACTACCTAATCTTGTTTTTGCTAAAATTGTAACTCCTCTGATTCTCGTGGTTTGAGTTGTTGTAATTAGTATGTGATAACCTGGTATTTTTAAGTGTTTAATCTCTCCTACTGGGATATGGGTTTCTTGTATACAAATGATATCCCAGGAGCTGTGAGCTATTAGCTGGCAAAATTGGGCCCTCTTTCCTCTGTCATTTAGACCTGCCACATTCCAACATGCTATATTCAACTTACCCATTTAATTGTACTAGTTTTTGGGCAGTATTCATCAATCAGCGTTCCTTCAATAGCATCAAACTTGCTCATTTTATATTTCTTTCCTCCCCCCCCTTCGCCGAATGCACCCAGTGCACCCTGGTACCCACCCCCCGCCCTCCACTCTCCTCTCCACCCCCCCTCCCCTTGACCACCCAAAAAAGGCAATGAGACTCCATAAGAGTCTGTAGTGATGGGTTGGCATGTTCCAATCAGAACTAGTGAAGCATGCATTCTTAAGTGTGTAAAACATGAAAATACCAGAGAAAAGGAGAAGATTGTGATAGAGACCGCAGTGGTGAAAATAAAGAAATAAAGAATAAAGTATGGAAATCAGTAGTTAAGAGTTGTGGATCAAATCTATTTTCAAATATCCCAGTTTAGGTTCGCGATTTCTAGGTTGCGGGAGACCAGTAGCCTAAGTCTGAATCAAAATCTCTCCCCATCTTTTTTTTTTTCATATAGCGAATAAATATGTTCTCATGTGTTCGAGATTCTTTCATAAGCTCTCTAAGTATTCCTTAGCTTTGACCTCAGATGTGAAAAATTTGGTCTGACCCATGTATATTACTTTCAGCTTTGCTGGATTGTTCAAGTATACTACTGCTTTCCTTTCTTGAAATGGTTTGATGAGCTGTCTAAGTCGCCACCTCCTTTCGACAGTCCAGTGACAAAAGTCAGGGCGTACAAAATAGGATATAGAATCCTTGTTGCGGTGTTTATCTGGCGTGACCATTTCCGCGATGGCTTGTCGAAGCAAAAAATTTCCGAAGTACACTAAGACTGCACGTGGGTATTTACCTGTAGGTGCCATAGGTTTTAAGGATAATGGAACCCGATGGGCTCTCTGCACCTCGTATCCCCAGTCCCATGTGCTAAGTTCAGGAAGGGTGTCACGAAATAGTTGTATTATAAAAGTGCGGCAGTCCTCGCCCTCCATTTTTTCCGGAATGCCCAGCACTCGTAGATTGTTTCTGCAAAGTCTATTTTCGTAGTCTTCAAGCTTCCATCTAATGTCCCGAACCTGCGCTGATGACACCCTAAGAAAGATCCTAATACTTAAGGCAGAGATAAATAATGAATTAACTGTTAAAGCTGCAGAAACCTTTCAAGCTTACCGAAACAAAACATATGAGATAGGGGAAAACGTTGGGAGACATCTTGCCTTAAAAACACGACAGACCCATTCTCATAACACTATACAAAGTATTGACTATGGCGGACACAAATTCACCACCCAGGAAGAAATAGCTAACTGTTTCAAGGAATACTATCAAAAACTATATCAGAACGAAGATGAACAAACGACTGATGAAACTAAAGAGTTCTTAGTTAACTGGCTTAGCGAGACTAACATGTTACAAACCATTGACGATGATACAAGGAAAGAACTAGAGAAAGAAATTACTAGAACTGAAGTAGAGCTGGCAATAGCTGAATTAGCTGCAGGGAAAGCAGCAGGACCCGACAGGATACCTCTAGACTTATATAAAAGACTAGGTAAAATAATAACTCCATTTCTGCATGATCTATTCTTAGGTATCCAATGGCATGGAAAACCCCCAGAGTCATGGAAACAAACAAACTTAGCTGTTTTTAAGAAAAAGGACAAACCCCCTGAATTAACAACATCATACAGGCCGATCTCGCTGATAAATTCAGACTCTAAAACCTATGCAAAGATTTTTGCTAACCGTCTTTGCAAGTTCATAGAACAACTAGTGTCTCCCTGGCAACACGGGTTTATTCCAGGTAAAAGCACCACTGATCATATACACCGAGTAATAACCCTCTTTGACATAATGAAAATAGAGAAAGGTCAAATGTCTTTGATTCTATTAGATGCTGAAAAGGCTTTTGACCGGGTCTCGTGGCAGTTTCTTTGGGAGCTACTAGCCCTTAATAACATCGGCCCGGGGTTCATAAAATCAGTAAAAGCCCTATACGTAGACCCAAAAGCCAAAGTCTTGACAGGTGGTAGCGAATCCGAAAACATAAACATCCAGAGAGGCACGCGACAAGGGTGTCCGTGCTCACCACTTTTATTTGCACTGTATATTAACCCCTTAATCATCAAACTATTAACATCACCAGCGATAATACCAATAAGAACCGGCATATATAATACTAAAATCCTGGCCTATGCCGGTGATGTAGCGATCTTAACAACTAACCCTACTGAGGCCTTAGTCGAAATAGAAGCAATCACTAAAATATTTGGTCGTTATTCAGGCTATTCTTTAAATCAAGATAAAACAATGGTAGTATGCACTAATAACACATCATATACAAGTCAATACAGAGTTGAATACGCGAAATATTTAGGAGTAAACATTTCGCCTAATATTGACGATATTATCATGCTAAATTATGACCCCTTAATTACAAAAATAAAAAGGGATTTACTCAGAGTCAATAACCTTCAACTATCCATAATTGGCAGAAGCAATTATGTAAAAATGACAATATTCCCAAAGTTACTTTACCTATTCCGAGCAATTCCTACTTTAATTGATAATGCTTATATGAAGAAGATAGATCAAGCAATATCATCGTTCATTTGGAGCTATGGGAAGACAAGAAGAGCTATATCCAAGCTAGCACTACCGACAGCTCGAGGTGGACTAGCGATACCAAATTTAACCTATTATATGTGGGCTGCTATTCTACAACAAATGTCCTTCTTAATCATATCCAAAAATCCTGATCAAAATAGATCCCTACACAGTATCCCTTCCATCTACGAATTAACATTAGGAAGTACAGCTAGAGGACTAATGTTAAGACAAATTGAGCCCTCATACTATAAAAAGATTAAGTTTAAAATAGTTACAGATGCTTTTAAAATCTGGACTTGTATCACTAAAAAACTATTAATCCCCAAATATACAAAATATACACCCTTATGGCACAGTTCAGTAATCCCCCAATACCTTAATGATAACATTACTAAACGATGGGAAAACTTAGGTATTATCACTATTGGCGATTTCTTAAATCCAGATGGTAGAACAACCTTCGATGTGTTACGCTCCAAATACCAGATCCATCCCACGGACTACCTAAAATTTATCCAAATTTTCACAACATTAAGACAATACTTTACAAATATGGAGCTACACTCGATACCACTCTTAGACCTGATGCAAAAAGTACCAACCAGAATAAGCGATATCTATGGGATCCTTTTAAACAACCACCCTGATGATCTAGAAAAACTAGAAACTAGTTGGGCTAGTAAATTAAACAACCCTAATGTTGACATAGACATGGTTCTACAACTCTCTTCCAAAGCTATATTAGCAAGCAACTTAAAAGCACAAATCTACAAAACGGTATGTAATTTATACTACACACCTTTCAAATTATTTTCATGGGGTAAGATTAACCATGATAAATGTCCCAGATGTGCACTCGGCCCCGCAAACTTAATACACATGTTCTATGACTGCCCCAAACTAGAACAAATAAAGGAAAGTATTGTCAAATACTGGACCGAGATCTTTGGCCATGAAATCCAAACTTCATCAACACTGTTCTTATTAGGTTTCGATAGCTCCTTAGAACTTAGTAATTCAGAAATCTACACAACTTACATATGCACCGCCATTTATAGAATCATTTTAGCAGCCCGTTGGAAGGACACTGAGGCTCCTACATTTCAGGGATGGATCAATAGACTTTTAGCAGCATATAAACAAGAAATGGATATTTATAAAACTAGAGGGAAAAAATCTAGATCTTATGGGGAACTGATCTGGTCCTCAGTGGCTAATTGGTACGAACAGCAAAGGGTCTGAGTTTAAAAAACTATTTAGACCAGTGTGACATAGTTGTCACAACCATACAAAAATCTGAATTGAAAAATGAGTTCATACTATATATTGCTTGTCTTTATCGTAACCGTTTTCTTTTCAGTTATCATTATACCTGCCACAATTTAAATTTGAATTTGTACTAGCATTTGTATTTAATTTTTATCTTCAATCTATATGCGTTCTCATATTACGAAAAAAAAAAAATTCTTTGTTTTATAACATTTATACTGTAACATATGCCTAAGTATGTATATTTCGAACATGCTCAATAAAAAAATTAAAAAAAAAAAAAAAAAAAAAAGCAGTCATCTTAGTTGGTTATTGAGTCATCCTACTCACTCATGAAAAAAAATTAATCACACTTACATTTACTCACTTACACAATTAAACACACAACACCTCATTTATTCAAACACATAGTAACTTATAGTTAATATGTTAAAAAATCACCATTACAATTATACACTCATTCATAAAGTTACTCTCACAATCACTGACTCTTACATATACTTATTTTTATACACCAACTCTCACATACAATGCCTTTTATTTTTTTCTTGTTGTACAACTAAAACATATATTCGCTCACCAACACACAAATAAATACACTCAGTCACCCAAACAACTGTTTCCACATGCACTCTTAAACCTATACACCTAGTCAATCAACCATTCACACATCTATGCATAGAGTTACACACATCCCATCCAACCACACACAAACTCAGTGTCCCATACAAATACTCACCCAACCAATCAATAACTAATATACACACTCATTAGTGACCAACTGATGCAGCATGTTACACACATTCACATAGTTTAGTTACTAATCCATGTATTAAGTGAGACATTTTTAATTACTCACTTAAACAGACAGTCAGACAGCTACTAAATCCTCCATCCAGACAGTTATATATCCACTCAATCTTCAATACAGATTGGAATATATATATGATACATATTTAAATTCCATACTAAACCACATTCATTGGATGATGTAATCAGTGATGTCATTTGAGATGTCATCAGTGATGTCACTGACCATGTCATGAATGGTGTACTATGTAACATCATCAGCAGTGCATAGCGGGTGCACGAGTTATAGTTAGCAGAACTAACTATAAAGGAGCAATATATATATATTCCTATGCTTAAAGACTTTGCTGTTTAAATGGCGAAAGACTTTGTCATTTTCTATCTCGGCATGGATAGCACTGTCTAATCCTATGCTTAAAAACTTTGATAGAAAAACAGACATTTGAGGTGAGCAGATCTAGAGTGTCGCTGGTGTTGAGAGTGCTCTAACAGGAGCTGCTTTCCACCTAAACTGAGACCTACCCAGAGTTCTCTCCTTCTTTTTTGCATAATTTATGCGTCACTCTATGCCTGAAAGGGTTTTGTTTTGATATATATATATATATATATTCACTGAAAAAACCATAGGTTATAGACCATATATAGTTAGGAATTAGCATTTAAAAAACCTTATTTTACTCACACAAAACCATTGAAATTCCATATATAGTTAGTTGCACTAACTATATATCGCGCACCTGCAATCCACTGCTGATGATGTCACATATTACATCATTCATGACATGGTCAGTGACATCACTGATGACATCACTGATGACATCTCAAATGACATCACTGATGACATCACTGATGACAACATCCAGTGACTGTATGTTTCTGTAAAGTTAAAATGTGTCTTACATATTGAAGAATGAGTGGAAGTATAAGTGTCTGGACAAAGGATTTAGTAGGTGCATGACTGAATGTATGAGTGAGTGATTAAATGTGTCTCACTGAGTGCATGGGTTAGTGACTAAAGTGTCTTAATTTGTGCATCATTATGTCTGTTGTTCTGTAAACTGCTGCATGTGTTGATCAGTAGCTATATGATTAACTATATGGGTTACTGATTGATTGTCCAAGTATTTGTATGGGAGACTGAGTGTGTGTGTGGCTGGCTGAGAGGTGTGTGACTCTGTGCAGATCAATGTGTACTTATATCAATGATTGTATAACAAGGTAAGTATGTGTTAGTATATGTTTGAAAATGTAAGGTGCTCTATGTTTAACTGTATAGACAAGAAAATGGAAGTGTGATTGATTCTTTACAGGACTGACTAGGTGTGTGAGTAACTCCATGGATGAGTGGCAGAGTGTGAGTGTCTGTATAGGTGTATGAGTGCATATGATAGTGTTGTAAAGATGAGTGATTGTATGTATGAATGATTGTATGGGTGAATGAGTGAATGTGTGTGTAGACGTAGGAATCAGTGAGTACATATGTAGTAACTAGTATTGGTGTGTCAATGGTTTCAAAAATTATACTCTGTATTTAACACTGGGTGAAACAGAGGTTATATTAAAATGTGAGGAGATGCATTGTATTGTCACATGAATGATATCATCAGTGATGTGGTCATTGATGTCAAATGAGATGTCATCAGTGATGTCATCAGTGATGTCATTTGAGATGTCATCAGTGATGTCATCAGTGATGTCACTGACCATGTCATGAATGATGTAATATGTGACATCATCAGCAGTGGATTGCAGGTGCGCGATATATAGTTAGTGCAACTAACTATATATGGAATTTCAATGGTTTTGTGTGAGTAAAATATGGTTTTTTAAATGCTAATTCCTAACTATATATGGTCTATAACCTATGGTTTTTTCAGTGAATTTTCAAGGTTTTGTAAATGCTAATTCCTAACTATATATGGTCTATAACCTATGTTTTTTTCATTGAATTTCAATGGTTTTTTAATAGCAAATATCATAAGCTGTCGAATGTCAAGTACGTGGTAAGTGAAAACATTTTCGTGTTTATGCACACTGATCTGCTTTGAATGGTGCCCCCCCCTCATTTCTATTAGGAGTACTCTCTCTTTGCACATAGTGAAGGGTAGTTAACGCAGGCCTTTGCCCCCGTTGTAATACGTCGTGCCTGCTTCTCTCTCCATTTGATTGATTGTTATCCAAGTATTTACTGTTTTAGAATTGGTTCTCTTTGGTTCATTCTCTATTTACAAACAAACACAGAGCCGCAATACTCTGTTTAGTCTTTGCAGATAACGAAAAATCGTGTAAAAAAAAAAGAAAAGGAATCGAGCAAAATCAGTAGGCCACTAACGGGATCTCTTTTTGACCTCGCTAAAATAGAAACATTAGGAACAACCCCTCATGACAAATACAAAACTAGTGAAATGAACTGAACACCACACAATGATGGCTGCAAAACAGCTCAGCTCCGCCACCCACCCCGCCCAAAATAACGATAAAGAGCGGCTGCCATGATTGGTTGCGGAATGGCCACGACGGAGCTACGAAATGGTACTGCTCTCATGCTAACCCCAGCTTCAGTCTGAAACATCCAGAAACACTATAGACTACCAATTCGATCAGTTCCGGTAGCGCCCCAATGTAACCCGGTAGAGAAGAACTAGCCCTCCCCTCTTTGACTGATGTTTCTTGTTGCCTGTCCCTTCTGTTGTCATTTAACAGAACTATTTAGCCTGCTGAAAGGGGTTGTGTTCCGACCGCTGGTTGGTGGAGACATTTTGACTATATTCTGGACCTGCGTTGTCGCGTAATGCGTCATATGACGCGCCGCGTTAGCGCATCCGGAAGTCATCCGGGGCGCGCAGCGCGTAACGTAAGCATAACAAGTCATGTGACTTGTTAATAAAACTTTTCATTTGTTCATTTTACTTTTCTTATTGTAATGATGAAAGGCTTGGTCATATGACCTAAAAATTACGCTTTTCATTACTTCCGAACATTATTTTTTCTTAAATATATGTTATATTGTTCCAGGCTAATGTACTTTCCCGGAAATTTTACAACTGTCCTGCAAGTAAAATATATTCTTTTTTCGAGAAAAAGAGCGTTTCTTCGTCCCATGACGGAGCCGTTGAGCAAAAGAGGGTCGACCTGTTGTCTTAGTCGCCGATACGCCTGAATATGAGATTCTTATCGATCACTTTATGTTGCAGGAATAGAAAACACAACAGCCCTTGACCATTTATCTTTACTGCGTTCCTTCGTATTATACCTTTTACCCTTCATGTAATTGGTCTGCTTTATTTCACTTGCCTTTTAATGATTCTAAAACAGTGACTATTATTAAAAACTTTACCAATGTATATACTACTACCATGTTTTCTTTTAAAAACCTTTATTGTGAAAATTTCATTATACAAATACGAGCCTATAACCACGTGGGCCTGCCACGGAGCAAACTGTAATCGTATATGATGAATAGACATTTACACTGTAGAGGAACGTAACGGGCGGGCCATTAGGTTGCAAGAACTAAGGTGTCTAACAGTTACGGAATCGGTGGACGTACATTTTATAATTAAAATACGACAGGGCCAGTTACAATAAAATTATCTAGATATACATTTGCGGGCAAGTACCATGGGTGACGTTAATTCGAACTTTCAACAGTACAGTAATCAATAACACATCAGAACTTAATATCAATAGGGATGTCGAAATATTCAATCAATTCTCGTCCCCGCCCGCCATGTGCTTCAAAACTGCATACGTATCTCGTGATTTCAAGGTTCTGCAACCAGTACACAACAAGGAGTTACGAGTCCCATTTATTCCGGCGCCATTTTGGGCGAGGACGGGCAGGTCCAGGATATAGTCAAAATGTCTCTACCAACCATCGACTATGATGATGTTCATGATGCTGTATTTATTAGAGTAACACTCATCTGTCCACATGAAATTAATTTGCCACAATCTAAACATGTCATTTTAATCTTTCCAAAGTTCTTCTAAATATTTGGGACCGTTTCCCTTGCCTCTGAAGCTCTCAGTGCCACTTCTTTGATGAATGTACTAGCAGGTCAGGGGTTCTCCTCCAAATCTCTCTTTTATGCAGCACTATAATTAATTGGTGCCACCTCTCCATATGACGATGCATGGTATAGTTACCACAACTATATTTTTTTTCGGTTCCTCTGGAGAGTTCATCGTGGCAGATGAAGCGTGTAACGTACCGGGCATTTACCTTTTTTTGCATGTACAGGAAAGGAAAAAAAAATCGAGCGTCCGAGTTCTAAGGTGTCCCAGGGCCATTTTAGTGGACCAGGCCCAAATCCAAAGAACAGGCCGCCATTTTGAGAGTCCTCTTGCAGCCGCCTGTCGCTGTAGCATCAAGAGCAGCCGAAACTCAGCTGAATGGCAACTGAAACGGTAAAGGGGCGCCCCACTACAGCAGACGAGCCTCCACCTAGGAAGGCCCATTCACGCCGCCTCCCCCCCCCCCTTCGGGCACCCCACGCCGTTATTCGGAGCAGTATTGTAGGATGGCCACACCAGTGCGGCAACTTGCTAGACATCACCTCGGTGGTAACCGAATCTCAACGCCTTGTGGTGTCTTCTATTCAGAAAACATTGTTATGCTGCCTTCGACCTATTCGCCGCAAGTGCGCACACAACTCAACTGCATAGCTTGCTAGACACCACCTCGGTGCCATCCGGATCTTGGAATGTCAGCGCCTTTTGGTGTCTTCTCTTCAGAAAATATTGTTGCGCTGCCTTTGGCCCCATTCGCACATCAGTCCGCTACTGACGCCATCTCACAGGCTAATGGGGCGCCCCACGCCGACTTTCAGCATTGTAGGATGACCACACCAGTACAGCAACTTGCTAGACATCACCTCGGTGCCATCCGGATCTCGGCGCCCCACTGCAGATGAAGTGCCTCTCAACTATGAAACCACCACGGTGACATCCGGATCTTGGCGCGTTGTGCTGCCTTCGGCCTATTCGCACATCGGTCCGCTACTGACGCCATCTCACAGGCTAATGGGGCGACCCACGCCGAGTTTCAGCATTGTAGGATGACCACACCAGTACAGCAACTTGCTAGACATCACCTCGGTGCCATCCGAATCTTGGCATCTCAACGCCTAGTGGTATCTTCCATACAGAAAATATTGTTACGCTGCCTTTGGCCCCATTCGCACATCAGTCCGCAACTTAGACATCACCTCGCTGCCATCCGGATCTTGGCATCTCAGCGCCTTGTGGTGTCAGTCAGAAAATATTGTTGCGCTGCCTTTGGCCCCATTCGCACATCAGTCCGCTACTGACACCATCTCACAGGCCAACAGGGCGCCCCACGCCGACTTTTACCATTGTACGATGGCCACACCAGTGCCACAACTTGCTAGACACCACCTCGGTGCCATCCGGATCTTGGCATCTCAGCGCCTTGTGGTGTCTTCAAATCAGAAAATATTGTTGCGCTGCCTTTGGCCCCATTCGCACATCGGTCTGCTACTGACGCCATCTCACAGGCCAACGGGGCGCCCCACGCCGACTTTCAACATTGTAGGATGGCCACAGAAGTGCGACAACTTACTAGACACCACCTCGGTGCCATCCGGATCTTGGCGCGTTGTGCTGCCTTCGGCCTATTCGCACATCGGTCCGCTACTGACGCAAACTCACAGGCCAACGGGGCGCCCCACGCCGACTTTCAGCATTGTAGGATGGCCACACCAGTGCGGCAACTTGCTACACACCACCTCGGTGCCATCCGGATCTTGGCATCTCAGCGCCTAGTGGTGTCTTCTATTCCGAAAATATTGTTGCGCTGCCTTCGGCCCCATTCACACATCGGTCCGCTACTGACGCCATCTCACAGGCCAACGGGGCACCCCACGCCGACTTTCAGCATTGTAGGATGGCCACACCAGTGCGGCAACTTACTAGACACCACCTCGGTGCCATCCGGATCTTGGCGCGTTGTGCTGCCTTCGGCCTATTCGCACATCGGTCCGCTACTGACGCAAACTCACAGGCCAACGGGGCGCCCCACGCCGACTTTCAGCATTGTTGGATGGCCACACCAGTGCGGCAACTTACTAGACACCACCTCGGTGCCATCCGGATCTTGGCGCGTTGTGCTGCCTTCGGCCTATTCGCACATCGGTCCGCTACTGACGCAAACTCACAGGCCAACGGGGCGCCCCACGCCGACTTTCAGCATTGTAGGATGGCCACACCAGTGCTGCAACTTGCTGGACACCACCTCGGTGCCATCCGGATCTTGGCGCGTTGTATTGCCTTCGGCCTATTCGCACATCGGTCCGCTACTGACGCCGCCTCACGTGCCAACGTATTTTCTCCGCATTTTATACCCTATGCCGCATAACAGGTCATGTGACTTGTTTATAAAACTTTTCATTGGTTCATTTTACTTTTGGTTTCCTAATGATGGAAGGCTTGATCATATGACCTAAAAACAACACTTTTCATTGGATGAAACCTTTTTTTTTTTCCCAAACGATGAAAGCCCCACCTTGTTTCTGGATGTTTCAGACTGAAGCTGGCGTCAGCATGAGAGCACCACCATCTCGTAGCTCCGTCGTGGTCATTCCGCGAGCAATCATGGCAGCCGCTCCCCACCAGAAGCCTGCAGGAGTCGGGGCCCCCAAAACTTTTGATGAATTCTCAAGGCGGAGGGGACGCTTTCGAGAATGGGGTCCAAGACCTAGCAGACAAGCGTCCGATTTCCAAGGTGTCCCAGGGCCATTTCAGTGGACCAGGCCCAAAAAGGAAAGAGCCTGCCGCCATTTTGAGAGTCCTGTGACAGCCGCCTATCGCTGCACCGCAAGAGTGGGCGCAACTCAGCTGAATTGCGGCTTTTGACACAGTGGACCAAAAACGGACGGAATGGCAACTAAAACGGTAAAGGGGCGCCCCACTACAACAGATGACACTCCACCTGGAGAGGCCCGTTCACGCCGCCTCCCCCGGGGCGCCCCACGCCGTTATTCGGAGCAGCATTGTAGGATACCAAAACCAGTGCGGCAACTTACTGGACATCACCTTGGTGCCATCGTTCTGCTGCCTTGGAACTATTCGCACAACAGTTTGCTACTGATGACCCACCCCCCGCGACGCCCCACGCCGTTATTTGCTGGGTGGCAACTTACTAGACATCACTTTCGTGTCATCTAGATTTCAGCGCGTTCTGCTGCCTTGGAACTATTCGCACAACATTTTGCTACTGATGACCCACCCCCCGCGACGCCCCACGCCGGAAATCTGGACGTTGTGCTGCGTTGGGACTATTCGCACAGCCGACCGCTACTTCGTTGTTTTTCCCTAAAAATGTTTATATGTTATTACTATTTTTGTTTTCTTGTATATATTTATAAATTATTAAAGTTTTATAATCTTACTACTTTGTCGGAGTGCTATATATTTTTAATGTGACACATAATTGTAAAAACTTTGATGTACAAAGAGTCATCCCTGGAATCTTCCGCTTCAGGCTCGGTCCCCTCCCCAATCACAATACAGGATGGTTTTCAGATAATAGCAACGCTTCTGCTGTGACGGATCTCATCGAGTGTGGGCCTTGATCTACTATAACTCCTTTGAAGAGGGGTGATTCTTTACAGCTGTGGCCATAAACTACATCTGCAGGGCTAGCTGATACCCTAGGACCAGCCTGGACAATCGGACACAGAGGAAAAGGAGTGTCAGAGGGTGCGGTAGTGAATAGGGCGAAAGGGAGGTGTCGGGCGGGCACAGGGTGTGATTCTCAGGGAAGAGCAGCGCAGATGGGGGGAGGTTTATTACCCATGCATAAGACAGAGAGCGGGGGTGACCACTGCCTGGGGGAGATGCTTGCGAGGGTGGGGAGCCATGCTAAGGATCGACAGCGTGCACAGAGTGGGTCTGGTCAAGGCATCTAAAATGGCTGCCGTGCACGACAAAAGTGTGGCATTTGAAAAAAGACAAGATGGCGCAGACAATGTTTTTCAACACTTCCTGATTTCCTTCGAATCGAACGTTAACAGACGATGGGGCATATTACCAAAGTTAAGCGATATTTATCCCTAACGATGCTTAGCAACGATTTTTTTACCGTCAGAAATTATCGCAGATAAACCTTGCTTTTATCAAGGTTTAGCGCAAATACGATAAAAAACGACCGCAATGCATTAATATCGCTGAAAACTCAGCGATATTCATGCATTACCGAGCTAATGCTCTTAGCCATGTTATCCACCTCCCATTGGATAACATGGCTAAGAACTGCTCAGGGCAGGTGCTAGCTTTTGGAGATATTCGCGCTTATCTCGAATATTTCCAAAAGTTGATAATAGGAGATAGCGATGTTAGCGACTGTTTCCAGTCGCTAACATCTTGGCATGCCCACTTTGCATGTCATTAGTGATAAATATCACTCACATGCAAAGTGGGGCCCAAGATGGTCGCTATCTCCTACTAGCCGTCGCTAACTGGTGTTAGCAACAGCTAGGTAATACAGATATAATTTTATCTCCGCGAAGCGGAGCGCTGTTACAGATATATATCTTGTTTTTGAACGTTAATTTCTCAAAATGCACTGAAGCACATATATTGAGACCTAGCAAAGGCACATCGGGCTACCAGTCCCTAATATTTTACCAAGTTTCGTGCAAATCCATTCAGCCGTTCGATTATTATTATTATTTTATTTTTTTGCCCCGCGGGGCCCTTTTAAAACCTCCACATCAAACCTAGGGGGTCAGCGAGGATCTACTATGCCCCCTTATGGTCATTTGCCCCTTCGCTTTGGCCTCCTCTTGTCTCTCGATCCTACCGAGAGACAAGATGGCGGCCGCTACGGACTGTTTGGAATGTTTACAGACACCGGAGAGCCAATCAGCTTCGCTTCGCAAAGCTCCGTAACGCGAAAAGTACGCGAAGCGGTGCGCTGTTACAGATATATATCTTTTTTTGAACGTTAATTTCTCAAAATCCACTGGAGCACATATATTGAGATCTAGCAAAGGCACATCGGGCTACCAGTCCCTACAATTTTGCCAAGTTTCGTGCAAATCTATTCAGCTGTTCGATTATTATTATTTTTTTTTTTTTTTGCCCCGCGGGGCCCTATTAAAACCTCCACATCAAACCTAAACGGTCAGGGAGGATCTACTATGCCCCCTTATGGTCATTTGCCCCTTCGGTTTGGCCTCCGCTTGTCTCTCGATCCTACCGAGAGACAAGATGGCGGCCGCTACGGACTGTTTGGAATGTTTACAGACGCCGGAGAACCAATCAGCTTCGCTTCACAAAGCTCCGTTGCGCGAAAAGTACGCGAACTGGAGCGCTGCCCGGTCCGCTGTTACAGATATATATCTTTTTTTAAACATTAATTTCTCAAAATCCACTGGAGCACATATATTGAGACCTACAAAAGGCACATCGGGCTACCAGTCTCTACAATTTTGCCAAGTTTCGTGCAAATCCATTCAGCCGTTCGGGCTAAAAGTGAGGCCAACCGCCCTATGGAAAACTCAATGTTAAAAACACGTTTTGGGACCCCCCTTTTTTCTCGACCCCCCCTGGACGAACCCCCCCCCCAATTTTCAGGGGCTGCTCAGAAACAAAATGTGCCATTTTCCTGAAAATTTCAGCCAATTCCGTCCACAAACGCCAAAGTTATTAGACATAGAATTTTCAAAAAACCCATAGAGAAAAAATCCTAACTATATATACCTACTGGCGATCGCCAGTAGGTAATATATATATATATATATATATATTGCTCCGTTATAGTTAGTTCTGCTATATATATATATATATATATATATGTATATCTATGTATATATAAATATATATATATATATATATATATATATATATATATATATATATATATATATATATATATATATATATATATATATATATATATATATATATATATATATATATATATAAATATGACAACCAAATCCTTGTGAAGTAGCACAGCACGGCAAAACCTCCACCCAGCACCTCAAATCAGGAACGGACCGCAACAAAATGTAGTTACTTAAAGTGCAGTTTTATTCTTCCACCAACATGACGTGTTTCAACCAGGTTGCCCCGGCCTTGATCACATGACATGCGTGAAAAGCCCACGCCCTTAAACACCTCATGGCAACATTGTAGATACTCCCAATGGTATATGGAAATAGAAACCAGACTCAATCTTTGTAGTGCTAAATAAATAACACATAATATCATACAAATTATTTTACAGTTAAGAAATCCAGGGCTAGTGCCCAAATTAAATATAAATCCGTAAATATCTATTTCATATTTGAATTGTATTACAAGGGAGACAAAAAGAGCCAATAATGAGGTACACCCAAAGTGCAATGACTAAATACAGAAATGAACCTAGTATTAGTCAAAAAAATCCAATTTTAAAATAAGATGAACAGAAGCGAAAATGTTAACAAAAAATAGCAAAGTGATGTCGTAAGCTTATCAAATAGTTGTTTTTGAAGAACATAATAAAAAGAAGAATGCAGAACATAACCAATATCTCTAATATCTGAAATATAACCATCATATGTAGAGAATATGAATCACATTAAATTTACTGCATAATTGGCAAATTCAGTACACCCCTGCCGGAGAAATTCATTAGTAAAACTAAGAACCCAGTTAAACCAATAAAAACCCTTCAATTTGGGTGGAATTCATAAAAGCCAATAAATACAACAAATAATTCATCATATTATCTAAAACTCAACAATGATATATATACACACAATCAGACATTAAGAGAATTCCAAACTTGATTTTACACAGAATTCCATTGAATAAGCAGCAGAATCTCAAAGAGTAGTTTCATTTCATCATAGAAAGTAAGAACATATCCACATTGATTGTAACACAACAGATCATATTTTAAAGTTTAAAGGAAGTTGACCAAATCCTCTCCATTGTTAAGCCCATTCGGAATTTTAGTGTTGAGGCGCACAATGTATTGACTCTCTAGTTGACGTAGTTTCTTTTCCCGGTTCCCTCCTCTAATAGATTTAGGAACCGCGTCAATAACAAAATATTTTAATTCATGAAGGTTGTTTTGGTGCACTAATTTAAAATGTCGGGCAACCGGATAAGACGGATCTGAATTGACGATTGCCCGTAAGTGCTGCAAAATACGATGAAAAACAGGAAGTTTAGTGCTGCCGACATATAACAATTGACAACTGCATTCTAAAATATAGACTGCAAAATCAGTTTTACAAGTAAAATAGCCTGCAATTGGATTAGGCATATTTGAAAAAGGATCTATAAAGGTCTGTTTATTCGTCCCAAACTTGCAAGCATGACATGAACTGCATTTAAAAAAGCCTTTCTTGTTAGTTAGCCAGTTGACAAGACTGACTGTCTCAGGGCTTGTTCTTACCAATGCATCCCTCATAGAGGGTGCTCTCCTAAAAGTAATAGTAGGTTGTGTTGCAAGTTCAGGTGCTAATGTCAGATCCGTTTTCAAGATAGCCCAATGTTTACTGACTATTTTTCTTATTTCCCTTTCTTGACTACTGAACGTAGTGATAAGTCTCACCACTGGTTTTGCTTGAACCACAGAAGTTACAGTTGTTTCATCTAGATGAGAAGCATCAGCAGATGCTGTCCCTTTTCTCAATTTAGCCAATGCAAGTTCTAACATTTTCGGGTCATAACCTCTGGCGAGAAACCTATTTTTAGATTCGGTAAGACAGATGTTCAAATCAATTTCTCTGCTACAGATTCTTTGAATTCTTAAAAACTCACCATAAGGGATACTTTTAATAAGGTGCTTAGGATGGGCACTGTTGGCATGGTGTATTGAATTACCAGATGTAATCTTCCTGTGTAGTTTAGTACAGATGACTTTTTCTTCTACAAAGATCTCAACATCCAAAAACTCAACTTTAGTGTTACTAATTTGAGCCATAAATTCAAGATTGAGTGAATTTTTATTGATCTTGCTCACAAAATCCAAAGCAGATTCTTTGGAACCCTTCCAGATGACACAAACGTCATAGATGAATCTCCACCATCGAATGACATGGTCAACAAGCTCATTTTTAAAGGTCTCAGCTAGGACGTGCTTCTCCCACCAGCCTACGTGTAAACACGCATAGCTGGGGGAGAAGCACGCCCCCATCGCAACACCCCTTAGTTGCTGGTATAATTCCTTATTAAAAATAAAGAAGTTATTGTTCAGACAGAGTTCTGTCATACGCAGCAACATTTTGGTGTGTTCATTATAGCAGACATTTTTATCAGATAAAAAATGACTTATAGCATTTAAACCAGCTGAATGATCAATACTGGTATATAATAAACAGATGTCCATCACTAAAAAGTGATAATTTTCTTCCCATTTGACTTCTTTTAGTTTTTCCAAAAAATGACCTGTGTCCCTGATAAATGAAGGAAGGTTAGTAACATAATCATGACGAAAGAAATCAACATATTTAGACATGGCCTCCAATAAACTTCCTTGAGCAGAAATTATATATAGTATTCCATCCTGATAGCGTCAAACAAACAGGCACCGAGTCTGTGAGAATTTTGGCACAGATGGCAATTTATTCCAACAAAGGTCAGACGTGTTTCGTCGGCAAGACCGCCTTGTTCACTGCATAAAAAGCTCTGCCATTTTACATCTTAAATACATGTTCATCGTTCTCCCAAGGTTGACGTAGCAACCGGAACCAACCATAGATATAGAAGCTAATCTACGGCTGTGTACCATTACAATGCAGAATAAAACAAAAGAAATCATATACAAAGTTTTACATGTAATAAAACACACATTCTAATTTGAGTTTAGACAAATCACTCAAATGTATCTTATAGTAAGAAAAAATTAACAAAAAGTGTGTACTGCCATTAAATCCCGACCTGCAGAGATAATTTGATCCTGTTTCAAGAGGCACACACAAATGAGTGTCATGGACATAAACGTGACAAGTTAAGTTATGTGATACACCTACGTTTACTCCATAATGTCAATATAATCATGATGGCCTCACATTCAGTGACGAAGAGTAAAGGAACTAAATAATAGTGAAATTACAGTCATCACTGATGTTGCCTAACTGGAAGGGAAAATGAACATTCCAAGGGCAAAGAATAGCCGTATCTCCTTGCGCTTTCGTGTAAACCCTGAACTGTGTCTAAGGTACGGCCTGCGTTGGTGCAGGTAAATTATGCCTGTGTTTCCAAATTATGGGATGGGGTAGAGGGAGAAGGGTAGCTATTGTGGCTGTACTGTGAGGCGGCTAATGGTGTCTCAGACAGGTGCTGCCCCAGTGGGCCTGCGTGTCTCACGTGGGTTTAATTTCCATGTGTGTTTGTAAAAGTGATTTAATGTGTGTCGGGAAAAGGGAAAGAAAAACAATATAACATATTGATATCGGAAGAGAGAACTTTATGCTAGGAGGAATGGATCTTTATGGTAAGTTAAAGAGCGCAGTCTCATTACAGGTGGACAATCAGCGCTTCATCGGCATTCATCTCTTGTGGGATTTTGGAGTTGAGGAGAATGATGTATCTCGATTCCAATCTCCTCAATGCCAGTTGTCTGTTTCCTCCCTTTGGGTTCTTAGGAACATTTTAAATGACAAAATAGGAGAGGTCTTGGGCATTTCCTGCATGTCAAGAATTAATGGGCCTTGCAACTGGGTATGATTGGTCATCATTCGTAATGGCCCTCAGGTGCTGCAGGATGCGGACGTGAACCGGGTGGATGGTGCTCCCTACATAGAGTTTGTTGCATGTGCACTGAAGGACAAACACAGCGAAGTCTGTCTTGCAGTTATAGCTGCCACATATGATATATGGTGTCTGTCTGAAAGGCATAGTAATTGATTTCTTGTTTATACCGTGTCTGCAAGCTTTGCACCTACTACACTTGGTGAACCCCATGGGTGATTGCAGCCAGTTTTGTATTCTAACTGAAGTTGGCGCATTGCGCACCAACACCTGGCACATTGATGTTGCCTTTCTGAAACTGATTGAAGGAACCTTTGGACACGTAGGGCCCAATACTAGATCACTACGTACAGTGTTCTAGTGTCTGTAAAGTATCTTCCTCTGTGTGGTGTGGTATGCATTGAACCCCTTGATTAACCTGGGAGTGTCTGCTACATCTTTCTTTTTCTGACTTCTGTTTTTACTGTTGAACAGTAAGTTTTCTCTCGTTACTTTCTCACTTCTGGCTTTGACTTTGGCTTTGGCTAGAGTTTCTGATTTTTACCCCCTCCTCTCTAGTCTGTTGAAGAGCTCATTGGTGGATTTTTGTAAGCCTTCCTCTGTGCTGCAATTGCGTCTCATTCTGAGGCAGTCGGCATAGTGGATACCTTCCTTGACATTGTTGTGATGAAAACTGTTTGTGTGCAGAATTGCATTCCCTGCTATGGTTTTTCTGTATGTTCTAGACTGCAAACAGTTATTTTCTATATACATTTCTATGTCTAGGAACTGTATACAGGTGTTGCTGTTGTGACTGGTGAAAGACAAATTCAAATTGTTGTTATTGAGTTCTTTCGCAAACATTTCTGCGCTCTCAATTGTCCCATGCCACAGAATAAATATGTCATCAATATAACGGACATAGAGTGCCACATTTTCAATCATAGCTCTTTTTTGTGTCTTCATGAGTACTTGCTCGTCCCACCAGCCCATATGCAAATTGCGATAGCTAGGGGGCGAAGCAAATACCCATGGCTGGGCCCTGTTGTTGTTTATAATACAATTTATCAAAGATGAAAATAATGTTCTCAAGGCACCACTCCACCATTTGTAATAACATTTAAGAGTGTTCATGTTGATGAATCGGTCTCTTATCCAAGTAGTATTTTAAGGCATTTAGACCATCCTTGTGCCTGATGCTGGTATATAATGTATTGACGCCTAGTGTCAATAATACACAATTATCATGCTAATTAACATCATATATCCTAGTCAAAAAGTCACCTGTGTCCTTTATGTGAGATGGGAGTTCACAGACTAGTGGTTGCAGGAAATAGTCAATGAAGCGAGAGGTATTTCCAAATATTCCTCCAATAGCTGCAATGATCGGCCTCCCTGGTGGGTTTGTGGGATTTACTGGACAATGTCATCAGTGATGTCATCTGCGATGTCATTTGTGATATCATCAGTGAGATCATCTGTGATGTCACTGACCATGTCATGAGTGATGTAATATGTGACGTCATCAGCAGTGCATTGCGGGCGCGCAAGTTATAGTTTAGCTGAACTAATTATAACGGGGGAATTTCAATGGTTGTCTACGAGTGAAATGTCCAGCTAACTATAACGCCCCTGAAACCTATGTTTTTTCAGTGAAATTCTAAGGTTTTTTAAATGCTAATTCCTAACTATAACATGCCTGAAACCTATGGTTTTTTCAGTGAATGTAAAAGTTTTTTTAAATTATAATTTCTAAATATGCCTACGGAGATAGGACAAGTGAAGAAAGAAGAGAAAACGACAGTAAGAAAAAAAAGAAATGCAGAAAGAAGCAACAGAAGTCCTCAAAGGCGAAGAAAAGTACAGTAAGAAGGAAAACGTGCAGAAAGAACTAACAGACAAGCAGAAATAAGCCTTGTTGCAAAATCATCCTGTAACCTCAATTTTTTTCAGACCGATACTGGTGGTAACAGAGTCTGACTAACCAGCCCTAGAGCCAGTGCTATGTTAAAAGACACTTAGAAAACAGTGAAAACACCTACATGTACTAGGGACCGCTATGTGTTGTGGTGCCCCTGTAATTAGCATGACCTCCTCTGTAAGCCCCTAGTATATAATAGGGCAGGGGAATTAATAATACCACTTAAAATGCGCCACAGGGCTTGTTTGCACACGTCCCCTCAGGCCCCGTCCCCTCCCTTCACCACTGTGCAAACACGCTTTGTGGCCATTTTAAATTGGGATATTAAGTCCACTTGAATCCTGAGGGTCCCAGGGGCCAACTAGCCCACTAGGTACCTCATGTAAGTGCCACAGAGCTGCGTTTCATAGAGGTGTAAAAAGGGGCACGGCCTAGTCCACCTCTCTGCAACGTAGCACAGTGGTGCTTAATGGAAGCACCTGGTGTGCTAGTTAGCCCCCAGGGCCCCTCGTGATTGAAGGGGAATTATTTCCCCAACTTAAAACGTGCCACAGACAGTGTTTGCTCACGTCACCTCAGGCCCCATCCCCTCGCTTCCCCACTGTGTAAACACACCCTGTGGAAATTTTAATTTGGAAGATTAGGTCCCGTTGAATCCTGAAGGTCCCTTGGGTCTAACTAGCCCACTAGGTACCTCCAGTAAGCACCACATAGCTGTGTTGCAGAGAGGTGTAAAAAGTGGCATGGCCTAGAACACCTCTCTGCAACGCAGCACAGTGGCACTTACTGGAAGCACCTGGTGTGCTAGTTAGCCACCAGGAGCCCTCAGGATTCAAGGGGAATTATTTCCCCAACTTAAAATGTGCCACAGGACGTGTTTGCACACGTCACCTCACTCCCCGTCCCCTCCCTTCACCACTGTGTAAACGCGCCCTATGGGCGTTTTAAGTTGGGAGAATAAGTCCCCTTGAATCCTAATGGTCCCTTGGGGCAAATTACCCACTAGGTACCTCCAGTAAGCACCTCAGAGCTGCGTTGCAGAGAGCTGTAAAAAGGGGCGTGGCCTCTGAACACCTGTCTGCAAAGGGGCGCGTTTGCACAATGGTAAAGGACGGGGGTGTGGCCTGAGGTGACATGTCTGCAAACACGCCTTGTGGTGCGTTTCAAGTTAGATAATGAATTCTTCCTCAATCCAGAGGGTCTCTGGGGGCCAACTAGCCCACCAGGTACCTCCAATATGCGCCAGAGAGCTGCGTTGCAGAGATGTGTTTAGTGGCCAGGCCCCTTTTTGCAACACTCTGCAACGCAGCTCTGTGGTGCTTACTGGAGGTACCTGGTGGGCTAGTTGGCCCCCACGTAGCCTCAGGATTGGAGGTATTAATTCCATCAACTTAAAACGGGCCACAGAGCGTGTTTACAGATATGTCACATCATGCTCCGCCCCCTCCCTTCACCACTGTGCAAAGGCACCCTGTGGCACGTTTTAAGTTGGGGATAAACTCCCCTTGAATACTGAGGGTCCTTGGGTGCAACTAGCCCACCAGCTACCTCCATTAAGTGCCACAGAGCTGCGTTGCAGTGAGGTGTAAAAAAGGGGTGTAGCCTCAGAACACCTCCCATGCGCATTCTGGAGGTTCCTGGTGGGCTAATTTGCCCCCAGGGACCCCCAGTATTCCCTATCTGCAAACGCGCCAGGGGATGCGGTTATAGAGTGCTGTAAAAAGGGAGTGTGTGGCCTCCGGCGCGATGCCAGTCTTTTCTTTTTTCTTTTTTTTAAGAAGGGGGGCTGGGGACCCCATCCCGCAGGGCTTGCCCCCTAATTTATTTTTTAATAGGAAAAATTTGGGAAGGGGTCCGTGTGGCCCCCCTCCCGGCCATAATCAGCCCCAGGGACCCCATCTCCTGGGGCATGGCCCTTTTCTTTGATCATATTGGAGGGGGGGTGCCTTGCCCCCCTCCTCAGGCCATTTATGACCCCGGGGACCCCATCCCCCGGGGCTTGCCAGTGTTTATTTATTTATTTTTTCATCTATATTATTTACATTTTAGGGAGGGGGCAACAAGGCCCCCCTCCCAGGCCACTAATAGCCCTGGGGACCCTGTTCCCCGGGTCTGGCCCTCTCTTTTGGGGACGGTGGGGGGGTCCCCAATCCGACCATGGTCCTAGCTGACTCCACACGTCCTTCGGGAGCTGGCATTGCTTTTCCACATGCGGAGCTGCTAAAATGCAGCTTCCCATGTGGAAAAGAAATTTGGTTTGAATTTTGATTTGAATTTGAATTTTCAAAATTCAAACCAAGTTTGCTATGACAGGGGGTGAGCCACGAGGCTCCCGCCCTGCCAGTGAGCTAAATATATATATTGTTTTGTTCGTCGAAACGTGATAACAATTTGGTGGATTTATCGGGACTCGTAACCCTGTCCAGGCCCGCCGCTGCAAGTGGTAGGGGTTCGTTGCGACTTTTGGAGTTTGGATTGCTTTGACAAGAACCCCGCCCGCCCCTTCGGCCTTTCCGTGTAAAGGTGAATACCGCTGTTTGAAGCCTGTTGGAATCGCGTCTTTAATCCACGCCGTGAAACTTTCTGCTGTGACGTTTGTTCGAGTTTCATAATCAGAACAGAGGCAATGACCTATTTGCAGACGGCGACTGGTGAGTGAAACGACGTGTATTTCCTGAATACGAGCGACGAATTCCATAGAAGTGGGGGCAAGCGGAAGAGGGAGAGAAACCATTTAACCCAGTGGTTTACAACCCCTTGCAATAAACGTGTGGGCGCGTAGACCTAGCACTGACATTATCTTTTAACAAATGCAGCAATGGCTTCAAATAGAATTACAAAAAGAAGTGAAGCAACAAACGAGATGTTCACAGTATTGTAGGTGTACTTATATAGCGCAAACCTGTCACCCAAAGGGCATCCTGGCGCTTACTTAGGGAACCCGTCCTGGTATTCCCCTGTGAGAAACCGCGGCAGGGTGTCCACAAGGTGAAAGCCAGGCATCCCGCCGCGAGGGGCCGTAGTGGAGATTAAGCAAGCTATTGCCCAGAGTTGCAGAGTGTGACCCCGTGATTCGAGTAGGCACCGGAGCGAGAATTGTCGAGTCCGTGGAATTTTTGAGCCCGAGACCCGCCGAGGCGGGGAATCGAACCCTGGTCCACGGTCGATCTCAGCTTCCGGGTCTGCCGCCTCTAACCACTGAGCCACGCTTCTCCACTATTAACTTCAGGGTCACATTCCAACGTGACAAACATAGCGGAAGGCACGGGAGAAACGAGAAGTCAACAGGATTTATGGAATAAATTGTGGAAACTGTTAAAAGCATAACAAAATAAGTGGTGGTAGGCGACAACGCTGCAAAATATGTTAAAGCCAACAGGATACCACGTAGATTGTTCATATATACTACACCCACTTTCAATGAGCCAGATCCAGACCTAGTTGAGGAATGGGCCAATACCAGTCACGATTGCTCAATAGTAATGCTGAAATTACTCGTGAAATATGCTTCTAAAGACTGTGAGAAACTGGCCCATGAAATAGAAGAGGTGTCAACAAAATTGAAAGCGTTGTGTGAGAAAAGTGAATTTGACAACGACATGGCCAAAATGGATGGCAAACTTGAGAGAATTGAAAAGGATAGTTGGGAGAAAAAAGAAAGGAAATTCTTATGAGACCTAATAGATTATGAAAAGGTCAAGTTCTGACTTTTGCAAAAAAATATGATCACCTGCTGGGCCAACCCAATGCGGTAACATCAAAAACAAAGGCAGTAGGTAATGAAGCACAAGCAGCCGTTGGACAACAAGGAGAAGAAGCAATTAAACTAATTGAAGAGGAACAACAAAGCAGTCCGGGCATTTTAAGCCCAAAAGAGCACATTTTAAAAGATGTTTTATTGGTACCGCAAGGAAGATTAGCTGCCCAGAACAAGCCCAACTCTGGAGGACAAAGAGGACGCGGACGAGGAGGCAGAGGCGCAACCAGATCAAATATGTCAGTAAGAGACTAATTAAGAAACCCTGTGGGATCGAGAACAAGGGGCCAAAGAAAGGAGAAATGAAAGATTTAAAGACAGTTATTAACCTTTCCAAACAGAAACTCAGTGAAGCTGAGACTGAGGTACTTTCTTATGGTTTATCTTTTTGTCCCTCTGCCACCTATGATTACACCCACAGCATAATAGATTTATGCCACGAAAGCCACACAAGGCCAAGCAGAGGTTCGAGAAGAACCCAGTAACATTGAAATAGGAGATGCCCAAATGTTGCATCTTCTACGTGATATAGGAGGTGATCCAGACATCATTGAAAATCCTATCTTGAACCTGATTAATGATAATGTAAGACTTGATTTGAATTGTGAAAGTGGTTTTAAACCCAAACCTGTTTTTCTCCCTCAAATTGCTAATGAGGCCATTGATATTTTTGAAAAGGTTGTGATTAATGAATGGGCAAAATGTCAAAAAAATCTAGATATGGTAGAGCCAATTTAACGAAACTACAATTTGATGCTATACAAAATCTGAGAAGTGATGATTCAGTCATCATAAAAAAATCGGACAAGGGAGGGAATATTATTGTCCTATCTCTAGAAATGTATATAAACTAAGGTCTATTACAGCTGGGGGTTGGAGATAAATATGAGAAGAGTGACAAACAGGTATATGTTGCCAACACTACAAAATATCAAGAACAATTGCAAAATTGGAAGGAGAGAGGTTTGATTGAAAGAGAAGAATTTGAATTTCTTAAATGTAAACATCCTAATATACCAGCTCTTTATTTACTCCCCAAGTTACATAAAAATATGACTAAACCCCCAGAACGACCTATTGTTTCCTTGAGGGGTAGCTGTTGGGAAAATACTTTCCTTCAGCCATTGGTACAGGAACTCCCCGCCTATTTAAAAGATTCAGGGGACTTCTTGCATAAAATTGAGGATATTAAATGGAACCCAGGTTGGCTCCTAATGACATTAGACGGGATCAGTGCATGCAGGTATTTTCTTAGGAATAGATCCATATATCATCTGTTCCATACTGAAATGTTATTGTATATGGCACAGACATGCCTTACACAAAACTTTTTTCTATTCAACTGTACTATCTATCACCAGCTACTTGGGACGTCGATGGGCACCTGCTTCGCCCCCTGCTTTGCAGGATTGTACCTGGGCTGGTGGGAGGAGCAGGTGGTCAGATCGTTCCCTCAATATCAGATGCAAGTTGTTAAATGGCTCCGCTACATTGATGACATTTTTGTCATCTGGGATGGAAATACGAAGAAGCCAAATAAATTGTGGAAATCTTGAATATTAATGCTCTCAATCTTTCATTCACTACTCATATTGATCAAACCATGATTGACGTTTTGGACCTTAAAGTAAAAGTAGATGGCAACAGGTTAACTACCACATTGTTGAGGAAGGAGACCGCGGGCTATAGATTAGTGCATGCTCAAAGTTTCCATCCAAGCAATTTGATAAATTCTATCCCTGTAGGCAAGTTACTTTGTGCTAAACGCAATTGTACCAAGAATGATGACTTTGAAAAAGAAACGCTCATAATGTGTGAATGCTTTAGACAAAAAGGCTACAGTAAGAAATGCATAGAGATGGCCGTCAAGTCAGTTAGCGAAAGGGATAGAAATACACTGATTGTTGAAAAGGACAAGAATGAGGATTCATCAGAATCAGAGACATCTAGATGTATCACTGATTATAACCAACAAGCATGGGGAGTCAGGAAAGCTATTGGTAAATTCTGGGATGTCCTTAAAATTGACAACAATTTAGCAAAAGGCATTCAAGAACATCCACAAATAACATACTGCAGACCAGAATCCCTTAAAGATATGATTTGCAAGACCCTTAGTCCAGTAGCAACTAGAAAAAATTCTGTCCAGGGTTTTTATGTCTGTTTTTATGTATATGGTAAATGCAAGGCCTGCACATACAGCAAAAATGTCAAAGAAGTCAAACTCTCAAGTCACTGTAAACCTTTCGAAACCCTAAAACATTTCACATGCCAGACTGATCATATAGTATATGCACTTAAATGTCCATGCAATAAATACTACATTGGCAGCACAATACACCCGGCCAAAAAGCGAGTGTTGCAACACCTCCGGGCCATCAAAAATCTTGACAAACAATACCCTGTGCCCAGGCACTTTGCTATGTACCATTAAACCAATAACTGCCTTATTTCATTCTGTGTTCTTGAAAATTTCCCAGTTAGGGAGAGGGGGGGAGACAGAGTACAGGAGCTCAGGAGATTGGAATGGAAACTTATTAAATGCCGTACTATGCAACCTGAAGGCCACAACTGTGACGAGGCCTTGGCAGTACACCTAGAGTAGGTGTAGGCGGCCTTTAAAATAATGCATGATCATCTGCTGTTTGTGACATGAACTGTGCTTATGCTTTTTTAATGCCTGCTTCCTTCTTGGTTTTAAATTGTTCGTGAGATGTATGTCTGGAACTCACACATGTGAGAATTATGGTATAGTCACCTTATTTCATTATTATTATTTATATTTACAGATCTATGTGGAGTCCAATTAGGAGAGTTTAAGACACACCACCGGCAATAGATGGATTGAAGCACGAATGACAGTTGGGATATGATTGGTTCAGAGAGTTAATTCTTGGATTTTGCCCACTTGGGCTAGTGAACTATTGACTTCTAAATATGCCATAGTGGCTGAAGTAATTATGAATTGCCCAAAGGGCCAGAGAACATTATGGCACAGGAACTGGTGATTATGGTCTGTTATTCGGAGTTGAGTAGGACACTTTTCTGCCCACTGAGGCTGATTACTTTATGGAAACTGAGGTGAACAGTGAGCATTCTCTGAGTTCAATATATATTAAATGTGAAGTATATTCATATAATGATGAAATTTTACATGTGTCCAAACTAGACCTTGGCAACACCGTCAAAATGCACTGGTATTATGTTTATGTGTGTCACTATTATTTACGATGTATATACAGCTCGTAATTTAATTTGTTAAAATGAAGAAAGGATCAAGTAAATCCAGTGCATAATGGAACCACCCAATGCAATGTTAAATTGTACTCGACAATAATTATAATTGATTTCTCTCGTACTTGATTTGTCTTCTAGCTCCATTATGCAGAGACTGCCGGAAAGTCTGTTCACTATTGTTACACTGAGGGTGAAGTCATGTGATATGTATTTAAATGTCCTAAACACATACACTCGCACTCGTGACCAAGAAGGCTTGTCCTTCGAAATGCGTCGAGTGAAGCGTTATTGAATAAACATGCTTTATTGCAACTGTGGCCTGGACATTGTTTTGTTGGTCGAAACGAGATAACAATTTGGTGGAGATATATATATATATATTCACTGAAAAAACCATAGGTTATAGACCATATATAGGAATTAGCATTTACAAAACCTTATTTTACTCACACAAAACCATTGAAATTCGCATATATAGTTAGTTGCACTAAATATATATCGCGCACCCGCAATCCACTGCTGATCATGTCACATATTCCATCATTCATGACATGGTCAGTGACATCACTGATGACATCACTGATGACATCTCAAATGACATCACTGATGACATCACTGATGACATCTCAAATGACATCACTGATGACATCTCAAATGACATCACTGATGACATCACTGATGACATCACTGATGACATCTCAAATGACATCACTGATGACATCACTGATGACATCTCAAATGACATTACTGATCAAATCACTGATGACATCATTCATGTGATAATACGATGAACCTCTTCAGACTCTAATATAACCTTAGATACACTCAGTGTAAACAGAAACTCACAGACTGTCACTCATCCATGGAGTTACTCACACACCTAGTCAGTCATGCAAAGAATCAATCACACCTCCATTTCCTCAACTATACAGTTATACACACCTTACTTATTCAAACATATACTAACACATATTTACTCTCTTATACAATCCCTGATACAAGTTCACAATGATCCATACAGCCACTCACACATTCACTGGCTCTTATGCACAGTTATTTATATATGTCAACTCTCACATGTACTGTGTTTTACATATGTACTTACTTTGACATGTAGCACTGAGATATCCATTCACTCACCAATACACTCATGCACACAGTCAACCGCCCATACAGCTGTTTCCACATGCACTTTTGAACCCATACATCTAGTGCATCAACTGCTCACACATCTATGCACAGAGTCATACACCTCCCAGCCACCCACACACACACTCAGTCTCCCATACAAATACTTGGGCAACCAATCAATAACCCATATAGTTACTCATATAGCTACTGATCAACACATGCAGCAGTTTACAGAACAACAGACATAATGATGCACAAATTAAGACAGTGTAGTCACTAACCCATGCACTCAGTGAGACACATTTAATCACTCACTCATACAGTCAGTCATGCACCTACTAAATCCTTCATCCAGACACTTATACATCCACTCATTCTTCAATATGTAAGACATATTTTAACTTTACAGAAACATACAGTCACTGGATGTTGTCATCAGTGATGTCATCAGTGATGTAATTTGAGATGTCATCAGTGATGTCATCAGTGATGTCACTGACCATGTCATGAATGATGTAATATGTGACATGATCAGCAGTGGATTGCGGGTGCGCGATATATAGTTAGTGCAACTAACTATATATGCGAATTTCAATGGTTTTGTGTGAGTAAAATAAGGTTTTGTAAATGCTAATTCCTAACTATATATGGTCTATAACCTATGGTTTTTTCAGTGAATTTTCAAGGTTTTGTAAATGCTAATTCCTAACTATATATGGTCTATAACCTATGGTTTTTTCAGTGAATTTCAATGGTTTTTTAATAGCAAGTATCAAAAGCTGTAAAATGTATTCTTCTTTTAAAGGAAAAATATATTTTATATGTATTTAATATAAAAAATTGTATGTATATAAATTTTTTGAGGGAACGAATTTATCAACTATCATGCTGAAGAAGAGTGTGGGGGGAAAAAAACAAAGAGGAGGACTAAGAGGAAAGAACAATCAGTTCAAAAATACAATTGCTTTAAAGCATGAAGTGCTTTTCCACACATTTACATTCAAATAACCCATATTAGAACATACAAAATATCTAAAGAGGAGACGGTGTACATTGAATTTTAGACTCTTCATTGGTACCTACATGTTGGTACTTACATCACCCACACAACACAACAGCTCTATTCAGAGCTACCCTACCTCAAAGCACTCTAAAATATTATTTTAATATTTCCCTTGGTTTTCCCCTTGTTACGCTTTTTTTTTACATATATGGGCCTCCTCAGCCACCCTCAGAAAACCTAGGGGGTTAGGATATGTCTCCCGTGCCCCCTTATACCCATTCCCAACATTGTTTATCCTCCATCTTGTGACTAAATTCGTCCGAAACACAAGATGGCGGACTCCCGTTACGCTACCGGTGAGCTACCCGGTTCGCGTACCGGGTAGCGCTTCCACCGCGAAAAATCGAAAAAAAAATTCTTTTATTTTTTTGCCCCACGGGGCCCTTTAATAACCCCCACATCAATCCTAGGGGGTCAGGAGGGGTCTACCTTGCCCCCTTTCATTCATTTCCCCCTTCGTTTATTTCCACCTCTTGTCTCTCGATCCTACCGAGAGACAAGATGGCGGCCGCTCCGGACTGTTTAGAATGTTGACAGTCAGCGGAGAGCCAATCCGCTTCTCCTCGCGAAGTTCCGTTACGCGTCTGGTACGCGAACCGGGGCGCTAACCGGGACGCTGTCACAGATATATATATTTTTTTGAACGTTAATTTCTCAAAATCCACTGGAGCACATATCTTGAGACCTAGCAAAGGCACATCGGGCAAACAGTCTCTACAATTTTGCCAAGTTTCATAGAAATCCATTCAGCCGTTTGAGCTAAAAGTGAGTCCAACCGCCCTATGGAAAACTCAATGTTAAAAACACGTTTTGGGAACCCCCTTTTTTCTCGGCCCCCGCTTGACGAAACCCCCCCAAACTTTCAGGGGACGCTCAGAAACAAAATGTGCCAGTAGGTAATATATATATATATATATATATATATATATATATATATAACATTTATATGGCAAAATGAAACCCCTCATTTTGTTCCTTTTCAAATTAAATGTATTAAGTGTTATCACTTTATTCCAATCAAGATGACTTCAGGTGTGCCATACTTTTTTCATAAGTAAGACTGTTAGCGTTCTAGTTGTTCTTTAGAACACTGTGGGACATTCTGTCATTGGGCTATAGTTGGGCTACATCTGGCTGATATTTGGGCTACATTTGGGCTCTTTTGTCTCTGGTGGCCATCTTGGGAGACTGCATATCAGAATTTTTTTAATGAAATATAAGAGGATTTGACAAGTCACTCAAAATGTGCCCTAATTTTTCTTTCTTCAACACTAATCATAATTTCTATGGCAAAAGAAACCCCCTCATTTTGTTCCTTTGCAAATTAAATGTTTTAAGTGTTAACACTTTATTCCAATCAAGATGACTTCAGGTGTGCCATACTTTTGTCATAAGTAAGACTGTTAGCGCTCTAGTTGTTCTTTAGAACACTCTGGGACATTCTGTCACTGGGCTATAGATGGGCTACATCTGGCTGATATTTGGGCTACATTTGTTTTTCTTTGTCTCTGGTGGCTATCTTTGGGCTACATTGGGCTACATTGGGCTACATTTGGGCTCTAACATATATATAGCCCAATGTAGCCCAATATATATTTTTCAAAGTTAATTTTCGTAAAAACCACTGGAGCATATATCTTGAGACATAGCAAAGGCACATCGGGCTACCAGTCCCTACAATTTTGCCAAGTTTTGTGGAAATCCATTCAGCCGTTCGAGCTAAAAGTGAGTCCAACCGCCCTATGGAAAACTCAATGTTAAAAACACGTTTTGGGACCCCCCTTTTTTCTTGGCCCCCGCTTGACGAAACGCCCCAAACTTTCAGGGGACGCTCAGGAACAAAATGTGCCATTTTCCTGAAAATTTCAGCCAATTCCGTCCATCAACGCCAAAGTTATTCAACATAGAATTTTCAGAAATCCCTATTCAAAAAAATCCTAACTATATATACCTACTGGCGACGGCCAGTAGGTAATATAGAGAGAGAGGGAGAGAGAGAGAGAGAGAGAGAGAGAGAGAGAGAGAGAGAGAGAGAGAAAGCGCCCTGGATATCTCTCTCTCTATATATATATATATATACATATATATATATATATATTCACTGAAAAAACCATAGGTTATAGACCATATATAGTTAGGAATTTGCATTTACAAAACCTTGAACATTCACTGAAAAAACCATAGGTTAGAGACCATATATAGTTAGCTGGACATTTTATTGACATAAAACCAATGAAATTCCATATATAGTTAGTTGCACTAACTATATATCGCGCACCCGCAATCCACTGCTGATGATGTCACATATTACATCATTCATGACATGGTCAGTGACATCACTGATGACATCACTGATGACATCTCAAATGACATCACTGATGACATCACTGATGACATCTCAAATGACATCACTGATGACATCATCTAGTGTCTGTGTGTTTTTGTAAAGTTTAAATATGTTTTACATATTGAAGAATGAGTGGATGTATGGAAGACTGAGTGTGTGTGTGGCTGGCTGGCTGGGAGGTGTGTGACTCTGTGCATATCAATGTGTACTTGTATCAGTGATTGTATAAGAGAGTAAGTATGTGTTAGTATATGTGTGAAAAGTATGGTGTTCTGTGTTTAACTGTATAGATGAGGAAATCGAAGTGTGATTGATTCTTCACAGGACTGACTAGGTGTATGAGTGCATATGATAGTGTTGTAATAATGAGTGACTGTATGTATGAGTGATTGTATGGGTGAATGAGTGAATGTGTGTGTAGACGTAGGAATCAGTGAGTGCGTATGTAGTAACTGGTATTGGTGTGTCATGATGTCATCAGTGATGTCATTTGAGATGTCATCAGTGATGTCATTTGAGATGTCATCAGTGATGTCATCAGTGATGTCACTGAAGTATGGTGTTCTGTGTTTAACTGTATAGATGAGGAAATGGAAGTGTGATTGATTCTTTACAGGACTGACTAGGTGTGTGAGTAACTCCATGGATGAGTGGCAGTGTGTGAGTGTCTGCATAGGTGTATGAGTGCATATGATAGTGTTGTAATAATGAGTGACTGTATGTATGAGTGATTGTATGGGTGAATGAGTGAATGTGTGTTTAGACGTAGGAATCAGTGAGTGCGTATGTAGTAACTGGTATTGGTGTGTCATGATGTCATCAGTGATGTCATTTGAGATGTCATCAGTGATGTCATCAGTGATGTCATTTGAGATGTCATCAGTGATGTCATCAGTGATGTCACTGACCATGTCATGAATGATGTAATATGTGACATCATCAGCAGTGGATTGCGGGTGTGCGATATATAGTTAGTGCAACTAACTATATATGGAATTTCATTGGTTTTATGTCAATAAAATGTCCAGCTAACTATATATGGTCTCTAACCTATGGTTTTTTTCAGTGAATTTTCAAGGTTTTGTAAATGCAAATTCCTAACTATATATGGTCTATAACCTATGGTTTTTTCAGTGAATTTCATTGGTTTTTTAAAAGCTAATATCTATAGCTGTAAAATATATTCTTTATTACGTGACGTATCACGTAGCCACGTGAGACGCCTCATGACGCGTTGCATAACCGTGACGTATCGGCTCTGCAGCGCAAACAAAACCCGTAACGTAAGCGTGCCGGAGCATGCTTACAGATATATATTTTTTTTAACCTTAATTAGACAAAATCCACACGTGCACATATCTTGAGGCCTTGCAAAGGCACATCAAACAAACAGTCCCTACAATTTTGCCAAGTTTGCTGGAAATCTATTCCCTTAATTTTTTTTTTACTGTTTCTCTTGGTTTTCCCCTTGTTACGCTTACCGGGACGCTACCCGGTACGCGAACCGGACGCTCCAAAAACACAAGATGGCGGACTCCCGTTACGCTGCCAGTTAGCTGCCCGGTTCGCGTACCGGGAAGCGCCTCTACCGCGAAAAATCGCGGGGGACTTTAATATCCCCCTCATCAATCCTAGGGGTTTACCTTACCCCCTTTCCTTCATTTCCCCCTTCTTTTTTCACCACATCTTGTCTCTCGAACCTTCCGAGAGACAAGATGGCGGCCGCTCCGGACTGTTTACAATGTTGACAGCTACGCTGCCGCTTAGCTGCCCGGTTAGCTGCCCGGTGAGCTGCCCGGTGAGCTGCCCGGTTCGCGTACCGGGACACGCCTCTACGGCGTAAAATCGCAAAAAAATTTTTTTTTTTATTTTGTGCCCCGCGGGGCACTTTAATATCCCCCTCATCAATCCTAGGGGGTCAGGAGTGGTCTACCTTGCCCCCTTTCCTTCATTTCCCCCTTCGTTTTTCACCACATCTTGTCTCTCGATCGTACCGAGAGACAAGATGGTGGCCGCTCCGGACTGTTTAGAATGTTGACAGACACCGGAGAGCCAATCAGCTTCGCTTCGCGAAGTTCCGTTACGCGTCAGGTACGCGAACCGGGGCGCTAACCGGAGCGCTGTCACAGATATATATATTTTTTTAAACGTTAATTTCTCAAAATCCACTGGAGCACATATATTGAGACATAGCAAAGGCACGTCGGGCAAACCATATCTACAATTTTGCCAAGTTTCATGTAAATCTATTCAGCCGTTCGAGCTAAAAGTGAGTCCAACCGCCCTATGGAAAAATGAATAAGAAAAACGCAATTTGGGACCCCCCTTTTTTCTCGGCCCCCCCTTGACGAAACCCCCCCAAATAAATTTTCAGGGGCTGCTCAGAAACAAAATGTGCCATTTTCCTGAAAATTTCAGCCAATTCCGTCCACAAACGCCAAAGTTATTAGACATAGAATTTTTAGAAATCCCATAGAGAAAAAATCCTAACTATATATACCCACTGGCTATCGCCAGTAGGTAATATACATATATAAACATATATAATCTGCATATCTATATAAATATAAATGCATGCATACATATACATATATGCATACATATGCATGTTATTTACATGAAAGTTTTAAAAACACTAATAAAAGCAAAGCTAAAAAGCCACCTCATTACAAACAGAATGGCTTTAACTTAAACGAGGGCGAGATCTATTGCATTTTCAATGCTTGTTTACTTTGGTTCTATCAAGAAGGCATTCAGATGTGTCACACATTTGCCATAAATTCTGAATGTTAGCACTCTAGTTGCTCATTAGATCACTGTAGTAAAGCTAGTGCTCACCAGGGAAGTCTGCTGCTAATCATGGTTTGCAGCCATTTTCCCGCATTTTTTATCCCGCAGACTTTCAGTCCGCATACCATTATCCCGCAAGGTCATTGACCTCGCATACCATTATCCCGCATTTTTTCAAAACGCATGTGCATTTATCGCGCATGCCTTTACAAAGAATTACGTTTTAAAGGCATGTATGGTAAATGTATTTGCGTTGTGAAAACCACGATGACGAGAGAGGTAAGTGGGTTTGTGTTAATTTTTTCGTGGGTTAGTGATTGTGTAGTGTAGTGTAGTGTTGTGTAGTGTAGTGTTGTGTTAGTGTAGTGTAGAGTTGTGGTGGTTGTTTAGTGTAGGGTCATGCTGGGGGTAGTGTTTTAGGGTTTAGGGTTGTGTTGTAGTGTTTGCGTAGTGTAGGGTCATGCTGGGGGTAGTGTTTTAGGGTTTAGGGTAGTGTTGTAGTGTTTGCGTAGTGTAGGGTCATGCTGGGGGTAGTGTTTTAGGGTTTAGGGTTGTGTTGTAGTGTTTGCGTAGTGTAGGGTCATGCTGGGGCTAGTGTTTTAGGGTTTAGGGTAGTGTTGTAGTGTTTGCGTAGTGTAGGGTCATGCTGGGCGTAGTGTTTTAGGGTTTAGGATAGTGTTGTAGTGTTTGCGTAGTGTAGGGTCATGCTGGGGGTAGTGTTTTAGGGTTTTGGGTAGTGTTGTAGTGTTTGCGTAGTGTAGGGTCATGCTGGGGTGTAGTGTTTTAGGGTTTTGGGTAGTGTTGTAGTGTTTGCGTAGTGTAGGGTCATGCTGGGGGTAGTGTTTTAGGGTTTTCGGTAGTGTTGTAGTGTTTGCGTAGTGTAGGGTCATGCTGGGGGGTAGTGTTTTAGGGTTTTGGGTAGTGTTATAGTGTTTGCGTAGTGTAGGGTCATGCTGGGGGTAGTGTTTTAGGGTTTTGGGTAGTGTTGTAGTGTTTGCGTAGTGTAGGGTCATGCTGGGGGTTGTGTTTTAGGGTTTACGGTAGTGTTGTAGTGTTTGCGTAGTGTAGGGTCATGCTGGGGGTAGTGTTTTAGGGTTTAGGGTAGTGTTGTAGTGTTTGCGTAGTGTAGGGTCATGCTGGGGGTAGTGTTTTAGGGTTTAGGGTAGTGTTGTAGTGATTGCGTAGTGTAGGGTCATGCTGGGGGTAGTGTTTTAGGGTTTAGGGTAGTGTTGTAGTGTTTGCGTAGTGTAGGGTCATGCTGGGGGTAGTGTTTTAGGGTTTAGGGTAGTGTTGTAGTGTTTGCGTAGTGTAGGGTCATGCTGGGGTGTAGTGTTTTAGGGTTTTGGGTAGTGTTGTAGTGTTTGCGTAGTGTAGGGTCATGCTGGGGGTAGTGTTTTAGGGTTTAGGGTAGTGTTGTAGTGTTTGCGTAGTGTAGGGTCATGCTGGGGTGTAGTGTTTTAGGGTTTTTGGTAGTGTTGTAGTGTTTGCGTAGTGTAGGGTCATGCTGGGGGTAGTGTTTTAGGGTTTAGGGTAGTGTTGTAGTGTTTGCGTAGTGTAGGGTCATGCTGGGGGTAGGGTCATGCTGGGGGTAGTGTTTTAGGGTTTAGGGTTGTGTTGTAGTGTTTGCGTAGTGTAGGGTCATGCTGGGGGTAGTGTTTTAGGGTTTAGGGTTGTGTTGTAGTGTTTGTGTAGTGTAGGGTCATGCTGGGGGTAGTGTTTTAGGGTTTAGGGTAGTGTTGTAGTGTTTGCGTAGTGTAGGGTCATGCTGGGGTGTAGTGTTTTACGGTTTTGGGTAGTGTTGTAGTGTTTGCGTAGTGTAGGGTCATGCTGGGGGTAGTGTTGTAGTGTTTGTGTAGTGTAGGGTCATGCTGGGGGTAGTGTTTTAGGGTTTAGGGTAGTGTTGTACTGTTTGTGTAGTGTAGGGTCATGCTGAGGGTAGTGTTTTAGGGTTTAGGGTAGTTTAGTTGTTTAGTGTATGCTAAAGGCATATTCGTTCTAAAAGTTTTCGTTATATTAATTTGCGGCCTAATAGTACATGCGGGATTTTTTTTTCGGACTGATGGTATGCGGGATTTCGTCATATATTCGCTAATCATACTTTCTATGGCAAAATGAACCCCCTCATTTTGTTCCTTTTTAAATTAAATGTTTTAAGAGTTACCACTTTATTCCAATCAAGATGGCTTCAGGTGTGCCATACCTTTGTAATAAGTAGGACTGTTAGCACTCTAGTTGTTCTTTAGAACACTCTGGGACATTCTGTCATTGGGCTATAGTTGGGCTACATCTGGCTGATATTTGGGCTACATTTGTTTTTTTTTGTCTCTGGTGGCCATCTTTGGGCTACATTGGGCTACATTGGGCTACATTGGGCTACATTTGGGCTCCAACATATATATAGCCCAATGTAGCCCAATATATATTTTTCAAAGTTAATTTTCGTAAAAACCACTGGAGCCTATATCTTGAGACATAGCAAAGGCACATCGGGCTACCAGTCCCTACAATTTTGCCAAGTTTGGTGTAAATCCATTCAGCCGTTCAGGCTAAAAGTGAGGCCAACCGCCCTATGGAAAATTGCATGGGAAAAACACGTTTTGGGACCCCCCTTGTTTCTCGGCCCCCCCTTGACGAAACCCCCCCAAATTTTCAGGGGCTGCTCAGAAACGAAATGTTCAATTTTCCTGAAAATTTCAGCCAATTCTGTCCTCAAACGCCAAAGTTATTTGACATAGAATTTTCAAAAATCCCATAGGAAAAAAATCCTAACTATATATACCTACTGGCTATCGCCAGTAGGTAATATATATATATATATATATATATATATTCACTGAAAAAACCATAGGTTATAGACCATATATAGTTAGGAATTAGCATTTAAAAAACCTTATTTTACTCACACAAAACCATTGAAATTCCATATATAGTTAGTTGCACTAACTATATATCGCGCACCCGCAATCCACTGCTGATGATGTCACATATTACATCATTCATGACATGGTCAGTGACATCACTGATGACATCACTGATGACATCTCAAATGACATCACTGATGACATCACTGATAACAACATCCAGTGATTTTTTGTTTCTGTAAAGTTTAAATATGTCTTACATATTGAAGAATGAGTGGATGTATAAGTGTATGGACGAAGGATTTAGTAGGTGCATGACTGACTGTATGAGTGAGTGATTAAATGTGTCTCACTGAGTGCACGGGTTAGTGACTAAACTGTCTTAATTTGTGCATCATTATGTTTGTTGTTCTGTAAACTGCTGCATGTGTTGATCAGTAGCTATATGAGTAAGTATATGGGTTATTGATTGGTTGCTCAAGTATTTGTATGGGAGACTGAGTGTGTGTGTGGGTGCCTGGGAGGTGTATGACTCTGTGCATAGATGTGTGAGCAGTTGATTCACTAGATGTATGGGTTCAAAAGTGCATGTGGAAACAGCTGTATGGGTGGTTGACTGTGTGCATGAGTGCATTGGTGAGTGAATGGATATCTCAGTGCTACATGTCAAAGTAAGTACATATGTAAAACACAGTACATGTGAGAGTTGGCATATATAAATAACTGTGCATGAGAGCCACTGAATGTGTGAGTAGCTGTATGGATCATTGTGAACTTGTATCAGGGATTGTATAAGAGAGTAAATATGTGTTAGTATATGCTTGAATAAGTAAGGTGTGTATAACTGTATAGTTGAGGAAATGGAGGTGAGATTGTTTCTTTGCATGACTGACTAGGTGTGTGAGTAACTCCATGGATGAGTGACAGTGTGTGAGTTTCTGTATACACTGAGTGTATCTAAGGTTATATTAGAGTCTGAAGAGGTTTATCATATTAGCACAAGAATGATGTCAAATGAGATGTCATCAGTGATGTCATCAGTGATGTCATTTGAGATGTCATCAGTGATGTCATCAGTGATGTCACTGACCATGTCATGAATGATGTAATATGTGACATCATCAGCAGTGGATTGCGGGTGCGCGATATATAGTTAGTGCAACTAACTATATATGGAATTTCAATGGTTTTGTGTGAGTAAAATAAGGTTTTTTAAATGCTAATTCCTAACTATATATGGTCTATAACCTATGGTTTTTTCAGTGAATTTTCAAGGTTTTGTAAATGCTAATTCCTAACTATATATAATCTATAACCTATGGTTTTTTCAGTGAATTTCAATGGTTTTTTAATAGCAAATATCTGTAGCTGTAAAATGTATTCTTCTTTAAATCCCAAAATATATTTTATATGTTTATTAATAATTTTTTTTCTTCGTTCCCACTTCGCGAATCGGGAAGCTTCCCGTTAGCTGACCTTGATGCCGCGAAATAGACCGCGAGCCGGTAAACGTTTCTTTACCGCAACTGCCGCGTTAGAAAACAACATCGTGACGCCTCCTGTCCGCATGACGTTTCGCGTTGTCGCGTGATACGTCATATGACGTACTACGTTAGCGAACTGGTACGCTTACCGAGTCGCAAAGCACAGGTTTCTGGAAGCAAACCGGGAGGCCCTGCAAAGCGTGTAACGTAAACACAGCAGGTCATGTGACTTGGTAATAACACTTTTCATTGGTTCATTTCACTTTTGGTTTCCTAATGATGTAAGACTAGGTCATATAATCTAAAATGAACACTTTTCATTGGTTGAGAACTATTGTTTTTCCCAAATGATGAAAATCCCTCTTTCTTTCCTCACTCTGACTTTCATCATTGTGAGAGAAAGACCCTTTGTTACCAGTGAGCAATGGCTTCTTTAGTAGCTTCAGCTGGTGCTTCCCCACCACCTCCACCACATCCAAGGAAGAGTGGACCGATGTGTGAATGTGTTCACTGTATGCAACAACTTTGACACTTACAGAAGCCTCACCTTCTCCATGCCTCCTACACAGTTCTACATGTACATCATAAATGCAAACAGAACAGAATTAATTATACATGTTAAATGGTTTATTTTTGCTGTTCTCAGAATGTATCAAATTTCACTAAAAACAGTGACTTGAAGGTATTCATCATATAACAGCGGGGAAAAAAAAACACAATCAAAATGATTGTGTTTAAAAAACCCATACAACATAACAAATCAGAATTCAGAACTCCTTAAAGTTAACTTACTTTCCATGACGGCCAAGGATGTCCTATGAACAGCTTACACTCTGTTGTGCTGTTATTACTTTCAACCCGCCACTTTCTGAAAGAAAACCTCCATCGTTTTCAAAAACATGTTACATACAATAAATGACTTCTTGCTCTCTACCACAAGTTTCCACAAGGCCAAATCTTGTCAGACCCATTTATAACTCTTGGATTTCTTGTAAGCCAATCCCGTCTTTTCGCATTTCCGCAACTTTCAGAATTAAAATGTTGAAGATCATTTACACAATCCTGGACTAGTAATATCTTCCCCTTCTTGCTCAATCATGTTCTACATTTCCTATCACACTGATACTGCTTACTATGAAGCAGACTTACACTACCTTTATGACTAGTACAATTATTTAATTCTCTACATCACTTTTAATCACAAAGCAATGTAAAACAGTAGACAGCATTGCAGACTTACATTCCCTCTACTGCATGTTTTGATTGGCTGCTTCAATTAGCTTATAAAAAGAAATAGTTTTTCTGAACTCATTCAAAGTGCACGTATTTCTCCATGACGTCCAGTGTTATGGTAAGAAGTTATGTCTCTGTACTACACTTATCCTCAAGGCCAAATAGTGTAGGAGCCATTAGAACTTCTTGAAATTCCACAGAGCACATCCCGAGATTATTTCCCTAAAATTTTGGTTTTAAAAACACCAGGTAAGAGTTTTTAAGGTCATATGGCAATTTTTTTTTGAAAATTAAAACAGAATCATTGCAGAATGACCAGCCATTTCTACACTTTAAATAAGCTGTATAATGTCCTGATGTTATTGAAGGACCATCATGATATATAATTGCTACAGTTACAAAAGTCCTTCCTGATATTGACAACTGTGAAGCCACAAAATTTTTAATTAAAGTTGTCAATTTTGTTCCATCAGGCCTACATCGTTGGAACATTAAAATGACATACTGGCCATATGTTCGTATAAATAATGTGGACATCATTTCAGATTTACATTGGCTACACTCCATGTTGTGATCAGCTGCTTTTACTAGCTTATTAAAAGAGACTGATTTACTGTCTGGCAAAGTTAAATATATAAATCTTTCTGAGTCTACACTAGTAGTACTTGATACCCTACAGTTCTCGCAGTCATGCTGCCATTGATAAGAAAGCCCAAACAGGTGATCTACATCTACACCTTCATCATGCAATACATCAAGCATATACATTAAAAACTCCTGACAATCTTGCTGACTATTTTGAGAGAATTGTGTTTGGCCTGAACATCTGTCTAACAGATTTCGAATTTCAGACACACTTTCTATGTTTGTTCTATCAGTGCTACATTTCTCTAACACAGAATTTAACAAACTGCAAAATCTTTGATCAGAATTGACCACAATCTCTTCTTTTACATTTTCTAGAGAAAACAAAACATTAACCACTACATTAGCATAGCAGTTGACACCAGAACTGTTTTCAAATTGAAAACCAACAACATCTTCAACAGAATCCTTTTTGTTTCTGCTTATAATTTCAGGTTCATCGACTTTTCGTCTTTTTGCTACAACCTCCCCAGTATTGGTCACATTTCTTCGTTTCCGGCCTACCACACGTTTCTCAAACAAAGGATACTGAGGCAAATGTGGCGCATACTCTCTTCTCAACCTATTGTATTCCTTAACACAATCTAGATCCGCACAAATGTGTGTGACATCACACTCAATCAAGTACAATCCCGATAAAGTCCTAACTCGTGACAATGCCACATATGCCATACCCTCCTTGAACACAGAACTGCCAATATTCACCAATGCACAGTCTACACTTAAACCTTGCGATTTATGGATTGTCACCGCATATGCCAAGCAAACAGGAAACTGCTTACGACGAACATATAAGTCTTTTACAAGCAAAAATCTAGCAGAACAACGAGCAATTAGCTGTACTTCCTCAATGCCATCAAATTTAATTTTTAAAAATTCAATTCCATCTCTATTTCTGTATTTCACAAATTCAACAACATTACCCATTGATCCATTTACCAGACCTCTTTCAACATGTAAATTCCTTCTTAAAATTATACGGCAGTTCAAGCACACATTCAGAATCTTTTCAAAACCCGCAGTTTTAGATATACTCTTCTCTAATGAATCCAATTTTGTTTTCAGATTCTCAGACAAAATAATTGTTGATCCCATATGCTCTACTCTGTCAATAGCTTCCAGTTTCACAATCTCTTGCTTTTCTAAATGCAACATTTTGTTGTTGAATTTGGCACATTCTGCAAGAGTTGGCATCAAACATATTCCAGATTTTTTCTCAGTAACTTTCTGAAAAATATTCTCAGGCACAACATCTTCGTCTGGATATAAATTTGTCAGTAATCGTGCATGTAAAGCTTCTTTCCCATGCTCGGTCACTTTTCCAATTCTAACATCTTGTAGAATAGTCTTGTAAACTTCATCCTTTGCCTGACGCATATTTTCATGCAGTTCAGCATAATTGAAGTTTAACCATATATTGACGTTGCCAATGCTCCCTAAGCACTTCCTGGTATCTTCATGCGTGAGCATTTTGAACACAGGTTGCCCTTTCACTGGTGTCAGCTGCAGAAGATCTCCGAAAACAATGATGTGTTTGCCACCAAATAACACATCATACTCTGTTTTGAGAACTTCTTGCATTCTCAAATGCACAAAGGCAAGCATGACATTGGAAACCATGCTTACTTCGTCAATGATAAGAAGTTTCATTTTCCTCAAGACTCTTGAAACTTCAAAACAAGCATCTCCAGATAGCTTGTGATATTCTAATTTGTTGTCATGCTCCACTGGCAGCATCAGTAAACGATGTAAAGTAATCCCTTTAATGTTATGTGCTGCCAGTCCAGTTGGAGCGGTGAAAACACAAGACAGCGATGACTCTGTCCTTTCCTGCAAATAACATGAAATTGCTTTAATAAGGAAACTTTTTCCAGTTCCCGCTTCTCCACTCACGTACAGTCGGACAGGCTTCAACGACGTACATGAGCACTCTTTCTTGTCATGACTTAATCCATGATCAATTTGCATGGTAAGTTCGTCATATATTTTCCTCTGCTCAACGTTGAGTTGTCTTTCCAACTCTTCTAAGTTAACCGCATCCTCCTGAGCATGTGCCATGGCTCTTTCCACTTCATTCATAGCAGTGGCAGCTTCATTTTCGATAAGAGGTCCTCCTAGTGGATCCTGACTCAATGAAGCAGAACTCTGACTGTCCTGAGAACTGTCTCTGGCAATCTCGGCTGCAATCGTTGCTTCCTGCTCAATTTCCACATTCAACATTTCTACATATTTGGGAAAAGCAGGACATTCTATGGTCTCCTTGGCAGCATTGAATGAGTCTTCGTAACAAAGGAAATCTCCAAGCAGTTCCTCTTCTGCACGCCAAGGCTTAAAAAGTTGCAAAAGTGCTAAATAGAAAAACTCCTTTTTTTCAGGAGATTCGCCACTCAATTTTCGATGGTTTATCAAGTGGCATTTTCTTTGCTTGACCAGACATCCCTCACTTCCTATTACAGCATACACTCCTTTCTCAGTATCTTCTTTGATGTTCCTCTTGAATATGTAATTTTGCAGAACCTCATACAGACAAACATTCTCGAGGTGACTGCTTCGATTTGGATAATATGTATCCAACATGTTGCTCTTCAAAATGTCGGTACTGTTTGGCTCCTTTTCCGCCAAATACTCAATTTCCCGCACAGGTTTCAGAACTCGATTACGCGTTGCAGCAAGACCAACACTCGCCCAAACGATACTCCTGGACTTGGCATAGAGACTTGCTGAAGACAACCGGTCAGAACATTCGTAAGCTCCGATTTCTCGATGCGACAACATCTTCAGACTGAAACTGTACAACTTCTTGCTGAGGCTCTTTTCGTGGGAAATGTCCTCCCACATATCCTTCAATTCTGTCTTCTCTTTTTTGGTGATGTAAGATGTCACATACCGAGCCACAGCCATACAGTTATCAGCCACAAACTGTATATCCATGTTAGCATTCCACATGGACAAAATCACCGGGTTGTAGTCGTTGATGTACTTAGACTCTTCGTTCCTCTTCAAATTGTACGTGTTTTTAGGTGATTTCTTCATCACATTATGTCGCAGCGAAGACATCAAACTGTTCACTCTTCCTTTAGAAATCACCAGTCGTGGAAAGCCGAAACGACATTTGGTGTAGAACTTGTCTTTGTTCCGGAATTTACGATGACAGTACTTTCCACATCGATGGCTTTGGAAACGTAGAACTTTTTCTCTTAGGCTTTTTTTCTCCTTTGCGTTTGGAACAGCACACGTAGAATACTGTTCTATGAAACTCATCACTGAGTCTTCTGCATCCGTTCCAAATTTAGGTGCATCCTTGATCCTCAGCAACATATGTATATGAGGAGCACCTCTTGCTTGGTACTCCTTCCTCCAGAAGAAATCCAACACCTCTCCAAGAGGTGGATTCTTCTTATTCATGATGAAAGACATCATACCTTCAAATCTATGATTGAAGTACCTACATACATTGACTGGATCCAAAGAGCACAGTTCTCCGGGTGTCTTGAATTCGATGTTTTCTACGTTAGCATTTGCCTCTCGTAGAAATTCAAGTAAGTCTTCCCAGCCATACTCAGCACTGCTCAAAGTGAGGAACCATGTGGGAGTTCCTAAGTTCCTCAGCATACATTTTAAATCACCATGACGACGGTACCAGTACTCATTAGTACCACGCTGACACTCCATGAGATTAATCAGGTGAGAATCCAAAATACTGTCTTGGACATTGACTTTATCCATAAAGTCACTTGCCGAGATGTTTTGCATGTGTATACCACTTTTCAAGATGTGGTTCACTGCATATGACAGTCCAGACAGATCGCTTTCAAACAGGAGATGAAACAAATAAGGAATGCATTGTCGAAACCTAGGATCTCCTGCATACAATCGCAAAGTCCGGTATTCAGAAGCAGAAATTTGATGAGGTCGCTCATCATATCTTCCTCCCTGACCTGTTGGAAAAAGCTGTGGGAAACACCGAGCTTCCAAACTTTCCTCCCAAACACTAATGGGACTCCCTTTCGCTTGTTTCATTTGAAACAACTCAATAGCATTCCCCATGACTTCCTTGGAATGCAAAGGATGAACACTATAATGTTCATATATTTCTTCACTAGTACAGGGTTCTACTTTCTCAATTTGACCAGCACACAAATCGCTATCCTCTTCCTCACTTACTTCCTCTTCTGCAACATATACATTTTTATAGTATTTATTATATTTTTTCAAATACAATGTTGCCCTTTTGACTTTCCTAACATCTACTAAATCTTGCCATATTTTCTTATTCTTTGTCGGAACCCCATTAACTAAGATAACAAGAGGTTCCTCTTCCACTTTTTCTACTCCAATTGTGTTAATGTTTTTCTTCAAATCTAGAGGCAAATAAACAACTCTTCCCTTTAATCCTCTCTGTAAATCTGATGGAGGCAATTTCCCTGTCTTTGGCTCCATTCTTACAATAGCCTGAAAGGGATGGATACTTTGAATCAAAATAGATTCATAAGTATTTAAATCCTTCAATTCAGAAGGAATCTCAACCAATTCCAGATTATTATGAACTGCTCTAGCAGGCATCTGGTTTTGATTTAATTTGTTACAACAATAAGTACACACACGTTGATCCAATCCCAAATCAAAACAATTTTCTACCATCAAGTATGTTGTAAAATCCTTCCATTCACTATTATTTTCCCTTTCACTTTTTCCATATAAATCCACTAACTTAGTCTGATTCTTATAATAAGTGCGTCGACAACACACACAAGTGAAATTTGGCCTCTCACTTGATTTCACCTCAAACGTCGCAATTTCCCTCTGGAAATTATCTGTACTGGAAACCTGTACACTATCTTCCACATTACTCTCTTCTTCTTGGTCAATTTCAACATTCTCCTCTTTACTTCCAAAGTAACAAAACTCAATTTCTTCACATATATTCTTCACATCTATTTCAGAACCATGCAAAAGAGCAGCGCATAATTGTTTAAGCATAATTGCTGGACTCTTAGCATAATACAACATTCTAACTAATTTCCTCACTTTATTATGATGCACTGCTAGCATCCTGAAATGATGAAAAACACTCTGGCATACTCTCCTGGAAAGACAAGCCAGTGAATGACCATGCAAACCTATCACTTCTCTCACTCTGCAAGGATCTAATTCTTGCAACAACTTAATTTTCTGCTTCAAACTTTTCTTATTAAATGACCGTATAAAATCACAAAGCAAATTGATGGAATCCTGTCGTACACTGCAAATACTACTACACTTCCAGGTGTACACAGGACCCTTAGGACGTCTCCCTAAAACCTCATTACCTAACACCTCTTCTATCTCTGTTCTCACAACTTTTTCTTTTTCAACTGGACAACCATCTTTCACTTCATAAGCTCGACCACTGGTGTCAACTGCATGCACCAAATCATTATCCTGGAAATAACTCTCCTCATTAAAAAATGCCTCAGAGCTTGAACTATGCATCCATTCTCCAGAAAAAACTTCACAAAAATTACTACGATTAACTATTCTCTTCCATCTACTATTTCTTTTGAAATCATAAATTGCCTTGTTTAGCTTCCTAATTCTATTGATTGTCAAAATAAATAACTTACGTTTAATTTCAAATGCCTGATCAATAACTTTCTCAACTATTTTTTTTCTCTTATAAAAAACCACTTTCTGTTGACCTTTCTTAATATTTTTTAACAAATTCCCAATTATCCTGTTGCGGAACATTCGTTTACGAATGTCCCTAAACTGTTGTTTCCTTCTACTTTCATGCATAGAGTTATCTCTTACTCTAGCAGTAACATTTCTCATTGGCCTTTCCTTACCATTTGAATTGTTTCTCCTTTTCTGGACTGAAACATTTTCTGTAGTAATATTTTTTTTACTAGACATATTTCTTATGACTGTTTTTGGACTCTTACCCGGTGCTTTCTTGGTGACTTGACAAATCTTTTTGTTAGAGGACTGCTGCATTATTCCATGGTCCTGCTGTCTTTGACGTTTTGCAGCCTTTCTCACTCTTTCTTTGCTTGGCATCCTAAAATCTTGAAATAATCTGCAGTTGAATCTGTGGTAAAATATAATAAAAAATGTTATTAACCACTATTACCCAACAGTAAATTAATAACAGTCATCAAAAACTTAACACACTACTTAAGTATATAATATACTGAAGCCTATCTCCAATTTTTCACTGAACAGGACTCATCTCTTCTTAACCTTGGATAAACCTCACCTACTCTGTGTCCCCTGCACATAATTAAATGTAAAGGGGCAGATTTATATTAACTAGCACATCCCCAGGGATGCACCAGTTAACGTGCACCGCTGCTCTGCCACCCACGGTGTGCCGCATTTACAATCAGATAGGACAAAGCTACATCAAAACCCTGCGCCTGCTTGAAGCAGGCATAGATCTTGACGCAGGTAGGCTGAAAGCTAAAGCAACATCTAAGTGTCGTGTGCAGAAGTTACAAAAAAGGAAAAATGGCGTTTAAACCAGTAATGAGCCCATGCTAACTTAACACAGAGTAAAAATATCCAGGATCTACATCAGTTTGGGGTTCACGAACCTGGCAGGTACAAGGCACTGAGGCTTTCCACCGTGCATGTCTCATCCCAAATCATATGTTGTTTGTGAATGAAACAATTTCCCAGACCAAATGCTTTGGATTGGCTACTTCTAAAAAATTAAACACCCCTACTATCCCGGAGTTAGAGGAATATGATGGTTGGAGTAATTTTACTCGTTGTCCATTAAAGATTTACAGGCCCTACTCCGTAATTCTTCCTTTAACATTTCCAGTATAAATCCAAAAGGTTGACTGCTTTGGCAACGTGCCTTATCCACGGTTTAATAACGCTGCCTTTTGCTTTATATAAGTTTTCAAATTGTATGAAATATATACCAATAGGTCGTTATTAACCTTTAGGTAGTGGTTTTCTTCATGAGGTCTGGTCGCTTCCATACACATACAGATTTTCAAAGATGATCAAGAAGTTTATCTGAATGGAGAGGAATGCACTGAGACGCCAGATCATTCACTAATGTGTAGGCACATACAGTTACACGGTTCATGCAACAAACACCAACCAAATATGGCTTGCGTGTTGCAAGGCACACCAGTTCCTGCTATCATCCCCACGTTCAAGTTCTTGGAAAATGGTAGTTATTTGATGCTCAATAATGAAGATTGTTCTGGGTTAATTAAAAGTATTCATTTTATCGTAACAGTAAATGAACGGGTTATTTGCTGCAGAAATGTTCTATTTCCTCCCACACATGAACATAGGGAGTTTTCAATCTGGCCACAAATACCAACCTTGGGAGCACATTTCAACGGCATGACAAGAATAAGAGCTCTTTTGTCTCAGAGAGAGGTGGCCTTGACTTCGGCCCGTGAAACTTTCGTGCTTCACATAGCGAACACCCGTACAGAGGTGCAGACCCTTTTAAATACAGATTCGCCTTTCCATTTCAGCAAGATGGTTCGGACTATCTCTAACGCGTCCTCCACAAAGGGCCTGGCGCACTTTTTTAAAGTTGTTACCAGTGGTCTCGTGACTTCATTTGAGAAAATCTTTGGAGTCATCCCTGCTTTCTTTCATTCTATTTTTTCCACTCTGCTTCGTGGATTCCCATTTTTACTTGCATTACCAGCGGACGCTCTTGTGCTTTTTTACATTTTTAAATATGGATGTCCCTCCTGTGCAAGCTCCCGCCCTGCAGCTGCTGACACTGTTCCGCAATCGCATGCTAGAATATTATGGCACAATGCCGTTGGCGATATTAAGCACGGCATATGGATTATCTTTTCGATTCTCCTACTTCACCTGTGTCCAGCCTGTATTTCACTGCCTGACCTGTGATTTCGATTGGGCCATTGATTTGTGTCTCTGCGGACCGGATTCTCCTGACGTCGACTTTAATCAGCTGATGACTCCTATCATTACTCACGAGTTGGTTTGTCCTGGCGAAAGGATTATGGCTGTGGCATTGATGCATGGACTAATTGGTCCCTGGAATTTACTGGCGGCAACACAGTCTTTCTTGGAACAGAGCTTTCTTGAAAACCCACCGAGCTGTCCTCTGATGTTGATAGAGGATCCGGTGCTGGGAGAGCACGTATGTTCTTTTCCGCTTTTAAATTGGATGGCTGAACTCTTTTCGGATGAAGACGGTGACTTCCTATTGGAGGCTGTTGCAGCTTATTTTGCATACACAGTTATGTCATAGACCTTTTTCATGTTTGATATGCTGAGTACTAGCATTTCATTGACAATTCATTGACTTATTTGTCAAGTTTTTATTATTTAGCTTGCCTATTGGCTTAAGACTCGATAAAGTACTTGGCTGTTTTATTTTTCTTTAGCATTAAATTTTCCTAGTTTTTAATGTTTTACCTTGCGGACCGTCCACATATAAACTTGCAATCTGCTCTCATGAGATGGCACTTCTATTATCTTATTCAGTTCGTTTCCGGATCATGGGGAGGTGTCATCTAGGTCCTGGATATCTTTACACCGTGTTAAGTTAGCATGGACTCATTACCGGTTTAAACGCCATTTTTCCTTTTTTGCAACTTCTGCACACGACACTTAGTTGTTGCTTTAGCTTTCAACCTAATAGTTCATCGTGATTTACATGACAATAATATGTTATTGCTCTACTATCTGCTTTACTTGTTAAACTATATCTGTACAGCGAGTGCTGAAGTTTCAAGAACAACACGATACAGAATTGTTATGAGGTCTGATCTCCACGACTTCATACTCATAACATAAGTGCAGCTTCTGCCAATTCTGGGCATGAGGCGGGTTTTATATTGCTTTGCCGAACACACATACACAACACTTGATGCGGTTCACATGAAGAGAGAGCTGGTGTATGCTGATGTGATTCCTTCAAATCTAAGACACTAAAGTATCGGCACGCCCTAAACCAACACAAAGAGACCTTCTTAGCAAATAATATATTATGTGTATTAGGGAGGGTGAGATATAAGCAGCCGCGGGCCGTGGAGGGAGTTACGGTGGGGCAGGGAGGCGGGGAGGGGGAGGGGGAGGGGCAGGGTGGAGCCCTCTCCACCCTGCCCCTCCCCCTCCCCGCCTCCCTGCCCCACCGTAACTCCCTCCACGGCCCGCGGCTGCTTATAAGTGTTGCTAACTCTTATTCATTTACAGCATGTTAACATACTGTCACCATTCGCTTTTTATGTACTACTAACTATGCTGGTAATTTTGCTACTGATAATATGTGTACTTGTATAATCTAAGATACTACGCCTGAGAAGACGGCATTAGTAAATAAACATTTCAAATACACATGTGTTCTTCTTAACTCCATGTTCTGGTTTCTAAGAAATATATAACGACCGACCTGTTCATGAGTTCCACGTATCCTGAGGTACTATAAGTTCATATTCTGGATTGTCTAAACATTGAGAGTTTGTTATATCCAATGTGACACTGTACCTAGCTTGCTAAGGGGTTTTGATTACTAAGGTGAGTTTTGGAACACCCTAATTCGCCGAGGTTCCAATCCTCTGTCCACAGTTCTGTGTGAGAACAGAAACCCTGCGACAGGGGCAACCCCTGAGCCTTGCTGGAGCTTCATCACACTTGCGATACAAACTCCAGCAATGCGCCACCTTTACGGCACAGATACGTCACGCATCTGTGCTGTTTTTTGCCCCATGATGTGCCGCATTGTAAATGCAGCACACCATAGGTGACGGAACAGCGGCACAGAATGACTAACACATCCCTGGTGATGCGCCAGTCATCATAAATCTATCCCTATGCTTCTTATCTTGTTAGAGATGAACCGCCATATGTATCATCAAAGTTTTTGCATTTCCTAAATAGCGAACTTTAAGGAATAAATAGCGATTCTTTACCATTCCTAGTTTGCGATGACCTATTTGCTAATTACAAATTACCCATTCATTTCCATGCAGCAGGAGGCCCATAGGAATGAAGGTGCAATTTGCGATTAGCAATTACCTCATCGCAAATTACGAATTTTTCCGAGGGTGCAGGGGTGTCTCAAGAACACCCTGCTGCACCCCTGAAAAAGAAATTTGGGGGCATATGGCGCACATAAATTTTGAAAACATTCCTTTACCTCAAAAACGATTTTCAACTCATAATTTGAAAACACTGCACATGGGGAAATGACTTAAAATGTCCTTAAGACACATAAAAGCGTTTTTTGATTGCCTTTGCAGCATGTTTCAGTCACCTTTAACATGCCTATGTAACGCAAACATTCAAAATCTAAATTTGCCATGCACAGGTGGGAGCATATTTACAAGCAATTTGCTCCACAGACAAACTTCTTACATTGAAATGGGAAAAATAACATCAGAGACTCTCAATTACCTTATAAAGAAGCAGACACCATTATGTCCTTCTCATCAATATTAAAACCATTGCTTTTTCTCAAAAACGATTTACAGGTCATAATTTGAAAACACTCCACAGCTCCCATGCACATAAAAGCCCTGTCAGTACTAATACTTCACATTTTCTCCAATTACAATTTCTCAAAGAAACAAAATCTATTTGTAAAACACTTGAGACAAAGCAACATTTGAAAAACACAACTTTCTTCATAATTTTCTCCTTAAAGCACACTATTTTCTATCTAAATTAAAGAAATCTTTTCTCACCTTAGCAAATACTTTGAGTTTCAAAACAGTCTCAGAAACACACCAATTTGTCTTCAGCAGAGCAAAAGGTATGCACTCCAGAGTCTGCAGCTATCAAAAGCACAGAAATGCTGTAATTCCTCACACATATCTCTCATGTCACCCAATCAAAACTCTTCCCTCACTTTTTTTCAAAGCAAAACCCTTCCCCCCTCTGCCCCCTCTCTGCTTTTTCTGCATAGCAACCACCTCTTGCAAGTCCTCTGGTGTTTCCAAGTTCACACAACAATGTTGCAATTGAACTCTGAACTCTCAGTGCACCTGCATATCCAGAGCATTCTTTCATTTAATGATTTTTTCTTCGCCACTCAAAATACATCTTTCAACGAACTCATCCATGCACACTAACTTTCTGTTTTCAGCAATCAAAATCCACCAATCACTCTTACTGCTTCATTAACACAGAAACTCCTCAGTTTTTTTCATTTTACACTCTCATTTTTTCAACTGCCATTTCATTGCCACACTTCATCTGACTGCAGGAGAACCTTCTCTCGCCATGTTTTCTGTCTGGATTGTTGGACATAGTTATATCTATTGGGCTCAAAGGTACGCTGAAAACAGGAATTTACCTAACCTCAATTTACAAGATGTGGAAATTAAGTGGTTTGGCCACAGAGGATTAAAATGTCACCAATTGATACCATTGGTGAAAACCTTTATGCATTTGCCAAAACCTGACCTGTTAATTGTGCACTGTGGAGGTAATGATTTGGGCACTTTGACTGGGGTAGGTCTGGAAATGCTTTTAAAGGACACCTTTGAGCAATTGATGGCACTTTTTCCTCAGACTGCCTTGGTATATTCAAATATATGCCAAAGACAAAAATGGAGGTGGTCGAACCAATTTTGTCCACAAATTGAGAAATCGAGGAAGCATGTAAACAAATCTGTTTCAGCTTACATGAGAGACCATGGAATGGGCTCCCTGTACAACAATAACTTGCGTTACTACATGCAAGATATCTACAGAGGAGATGGAGTTCACTTCTCAGATGAGGGCAACAGAATTTTCACTCTGAATTTAAGACTGTGCATTGGTACCTACTTATAAGTACCTAAATGTACCATAAACCCAAAAGCTCTTCTCAGAGCTACCCTACATCTGATCACTCACAATTATTATTTTACTCTAACTTTTTTCACTAATTTTCAAGAAAGTACGCTCCCCAGAACGCTTCCCGGTTCGCGAACCGGGCGCACTCCACGCAAAAAAACTAAAAAAACAGTATATTTTTTTTTGCCCTGTGAGACCCTTTCAAAGCCTCCACATCAAACCTAGGGGGTCAGGGACGATCTACTATGCCCCCTTATGGTCATTTGCCCCTTCGCTTTGGCCTCCTCTTGTCTCTCGATCCTACCGAGAGACAAGATGGCGGCCGCTACGGACTGTTTGGAATGTTTACAGATGCCGAAGAACCAATCAGCTTCGCAAACCTCCGTAACGCGAAAAGTACGCGAAGCGGAGCGCTGTTACAGATATATATCTTTTTTTGAACGTTAATTTCTCAAAATCCACTGGAGCACATATATTGAGACCTAGCAAAGGCACATCGGGCTACCAGTCCCTACAATTTTGCCAAGTTTCGTGCAAATCCATTCAGCCGTTCGATTATTATTATTTTATTTTTTTTTGCCCCGCGGGGCCCTTTTAAAACCTCCACATCAAACCTAGGGGGTCAGCGACAATCTACTATGCCCCCTTATGATCATTTGCCCCTTCGCTTTGGCCTCCTCTTGTCTCTCGATCCTACCGACAGACAAGATGGCGGCCGCTACGGACTGTTTGGAATGTTTACAGACGCCGGAGAACCAATCAGCTTCGCTTCACAAAGCTCCGTTGCGCGAAAAGTACGCGAACTGGAGCGCTGCCCGGTCCGCTGTTACAGATATATATCTTTTTTTAAACGTTAATTTCTCAAAATCCACTGGAGCACATATATTGAGACCTACAAAAGGCACATCGGTCTACCAGTCCCTACAATTTTGCCAAGTTTCGTGCAAATCCATTCAGCCGTTCGGGCTAAAAGTGAGGCCAACCGCCCTATGGAAATTAACATGGGAAAAATGCGTTTTGGGACCCCCCTTTTTTCTCGGCCCCCCCTTGACGAACCCCCCCAAAATTTTCAGGGGCTGCTCAGAAACAAAATGTGCCATTTTCCTGAATATTTCAGCCAATTCCGTCCACAAACGCCAAAGTTATTAGACATAGAATTTTCAAAAATCCCATAGAGAAAAAATCCTAACTATATATACCTACTGGCGACCGCCAGTAGGTAATATATATATATATATATATATATATTCACTGAAAAAACCATAGGTTATAAACCATATATAGTTAGGAATTAGCATTTACAAAACCTTGAAAATTCACTGAAAAAACCATAGGTTATACACCATATATAGTTAGGAATTAGCATTTAAAAAACCTTATTTTACTCACACAAAACCATTGAAATTCCATATATAGTTAGTTGTACTAACTATATATCGCGCACCCGCAATCCACTGCTGATCATGTCACATATTACATCATTCATGACATGGTCAGTGACATCACTGATGACATCACTGATGACATCTCAAATGACATCACTGATGACATCACTGATATTCAAGAAAATTTTGGGCACATGATTCACTCTTGTATGCACTGTCGTGCATTGTTAGCTTGTGGCAACATGAGCATAAATGCTATAAACCTAGCATATGAACACCATGATTGCCCTAACCGCCCCCAGTAATTTTTTTTTTGCTCCTGTTGAGCCCTTTTCAACGCCTGTTTTTTGTTGTTTCCCCCCCCCAAAAAAACCCAAAAAAAATATAAAATCGTTCAAAAAATACAAAAAAACCAAAAAAAATTCAAAAAATAAAAAAAAAATATAAAACAACAAAAATATTTAAAAAAAAGTTCTTTTCAGAACTACCTTCCCTTTCAAAAAAAAGTTGCTAGAATGTTTAGCACTCTGGCAAGCTCTATTTCTTTTGGTTCGCTCCCGGGTTAGCTTCCCGGTACGCGGACCGGGAGCTAACCCAAATTTTTTTTTTTAAAAAGAGTAAGTATAAGGAAAGTAAACAGAGAGTGATGTTAAAAGAAAGACAGCTATAGGGAGTAAAGAAGAGATACTGTTTAATAGATCTATTTACCGAAGAAAAGACGGAAGAGTGTATAATTGTGAAAAACAAAATAGATAACGAAGTGAAAGAAAAAAAAAGAGAGTATAACATTAACAAAGAAGAGTTTCTTGCAGAATGTGAGTGAATGTTCAAAATAAGATTAAAACATGAAGAATAATAGAGAGAAAAAATAGAAAACAGAAAACAAAAAATAACAGAAAAAGATTAATTGAAACAGCAAAGAAATGTAAGTAACATAGAGCCATATCATCAACATAGGCAATAAAAGTTTTGCAGCTTTTATTGGCAGAAATGTGTCGCTAAAGCTGCTTTTGCGGCAGAAAACTGCCGCTAAAACCACTTTTTAACCAGTTTTCTGTCAATAAAAAGAGCAATAATTTTATTGGCTGTGTTCATAATGTTCCCCTTAGTGTGCTTCAACTACACAGAGAAAGCATTATGAACAAGTAGTGATAGAGTGATCAGTCAAAGACACTAAGAGTAATAGAGACGGAGTGAGTGAACAAGAGTGAGGAACTATGAGAAGAGAGGGACTGAGAAAAAGAGTGGAAGGAGTTGAGTAAGTAGGTAATAGAGAAAGGAATGAGGGAAGTAGCAAAGGCAGGAAACTGAGGGTTAAAGAAATGAAGCAGTGGAACTAATAGTAGGTGAATGTGATAGAAATGTAACGAAAAGAGTACAAAGCATTTACCTTATAATTGTCGTTAAATTACTCACTTTTTGTTTTTATACTTTCAATCTGTGAAAGAGAGAACAAACATTTCAAAAATATTAAAACATGTATTTAAAAATTACAAAAGACAAGGGAAAAGATTGAAGGACAAACAGTTTTTCAACAACTTTGACACTTACAGAAGCTTCTGCTTCTCCAGGCCCCCTACACAGTCCTAAAGATATACATTTTAAACTAACAGTATCTTGATGCAGATGAAGTGAGGCCTATCTTAAAACATGATGCATCTTTTGCATTGCTGTTGTCTCAGAAAAATGTCGCAAGACACTAAAATTTTAAATAATTGCTTCAGGATGCCAATAAGATGTGTCCTATCCAGAGGTTTGTTTGAGGTGAGGCCTACTCAGGGTTGCAGATGAAATTTCGAGTTGTTGAAGAGAATAGAGGACATAATACATGTAAAGGTCTACCAATGAAGTGAGTCATGTCCACTGCACTCTTGAACAAAGTCCAAACCTCCTATGTTTCCCTGGACAGACCTAAACTTGATCTGCACAATGTGATTCGTAATGATAGGAAACACAGGTGATGTAATTGAAATACGTGCAATTTATTTTGCTCATTTCACAACCACATCACTTGTGTTTCCTTTGCTTAGGTATCTCATTGTGCAGATGTAGTCTAGCATATGAAAGAATACGCAGAAGTGCAGCACTGCATGCAACAACTTTGACACTTACAGAAGCCTCACCTTCTCCATGCCTCCTACACAGTTCTACATATACATCATAAATGCAAACAGTACAGAATTAATTATACATGTTAAATGGTTTATTTTTGCTGTTCTCAGAATGTATCAAAATTCACTAAAAACAGTGACTTGAAGGTATTCATCATATAACAGCGGGGAAAAAAAAACACAATCAAAATGATTGTGTTTAAAAAACCCATACAACATAAGAAATCAGAATTCAGAACTCCTTAAAGTTAACTTACTTTCCATGACGTCAAAGGATGTCCTATGAACAGCTTACACTCTTTTGTGCTGTTATTACTTTCAGCCCGCCACTTTCTGAAAGAAAATCTCCTTCGTTTTTAAAAACATGTTACATGCAATAAATGACTTCTTGCTCTCTACCACAAGTTTCCACAAGGCCAAATCTTGTCAGACCCATTTATAACTCTTGGATTTCTTGTAAGCCAATCCCGTCATTTGGCATTTCCGCAACTTTCAGAATTAAAATGTTGAAGATCATTTTCACAATCCTGGAATAGTAATATCTTCCCCTTCTTGCTCAGTCATGTTCTACATTTCCTATGACACTGATACTGCTTACTATGAAGCAGACTTACACTAACTCTATGACTACTACAATTATTTAATTCTCTACATCACTTTCAATCACAAAGCAATGTAAAACAGTAGACAGCGTTGCAGACTTACATTCCCTCTACTCTATGTTTTGATTGGCTGCTTCAATTAGCTTATAAAAAGAAATAGTTTTTCTGAACTCATTCAAAGTGCACTTATTTCTCCATGACGTCCAGTCTTATGGTTAGAAGTTATGTCTCTGAACTACACTTATCCTCAAGGCCAAATTGTGTAGGAGCCATTAGAACTTCTTGAAATTCCACAGAGCACATCCCAAGATTATTTCCCTAAAATTTTGGTTTTAAAAACACCAGGTAAGAGTTTTTAAGGTCATACGGCAATTTTTTTTTGAAAATTCAAACAGAATCGTTGCAGAATGACCAGCCATTTCTAGACTTTAAATAAGCTGTGTAATGTCCTGATGTTATTGAAGGGCCGTCATGATATATAATTGCTGCAGTTACAAAAGTCCTTCCTGATATTGACAACTGCAAAGCTACAAAATTTTTAATTAAAGTTGTCAATTTTGTTCCATCAGGCCTACATCGTTGGAACATTAAAATGACATACTGGCCATATGTTCGTATAAATAATGTGGACATCATTTCAGATTTACATTGGCTACACTCCATGTTGTGATCAGCTGCTTTTACTAGCTTATTAAAGGAGACTGATTTACTGTCTGGCAAAGTTAAATATATAAATCTTTCTGAGTCTACACTAGTAGTACTTGATACCATACAGTTCTCGCAGTCATGCTGCCATTGATAAGAAAGCCCAAACAGCTGATCTACATCTACACCTTCAGCATGCAATACATCAAGCATATACATTAAAAACTCCTGACAATCTTGCTGAATATTTTGAGAGAATTGTGTTTGGCCTGAACATCTGTCTAACAGATTTCGAATTTCAGACACACTTTCTATGTTTCTTCTATCAGTGCTACATTTCTCTAACACAGAATTTAACAAACTGCAAAATCTTTGATCAGAATTGACCACAATCTCTTCTTTTACATTTTCTAGAGAAAACAAAACATTAACCACTACATTAGCATAGCAGTTGACACCAGAACTGTTTTCAAATTGAAAACCAACAACATCTTCAACAGAATCCTTTTTGTTTCTGCTTGTAATTTTAGGTTCATCGACTTTTCGTCTTTTTGCTACAACCTCCCCACTATTGGTCACATTTCTTCGTTTCCAGCCTACCACACGTTTCTCAAACAAAGGATACTGAGGCAAATGTGACGCATACTCTCTTCTTAACCTATTGTATTCCTTAACACAATCTAGATCCGCACAAATGTTTGTGACATCACACTCAATCAAGTACAATCCCGATAAAGTTCTAACTCGTGACAATGCCACGTATGCCATACCCTCCTTGAACACAGAACTGCCAATATTCACCAATGCACAGTCTACACTTAAACCTTGCGATTTATGGATTGTCACCGCATATGCCAAGCAAACAGGAAACTGCTTACGGCGAACATATAAGTCTTTTACAAGCAAAAATCTAGCAGAGCAACGACCAATTAGCTGTACTTCCTCAATGCCATCAAATTTAATTTTTAAAAATTCAATTCCATCTCTATTTCTGTATTTTACAAAATCAACAACATTACCCATTGATCCATTTACCAGACCTCTTTCAACATGTAAATTCCTTCTTAAAATTATACGGCAGTTCAAGCACACATTCAGAGTCTTTTCAAAACCTGCAGTTTTAGATATACTCTTCTCTAATGAATCCAATTTTGTTTTCAGATTCTCAGACAAAATAATTGTTGATCCCATATGCTCTACTCTGTCAATAGCTTCCAGTTTCACAATCTCTTGCTTTTCTAAATGCAACATTTTGTTGTTGAATTTGGCACATTCTGCAAGAGTTGGCATCAAACATATTACAGATTTCTTATCAGTAATTTTCTGAAAAATATTCTCAGGCACAACATCTTGTTCTGGATATAAATTTGACAGTAATCGTGCATGTAAAGCTTCTTTCCCATGCTCGGTCACTTTTCCAATTCTAACATCTTGTAGAATAGTCTTGTAAACTTCATCCTTCGCCTGACGCATATTTTCATGCAGTTCAGCATAATTGAAGTTTAACCATATATTGACGTTGCCAATGCTGCCTAGGCACTTCCTGGTATCTTTATGCGTGAGCATTTTGAACACAGGTTGCCCTTTCACTGGTGTCAGCTGCAGAAGATCTCCGAAAACAATGATGTGTTTGCCACCAAATAACACATCATACTCTGTTTTGAGAACTTCTTGCATTCTCAAATGCACAAAGGCAAGCATGACATTGGAAACCATGCTTACTTCGTCAATGATAAGAAGTTTCATTTTCCTCAAGATTCTTGAAACTTCAAAACAAGCATCTCCAGATAGCTTGTGATATTGTAATTTGTTGTCATGCTCCACTGGCAGCATCAGTAAACGATGTAAAGTAATCCCTTTAATGTTATGTGCTGCCAGTCCAGTTGGAGCGGTGACAACACAAGACAGCGATGACTCTGTCCTTTCCTGCAAATAGCATGAAATTGCTTTAATGAGGAAACTTTTTCCAGTTCCCGCTTCTCCACTCACGTACAGTCGGACAGGCTTCAACGACGTACATGAGCACTCTTTCTTGTCATGACTTAATCCATGATCAATTTGCATGGTAACTTCGTCATATATTTTCCTCTGCTCAACGTTGAGTTGTCTTTCCAACTCTTCTAAGTTAACCGCATCCTCCTGAGCATGTGCCATGGCTCTTTCCACTTCATTCATAGCAGTGGCAGCTTCATTTTCGATAACAGGTCCTCCTAGTGGATCCTGACTCAATGAAGCAGAACTCTGACTGTCCTGAGAACTGTCTCTGGCAATCTCGGCTGCAATCATTGCTTCCTGCTCAATTTCCGCATTCAACATTTCTACATATTTGGGAAAAGCAGGACATTCTATGGTCTCCTTGGCGGCATTGAAAGAGTCTTCGTAACAGAGGAAATCTCCAAGCAGTTCCTCTTCTGCACGCCAAGGCTTGAAAAGTTGCAAAAGTGCTAAATAGAAAAACTCCTTTTTTTCAGGAGATTCGCCACTCAATTTTCGATGGTTTACCAAGTGGCATTTTCTTTGCTTGACCAGACATCCCTCACTTCCTATTACAGCATACACTCCTTTCTCAGTATCTTCTTTGATGTTCCTCTTGAATATGTAATTTTGAAAAACCTCATACAGACAAACATTGTCGAGGTGACTGCTTCTATTTGGATAATATGTATCCAACATGTTGGTCTTCAAAATGTCGGTACTGTTTGGCTCCTTTTCCGCCAAATACTCAATTTCCCGCACAGGTTTCAGAACTCGATTACGCGTTGCAGCAAGACCAAGACTCGCCCAAACGATACTCCTGGACTTGGCATAGAGACTTGCTGAAGACAACCGGTCAGAGCATTCGTAAGCTCCAATTTCTCGATGCGACAACATCTTCAGACTGAAACTGTACAACTTCTTGCTGAGGCTCTTTTCATGGGAAATGTCCTCCCACATATCCTTCAATTCTGTCTTCTCTTTTTTGGTGATGTAAGACGTCACATACCGAGCCACAGCCATACAGTTATCAGCCACAAACTGTATATCCATGTTAGCATTCCACATGGACAAAATCACCGGGTTGTAGTCGTTGATGTACTTGGACTCTTCGTTCCTCTTCAAATTGTATGTGTTTTTAGGTGATTTCTTCATGACATTATGTCGCAGCGAAGACATCAAACTGTTTACTCTTCCTTTAGAAATCACCGGTCGTGGAAAACCGAAACGACATTTGGTGTAGAACTTGTCCTTGTTTCGGAATTTACGACGGCAGTACTTTCCACATCGATGGCTTTGGAAACGCAGAACTTTTTCTCTTAGGCTTTTCTTCTCCTTTGCGTTTGGAACAGCACACGTAGAATACTGTTGGATGAAACTCATCACTGAGTCTTCTGGATCCGTTCCAAATTTAGGTGCATCCTTGATCCACAGCAACATATGTATATGAGGAGCACCTCTTGCTTGGTACTCCTTTCTCCAGAAGAAATCCAACACCTCTCCAAGAGGTGGATTCTTCTTATTCATGATGAAAGACATCATAGCTTCAAATCTATGATTGAAGTACCTACATACATTGACTGGATCCAAAGAGCACAGTTCTCCGGGTGTCTTGAATTCGATGTTATCTACGTTAGCATTTGCCTCTCGTAGAAATTCAAGTAAGTCTTCCCAGCCATACTCGGCACAGCTCAGAGTGAGGAACCATGTGGGAGTACCTAAGTTCCTCAGCATACATTTTAAATCACCATGACGACGGTACCAGTACTCATTAGTACCACGCTGACACGCCATGAGATTAATCAGGTGAGAATCCAAAATACTGTCTTGGACATTGACTTTATCCATAAAGTCACTTGCCGAGATGTTTTGCATGTGTATACCACTTTTCAAGATGTGGTTCACTGCATATGACAGTCCAGACAGATCGCTTTCAAACAGGAGATGAAACAAATAGGGAATGCATTGTCGAAACCTAGCATCTCCTGCATACAATCGCAAAGTCCGGTATTCAGAAGCAGGAATTTGATGAGGTCGCTCATCATATCTTCCTCCCTGACCTGTTGGAAAAAGCTGTGGGAAACACCGAGCTTCCAAACTTTCCTCCCAAACACTAATGGGACTCCCTTTGGCTTGTTTCATTTGAAACAACTCAATAGCATTCCCCATGACTTCCTTGGAATGCAAAGGATGAACACTATAATGTTCATATATTTCTTCACTAGTAGAGGGTTCTACTTTCTCAATTTGACCAGCACACAAATCGCTATCCTCTTCCTCACTTACTTCCTCTTCTGCAACATATACATTCTTATAGTATTTATTATTTTTTTTCAAATACAATGTTGCCTTTTTAACTTTCCTAACATCTACTAAATCTTGCCATATTTTCTTATTCTTTGTCGGAACCCCATTAACTAAGATAACCAGAGGTTCCTCATCCACTTTTTCTACTCCAATTGTGTTAATGTTTTTCTTCAAATCTAGAGGCAAATAAACAACTCTTCCCTTTAATCCTCTCTGTAAATCTGATGGAGGCAATTTCCCTGTCTTTGGCTCCATTCTTACAATAGCCTGAAAGGGATGGATACTTTGAATCAAAATAGATTCATAAGTATTTAAATCCTTCAATTCAGAAGGAATCTCAACCAATTCCAGATTATTATGAACTGCTCTAGCAGGCATCTGGTTTTGATTTAATTTGCAACAACAATAAGTACACACACGTTGATCAAATCCCAAATCAAAACAATTTTCTACCATCAAGTATCTTGCAAAATCCTTCCATTCACTATTATTTTCCCTTTCACTTTTTGCATATAAATCCACTAACTTAGTCTGATTCTTATAATAAGTGCGTCGACAACACACACAAGTGAAATTAGGCCTCTCACTTGATTTCACCTGAAACGTCGCAATTTCCCTCTGGAAATTATCTGTACTGGAAACCTGTACACTATCTTCCACATTACCCTCTTCTTCTGGGTCAATTTCAACATTCTCCTCTTTACTTCCAAAGTAACAAAACTCAATTTCTTCACATATGTTCTTCACATCTATTTCAGAACCATGCAAAAGAGCAGCGCATAATTGTTTAAGCATAATTGCTGGACTCTTAGCATAATACAACATTCTAACTAATTTCCTCACTTTATTATGATGCACTGCTAGCATCCTGAAATGATGAAAAACACTCTGGCATACTCTCCTGGAAAGACAAGCCAGTGAATGACCATGCAAACCTGTCACTTCTCTCACTCTGCAAGGATCTAATTCTTGCAACAACTTCATTTTCTGCTTCAAACTTTTCTTATTAAATGACCGTACAAAATCACAAAGCAAATTGATGGAATCCTGTCGCACACTGCAAATACTACTACACTTCCAGGTGTACACAGGACCCTTAGCACGTCTTCCTAAAACCTCATTACCTAACACCTCTTCTGCCTCTGTTGTCACAAGTTTTTCTTTTTCAACTGGACAACCATCTTTCAATTCATAAGCACGACCACTGGTGTCAACTGCATGCACCAAATCATTATCCTGGAAATAACTCTCCTCATTAAAAAATGCCTCACAGCTTGAACTATGCATCCATTCTCCAGAAAAAACTTCACAAAAATTACTACGATTAACTATTCTTTTCCTTCTACTATTTCTTTTGAAATCATAAATTGCCTTGTTTAGCTTCCTAATTCTATTGATTATCAAAATAAATAACTTACGTTTAATTTCAAATGCCTGATCAATAACTTTCTCAACTTTTTTTTTTCTCTTATAAAAAAACAGTTTCTGTTGACCTTTCTTAATATTTTTTAACAAATTGCCAATTATCCTGTTGCGGAACATTCGTTTACGAATGTCCCTAAACTGTTGTTTCCTTCTACTATCATGCACAGAGTTATCTCTTGCTCTAGCAGTAACATTTTTGATTGGCCTTTCCTTTCCATTTGATTTGCTTATCTTTTTATGGACTGAAACATTTTCTGTAGTAATATTTTTTTTACTACACATATTTCTTATGAAATATTTTGTGCTCTTACCCGGTGCTTTCTTCGTGACTTTTCAAATCTTTTTGTTAGAGGACTGCTGCTTATTTTGTTTCACCTGCTGTCTTTGACGTTTTGCAGCCTTTCTCTGTCTTTCTATTGTTGGCATGGTGAAATCTTGAAATGATCTGCAGTTGAATCTGTGGTAAAATATAATAAAAAATGGTATTAACCATTATTACCAAACAGTAAATCAATAACAATGATCAAAAACTTAACACACTACTTGACATTTTAAATAGAAGATTTTTTAGTCCTTGGCAAATTTACAATACAGAAATAGCAGAAAAGAAATGACATTTATATTTATGTTACCTGTGCTATTTTATATGTGAATCTGATCTAATTTTATGAGCATATTTTAATATTTTATTGAAGACACTACACATAACCTGTTTTTGAAGGTGTCTTTATTTTTAAATTAAACGGTTTACATTTTTACTTTTTATTAATTATACATTTTAAAAATAAATGTTTATATTTCCATAGGCTCAAGCAGGTCAGCTTCCCACCCTATGTCATATAATTCGGACAAATCTGCATCCTCATCACGCTCTTCTTCATCCTCAGGATTTAAATCATCCAATGGATCAACATCCACTGATGTTTCAATTACAAGTTCAATGATGAGGTCAAAATCAACTGATTGCAGATTGTCACTCATGTTGATGTTGTCTTTATCTTTAAAGAAAGATAACAACAATGAGATGTTGCAGAGTAAGAGACAAATCTCAGAGATTATAATAGTAAAATTGTTTAACAAGAGTAATATTTTGCAGCTATTATTTAGCCATGTCCAGCAATGCTGATCAGGTGAAGACTATGTCTAATTTTTCAGTGAACAGGACTCATCTCTTCTTAACCTTGGATAAGCCTCACGGACTCTGTGTGTCCTGCACATACTTAAATGTAAAGGGGCAGATTTATGTTTAATGGCACATCCCCAGGCATGCACCAGTTAACGTGCACCGCTGCTCTGCCACCCATGGTGTGCCGTATTTACAATCAGATAGGAGAAAACTGCGTCAAAACCCTGCGCATGCTTTAAGCAGGCATAGGTCTTGACGCAACATTGTGGAGATGGGGCACCCCTGAGCCTTGCTTGAGCTGCATCGCACTTGCGATACAACTCCAGCAATCACTACCTTTACATCACAGATACATCACGCATCTGTGCCATTTTTGCCCCATGATGCCCCGCATTGTAAATGCAGCACACCATGGGTGGCGGAACAGCGGCACAGGATGACTGACACATCCCTGGTGATGCACCAGTCATCATAAATCTATCCCTAATCTTCTTATCTTGTTACAGATGAACCGCCATATGTACCATCAAACTATTTTGCATTTCCTAAATAGCGAATTTTAAGGAATAAATAGCAATTCTTTACCATTCCTAATTTGCAATGAGCAAATTGCTAATTGCAAGTTACCCATTCATTTCCATGGGCTAGGAGCCTCATAGGAATGAAGGTTTAATTTGCGATTAGCAATTTGCTCATCACAAATTAGGAATTTTTCCAAGGGTGCAGGGGTGTCTCAAGAACACCCTGCTGCACCCCTGAAAAAGAAATTTGGGGGCATATGGCACACATACATGCCCTAAGGGCATGTGTTGGCGTCACATGGGACCTTTTGTTTTTTTGAAAAAAAGCTTTTTGAAAAGAATTCACAAATTACCACCAATTTACCACAATAGTTTCCAAATCCTTAATGTCATTTTTTTACATATTTTTTGTTTGATACATTGCATTTAAGTAATCGCAAAATTTGCAAATCCTTCAGTGCAATCGCAAAATAAGGAATAGCAAATTTTGCTATTCCTTATTTTGCATCAAACTTGTTTGATACATACCATTTGTCTAATTAGCATTCGCAAAGGCCGAAATTCGCAGAATTTTGATCTTTGCGAATGCTAATTAGCTTGATACATATGGCCCCAAGTGAGGCCTGTCTTGCAACATGGTGCATCTTTTGCATCACTGCTGCATCGGTTTCATGTGGTACGTTTTTTTTACACCATGGCATATCTGCCTAAAAGCATCAATTTGTAATTTTGTCGCCTCATAGCAAATCTTTTGCACCGCCGCTGCATCATAAAAGTGACGCACAGTGGCGCAAAAGAGGCATACACCTATCATAAATCTGTCCCTAGCATTTTAAATGAATAATCCAGGATGACGATAAGGTGTGGCCTATCCAGAGGTTTGTTTAAGGTGAGGCCTACTCAGGATTGCAGATTAAAGTTACGCTTGATGAAGAATACAGAAGAGATAATACATGTAAAGGCCTACCAATGAAGTAAGTGATTTGCACTTTATTTCGCCAGTCATCATAAATGTATCCCTAAGCTTCTTATCTTGTTACAGATGAACCACCATATGTACCATCAAACTATTTTGCATTTCCTAAATAGCGAATTTTAAGGAATAAATAGCAATTCTTTACCATTCCTAATTTGCAATGAGCAATTTGCTAATTGCAAATTACCCATTCATTTCCATGGGCTAGGAGGCTCATAGGAATGAAGGTGCAATTTGCGATTAGCAATTAGCTCATCACAAAATAGGAATTTTTCCAAGGGTGCAGGGGTGTCTCAAGAACACCCTGCTGCACCCCCTGAAAAAGAAATTTTGGGGCATATGGCGCACATACATGCCCTAAGGGCATGTATGGGCGTCATATGGCACCTTTTGTTTTTTGGAAAAAAAGCTTTTTGAAAAGAATTCACAAATTACCACCAACTAGAAGTTGGTGGTAGTTTCCAAATCCTTAATGTCATTTTTTTACATATTTTTTGTTTGATACATTGCATTTAAGTAATCGCAAAATTTGCAAATCCTTCAGTGCAATCGCAAAATAAGGAATAGCAAATTTTGCTATTCCTTATTTTGCATCAAACTTGTTTGATACATACCATTTGTCTAATTAGCATTCGCAAAGGCCGAAATTCGCAGAATTTTGATCATTGCGAATGCTAATTAGCTTGATACATATGGCCCCAAGTGAGGCCTGTCTTGCAACATGGTGCATCTTTTGCATCACTGCTGCATCGGTTTCATGTGGTACGTTTTTTTTACACCATGACATATCTGCCTAAAAGCATCAATTTGTAATTTTGTCGCCTCATAGCAAATCTTTTGCACCGCCGCTGCATCATAAAAGTGACGCACAGTGGCGCAAAAGAGGCATACACCTATCATAAATCTGTCCCTAGCATTTTAAATGATTAATCCAGGATGACGATAAGGTGTGGCCTATCCAGAGGTTTGTTTAAGGTGAGGCCTACTCAGGATTGCAGATTAAAGTTACGCTTGATGAAGAATACAGAAGAGATAATACATGTAAAGGCCTACCAATGAAGTAAGTGATTTGCACTTTATTTCGCCAGTCATCATAAATGTATCCCTAAGCTTCTTATCTTGTTACAGATGAACCACCATATGTACCATCAAACTATTTTGCATTTCCTAAATAGCGAATTTTAAGGAATAAATAGCAATTCTTTACCATTCCTAATTTGCAATGAGCAATTTGCTAATTGCAAATTACCCATTCATTTCCATGGGCTAGGAGGCTCATAGGAATGAAGGTGCAATTTGCGATTAGCAATTAGCTCATCACAAAATAGGAATTTTTTCAAGGGTGCAGGGGTATCTCAAGAACACCCTGCTGCACCCCTGAAAAAGAAATTTGGGGGCATATGGCGCACATACATGCCCTAAGGGCATGTATGGGCGTCATATGGCACCTTTTGTTTTTTGGAAAAAAATGCTTTTTGAAAAGAATTCGCAAATTACCACCAACTAGAAGTTGGTGGTAGTTTCCAAATCCTTAATGTCATTTTTTACATATTTTTTGTTTGATACATTGCATTTAAGGAATCGCTAAATTTGCAAATCCTTCAGTGCAATCGCAAAATAAGGAATAGCAAATTTTGAATTTAGGACATTTTAAGTCATTTCCACATGTGCAGTGTTTTCAAATTATGATTTGAAAATCGTTTTTGGGGAAAAGTAATGGTTTGCAAATTTATGACAAGGACATAATGGTGTATGCTTTTCTATAAGGCATTTCAGTGTCTCTGATGTCATTTTTCCCATATTACATTATAAGACCTTCCCCCATGGAGCACATTCCTTGTAAATATGCTCCCACCTGTGCATGGTGAATTTAGATTTTGACTGTTTGAGTCACATAGCCATGTTAAAAGTGACCCAAAAAAATTGCAAACGCTTTAAAAAAACACATTCATGTGTCTTAAGGACATTTTAAGTCATTTCCCCATGGACAGTGTTTTGTAAGTGGCGCAAAAGAGGCATACACCTATCATAAATCTGTCCCTAGCATTTTAAATGATTAATTCAGGATGACGATAAGATGTGGCCTATCCAGAGGTTTGTTTAAGGTGAGGCCTACTCAGGATTGCAGATTAAAGTTACGCTTGATGAAGAATACAGAGGAGATAATACATGTAAAGCTCTACCAATGAAGTAAGTGATGTCCACTTCATTGCGCCAGTCATCATAAATCTATCCCTAAGCTTCTTATCTTGTTAGACATCAACCGCCATATGTATCATATAACTATTTTGCATTTCCAAAATAGCGAATTTTAAGGAATAAATAGCGATTCTTTACCATTCCAAATTTGCGATGAGCAAATTGCTAATTGCAAATTACCCATTCATTTCCATGCGCCAGGATGCCCATATGAAAGAAGGTGCAATTTGCAATTAGCAATTAGCTCATCGCAAATTAGGAATTTTTCCAAAGGTGTAGGGGTGTCTCAATAACACCCTGCTGCACCCCTGAAAAAGAAATTTGGGGGCATATGGCGCACATACATTTTAACAACATTCCTTTACCTCAAAAACGATTTTCAATTCATAATTTGAAAACACTGCCCACAGGGAAATTACTTAAAATGTCCTTAAGACACATGAAAGTGTTTTTTTATTGCCTTTCCAGCATGGTTGGGTCACTTTTAACATGGCTATGTAACACAAACATTTAAAATCTAAATTTGCCATGCACAGGTGGGAGCATATTTACAAGCAATTTGCGCCACAGAGAAAGGTCTTACATTAAAATGGGAAAAATAACATCAGGGACAGTCAATTGCCTTATAAAGAAGCATACACCATTATGTCCTTGTCATAAATTTAAAAACAATTCATTTTCCCCAAAAACGATTTTCAAATCATAATTTCAAAACACTGCACATGGGAAAATTACTTAAAATGTCCTTAAGACACATAAAAGCGTTTTTTAATTGCCTTTGCAGCATGTTTGTATCACTTTTAACATGGCTATGTAACACAAACATTAAAAATCTAAATTTTCCTTGCACAGGTGGGAGCATATTTACAAGCAATTTGCGCCACATAATTCATAATTTTCTCCTTAAAGCACACTATTCTCTATCTAAATTAAAGAAATATTTTCTCACCTTAGCAAATACTTTGAGTTTGAAAACAGTCTCAGAAACACACCAATTTGTCTTCAGCAGAGCAAAAGGTATGCACTCCAGAGTCTGCAGCTATCAAAAGCACAGAAATGCTGTAATTCTTCACACATATCTCTCATGTCACCCAATCAAAACTCTTCCCTCACTTTTTTTCAAATGAAAACCCTTCCCCCCTCTGCCCTTTCTGCCTTTTCTGCATGGCAACCACCTCTTGGAAGACTTCTGGTGTTTGCAAGTTCACACAACAATGTTGCAATTGAACTCTGAACTCTCAGTGCACCTGCATATCCAGTGCATTCTTTCATTTAATGATTTTTTATTGACCATTCAAAATACATCTTTCAAATAACTCATCCGTGCACCCTAACTTTCTGTTTTCAGCAATCAAAATCCACCAATCACTGTTACTGCTTCATGAACACAGAAACTCCACAGTTTTTTTCATTTTAAACTCTCATTTTTTCAACTGCCATTTCATTGCCACACTTCATCTGACTGCAGGAGAACCTTCTCTCACCATGTTTTCTGTCTGGATTGTTGGACATAGTTATATTCACTGGGCTCAAAGGTACACTGAAAACAGGAATTTACCTAACCTCAATTTACAAGATGTGGAAATTAAGTGGTTTGGCCACAGAGGATTAAAATGTCACCAATTGATACCATTGGTGAAAACCTTTATGCATTTGCCCAAACCTGACCTGTTAATTGTGCACTGTGGAGGTAATGACTTGGGCACTTTGACTGGTGTAGGTCTGGAAATGCTTTTAAAGGACACCTTTGAGCAATTAATGGCACTTTTTCCTCAGACTGCCTTGGTATATTCAAATATATGCCAAAGACAGAAATGGAGGTGGTCAAACCAATTTTGTCCACAAATTGAGAAGTCGAGGAAGCATGTAAACAAATCTGTTTCAGCTTACATGAGAGACCATGGAATGGGCTCCCTGTACAACAATAACTTGCGTTACTACATGCAAGATATCTACAGAGGAGATGGAGTTCACTTCTCAGATGAGGGCAACAGAATTTTCACTCTGAATTTAAGAATGTGCATTGGTACCTACTTATAAGTACCTAAATGTACCATAAACCCAAAAGCTCTTCTCAGAGCTACCCTACATCTGATCACTCACAATTATTATTTTACTCTAACATTTTTCACTAATTTTCAACAAAGTACGCTCCCTGGGGCGCTACCCGGTACGCGAACCGGGAGCTAACCTGGCGAAATTTTTAAAAAAAATGTTTTTTTTTCGCACATATGGGCCTCCTCAGCCACCCTCACAAAACCTAGGGGGTCAAGATAAGTCTACCGTGCCCCCTTCTACCCATTCTGAACATTATTTGCCCTCCATCTTGTATCTTAATTCGACCGAAACACAAAATGGTGGACTCCCGTTACGCTTAAGGTTCGCGAACCGGGGCGCTCAACGGTTCGCGTACCGGGTCACTCCCTGGGAAGCGCACCATCAAAAAAGGTGGGAAAGTAGTTCACAGAAAAGCCACTGGAGACAATTTCACCAAATATAGACTAGCTCATACTACATACCAACCCCTACCATTTTCACAAATTTGATTGGAATTCCATTTAGCCATTTAGCCTGTAGACCTCTCTAAATACCGTGAGGTAAATTACTTCACAAAACACATCTGAAGTGTTGGAATTGACAACCAATTAAAATGTTACTTTCATTTTCTACTTTTTTTACCTGACAATTGATTGGTTATATACCTGAATATATATAAAGGAAGAGAAGAAAACACAGCCATTTTGACTACTACTTCTTGGTGTACATTTCAATAGGATTTTCACTAATTCCTTCAACTTCTATCTAAAGGTAAGTTTTTATTTTTAAAACTGAAGTATATTGTGCACTATAAGTTAATATGGTAAACTTTTTCTGATAGTTATATACTATCCCTCTGTAGTAGTTATAGATTTAGATAGACTTCTCTGTTATAGTTATGGATGGAGTTAGGCTTCTCTTGTATAATTATGAATTTACTTACGTTAAATCACATACACTTTTTTATATTCCTACTTCCACTCTGATACTATACACTGCCCAAAATTAATCCCAACAGTGCCCTATCTCTACTAATATATATTTTTTTAATCTAAATTTCAGGCAAAATGGAAGGCGAACAGAAAGTTGAATTTCAAATTGTCCTGCAAGAGAGCAGCCAAGAAATCAATGATGAAAATGATATTGAATTTTTCGATGAAACTTTAGACAAAGAACTACTGCAATGTGTACAAGCAGTAGATAACCTCCTTGAAAATGAGGACATTTTACACCCTCAGAGACTACAATGTATATTCAATGATAATTATGAAATTTCTGACAATGAAATGTTAGAAAGTTTAATAAATTATGAAACACAATCACAATAAAAAAAAATGCTTAAAAAATAAAGAAAATAAAAAATAATCAACAAAACCAACAATCAATTAACATAAGCATTTGAAAAGTCTATCATTCATTTTTCATTGCAGTACGCTGCCCAGAACGCTTCCCGGTTCGCGGACCGGGCGCTCCCCACGCCAAAAAAAACAAAAACATTTTTTTGTTTTTTTTGCCCCGCGGGGCCCTTTTAAAACCTCCACATTAAACCTAGGGGGTCAGGGAGGATCTAGTATGCCCCCTTATGGTTATTTCCCCCTTTGTTTTGGCCTCCTCTTGTCTCTCAATCCTACCGAGAGACAAGATGGCGGCCGCTACGGACTGTTTGGAATGTTGACAGACGCCGGAGTTCCGGTACGCTTAAGGTCCGCAGACCTGAGCGCTGCCCAGAGCGCGCTTACAGATATATATCTTTTTTTAAACGTTAATTTCTCAAAATCCACTGGAGCACATATATTGAGACCTAGAAAAGGCACATCGGGCTACCAGTCCCTACAATTTTGCCAAGTTTCATGCAAATCCATTCAGCCGTTCGGGCTAAAAGTGAGGCCAACCGCCCTATGGAAAACTCAATGTTAAAAACACGTTTTGGGACCCCCCTTTTTTCTCGGCCCCCCCTTGACGAACCCCCCCCCAAATTTCCAAGGGCTGCTCAGAAACAAAATGTTCCATTTTCCAGAAAATTTCAGCCAATTCCGTCCACAAACGCCAAAGTTATTAGACATAGAATTTTCAAAAATCCCATAGGGAAAAAATCCTAACTATATATACCTACTGGCGACCGCCAGTAGGTAATATATATATATATATATATATATATGCATATATATATATATATATATATTACCTACTGGCGGTCGCTGAAATTTTCAGGAAAATGGCACATTTTGTTTCTGAGCAGCCCTTAAAAATTTGGGGGGGGTTCGTCAAGGGGGGGCCGAGAAAAAAGGGGGGTCCCAAAACGCGTTTTTCCCATGTTAATTTCCATAGGGCGGTTGGCCTCACTTTTAGCCCGAACGGCTGAATGGATTTGCACGAAACTTGGCAAAATTGTAGGGACTGGTAGCCCGATGTGCCTTTTGTAGGTCTCAATATATGTGCTCCAGTGGATTTTGAGAAATTAACGTTTAAAAAAAGATATATATCTGTAACAGCGGACCGGGCAGCGCTCTGGTTCGCGGACTTTTCGCGCAACGGAGCTTTGTGAAGCGAAGCTGATTGGTTCTCCGGCATCTGTCAACATTCCAAACAGTCCGTAGCGGCCACCATCTTGTCTCTCGGTAGGATCGAGAGACAAGAGGAGGCCAAAGCGAAGGGGCAAATGACCATAAGGGGGCATAGTACATTGTCGCTCACCCCCTAGGTTTGATGTGGAGGTTTTAAAAGGGCCCCGCGGGGCAAAAAAAAATAAAAATAATAATAATCGAACAGCTGAATGGATTTGCACGAAACTTGGCAAAATTGTAGGGACTGGTAGCCCGATGTGCCTTTGCTAGATCTCAATATATGTGCTCCAGTGGATTTTGAGAAATTAACGTTCAAAAAAAGGTATATATCTGTAACAGCGCACCGCTTCGCGTACTTTTCGCGTTACGGAGCTTTGCGAAGCGAAGCTGATTGGCTCTCCGGTGTCTGTAAACATTCCAAACAGTCCGTAGCGGCCGCCATCTTGTCTCTCGGTAGGATCGAACAGCTGAATGGATTTGCACGAAACTTGGCAAAATAGTAGGGACTGGTAGCCCGATGTGCCTTTGCTAGGTCTCAATATATGTGCTTCAGTGCATTTTGAGAAATTAACGTTCAGAAACAAGATAAATATCTGTAACAGCGCTCCGCTTCGCGGAGATAAAATTATATGTGTATTACCTAGCTGTTGCTAACACCAGTTAGCGACGGCTAGTAGAAGATAGCGACCATCTTGGGCCCCACTTTGCATGTGAGTGATATTTATCACTAATGACATGCAAAGTGGGCATGCCAAGATGTTAGCGACTGGAAACAGTCGCTAACATCGCTATCTCCTATTATCAACTTTTGGAAATATTCGAGATAAGGGCGAATATCTCTAAAAGCTACCACCTGCCCTGAGCAGTTCTTAGCCATGTTATCCAATGGGAGGTGGATAACATGGCTAAGAGCATTAGCTCGGTAATGCATGAATATCGCTGAGTTTTCAGCGATATTAATGCATTGCGGTCGTTTTTTATCGTATTTCCGATAAACCTTGATAATAGCAAGGTTTATCTGCGATAATTTCTGACGGTAAAAAAAATCGTTGCTAAGCATCGTTAGGGATAAATATCGCTTAACTTTGGTAATATGCCCCAACGTCTGTTAACGTTCGATTCGAAGGAAATCAGGAAGTGTTGAAAAACATTGTCTGCGCCATCTTGTCTTTTTTCAAATGCCACACTTTTGTCGTGCACGGCAGCCATTTTAGATGCCTTGACCAGACCCACTCTGTGCACGCTGTCGATCCTTAGCATGGCTCCCCACCCTCGCAAACATCTCCCCCAGGCAGTGGTCACCCCCGCTCTCTGTCTTATGCATGGGTAATAAACCTCCCCCATCTGCGCTGCTGTTCCCTGAGAATCACACCCTGTGCCCGCCCGACACCTCCCTTTCGCCCTATTCACTACCGCACCCTCTGACACTCCTTTTCCTCTGTGTCCGATTGTCCAGGCTGGTCCTAGGGTATCAGCTAGCCCTGCAGATGTAGTTTATGGCCACAGCTGTAAAGAATCACCCCTCTTCAAAGGAGTTATAGTAGATCAAGGCCCACACTCGATGAGATCCGTCACAGCAGAAGCGTTGCTATTATCTGAAAACCATCCTGTATTGTGATTGGGGAGGGGACCGAGCCTGAAGCGGAAGATTCCAGGGATGACTGTTTGTACATCAAAGTTTTTACAATTATGTGTCACATTAAAAATATATAGCACTCCGACAAAGTAGTAAGATTATAAAACTTTAATAATTTATAAATATATACAAGAAAACAAAAATAGTAATAACATATAAACATTTTTAGGGAAAAACAACGAAGTAGCGGTCGGCTGTGCGAATAGTCCCAACGCAGCACAACGTCCAGATTTCCGGCGTGGGGCGTCGCGGGGGGTGGGTCATCAGTAGCAAACTGTTGTGCGAATAGTTCCAAGGCAGCAGAACGCGACGAAATCTAGATGACACGAAAGTGATGTCTAGTAAGTTGCCACCCAGCAAATAACGGCATGGGGCGTCGCGGGGGGTGGGTCATCAGTAGCAAACTGTTGCGCGAATAGTTCCAAGGCAGCAGAACGATGGCACCAAGGTGATGTCCAGTAAGTTGCCGCACTGGTTTTGGTATCCTACAATGCTGCTCCGAATAACGGCGTGGAGCGCCCCGGGGGAGGCGGCGTGAACGGGCCTCTCCAGGTGGAGTCTCGTCTGTTGTAGTGGGGCGCCCCTTTACCGTTTCAGTTGCCATTCCGTCCGTTTTTGGTCCACTGTGTCAAAAGCCGCAATTCAGCTGAGTTGCGCCCACTCTTGCGGTGCAGCGATAGGCGGCTGTCACAGGACTCTCAAAATGGCGGCAGGCTGTTTCCTTTTTGGGCCTGGTCCACTGAAATGGCCCTGGGACACCTTGGAAATCGGACGCTTGTCTGCTAGGTCTTGGACCTCATTCTCGAAAGCGTCCCCTCCGCCTTGAGAATTCATCAAAAGTTTTGGGGGCTCCGACTCCTGCAGGCTTCTGGTGGGGAGCGGCTGCCATGATTGCTCACGGAATGACCACGACTGAGCTACGAGATGGTGGTGCTTTCATGCTGATGCCAGCTTCAGTCTGAAACATCCAGAAACAAGGTGGGGCTTTCATCGTTTGGGGAAAAAAAAAAGTTTTCATCCTATGAAAAGTGTTGTTTTTAGGTCACATGATCAAGCCTTCCATCATTAGGAAACCAAAAGTAAAATGAACCAATGAAAAGTTTTATAAACAAGTCACATGACCTGTTATGCGGCATAGGGTGTAAAATTAGGAGAAAATACGTTGGCACGTGAGGCGGCGTCAGTAGCGGACCGATGTGCGAATAGGCCGAAGGCAACACAACGCGCCAAGATCCGGATGGCACCGAGGTGGTGTCCAGCAAGTTGCAGCACTGGTGTGGCCATCCTACAATGCTGAAAGTCGGCGTGGGGCGCCCCGTTGGCCTGTGAGTTTGCGTCAGTAGCGGACCGATGTGCGAATAGGCCGAAGGCAGCACAACGCGCCAAGATCCGGATGGCACCGAGGTGGTGTCTAGTAAGTTGCCGCACTGGTGTGGCTATCCAACAATGCTGAAAGTCGGCGTGGGGCGCCCCGTTGGCCTGTGAGTTTGCGTCAGTAGCGGACCGATGTGCGAATAGGCCGAAGGCAGCACAACGCGCCAAGATCCGGATGGCACCGAGGTGGTGTCTAGTAAGTTGCCGCACTGGTGTGGCCATCCAACAATGCTGAAAGTCGGCGTGGGGCGCCCCGTTGGCCTGTGAGTTTGCGTCAGTAGCGGACCGATGTGCGAATAGGCCGAAGGCAGCACAACGCGCCAAGATCCGGATGGCACCGAGGTGGTGTCTAGTAAGTTGCCGCACTGGTGTGGCCATCCTACAATGCTGAAAGTCGGCGTGGGGCGCCCCGTTGGCCTGTGAGTTTGCGTCAGTAGCGGACCGATGTGCGAATAGGTCGAAGGCAGCACAACGCGCCAAGATCCGGATGGCACCGAGGTGGTGTCTAGTAAGTTGCCGCACTGGTGTGGCCATCCTACAATGCTGAAAGTCGGCGTGGGGCGCCCCGTTGGCCTGTGAGATGGCGTCAGTAGCGGACCGATGTGCGAATGGGGCCAAAGGCAGCGCAACAATATTTTCTGATTTGAAGACACCACAAGGCGCTGAGATGCCAAGATCCGGATGGCACCGAGGTGGTGTCTAGCAAGTTGTGGCACTGGTGTGGCCATCGTACAATGGTAAAAGTCGGCGTGGGGCGCCCTGTTGGCCTGTGAGATGGTGTCAGTAGCGGACTGATGTGTGAATGGGGCCAAAGGCAGCGCAACAATATTTTCTACTATATTTTCGGAGTAGAAGACACCACAAGGCGCTGAGATGCCAAGATCCGGATGGCACCGAGGTGATGTGTAAGTTGCGGACGGATGTGCGAATGGGGCCAAAGGCAGCTCAACAATATTTTCTGAAGAGAATACACCACAAGGCGCTGAGATGCCAAGATCCGGATGGCACCGAGGTGATGTCTAAGTTGCGGACCGATGTGCGAATGGGGCCAAAGGTAGCGTAACAAGATTTTCTGTATGGAAGATACCACTAGGCGTTGAGATGCCAAGATTCGGATGGCACCGAGGTGATGTCTAGCAAGTTGTGCCACTGGTGTGGCCATCGTACAATGGTAAAAGTCGGCGTGGGGCGCCCTATTGGCCTGTGAGATGGTGTCAGTAGCGGACTGATGTGCGAATGGGGCCAAAGGCAGCGCAACAATATTTTCTGACTGACACCACAAGGCGCTGAGATGCCAAGATCCGGATGGCATCGAGGTGATGTCTAAGTTGCGGACTGATGTGCGAATGGGGCCAAAGGCAGCGTAACAATATTTTCTGTATGGAAGATACCACTAGGCGTTGAGATGCCAAGATTCGGATGGCACCGAGGTGATGTCTAGCAAGTTGGTGTGGTCATCCTACAATGCTGAAACTCGGCGTGGGTCACCCCATTAGCCTGTGAGATGGCGTCAGTAGCGGACCGATGTGCGAATAGGCCGAAGGCAGCACAACGCGCCAAGATCCGGATGTCACCGTGGTGGTTTCATAGTTGAGAGGCACTTCATCTGCAGTGGGGCGCCGAGATCCGGATGGCACCGAGGTGATGTCTAGCAAGTTGCTGTACTTGTGTGGTCATCCTACAATGCTGAAACTCGGCGTGGGTCGCCCCATTAGCCTGTGAGATGGCTGTTCTTTGGATTTGGGCCTGGTCCACTAAAATGGCCCTGGGACACCTTAGAACTCGGACGCTCGATTTTTTTTTCCTTTCCTGTACATGCAAAAAAAGGTAAATGCCCGGTATGTTACACGCTTCATCTGCCACGATGAACTCTCCAGAGGAACCGAAAAAAAATATAGTTGTGGTAACTATACCATGCATCGTCATATGGAGAGGTGGCACCAATTAATTATAGTGCTGCATAAAAGAGAGATTTGGAGGAGAACCCCTGACCTGCTAGTACATTCATCAAAGAAGTGGCACTGAGAGCTTCAGAGGCAAGGGAAACGGTCCCAAATATTTAGAAGAACTTTGGAAAGATTAAAATGACATGTTTAGATTGTGGTAAATTAATTTCATGTGGGCAGATGAGTGTTACTCTAATAAATACAGCATATGAACATCATCATAGTCGATGGTTGGTAGAGACATTTTGACTATATCCTGGACCTGCCCGTCCTCGCCCAAAATGGCGCCGGAATAAATGGGACTCGTAACTCCTTGTTGTGTACTGGTTGCAGAACCTTGAAATCACGAGATACGTATGCAGTTTTGAAGCACATGGCGGGCGGGGACGAGAATTGATTGAATATTTCGACATCCCTATTGATATTAAGTTCTGATGTGTTATTGATTACTGTACTGTTGAAAATTCGAATTAACGTCACCCATGGTACTTGCCCGCAAATGTATATCTAGATAATTTTATTGTAACTGGCCCTGTCGTATTTTAATTATAAAATGTACGTCCACCGATTCCGTAACTGTTAGACACCTTAGTTTTTGCAACCTAATGGCCCGCCCGTTACGTTCCTCTACAGTGTAAATGTCTATTCATCATATACGATTACAGTTTGCTCCGTGGCAGGCCCACGTGGTTATAGGCTCGTATTTGTATAATGAAATTTTCACAATAAAGGTTTTTAAAAGAAAACATGGTAGTAGTGTATACATTGGTAAAGTTTTTAATAATAGTCACTGTTTTAGAATCATTAAAAGGCAAGTGAAATAAAGCAGACCAATTACATGAAGGGTAAAAGGTATAATACGAAGGAACGCAGTAAAGATAAATGGTCAAGGGCTGTTGTGTTTTCTATTCCTGCAACATAAAGTGATCGATAAGAATCTCATATTCAGGCGTATCGGCGACTAAGACAGCAGGTCGACCCTCTTTTGCTCAACGGCTCCGTCATGGGACGAAGAAACGCTCTTTTTCTCGAAAAAAGAATATATTTTACTTGCAGGACAGTTGTAAAATTTCCGGGAAAGGACATTAGCCTGGAACATTATAACATATATTTAAGAGAAAATAATGTTCGGAAGTAATTAAAAGCGTAATTTTTAGGTGATATGACCAAGGCTTTCATCATTAGAATAAGAAAAGTAAAATGAACCAATGAAAAGTTTTATTAACAAGTCACATGACTTGTTATGCTTACGTTACGCGCTGCGCGCCCCGGATGACTTCCGGATGCGCTAACGCGGCGCGTCATATGGCGCATTACGCGACAACGCAGGTCCAGAATATAGTCAAAATGTCTCCACCAACCAGCGGTCGAAACACAACCCCTTTCAGCAGGCTAAATAGTTCTGTTAAATGACAACAGAAAGGACAGGCAACAAGAACCATCAGTCAAAGAGGGGAGGGCTAGTTCTTCTCTACCGGGTTACATTGGGGCGCTACCGGAACTGATCGAATTGGTAGTCTACAGTGTTTCTGGATGTTTCAGACCGAAGCTGGGGTTAGCATGAGAGCAGCACCATTTCGTAGCTCCGTTGTGGCCATTCCGCAACCAATCATGGCAGCCGCTCTTTATCGTTATTTTGGGCGGGGTGGGTGGTGGAGCCGAGCTGTTTTGCAGCCATCATTGTGTGGAGTTCAGTTCATCTCACTAGTTTTGTATTTGTCATGAGGGGTTGTTCCTAATGTTTCTATTTTAGCGAGGTCAAAAAGAGATCCCATTAGTGGCCTACTGATTTTGCTCGATTCCTTTTCTTTTTTTTACACGATTTTTCGTTATCTGCAAAGACTAAACAGAGTATTGCGACTCTGTGTTTGTTTGTAAATAGAGAATGAACAAAAGAGAACTAATTCTAAAACAGTAAATACTTGGATAACAATCAATCAAATGGAGAGAGAAGCAGGCACGACGGATTACAACGGGGGCAAAGGCCTGCGTTAACTACCTTTCACTATCTGCAAAGAGAGAGTACTCCTAATAGAAATGAGGGGGGGGGGGCACCATTCAAAGCAGATCAGTGTGCATAAACACGAAAATGTTTTCACTTACCACGTACTTGACATTCGACAGCTTATGATATTTGCTATTAAAAAACCATTGAAATTCACTGAAAAAACCATAGGTTATAGACCATATATAGTTAGGAATTAGCATTTACAAAACCTTGAAAATTCACTGAAAAAACCATAGGTTATAGACCATATATAGTTAGGAATTAGCATTTAAAAAACCTTATTTTACTCACACAAAACCATTGAAATTCCATATATAGTTAGTTGCACTAACTATATATCGCGCACCCGCAATCCACTGCTGATCATGTCACATATTACATCATTCATGACATGGTCAGTGACATCACTGATGACATCACTGATGACATCTCAAATGACATCACTGATGACATCACTGATGACATCTCATTTGACATCAATGACCACATCACTGATGATATCATTCATGTGACAATACAATGCATCTCCTCACATTTTAATATAACCTCTTTTTCACCCAGTGTTAAATACAGAGTATAATTTTTGAAACCATTGACACACCAATACTAGTTACTACATACGTACTCACTGATTCCTACGTCTACACACACATTCACTCATTCACCCATACAATCATTCATACATACAATCACTCATCTTTACAACACTATCATATGCACTCATACACCTATACAGACACTCACACTCTGCCACTCATCCATGGAGTTACTCACACACCTAGTCAGTCCTGTAAAGAATCAATCACACTTCCATTTTCTTGTCTATACAGTTAAACATAGAGCACCTTACATTTTCAAACATATAGTAACACATACTTACTTTCTTATACAATCATTGATACAAGTACACATTGATCTGCACAGAGTCACACACCTCCCAGCCAGCCACACACACACTCAGTCTCCCATACAAATACTTGGACAATCAATCAATAACCCATATAGTTAATCATATAGCTACTGATCAACACATGCAGTAGTTTACAGAACAACAGACATAATGATGCACAAATTAAGACAGTTTAGTCACTAACCCATGCACTCAGTGAGACACATTTAATCACTCACTCATACATTCAGTCATGCACCTACTAAATCCTTCGTCCAGACAGTTATACATCTACTCATTCTTCAATATCTAAAACATATTTAAACTTTACAGAAACACACAGTCACTGGATGATGTCATCAGTGATGTCATCAGTGATGTCATTTGAGATGTCATCAGTGATGTCATCAGTGATGTCACTGACCATGTCATGAATGATGTAATATGTGACATGATCAGCAGTGGATTGCGGGTGCGCGATATATAGTTAGTGCAACTAACTATATATGGAATTTCAATGGTTTTGTGTGAGTAAAATAAGGTTTTTTTAAATGCTAATTCCTAACTATATATGGTCTATAACCTATGGTTTTTTCAGTGAATTTTCAAGGTTTTGTAAATGCTAATTCCTAACTATATATGGTCTATAACCTATGGTTTTTTCAGTGAATATATATATATATGTATATATATATATATATGCATATATATATATTACCTACTGGCGGTATATATATATATATGTATATATATATATATATGCATATATATATATTACCTACTGGCGGTCGCCAGTAGGTATATATAGTTAGGATTTTTTCCCTATGGGATTTTTGAAAATTCTATGTCTAATAACTTTGGCGTTTGTGGACGGAATTGGCTGAAAATTTCTGGAAAATGGAACATTTTGTTTCTGAGCAGCCCTTGGAAATTTGGGGGGGTTTCGTCAAGGGGGGGCCGAGAAAAAAGGGGGGTCCCAAAACGTGTTTTTAACATTGAGTTTTCCATAGGGCGGTTGGCCTCACTTTTAGCCCGAACGGCTGAATGGATTTGCATGAAACTTGGCAAAATTGTAGGGACTGGTAGCCCGATGTGCCTTTTCTAGGTCTCAATATATGTGCTCCAGTGGATTTTGAGAAATTAACGTTTAAAAAAAGATATATATCTGTAAGCGCGCTCCGGGCAGCGCTCCGGTCCGCGGACCTTAAGCGTACCGGAACTTCGCGTAGCTAAGCTGATTGGCTCTCCGGTGTCTGTCAACATTCTAAACAGTCCGGAGCGGCCGCCATCTTGTCTCTCGGTAGGATTGAGAGACAAGAGGAGGCCAAAACAAAGGCGAAAATGACCATAAGGGGGCATACTAGATCCTCCCTGACCCCCTAGGTTTAATGTGGAGGTTTTAAAAGGGCCCCGCGGGGCAAAAAAACCCAAAAAATTTTTTTGTTTTTTTTTGCGTGGGGAGCGCCCGGTCCGCGAACCGGGAAGCGTTCTGGGCAGCGTACTGCAATGAAAAATGAATGATAGACTTTTCAAATGCTGTATGTTAATTGATTGTTGTTTTTGTTGATTATTTTTTATTTTTTTTATTTTTTAAGCATTTTTTTTTTATTGTGATTGTGTTTCATAATTTATTAAACTTTCTAACATTTCATTGTCAGAAATTTCATAATTATCATGGAATATACATTGTAGTCTCTGAGGGTGTAAAATGTCCTCATTTGCAAGGAGGTTATCTACTGCTTGTACACATTGCAGTAGTTCATTGTCCCAAGTTTCATCGAAAAATTCAATGTCAATTTGATCAATTGTATCAATCAATTCTTGGCTGCTCTCTTGCAGGTCCATTTCAAAAGAAACTTGGTTTTCGCCTTCCATTTTGCCTGAAATTTGGATTAAAAAAATATATATTAGTAGAGATAGGGCAATGTTGGGAATAATTTTAGATAGGCATTTTTTATCAGTGAATTTATCTTTGGGCAGTGTATAGTATCAGAGTGGAAGTAGGAATATAAAAAAGTGTATGTGATTTAACGTAAGTAAATTCATAATTATACAAGAGAAGCCTAACTCCATCCATAACTATAACAGAGAAGTCTCTCTAAATCTATAACTACTACAGAGGGATAGTATATATCTATCAGAAAAAGTGTACCATATTAACTTATAGTGCACAATATACTTCAGTTTTAAAAATAAAAACTTACCTTTAGAAAGAAGTTGAAGGAATTAGTGAAAATACTATTGAAATGTACAGCAAGAAGTAGTAGTCAAAATGGCTGTGTTTTCTTCTCTTCCTTTATATATATTCAGGTATATAACCAATGAAATGTCAGGTAAAAAAAGTAGAAAATGAAAGTAACATTTTCATTGGTTGTCAATTCCAACACTTCAGATGTGTTTTGTGAAGTAATTTACCTCAGGGTATTTAGAGAGGTCTACAGGCTAAATGACTAAATGGAATTCCAATCAAATTTGTGAAAATGGTAGGGATTGGTATGTAGTATGAGCTAATCTATATTTGGTGAAATTGTCTCCAGTGGCTTTTCTGTGAACTACTTTCCGACCTTTTTTGATGGTGCGCTTCCCAGGGAGCGACCCGGTACGCGTACCGTTGAGCGCCCCGGTTCGCGAACCTTAAGCGTTCCGGGAGTCCACCATTTTGTGTTTCGGTCGAATTAAGATACAAGATGGAGGGCAAATAATGTTCAGAATGGGTAGAAGGGGGCACGGTAGAGTTATCTTGACCCCCTAGGTTTTCTGAGGGTGGCTGAGGAGGCTTATATGTGCGAAAAAAAAACATTTTTAAAAAAAAATTCGCGAGGTTAGCTCCCGGTTCGCGTACCGGGTAGCGCCCCAGGGAGCGTACTTTGTTGGAAATTAGTGAAAAATGTTAGAGTAAAATAATAATTGTGAGTGATCAGATGTAGGGTAGCTCTGAGAAGAGCTTTTGGGTTTATGGTACATTTAGGTACTTATAAGTAGGTACCAATGCACATTCTTAAATTCAGAGTGAAAATTCTGTTGCCCTCATCTGAGAAGTGAACTCCATCTCCTCTGTAGATATCTTGCATGTAGTAACGCAAGTTATTGTTGTACAGGGAGCCCATTCCATGGTCTCTCATGTAAGCTGAAACAGATTTGTTTACATGCTTCCTCGACTTCTCAATTTGTGGACAAAATTGGTTTGACCACCTCCATTTCTGTCTTTGGCATATATTTGAATATACCAAGGCAGTCTGAGGAAAAAGTGCCATTAATTGCTCAAAGGTGTCCTTTAAAAGCATTTCCAGACCTACACCAGTCAAAGTGCCCAAGTCATTACCTCCACAGTGCACAATTAACAGGTCAGGTTTGGGCAAATGCATAAAGGTTTTCACCAATGGTATCAATTGGTGACATTTTAATCCTCTGTGGCCAAACCACTTAATTTCCACATCTTGTAAATTGAGGTTAGGTAATTTCCTGTTTTCAACGTACCTTTGAGGCCAGTGCATATAACTATGTCCAACAATCCAGACAGAAAACATGGTGAGAGAAGGTTCTCCTGCAGTCAGATGAAGTGTGGCAATGAAATGGCAGTTGAAAAAATGAGAGTTTAAAATGAAAAAAACTGTGGAGTTTCTGTGTTCATGAAGCAGTTACAGTGATTGGTGGATTTTGATTTCTGAAAACAGAAAGTTAGGGTGCACGGATGTGTTCTTTGAAAGATGTATTTTGAATGGTCAATAAAAAATCATTAAATGAAAGAATGCACTGGATATGCAGGTGCACTGAGAGTTCAGAGTTCAATTGCAACAAAGTTGTGTGAACTTGCAAACATCAGAAGTCTTCCAAGAGGTGGTTGCCATGCAGAAAAGGCAGAAAGGGCAGAGGGGGGAAGGGTTTTCATTTGAAAAAAAGTGAGGGAAGAGTTTTGATTGGGTGACATGAGAGATATGTGTGAAGAATTACAGCATTTCTGTGCTTTTGATAGCTGCAGACTCTGGAGTGCATACCTTTTGCTCTGCTGAAGACAAATTGGTGTGTTTCTGAGACTGTTTTCAAACTCAAAGTATTTGCTAAGGTGAGAAAATATTTCTTTAATTTAGATAGAGAATAGTGTGCTTTTAGGAGAAAATTATGAATTATGTGGCGCAAATTGCTTGTAAATATGCTCCCACATGTGCATGGAAAATTTAGATTTTGAATGTTTGTGTTACATAGCCATGTTAAAAGTGATACAAACATGCTGCAAAGGCAATCAAAAAACGCTTTTATGTGTCTTAAGGACATTTTAAGTAATTTTCCCATGTGCAGTGTTTTGAAATTATGATTTGAAAATCGTTTTTGGGGAAAAGGAATTGTTTTTAAATTTATGTCAAGGACATAATGGTGTATGCTTCTTTATACGGCAATTGACTGTCCCTGATGTTATTTTTCCCATTTTAATGTAAGACCTTTCTCTGTGGCGCAAGTTGCTTGTAAATATGCTCCCACCTGTGCATGGGAAATTTAGATTTTAAATGTTTGTGTTACATAGCCATGTTAAAAGTGACCCAACCATGCTGGAAAGGCAATAAAAAAACACTTTCATGTGTCTTAAGGACATTTTAAGTAATTTCCCTGTGGGCAGTGTTTTCAAATTATGAATTGAAAATCGTTTTTGAGGTAAAGGAATGTTGTTAAAATTTATGTGCGCCATATGTCCACAAATTTCGTTTTCAGGGGTGCAGCAGGGTGTTCTTGAGACACCCCTGCACCTTTGGAAAAATTCCTAATTTGCGATGAGCTAATTGCTAATCGCAAATTGCACCTTCATTCTTATGGGCCTCCTGCTCCATGGAAATGAATGGGTAATTTGCAATTAGCAATTTGCTCATCGCAAATTAGGAATGGTAAAGAATCGCTATTTATTCCTTAAAATTCGCTATTTTGGAAATGCAAAATAGTTATATGATACATATGGCGGTTGATGTCTAACAAGATAAGAAGCTTAGGGATACATTTATGATGACTGGCGCAATGAAGTGGACATAACTTACTTCATTGGTAGAGCTTTACATGTATTATGTCCTCTGTATTCTTCATCAAGCGTAACTTTAATCTGCAATCCTGAGTAGGCCTCACCTTAAACAAACCTCTGGATAGGCCACACCTTATCGTCATCCTGAATTAATCATTTAAAATGCTAGGGACAGATTTATGATAGGTGTATGCCTCTTTTGCGCCACTTACAAAACACTGTCCACGGGGAAATGACTTAAAATGTCCTTAAGACACATGAATGTGTTTTTTTAAAGCGTTTGCAATTTTTTGGGGTGACTTTTAACATGGCTATGTGACTCAAACAGTCAAAATCTAAATTCACCATGCACAGGTGGGAGCATATTTACAAGGAATGTGCTCCATGGGGAAAGGTCTTATAATGTAATATGGGAAAAATGACATCAGAGACACTGAAATGCCTTATAGAGAAGCATACACCATTATGTCCTTGTCATAAATTTGCAAACCATTACTTTTCCCCAAAAACGATTTTCAAATCATAATTTGAAAACACTGCACATGTGGAAATTACTTAAAATGTCCTTAATTCAAAATTTGCTATTCCTTATTTTGCGATTGCACTGAAGGATTTGCAAATTTTGCGATTCCTTAAATGCAATGTATCAAACAAAAAATATGTAAAAAATGATATTAAGGATTTGGAAACTACCACCAACTTCTAGTTTGTGGTAATTTGCGAATTCTTTTCAAAGAGCATTTTTTTCCAAAAAACAAAAGGTGCCATATGACGCCTATACATGTCCTTAGGGCATGTATGTGTGCCATATGCCCCCAAATTTCTTTTTCAGGGGTGTAGCAGGGTGTTCTTGAGATACCCCTGCACGCTTGAAAAAATTCCTATTTTGTGATGAGCTAATTGCTAATCGCAAATTGCAACCTTCATTCCTATGAGCCTCCTAGCCCATGGAAGTGAATGGGTAACTTGCAATTAGCAATTTGCTCATTGCAAATTAGGAATGGTAAAGAATTGCTATTTATTCCTTAAAATTTGCTATTTAGGAAAGGCAAAATAGTTTGATGGTACATATGGTGGTTCATCTGTAACAAGATAAGAAGCTTAGGGATACATTTATGATGACTGGCGCAATAAAGTGGACATTACTTACTTCATTGGTAGGCCTTTACATGTATTATCTCCTCTGTATTCTTCATCAAGCGTAACTTTAATCTGCAATCCTGAGTAGGCCTCACCTTAAACAAACCTTTGGATAGGCCACACCTTATTGTCATCCTGGATTAATCATTTAAAATGCTAGGGACAGATTTATGATAGGTGTATGCCTCTTTTGTGCCACTGTGCGTCACTTTTATGATGCAGCGGCGGTGCTAATTTGCAATTAGCAATTTGCTCATTGCAAATTAGGAATGGTAAAGAATTGCTATTTATTCCTTAAAATTAGCTATTTAGGAAATGCAAAATAGTTTGATGGTACATATGGTGGTTCATCTGTAACAAGATAAGAAGCTTAGGGATACATTTATGATGACTGGCGCAATAAAGTGCACATTACTTACTTCATTGGTAGGCCTTTACATGTATTATCTCCTCTGTATTCTTCATCAAGCGTAACTTTAATCTGCAATCCTGAGTAGGCCTCACCTTAAACAAACCTCTGGATAGGCCACACCTTATCGTCATCCTGGATTAATCTTTTAAAATGCTAGGGACAGATTTATGATAGGTGTATGCCTCTTTTGTGCCACTGTGCGTCACTTTTATGATGCAGCGGCGGTGCAAAAGATTTGCTATGAGGCGACAACATTACAAATTGATGCATTTAGGCAGATATGTCATGGTGTAAAAAAAACGTACCACATGAAACCGATGCAGCAGTGATGCAAAAGATGCACCATGTCGCAAGACAGGCCTCACTTGGGGCCATATGTATCAAGCTAATTAGCATTCGCAAAGATCAAAATTCTACGAATTTCGGCCTTTGCGAATGTTAATTAGACAAATGGTATGTATCAAACAAGTTTGATGCAAAATAAGGAGTAGCAAAATTTTCTATTTCTTATTTTGCAATTGCACTGAAGGATTTGCAAATTTTGTGACTACTTAAATGCAATGTATCAAACAAAAAATATGTAAAAAATGACATTAAGGATTTGGAAACTATTGTGGTAAATTGGTGGTAATTTGTGAATTCTTTTCAAAAAGCTTTTTTTCAAAAAAACAAAAGGTGCCATATGACGCCAACACATGCCCTTAGGGCATGTATGTGTGCCATATGCCCCCAAATTTCTTTTTCAGGGGTGCAGCAGGGTGTTCTTGAGACACCCCTGCACCCTTGGAAAAATTCCTAATTTGTGATGAGCAAATTGCTAATCGCAAATTAAACCTTCATTCCTATGAGCCTCCTAGCCCATGGAAATGAATGGGTAACTTGCAATTAGCAATTTGCTCATTGCAAATTAGGAATGGTAAAGAATTGCTATTTATTCCTTAAAATTCGCTATTTAGGAAATGCAAAATAGTTTCATGCTACATATGGCGGTTCATCTGTAACAAGATAAGAAGCTTAGGGATAGATTTATGATGACTGGTGCATCACCAGGGATGTGTCAGTCATCCTGCGCCGCTGTTCCGCCACCCATGGTGTGCTGCATTTAGAATACGGGGCATCATGGGGCAAAAATGGCACAGATGCGTGACGTATCTGTGCTGTAAAGGTAGTGATTGCTGGAGTTGTATCGCAAGTGCGATGCAGCTCAAGCAAGGCTCAGGGGTGCCCCATCTCCACAATGTTGTGTCAAGACCTATGCCTGCTTAAAGCAGGCGCAGGGTTTTGACGAAGCTTTCTCCTATCTGATTGTAAATACGGCACACCATGGGTGGCAGAGTAGTGGTGCACGTTAACTGGTGCATGCCTGGGGATGTGCCATTTAACATAAATCTGCCCCTTTACATTTAAGTATGTGCAGGACACACAGAGTCGGTGAGGCTTATCCAAGGTTAAGAAGAGATGAGTCCTGTTCACTGAAAATTTAGACATAGTCTTCACCTGCTCAGCATTGCTGGACATGGCTAAATAATAGCTGCAAAATATTACTCTTGTTAAACAATTTTACTATTATAATCTCTGAGATTTGTCTCTTACTCTGCAACATCTCATTGTTGTTATCTTTCTTTAAAGATAAAGACAACCTCAACATGAGCGACAATCTGCAATCAGTTGATTTTGACCTCATCATTGAACTTGTAATTGAAACTTCAGTGGATGTTGATCCCTTGGATGATTTAAATCCTGAGGATGAAGAAGAGCGTGATGAGGATGCAGATTTGTCCGAATTATATGACATAGGATGGGAAGCTGACCTGCTTGAGCCTATGGAAATATAAACATTTATTTTTAAAATTTATAATTAATAAAAAGTAAAAAGGTAAACCGTTTAATTTAAAAATAAAGACACCTTCAAAAGCAGGTTATGTGTAGTGTCTTCAATAAAATATTAAAATATGCTCATAAAATTAGATCAGATTCACATATAAAATAGCACAGGTAACATAAATATAAATGTCATTTCTTTTCTGCTATTTCTGTATTGTAAATTTGCAAGGACTAAAAAATCTTCTATTTAAAATGTCAAGTAGTGTGTTAAGTTTTTGATCACTGTTATTGTTTTACTGTTTGGTAATAATGGTTAATAACATTTTTTATTATATTTTACCATAGATTCAACTGCAGATCATTTCAAGATTTCACCATGCCAACAATAGAAAGACAGAGAAAGGCTGCAAAACGTCAAAGACAGCAGGTGAAAGAAAATAAGCAGCAGTCCTCTAACAAAAAGATTTGTCAAGTCACGAAGAAAGCACCGGGTAAGAGCACAAAATATTTCATAAGAAATATGTGTAGTAAAAAAAATATTACTACAGAAAATGTTTCAGTCCATAAAACAAGAAGGAATTCAAATGGAAAGGAAAGGCCAATCAAAAATGTTACTGCTAGAGCAAGAGATAACTCTGTGCATGATAGTAGAAGGAAACAACAGTTTAGGGAGATTCGTAAACGAATGTTCCGCAACAGGATAATTGGCAATTTGTTAAAAAATATTAAGAAAGGTCAACCGAAACTGGTTTTTTATAAGAGAAAAAAAAAAGTTGAGAAAGTTATTGATCAGGCATTTGAAATTAAACGTAAGTTATTTATTTTGATAATCAATAGAATTAGGAAGCTAAACAAGGCAATTTATGATTTCAAAAGAAATAGTAGATGGAAGAGAATAGTTAATCGTAGTAATTTTTGTGAAGTTTTTTCTGGAGAATGGATGCATAGTTCAAGCTGTGAGGCATTTTTTAATGAGGAGAGTTATTTCCAGGATAATGATTTGGTGCATGCAGTTGACACCAGTGGTCGTGCTTATGAAGTGAAAGATGGTTGTCCAGTTGAAAAAGAAAAACTTGTGACAACAGAGGCAGAAGAGGTGTTAGGTAATGAGGTTTTAGGAAGACGTGCTAAGGGTCCTGTGTACACCTGGAAGTGTAGTAGTATTTGCAGTGTGCGACAGGATTCCATCAATTTGCTTTGTGATTTTGTACGGTCATTTAATAAGAAAAGTTTGAAGCAGAAAATAAGGTTGTTGCAAGAGTTAGATCCTTGCAGAGTAAGAGAAGTGACAGGTTTGCATGGTCATTCACTGGCTTGTCTTTCCAGGAGAGTATGCCAGAGTGTTTTTCATCATTTCAGAATGCTAGCAGTGCATCATAATAAAGTGAGGAAATTAGTTAGAATGTTGTATTATGCTAAGAGTCCAGCAATTATGCTTAAACAATTATGCGCTGCTCTTTTGCATGGTTCTGAAATAGATGTGAAGAATATATGTGAAGAAATTGAGTTTTGTTACTTTGGAAGTAAAGAGGAGAATGTTGAAATTGAGCAAGAAGAAGAGGGTCATGTGGAAGATAGTGTACAGGTTTCCAGTACAGATAATTTCCAGAGGGAAATTGCGACGTTTGAGGTGAAATCAAGTGAGAGGCCTAATTTCACTTGTGTGTGTTGTCGACGCACTTATTATAAGAATCAGACTAAGTTAGTGGATTTATATGCAAAAAGTGAAAGGGAAGATAATAGTGAATGGAAGGATTTCGCAACATACTTGATGGTAGAAAATTGTTTTGATTTGGGATTGGATCAACGTGTGTGTACTTATTGTTGTTGCAAATTAAATCAAAACCAGATGCCTGCTAGAGCAGTTCATAATAATCTGGAATTGGTTGAGATTCCTTCTGAATTGAAGGATTTAAATACTTATGAATCTATTTTGATTCAAAGTATCCATCCCTTTCAGGCTATTGTAAGAATGGAGCCAAAGACAGGGAAATTGCCTCCATCAGATTTACAGAGAGGATTAAAGGGAAGAGTTGTTTATTTGCCTCTAGATTTGAAGAAAAACATTAACACAATTGGAGTAGAAAAAGTGGAAGAGGAACCTCTGGTTATCTTAGTTAATGGGGTTCCGACAAAGAATAAGAAAATATGGCAAGATTTAGTAGATGTTAGGAAAGTTAAAAAGGCAACATTGTATTTGAAAAAAAAAAATAAATACTATAAGAATGTATATGTTGCAGAAGAGGAAGTAAGTGAGGAAGAGGATAGCGATTTGTGTGCTGGTCAAATTGAGAAAGTAGAACCCTCTACTAGTGAAGAAATATATGAACATTATAGTGTTCATCCTTTGCATTCCAAGGAAGTCATGGGGAATGCTATTGAGTTGTTTCAAATGAAACAAGCCAAAGGGAGTCCCATTAGTGTTTGGGAGGAAAGTTTGGAAGCTCGGTGTTTCCCACAGCTTTTTCCAACAGGTCAGGGAGGAAGATATGATGAGCGACCTCATCAAATTCCTGCTTCTGAATACCGGACTTTGCGATTGTATGCAGGAGATGCTAGGTTTCGACAATGCATTCCCTATTTGTTTCATCTCCTGTTTGAAAGCGATCTGTCTGGACTGTCATATGCAGTGAACCACATCTTGAAAAGTGGTATACACATGCAAAACATCTCAGCAAGTGACTTTATGGATAAAGTCAATGTCCAAGACAGTATTTTGGATTCTCACCTGATTAATCTCATGGCGTGTCAGCGTGGTACTAATGAGTACTGGTACCGTCGTCATGGTGATTTAAAATGTATGCTGAGGAACTTAGGTACTCCCACATGGTTCCTCACTCTGAGCTGTGCCGAGTATGGCTGGGAAGACTTACTTGAATTTCTACGAGAGGCAAATGCTAACGTAGATAACATCGAATTCAAGACACCCGGAGAACTGTGCTCTTTGGATCCAGTCAATGTATGTAGGTACTTCAATCATAGATTTGAAGCTATGATGTCTTTCATCATGAATAAGAAGAATCCACCTCTTGGAGAGGTGTTGGATTTCTTCTGGAGAAAGGAGTACCAAGCAAGAGGTGCTCCTCATATACATATGTTGCTGTGGATCAAGGATGCACCTAAATTTGGAACGGATCCAGAAGACTCAGTGATGAGTTTCATCCAACAGTATTCTACGTGTGCTGTTCCAAAAGCAAAGGAGAAGAAAAGCCTAAGAGAAAAAGTTCTGCGTTTCCAAAGCCATCGATGTGGAAAGTACTGCCGTCGTAAATTCCGAAACAAGGACAAGTTCTACACCAAATGTCGTTTCGGTTTTCCACGACCGGTGATTTCTAAAGGAAGAGTAAACAGTTTGATGTCTTCGCTGCGACATAATGTCATGAAGAAATCACCTAAAAACACATACAATTTGAAGAGGAACAAAGAGTCCAAGTACATCAACGACTACAACCCGGTGATTTTGTCCATGTGGAATGCTAACATGGATATACAGTTTGTGGCTGATAACTGTATGGCTGTGGCTCGGTATGTGACGTCTTACATCACCAAAAAAGAGAAGACAGAATTGAAGGATATGTGGGAGGACATTTCCCATGAAAAGAGCCTCAGCAAGAAGTTGTACAGTTTCAGTCTGAAGATGTTGTCGCATCGAGAAATTGGAGCTTACGAATGCTCTGACCGGTTGTCTTCAGCAAGTCTCTATGCCAAGTCCAGGAGTATCGTTTGGGCGAGTCTTGGTCTTGCTGCAACGCGTAATCGAGTTCTGAAACCTGTGCGGGAAATTGAGTATTTGGCGGAAAAGGAGCCAAACAGTACCGACATTTTGAAGACCAACATGTTGGATACATATTATCCAAATAGAAGCAGTCACCTCGACAATGTTTGTCTGTATGAGGTTCTTCAAAATTACATATTCAAGAGGAACATCATAGAAGATACTGAGAAAGGAGTGTATGCTGTAATAGGAAGTGAGGGATGTCTGGTCAAGCAAAGAAAATGCCACTTGGTAAACCATCGAAAATTGAGTGGCGAATCTCCTGAAAAAAAGGAGTTTTTCTATTTAGCACTTTTGCAACTTTTCAAGCCTTGGCGTGCAAAAGAGGAACTGCTTGGAGATTTCCTCTGTTACGAAGACTCTTTCAATGCCGCCAAGGAGACCATAGAATGTCCTGCTTTTCCCAAATATGTAGAAATGTTGAATGCGGAAATTGAGCAGGAAGCAACGATTGCAGCCGAGATTGCCAGAGACAGTTCTCAGGACAGTCAGAGTTCTGCTCCATTGAGTCAGGATCCACTAGGAGGACCTGTTATCGAAAATGAAGCTGCCACTGCCATGAATGAAGTGGAAAGAGCCATGGCACATGCTCAGGAGGATGCGGTTAACTTAGAAGAGTTGGAAAGACAACTCAACGTTGAGCAGAGGAAAATATATGACGAAGTTACCATGCAAATTGATCATGGATTAAGTCATGACAAGAAAGAGTGCTCATGTACGTCGTTGAAGCCTGTCCGACTGTACGTGAGTGGAGAAGCGGGAACTGGAAAAAGTTTCCTCATTAAAGCAATTTCATGCTATTTGCAGGAAAGGACAGAGTCATCGCTGTCTTGTGTTGTCACCGCTCCAACTGGACTGGCAGCACATAACATTAAAGGGATTACTTTACATCGTTTACTGATGCTGCCAGTGGAGCATGACAACAAATTACAATATCACAAGCTATCTGGAGATGCTTGTTTTGAAGTTTCAAGAATCTTGAGGAAAATGAAACTTCTTATCATTGACGAAGTAAGCATGGTTTCCAATGTCATGCTTGCCTTTGTGCATTTGAGGATGCAAGAAGTTCTCAAAACAGAGTATGATGTGTTATTTGGTGGCAAACACATCATTGTTTTCGGAGATCTTCTGCAGCTGACACCAGTGAAAGGGCAACCTGTGTTCAAAATGCTCACGCATGAAGATACCAGGAAGTGCCTAGGCAGCATTGGCAACGTAAATATATGGTTAAACTTCAATTATGCTGAACTGCATGAAAATATGCGTCAGGCGAAGGATGAAGTTTACAAGACTATTCTACAAGATGTTAGAATTGGAAAAGTGACCGAGCATGGGAAAGAAGCTTTACATGCACGATTACTGTCAAATTTATATCCAGAACAAGATGTTGTGCCTGAGAATATTTTTCAGAAAATTACTGATAAGAAATCTGGAATATGTTTGATGCCAACTCTTGCAGAATGTGCCAAATTCAACAACAACATGTTGCATTTAGAAAAGCAAGAGATTGTGAAACTGGAAGCTATTGACAGAGTAGAGCATATGGGATCAACAATTATTTTGTCTGAGAATCTGAAAACAAAATTGGATTCATTAGAGAAGAGTATATCTAAAACTGCAGGTTTTGAAAAGACTCTGAATGTGTGCTTGAACTGCCGTATAATTTTAAGAAGGAATTTACATGTTGAAAGAGGTCTGGTAAATGGATCAATGGGTAATGTTGTTGATTTTGTAAAATACAGAAATAGAGATGGAATTGAATTTTTAAAAATTAAATTTGATGGCATTGAGGAAGTACAGCTAATTGGTCGTTGCTCTGCTAGATTTTTGCTTGTAAAAGACTTATATGTTCGCCGTAAGCAGTTTCCTGTTTGCTTGGCATATGCGGTGACAATCCATAAATCGCAAGGTTTAAGTGTAGACAGTGCATTGGTGAATATTGGCAGTTCTGTGTTCAAGGAGGGTATGGCATATGTGGCATTGTCACGAGTTAGAACTTTATCGGGATTGTACTTGATTGAGTGTGATGTCACAAACATTTGTGCTGATCTAGATTGTGTTAAGGAATACAATAGGTTAAGAAGAGAGTATGCGCCACATTTGCCTCAGTATCCTTTGTTTGAGAAACGTGTGGTAGGCCGGAAACGAAGAAATGTGACCAAAACTGGGGAGGTTGTAGCAAAAAGACGAAAAGTCGATGAACCTAAAATTACAAGCAGAAACAAAAAGGATTCTGTTGAAGATGTTTTTGGTTTTCAATTTGAAAACAGTTCTGGTGTCAACTGCTATGCTAATGTAGTGGTTAATGTTTTGTTTTCTCTAGAAAATGTAAAAGAAGAGATTGTGGTCAATTCTGATCAAAGATTTTGCAGTTTGTTAAATTCTGTGTTAGAGAAATGTAGCACTGATAGAAGAAACATAGAAAGTGTGTCTGAAATTCGAAATCTGTTAGACAGATGTTCAGGCCAAACACAATTCTCTCAAAATATTCAGCAAGATTGTCAGGAGTTTTTAATGTATATGCTTGATGTATTACATGCTGAAGGTGTAGATGTAGATCAGCTGTTTGGGCTTTCTTATCAATGGCAGCATGACTGCGAGAACTGTATGGTATCAAGTACTACTAGTGTAGACTCAGAAAGATTTATATATTTAACTTTGCCAGACAGTAAATCAGTCTCCTTTAATAAGCTAGTAAAAGCAGCTGATCACAACATGGAGTGTAGCCAATGTAAATCTGAAATGATGTCCACATTATTTATACGAACATATGGCCAGTATGTCATTTTAATGTTCCAACGATGTAGGCCTGATGGAACAAAATTGACAACTTTAATTTAAAATTTTGTAGCTTCGCAGTTGTCAATATCAGGAAGGACTTTTGTAACTGCAGCAATTATATATCATGACGGCCCTTCAATAACATCAGGACATTACACAGCTTATTTAAAGTCTAGAAATGGCTGGTCATTCTGCAATGATTCTGTTTTAATTTTCAAAAAAAAATTGCCGTATGACCTTAAAAACTCTTACCTGGTGTTTTTAAAACCAAAATTTTAGGGAAATAATCTCGGGATGTGCTCTGTGGAATTTCAAGAAGTTCTAATGGCTCCTACACAATTTGGCCTTGAGGATAAGTGTAGTTCAGAGACATAACTTCTAACCATAGGACTGGACGTCATGGAGAAATACGTGCACTTTGAATGAGTTCAGAAAAACTGTTTCTTTTTATAAGCTAATTGAAGCAGCCAATCAAAACATGGAGTAGAGGGAATGTAAGTCTGCAATGCTGTCTACTGTTTTACATTGCTTTGTGATTAAAAGTGATGTAGAGAATTAAATAATTGTAGTAGTCATAGAGGTAGTGTAAGTCTGCTTCATAGTAAGCAGTATCAGTGTCATAGGAAATGTAGAACATGACTGAGCAAGAAGGGGAAGATATTACTATTCCAGGATTGTGAAAATGATCTTCAACATTTTAATTCTGAAAGTTGCGGAAATGCCAAATGACGGGATTAGCTTACAAGAAATCCAAGAGTTATAAATGGCTCTGACCAGATTTGGCCTTGTGGAAACTTGTGGTAGAGAGCAAGAAGTCATTTATTGCATGTAACGTGTTTTTAAAAACGATGGAGATTTTCTTTCAGAAAGTGGCGGGCTGAAAGTAATAACAGCACAAAAGAGTGTAAGCTGTTCATAGGACATCCTTGGACGTCATGGAAAGTAAGTTAACTTTAAGGAGTTCTGAATTTTGATTTCTTATGTTGTATGGGTTTTTTAAACACAATCATTTTGATTGTGTTTTTTTTTTCCCCGCTGTTATATGATGAATACCTTCAAGTCACTGTTTTTAGTGAATTTTGATACATTCTGAGAACAGCAAAAATAAACCATTTAACATGTATAATTAATTCTGTACTGTTTGCATTTATGATGTATATGTAGAACTGTGTAGGAGGCATGGAGAAGGTGAGGCTTCTGTAAGTGTCAAAGTTGTTGCATGCAGTGCTGCACTTCTGCGTATTCTTTCATATGCTGGACTACATCTGCACAATGAGATACCTAAGCAAAGGAAACACAAGTGATGTGATTGTGAAATGAGCAAAATAAATTGCACGTATTTCATTTACATCACCTGTGTTTCCTATCATTACGAATCACATTGTGCAGATCAAGTTTAGGTCTGTCCAGGGAAACATAGGAGGTTTGGACTTTGTTGAAGAGTGCAGTGGACATGACTCACTTCATTGGTAGACCTTCACATGTATTATCTCCTCTGTACTCTTCAACAAGTGTAAATCTCATCTGCAACCCTGAGTAGGCCTCACCTCAAACAAACCTCTGGATAGTAGACATCTTATTGGCATCCTGAAGCAATTATTTAAAATTTTAGTGTCTTGCGACACTTTTCTGAAACAACAGCAATGCAAAAGATGCACCATGTTTTAAGATAGGCCTCACTTCATCTGCATCAAGATACTGTTAGTTTAAAATGTATATCTTTAGGACTGTGTAGGGGGCCTGGAGAAGCAGAAGCTTCTGTAAGTGTCAAAGTTGTTGAAAAACTGTTTGTCCTTCAATCTTTTCCCTTGTCTTTTCTAATTTTTAAATACATGTTTTAATATTTTTCAAATGTTTGTTCTCTCTTTCACAGATTGAAAGTATAAAAACAAAAAGTGAGTAATTTAACGACAATTATAAGGTAAATGTTTTGTATTCTTTTCGTTACATTTCTATCACATTCACCTACTATTAGTTCCACAGTTTCATTTCTTTAACCCTCAGTTTCCTGCCTTTGCTACTTTCCTCATTCCTTTCTCTATTACCTACTTACTCAACTCCTTCCACTCTTTTCCTCAGTCCCTCTCTTCTCATAGTTCCTCACTTTTGTTCACTCACTCCGTCTCTATTACTCTTAGTGTCTTTGACTGATCACTCTATCACTACTTGTTCATAATGCTTTCTCTGTGTAGTTGAAGCACACTAAGGGGAATATTATGAACACAGCCAATAAAATTATTGCTCTTTTTATTGGCAGAAAACTGGTGCAAAAGTGGTTTTAGCGGCAGTTTTCTGCCACAAAAGCAGCTTTAGCGACACATTTCTGCCAATAAAAGCTGCAAAACTTTTATTGCCTATGTTGATGATATGGCTCTATGTTACTTACATTTCTTTGCTGTTTCAATTAATCTTTTTCTGTTATTTTTTGTTTTCTGTTTTCTATTTTTTCTCTCTGTTATTCCTCATGTTTTAATCTTATTTTGAACATTCACTCACATTCTCCAAGAAACTCTTCTTTGTTAATGTTATACTCTCTTTTTTTTCTTTCACTTCGTTATCTATTTTGTTTTTCACAATTATACCCTCTTCTGTCTTTTCTTCGGTAAATAGATCTATTAAACAGTATCTCTTCTTTACTCCCTATAGCTGTCTTTCTTTTAACATCACTCTCTGTTTACTTTCCTTATACTTACACTTTTTTTTGGTTAGCTCCCGGTCCGCGTACCGGGAAGCTAACCCGGGAGCGAACCAAAAGAAATAGAGCTTGCCAGAGTGCTAAACATTCTAGCAATTTTTTTTGAAAGGGAAGGTAGTTCTGAAAAGAACTTTTTTTTTAATGTTTTTGTTGTTTTATATTTTTTTTTATTTTTTGAACATTTTTTGTTTTTTTTGTATTTTTTGAACGATTTTATATTTTTTTGGGTTTTTTTTGGGGGGGGGGAAACAACAAAAAACAGGCGTTGAAAAGGGCTCAACAGGAGCAAAAAAATTACTGGGGGCGGTTAGGGCAATCATGGTGTTCATACGCCAGGTTGAGTGCATTGATGCTCATGTTGCCACAAGCTAATAATGCACGACAGTGCATACATAAGTGAATCATGTGCCCAAAATTTTCTTGAATATTTGGCACAGTTTCCCGTGCCTCTTCTGGTGTTAGAGAAATCGGTATTGTTGGTCTGGCCACAGGAGTTGGTCTTGGATTGTCAAGCATATCCCTTATTTCCGCCCGGCTGTAATTTAGTGGATGCTTCCTTGTCATGTGCCTGTGCATTGTGTGATTTCCATAGCTATATTTTTTGTCCGTCCCTCTGGACAATTGTTCTTTGCATATGCGGCAGGTGACATACCTCGCATTGACTTTTTTTTGGCCACGAGGGATCGAATAAAACTGCCAGATGAAACTGGCTTTCTTTCTGGAAACCCGGGGCACCTCTTCTAAGAACTGTGGTTCTTCTCCCTCCTCATCCATTTCTTCATCTTCCTCCTCAGTGTTGGTAATGACCTGGGGAGGTGGTCCTCTCTTCCCATGAGGAGGTGGAGGTGGTGGTGGGGGTCCACCAGCTGAAGCTACCAATGAAGCCATTTTCCAACAAGCAAAATAGGTCTTCCTCTCACAATGATGAAAGTCAGAGTGAGGAAAGAAGGAGGGGTTTTCATCATTTGGGAAAAACAATACTTCTCAACCAATGAAAAGTGTTATTTTTAGGTCACCTGACCTAGCCTTACATCATTATGAAACCAAAAGTGAAATGAACCAATGAAAAGTTTTATTAACAAGTCACATGACCTCTCACGCTCATGTTACGCGCTGCGGAACGCGCCCCGGTTAGCTTCCGGGTCGCTAAGCTTCGCGCCCCGGTCCGCGCCCCGGGACACTTCCGGGTGCGCTAACGCGGTACGTCACAAGACGCATTACGCGGCAACGCGATACGTCGCGTTTTCGCGAAGCGCCGCGGATCGCTTCCGGGGAGCTGCGTTTCGCGCCTCGGTCCGCGCCCCGGGGCACTTCCGGGTGCGCTAACGCAGTACGTCATAAGACGCATTACGCGGCAACGCGATACCGTCACTATGTTGATTTTTTACCGGTTCGCGGACCGGGTCGCGGCATCAAATTGAGCTAACGGGAAGCTTCCCGGTCCGCGGACCGGGAGCGAAACAAAAAAAATATTTAAAAAAAATTATTAATAAACATATAAAATATATTTTTGGATTTAAATAAGAATACATTTTACAGCTATAGATATTTGCTATTAAAAAACCATTGAAATTCACTGAAAAAACCATAGGTTATAAACCATATATAGTTAGGAATTAGCATTTACAAAACCTTGAAAATTCACTGAAAAAAACATAGGTTATACACCATATATAGTTAGGAATTAGCATTTAAAAAACCTTATTTTACTCACATAAAACCATTGAAATTCCATATATAGTTAGTTGCACTAACTATATATCGCGCACCCGCAATCCACTGCTGATGATGTCACATATTACATCATTCATGACATGGTCAGTGACATCACTGATGACATCACTGATGACATCTCAAATGACATCACTGATGACTCCACTGATGACATCTCATTTGACATCAATGACCACATCACTGATGATATCATTCATGTGACAATACAATGCATCTCCTCACATTTTAATATAACCTCTGTTTCACCCAGTGTTAAATACAGAGTATAATTTTTGAAACCATTGACACACCAATACTAGTTACTACATATGTACTCACTGATTCCTACGTCTACACACACATTCACTCATTCACCCATACAATCATTCATACATACAATCACTCATCTTTACAACACTATCATATGCACTCATACACCTATACAGACACTCACACTCTGCCACTCATCCATGGAGTTACTCACACACCTAGTCAGTCCTGTAAAGAATCAATCACACTTCCATTTTCTTGTCTATACAGTTAAACATAGAGCACCTTACATTTTCAAACATATACTAACACATACTTACCTTGTTATACAATCATTGATATAAGTACACATTGATCTGCACAGAGTCACACACCTCCCAGCCAGCCACACACACACTCAGTCTCCCATACAAATACTTGGACAATCAATCAATAACCCATATAGTTACTCATATAGCTACTGATCAACACATGCAGCAGTTTACAGAACAACAGACATAATGATGCACAAATTAACACAGTTTAGTCACTAACCCATGCACTCAGTGAGATACATTTAATCACTCACTCATACAGTCAGTCATGCACCTACTAAATCCTTCGTCCAGACACTTATACATCCACTCATTCTTCAATATGTAAGACATATTTAAACTTTACAGAAACATAAAATCACTGGATGTTGTTATCAGTGATGTCATCAGTGATGTCATTTGAGATGTCATCAGTGATGTCATCAGTGATGTCACTGACCATGTCATGAATGATGTAATATGTGACATCATCAGCAGTGGATTGCGGGTGCGCGATATATAGTTAGTGCAACTAACTATATATGGAATTTCAATGGTTTTGTGTGAGTAAAATAAGGTTTTTTAAATGCTAATTCCTAACTATATATGGTGTATAACCTATGGTTTTTTCAGTGAATATATATATATATATATATATATATATATATAGTAGGCACATATAGTTAGGACCTAGTTTCCATAGGAAATGCACAACATTCTATTCGGAATAACTTTGGTGCCGGTTGATGAATCTTCGCGAATTTCTCAAAGAAGATGGCCCGCTCCTTCCCTGAAAGTTTTGGGGGGATTCGTCAAGTGGGGGATGAGAAAAAAGGGGGGTCCCAAAACGTGTTTTCCCCATGTTATTTTCCATAGGACGTTTAGACATGGCTACAGCCCAAATGGCTGAACGGAATTACAAGAAATTTGGCAAAATGGTAGAGTCTGATTCGCAGATCACGCTTTTGCTTAAATGGTGTAAATCCCTCCAGTAGTTCCTGAGAAAATCAAAAGAGAAAAAATATATATCTATAAGCGTGCACCGTGAGCGCACCATGCGCGCACCGTACGCGTACCGTACAAAAAATACGGTATGCGTACCCCGCGCTATTTGTCAAACAAAAAATTATAATTTTTTTGGGCCTTGGGGGACCTTGTGGGACCCCCTGAGCAGGCCTAGGGGTCAGGGTGCTTTTACCCTGCCCCCTTGTTGAGTTCTACACATTTGTTTTTCTGCTTTCTTGTGCCTCAGTCTACCGAGGCACAAGATGGCTGCCAACAATTTCTGTTTTGGAGTGTTGACAGACAGTGGCAGCCAATCAGCACAAGCTGCATGCTCATTGGCTTTCAACACTTCAAACCAAGGCCCAAAAAATGTTTTTTTCATATTAACCCCGGGGGGACCAAATCGCGGGGGCATAGCGATAAAGAAATGTGGGGGGGCCCCAATCCCCCCCACACTGCCCCGGGGACCGCCGTCCCCCGGGGCAAAGCAATGCAGCCCCCTGGCGCATACTGGAGGCTACTGGTGGGCTAGTTGGCCCCCAAGGACCCCCAGTATGCAAGGGGAATTAGTTCCCCCTCTGCAAACATGCCAGGGGGCTGCATTGCCGAGAGGTGTAAAAAAGGGCATAGCCTCATTACACCCCTCTGCAATGCAGCCCCTTGGCGCATACTGGAGGTTCCAGGTGGGCTAGTTGGCCCCCAGCGACCCCCAGTATGCAAGGGGAATTAGTTTCCCTTCTGCAAACACACCAGGGGGCTGATCTGCAGAGAGGTGTAAAAAAGGGTGTGGCCTCATTACACCTCTCTGCAATGCAGCCCCCTGGGGAATACTGGAGGTTCCTGGTGGGCTAGGTGGCCCCCAGGGACCCCCAGGGACCCCAGTATGCAAGGGGAATTAGTTGCCCCTCTGCAAATGCATCAGGGGGCTGCGTTGCAGAGAGGTGAAAAAAAAATTTTTTCAATTTATATTAAAAATATGTAATGTCATTTAAAAAATAAAATATCTAAAAATAAATAATTTAAAATAATGTAGTAAATTAGTATAAAAAATATAACAATTAATACATTTAAAGATTATCATTTACAAAACCATTGAAATTCACTGAAAAAAACATAGGTTTCAGCCACGTTATAGTTAGGAATTACCATTTAAAAAACCTTTGAAATTCCCCGTTATAGTTAGTTGTACTCACTATAACTCGCGCACCTGCAATCCACTGCTGATGATGTCACATATTACATCATTCATGACTTGGTCAGTGATATCACTGATGACATCTCAAATGACATCACTGATGACATCATCAAGTGAATGTGTTTTGCTTTGTTATTTAAATATGTATTATATATAGCAATTTGCATTGAAGAATGAGTGGATATATAAATATAAATATCTTGATGGAGGATTTAGTAGCAGTGTGATTGACTGTTTACTTGACTAATTTAAAGTGTCTCTCTAAATATATTGGATAGTGACTAAACTGTGTTAACATCTGTATCACTTTGTCATTTGAGATGTCATCAGTGATGTCACTGACCATGTCATGAATGATGTAATATGTGACATAGTCAGCAGTGGATTGCGGGCGTGCGAGATATAGTTAGTACAACTTACAATATCGGAGGAATTTCAATGGTTTTGTATGAGTGAAATGTCCAGCTAACTATAACACCCCTAAAATCTACTGTTTTTTCAGTGAATTTCTAAGGTTTTTTAAATGCTAATTCCTAATTATATCAGGCCTGAAACATATGGTTTTTTCAGTGAATTTCAAAGGTTTTTTAAATGCTAATTCCATACTATATCAGGCCTGAAACCTATGTTTTTTTCAGTGTATATATATATATATATATACACACACAATATCCTCTCTGGCAAGGATGACCATGCCTTGTGTAGTAGTTTAAAGATATTTTTATTTGCCCACCAAATAAAAATATCTTTAAACAACTACATAAGGCGGCCTCATCCTTGCCAGAGAGGATATTGTAGAAATTTGCGGGCCCGCTCCTGTGGGGTCCAGAGAGGCGACGCGACCTTCGTTCTGGAGGCAGCGGTGTACACACAGGAGAAAGTGTGGCGGATATATATATTAATACATATTGCATGCAATGTGATCCTTCAGACCTTGTTTGCGCTCAACTACTGGTGCTCAGCATAGGGGCCGGACCATTGCCCAAAACAACAATTTTACTCCAATGATGCGGCACTTCAGACTTGGGTGATTTCAGCTTGGTTTATTCAGCAACAACTCAAACCAACGCGTTTCAGCCTAACCTCGGCTTTGTTCACGGGAAGTGAGTAATCATTACTTTTTACTTTTATATCCCATATGCCATTATGGGGCATTGTGGGATATGTAGTGCAGTTACCTATTTATAATTTATTTACAATTTTGGACAGACATCGGGTTATTTTTACATGCATGATTTTTTATGGCTTACATTTGTATAATTCATTGGGTATAGTACCCAATTTCTTCATTACTCGGCAGTCTCAATGTTAATTATACTCGTGGATGTAGTTATTACAGTGTCTATTGGATGTGACGCTGCACTTCTGTCACCGCCAATGCATGTTTTTCTCTTATTTACAATCCTTTTCTCCTCTTCTTTGTTCTTGGTGTTTAATTGATTCTGTGATATTTTGAATTTATTTCTTCCCATTTTATTTTATTTCCTCAAGGGTTTTCTAAGGGTATAGTACCTTATCATTCCACCAAGAATCCTGTGATTGGATGTTGTCGCTGTTCTTTAATTACTCGAGATGTACATAAAGTTCTTTGTCATTATTCATACCTCTTGGCACCTTGGTTTTTAATCTGATGATGAGGAGTGACTCCGCCTGTCTCAGCTTTTTCCGTCTATCGCCTCATCTTTCATTTGGTTTTATCATGATAATTCCATAATATTAATACATATATATATATATATATATATATATATATATATATATATATATATATATATATATCACAGCTCCCAAATCCCATTACTGCAGCTTAACGAACTCTTAAGGCGGGTGCCTTTCCATCGTGAGAATGGGAACTCACGTAAACAACAAAGCTCCAGCATATGCAAATACTGCACACGAAGGCACTCTCGGGATGAATTAAAATCAGCTTTATTAGTGCAGACGCGTTTCAGCCTGTAGCCTTTATCAATGCACAAAGTTGATAGTCTTAACACACAGCGTGCAGCATAATGTTTAAATAAACAGTGCTGTTCACTTATTGGCCAGTTCATTTCCTTTTAATTTTGAAAGAAAGAACTCGACAGGAAAGGGACATTTGAAATATAATTTACCTCGTAAATACATCATCCTACTTGCATGGCTGCCACGATTGGGAGAATAACTTTTGCAGTCCCCTTTTGATCACCATCAATATGAACTGGCCAATAAGTGAACAGCACTGTTTATTTAAACATTATGCTGCACGCTGTGTGTTAAAACTATCAACTTTGTGCATTGATAAAGGCTACAGGCTGAAACGCGTCTGCACTAATAAAGCTGATTTTAATTCATCCCGAGAGTGCCTTCGTGTGCAGTATTTGCATATGCTGGAGCTTTGAGATATATATATATATATATATATATATATATTCACTGAAAAAACCATAGGTTATAGACCATATATAGTTAGGAATTAGCATTTACAAAACCTTGAAAATTCACTGAAAAAACCATAGGTTATAGACCATATATAGTTAGGAATTAGCATTTAAAAAACCTTATTTTACTCACACAAAACCATTGAAATTCCATATATAGTTAGTTGCACTAACTATATATTGCGCACCCGCAATCCACTGCTGATCATGTCACATATTACATCATTCATGACATGGTCAGTGACATCACTGATGACATCACTGATGACATCTCAAATGACATCACTGATGACATCACTGATGACAACATCCAGTGACTATGTTTCTGTAAAGTTAAAATATGTCTTACATATTGAAGAATGAGTGGATGTATAAGTGTCTGGACGAAGCATTTAGTAGGTGCATGACTGAATGTATGAGTGAGTGATTAAATGTGTCTCACTGAGTGCATGGGTTAGTGACTAAACTGTCTTAATTTGTGCATCATTATGTCTGTTGTTCTGTAAACTGCTGCATGTGTTGATCAGTAGCTATATGAGTAACTATATGGGTTATTGATTGATTGCCCAAGTATTTGCATGGGAGACTGAGTGTGTGTGTGGCTGGATGGGAGGTGTGTGACTCTGTACAGATCAATGTGTACTTGTATCAATGATTGTATAAGAGAGTAAGTATGTGTTAGTATATGGTTGAAAACGTAAGGTGCTCTATGTTTGACTGTATAGAGTAGAAAATGGAAGTGTGATTGATTCTTTACAGGACTGACTAGGTGTGTGAGTAACTCCATGGATGAGTGGCAGAGTGTGAGTGTCTGTATAGGTGTATGAGTGCATATGATTGTGTTGTAAACATGAGTGATTGTATGTATGAATGATTGTATGGGTGAATGAGTGAATGTGTGTGTAGACGTAGGAATCAGTGAGTACGTATGTAGTAACTAGTATTGGTGTGTCAATGGTTTCAAAAATTATACTCTGTTTTTAACACTGGGTGAAACAGAGGTTATATTAAAATGTGAAGAGATGCATTGTATTGTCACATGAATAATATCATCAGTGATGTGGTCATTGATGTCAAATGAGATGTCATCAGTGATGTCATCAGTGATGTCATTTGAGATGTCATCAGTGATGTCATCAGTGATGTCACTGACCATGTCATGAATGATGTAATATGTGACATGATCAGCAGTGGATTGCGGGTGCGCAATATATAGTTAGTGCAACTAACTATATATGGAATTTCAATGGTTTTGTGTGAGTAAAATAAGGTTTTTTAAATGCTAATTCCTAACTATATATGGTCTATAACCTATGGTTTTTTCAGTGAATTTTCAAGGTTTTGTAAATGCTAATTCCTAACTATATATGGTCTATAACCTATGGTTTTTTCAGTGAATTTCAATGGTTTTTTAATAGCAAATATCATAAGCTGTCGAATGTCAAGTACGTGGTAAGTGAAAACATTTTCGTGTTTATGCACACTGATCTGCTTTGAATGGTGCCCCCCCCCTCATTTCTATTAGGAGTACTCTCTCTTTGCAGATAGTGAAAGGTAGTTAACGCAGGCCTTTGCCCCCGTTGTAATCCGTCGTGCCTGCTTCTCTCTCCATTTGATTGATTGTTATCCAAGTATTTACTGTTTTAGAATTAGTTCTCTTTGGTTCATTCTCTATTTACAAACAAACACAGAGTCGCAATACTCTGTTTAGTCTTTGCAGATAACGAAAAATCGTGTAAAAAAAAGAAAAGGAATCGAGCAAAATCAGTAGGCCACTAATGGGATCTCTTTTTGACCTCGCTAAAATAGAAACATTAGGAACAACCCCTCATGACAAATACAAAACTAGTGAGATGAACTGAACTCCACACAATGATGGCTGCAAAACAGCTCGGCTCCGCCACCCACCCCGCCCAAAATAACGATAAAGAGCGGCTGCCATGATTGGTTGCGGAATGGCCACGACGGAGCTACGAAATGATGCTGCTCTCATGCTAACCCCAGCTTCAGTCTGAAACATCCAGAAACACTGTAGACTACCAATTCGATCAGTTCCGGTAGCGCCCCAATGTAACCCGGTAGAGAAGAACTAGCCCTCCCCTCTTTGACTGATGGTTCTTGTTGCCTGTCCCTTCTGTTGTCATTTAACAGAACTATTTAGCCTGCTGAAAGGGGTTGTGTTCCGACCGCTGGTTGGTGGAGACATTTTGACTATATTCTGGACCTGCGTTGTCGCGTAATGCGTCATATGACGCGCCGCGTTAGCGCATCCGGAAGTCATCCGGGGCGCGCAGCGCGTAACGTAAGCATAACAAGTCATGTGACTTGTTAATAAAACTTTTCATTGGTTCATTTTACTTTTCTTATTGTAATGATGAAAGGCTTGGTCATATGACCTAAAAATTACGCTTTTCATTACTTCCGAACATTATTTTTTCTTAAATATATGTTATAATGTTCCAGACTAATGTACTTTCCCGGAAATTTTACAACTGTCCTGCAAGTAAAATATATTCTTTTTTCGAGAAAAAGAGCGTTTCTTCGTCCCATGATGGAGCCGTTGAGCAAAAGAGGGTCGACCTGCTGTCTTAGTCGCCGATACGCCTGAATATGAGATTCTTATCGATCACTTTATGTTGCAGGAATAGAAAACACAACAGCCCTTGACCATTTATCTTTACTGCGTTCCTTCGTATTATACCTTTTACCCTTCATGTAATTGGTCTGCTTTATTTCACTTGCCTTTTAATGATTCTAAAACAGTGACTATTATTACAAACTTTACCAATGTATATACTACTACCATGTTTTCTTTTAAAAACCTTTATTGTGAAAATTTCATTATACAAATACGAGCCTATAACCACGTGGGCCGGCCACGGAGCAAACTGTAATCGTATGTGATGAGTAGACATTTACACTGTAGAGGAACGTAACGGGCGGGCCATTAGGTTGCAAGAACTAAGGTGTCTAACAGTTACGGAATCGGTGGACGTACATTTTATAATTAAAATACGACAGGGCCAGTTACAATAAAATTATCTAGATATACATTTGCGGGCAAGTACCATGGGTGACGTTAATTCGAACTTTCAACAGTACAGTAATCAATAACACATCAGAACTTAATATCAATAGGGATGTCGAAATATTCAATCAATTCTCGTCCCCGCCCGCCATGTGCTTCAAAACTGCATACGTATCTCGTGATTTCAAGGTTCTGCAACCAGTACACAACAAGGAGTTACGAGTCCCATTTATTCCGGCGCCATTTTGGGCGAGGACGGGCAGGTCCAGGATATAGTCAAAATGTCTCTACCAACCATCGACTATGATGATGTTCATATGCTGTATTTATTAGAGTAACACTCATCTGTCCACATGAAATTAATTTGCCACAATCTAAACATGTCATTTTAATCTTTCCAAAGTTCTTCTAAAAATTTGGGACCGTTTCCCTTGCCTCTGAAGCTCTCAGTGCCACTTCTTTGATGAATGTACTAGCAGGTCAGGGGTTCTCCTCCAAATCTCTCTTTTATGCAGCACTATAATTAATTGGTGCCACCTCTCCATATGACGATGCGTGGTATAGTTACCACAACTATATTTTTTTTCGGTTCCTCTGGAGAGTTCATCGTGGCAGATGAAGCGTGTAACGTACCGGGCATTTACCTTTTTTTGCATGTACAGGAAAGGAAAAAAAAATCGAGCGTCCGAGTTCTAAGGTGTCCCAGGGCCATTTTAGTGGACCAGGCCCAAATCCAAAGAACAGGCCGCCATTTTGAGAGTCCTGTTGCAGCCGCCTGTCGCTGTAGCATCAAGAGCAGCCGAAACTCAGCTGAATGGCAACTGAAACGGTAAAGGGGCGCCCCACTACAGCAGACGAGCCAGGCCCAAATCCAAAGAACAGCTATCTCACAGGCTAATGGGGCGACCCACGCCGAGTTTCAGCATTGTAGGATGACCACACAAGTACAGCAACTTGCTAGACATCACCTCGGTGCCATCCGGATCTCGGCGCCCCACTGCAGATGAAGTGCCTCTCAACTATGAAACCACCACGGTGACATCCGGATCTTGGCGCGTTGTGCTGCCTTCGGCCTATTCGCACATCGGTCCGCTACTGACGCCATCTCACAGGCTAATGGGGCGACCCACGCCGAGTTTCAGCATTGTAGGATGACCACACCAGTACAGCAACTTGCTAGACATCACCTCGGTGCCATCCGGATCTCGGCGCCCCACTGCAGATGAAGTGCCTCTCAACTATGAAACCACCACGGTGACATCCGGATCTTGGCGCGTTGTGCTGCCTTCGGCCTATTCGCACATCGGTCCGCTACTGACGCCATCTCACAGGCTAATGGGGCGACCCACGCCGAGTTTCAGCATTGTAGGATGACCACACCAGTACAGCAACTTGCTAGACATCACCTCGGTGCCATCCGGATCTCGGCGCCCCACTGCAGATGAAGTGCCTCTCAACTATGAAACCACCACGGTGACATCCGGATCTTGGCGCGTTGTGCTGCCTTCGGCCTATTCGCACATCGGTCCGCTACTGACGCCATCTCACAGGCTAATGGGGTGACCCACGCCGAGTTTCAGCATTGTAGGATGACCACACCAACTTGCTAGACATCACCTCAGTGCCATCCGAATCTTGGCATCTCAACGCCTAGTGGTATCTTCCATACAAAAAATATTGTTACGCTGCCTTTGGCCCCATTCGCACATCAGTCCGCAACTTAGACATCACCTCGGTGCCATCCGGATCTTGGCATCTCAGCGCCTTGTGGTGTCAGTCAGAAAATATTGTTGTGCTGCCTTCGGCCTATTCGCACATCGGTCCGCTACTGACGCCATCTCACAGGCCAACGGGGCGCCCCACGCCGACTTTCAGCATTGTAGGATGGCCACACCAGTGCGGCAACTTGCTACACACCACCTCGGTGCCATCCGGATCTTGGCATCTCAGCGCCTTGTGGTCTCTTCTACACCGGAAATATAGTAGAAAATATTGTTGCGCTGCCTTTGGCCCCATTCACACATCAGTCCGCTACTGACACCATCTCACAGGCCAACGGGGCGCCCCACGCCGACTTTCAACATTGTAGGATGGCCACAGAAGTGCGACAACTTACTAGACACCACCTCGGTGCCATCCGGATCTTGGCGCGTTGTGCTGCCTTCGGCCTATTCGCACATCGGTCCGCTACTGACGCAAACTCACAGGCCAACGGGGCGCCCCACGCCGACTTTCAGCATTGTAGGATGGCCACACCAGTGCGGCAACTTCCTACACACCACCTCGGTGCCATCCGGATCTTGGCGCGTAGTGAAGCTGCAGCAGCTGCAAATAAGCTTCAGACAGTGTTACAACCGCTGCTCAGAACTCTCAACTATGACACCACCTCGATGCCATCCGGATCTTGGCGCGTTGTGTTGCCTTCGGCCTATTCGCACATCGGTCCGCTACTGACGCCGCCTCACGTGCCAACGTATTTTCTCCGCATTTTATACCCTATGCCGCATAACAGGTCATGTGACTTGTTTATAAAACTTTTCATTGGTTCATTTTACTTTTGGTTTCCTAATGATGGAAGGCTTGATCATATGACCTAAAAACAACACTTTTCATTGGATGAAAACTTTTTTTTTCCCCCAAACGATGAAAGCCCCACCTTGTTTCTGGATGTTTCAGACTGAAGCTGGCGTCACCATGAGAGCACCACCATCTCGTAGCTCCGTCGTGGTCATTCCGCGAGCAATCATGGCAGCCGCTCCCCACCAGAAGCCTGCAGGAGTCGGGGCCCCCAAAACTTTTGATGAATTCTCAAGGCGGAGGGGACGCTTTCGAGAATGGGGTCCAAGACCTAGCAGACAAGCGTCCGATTTCCAAGGTGTCCCAGGGCCATTTCAGTGGACCAGGCCCAAAAAGGAAACAGCCTGCCGCCATTTTGAGAGTCCTGTGACAGCCGCCTATCGCTGCACCGCAAGAGTGGGCGCAACTCAGCTGAATGGCGGATTTTGACACAGTGGACCAAAAGCGGACGGAATGGCAACTGAAACGGTAAAGGGGCGCCCCACTACAACAGACGAGACTCCACCTGGAGAGGCCCGTTCACGCCGCCTCCCCCGGGGCGCTCCACGCCGTTATTCGGAGCAGCATTGTAGGATACCAAAACCAGTGCGGCAACTTACTGGACATCACCTTGGTGCCATCGTTCTGCTGCCTTGGAACTATTCGCACAACAGTTTGCTACTGATGACCCACCCCCCGCGACGCCCCATGCCGTTATTTGCTGGGTGGCAACTTACTAGACATCACTTTTGTGTCATCTAGATTTCGGCGCGTTCTGCTGCCTTGGAACTATTCGCACAACAGTTTGCTACTGATCACCCACCCCCCGCGACGCCCCACGCCGGAAATCTGGACGTTGTGCTGCGTTGGGACTATTCGCACAGCCGACCGCTACTTCGTTGTTTTTCTCTAAAAATGTTTATATGTTATTACTATTTTTGTTTTCTTGTATATATTTATAAATTATTAAAGTTTTATAATCTTACTACTTTGTCGGAGTGCTATATATTTTTAATGTGACACATAATTGTAAAAACTTTGATGTACAAAGAGTCATCCCTGGAATCTTCCACTTCACGCTCGGTCCCCTCCCCAATCACAATACAGGATGGTTTTCAGATAATAGCAACGCTTCTGCTGTGACGGATCTCATCGAGTGTGGGCCTTGATCTACTATAACTCCTTTGAAGACGGGTGATTCTTTACAGCTGTGGCTATAAACTACATCTGCAGGGCTAGCTGATAGCCTAGGACCGGCCTGGACAATCGGACACAGAGGAAAAGGAGTGTCAGAGGGTGCGGTAGTGAATAGGGCGAAAGGGAGGTGTCGGGCGGGCACAGGGTGTGATTCTCAGGGAAGAACAGCGCAGATGGGGGGAGGTTTATTACCCATGCATAAAACAGAGAGCGGGGGTGACCACTGCCTGGGGGAGATGCTTGCGAGGGTGGGGAGCCATGCTAAGGATCGACAGCGTGCACAGAGTGGATCTGGTCAAGGCATCTAAAATGGCTGCCGTGCACGACAAAAGTGTGGCATTTGAAAAAAGACAAGATGGCGCACACAATGTTTTTCAACAATTCCTGATTTCCTTCGAATCGAACGTTAACAGACGTTGGGGCATATTACCAAAGTTAAGCGATATTTATCCCTAACGATGCATTGCAAAGATTTTTTTACCGTCAGAAATTATCGCAGATAAACCTTGCTATTATCAAGGTTTATCGCAAATACGATAAAAAACGAGCGCAATGCATTAATATCGCTGAAAACTCCGCGATATTCATGCATTACCGAGCTAATGCTCTTAGCCATGTTATCCACCTCCCATTGGATAACATGGCTAAGAACTGCTCAGGGCAGCTGTTACTTTTTGGAGATATTCGCGCTTATCTCGAATATTTCCAAAAGTTGATAATAGGAGATAGCGATGTTAGCGACTGTTTCCAGTCGCTAACATCTTGGCATGCCCACTTTGCATGTCATTAGTGATAAATATCACTCACATGCAAAGTGGGGCCCAAGATGGTCGCTATCTCCTACTAGCCGTCGCTAACTGGTGCTAGCAACAGCTACGTAATACAGATATAATTTTATCTCCGCGAAGCGGAGCGCTGTTACAGATATATATCTTGTTTTTGAACGTTAATTTCTCAAAATGCACTGAAGCACATATATTGAGACCTAGCAAAGGCACATCGGGCTACCAGTCCCTAATATTTTACCAAGTTTCGTGCAAATCCATTCAGCCGTTCGATTATTATTATTATTTTTTTTTTTTGCCCCGCGGGGCCCTTTTAAAACCTCCACATCAAACCTAGGGGATCAGCGAGGATCTACTATGCCCCCTTATGGTCATTTGCCCCTTCGCTTTGGCCTCCTCTTGTCTCTCGATCCTACCGAGAGACAAGATGGCGGCCGCTACGGACTGTTTGGAATGTTTACAGACACCGGAGAGCCAATCAGCTTCGCTTCGCAAAGCTCCGTAACGCGAAAAGTACGCGAAGCGGTCCGCTGTTACAGATATATATCTTTTTTTGAACGTTAATTTCTCAAAATCCACTGAAGCACATATATTGAGACCTAGCAAAGGCACATCGGGCTACCAGTCCCTACAATTTTGCCAAGTTTCGTGCAAATCCATTCAGCCGTAAGATTATTATAATATTTTTTTTTTTTTGCCCCGCGGGGCCCTTTTAAAACCTCCACATCAAACCTAGGGGGTCAGCGAGGATCTACTATTCCCCCTTATGGTCATTTGCCCCTTCGCTTTGGCCTCCTCTTGTCTCTCGATCCTACCGAGAGACAAGATGGCGGCCACTACGGACTGTTTGCGGCCACTACGGACTGTTTGGAATGTTGACAGACGCCGGAGAACCAATCAGCTTCGCTTCACAAAGCTCCGTTGCGCGAAAAGTACGCGTCCTAGGCCGCTGCCCGGTCCGCGCTTACAGATATATATCTTTTTTTAAACGTTAATTTCTCAAAATCCACTGGAGCACATATATTGAGACCTACAAAAGGCACATCGGGCTACCAGTCCCTACAATTTTGCCAAGTTTCGTGCAAATCCATTCAGCCGTTCGGGCTAAAAGTGAGGCCAACCGCCCTATGGAAATTAACATGGGAAAAACGCGTTTTGGGACCCCCCTTTTTTCTCGGCCCCCCCTTGACGAACCCCCCCCAAATTTTCAAAGGCTGCTCAGAAACAAAATGTGCCATTTTCCTGAAAATTTCAGCCAATTCCGTCCACAAACGGCAAAGTTATTAGACATAGAATTTTCAAAAATCCCATAGAGAAAAAATCCTAACTATATATACCTACTGGCGACCGCCAGTAGGTAATATATATATATATATATATATATATATATATTTTTTTTTTTTTTTTAGAGACAGATAGATAGCGAGAGAGAGAGAGAGAGAGATATCCAGGGCCACTGCGGCAGAGGATCAAATATATACAAATGCCAGGCATCAATAAAAATGTCAAGATGACTCTTGTGATTATGTTCCTGCTAGAGAGAGAGATCAGAGTTTTGTCTAGTTGCAGTTTTGGCATGCCATAAAGTCTTGCAGAGGGTTAGTGTGCCTGCTGCAAAGAACAAATCTGTATTTTATGTGGATAGCTGAGTGGATTAGTAAAGCCAACTGTTATCAGCACTTTAAAACAAATGAAATATATCTGAGGGAGGGGTTATGGAGAGATGAGGGTCACTTTTGCTGGATGGTAGTGAGTGAATCCAAGAGGGAGGTTATGGGGGGTGCCAAAAATTATTATCACACTTGGTGACACCAGCGCAAGAGGCTGTGTTGATTGGTAAGTGGCAAGGTGAATTAATACTGTCTTTTTAGTGTCTTTGGAGAACCTGCTGATTTAGGAAAGAAGACAAAGTAAGGTGACTCCATCATTATTTACTGTTGCACATATCACTTTAACAAATTAGTACCCAATTTTTATGTATGGCATTTAGATCGCCTGTAGTAAGAACTCAATGTTTTTTACTTGTTTGTCATTATGGGTAGCAGTAGCTATGGGTTTTGCGTTCTAGGTCACCCGTCACCTTGCCATACCTGCACATTGTTGAAAATTAGACAAGGGGAGTACAGGGGTGCATGACTTGTGTGGCACTCACTAGGGTTTTTTTCACCGAGAATCCCCTGCAAAGCTCAAACGTTTCCTAAAAAGCAAATGTTCCTTGTATTTCTATCAGGAAATGTTATGGAATCTACATGCAGCTACAATTTTCCTACCACCCAGCGTACCCCCAAGTCTCAGAGAAAAACGGTGCCTCATTTGTATGGATGAGCCAAGTGCTTGCGACAGTGAAGATCCCAAAACATATTATGAAGACATAAAAATAATATATCACAAAATGACCTGGATTTGCAAAGGAGAGCATCTTTGTTTGTGTGGTCCCAGGTTCAGTGGCCATCAAGGGAAGCATACCAAGCCCAGACATTTCTGATAACTAAACACCTGGGGGGTCCAGGGAGGTGTGGCTTGTCCCCTAAAGTTTTCCTACCCAGAATCCTCTGCCAGCCTCAAATTTACCTGAAAAGACACATTTTCCTCCTGGGGAATCAACAAGCCCTGGGTACCTTTAAAATTCCCAGGATGTTAGAAAAAAGGATGCATATTTGGGGTGGATACCTTATCTGGAATAAATTATGTACCGCTAAGCGTGAACTACCTCAAATAGCCAAAAAAGGGCTCAACACTGGGGGGTAAAAAACCCAGTAGCTAAGGAGTTAAACACCACCCATCCCTGATCATCTAACAATGACTAAACTCCATGCAACCCTGATCCTATAAACCCTCACAACATCTAAACTAAACACATTTCTACACCTTAAATCCATAAATCCCTGACCCCTGATCTCTATCCAACCTTAAACATTATTTTCCCTTTTTACCCTGAAACTCCTTTCATCTCTAAGCACTAAAAAACCAAATAACCAAACATAAATTCCACCTACCACTGACCACTAAAAACCCCTCACCATCTCTGATCTCCACCCTTCCCTTGAACTCTAAAATCATTTTTCTACATCTAAACTCCACACATCCTGGAATCCTTAAAACCCAACGCCACTATAAACTCCACTCATGCCTGGCCCTAAAACCACTAAACACCCCTAAACTCCACCCATTCCTGAACCATAAAGACCCTAAACGTCCCTACACTTCACTCATCACTTATCCCTAAAACCCCTCACCATCCCTACAGTCCACTAGTTTGTGAACCCTAAAAAACATTTCACTGCCTGAAACCCCACCCATCCCTGAACCCTACAAATCTTTTTCTACACATACATTCCACCCATTCATGAATCCTTAAAAACTCCTCGTCACACGTAACATCACTTGTCCCTGAACCGAAAAACTTCACACAAGATTTGTCATTTTAAATATCCTTCAAACATCTCTTTCCTTTAAAAAAAAAATGTTGTTCATTTTCAATTTACTTGTATTTCCTTACAATTATTTTTCCTTAAAATTGGTTTTTACATGATTTGGTTTCCTCCAAAATGGTATTTCAGTGTTCGTTTTCCCATTAATTGGGAGAAGTGTGGCTCACTGGTTAGAGGAGGCAGACCCGGACGCTGAGATCAGACCCGGGACCAGGGTTCAATTCCCGACTCGGCAGGGTCTTGAGCCCAAAAATGTCCACGGACTCGGTAATTCTCGCTTCGGTGCCTACTCAAATCACAGGTTCACACTCTGCAACTCTGGGCAATAGCTTGCTTAATCTCCACTACGGCCCCCCGCGGCGGGATGCCTGGCTTTCACCTTGGGGATACCCAGTAGGTGCTATCTCACAGGGAAAAACCAGGACGGGTTCCCAATGCAAAGCGCTTTGAGACCTGGCGGTGATATTGCGCTATATAAAAACCCATCCATCCATCCATCCATTAATTCACAAACATCAATTTTGTTGAACACCGAAAAACGTGTTGGCACAGTATTGTTGTTTTGCATCTTTAGTAGTTTTAGGTGTTATAAATGATTACATTTTGTGTTCCTTTTATATTGTTAGTTTAGTTTATTATATAATGTATTGGTTAGTTTGCCTTAATGCTGATTTGATTGGCTAGTGTTCATTTAGTTTGAATTTCTTTTTCAGTTATTGCCTCCTTCGGTGGATTCTAATTAGTGTCTAATTTTTTAATGATACCTATATATTTCTGTCTTTTAGTGTTATTTTGGCATAATATTTACAGGTAAATATTAATTTATTTTTGTGTAATGATTACATTTTATTAGTTGCTGTAAGCATTTTTAATTTAATCCTAGCAATGAAGTGTATCCTTTTTTGAGATTTTTAAGTTTATTTTTGTTGCGTAAAAGTTTGAAAATGTTGTTATTATATTTATTTATGTTCTTAGATTGCATTTTAATTTTCTGGTTAGCGTAAAATACTGTTATTATATTATTTTGTAATCAAATGGCTTTATTATTTGTGATAATAATGTAGTCATTTTTGTGAATTGTGATATTTTTGCCAATGTATGTGTATTAGGAAGGCTATATATTTGAGAACGATATTTATTTTCCTATAATTTTGTGGATCAATATTATTATCAATTTGATAGTATGCCATTGATCCAGAAGCACTGCTTAATGTTTAAAGGAAAAGGTGCAGAGGCCCAATGGCCATATTCCCCCATTGAAAGCCAAGGTGCCGAATACCAAGGCTGCATAGTTCTGATTCAACAGCATGCCTTTTTAACCAACTATTCAGCAGTGGTCGGTAGTAGGTGTTCCTGCAGGGCGGTGACGTGGGGAGGGGGAGGGGCAGGGTGGGGGGTAGTAATCTATGGATTACGGGCTTTAACAGGTAAGTAAACATAAAAATAAATAACATGAATTTCGTTGCGTGCACTGCATCGCATTTTGTAATGCAGTGCAAGCCACGTAATCCATAGATTACTACCCCCCACCCTGCCCCTCCCCCTCCCCACGTCCCCGCCCTGAAGGAACACCTACTACCGACCGCTGCTGCAACTATCACATACTTCCTACAACTTTATCCGTGCTTTTTCTCTATGTCACTGTTTGTCTATCTTTCTCTCTCTATTCTTTTCCCCATTCACGGTTTTCCCTCTCCTTCTCTGGGTCAAAGTCTAAATATGATGCTGTAGTTCTCCTGCATAGTGCTCCAAGCTATGAAGCAGTGTTAGTGAATCCTTCCAAAGTATACAAAAAAAGGGATAAATAGAATGCTTGAATTCATCTCAGCCACTGGTAATGATTTGTGCTGCATTCCATTGTTATTTTGCACACCATGTCACCTCAGTTTGGAACCAGCTATAAGCAAATCAGTCTTGACCCTGCTCTATTGGGAGCAGTCTAGCCTGAACTGCCAACCCAGGTCCTCCCTGAACCGGAAAAAAATTATTATTATTTTTTTTTATTTATTTATAACACTTGTAGAGAGCACAAATACCGATCGGTGTCCTGGCGCTGAAGTGGAAACTCCCTGCGAATAAGACTCCCGGACTAGAGGGTAAAGAGCCAGGTTTTTAGGTTTTTTCTAAATGCCAACAGGTTGGTGTTTAGTTTAAAGATCAGGGGGAGGGAGTTCCATGCCTTTGTTGCTCCCCCAACAAAGCTCCTACCCCCCCCCAGCATGCTTTCCTGATCCGAGATGTTTTAAGCAGTCCCATAGTGGCAGACCTAAGTTGTCTCCCTGGTCTGTACCACTGGAAATGATCCTGAAGAAACACCGGGCCTAAACCATGCAATGGCTTAAAGACAATGCAGAGGGCTTTAAACAGAATCCTCTTTCTCATCTCCTTCTCTGGGTCAAAGTCTATATATGATGCTGTAGTTCTCCTGCATAGTGCTCCAAGCCATGAAGCAGTGTTAGTGAATCCTTCCAAAGTATACAAAAAAGGGATAAATAGAATGCTTGAATTCATCTCAGCACACCATGTCACCTCAGTTTGGAACCAGCTATAAGCAAATCAGTCTTGACCCTGCTCTATTGGGAGCAGTCTAGCCTGAACTGCCAACCCAGGTCCTCCCTGAACCAGGAAAAAATGCAACCCAGGACCGTTTCACTCTTGTTATGGGCTCATCTGTCTCACTTAGGGCAACATTCTAAACCATACAAAAAGTGATGGATGGAATGCTTGAATTTTTCTCATTCCCAGCCACCAATGTGGTTTTCTCAGAAGAGGTTAGTGTACATGACATTGGCAGTACCAACTAGTAGAGAAAGCACCGATGAAAAATTCTGCTAATACAAGAGGGTTCACTACAAATAAAACAACATAATAGGGTCACTTCACATGTAAGAAATTGGGTTGTTGGTTGACTGGTGTGTGAGCCCTGATCAAGCAGCAACCACAATCCTTGTCAGGGTGAAGGCACAAGCAAACTCCAAATTAACGTGTGTTCAACCCTCTGGTAGCTTGACACAGAACAGTCAGGCCGAACTTGAAGTCAATGTTTAAAGTATTTGCGCAACATTTCAAACAGTAACAGAGTAAAAACACACCACAAAAGCATCCCACACCAGGTTAGAAAAATAGAGCAAATTGTCATTGAAAAACAAGACCAAAATGATAAAAATCCAATCAGTCGAACCAGAGTGTTTTTAAAGATTTTAGGGTAAAATGCCACAAAAAGCTTAAAGTGCAAACTGGAGCTATCTGGTCATGTAAGTCAAGGAGAAAATCACAAGTTCAGGGTGACCGCGATGGAGCGTGGGTTAGATAGAGGGACCAGTTTAGTTCTGCTTAAAAGTAACCTTCTCAGTCCAGTGCCAAAGAGTACCATCCATGAGGGAGGGAGCCGCGATGAGCAGGGAAGAATTGCATATGGTTGTCGATGTAGCATAAAGATCCTGATGTTGTCACAGATGGTCGGGACAGTGCTTCATGGTGTCACGCCACGTGTGCAGTTGATTCTGCAATGTGAAGGGTTATGCTGACAGAAATTCTTATTCCTGGGCTGTACGAGTGTCAAGGATTTGGTGCCACAGGCTCCAGTCACGGTCACGAAGAGGACAAAAACTTAAATTCAGCCTCTCTAAAGTCAAACCAATGGTCCATGACCTGAGAGGCACCACCTGGGGGCCAGAGGCTTGCTCCAGATGGATCTGGGTGCTGGCTCACATAGCTAGGAGCCTTTTATGTCCCAGTGGTTCAGAACAAAAGTCCAGAAGACTATCCTTTGGAGTCAGTCTGGGTGGCCTGAGTTCAAGAGGTGCAGGTCCAGTTCTTCTCCAACTGGCACAGGGCAGCATGCAGCAGGGCAGCACAAAAGGGCAGCAGTTCCTTTAGAGGAGCAGTCCAGCAGAGTGGGAGGCCTTTAGGTAGCACAACAGTGCTTCTACTGGCAGAGTATGTACAGGTCCAGAAGTGTACTGAAGTGGTGTTGTCAGAGGTCTATTATTTATAACCATTTGTGCCTTTGAAGTGGGGGAGAAGCTTATAGAGGTCTCTCTTTGAAGTTTCAAAGCCATCTTGTCTTCCCTGCGCTGGCTCCAGACTAGCCCCAGGGGTTATGCACCCCTTTGTGTGGATGCAGGACACAGCCTATTCAAGTGTAAGTGGGGCTGTACCCAGCTCCTCCCTCCTATCCTGCCGGTGATAGCCCATCAAGGCACACCTAAGCTCCCTATGGTGGGTGGTTGTCTAGAAGGAATACACAAAGTTCAACTGTCAGATGCACACACTCATGTGACCCAGGCAGTAAATGTCTAAGGCAGGAAAATGCCAACGTTCTAAAAGTGCAGTTTCAAATCTGTAATAAAAAATCTGACTGCACTATAAGTTAGGTTTTCTCATTATAAATCCTAAAACTCCAAACATGTACTGGTTACCTGCTCCCATTTGGATATTACAACTTATTAAATGTAATGAGGGCACTCCAATGTTCGTCTATGCGTGAGGTACGCCTTGCAGTAGCGAAAAACGCATTTATGAGTTTTTCACTACCAGCACATTTAAAACTGAAAACTACATGTTCAACATTTTAAATACACTGCACCCTGCCCTCTAGACTGTCCCGGTGCTGCCCTAGGGTGAATTATATGTATTACAGAGGAAGGTTTAGGCTGGCAAAAGCAGGGCCGGACTGTCTACCGGGCAGTTGTGTGTGCTGCCGAGCAGGGGGATGATTTCGTTGATGGGGACTTGTGTGTGCAAAACGAAATTCGTTTTGCTTTTTTTATTTCAAAGCGCACACAGGTCCCCATCAACGAAATAAGCCCATACCACGGAGAAATCATACCCCTGCTCGGCAGCACACACAACTGCCCGGTAGCCAGTCCGGCCCTGGGCAAAAGGTTTATTTGGCCAGGTTGAAGTAGCAATGCTAAGGCGGCACACACAGGCTTCAATGGCAGACCGGAGACTTGTTTAAAGGGCTAATTGAAGTGAGCAACACAATCAGTGCTGCAGGCCAATTAGTAGCATTTAATTTATATGCCCTGGGACATGTAGTGCTACTTTACTATCGACTTAAAAGTCAATTAAATGTGCGGTTTGGGGAGTAGCCAAAATGGATTTAGGAGTGAGCACATGCACTTTAGCACTGGTTAGCAGGGGCAAAGTGAGCAGAGTATTAAGGCCAGCAAATACAAGAGCAACAAAAAGGGAGGAAGGCAAAACATTTGAGGGGAAGACCACCCTAAGGCGGATGGTCTAACATGTAAACTCCCTAACATTTTGGGGGCTGTTATGGAGCATGTTGTGGAGTCTTGCCTTTGCATTAACATTTGCTGCCATTACTGTGGCACCATTTTTTGTGGAATTACCTCCCCTCATCTCTGATAGAAACGTCAAGGGTTGCTGGACTGGAGAATTGAAAGCAAACATGCCAAAATTGATCAAACCAATCCTGGTCCTTTCCTCTGCGCTCGGTATCTGTCTATTTCCGGCAACGCTTTTTCTTTTTCTCTCTCCTTTTCTCTTCTCTCTCTTTGGCGTCTCTGATCACTTTCGCTCAACCTCCGTTAAGTAATCACAGTGCGAAAAGGGATTGCTCATGAAGAAGTGTATTCACCAGACACCACCTGAAAGCACGTCCTCAGTAATCCCATAACTGCAACCGTGCTCACCCCACCATTTCAAACTGGAATTCAGAGTTCGCAATGTGAGCGCGAGGCCCTTTAAAAAGGAAACACTACTTTTTTAGCGTACATATGTGGCCAGGATTCGATAAGGATAATTTTTAACTTTTGTATGGTTATAGCATGTACTGCCAGTTTTAAACGGTATTGGTTTTTATGACACTTTTATATACGATTATGTGTCTTTTATGATTATAAATTATCGAATAAAGACTAATGAATACTGAATACTGAAACACTACTCTCCTTCCCTCTCTTTTAAAATCACGCTATGGCTGCTGCAATTAACCTCGGAGAGCTAGAAAAAGTGGCAAAGGGACCCTCGGCGTTCTTGGGCTTTCAAAACAAGCCCCCGAGGGCTCCATTTCTACTGGCTAAATGCCTTTTGGAATCAAAGGCCTTTTCGGCCCTGGAGATTGCCCCCCCCCCCCCCCTCCCACAGGGCGCAGTATTAAATCTACAACGTTTTGGCAGATTTCCTAGAAATAGAAAGAAAAACATCATGAAATTCCAACTATAGGTCCTTATGTTATATGCATTTTATTCAAAATAGAAATTACAACAAGCATAGGTTTTCATTAAACTACAAGTGTATGGTTAGACCAATATCGGTTAATTATTGAACGGCTTTTGTTTCGAATAATTAACAGTTAGTCTGCAGAGCAGTAGCATGAGCCGTAACTTTCTAAAAGAACAAAACGGGGAACAGTTGAGTAGCTTGTGGCATGAAACATTGGAAAAGATTTAAAATACCAAAATGTGCTGAAAGATTTAGTTCGCTTCCCTCTTGTCATACAGGTATTTTCAAATAGAGAACATGTCTTGTTCAGTGCAGCCTGCACAATAGCTGTTTACGGTTGTCAGGGATTAAACCTTGACACAGCAATGGTAGATATAGGACAAAAGTTTTCAAAAACAAATGAATCTGCTCTACATGATCATTATCTGTTTTGCTAATGTTTTAATAGATATTTCATGTGTCCTTGTATAAAGTTAGTCTTCAGACAATAAACGCTTTCCAACTGAGTGAAGGATAATCATTCTGCAGCAAGAGAAAAAAAGACCCACCTGCATATTAACAGTAGAAATATATTCGTTTTACAAATTAAAGTTTGTACTGTTCTGACTATTTTCTGCTGTTTGTTTTGCTACAGCCTGGTGTATCAAGCCACTGAAACTACCTAGTTATCGTTAGCTGTAAAAATCACACCTAACCCACAATTTAAATGTCATGGGCCTCATTTATGAGAAATGACGCATCACTGCGTGAAAGCAGCGATGCATCAATCAATCAATCAATCATAGCATTTGTATAGCGCGCTACTCACCCGGAAGGGTCGCAAGGCGCTTGGGGGAGGGGTCCGCTACTGCTCGAACAGCCAGGTCTTGAGTTGTTTCCTGAAGGCGAGATGGTCCTGTGTCAGCCGGAGGTGGATGAGGAGGGAGTTCCATGTCTTGGCTGCCAGGTAGGAGAAGGGTCTTCCTCCGGCGGTGCCTCTTCGGATGCGTGGTACGGCGGCGAGGGCGAGGCTTGTAGAACGTAGTTGGCGGGTGGGCGTGTGGAAGGCCAGGCGGTCGTTGAGGTACTTGGGGCCCAGGCCGTGAAGAGACTTGTGTGCGTGGGTAAGGAGCCTGAACGTGATCCTTTTGCTGATGGGGAGCCAGTGCAGGTCCCTCAGGTGGCCGGAGATGTGGCTGCGTCGGGGGATGTCCAAGATGAGTCGGGCGGAGGCGTTCTGTATGCGCTGGAGTCTTTTCTGTAGTTTGGCTGTGGTTCCCGCGTAGAGGGTGTTCCCGTAGTCCAGTCGGCTGGTGACGAGTGCCTGGGTGACCGTCTTCCTGGTTTCGGTCGGGATCCAGCGGAAGATCTTTCGGAGCATACGCAGGGTGTTGAAGCACGATGAGGAGACGGTGTTGACTTGTCTGGTCATCGAGAGGGAAGAGTCCAGGGTGAAGCCCAGGTTGCGTGCATGGTCTGTTGGCTTGGGAGCGGTGCCCAGGGCGGGAGGCCACCAGGAGTCGTCCCAGGCGAAGGGCGATGGTCCCAGGATGAGGACTTCCGTCTTGTCTGAGTTCAGTTTCAGTTGGCTGTTCTTCATCCACTCGGCGACGTCTTTTATCCCTTCGTGTAGGCTCGTTGTGGCGGTGGCGGGGTCGTTGGTGAGGGAGAGGATCAGCTTGGTGTCGTCGGCGTAGGAGATGATGTTGAGGCTGTGTTGGCGTGCGATGGCTGCGAGAGGGCTCATGTAGACGTTGAAGAGGGTTGGGCTGAGCGATGATCCTTGCGGTACGCCGCAGATGACTTTGGTGGCCTCGGATCGGAACGGGGGGAGGCGGACTCTTTGTGTTCTTCCGGCGAGGAACGAGATGATCCACTCCAGTGCCTTTTCTTGGATACCGATGTTGCTGAGGCATTGAACTAGGGTGCGGTGGCAGACGGTGTCGAACGCTGCAGAGAGGTCCAGGAGGATGAGTGCCGCTGTTTCCCCGTTGTCGAGCAGGGCTCGGATGTCGTCGGTGGCTGCGATGAGGGCGGTCTCGGTGCTGTGGTTGGCTCGGAAACCGGACTGTGAGGGGTCGAGGGATCCGTTCGTCTCGAGGAAGGCTGCAAGCTGTCTGTTGACGGTCTTCTCGATGACTTTGGCAGGAAAAGGGAGGAGCGAGATGGGGCGCACTCCTTGCGACATACCTGATGCGTCATATTTAATGTATGACGCATCATGTCGCAAGGAGATACAGATACATCAGTATTTCTGCCGTATCTGTAAGCGCAAAAGTGACGCATTGCTGGAGTGTATCACAAAAGTGACGCAACTCCAGCAATGCGTCCTTTCACATGGGGCAAGCCGCATGTGAAAGGGCCTGCATCAGTCTTACGCCTGCTGTGAGGCAGGCGCAAGAGTTTGACGCAACGGCGAACTAGAAGTGACGAAGTGAAATCTCATAGATTTTACTGCGTCACTTCTACGAGGCTTTTTGCGGGGGAATGCCCCCTGCATACATTATACCTGATGCAGGTATAATGTAGCGCTGGGGTTTACAAAGTGACGCATCTGCTTAGATGCGTCACTTTGTAAATGGTGCGCAACATGAGGCATGTTTAACACCGCCAATGCGTCACAAAAAGTGACGCATCAGAAGTGCAAAACTGACGCAAGGCCTCATAAATGAGGCCCCCTGAACTCACACGTGATATCAAAGATAACATTAAAAAATGACATTATCAATACCATCACGAGCAACATAGCTTATGACTAATCACCTCTGCCATGCATGACTTTTTACTGTCCACAAAGGGGATTGGTTCTGGTCCTGCCCTGCTACCCGGCCGTGTGCCGAAATTGCCAATCTGAGAGACAAACTCGTCCACACACGACCACAACAGGTCATCAATACAAGTACACAAATGACTCTATGGAACTTGCCCCCAGTTGTAGGTCATCATCCCTGTGGGACATGCTCTGTTTGTCCTCTAACCGAAAAAACTTTAGAGATAGATATTGGCACAACACGCCCTTGGAGACTGGAAAAACATAATAACTGCAACAGTGCAGGCTTAATATATCTGATCTGGTGTCCTTGCCAACTCCGATATGTGGGCATGACCACCAGGAAGATAAAGACGTGAATACAAGAACACAAGAGTACCATTAGATGTGGTAAACGCTCTACAAAATTGACGAATCACTTTCTTGACAAGGGTCATATAGAGACTGACCTTAAATGGGTGCTTTTAGAAAAACCATGGATCCCACCCCATGTGACAGATGCCTCTAGACTATTATTCCGCAAGGAACAACAGTGGGTATACAAATTAAGAACAGACACTATGGGTCTTAATGATGAAATACCGTGGACCCAGATCTACTAAGAATAAAAATTCATTAACAATAAGCTACAAACATCTTTTGCATCCCCCGGTCAAGCAGGATAGTATAAGAGAGAAACAGGCAGGATGAGAAGAATGCCTGCCTGATTCGTATCTCTTGACATCCACTAACTGGGGCAGAAGGAAGACCATGAATTTGCAACAGTCGAATAGATGTAACTCCTATTACATTTAACTGTTGAAAAAATAACTAAAACATGGACAATATAGTCACAGTTGCAAGCAACAATATTTGCATCTCGATAAGCTATCATATTATTATCTCCCATCACACTCCGATTAACATGACTTTATCAATAACAAATAGTGGCACTACTCGGCTATCTATGTGGTTATTATCACTGTTTCTTTTTAATCAATACGCAAGGTATATTTATCATTATACAAACTGAGGAGGAGAATCACTTATTTGTTTGGGAAGCCGAGATAATAACTACTCACTTCGTAACGCGCATGGGCAAACAACTTGGCCAATAAATACTAAAGCGCGCTACACACGAAAGAACAGTGTGTGAAGACTGGCGATATGCGGCGTTATACTACACATGCGCATAGTGCACCCTGGTATGACGATAGAGATCGTCGATGGCGCATGCGCAGCATGTGAGTCTCTCCTCTTCGCGCTGGCGCAGGAGGAACAATATACACAGGCCTCGCCTTGAACTACTAAACTAGCGAGGACCCGGCGCCGAAGATCAGGTGCAAACACTTCATCCAACACTATTTAACATAGGCGAGCCTTCCGTTCGGTACCTCCCGGGGTTAGCTCTACCCCACGCCGAGGTACCGACGGAGAGGTGAGTTCCTACAAAGCATGACAGTGATTTTAGTTGCATGTGGGTTAACATAACATTGCTCCTCATGGGAGAGAAACTAGAGAACCTCTATTGCTGCTATTATTATCTTTAAGTAAATTGTGTTAGTAGTACTTTTTGATATTGATGGCTTATATTGTGTCTGAGTATGAAAATTTGGACACAACTTTTGCAAAACTGAGTACTGCTTTAATGAAGGATTACATTATGTCTAAGCATGAGAATTCAGACATCCTTTTTACATATTCTAGTACACAGTGTCTTAGATCTAGCTATGATTTTTGAAACTCTACACTGAAGAATTGCACAGACTTCGACCTTTTCAATAGCCTTGGGTGTAGATCTTTCCCCCTGTATTGGTTTGATTGTAGAGATATGAGAGAAATAAGACAGAGTGGTTAGTAATCACTAAGTGTCTATTGCGTCCACAGAGCGGGGCCTCCCTCCTGAGCAACTTGTCTGGTAGAGGTGAGGCAGAGTTATCCAACTTTTGTGGGTACGTTCACTATACAATAATGTATATGACATAAGCAAAAAGTGACTTAGTTTTTGAAGTATAAAAAACCATTTAACTTCAATTAAACTATAAAGAGTTACAGTCGATTAGCCCGTCCTAACACTCCTCCTCCTAATCTTAGACAAATGCACTTGTTAATTCCTTTGCAGATATCCAGAGTGTGACCTGATACAAGAAATAACATTGAGCGGGAACACTGGTGATATAAAATGTATAATTTATTCTTTCAAAAAAAGTTTTTTCCAAATTTATGGTTTTTCACGTAATTTTGCAGCAGCATTGTAATAATACCTGGTCCTGACGAAAGCCGCTGATACTAAAAGTAGATCAACAGGCTGAAACATGTTGACCGATCACTAACAGTGGTTTAAATCCATACCACTGTGCTGTTACATTTGTAACCTTGTCAGCTAGCACACAGGAATAAAGTTTAATTGTGTTCTATCTAGGCAGTTTTAATTCACACCCGTCCTCTAACACAGCGCTGCAATTTACCTCACTTAACCCTGACAGCACACATATGGGATTACCATCCTACTCCATTTAACCCTGAAAACATCTCTGAGCTCCTTCCTTAAGATCCCCGAAGTAGTAGCTCCCAGTGGTGACTAGATTTTTCCACTGGTAAGGAGGCCCCATATGATGAAGCATGTCACCTTCGGGTGAGTGAGGGGTCTTATCCTTAAGGGATGCCTTCCCTAGTGTTATAACACATGTTGGGAGTTGAGAGTGTAAATAAAGCTTTTCCCTAAACTTCACTACACTTTTGCATATACATAAGAGACTTAGGTATATTTAATGGTTTTTTGAGCATGTTTTACACCGCCAATGCGTCACAAAAAGTGACGCATCAGAAGTGCAAAACTGACGAAAGGCCTCATAAATGAGGCCCCCTTAACTCACACGTGATATCAAAGATAACATTAAAAAATGACATTATCAATACCATCACGAGCAACATAGCTTATGACTAATCACCTCTGCCATGCATGGCTTTTTACTGTCCACAAAGGGGATTGGTTCTGGTCCTGCCCTGCTACCCGGCCGTGTGCCGAAATTCCCAATCAACTATTTAATCCCCCAGTTTGTATAACTCCATCTGCCTGCATTTTCAACCCCCACCCACTAGAAATCACTTTCAGCTGTAGGCCGGGACTTCTGCTCAGCTACACTTGTGACTGTCCAATCCCTGTTACCCATGGGCTTCAACTATGAGCAGTGAGGATTAGACGCAGTGTCTGATTCGTCCACCAATGTGACTATCCAAACTCCATGTGCATGGCCTTTTGCTGGGTACATCTGGGGTTAGTGCTAGGTCCCCTTGGGCAACTCCTACTATGCCAACATGAAGGACAGACTCAGTGGAGATTGGACGAAGGGAACATTGGGATCACTGGAAATTAAAACCGTGGGAGTTGCATGTAATACATGTCCAAAAACCCCAAACATGCACTGGAAAAAAACTTTGTTTAGGGAAAATTCTGGTTTGATAACAACAGTGACATCATATACCACCTCACCACTGCGATAGCTCTTGAAAAAGTGATTAAAAGTAAGCCTTTTCGTCACAGTCCCCTTCTAAACAACCTGGCACACTTGAAAAGATAGTTTGGTTCCATGCATTTCTTTTCTCTTTATATTCTCCCCCGCTGTGCATGATATTTTAGAATTATTTGTAAGCTGAGCTCTTTTCCACAAAAGTAATTCTAGGTTTGTTGTTTGCATGATGGTTCCACTCTCAGTCTGTGTCAAACTTCTTTCCGAAAAGGCGCCTGCGGCAGCAAGCCAGAATATATTCCATGCCAGCATAGAAAGGTCAATTGAAATTAAAATATAGCACCCTAAATATCCACTTTTTTTACCTAATTGAAAAAAAGTGGACCAAAGACAATAGCTCATGATTAAAGTCTATTTCCGGCCAATTGAAATTAGTAACCCGCAGGTGAACTATCTATTTAAGATGTTCAATAAATCTTACATTAAGCACTGGGTCTGGTGAGGCAATACTCCTTGTCAGATTACTTCATGATTTAGGAATAGGTATGTCTAAATGAGGCCACTTGAACTTTGATAGTACTCGTATACATCTTTGAATAAAAACATTAAGACTATTGTTTTTCCATAATAGAATTAGAAACACTGAAGACCCTGTAATTGATTGTAATGCATTTATTTCAGAAGGCAATGATCTAACTGATACAGATTTGTGCTAAACGCTCTTTTCCTTTAACTCCTGCTCAACAAGAAGTTGCTCGGCCTCCAGGATATTCCATATCTTAGATATTAATATTTTATAATACGTTGTAATATTTTGGTTAATGTTATGTTGCTATATGGTTGTTATATGCAGTGCAATGCTTTACAGATATATTGATATTTTACTGCTTTTTTATTCCAACCTAGATATGTTTATATGATACTTTTAACCTTTATGTTCCCCTTTTCTGTTTCTTTTCACCCCTCATATAACACCATACTGTATAACTTGTTTTCTCAATAAACTTACTTTTTGGAAACTAACTGATACACATTTCGCTCTTAACCTTGGGCGGATGTTGCCAATCCTCGGCAGCTACTGTCAAACAAAGACTACTTCTGTTTTCAGGCCAAGATATCAGAACTTGGTGATATTGCTCATATATCAAAATGAAGGGGGAGGATATATGCATGGGTGATGGTTATGAAGTGACAGAATCCATATCTTCGAAGACAGCACAGTATCCAGGGAGATCCACATAGTAAAGATATTGTTTGACATAACTTCATTTGTACAAGAGAATTAACAGTGATTATGGTGTGGCCTGCAGCCAGGCTTTTCCACCAATCTTTCCATTAGGAGTTTATGGTTGTTGGAGGTTAAGCTCTACACATGAATGAAGAATATTAGCAGTATAGATACCTCATGACCTGGGCATGCTAGAGACTCCACTACAGGGGCTACGTAGTGAGCGAACTACACTTGACGCTGTGGTGGAACACCACCATCTGACACACACAGACATGGTTTATGAGTCCATAGGACAAAAGGGAAACTCTTGTGAGCCATCAGATCCTGCTAATGCGCAGGCCAAACAAGTGTTGGATCTCTTCCCACAAAAGCAGAGATTGAGGAGTAAACAGAATAAAAGCTGTTAGAAGCAGGGATTGTGCTCCATGCAGTCCCAAGCCAGAAGAACTGCACTTGAATAATGGTGATTTTCTGAAGGCATCCTCCTCTGTTGGTTAGTGAATACTTTGAAGATATCTAGTCTGCAGCCTAGAAGTCAGTGAACAGCAGTTCATCAGAGATTCAGCAGGGCATTCAGGCATGTTTCCTGGCCAGAGGACACAAACATTGCTCTGCCAAACATTTTTGACCCACCAAAGAAATGTACATTTATGCTTTTTCATTGTTGATAAAAATCTTCTATGATCTGTGTTGGGGCTCTAGTTTTTATATACAATTCATGATAGTTGTGCAGATACCAACTGCCAAGCAGAGTCTTTTTTGTTTGGAAGCCCCACCGATCAGGGGCCTAAACCTAACAAATCAGAGACCCTAGTGCAATTTGTGCATTGCACAATGACCAGCCTCTACATTTGTAATGTGAGAATTTTTCACACCTCTGCATCTTAAAATGTGTTTTTGCAAAACGTCATCACCTCCACCTCATACATATTAATAATGCAGTATAAACATGTGACTCTTACCAAAATGAGTCAATGTATGGGTAGGGGGTTATGTGGAGCAAAAGACTTGCAAACCAACATTCACTGTTACCTGTGCCTGCATAGCAAGCTCTTTCCTTTGACCCTTAAAGGACCATGGTCACAATGCCACAAAGAGCTGCACATTGTGAATGCAAAATCACGGAGCATATGATCCTATTAGGCACTTATGGACACTTCTGTCTGTCTGCAGCCTTCACAAGCAGTAGGAAGTTGTAGAATGTTTCCATCTTACTCAATGAAAATGATTGATGCATGATTTAAGCAGTCACAAACAATTCCGTGCTTTGTGACTTTTAAAAAGGTTACAAAGCACTTGTGCATTGCTTTGTGAATGACTTCTCCCATTGGATTGTGGATTTAAAGGGATCTCAGTGCATGCCTAATGTTTAACTACTTTTGTGCTTTGAACATTCAGCACCAAGAAGCCCTCTCTAGCCCTCATCAGAGACTGGATGAGGACATCCTAGGAGTGATCTATCAAGTACAGGTGGAAAGCATTTCACCTCTTTTTGCAAATGTTTGCTTGTGCTTTTATTTTCAAGTTGTTGACTGTCCCTCCACTGCACCCTTTACCAACCTATAATCAACTCCACTATGGGCCCAATTACGAGTGTGGCGGTATGAGGACCGCCAGACTCCTGGTGGTGCGGCGGTGGTGGTCCAGGTCCTACCACCCTATTACGATGCAGCCAAGGATACAGTGTTCCCTGGCGGTGGCATGGTGGTTTTGAGGTTGCAATATGCTTGGCAGGATCTCCACAGTCCCGCCAAGCATATCACTAGTTTCCTTACCACCACGGTTTTCATGGTTGTTCCACCACCCTGAAAGCAGTGGCAAGGAGGAAACAAACGGGGTCCTACAGGGCCCCCGGGTGCCTCACACCATGTGGATGCTCACAGGGGGGGCACAACATGTGCCCCTCTGTGTGCATGCACCCCAGTTCCTGCACCGCATGGACATTACAGTTCATGTCATGCAGGAACCTTGTGTGGTGTTCCCATTGAGGTGTCTTTTTCAAAGCCGCCTTTGAAAGAGGCATCTCTGTGGGACAGCCGCACCGCCCACTCGCCAGACCACTTTTAAGTCGTAATCTTGCAGGTGGGCGCCAGTGAGTCTCAGTGGTGCTGGAGCGTGGCGGCCTGCCCTCTCCCACCAAAACTCTTAATCAGGCCCCATGTGTTGTCTAGACATTTACTCATCACCAGTGTAAGTGGCCTGGATAATGGAAGAAATGTCTGTAAACCACACTTGGAGTCCCTGCCCATGACTTGCAGTGTAGATGTCTACCGCTTGATTGCCCTGCATGATTTCTGAATACAAAAAGCTTAAAAACCTGTGTGGTCCTAGTGTGTGTCCTTGTGTTCACACACCTTGATTGTCCCTATTAGTTACACTGTTGTCTGTCCTTTTTGCATCGGGTCTGTCCCCTTAGATCTTGGCACAATTAACCCTTTGATACTTGGATCATGGGTAATAAAATATCCATAATATCCAAACCCAAGCCTCACAGTTCACCTCACAACTGCTAAGACATTTCACCTCCAGGGCTGAACCCTTTTTTGTTTTATGAGGCACTTTGTGATTAAGTATTCGTAACTCTTGTTCCACAAAAGGTACCCAGGTCAAATTTGCATCCTCACTTTCCCACATGTTGGTGATTCTAAATGTATCCAACGTTTGTGAATTGTGCTGGAGGGGACAGAGAAAATACCCAAAATATCACAAAAGTTTGGAATGTGTTTGAATGGGAAATAATTGCTGTTCAAGAAAGTTTACATTTTTTCCTGACAACGGCATCAACAACAGGTTTGCTGTGCTAAGATCAACATCTTTCAGCTATCAGGAACAGGCAAATTCATAGTGTAGGGTTTTTGACATAGTTGCAGTGCCTGCGGCAGGTGGGCTCTACATAATCTGCAGCTTAGCACTGGTTGGCCCCTCCTCTCCACTGCATGTAGCTTCTGCATCCAGGTCACTGAATGCCGAAGCAATGAGGAGCGCCACTCCGGGAGTCCTGAGAATGCTGGATATGCCAAGAACGCAGCTGCTGGTGAGTTAATTGCAGCGGTAGCGGCAGGATGACTGGTGGAGAGAGCAAGACGCTCTCCCCTCAACTCCCCTAAACTCTCTTAGAGGCCTAAGAAAAACATTTTCTTGATTCCCATCTTACCTGCAATCAATACAGTGATTTCTCTTGTCGGACTCCTTCTTCTGAGCTTCAGGATTGTCGTAATTAGAACCACAATAACACCATCCCCTGGAGAACACCGAGGTAATAAAATCAAGAACAAAGGTTAGTTCGCTAATTTAAAGGCTAAAGACAAATCGGAACAAAGCTTCAGCATTCCACAATATACCTTGGACAAAAGATTTGTGCATCCAAAGCCTTTTTGAGCCTGGCAATACAGAGAGATTCTAGGGGATTTGCACTGTTGGTGCGGCAATTACAGTGGTAGCCACCGAGGGATCGGCAGATGAAGTAGGAAGAGTAGGTTGGCACTACAGCGAGTAGCGACTAATTGCTATTTTAGGTGCTTGAGGACAGCTATTTTGGGGACATAATAGACCTTTGGCATTCAACTGTTACTACCTATAAGGGCCTTACGCTCTGAGAAGTAGCCGGCTGGGGTGAACTGCCAGGGTTCTCATTGAGGGTAAGTGCTCTATGTGTTCTCTGTATGGGGCCCTAACATTTTACCCGGATGAGGGTCGCTGGTCAGGTTTTCCCCTATGTGAGCCCTAAGGTATCTCCAGTAGTCACTGTACTGTCTGTGGGGGTCTCACTGGTCAGCATTCTGCTTCTATGACTGTATGCAGGATGTTATACATATGAGAATTCCCCTTAAATCAGGGAACCTTGCAGGAAATCTGGACTCTGCTCCAAACCTGGTCCTGAGAGCCAATAAACGCACTGCACAAGCAACATCTGCATCCGCAAGGGTAAACCGTAGTTTGCAGATAAGAAAGGAGACTGGGATGGTAGCGAGCTCATTAAGTTCAGTGGAAGATCTGACCACCATTCCTAAGGAAATAGAGAAGGTGCCAGCAAGTGAGATTTCAGAGCAGATGGAATACATCCCAGTTGATTCAATGCATTCCCTTATAAGGTCTGAAGTTCATGTTCTTAATAATGAGAATAATAAGAATAGAGAAAATAATGAGATTGCTAGGATTGTTGGGGCAGAGGCTAACTTGAAGCATTTAAAAACTAAAGACTACCTATTGTTTGTAAAGGGGAAAGTAGTGCCGTCCAGACTGTTAGTGACCTTAGTCCACAGCCATTTGAGCTTCAGTAGAAACGTATCCCCCGATATCAAGGCCGAGGCTAAATTTGTCTCAGGCGGAGGTTATTGATCTCGCTGTTTGGATCCAATACTCGTGGCAAATACTCAGCCATATTCACACCTAGGAGGTGCAGCAGCAGAATGTTCAGTAGCAAGACCAGGGGGGCCAAGCGGTCACTGTACTATGTGATATAAAAACTTTGCTCAATATCATAATAGATGACATTAGTAATCTGAAGGCCTCACAGGCTATGGAAATAGCAGCCTTAAATCAGAGACTATAATTGAAGAAACTATGTCTCAACTCCCAGAGAGGTTGCAGGAAGTTGACTCCAGAATACGGCAACTGGAATATCAAGTCACCTCAATGCAGGAAGAAGTTAGGTAGTTCAAAGAGCAAAAATCTTTGCTGGAATACAGACTTGAGGAGCTTGAAAACCATTCATAGTTCACTAACCTACATATAGTTGGGGTCCGAGGGGGATGTGAGGGCCACAGGTTCTTCAATAGGTGAACTAATTTATCAAAACCCATGTCCTGCCAGAACATTCCCTTGATTTGACCATTACACAAGCTCATTGGGTGCTGGCGCAATGCTTTCCAAATTCGAAATTTCCACATACTATCTTGGTAAACAAACGGATTACTGAGTAAAAGAGCTCATATTGGTCAGGATAATGGAGAAAACACAGTTTGTAACAGCATAAGTACCCAATTGTTGTATTTTCCCTGACATGCCAGCCTCCTCAGCTTGTTGTCAAAAAGTCTTTGGTGGGTTAATTAGATGGTTGACCTCGTTTTTCCCAGAAATATAATCTTTACAGGAGACCCATGTTAAGAAAATCTTCCCAGGTCTTTTTATTACAAAGCATTATCCACATGCTTATTTTTATAGACAGGATGGCAGTAAGGGGGGTTGCAGTTTTGTTAGATTGGAAGCTGGATTGGATGGTAACTAATGTAATTAGAGATCTCCATAGAATGTGGTTCTGGCTGAAAATTAAATTAAATGGAAACCCTCTAAACTTGGTCAATTATTATGCCCCAGATTTTGAAGAAGTATCCTTTTTATTACAAATGTATAAGGTTGCTATGGAAGCAGTTAGGCCAATAATCTTAGGGGGTGATTTTAATTATATCCAGGATTTGGCATTGGATTCATTGAATAAAACAAAATAATAATTGCAGCCCCAAACTAAAAAAGTAGACCATGCGCTGAAGCAAGATTTCCAATTAATTGATGCATAGTGCAGAGACCTTCCTGGCATGTTAAAATATACTTGCTTCTCATATAATTTCTGTCAGGAGCCCACACACCCAACCCCACTCCAGAGCTTGTGTGATCTGTCAGCATCTGCAGGGGCCCGCATCAATCCTATTGCAGTATACCCTATGGTTGAATCCCAGTGCTTGTTTTTGGACCATGGTGTATTTATAATTATCGCTGGTTCTTCTTTGGCAGTAATGGTACCCACTCTTGTTGAAAACCTTTTGTTACTTTCATTCTTTTTTTTTCATGTGTTATTGGCAATGCTTGTTGCTTTTATTCTTTTGTAGCAACCAATGTTTGTTGAAAATGCCTGCACACTGTGTAGTGTGCACACTGGCATTGTTGGGTATGTTTCCACGGGAACCGCACATTGAAGGAAGGCACCCTGATCCTGTACAGCCACTACACCTTCCAGAATGTTGCCGACACATACTTAGCAATACCTACAGTAAAGGTTTATTATTGGCTATAAAAACACTGTATGCCTTGCTTTCGGTTTCAGATTCCCACATCATCTGCATCTTCATTTGTGGCTGGCTGTTCCTCTACGAGCGGGCTCCAACGATTCTTCGCATTCTACTGCAGCATGACTTCAGACTCTTGATAGGATTTGCTTGAAAGCTTAGTGACTTTTGTTGAATGAAAGAGATTGCTATACGCTTCCCTTTACTGAATGCTTGAGGTGTATTTGTTATTATTGGACTGTGCTATCGAGTGAGATACAGAACTTTGTTCTTATTGACATTATTGGCATATCTGATTTACATTTGTGTGAGATTGATCAGATGCACTTCGGCATTTAACTGTGCATTTGAAACTAGCAGTGAGGTGAGAACCACTATGTGACGAGTGTATGTCTGCATCAATCTCTTTATTTACAGAAGTCAGTTTCATACGATGTATATTCCTTTTCCTTGCAATATAGTTGCGCGTTCATAGACTCACATTTACTTTTGTTGAGGGAACCAATACCCCTGGAACTGGCACTCTGAAGACTTCTTCAGTAGTTGGTGTATTTTGTTGTTTCTTTGATGCTAAATGTGATTATAGCTTGATATAGCATGCTTGTATAACAATTAGTATTGCTGCCTCCATTCAACATACCCTTAATTAATACATAGCCTATTTTACAATATTATACAGAATTAAACAGACGGCTGCCCTGAAATCCAAGAACAAGAAACTCGGCTGGTCCAGGTGGCAGAATGCAGCTGTGTCTTTTCTTTTTTTCTCATCCAATTCCCCTTCCCTTTTTGAATGCCTTCCAGGGCTCCTGTTCTCTTTAGGAGTGCTTAGAGGTGTTCTAGGAGGTCAGGGAACTATTAATCGCACCTGCGGATGACCTGGGTTTCAGGTGAATGGTCACTATCTAACAGTTTTCATTGTGCTTCCCGTACTGATTTTAAAAGAAATGTGCATTCTATTAAATTGGTGGGTTCAGATATTTGGGATAACTCATTTTCTGGCCATTCGCTGGCCACCATTATAATAGGGTTTGATACAATTTGAGGGGAAGGCCAGGTGGCAGCTGGACTGGAACCTTCTTTCTAGCCATGAGTGGCTTAAAGAAATGAGAGCATTTATTCAGAATTTCTTTCACTGACATAGAGGCACAGCGTCATTGTTTTCATTGTGGGAAGCCTTCAAGGCTACAGCTTGGGGGCAGATTATTGCTTATGAGGTTCAGCAATCTAAATCACGTTCAGATCGGAGAGCTGAGCTGCCATTGGCTGTCGATACAGACCTTAAGGACAAGAATCGGTTTCAAGATTTACAGCTTCCTAAAGAGAACCATCTTGAAAAAGCCAAGCAAAATTTGAGGGATTTTTTTTATTACGGAGGAAATTAACAGCTGCAGGGAATTTCAACAAAGAGTATATGAAGAGAGTAAGCTGATTGGGACATTTCTTACGTGGTCAACCCAGTTTAAGCATGATGCCAAATTTGTAAGGGAGCTACAGAAGCCAGTTACTGGAGAATTAGTATTAGAGAATACTGAAATGTCAGACGTTTTTCTAAAGCATCATAAAACGTGTATGAAAATAAAAACTCCATCCCGCAGGCTAGCATATCCCAAAAATTTCCGTCCATCAGGCTGCCTCTGTTGGCAAATTCACATGCAGAAAGAAGTACCTTTATTATATTAGCGGCAGAGGTACAAGAAGCTCTTGCCACTATGCATAGCAGGAAGGCATGTGGTAATGATGGTTCCTGGCTACGTTTTTTTAGCATTCCCAAGTAACCGTATACACTTTTTGATTGATTTGTTTAATTTTATTAAAGAAGGTAGGGAGGTTCCCTCGCCCTTCAAGGAGTCCACGATTCTTAGTTTATTAAAGAACAATAAAAATCCAAGTTATGTAAATTCATACTGACCAATTAGCTTATTGAATGCTGATGACAAGCTTTTAATGAAAACAATTTTTATCACTCCAGCAGCCCAGGCATTATTGCATAAAAATCAGACAGGGTTTGTGGTGTGATATCTGTTAACACAGGCTTCTTAATTCATACACTGGATTATTATTCTGCTAACCAGACTCGATCAGCCGTAATAATGGCTGATGCAGAGAAAGTATTTACACTGGTTAACTGGGATGAGCTGTTGTATGGCCTTGAGAAGTTTGGCTTTCCTGCTCAATTCATTTTAATGATGCAAAATGTATATCAAGCGGTACAAGTGAAGGTTTTTGTCAACTTCAACTTTGGGGGGTAATGGATATAAATAGGGAAACGCCTCAGGGGTGTCCTCTGTCTCCAATTTTATTTACCTTTTCATAGAGCACTTGACTGTCAGGATAAAGAGGAGATTGAGGCCCCCGTATTGGAGATGGCTCAATTAAAAATGTTTGCTGATAAAATTATCCTATACTTGAAGCATGTGAAGGTGATTGGATGAGTTTAAGCAGTTTAAACGGAATGGAGGCTATAAAATTATTCAAAATAAAACTGAGCTGCTCCTTTTCAATACTTCAGTTAGCAATCTCCATGCTTCTTTCCAGCAGCAAGCCTGCTCTTAATGCCCAATACGTTATTTGGGGATCTTTGCAATGAAGAACTACTCCCAGATTTATCAATTGAACTATGTTGCAATGCTGAAGAAAATTAAGGTATTGCTGGCTAGATGGGCACTCCTTCCCCTTACATTAGTCGGCAGAGTAGCTTTTTTTTAAAATGTCTAGTTCACCTTTGCGGCTATTTCTTTTTTCGAAGGTCAATATAAAAGTTAATGAGACACATTTTACGGACCTGGAAGCACTTTTTAAGCATTTTGTCTGGAACAAGAAGGCTCCTAGGATACAACCCCCCATACTTCAATCAGTCGCTAGCCAGGGAGGGCTGGTGCTACCCCATGTACAGGCATATTATGATGCTTTAGCAAGAGCATTATATGGCAAGAGTACTGTCAATTTTCTTTACAAACAAAATGATCCAGGAAGCCGAAACTCAACTGCTGGCTTTTGTTAAGACAGTAAAGCTCCCAAAGAAAACTAGATACAAGATTTTGTAGATGGGTCCTCAACTCCAATCACTTTATTTATATAAACATATTCCATTAGGGTGCAATTATCTTACATTAAAAGAGTGTAAGCATGTTGTCCTGACAATACCATATAGTCAGATAAGATTCTCGGACGTGTATGGTTTTAAAGAGTTGAGGCATTTGCTGCTAAGGGGTAAATGCATTACATGGCTTGCTCGGTGTGGTGATAGCTGGAAGTTTTTTTTTCTTGGTCTTCCGGCAGATCTTCCTTTTTTTGAGGAAACATTGCCAGAAATCTATTCAAGACTCAAGATACCCATCTGGTATACACTTGCTTTTAAGGTCCAAAGTCCAGGGATTCGAAAATTGGTGCAGTTTATTATGTGATCTGGGTGTCAGGCAACATGTAATAAGCTTTTTAGAAACAATTAAGCTGAGTACACAATGTAGCCTCTCAGAGGAGGACAAGCAGAATATTTTGGTTACAGGCTGTAAGGCTTTAAGAGCACCAAACTTTAAGAGGCTGTATTTCCTATCCCGGTGGATGTCTTATTATACCCCTGCAGCCCTTCATAGAATGCACCCTGCATTGGTGGTTCACAGCTTTTGATGTCAGCAGCAGGGGATGGGGTACTGGTTTCATATTTTCTTTTTGTTTGCCTGAAACCGGTCCCAGGATGCTTGTTTCTTGTATAGGGAAGACATGTTTTGGTAGTTCAGGCTGGACTGTTCCCATGAGGCACAGGATCAAGACTGATTTGCATATAGCTGTGTCTGGACTGGGGTGGTGAAATGAGCTAAAGAACGATGATGGATTCAACCCATATCTGTGACTGGGTGTGAACGTCTGAAAAGTTTCAAACTCTCCGTACATCATCTCCTTGTGTTTGGTTTGTTCACCCTAAGTTGGCAGGGTATGCTCAGACGTGGGTCCCTTGCTCACTTTGGTACTGTATTCAAGCTAGCCTGGCTGAACACGTCTGTAATGCCAGAAACAGTCCTAGGAAGCTTGTTTCCGGTCCAGGGAAGACATGGCTTGGCAGTTCGGGCTGGACTGTTCCCATGAGGCACAGGGTCAAGACTGATTTGCATATAGCTGTGTCTGAACTGGGGTGGCGAAGTGAGCTGAAGAACGATCATGGATTCAACTCAGATCTGTGACTGGGGGTCAGTGTCTGGAAAGTTTCAGCACTCCGTCCATCAGCTCCTTGTTTTTGCTTCATATTTATGATACCTGCCACATGTTGGCAAAGTTTTGCGAAAAGGTCTTCTCCACGTCTACTTTCAGGTCTCCAGATCAATATAGACCCAGAAGCTTGTGTGACACTCTTTGGGTTATTTAAAAAGAGAGAGGGCTGTAGCATTGGCAAGTGGAGACATGTGTTTATATTGAAAGCTTAATTAGTTGCTCTCATGGAAAATACAGAGGTGGAAAATATCTAGGGTTCCAACATGCTTTAATAAAAAAATGCTTAGAACTAAAACGTTTGTGGAGGCGTATGCAAGACTGGTGTGCGGCTTAAAAAGATTTAATGCTTCATGGCAGTTTTCGGAATTAATAGAAAAGGCGAGCCCTGACTCGTTAGTAATGCAATCGGTGATCACTTAAGCACAACGTTGCTGATGCTGGCGATCTGCACGTTTCTAAACAAGGATAGGGAGGCATGACATTTTTACATCTAAATATTCTTTTATATTCCCCTGTCATTCCTCTGTTTATTGAGAGTCATTTATGACTGAGCTGGCTTAAGAAGATTGATTTTGTGTTCATTGCCACTATTATTATGTTCTGTATATAATCGTAATCATTGAAAGAACAAAGTAATTATATAAGTAGAGAGTTAATGAGGCACAATGTCACTCTATTTATTGCCATTATGCATTTCACCATTGTTATTTTTAATGGATCGACTGTCCTAATCGTAATTATTTTTATGATAGTCTGTGTACTTTTTTATACTTGTTCTGGTGTCTGTATATTTGCTTCTCTATTGGGTGCCTTTATGGGACCCTCCTTATTGTTTTTTTCTATATTAATAGGGACCTTATGTCACTCGTACTATATTATTTGTATATTAAAAAAAGTTCCATTGAATGTAACACAATTGTAATATGGCAGAAAGGAAATCCACTAATTTTGTGAGGAGTACCCCATCCACCAAATTGTAAATCAGGCCCTAAATGCCCCAGTAAATCCTTGAGGAGGAAACGCAAGCTCCAACCTGGGAGATTGCCTTCAAATTGTATTCAAATTTATCAAATGTTACTAGCCTAGTGAATTAAAAACCAAAGTATTACACATTTTATGTGTTATGAGTTCCACCTGATCTTGCAGATGACCTAACTCATCTCTGAATTACCCCAACCTTTTGTAAATAGTTTGTTTCCCTTTCCGAAGATATCTGTATCACTGATGATCAATATGTAAGTTTTGATATGCAACATACCAACAAAGTTGGAAGGCTGTAATCTTCATGTGGGATTACTGTGAGTCATGTGATTTGGACTTGTCTGAAAACTACAATACATGTTCAAATGGAGATCACAGGGGGGGTGTTAATAGTTAACTTTTTCCCTGCTGAATACAGCACACATTGTGAGTGTTGTAGCTCAGAGAGATGAAAAACATGATGGATTACCATGTTAAACCCCACCTGAAATGATAATTTCTGAATGCCGAAGTAATAACATAGTTTTTTTTGTATTATATATTTTGTTGAGATCCAAAATATAGTTGCCAATTCATTAATTCATAAATGGTGTTTATGCACCGGTTATTAATAAATACACATTACATGATTGAGAATACCTCCCAGGTTGATAAGAAGAATGGAACAAGCTAAAAGTCCACATAGGATAAAACATGAATTTAATACTGCTAGGAGCCCGCTTAAAAAAGCAATGTCAAATACATAAAGTGTATCATCAACTGGAAATGTGCAAAGTAGAAATATGATAATTGAGTTCTGTGCTCTGACCCTTATTACAAAAAGTACTGCCCCATAGTTTATTAAGCTTCTTAGTATTGCATATACCCGTTCACTGTTTCTGACTTACATCATTTTTTGCAGCCAATCCCCTATTGTTGGATGCAGCCAAGACCACCATTTTTAAAACAAGAGGGATCTTGCCACCACTATTGTGACATAAACTCATTTTACCCATTTGTTAACCAAGCCAGAGGATGGATTGTATCCCAAGACTTTCAACCAGGTGCTAAGGACCAGACTAATTTCCCATTCAATCTCAAAGTACTGAAAAAGTTAATTCCTGAACTCCTGGATAAAGGGACACTGATCGATGATATAAACTCAGTTGTCCGCAAGCCCATCCAAACAACAAAAAAAGTGAAGAGGGAGGTTGGGGTTGACTTGGGAAAGAAATTGTGGGGTTCTGTACAACAGCCACTTACTGAAAAATAATATTCAACACTGTTAGAAGGTGGTTCTGCCCATCTGATCTGCCCGGATGTTTCGCTTTTTGAACACCTAATTTTTTAGCTTTTAGTGTGGGAGAGCCTCATAAGCTGGGTCTCATCTATAGTGAACTCAAGATGAAAGAGACTGCATGATGAATTGGGCTCCGCCCCTACTACTAAAAAAGTGGTAAAAAACCTGGGAGTTCGCATAGACCAGAAAATTACGCTATGAGAGCATGTCACCACTACTGCGGAGGCATGTTTTCACACACTTGGCCTACTAAGCAGAGTCTTCACTTTTTTACTTTCTTCTACACAGAAAATGCTGATTCAGGCACTAGAGTTAAGCTGCCCGGACTATTGCAATACCTTGCTGGTCTCAGCCACAAAGCCTCTTTAAACAAATTGCAGGTAGTCCAGAATACTGCGTCCCGCCTAGTAGCCAATGCCCCTCCCAGAATGGCATCTTTACCCCTTCTTGAACAACTGCATTGGCCCCCAGTGTGGCAGCGGATTAAATTTGAGATCTGCTGCACTGTTTCCAAATCTCTTTATGACCTGGGTCCTAATTATCTATCAGACAAATGTGTAAGGTACTTACCTTCTAGGTCCCTTCGGTCAGGATCTAAATCATTTCTCTGCACCCCTCGGTTTAAATAAGCTTGATTGGGTGGCAAAGCTTTTTCCCATCTAGCCCCCCTTTCTTATAACCAACTTCCCCTTCACTTACGTCAATGTCCGGAATACTTACAATTTAGAAAGCTGTTAAAGACTTATCTGTTCGGATGTGTTCTTGCTTGGCTGAAGTTAGCAGTCCTAGTGCCGTGCTTCCCCTGATGGGGTGATTTGAGCGCTATATAAATGATTAAATATCAAATATCATGTAGATTTTACCGGGCTCTCCCTTGTGAGAGAGGGCCGCTGTACTGCAGACGTGGGAAGGGGCAGCCAACTGGTTCCCTGTAGACACTGTGCATGGGGAGATTCCTCTTGTGCGCAACCCCGGGGCAGGTACAGAGAGAATGGTGTGGCAGGAATTATGCAGAGTTGGGTGGGGACATGGAATAGGCTTTATAATGAGGGGAGACACATGTGGGGGAAAGTCAGTGTGCTTTACTGTTTTCATTATAGGAACACTCCCGCACTCTCCTATGAAGATGGGGACCACATGGGGTAGTTTAATTTCTGTGGGCTGACAGATTCCAAACATGCACCAAAGTACACTGTAAGTTGTGTAAAAAGAAGTATTCTTTTTTTTAGCCCAAACCCATAGCTGTACTGTTTAAGGGTCGTCCAGAATTATCATATTCCTCTGACTCAGCTCATAATCAGAGCCTGGCTGGGTGTGACCCTGCCATGCTGGAGTAATGACCTTCCTCCCCAAGCTGTAACATCAGATGCCTAGCCCTTCACTACAAGCATTCTAAGGGCGAGGGTCTCCTCTCCGGGAGGGAGAGATGGGGGATAGAGCTGCAGGTTATCCATCAGCAGCTGTCACCTGGTGCCAGACACCAAGCTGCTCTGGGCCATGAAGGCAGCTAAGGGGGAAGGGGCCTTTCAGAGACCATGTAGCCTGAGACCCATCAATGACTCCATTTGAACTATCCCAGAGGCCTGTGCAGGAAGGAAGGAGCAGGGGCAGAGAGGTGATTTGTGGCTGCAGGATAGAGCAGAAGAGCCTTCCTGTCAGCCCATTCTAAATTCTTTTAAAATGTCTTCCACAGCAAGAGGAGCTCTCTCTGTGGTGTGGCCTGCTGAGGAAGACTGGTGCTGGAGCCTGGAGCCATGGGCAGTTGGAAGGAGGAACCCCCTGACTGTCCAAAGTCCCTGGACTGTGCCTGTGAGGGAGTTCAAGACAAGTGAGGATAAGCCTGGGACTCTGCACAAGAAAAGGAGAGGCCCAGGTGGAGAGCCAGGTGAAAGTCTGGTGCAGGGAGGTAGTAAAGACAGCTCCCAGCTGAGTTCACCCTCTTAGAGGCCAAGAGGATGAAGGAAATGGCTCCAGATGGCTAGGGCTAGCCATCAGGAGCAAGAAGAGGCCAAAATGGTGATAATCGACTGCCTTGGGGCCGAGATATGCCCCCAGAAGGTAGATGACCTTACCTCTACTGGGACCGATGACGAAGTGTTTGGGGCTCTGCTGCCAGTCTTAGAAGTGCCCCGGCATGGGTCTGGTCCCGGGGGTGGCCCTCACAAGAAATAAAGTCAGGGAGCACCGTTGCGCTCCCCGTGAAACTGCACAAAAGGGGTGCCAGGAGCACACCCTCGCCCGATGACACTGGAGGGTGCCAACGTACCCCCCACGAGGAGACCTCCGGGGCCTGGAACCCAAACTCTAGGCCCCATCATCAAGAAGACAAGCCGGGGAGTGCTGTTGCGCTCCCTGCAAAGATGTCCCAGGGGCCCAGGACCCCAACTCCAGGCCCGAAGCTATGGCAGAAGTCGTGGAGCCCCTTCGTGCTCCCCGTGAAGATTGCGTTTGGGGCCCAGGATCCCCAACTCTGGGCCCATGATGAGGAGGAAGGAGGGGGGAGTGCCGTCGCACTCCCCCGAGGATCCACCGGTCCGGGAGAAGCCTCTGTGTCTGCCAGCAGCAGTGGGCAGACCAGAATGGGAGTGCTGGCTCCTGTGACAGCACGTGAGGGTGCTGATCAGGTGGGGAGCTGGCGGGAGCCACCGGGGGTGGGCACCCTTGAGTGGCTCTCCAACGGTCCTGGAATGCTGGGTGCCCGGGTGGGACCAAGCCCCCTAGAAGCGGCAGGAGCAGCCGGGGGTGGGATCCCCGAGTCACACATCGCTCACCTGCATGGAAGGGGTCCGGGTGGGACTGTTAAAGGCCTGCAAAGGTGCAGGGAGAACTATATCAGCCTGCAGACTTTCCCAGCACGAAGTGAGGAAAGTCCCTCCCTAAGTCTCTGGGGAATTTGCAAGAAACAACCCCTCAAGGGCTCAGCCATGCTCCAACTGCAACCTGTGGCTGGAACTTTTGTTTTTTTAGCTGTGGGTGTGTTTGGGACTGCACGAAGGTGTGAAGGACTGCACTGGGGATGTCTGGAGACAAAGAGGTGCAATTGCACAATAGGTGCATTTACCTGATGTTTCTTTTGAGGGATTGGAAATCACATGTGTAATGTGAAATCATAACCAAAGTGGGGTTACGTTGCTGGAAAGCCCTGATAGGGTGTCTGGCTGTGCATCCTGTGATTGTAACGGTGATGCCTTTTAGAGTTATTTATAACTGTTATCAGCTATGATAAGTACTGTCATTCTAAGTGATGCCTAAACATGTATTCTTACTGCTGCGATAGGTGAAGAACAACCCAGACTGGTAGCCACCAAGATCTAAGGTGTATACTGTATGGTCAGTATGAGATGCTCAGTCAGGGTTATGTGTTAACATGGCAGTTGTGCCCATTTTAAATGCTTGTTGAGATAATTGGGAGGGTCGCCCCTGGGATGGTGCCAGTGGGCAAGGCCCATACTCCAGGTTATGGTCGATCTACTGCCTTAAGGGGCAAGATGATGTGCATCCATGGGAGTGGTGGTACTAGGGATCACTGACAAAGAATAGAATACAAGAATATAGAAGACAAAAATATCGAAGTAAAAATATAGAAAGCAAAAATATAGAAGTCCTATCTTCAAATAGGTTAGTATAAAAATATTGAATCAAAAATATCGGAAAAAAATATATAGTTAGTCAAAATATTGATTTTTTTTTTAAATATCTTAAAAGTAATTTAAAATTAATGATATAATAACTATAACAAACTAAAACATATTTAAAAATACTTAAATACCTTTAAAATTATTAAATAATTAATTAAAGATTAAAAAATATACATACAATTTGATTTTTTAATACATATATATATATATATATTAACATAGTATTAATTAAAAATATACAATATTTTTACTGTAGGATAGCGGGAGGGTAAAATTTACTATTACCACTCCAGCAACTGCAACAGTAGGGTAAACGTTGGATAGCGTAGGGGTAAAAATTACTATTCCCACTCCAGTGAGTGCAACAGTAGGGAAAGCATTGGATAGCGTAGGGGTAAAAATTACTATTCCCACTCCAGTGAGTGCAACAGTAGGGAAAGTGTTGGATAGCGTATTGGTAAAAATTACTATTCCCACTCCAGTGAGTGCAACAGTAGGGAAAGCGTTGGATAGCGTAGGGGTAAAAATTACTATTCCCACTCCAGAGAGTGCAACAGTAGGGAAAGCGTTGGATAGCGTAGGGGTAAAAATTACTATTCCCTCTCCAGAGAGTGTAACAGTAGGGAAAGCGTTGGATAGCATAGGGGTAAAAATTACTATTCCCACTCCAGAGGGTGCAACAGTAGGGAAAGTGTAGGATAGCGTAGGGGTAAATATTACTATTCCCACTCCAGAGAGTGCAACAGTAGGGAAAGCGTTGGATAACTAGAAGGTAAAAATTACTATTCCCACTCCACAGAGTGCAACAGTAGGGAAAGCGTTGGATAGCGTAGGGGTAAAAATTACTATTCCCACTCCAGTGAGTGCAACAGTAGGGAAAGCGTTGGATAGCGTAGGGGTAAAAATTACTATTCCCACTCCTGAGGGTGCAACAGTAGGGAAAGCGTTGGATACCGTAGGGGTAAAAATTACTATTCCCACTCCAGAGAGTGCAACAGTAGGGAAAGCACTGGATAGCGTAGGGGTAAAAATTACTATTCCCACTCTAGTGAGTTTAACAGTAGGGAAAGTAAACATTTAATATATTAATACAAATGAATTAAATTAATACAAATGAATTAAATATCAATAACAATAAAACATTAATTAAAATGAATTACAAATTTAAAATTATGTAATAATTAATCAATTAAAAATATTAATGAATATTAGTTATTAAAATGAATTTCCTATTAATACAAATTAATTACTAATTAACAATTAATTAACAATAAATTAAAAATCAATACCAATAAATAAATACAAATTACTAATTTAATTACAATTAAATTACTTCCCACCCTATTCCCCAATAAACACACAACCCGCTACGGAAAATAAATTATTAAAATTAACATAATTATCAATTAATCGATTAATACAAATTCATTACCAATTAAAAATTAATTACCAATTAAAAATGTATTCATTACAAATTAATAATTAATTAACAATTAATTCAAAATAAATACCAATAAATTACTACCCATCCTATTCCCCTATACACCCACAACCCGCTACGGAATTTTTTAAAATTAAATTAACATAATTATCAATTAAACAATTAATAAAAATTAATTACCAAATAAAAATTCGTTATTTACAAATTAATAATTAATTAACAATGAATTCATAATAAATACCTATAAATAAATTAACACATTTAATTAATTACAATTGAATTACTTCCCACCCTATTCCCCTATAAACCTACAACCCGCTACAGAATTAAATTACACAAAAATTAAATAACATAAAAAACACTTTAAAAAATTTGATAATAATAAAAATTCGATATATCCTAATTACTATATTATATACTTCGATATTTTAACTTTCTATATTTTAAAAATCGTTGTTAAATTACTTACCTTCAAAACGATATTTTTCACCACTATATTCTGTCCAGTCGATATTTTGTCCATTCTATATTTTTACTTCGATATTTGTGCTATTCTATATTTTTGAATCGATATTATGTCTGTATACCGGTACTAGACCCCACCGCACCTGCAAGAGTGAATGTTATGCAATGTTACAAAGTAATTCCAACAGCTTATGTACATTTGTAAATTGATGCATAGTATTGAGTAGTGTGGGTGTGTAATAAATAAACTCTTTCTTTTTAAAAAGAAAAGTATAGTCTGGACAATCAATTATTGAATGTTATTTCTGCGTACTGGTTAATGACAATTACCAGCTCACACCACCTCCCTTGAGTAAGCCTTAGACTGCTCTGCAACGCTACCCTCTGAAAGTCAAGAGCTACAATGGGGTGTTTGGTTCCCAGTGAAGGACAAATGTAGTCATGTTATTTGTGCAGGCCTCACAGATACTGCCTCGTTTTCCAACAGACACCAATTGTCTCCTCTTAACACACTAAAACAAAGGGGTTTATTAGGATTGCGGTGAATCCGCATCCTCCGGGCCGGCGGAAACCACCGCCGGCCCGAAGGATGCGGATTCACCGCTGCGGTGCCTTCAAAGACCCCCGGCCAGATTAGGATGGCTGGGGGGACATCGGCGGACGGTCTTCCCGTCCGCCGCTTTTCCGCCGCGGTCGCCTTCTGACCGTGGCGGAAAAGCCCTGATATGGTGGCGGTGTCTATCAGACACCGCCAGCCATTTTAGGATGGGGCAGAAAACATGCTTTTCCGCGGCGGCTTCACTGCCGTGAAAAAGCATGTGGTCTTCCGTGTTTGGGGGCCCGTTGCGAGCCCCCTGGGTGTTGGGGGTGGGGGTTGCACATGGGGGGTACCTATGGTACCCCCCTGCTTTGGCATGCACAGGGTGGCAGGCAACACGCGGTGCCGGCCAAGTTGTGCATGTCAAGGCTACACATGCATATTTTACATTGCGGCGGGTGCTGATTAAAGCAGCACCCGCCGCAATGTAAAATATACGGGATGTGACCGCCAGGGTGGCGGTCACATCCTAATTTGCACGGAGGGACCGCCGCTGCCCCTGCGGACGGTCCCTCCACCTCGGGGTGGCGCACGGACGCAGGTCCGTCCGCCATCCTAATAGGCGCCTAGGCTTGTGTCCCGAGGGGGTCGGGACGTGGGGGAGGTCGACTACTGAACTTGGTCTGACGGGAGGTGCAGGGGAAAAGAGGAACACTGGCGCCTTCAGTAGAGGTTTCAAAGAGGGTTTTATTGGTATGTAAGTCTTTTTCATCAATGGGACTGTTAGTTCTCTAGTATACACTGCAGGGTCCAAAGTAAAGGCAGCTTTCTCCAGCTTGCGTAGTCCCGGTATCTGGACAGGTGTGGTCGTGTTCCGACCGGGGACGTCTCTCCCCTAGGGGTTCCACTCTGGTACCGAAAAGAAAAGGAAACTAGGGTCAGATATTTGTGAGGTTCCGGGAACATTCAGGGCCGGGAGTGAAGGAAACAACAGTGATCCGGTGCACACTTCTCAGGCAACAGGGTGTGTGGGGAAGTGCACGTGAAGAGGTAGGGGGAGTCTAAGGGCTGTACACTTTACACACGGGGCTGTCTCCTCCGCCCGACCCAACCCGCTACCCGGCCCGTACCTCTTGTAGCCACGCTCCTCCCGTGGGAACGTGGCGGGGCAAAGCGTTGAAACGTTGGCATCCAGGCGCGTCGCTCTCGTTTTCTCTCAGCTCCAAACACCTCCGTTTGTCTTCCACGATAACTGCTTCCTCCTGGGAAACGCTGTCCGTCGAGTCTCCGCTACTTCCTGCTTTTGACGTGGTTACGCTGTCGAGGGGTGGAGCCTCGTCATCAGGGTCCGTGTTCTTAAAGGGGCCCCACGAGTTATTTTTATCTGTCCAGCCGGACTCGGGTTCCTCGATCCATGAACAAGGTGGTAGCTGTGGGGAAAAGTGGCATGGTGAAAGGGGGGCGGCGGACCACCAGTCCGTAGTGATAGTCATTTCGGGTCCGCAAGCACCGTCACAGTTTGTTAACTGCATCCAATATCTTAGCTGTTTATTCCAGGTATTCATATTTTCCACATTTTCAATTGCGTTTTGACTAATATACATACTTTTTATAGAAGCGAGCAATCTCATCCATTCCCCAGGATATTTATCTTTGTTGGCTTCAAAGATTACGAAAAACAAGTTTATACTACAATTTATCTGCCCTACTTCTGAAATTAACAACATCTTTATATAACATTCTGTACGATCCAAGGAGATGAAAATCGTTTTGTGTTAACTCGTGAATTTATAAAATAGTGAGCCATCATTCTGGCAAAAAGATATCCAGTATTTTCCTAAACCCTACTTTTGCACACATTGGACTATTTTGGGTGGCAGTTTAGACCCTGATTCCATCACGAGTTCTGACAGAGATGTTGCGGCACTGAAATAGGGAATAGCATATCTCTTGAAAAAATCCCTGCATTTCTGAAGAAACAACTGCACACACTTATATCAGAATTTTTTGGGTGATTTCACTGTTTTTAGGACATTACCTATTTGATGTTCTGTACAGATCACCTGCATAAAATAATTTAAAAATATACCCATGTGGGGCTTTGCTTTAAACGTGGTTATGTATTATTCAAAATGAGCAAAATAATATTCCCTGAAATTGGGAGTGCCAACCCACCTTCCTCCAGTTCCTCATATAAAGTCCTTAGTGCGACCCTAGCTATTTTTCTTTGCCAAATAAAAGACGTAAACATAGACTCCACCTTTTTAAAAAAGAAGCAGTTAAACACATGGAATAGCTGAAAATAAAAAGTTAAATAGCGGAAGAATAGACATCTTTATCAGGGAAACTCTCCCCAAAATAGAAAATGCAAGGGAATTCCAGCATGAAAATAGATCTTGTATTTTTAAAAGGAGCGGAGAGACTTTCAGATCATATAAATCCTCAATCCATGATGAGAACTTAAATCCAGATATCTCTGCAGATGTGAATTTATGCATGAAATGATATCTAATTGCAGGACATCTGGTTTACACCCAAATAGTATTATTTTAGTTTTCTTTTTTATTGATTTTATAACCTCTCAATCTCTCAAACTGTGCAAAGGTCTTGAATACCTTCTAATGGGTCCCCTTACAGATGTCGTGGATCAACATAATATCGTCAGCATATATTTTATCTTCCCCATTTGTGGAACAGGAGGATGAATATCAACATTTTCCCTGATCGCTATTGCCAGTGGTTCAATTAAGAAGGTAAATAGGTTAAGGGATAGAGGGCAGCCCTCTATCCTTTAACCTATTAGGGATTCCATGTAAACCTTTACTATCCCCACCTCTGTTGGGCTCACAATAATACTAGCTTCTGCATTGTGATACATCCTTTGTATCAACCCAGTGATCTGGGGCAGTATACAAAATCTCAAAATAATATCGAATAACATTTTTCCAGACCATGAGGTAAAATGCTTTCTCTGCATCCAGCAGAAGCACTAAGGCAGATGTAAAGTTAGTCACAAAATATCTAATGCTTCAGCTAAATAGTGTGTATCTGTCCCCAACTGCCTCCCAGCAACTAAACCTTTTTGCTCTGAGTGGATCAACTTTGACGCTATCAAATTAAACCTATTAGTCAAAAGTTTTGTAATAATTTTATTATCCGCACTTAATAATGCAATTGGGTGATATGAACTTGGGTCCTCTCCATCCTTCACCTGATGCCGTATAGGGCCCCCTCATTGTATTGGCAACCAGTAGAATATATTCAGCTAACACTTCTACAAAGGATTTTTTAAAATTCCGCAGGAAAATCGTCTGTCCCACTGGCTTTACAGTTTGGGGAGATTTCTAATTGCCTCAACCAGTCCTTCTTTAAAAAAAAGTTGCATAATATTTGCCCCTTCTTCTTCGGATAGCACTGGGATGTTCTGTTCTGCTAAAAAACCTTTTAAGGGATTCTTTATCACTTGATTGATTTTGTGTATACATCTGTCTGTAGTGTTCTAACATAATTTACCCCACCCTTGCTGAATCCTTGCTACTATTATCAACAACTGGGCATCTCAAAATGATGATCCAAATATTAGCGGCATGCTCACGAGCCTGCCATGCTAGAAACCTCCCTGTAAAATTACTCTCCTCATATACTTTTTGCGTATAGACACGATTTAGAGTTTCACATTTTACATAATGTGCCTCGCTTAGTGTCTGTTTAACCTTATCCAATTTTCTTTTATTTAACACTGATGCGTTTCTTAGGAATCATTCATAGCTGTCCTGCACATTTCTTTATAATGTTTGCGTGTGTAGTTTATCCTATTTGGTGTTTTTTGCATCATTGCTTATCCCCTTCCCTTAAATATACTCCTTTAAAGTATCCCATACAATGCCTGGCAGAGCAGCCCCGTGGTTTATTACTATAAATTCCTTTATCTCATGTTTACACAATTGCACCCACCCTTCCTCCTGTAAGTATTGCTTGTTAAAAATCCAATGCCTAGGCAGTACTGGAACTTTCCCTATCTCAAAATCAAGGGTGATCATTGCATGATCTGAAAACCCCTTTTGGTAAAATTGGTTGGGTGTTAAATACTAGGAGAAATCTTTATGAGAGGAGGTGTGGAATCTTCTGGCAAAACAGGTATATGCGATTTTCGTGAGAAAAGCCTACCTCCAATGATCAATGAATCGCAAACCTTTCCAATAGTTTCGAATAACTTTAAAGTTTTTTAGTTTTAACTTCCTCTTTAACCCCTTGGCCAAGGCAGTAATTCCGCCGTGTTGCTGGCGGGGAGGGGGCCGCGCGGCGCCGCCCTGCTGGTGACAGAACCACTCCGTCATTAGCACAGCCCACCCGTGGCTGGTGACGGAGTGGTTCCGTCACCAGCGTCCAAGGGGTTAATTTAGCTGGATTAAATTTTCGTAATTAGCAGAAAGGTATAGTCCCCTACAATAACTTCTTTCCTGGGGATTTGTAATAAAGACTGAAATAACGCCTCACAGGGCAAAGCATTGCCCTCGACTGGGGCACAGACACTTACAAACGACAGACATCTTGACCGGCACCCAACACCACCATCAATTTTTATCTAATTCAGCCCCTAGCCTTTTCCCCACAAAAATTACAGAACCATGATGTGCTGACTGGGCGGAAGAAAACTGCCTGTATGCTGCCAAGGTTTTAAACATAAAGAATTCTACTATTTACCTACCGGAATGTGAGTTTCCTGAACTAATATTACCCATTTATTTTCTGTTTTATTCGAAGTTTTTATAGCCCACAGTTTTTTTCGTTACTTAGGCCATTGACATTGAATGAGACTACCATCAAGATATTCTTAATTATCAGCTTATCTATCTATTTTGAGAGTAAAACAGTGATGAGCTTCACCTGGACCATTACTAAGGCCCTCACAAAGAAGGGAGACTGAGTTAGTTGATCTATACATCTATTCCGTACCTCTTGCATGCATTCTGTACTTATCCCCGACACTTTACAAATCAGTAGGAAATTTGAAATGGTAGTAATGCCCCCCTTCATAAACAAATAAAATTTTGTGTTTATATGTTTTTTGCATGTAACAATAATCGCACATTCCAATCTCTTTATGCTAACCCAATCAGTGTCAAAGACTAATAGTGAACTGTTACCACGGCTTGACATGAGCAGGCAGTTGCTTGTTTCCCGACTCCACCTCAAGAATACTCAGGGTCAACTATAGGTAACTTGACCCTCATGGACTCTAAGAGGGGGAAGGGGGAAATTAGATAAAATAATGAACAAGAAGAGACTGCTCAGGATCAATTCTTCTGCTTCTCTTGTCTTTTTCTGTTAAAAGGTTGAAGCCTTGAAGTCCTAATGCACCAAAAGAAATAGATGGTTAACTTATTTTAATTCTCTCTCTAAGCTCTAACCTTTCTTATAGGTGGCGTCTATTCTTACCTAATTTCTCCTGAGACTAGTCCTACTCTTCGTTTTATATATCTTCGTTCTCTTAAAGGACCTTACTTCGATAGATTTTAGACCTGCAATTACATATAGGTTAGATTCTATCTTCTCTGTTTCTACTATCCTCTCTTTCTTTTTTCTTCTCCCTATTCTTACCTTCTCTAGAACTTTTTTCTAAGAACTCTTCTTGCTAAATCTCCTGTTCTTAGTGGTGTTCTGCTAGTTGCACTTTATATTATCCTAACTTCTTCTTTTGTCTTTCAGGTCTTTTGGTTTTCCCCAACTGAGGTTCTATGGAGACTGACTGGGAAGTATTATCGACATATTCCCTACTTGTATCTGTGTAATTCCTTATTTGTTAAAGAACATAGTCTCTGTTACAGTTTAATATTACATGCACACGTCTTCTCAAATGTGCAGGGATGACTTATCTGTCCTTTTCTTTCTCTTCTCTCTCTGTCTCGGTAGACGCCACACGAACTCCGACTCCTTGACTCTCCGGATATGCGAGGTACATTTATTCTCTGAGTGCTCTCTTCAATTAAATACTGTGGTACGAGCTCAGACTGGAAATTCGGAACTTCGAAAAAACTAGGGGAAGGTAAAGGAAGGTCCGACTTCTAATTTGGACAGAAAGGGGAAACGCGACGCAAGGGGGAAGGAAGAAATAAGGGGTAAGGTCGGGAGCTGCTAAGAATCACTACCGTCTCTCCTTTTTCCTCAGGTGAAGTGCGCATTCGGTTTACAAGGCGCGCCTCACCTAAGGACTGACAGCTGCGGAGAAGTTAGACAACTAGACCGCTGACTCATCTCGTGAGTCGGCGGCCATCTCGAGATTCCGCTGATGAGTCAGGGATCTCCAAGGAAGACTCCATGCTGGATATTTAACTTGGGACCGGCAGATCTTAGTCCTCAGGGCACATACAACATGAGTGTGTCCAGTAGCATTGTTGGGAGGCCTGACAATCACCCCCCACCTTCACCACCTCTCCCCTCCCCACCATCCCCAGATCAGCCGTGGTGAGTGTTTCGCCCTCCCACTCACACCTGACAAGCTAACCCCCCTCCATTAAGGCTGGCAGAGTAACCTTGTGTCAAGGTCTATTGGCCTTCCTACTCCAAGCCTGACCCCTTTAGGACATACATAGATATAAAAAAAGAGATGCAAGGCTTAGTAGCAAAAACATAAAGAATTCTACTATTTGCCTACCGGAATCTGAGTTTCCTGAACTAATATTACCCATGGATTTTCAGTTTTATTCTAAGTTTTTATAGCCCACAGTTTTGTTTGTTACTTAGGCCATTGACATTGAATGAGACTACCATCAAGATATTCTTCATTATCAGCTTATCTATCTATTCTGAGAGTAAAACAGTGATGAGCTTCCCCTGGACCATTACTAAGGCCCTCACAAAGAAGGGAGACTGAGTTAGTTGATCTATACATCTATTCTGTACCTCTTGTATGCATTATGTACTTATCCCTGACACTTTACAAATCAGTAGGGAATTTGAAAGGGTAGTAATGACCCCTTCATAAAAAATAACATTTTGTGCTGATCCGTTTTTTGCATGTAACAATAATCACACATTCGGATCTCTTTTTGCTACCCCAATTACCCCCTACCTTCACCACCTCTCCCCTTCCCACCATCCCCAGATCAGCAGTGGTGAGCATTTCGCCCTCCCACTCACACCTGACAAGCTTACCCCCCCTCCATTAAGGCTGGCACAGTAACCTTGTGTCAAAGGTCTATCGGCCTTCCTCCTCCAGGCCTGACCCCATTAGGATATACATAGATATAAAAAAAAGAGATGCAAGGCTTAGTAGCAAAAAACAATAAGCAAAAAAGGAGGCTAGGAAAAGGAAGAAAAATTTCACAAATTGATCAAAGAATAATAAGAAGGACAGCATGATCATAACTCCAGATAACTGTATAATGAAGAAGCAGACTTTTGGAGCTACATCACTTAATTAAGACTTATTAATGAACTGCTGAAGGACTTCCTGTGCCTCAGACAAGTCACAAAATAAATTGAATTGCCCTTTCACTAACACCTTCAGTTTAGATTGCTGCGCAATAATTGGCTGGGTACCCTGCACTTTGAAAAGGTAAAGCATTTTTACAAATTCCTTCCTCCGCGTGGCAGCAGATGCTGACATGTCGGACAAAATGTGACAGAGAGGTACATTTGACACGCTAAACTGTCTCTGTTTGATAGCTTTAGATAATACTTTTTCTTTCTCCCGGGAGTCCACAAGGATTGATGTGTAAGCACACAATGATCTCATGTTAATGCGAGGTCCACAGATTGCTCTGGAAGAACATATTTTTTGATAAAGGCATCCACCTATTGGAGTGTATGCTGTCCTGTGAGTCCCTCCAGAACGCCTACGATACAGAGATTGGAACACTGGGAGTGGGTTTCTAACTCCTCCAGACCATTGAGGACTTTTGTTTTTGAAATGTAGCAACCTTTTCTTGCATTAAGATGACTTGGTACTTTAGCTGCGAGATCTGAGCCTCCGCTTCTTTAAGCCTCTGTGGAATTTAAGCCACGGTCTCCTCAATTTTCGAGAGTTTAACATGTAGAGCTGCAATCTCTGCAATTTGTGAGGCTTTAAGATCCCTAATTTCCTCCAAGATGAGATTGAGCATGGACTGGGCGTCGGATTGCACAATGAGTGGTGGGTCCCCTTGAAGCGAACCCTCTTATTTCGAAACCTGTCTGATTCACTTTGCGCCTTTTCAATAGCCTAAGAATTTTACTTGGTTTCTCCTGCCAGGCATGGGACCATAGACATCTGTATATGTGGTGTTATTATTAAAATATGTTGGAATCTGAGCCAAGGCAAATAGCGGTAGTTATCCGTGGGGTTTGTAGAGCGACAGGCTGAGATTTCTCTGACACATAAATGCCGGGCCCGTATTCAGACCAGGTTTAGCCTTCATGAAAAAAGGGTACATTATTATTTTCTTTGGCAATAGAGTAGTTACCTCCTGTCTCTCCAATTCAGGGAGGCCTCTAGGGGCTTACCGCCAACAGCTCATTGAACTCTTTGGATAAAGCTGCATCTAAATTTGGGCAGCTGCCGCCGGGCGTAAAGATTGTATTTGCCACCTTCTGATCTTCCTCTTGGCAATAATCCTGGTGATGTCCCAGAGCACTTGCACTTGTGTTGTCTTCTTTTTTGTTGCTGGACATTGTGCTGTCTTTTCGTAAACAGGCTGTGTGATTAGCTCATGCTGTTGCTTGTCCCACTCGTTTTTTGACTCTTTGAGTGAGGACCGACACATGCAAATGAGTTGCAGCACCTGAAACTTTAGCGTGGCTTTGCATTAACCCTTATGTTTTAGTTCATATACTTTTTAAATATATACCTCTTTCTGATACAAAGTAATATAGTCTTCCAATATGCCAATTAGATGGTTAGAAACCCCACATCGCTCTCCCAGCAACCCCAACTGGGTAGTACTTTTCAGTCCTACAGTTGCCTGGAGCAGAGCTTGTGCACTTACCCACAGTGGGAAACCTGGTGGCCACTGTTGCAGTGAGACGCTGTTGGCTTGCTTGTTTCCTTGGCCTCTCAGTCAGGATAGGCTTCCTTCACAAATCCAGCTGTTCAAAGTGAAGGGAAGCAATCTCGCAAGGGTGTGGTGCTCCTCTGCCACCCAGTTTGGCAAAAACTAAGGTCACGCTGCATCCTTGCAGCAATGCGTCTTCTCAACGTTGTCTGCTTTCGCCCAGCGGGATGCCCAGCGATACCCCTGAAACCGTTTACCCGCATCCTTCGGCACACTTCTTACGCCCGTCAGCCACAGTCCGCCATCAAGTGCTGTGCATCGGGGAGCGAAGAATGTGGCGTCTTGACGTGGCAAGAGGAAGGGCACTATCGATTCAGCTGAATTTCATCATTCCACCTCTGAGGTAATAACATGGGGCCAGATGTAGGTAGCCAAATACCAGTCGGTAATGGCCGAAAATACTGAATTTCGGCCGTTACCGACCGGTATTTGGCTTTTGAGATGTAGGGGCCCACAAAAAGACCGATTCGGTAAATACGAGTCAGTAATTTACAGAATCGGAATTTACCGAATCGGAAATTACCGAATCGGAATTTACAGAATCGGTAAATTCCGAATGGCATATACCGAATTTTACCGATTCGTAATAAATACCGATTTTTTACCTACATCCCATTTACCGATTCTAAAATACCGAATTGGTAAAATTCGGTATTTTAGAATAGGTAAATTTAAATTACCTACATCTAGCCCTTAGTTGTTGATTCCAGACTCTGGTGTATTCTTATTTAGTATTTACCATGTGCCATATAACCTCTAAAAAAAACAAGATGCTGAGAATGAGGCCCAGAGAACTGTTGACAGAAGTTTAAGAGGAGATGCATTTACCTCAGACACGCAGGATGTCTCGCAAATATTTGAATGCTCAAGTTTATGACCATAATAACTTTAAGTCTATAACTATGCTCCCATCTTTAGGCACAATGAGCCAGTATCAGAGTTTGGCAGACAGATACTCTTTCACAAAACTGACAGATATCCCATCATGTAATTACAATGGCATTGCGATATATTTAACTTGCAATAAGGTGAGAGGGGCATCTGAGCCCATGAATAATTTTGGAAGCACTTTCACCACTTTTTCTTGATCCAAACTGCTTTCATTCAGATTGTGTTCATGTGTATCATTATTGAATTGCTAATTTATTTGTTTCTAGAATATTAAGTGACTGCTTTGGATCGTTGTCAGTGATCAGAGTTTAGTACGGATGCTGTTCCTGGAAAAAAAAGTGATGGGTGGATTATTAGAAAAAGTGTAGTGGTGTTAAAAATGTATGTACTTTGTTTAAGCATAATTAAGCAAAAGTTTAGGAAAATGATGTGAACTTTACCTAAATCGTAATTTTATTGTTGACAGCTGATATAGACCTGGTACCACCACGTACAATTTAGCAATATTTTTGATCACAAATCGTATCCTTGCTTCAACTTTTGACGTGAAGGGGTATTTCATGCAAAAAAATGGCATGAAAAAACCAAAACAAACATAGGCCACCCGTGTTCTGGATGTTTGCGGTGTTCCAAGCACGTATTTTATAATTATTTAATTTCTGGAATCTCGCGTACTAAAGGTAATGCTAAATTCCTGAAACTACGCACATTATGCTTGTGTAATTTAAATTTGTCTGGGTCGAAACAATGTCAGCCGCTGCACGACTATGGCTCCTAAGCTTTGACTAGCGTAGGCTACATTCCATATGTGTGTCAGATAGACAATTTAGGACTCAGTGGCTCGGTCTAGGGGGTACACCCTAAAATGTTCGCTGGCGATAATCTCCAAGTTAGCGTTGTACTAACAACGCTTAACACCATGGAGATAGAAATCCCAACGATCGCGGGGATTATCGCTGTTTTCAATGGAATATCGCTGGTTTTCCAGCATTGTTAATATAGCGATAGATTTCCCTGAAGTATTTCCAGACACGCCTACCACATGCCTACCTTGCTTCTCATTAGCGATGCGAGGCTAGGCGATAAAAAATGCGGTCGCTAAGCGTTGAAAACCAACGCTAAGTGGCCTTGTTAATACGGCAATATAATTATTATCGCTTAGAGTCCGAAAACGGATGCTAAAGCGACGATAATGTATTTATCGCCACCTTGTTAATATGCCCCTATGTTTGTTCTTTCAGTCATTGATTCAGGAATGCTTTCAAAATGTTGGGGGAGTGACTTGATCTGCTTCCAAGTGGAAAGACACCTGTTCAAATTAGGGCGCCACTTTCTGTTTGGGTTATTAACAATCTCTGGGGTATATTATCAAGGGGTTTATCTCCGCTTTTTTGGCTTTAAAAGCCAAGAAAGCGGAGATAAAATTATCTCCCTATTACCAAGCTGTCGCTAACACCAGTTAGTGACAGCTAATAGGAGATAGCGACCATCTTGGGCCCCGCTTTGCATGTCAGTGATATTTATCACTAATGACATGCAAAGTGGGCGTGCCAAGATGTTAGCGACTGGAAACAGTCGCTAACATCGCTATCTCCTATTACCAACTTTTGGAGATATTCGCGCTAAGCGCGAATATCTCCAAAAGCTAACACCTGCCCTGAGCAGTTCTTCACCATGTTATCCAATGGGAGGTGGATAACATGACTAAGAGCATTTGCTCGATAATGCATGAATATCGCTGACTTTTCAGCGATATTCATGCATTGCGGCCGTTTTTTATCGCATTTGCGATAAACCTTGCTAATAGCAAGGTTTATCTGCGATAAAAATCGCCGATGTGCGGCGATAATTTTTGTCTCTAAACAAGTTAGAGACAAAAATTATCGCTAGTTGTTGGTAATATACCCCTCTGTTGCTACGCCATGCAGCCATTTTTGTTCCAACTCTCTAATGAAATCTTAAAATCTGTTTATTAGCGTTGCATGCTTGTCGACCTTGAAGAGACGTTCAAGGGGTCTCTGATAAGCTCTCTAATATGCTGCGGAAACTTTCAGTCTTCCAACCAAATTCCACCCGCATCAAGGCAACTTGAACCCACTTCAAAGAGAAGAATAATTTCAAATAATAAGAAGGCGAGGAACACACAAATATGTATCTTGAAATGTATTGAAATGATTCATTTTGTATCTCGTTACGCTTCAGTAGGTACTTCCTATGTTGGGCTTCAAATCTCAATTAAGGTTTTTATCTCAGCTAGTCACATTTGTAAATTAATGCAACATAAATTGAGTACAAAAACTAATTACCACTATCACTTAATGTGGCAAAATATGAATGTTTAAAAGCAATCTTCGATTTGTTAGAGTAACATTAATGTGATTAGACCCCGCAGAGCATAGCTGTCGATATCACTTACAAAGTGTAAATGAAATATATTCTTAGAACTAGCAATTATTTTGTTGAGATGTTCGTTATGCTGATTAACCTGTAGTTATGTATTTTTAGGCATTCTTTTAGCCGTAATATTATGCATTTTTTAGACAACTGCAATATTTGTTTTTCATCACCTCCTTCTGCAGATGTCATTTAAAAAATTGTTCAAAACATCTAGAGGTATTTGATGATCTATGCAAATTGGTAAGCAGGTCTGCGCACACACTCTCTGGAACGTTCCATGCTCATGCTCAGGGGCGTATGCCGCATGATGTTTTAAGCATTGATCCGAACCTCACACATTAACTTCCCAATTTCCCGCTAGGACATACTGCGTCCAACACTCTACCAACCACCCACTCTGAAAAGATGCCCCGGAAACTTGTTAAAACCAGAGTACTCAGGCGCATGACATGCTGCAATAAAATAAACTCCCCAATAAAACTCCTGCAGAGCGAGAGTAGCATTATATCGATAAAGATATCCGTACTACTGTACAATACGCAGCAAAATACAGTAGTTCCTATCCCTAATTCCCCTCGCACGAAGCATGCCCAAGGAGGGACCAGAGGGGTCACAGGTTCAGAAGATGGCGGCATTTCCACTGATGTCTTATTACAAAGGCACTCTCTCAACGCTGTGGAGATCTAAGATCCTTGCCTTTTTGACACAAACCACCCTCGCCTGATTAATGTGAAGAACTGTACACATTCTTCTAAGAATGTCATTTTTTTTCCTGCCTGCGCCTCAATTATGATTCAGCACCCAGTGCAACTTTGCCGTGGGAAGAGTAGTTGCCAGAGATAAGAGCACACTCACAGTGCCCTTCCCAGGGGCCATCCACCTTGACTTTTTTTCTTAAGATTGCTTTTATGTGCAGAGATCAATGAACGCTGGGTTATCTCATGTGTCAAACATATTCGGAGCTAAAAAATGTACTATATTTTACTGGAGACGAGATGAACACTGAGAGTTAAAGAAACATCCATGTGTGGAAATTGATCTGGAAAATGTAGCTAAAATGACAACTGATCCAAATGTTTGCTAAATACACTTTTCCATTCTTAAATGCCTTCTAAATGGATAATGAACCATACAAAAAAGGGATGGATGGAATGTTTTAATTAATGTCTAAGGAGGGACACTCAGATAATTAATAGATCTGGGAAGGGGTTAGAGGTTTTAATAGGGTATAGGACACTTACTCCCAATTTGGAACTGCCAGCACAAAGGCATCATACAATACTTTTTGTAATCAATTTTCTGACTATGTAATGATTCCTTGACCAGATACCCTGTTGTTTTTATTTTAACCATCACACACCATATTGGTGTCATGCTTCATTCTAGGGTCTGATCCTGGATCCCTATAAACAAGGATGGGCACTATCAATTTCAAGAGAGCACTTTCGATATGTAACCTATTGGAGTCTACTATGGTACACACAAGAATTCCTTCAGGTCACCAAGGTATCCCTTAATTCTGGTGCTTATGATATGGGTAAAAATACACAATATGTGGGTGTTAAAGCAAAGTGTAACCTATTGTCACATCCTACTCACTAGTTGACATGTTTCAGCACTATGTGAGTTTGAGTCAGTTTGATTACAGCGGCATGCCCCCGCCTGACCCATTAGGGGATTAAAACATACCGATAGGGGCATTAATAAGTGCCTCAAGATCATAAGTACAGGTCCTGGTGCCTAGTGATCATAAGTACAGGGCATCTACTAGTCAGTTTTGACCCTGCTCCAATGGAAACAGTCCAGGCTGAACCAAGACCGGCTTCTCACTTATTACGGCTCATCTGCCATGTAAAGCATGGTCCCAGTAGCACACTCTGCACAAGATGAATGTATAGGCACAAACTCCCTGCTTTGGGTGACAAACTACAGCATACAAAAAAGTAATGGTTAAAATGCTTGAAATAATCCTAGCCACTGGTATTTACTTGGGCTGCATCCCAGTCTATCATTACAATGCAAACCATGCCACCTCAGTTTGGACCGTGCCATAAGTAATTAGCCTTCACCCTGAACCAATTGGGACAGTCCAGACCAAACTGCAAGGCCAAGTCCTTTCTGAACCAGAACACAAGAAACTCAGGACGGTAATGTCTGTATTATGGCATGTCTGCCAGTTATAACTTGGTTAAAGTGGTGCAGTGTGCATGGCACCCACATGTGGGCATACCCGTCCCACTTACGGCAACACACTAAAGCATATAAAACCGTGATGGAGGAACTTTGCTTGAAGTAATCTCAGCCACTTACTTGGGCCACATCCCACGCCATTTTTATTATGCACATCATGACACCTCCATCAGCCATATGCAAATCAGTCTTGACCCTTCTCCAATGGGAACAGTCCAGACCAAACTGCAAGGCTGGGTCCTCTCTGAACTGGAACACAAGAACTCCAGGGCCAGTTTCACTCTAATTAGGGCTTGTCTGCAGGGTATGACAGGGCTAAGTAGGAGCACCTCTGCCTTTCAATAGCCGCCTCCCATATTCAAATTCAAACTAACAACCCTGGGCAAAGTCCAGAGTAGCAGCACCCATCTTTGTCCTGTCCTGTGCTAGCTCTAAAGCTAAATCCCTTTCACTAAGCTACCATTATTTCCTGTTCCTCTATGTTCTCCCAGCCTCCAACATTACCTTCTCCACCTCCACCTTGTACCAGTGTTGGGATGAGGGCTTCAATTTTCTGGAAAAATCCTGACAAAAGATGTCCTACCCATACTACCTCCTGTAGCTTGGTAGCATTCATCCTTGACCACTGACATCTCACTTTAACTGTATTTTGTACCTGAATAGTCATTAAAATGAGAAGGTAAATTCTTGGGCCAAGGTTAATTAATGGTCGGTTACATAAACATTTTTTTACAGAATGTTGTCCTGTAAGATCATATGTTTTAAAGTAGAGAGATGTTCATTAAAAAAGTGTTAACATTTGCAATGAAATTTTTAGAAGACATGCGTACTCAATTGTTTATTTTGCAAAAGTCCACTACAACTATGATTATCGACAATCTGGAGACTTTGCTACTTTTGTGAAAGACACCTGGGCCGTATTCTCTATACAGGTATTAACATGCATTAGCAAAGCCAATAAGTCAGGTGTTGTCTTCCAGCTTTTTGACTACGGCAAAGGATGTTTCGATTTGCCATGGTTTTGCAAATCCATTTTGTTGAGGAAGCTACCAGGCCCTAGTCAAACTCAAAAAACAGCATTGGCTAAAATGTAAAATATGTTTGACCTCAAAAGGCACACATTATTACAGTAGTCCTTGTCATTTAAGGCAGCTACTTTATGTGTGAAAGTACTCCATATTAAAGGGTAGAATGATGACACTCACAGTGAAGTTAGCCAATGGCTGAAGTGGGCTGACCCATCACCTCATGCTGCATGATGTAGTGAATCGAAATGTGAACAGCACAATGACAGAGACCAATGGATGAAGGGGTCTGGCTGCAAGCCCCTGTAAGTAAGTGCATTATACATACCATTTAGTAAAATCAGAAGACATTAGCTAACGCCACACCTAAAAACGGTGAGACATCATGAGTAGTAGCGGTAGTTTTTAATAAACTATGAGGATACAAAGATCTTATTCCATTATCTTTTAGTATACATTTCGACTGTAGTTTTCGATATATTTGTAATTTCTAACTGTATGCATGCTGGTTGCCCGTTCATGTGCACTGAAATAGGCTGGCGCTGGGTAAAGTGTAATTCCAATGTTAAATGGAAAAGGCTTCATTGGTTCACTAAGAAAAGTCCTGACAGATTTCATAGGTGTGATCTATATATTATGAAATGTTATGATAAAGCCAGTAGGCCTGATCTATGTATAGAGAAAACCATGCTTAAATACAATAGGTTTTTAAAGATGGGTTTTTATTATACTGTTCTGAAGCCTGTAGGCAGGTATTTTGTTACATAGAATTTCACAGATGATCATAGTAGGTGGGGTATTTGGAGTTGGTGATTCACCAGAACAAACTGAGGATAGAAGATATGCACTACAATAATCCTTGTTAGACTCTCTTAGGAGAGATAATATTTTGCTTTGCCAACTGTAATTTTGGATACCTTTGTACTGTTATGACTTTATGCCCGATGGTTGCCTTGTGGACAGGTGCGGACTGGCCTATAGGGAAATTAGGCAGTGCCCAATGGGCTGGTCTGACAGATCAGTGTTGGGGCTGTTCTTTTTTTAGCAGTTATGGGCCGGTTTTATGGCCAGGTGGGCCAGTTTTTACTCTTGATTTCCCAGATATTACAAACGTTTTAGCTATCTATTTTATTTTGGTACCGGGCATACTTTATCTGACAGTCTGATCCTGCTTGTAGAAAGCTACCACTCAGTACTATGGGCTGAAGTTATGGTGACAAGCCAATGAACAAGGTTATAAGCCTGCTTGTTTATTATGAAAAGTTATAATAAAGGAAGTAGGCATGACATATTTGTTGTAAAATGCTTACGTTAAAGTCAAAAGGAATTTAAGGATGGATTGTTATTATTCTGAATTAAAAGCCTAAAGATAGTTTGTTTGTTACACATAATCTTATATATTACCCTAGTGGTCAAGAGGTTTAGCACTGTTGCCCCATCTGACAAACCACCTGTATAAATGATTTGTACGTCAAAATTCTTGTTATGCCTTGATAGGAAAATTTGTATTTTGCTTTGTAAACTGCAATCGTGTATACATTCTCAATTTTATGACTGTATGCCTGATGGTTGCTTTGTGGGAAAGTTTACAATACGCCTTAGTTGGTTACAGTGACAAGACGACGATAACAGCTGTAGGCTTGATTGGAGAGTAGGGAAATATCTGATGCCATGGGTCTAGCCTGTTTTATACGAAAAGATACCACAAAGGCATTAGGCCTGGTTCATTTATTATGAAAACGATATGGTAAAGCCAAGAGGCCTTTAACAGTGAAATGTGCACACTTCAAGTTACAGGCCATACAAAAGGCTTTTGGTTACATGTAATCCCACACATTACCATAGCAGGCAAGGCTTTTGGTGTTGGTCGCTCACTTTGACACCCTGGAAATAGAATTTCACAGTGATGATTATTTGGTCCTATTTAGTGGGGTTGTATATTGTTTATAAACCACAAAAACGGAACTACCTGGGTCTACAGACTGTTGCTAGAGCAGCTGGAGACAGGGATATTTTTAATGTTAAAAGAGAGGTCTACTAAATACCCAAATGATGAGCTATGTGAAGTGGGGGCAGCAGAGAAACGTTATGTTATATGTTATAAAAGACTTATAATGCGCTCTAATACTCAAGAGTGTCCTGGCACGTGACTGAGCTATGGCAGAGAGGGCAAAAAGTATTTAAATAGGCTGATTAAAAAGATGAGTTTTTAAATGTTTTTTAAAAAGTCGAAAGTCCTGGATATGCTGTAAGTCCACGGGGAGAGCATTCCAGGCAGCTGCTGCTTTGACAGAAAGGGACTGACCCCCGAGCCGTGACAAGCGAAACCGCGGGATGACCATCCGGCGTTGATTGGCAGATCGCAAGGATCGTCTGGGTGCGTAAAGAGCAAAGCGCCTCCTAAGATACACAGGCCCTAGGCTGTGGAGGGCTCTATGAGATAAGGTAAGGGCTTTGAATTGCACCCGCTGGGCCACAGGCAGCCAGTGCAAATCCCGCAAGTGCTGCCGAACACTAGGGGGTCGATTCTGATCCGGTAAAATGCGCTCCGAATCGTCGTACGGAGCGTTTTTTCCCCGTACGAATCGTACCCGTAAACGTCCCGTACGTACGACGAAGTACGATCCGTACCAGGAGCCGAACTCCGTACGAGTCGTACAGGACTCCATACGACTCAAATCTCCGTACGAGTCTCACTCGGAACCCGCTGTACACGACATCACTACTGTTCGCGGCTGGTTTTTACGACCCAGCAAGTACGATTCGCGTCGGGTACGCACCGTACGACCCTTTTCCTACGGGAGCCGAAAACAGTCATAAACGCGGAGTTCGCGCCGAAACAGGTACGGAACGCCCCCCCCGGGTACGGCACATACCCCCCATGATCGCAGGGGTACGCGCCGTACCCCTGTGATCATGCGGGGTACGTGCCGTACACCCAGCGTACATGGGGTACGCACCGTACCCCATGTACGGTGGGTGTACGGCACGTACCCCATGTACGCTGGGTGTACGGCACGTACCCCGCATGATCACAGGGGTACGGCGTGTACCCCTGTGATCATGGGGGGTACGTGCCGTACGGTGTGTAGGTGATCGTGCGCTTTTCCGTACGAATCGACGTGTACCGTACGAATCGCGTCCAGGTCGGCCGATCGGGATCGGAATCGTCCGGTCGTACGGCGTCCGTACGAGTCGTACGGAAACGGCTCCGGATACGAATCGCACGGACGGGGATTTTACCGGATCGGAATCGACCCCTAGATTTCCTAGAGATGTTGAACAGAAGTCCAGCTACGGTGTTCTGTATGATTTGGAGTTTCTTTAACAAGTAGCCAGGGATACCAATGAACAAAGCATTGGCATAATCAAGGTGGGAAAGGATAAGGGCACGTGCTACCATTTCTTTAGCCTGCCTTGGTAGCCGGGGAAAAAACCTTCTTAAGGCCTTGAGGGTGCTGAAGCAAACTCCGGTAAGTTTTATAACATGATTTGAAAACCAGAGATCTTCACCCAACCAGACCCCTAAGTTCTTCGCCGGGCCTCCCTCTGAGTTAGGGCAGGGGAAATCCGGGGGCCACAAAGATTCTCTGAAGGCAGAGGGGAACCGGCCATACAGGAGTACCTCCGACTTGTCCTCGTTGCACTTCAGTTGGGCATGTGCAAGCCAGTGAAATACGGACGAGAGGCACTTCTGGGCAGTATTAGTGCCCAGATCAGAGTCCTTTCAGGTAAATAGTAGCTGAGTGTCGTCCGCAAAAAAGCTATAATTTTTGCTCTCTGATAAAAAGATCAGGGGGGTCAAATAGATGTTAAAAAGCAGAGGGCTCAATGTGGAGCCCCGAGGGACCCCCATAGAGAGTTTCCTCACTGCGGACGAGAAGGGAGGCATCCAGACCTGCTGAGTGCACTTGTCCAGGAAGGATTTTATCCAATCCCATGCTGGACCAGCAATGCCAATAGATGACAACCGGGTAATGTGAAAAGTGAAAATTAAAACAAGCTCCAGGGTACGCAACTTCATTTATTCGTGCATCCCTGTGCCAGGATTAAAAACAGGGTACTGCTGGGAAAGATTAGACCTGCTTTTAGTGTCAGAAAAAGGTTGACATGTTTCAGCTTCATAACCCTCAACAGAGGTGTTGCCGCTTTCTTCAGGACCTAAAAGTCAGTACTGTTGCCCAATGTGCTCAATAAAAAGAACAAGCAAATATGTGTATACAAGTGTGCGTGGAAATATATAGGTATACAAAATGATCCTGTGATTCTATGAGACGCCATAGATTGAAGGATTCACTGGCGGTACCTGCAGTAAATACATATACAAAGAAAACCATATATAAATACAACAGGTAGGTCTACAGTTAAATGGTTGAACGAATATGGTTGTTCCATCTGTAGGGCCAAACAACTTATGGGCATCAGGCAATCAATGAATAACCACATGCACTATCCATATGTTATATGCTCAATGACCCTTATTCTCTATAGTGGCAGATACAGGCTTTAAGAACATTACTCAAAACATTCATGTTGTGAAATGAGGCTTACCCACTATTGTCAGGCATCATGTCTCAACTCACCCCGGTATGGGGCCTAGGGTACTTGCTGTCCTATATGGGATCATAAGAATGAGAGAAGAATAAACAAAACCATCTTTTAGATACACAAGGGGGGGAGGAAACCTGGGGTATTTCAAGAAAGAAGATATAGATGCATTATATATCAGTGCAATATTTACTGTATGGGTGTTCTACTATGAAATGGAGAGGCACCCGCCAAGTCATAGAGTGTACTCATCTCTACTGCGAATGGTGGCAGTGGGGGTGATCCTATATACTGTTACAGTACAGATCATCCACAATATGTGAGCACCTCTGCCACTGCCGCAAACAGTATCCTCCCTCAAGATGTTATTTTTAATCCTGGCCCAGGGACGCACAAATAAAGGAATTTGCGTACCCTGCAGCTAGTTTTAATTTTCACTTTTTCACATTGCTCTGCTGCCCTCACTACACCTAGCTCATCATTTGGGTATTTAGTATACCTCTGTTCTAACATTAAAAACATCCCTGAGCTACTCCTTCTCAGCGAGGGGGTCGTAGCCCGTACCATGACTAGGCATTATGGCATGAGAAGATTCCCAATGTTGAAGCAAGGCACTTATGGTGGGTGAGGGACATTGTCCTTTTAAAGGGATATTCCACTCTGACTGGTTTCCAGCTGCGATAGCAACCTACTATAGACCCAAGGATCCTTTTTTTGTGGTCTCTGTATGGTAAATACCGGAGTCAACCCCTGCTGGTCTTAAAATCTCCACTGACTCTCCTATGTGATAGTTGTATATTGTTTGTCAACTGTAATTTTCTGCAAGTTTTCAATTTTATTCACATATGCCTGATGGCTGCCACTATTTATCCACAATTCAGTAGACATGGATTGTATATAATGTCAATTTATGGGTAAAGAGAAGAGGTCTTTTCAGCTTATTGGAAAATGTTATGTCAGATTCCTTAGGTGTGATCTGTACATATTAAAAAGTTAGGAAAGATCAAGTAGGCTATAGTTATTGTGAAAAGCATGTGTTAAAGGCGATAGGCTTTTAAGGGTGGATTTTTGTGCTGAAACTTATAGCCAGACACTTTGTTATATGGGATTTGACTGATTACTGTAGAAGGCAAGGGTTTGCATATGTTAAAGACAATAGGCTTTTGAGGGTAGATTGTAAAGTTACAATAAAGGTAGCAGGCTTGACATATTAATTGTGGAAAGTATATTTTAAAGTCTATAGGCATTTATGGGTAAATTCTTACTACTCTGTATTTAAAGCCTCCAGAAAGATATTTTCTTATATGAGAATCCACAGATTACCTTAGCAGGCCAGGGTTTGGTGCTGGTTACCCCTCCTACCGTACCACTGGTATAGAAGATCTGTACTGTTAGAATCTTTGTTAGTCCCTCTTAGGAGGGGTATTATTTTGCTTTGCCAACTATAATTTTGTAAAATATGTAATTTTATGACTCTGAGCCTGATTGTTGCCATGAGGGAAAGCTTACACTCAGTATTGGAGGCCTCAGTTGGTTATGGTGATAAGCCAGTAAGAACAGCGACCAGCCTGATTGGTTGACTATGAAAAATGTATCTGTTGTCATAGGTATGATCTGTTTATTATGAAAAGTTATGATAAACGCATTTGTTCAGATATATTGTTTGGGAAAAGCACATGTTTAAATCAATAGGCATTAAAGGATGAATTGCTATTCCTTTGCATCAAAGCTGAAAGATAGGCATTTTGTTACATGAATATCACAGATTGCCTTTGTAGGGAATTATTTTGGTCTTGATTACTGTCTCAGACAAACCCTAGGGGAAGAAGATTTACATTGTAATAATTCTTGCTAGACTCTCTTCTTAGCTGTATGCATGCATCTTGTAAAAAGCACCAAATAATACATCCATCCATATTAATAAACGTATTTCCATATAGATACATAAAGGGTGCTTGGTTAGCTCTGTTCTGCCATTCATCTGTCTGTGTTTCATTTGCACACTGCTTCCACCCATGTACATACCTGCGAAATGCATGAGGTAATGTTTCAGTCCACATCAGTCATTGTCTCTCTTGGCGCTGTGAATGACAACAGTATCTAATCACATGTGTATATCCAATTGAAAATGAGTGCGCTACAGTGTTGGAGCTGGTTGACCAGTCTTTTAGTTTTAAAAGTTTTCCTTTCTATTTTTCTTATCATTTCATCTGTGGGGCACTGTATCCCATGTGTTCACGTCCTCTAACCAGGAGACCATTATGAAATGCTTTTGTCTGACCTGTATAAGTGCATTACCATTTTAAGATGTCCAACACACTGGTTTTAAACATGGTGGCTACACTTAAACTTGAAAACAACAATAGACTATTGACAATACTTTTGCAAGGTGGACACCTGCTGCTATATTTCATTTCGTTATAGCAAGTACATGTACATCCTATTTTAAAGGCAGCATGCATTTTTCTACTTGTATTCTTCTAGTTTATCTTCCAACTGTAGTTGAGTTTCTGTGTTTTTTTATCTCACAGGGTGAATGCATAAATGAGTCAGTGGATCCATGAGTGAATGCATGAGTGCATCTATGATGCCTTGATGAGTACCTGAACCCACAAATGACACAAAAAGCGCTGTTATTGATATGCCAACCCAATTTCCATTGCCAATGCCTGTTAGTTTGTTGAGCACAACCAAATAATGAAATGTTCTCACTTTGGCAAATCGTTACTTTTGAGCCATGAATCAGAAAACAAATGCAGTTGTTTTCTCCAGTTATGCTTTTCATTTGAAAATTACTTAAATGCATGCAGTAATGGCCAGCACTACACAAGCAAACTTCAATTAAATCACTGACTCATCTTCAGATTTAGGATACGATTATTAGATTGGGTGATCATCAACTCAGCTGAGCTTCAAGACAATTAATGAACAAGAAATAAATGGAAGCAGAGTTAAAACTTAACATCGGTGTTAACAATAAAGGATACCGTTTTTGATAAATTCATCACTTTTCAATAGCATTTATGTTGGACTTGACATACTTGGTATGGTTTCCCCCAACTGTTGGCTTCCATCCTCTTGTTTTTGCTGACTTCATGACTCTGCATACTTTCCCACTGCTAACCAGTACAAAAGGGGTTGTGCTCTCTCCCTTACACATGGTAATTGGCACTTTTAATGTACTTGTAAGTTCCTAGTAAAGTGGTACTCCATAATTGTGCCATCCACTTAAATACCCTTTTTAAACATGTCTCTGGCCTGCCATTGTAGCCTAGGTGCACAGTTTTAAACTGCCAACGCCAGTTCGGCCTATAAAATAAAGCTTTTGTCAGGCCTAAACCTTCCTTATTCATACATCTAAATGATCCCTAGGCAAAGCCCTCAACAGCCCAGAGGACAGGTTGCAGAGTTTTTAAAAAGCTGGATATGTACTTTTAAGTTTTACATGTCCTGGTAGTAAAGAAGTCTTAAATTTGTTTTCCACTACTCCTCTCCCATAGGATACATTGGGTCAACGTATTACATGTAATATGTGACAACTTTCAACTAGGAGCAGGTAAAAAGATCTGGTCTGGTGTATAAAGAATTGTCATGTTTAACCTTCTTTAATGGTAATGTCGGATTTTAAGTTACAGTTCTGAAAATGACACCTTTAGAAGTTTGACCTTTTCTTGTTCCATACATTTGGTATCTGCAGCCTGTATCCTTGGTCACATGACTAAGTGTAGATGGCAATTTGTTTTTTGTGTATTGCTCCCAGACAGTGAGACAAAGGGGAATAAGTGTTGACAGGATGAGCGATCTCTGACTTGATGAGGGGGAGGATCTGTCACCTACCACACTTTCACATCACAAGGCCTCTTCCGAAGCACACTCACAAAGGGGTTTGACACTGCTTTTTTCTAAATCTAGACAAGCTGGGGCCGAGGCAGGGGGGCAGGAAATGCCATGCACCTCTGGGGTGGAAACCTCCATAACCTGCTCCTACATTGAAGTAGGCACTAGGTATAAATAATGGACCTTCAAACCAAACTCTTCAGTACACCTCTGGACCTGTGGAACAATTGGAAGGATTGTTGTGCTGCCCTGCAAGAACGACTGCTACTCTGCTTCCCTGGTGCCCTGCTATCTGAGTGAAAGGACTAGGCCTGCATATTAAACCAAGAAACATCTAAATGACCTCAAGGGATAGTTGACTGACTTCCTGATCAGCTCCAAATGGACAGAAAGGCTCCAATCATCTTGAACGCAGCTCCTGGACTCTGTCTGCTGTGACTCCTACCCCCCAAGCGGTGCCACTCCAGTCCTATACCCTTGGAAGTGGACCTGAAGGTGCTCTGCCACCCCAGTTGTGGTCCTGTGAGTGGAACTGTTGCAATGGGATGCATCCCCCCTCAGCCGCTTCCGGACCACCGCTTCACAATGCATCCCTGATGCATGACCTCAGCTTGCAATCTCATTGGAACCACCACTTTACAATGCATGCTTAACACAGGCCTTTGCATTACAAGTACCTTGTCAACTGCATCATCGATTATGACTAAGGACTTCACATCGCAGCCCCACAGCTTCTACAGATCCGTCAGTGCACTACGCATCTTCATGCAATACTTTTCTTTGCAAGCCCCTTGCTGACATATTCTCAACAAGGATGCAGGACTCTGCATCACAGCCATGCAGCTCCCCACAACCACTGATGCACTACACATCCTCGACATGGAATTATGCAATGCTCCGCAACCAGGACTTAAGGTGCTTTGTTTAGAGGCGTTATCCTGGACCCACTATACACCGCACTCTATCACTGTCAGCCTGAGCTTGTGACTTTGTTCTGGTCTGGTGTGACCAGATAACTACTTTGTGCTTCTACTCAGTTAACAGTTTCAAATTGGATATCTCCATCCTACTGATTGAATTTGTATCATTTTGGTCTCAAATCATTAATTACATTAAATATATTATTCTAAATTGTGTTGGATCTTTCTTGCGTTGTATTTTTAGTCAGTCAGTCAATTTTCTTTATTGTGCAGTATTTCTACTGCATATAAAGTGCATATAGTAAAAAGAAAGAAATTAAAAATAATCTAAAATCAATTACAATAATAAAACAATAATGCAATCAGTTTAAAATACATTAAAAACAAATACTAGTTTCTTTAAAATTCCAAAAAAGTCTTATAATATTTCACCCCTAGGACCCTGGAAAGATAGGTGTTATAAAGTGTTGAATGGCTACTAATATAAATACATTCTCATCTTAAGGGACTCAAGGTTCCCAAGCTAAGCTAGGTCTCCTCCATTTCATGCAAGATCACAGGAATGAAGCTAACGCAAAACATACAAGTGGGCCACTAAGGTTTTTAAAGAAATAAAGTTTACATTGGCTAAAATGATATCGACACAAAAGAGACAGAATGTACTTTGACCTTTGTTATTTATAAAAACAACAAAAATGATTAAATGAAGAACAGACTGCTCAGATCTACCATTACAAGGGCATGCTGTTAAATCACGAAACTAATGCCTCTTCGGTTGAAAACCCATCATCAGGGGGATTAGATTAAGTTGGAACTTCACCAAGATGAATCTATGTTGTAAATTCCCCACCCCGTCTAAATTCGAGTAGTCCCCCTCCATAGTGGGTGGAGTCATTTGATATAACCTTACAGAATATTTAAAATTGTTTTCTTTTTTTTCTAGGATTCTGCCTTTAATGCAAAAATTGCCTTTAATCTCAGTTAAGGGAATTTCAAGCAGCTACAAGGGTTTGTATACAACTCGGCCAGTCCTAGAGAAGTCAATAGGGACTTTATATACTGCACCCATACAGTCTTTTATCATTGTTTGGGTTAGACTGACATTATCCCTCCTCCAGTTTGAGTGCCATTGTAGGATGGGAGCAAGCGTACTATTATCCAACACATATGGTGAAGCCAGTTCGATATAGCAAGTGTAATTCGAACAGGAGCGAGGAAGGGCCAATAACCTCTTGAGAAATCCGTCCTCTAGCCTTTGCAGGGAGTCTGTTGCCACCATAACCCAAACCTCTGCCTCATACCTAACAGCAGGAATAGTCTTCGCACTATATACCTTTTTAATTGTCTCAATGGGTTTTGACCCCAACTTTTTCGTAAAGCTAAAGATGGCTGTCACACTTCTCTCTGTTACAAGAGTCCTATTGGCCACCATATTTGGCAAGAGTGCTTTTTCTCAAACAAAACCCATAAATAGGGTAAAGTGTCCCTAACTTTCACCCTTCAATTCCCTATATAGAAGGCTGGGAGTTTCTAAAAAGAGGATGCCCCTGTCACCAGTGCAAAAGATTTTGGTTCGTTCACTCTCAGATTCAGACTTTTCATAAAATCCACATAGGCCGCTATGAGTCTTTGTAGTGCCACCCCTGTTCTCACTATTAAAACAGCATCATCTGCATATGCCAGTATTGGAAGTGTTTTTCACTTTATTACTGTTTTAAGCGCTGCATAACTAGTTTACACATTGCCTCTGTGTTAAGCTTAACTGCTTTTGTGCCAAGCTACCAGAAAGATAACCACAGGTTAATTTGTGGTTGGCTTGTGGCTGTCCCCTGACAGGAATTGTGGTTGCTGCTTAAGTAGGGTTTCATGTCCGCAACCAGTAACAACATTTCTTAACATGTATCAACATAGTTCAGTATGTAATGCTTCATCTTTAGCTCAAATATTTCAGGACACAGACCTTTACTTTTCAGGATGTTCCTCAAATTGTCTGCAATCACACAAGTTGAATGTAAAAGGAAAACACAAAGCATATGCCTGCATCATGAACATGTGCAGTTAGGCAAAACAATTGGCTGTGCATATTATTTGCCCCATCCTTTGCACATGTGCAGCAGTGTTTCTCTGATTTCCAAGCCTAATCGTCATGTTGTCTGTGTCATCTTTTGTGTTTAGTACAGATGTGCATTGTGAGAAATGATAACGTACCTCTATATGTTTCACTTTTTGAACTACCTGGTTTATAGACGTCTGCCAGTAAGTCTCACTACCCAATACTTACTCACTGAAAGCTCTGTTATAATAGATTGTGAGTGCTGAAATCCTGTGTACCTCTTTCAAGATAAGGTCCTCTGTTGCGCAGCTACCATAAGAGGCTCTGCGCTGATTGCACATGAACAGATGCACACACACTTGTGTGCATGTGTACAGGTTGAGCTTGTGAGACTGCCATCTAACTCATTCTTGTAGCTGCATACAGGTAGACTGTCACAGAAGGGTACCCTTCTTAGATTGGTGATTACCTGGGCAGGTTTATAATATGAATGAGCATTAATTATGTGAGTATGTACATATGTAGTCATTACAGAACATTCAGTGTACTTCACTGTACTATATACTATGGACAAAGTGAACACAAACTACAGTTTTGCCATAGTAAGGCCGAGAGACTCAGTTGACCCACCAGTATTATGGCCAAAATCGACCCCAAGTGCAAACACATTTGACATATCAGCACTTCTCCTGGCAATTGAGGATGTCATATTTCTCAGTTTCAACTTCTAATTAGATTTTAGGCTTTTGTTCTACCCTTTTGGGCCAAGTTAATTACTCTGCTGAACAGTCACGAGGATAATAGACCTCTCCACACTGTTTGTCACCACTTGGACCTGCACGTGGGAAAGAAAAGAATGTAGATGAAATCTCCATGTGGTAATTCCTTTTCACACTGCAGCTGAACTGGAGGGCTGTACCCAACAGAAACAAAGGAGGGCAGCAAAACCTTTGGAGCCATCACAGGGTGGGCTCCCCATTGTGACTTTGAAGGTAAGGGGGGATCAGGCAGCTGTAGCAGGTATGGGTAGGGTTAGTCCCTCAGAGAAGGTCTTTCAGTAAACCACTTCAGTTATGAATCTGAAATGTCCCAAAATGCAATGCAGGAGGGTTTCAAAAGGGAATGATTGATGATGTATCACCCTAGCATTGGACAGAGGTGCTTACTTTTTGGAACCTTCTACCACCACTTAAAAGCTCCTGCATAAAGACTTTTAAGAACGAATGGACCTGGGGATAGTCAAGCAGAAGGCAAGCTCAGCTGGATTAGAGAAGACAGCTGACTCTTGCTGTGAGGATGGATTCAAGTGCTTCTGATTTCAGTTGATACCCAGGGGATATGATTTGTTTCTCTAGGTACTGTTGTGCTTGCCCCCCTACATCCTCTGATGAACAGGAGAGAGATGGAGCTGCTGGAGGGGATCCGGAGGGTTCCCTTGGTTCTGCTGCAGACTGGTTCTGCAAGTGTGTGACATCCAGAAGGAGAAGGTCCTAACTCCTGCTGACAAAAAGGTAGCTTGCAAGTGGCTGGGAAGCTATAGGACCTGGGGAGTACTGACAAAGAGGGCACTTTGCCTAGGGATCCTTAAGGGTGCCACTGAGGAGAACTGCCAGTCACCCAGACAGGGAAAGTTCTGTTGCAAGAAGGGGATCACAATATAAATCAAGCTCCAAGTAGAAAACAAAGAATTAGAAGCCAGTAGGCCTGAAGAAACCCCTCCTGTGGGTTTGTCCTGCCACCAGATGCAGAATGCACCAAAATTGTTTACATTTTTTCAACAGGGCCCATAAAAACTCCAAGTGAAGTCTGTAGCCGCAGGGGGACTGGGTCTGGCTAGGGTGTAAGTAGCAACCCACATGGTTTTGAGGATACCACTGGGGAGGGTAAGGAGTCCTAGGGTTGGCGTAAGCAAATTGGAATACACTTGGTGCATGCATTGGGCCCCCTTCTAAATAGGAGTTTTTGTTCTATGGGACCACCATTACCCTAGGAACTGACACAGCAAGAAGCCAAAAAGAAACAACCAACAAGTAAAGCACCACCATGCTCATTTGCATTATGGCCCTGGGGCTTTCCATCTCCCCGGCAACTGAATAGGACAGACTTGAGAGCTCTGTTTCGGTCTCAGCCCAGGAGTGGAGGCAGGCGCTTCCCCTGTCCCCTTGTGCTCATGTTTGGAGGGTTGGCGGGTGCGCCTGTGCATATGTTCCCACCTGAAATCCATGCACACAGAAGAGAAGAAAGCCCAGTATGTCGGGATTGGTGTGAGTCAGACAGCTTGCAGGGGCCTATGAGTTTCCTCCACCAACTCCAGTGTGGAGAATTCATGGTGCCTGATTGAGCTGGTACAACAATAAAATAAAATACAACAGATAACAAGCCGAATAAAGGAAACATCCTAGGGAACGTCTGCTGCCTCATTAATGAGAGCACCGTGGGCAGGGTCATCTGTGTTCAAGGACGTGCCTACAAGCCCCTACAGAGGGATTAGGACATTTGAATATGAAACTAGTGGTTTTCAAAGGAGGCCATTTCTACATTAGGTTCGTTTTTTAGGTCTGAAAGCAAGCGAGAACTATAGTCGTCCTCTCAGCAGTCTGAGACCGACGAAGTGAGACAAGACCTGGCCGCGCGCAGCGTTTCTCCATAGGATAACGTTGTGCGCGCGGCCAGGTCTTGTCTCCACAGCATGGCAGGAAAGGATCGGATCGCGTCGCGCGCCTCTCTGGAATGCAGGGGAGTCTGCAGAGAGGCGCGCGGCGCTGATAAAAGCTTCCATGAGCGGCCCCCTCCTTCCTGTTGCGTTACCCGCACGGCGACATCTGTTTTCAATTAGGAAAACAGATCGCTCGCTGTAGCGAGCGCGCGCAGCACTTTTGGCCTTGTTTCTGCTGTAACTTGCATATTTTAAAGGCAAAGTTGTTTCTGGGCAATACCGTCATAGTTGCTGCAGAATCTACACTAAAAGGTTCAGCAGTTTCCAAGATGATGCAGAGTAAAAGACACCGGCATCTACAAAATGTTGACTTTTTATGCTTTTAGCCAGGGTTAATTTTTATTTTTATTACATTCCTAGCTCACAAACAACAATAACCGATTACTTTTTTAATGTAGCAATTTTCTTGTGCGGTGACTAATGTTACTGGTGGGCTTTTGAATGCCTGCATCGTCTTTTGATTTCTATTAGATCATGGCTGTGTTTTCTATATAGGATGTTGTGTGACACAAAGGTCGCCGTTTATCAGACAGCACAGCTGACTGGCTGGCTATGCGAAAGACATCTTGGTGACTTTCAGAAAGCTGACCTGGTGATTCACTTCCGCCCATGGCTTGCTATTGGCTCTGTGGTTTCTAGATCACGTCAGTATTCTTGCACGAACTCTTTTTCTGTAATAAAAGGCCTTTAAATCTTATCTCGCCACAGTTGATGAGCATCCACAGACAGAGGTAAAATGTTAAGCTGTGTTTTCTTGTGCGCCTGGTTTTTATTTTGCTTTTGAGTTGCTCGAAAGTGAAAACGTTTATATAACACGCATTTGCAATGCAATAGATCTCACATTTATGCGAGTTTAAGCTATTGGCATTGTAAATGACAATGCCTTTTATTTATTTTTTTAAAACAAAAACAAAAATAAAAGACATTGTTATTTGCAACGCCAATAGCTCAAACAAGCGTAAATGCGAGACCTATTGCATTGTAAATGCTTGTAATGTTCTAGGAGGCTAGCTATTTTAAACACATTCAACAGTGAGTCATTACATCTGCTAATGATTTTCATTGTATGATGGTACCATTCTTAGTGATTTTGATAGAGTGGCCTTGGGTTATTATAACATATTTATGATTTTATTAATGCTGAGGCACCCTAACAAAGTCAGTAGGTTTTGACATATATATTCTATTGTATAGTTTCTAGTATATGTTAGGAGTATGGATTTAAAGGCTCGTTAGGGATGCATAGTATTGAGTAGTGCATGCATAACAAAGTACATTTCCTTTTATTAAGTACAAGCAATGACTGAACAATGACGTATTGTATGTTGTTTGTTGCATGCCTAGGGTACTAACCCTCACCACCTGAGGAGGCCTTGGACTATTTTGTCTTGCTATCCTGAGAGTCAAGTGCTATAATAGGGTGCTTGGCTCTCAGTGGATGAAAGATGCAGTTATTCTCCTGTCTTCCACAGGTCCAGCAGTGTTCTAAAGAAGGTGCCTAGGGGTCCCACCTTTATGGCTGGCACTCTGGGTAGGGTGACTTTTGGCCACGCCCTGACCAATAGGGAAAAGGTTCCCAGGAAAATCATAATTACTTTTGTAGCAGTTCACGTATGCCTTTCTGCAAACAATCCCACAGTGTTCCTCTCTTCCTACAACCAAGATGGCTGATCCTTTCTTCCCCTGTGCAATCTTACCATCTTTAGTGGGCCACTACAAGTGTCGACACGGTAAGGCATGTAACCCGACTGTAGAGCAGAAGGAGTTCTGCCACTCAGGGAAGAATTTCACACTCAAACATCACACCAACTGCAATACGAAGGATGTAATTTACATTACCAAGTGCCCCTGCAACAAGGTTAATGTTGTCCAAACCAGGCAAAAAGTCAAGACCTGTATCGTGCGTCATTGCTCACGGATTTGTTGTAAGGTCCAAGGTGCTCCCGTAGTGGAGCATTGCAATCTTCTACAGCACCCAATAGACAGCTTGAAATGGTGGGTGCTAGAAAGAATCCTACAGAACCCCAGAGGAGGGGATGTGACATCTATTTTGAACCATCGAGAGTGCAAGTGGATACATCTGCTTGACTCTGTTAACAAAGGGTTAAATGAATCAGAGGAGATATCAAGACAAATGTCATTACTATGCATGAGGTAAAACCCTTGTTATAGGCATTTCCAGCTTTTTAATGAAGAATTATGGCATAATGTGCCTGCATTCTAATTTAACATACTTGCTGTGTCGAAAGCTGTAAGATGTTGCTTGAATTATATTAATTATTCAAGTCTGATGAACCACCTAATGACTGTAATGTAACTTAAGATTATATATTATATGTTTAGAACAAAGTAGTAAGGGACAAAAATGATGTATGTAATAGATGCATTTACATTATTGATTGGATTTGAATTAACAATTTTGTGTATTTTAAGAACCTTCGACCCATACCATCTGTTTGGTCCTCCTTCATGAGTGTTCTATTATATTGTAAGAACAGTGACTCACAGGAGACATCTACTTTGCTAATCTTGGAACTACTGTATCAGATGCAAGGATTGTGAGACACACTGAACAGGGATCCTGACCCGTTATGTAATAATTGTAACTGCTTAAATATGTTCGGTCATTTGTAACGCTTGTAGATAGCAATGTGACTGGCATTTGCCTTGAGACTATGCTGGCAATACCCGTGCCTCAACTTTGCTAATATGGGTATCACACACAGTGAATTAAAGGACACATAGAATAGGGATCCTGACCTTTTATGGCATAATTGCAATTGCTGTGATTTGTTCTCTCTTCCAGTCGAAGAAAGTTAGCAATGTGACCAGCATAAATTTAAAACTATACTGACATTACCTGAGAAAATTCCCCTGGTTGCTTCAGCAACCTAGAACAGCGTCATTGACGTTTAACGCCTGTCAGTAGCAGCCCACTTAGGCGCGTGCATGTAGACTCTGCGTCCCTCCACTTAAATATGAGCAACTTAGAACACGTCTTCAGAGACGTGGTTCTTCACGACCGAGCAACACTGATTTTTCAGCTGCTGGCGGTAAGCTGCATTGGAACTTTGCTTAGTGACACGGCTTTATATAATAAACAGGGGCCAGTTAAACTCGCACTCCTGGCTATTTAGCTTTCACTAAATCTTTCCCTGTGATTTTATTCAAAGGTCTTTGGGAAGCACTTCATGCTCCCTTATCTGGAAGGTCCATTTATTTACTCCATCACAGAGGAAGCACATTAATTGGCTTATTTATGATAGCAGAGCGGATTGGAAGGTTGCATCCACATTTTTAGGCAGTTTTTTTCTCTGCAACTGACCAAGTTTACTATTTTACTGGGTCACATTACTCAGACTCCACCAAGCGTATCTTTGTCTGTTATTTCTCACAACACTGGTTCGAATTAATGAGAAGGGATCACACGCGATTTTCCTTTTTCCTGAGAAGTTAACATAACAGGTGAGCATGATTTGGTAATGCCCACCTTACACAACAACCGCAGGTTATTCATTTACACTGACATTTAGTATACATTGTCCTTACCATGCAGGCTGTGCACCAACGTGTTCCTAGTCCTGATGAAGACCCCAGTGTGATGTTGGCCACTTTCACTTCCTTTCGGGGGGTTTAAACGTCGACATGCTATGAACAAAGCGTACCATTCCCAAATAGACATGTGTAAGACAGGATAAATAACACATGCTTCTTTAAGGACATCAACTGTATTTGGGTGCTAAAACAAACTTATGTGTATATTTGTTAATTGTGTTGACTGTCTTTTATTGTCTATTGTCATAGCACCTGTATTATTAATGAGGCACATTCTTTCACATGTCTATATATGTTACAAAACATTGTCCACAGTCTGTATTTGGTCTGAATGTTCTTATGTACCAAGCACAGATTTTAAATATATTGTTCATCTCCAGCTGTTTTCAAACAGTGTCGTTATTTTAATGTTTGTTGAAAGGGTCTTTATATGTAGCACTAATTGATAGTCCTTTATCTCTGTGGATATACTCCACTGATCGAAAGCAATTACCTCTCTGTGGCAGAACCTCTGCTTCTATACCACTCTAAAGATGTGGCTACTGACATGAGCAAACCCTCCCCTACGGTCACACACAACCAGTTCTGGGGCCAGCTCGTATCCCAATGGCTGGCTAGAAGGACAACCGAAGAGGAATGCCTTTTGTAAAATCTTTGTCACAAATTCAACTTTATCCATGATTTGGAATTGTAAAAAATATTTTTAAAAGTCCATGAAGTAGCTCTTTTTATCCGGTTCCTAGTCAGAGAAAACATTATTCCCTTTTAACATTAACTTCCAATGGACCACCTAAACCTACTACAGTCAACATAGCTTTTTGTCTTTTCTCTTAAGGACAGGTTTTACTTTAAACCTTTACATGTCCTGCTCTTAAATACCTTGCACATTGCCTTATGGGTATTTAATGCCAACTTAGGCTTGACTTTTAATATTTAAATGGAGTGTTTAGCCATGATGAAGGGGTTCATTTTGACAGATAGAATTTACAGTTTAAACTTTCACAGCCAGGCTACAGGTGGCAGGCAGTGTCACATGGACCAAGGGGACATTGTGGTTCTCCCTAAGTTAGCATGAATACGCTGCATACTGTCCGCTTCTTTGCACACGTTACTACACGTGTATGTTTGTCAAAAGCCACGCTTGCAACTTTCGCACAAAAACATACTGTTATTTTTCATGCACAGCAAGTTCCTGGGATTTAGTCTGAACATTGTGTGCAAGGTCGAACAACAAAGCCTCTTGTTATTCTGTTCTGGTCAGGCCGTCGCACCTAGACAAAACATGCAAATGCAGCTGTTGTTTTGAATACATGCTTTGGCCTTATTGGAATACACAGATTGGTAGCTCATACTTGGATAGGGACCTTTCCAGGAAGAAGAGCATGACAACACCTATGATGTCACATTTCCATCTATAGTCTGAGGGAAGGGGTCTGAAGAGAACACCCAGAGATCTTCTTATATATAATCAGCTTGCTTCTATAGCAGGGGAGGGAGGTTGTTGTATAGTGTCATATAATGACAGTATACAACAACCTGATTTACGGACTAATTGCTATGCTGACCGTATTTGTGATATGCATTGTTCTGCTTGTTGTGGCACATGTACTGCATGGATCACTGACATAATATCGACGGACAGAATATCGACTATCAAAAATATCGTTGACAAAATATCGACAGACAAAATATCGAGTTTGTATCTACAAACAGGTAAGTACAAAAATATCGAGTACAAAATATCGTTTACAAAAATATAGTTGTTAAGAATATCGACTTTATTAAAAACAGTGTTAAATTAAATTAATAGTAAAAATTAATTACTATAATATACTTAAAAATACTTAAATTAGCTTATAAAAATTAAATAATTAATGAAAGTTAAAAAAAATATTTTTACAATCATATTTGTAAAAACATATATATATATAGTAACGTAATATAATGAAATAATATCCAATATTATTACCGTACAATAGCAGAAGTGTAAAAAATACTATTCCCACTCCAGAGAGTGCAACAGTAGGGAAAGCATTGGATAGCGTAGGGGTAAAAATTACTATTCCCACTCCAGTGAGTGCAACAGTAGGGAAAGCGTTGGATAGCGTAGGGGTAAAAATTACTATTCCCACTCCAGTGGGTGCTACAGTAGGGAAAGCGTTGGATAGTGTAGGGGTAAAAATTACTATTCCCACTCCAGTGGGTGCAACAGTAGGGAAAACGTTGGATAGCGTAGGGGTAAAAATTACTATTCCAACTCCAAAGAGTGCAACAGTAGGGAAAGCGTGGATAGCGTAGGGGTAAAAATTACTATTCCCACTCCAGTGGGTGCAACAGTAGGGAAAGAGTTGGATAGCGTAGGGGTGAAAATTACTATTCCCACTCCAGTGGGTGCAACAGTAGGGAAAGCGTTGGATAGCGTAGTGGTTAAAATTACTATTCCCACTCCAAAGAGTGCAACAGTAGGGAAAGCGTTGGATAGCGTAGGGGTAAAAATTACTATTCCCACTCCAGTGGGTGCAACAGTAGGGAAAGAGTTGGATAGCGTAGGGGTAAAAATTACTATTCCCACTCCAGTGGGTGCTACAGTAGGGAAAGCGTTGGATAGCGTAGGGGTTAAAATTACTATTCCCACTCCAAAGAGTGCAACAGTAGGGAAAGCGTTGCATAGCGTAGGGATAAAAATTACTATTCCCACTCCAGTGAGTGCAACAGTAGGGAAAGCGTTGGATAGCGTAGGGGTAAAAATGACTATTCCCACTCCAGTGGGTGTAACAGTAGGGAAAGCGTTGGATAGCGTAGGGGTAAAAATTACTATTCCAACTCCAAAGAGTGCAACAGTAGGGAAAGCGTTGGATAGCGTAGGGGTAAAAATTACTATTCCCACTCCATTGAGTGCAACAGTAGGGAAAGCGTTGGATAGCGTAGGGGTTAAAATTACTATTCCCACTCCAAAGAGTGCAAAAGTAGGGATATGAAATACTTCATATAATATTTCAATAAATATAAATAAATATCTAGAAAAAAATTAATTAAAAGTAATTACCAATTTAATATAATATAATAATTAATCAATTAAAATTACAAATTAAAAATTAATTATTATAACTATTTACCTATTAATACAAATTAATTACAAATTAACAATTAACATAATTAGCAATTAATCAATTAATTAAAAATAATTGCCAATTAAAATTTAAATAATTACCAATTATCAATTAATTAACAATTAATGAAAATAAATACTAATAATAAATTGACATATTTAATTAATTAAAATTAAATTACTTCCCACCCTATTCCCCTATACACCCACAACCCACTACAGAAAATAAATTAGCAACATTTAAATAATTAACAATTAATCAATTAATTAAAATTAATTGCCAATTAAATTTTAATTAATTACCAATTAAACATTAATTAACAATTAATTAAAAATGAATACTAATAAATACATTTACATATTTAATTAATTATATTTAAATTACTTCCCACCCTATTCCCCTATAAACCCACAACCCGCTATAGAATTAAATTACGCACAAATTAAAACAACAATTTTCATTAATTAAAATAAATATAACATAAATACACACTTTTCACACACATATTAACATAAAAAACACTATAAAAAATTCGATATTATTAAAAATTCGATAATTTTAATAACCTATATTATATACTTCGATATTTTAACTGTCTATATTTTTAACATTCGATATTACATTACTTACCTTAAAAACGATATTTTTGCTGTCTATATTCTGTCCTGTCGATATTTTGTCCATTCGATATTTAAAACTCGATATTATGTCCATTCGATATTTTGAAGTCGATATTTTGACTGTTTACCGCACTGCATCATAGAGCACGTTAGTTGAAATAAATATTTTAACCTTGCTCATGTTTCTGTCAGATCTTGTTGTGGATGAATACAAGAGGGTAGCGAAAAGGGAGGGTCTTGCAACCACGATTCCTGAAACAATCAGGAGTGTTGTGTTCTGGGGTACATAATCACTTGTGTCTTCGTGGGTGAGTAGGAGGGCAAGTGAGGCACTATAGCTAGTCAGTCCAGGGCTTATGGGTGTTAAGGTGGTGGGATGACTCAGTCCCTACCTACTACGGTCTTATAACCATACACATAGTTCTGTGTTTGCGCAGAACCCCTGCAACAGCAGTGGTTTGCATAACATGTACTGCAGTACACTAGTGACATTTCACGTCCTGGCCCTGGATACACTTTATACCCTATACTACGGACTTAAAGGCAAGTTAAATATGGCAGTTAGTAGTATAGCCAATTTTAGCATGGTTGAGAGTTCAGAGCACACGCGCTGCGATCTGGTCAGCAGACTCTTAGTGCACAGAGTAAAAAACAACAGCAGCATTGGTCTAAACAATGGGAGGGGAATATGCCAAAAAGAGGCATTTTATTACAAGAGCCTTTAAAACGAGCTGAACATGCATCCAGATTAGAGGTTCTAATGCTAAAAGTTCAGTGTATGGAAAAGAGACCACCTACCTTCATCAAAGCATGCACCTTGACTGGAACCAGAGCAATCAACCGAGAAAATACATTAAGGAAGAGCACACTAGCACCTTGCAGCAAATCAAGTGAAGACCTGGAAAATATGTATTGCTGTTTGCTCAACATAACTGTTGGTCTCCTTTCAGTTCTTCACCAATGTCTCACAAACACAACTTTTTCTTTCTCAGCACCTTTAACCATGCCTTCTTTAAAACCTACTTTGCTGACAAATCTCCATCTGATACCCCAGTCAAAAGCTTCATTTATATTGATTTAGGCCTGATATGAAGGCCAGAAAGCTCCAAGGCCTCTACCATCCTGGCAGGATGTATAAAGGTACATCAAAATGAACTATGAAATATTCTACACTTCCGCTGAGCTGGTCAGAGAGGTTGTGAGGAAGGGAGTAGAATGTTGGGTGAATGAAGGAAGGGACGGTGGTGTCACAAAACATGCCCCCGCAAGATATACTGAAGGGGCCCCTCACACTCACATCAGTAGGGGCAGAGGGGGCCCCTCAAGTATGGGTAAGCCTGGGGGCTGCAGATGTCCTTGTTACACCCTTGAGGAGGGAAGGGACATAATAGGGAATTTGGAGGAGCATCGGACCACATGCCAAGCATCAGTCTACATCTAGAATATTACTTCATACATTGCAATACAGCTCACCTAAACCCATTCATACTTTTCCACTCATTCCTATGCGAAGGAAGATAAATATATTCCCTCAATATACAAGGCCTCAATGCTCATGCCAAGGAAGCCCAAATCAAATCCAAGTGCAAAAAACTCAAACAAAATGTTGCCTAGCTGTAACAGACAAAAGCAGTGTATGCAGATCAAAATATATTTTCTGACTTTCGGGTCAAATCATACTGTATCACAACATAGACATTTTTCCTAAATGAATCGCTATTATAATCATCAATCCTTAAATAAGTGTTCTTTGACATATGAAGAATCCTGCATGCAGATTGGCCTTGTTATGGCTTCCAGCTATTTCTTTCCAGTTTCTTTTTGTGCTCCATATATTTCAGAAGTAAACTGGGTAAAATTCCTTACAACCTACTTTAACAACCAAATAGACAGTGCTGGAACTCAAATGGCTATGAGTTGGTCATCTGAAGAACAAGTCGTAGCAAGTATAACGGAGATGAGGGAGCATGAGCAGCCACACAAAGAAAACAGACCATCAGGCACAGATACCTGCTCTCTGCCTCTCTCAATCAAAAAGCAGATTGCTAAAGAGAGGAAAGAAGGGGATCCGGGAACAAACGGTATTCCACCTGCCCTGTTCAAAGCAAAGAGTGAAGACTAGGCTGATATTCTGCATTTTCTATTTCTGGAAGGCAGGCGGCTAAACAGAACACCGGAATCTTGGAAGGGCTCGACAATAGTGCCAATCTATAAAAAAGGAGACAGGGCTGAGCCCAATAATTATCGCTTAGTAGCTCTGATAGACAATGAAGCAAAATACTTTGCGGGGACCATACTAGAGGAGCTGACAAACTGGGCAGAGGCGAACTCCATAATACCGTTGAACCAGACCGGCTTAAGCAAAATGTCCAGCACATTCACAAACATTCTTACAATCTCACTAATAATCTATGCAGCTTAAGCCTCCAAACTACCTTTACACCTATGTTACATTGACTTTAGCGCCGCTTTCGACAATGTAGAGAGGGGTGGACTGTGGGGGAAATTGGCTCAATGGAGCATACCACAGCCTACTCTAAACATGCTGAAACATCTACATACAGATAAAATGGGTGCAGGTGAAACTAGGTGGTGGTACCCATATCTCCTCGAAAGTCCCCACAACAACGGGACTGAAACCCTGTTTAATCTAATCATGGCTGACCTTCCAAAGGTGCTTGATGCCTGTAATTCAAACTCACCGAGGGTAGGAGGGAAAACATTGTCCAACCTCATGTACGCAGACGATGTAGTTCTGATTAGTCACACTTACGTTGGTCTCCAGCATCTACTGACAGAAATGCAGAACTACGCTACAGAATACAACTTAAAAATAAACTTGAGAAAGACTCGGACAATGTCAATAAACAACAAAAAGAACCTTCAGAGAAGTTGGTTCCTTGGTGGCACAAAACTTGATCCAGTCCAGGAATGCAAGTACCTTGGAAATATATATTTGACAAGGAAGGGTCGTTCTGGCGCCAGAAAGAGGTAGCTAGAAGGAAAGGTCTGCTGATTGCTTTAACGATGAAACATCTGGCAAGCAACTTGATGGGGCCTACCCTGACACCGCTTTTGAAGGTAGTCCAGGCTAAACTACTCCCCTCAATTGCTTATGGCAGTGAGGCAATGCGGGGGAGAGATGCAAAGGAGCTGGACAACATGCAGGTCAAAGCCTATATTGAATCATGTTCTGCCTTCCGTTCTATATATCACCTGCTCAAATAAGGCTGGAGTTTGGCATCCTATGACAAGATCTAGCTAAGTATGGTGCTTATATCATCTGCTGGCACAGGATTAGAAGCGCCACCACAAACACGCTAAACTATCTACTGTGGCAGGATATACAGCACAGGGAGCTCTTCCAAGTTAGAAGCTACATTCAGCTAGCCCAAGAATCTACCAAACTCACGGGACTCTGGGATGCGCAAATTGGCTATCCCAATTTAAAAAAACTGATCTGGAAGACCTTAAAACAAATGTCTTTGGTGGAGGACAAAGCAAGCTTCTTAAACAGATCGCATGCCTGGATGACCCTTAACTCCTACACCATACTTGATCCACAAACATTTTTCAACCAGGGTTACCCTAAGTTCCTAAAAATGAACTTTCTGAGGCATAGGATGGGAATATTTTAGAGTGTTCAACACTTTACACCATGGTTAAGGACAGTAGCACAAGAGCTGTGCAGATTGTGTAAAACCAAACAAGGCGACATTCTACACCTAATCTGCTTATGTAAGGAGCTGCACCAAGCACGGCAACAGTTTCTTAGAGAACCTTTCAAACAGAAAGGCATCCACACCAGGAGGCAAGAGGTGCAAGCCTGCTTAAACCCAGAAAATACACAACTAAACTGCAGAATGGTAAAATTCCTTATGTTGGCTAAACAAAAAATGCCAAAACAAGAAAATCTGAACCAGGCATTGGCACTGCAGTATACCGCTGACTGGAACATGTCTTAAATCGGACCACTATAAGGACATACTGCCAGCAGTACAGGTATAATCCTCGTAACAAGTTGAGAAAGTTTGACCAACACAATTAATAGGACTTGTAAAAAGAGATTACATGGCTGGAGCAAAAGAATATGAGACTGCAATTTACTATATCCAGTTATTTAAGGACATATACCATGATTATAATTAATTCTGATTTTATATTTGTAAAGAATTATTTAACAATGGGTCTTAATTATCTGAAGATTGCTGTTTATAATAAAAAAAAACAGAAAGGCAGCGAAAGTGGATGAAATCATACAGACTTTTTTGGACATTTTGTTTGTATTTTAAGCAGTAATATTGCAATGGTTGTAAGTAACTATGCAGAAAATAAAGAAACTTGAAACTTGAATTGTATGCTTCATATAAGGGCTAAACACTGATTCACCAGACGTATATATTTCCCCTTCATAGGCTTAGTGAATTAAAAGGCTTTTTTATGCTTGCTGAGGATTTCAACTGCATCCCTTCCCCTGAAAAAGATGCACCAACAACTAGTAGCTGGGAGATGCAGGTAACCCTCTACTTGAGCTTACACTTTCTTTCCTCCAGTATTCCACAGCTATTCGTGGATAGATGATTGTCAAGTTACCCACTAATCTCTAGCAATGTCTGAGGCTCAGTAGCATCCCATTCTTGTTACATATTGTGGTGCACTTTAATCACACTTAAAAATCCCAGGACTACCAAGCCCCTACTCCACTTGGACATTTCAGTGAGTGCTACTATGATATCCTCTCTATGTTGTTCATATGGCCAATAAGATTTCTGAGTTTCTAGAAACTAACCATCTTTAAACTTCAAGTGGAATTGTATGGGACACTCTGAAAGCTCTAGTTTGAGGGCATCCTTTACAGTTGGTTTCTCGCTGAAATGCTGACAGGGAGAGGAAAGGCATCTACAAATTTTATTAAGTGAACCAGAAAAGAGATGTCTTTTTAATTTAAAAACACAAACTGCTTGCCATTGAGATATGGTTCACTCTTAACTCTTTATGATCCGAAATAACCATAAATTTCTGCTATGAGTACATGTTACATAACATTAACAAACATCAAGGTGCCCTAAGCAAAAGGTCAGCAAAAAGATTGGTCAGCATTCGCTATGTCTACTCATCTAAGGAGCACCCATTCACATATTTTGGAGAACATTCACATCTCAGGCAATAATACACATAATCTTTAAGGAGATCATCCAAGAGCTTAGTCAACATTATCAGCAGCTACACCGCAAGTTAAAAAACAGGGTCCAGCTTAGCACAAATACAGCAGTACGGTACCATCTCTATACCTGGAGAAAGTGGAGCAGCACACCGTTCAGGTAACCGTAGATAACTATTGGAAGTTCTATCAGCTGCCCCCTCTGCTGAGCCCACTGAGTCAGATGCTCTACCTAGGAAGTTTTATGTCACTTTCAAGAAATACCCTCACCTTCTTTCTCTACAACTTATTCATGATATTATGCAGAGCACTAACATCCGTTTGCCCTGGAAAATAGCTTGCATCATAGTTTTCAGAGAAAACATAAGCTTAAACTAGCATTAGGTTTCCATGGATAATATCAGTACTGATAGCAAGATAGATATGCCAGACAACTAATCAATCAACTGGATAAGGTACTGAAGGCTGTAGTCTCACTGTAAAGCAAGGATTGATCCTAGGCTCAGATACCACAGGACATACAAGCCACCTTTATCAACTAGGGCCTAACAACCCAATCCTCAGGAGCAATGAAAACGCTAGATGGCAATAAGGTGTTTGATCAAGTAGAGTGGATATTTATTTGGGCCACAATTAGGTGGATTGGCTTGCGGGCTCAATTCTTTGGATTGAAACGAGACTTCCGTCGTTTCCGCAGGATATCCTTGCCATTAATAGCCAATTCTCAGATACTTTCATCATCTCCAGAGGCACACACCAGTGCTGTCTCCTTTTTTTGCTTTACGCTTATACAGATCCAATACTAGGTATCTTAAAGAAAGCCACCAGGCAATCCACAATTGTATTAGCCAATTGGACCTCTTCCTGCCTTCAAGCAAGACTCTCTCATCATGTGTTCCTTGTCAGGGTATACGCTAAATAAGAATTTGACCCACATTGATACAAAATGGGAAACTCATTTATTATTACTGATCTGCTATCTGGAAATGATAAAACTGGTACTCCTGATGAAATGTGTCTATCTTTTTCAACTTCTACCTATATATCTCTTCTTTCCCTGCTTCAAGAGGCTTGATACAGTTATTGTATCCTTCATCTGTATGCAAAAGAAACTGTTGTATGTTTCATACTATATCAGTGAAACAGTTCGTTTGGACAACATAAACTTCAACACTGTGCAAAACTGACTTCATGCATGATATGTTGGCCTTACTCCTAGCTGGTTCCAATGCACCCTCTGGACCTTTAAACCTACAAGGTATCGGAGGGCATTTGCAACTTCAGAACATGAAAACCCTCACTCTCCAAAGGAAATCGTGGAAACAGATCAGTCTCTTTCCTTAGTAACCCGTGCATGCCCAAAGGGAGACTCGAATTGGCATTTAAATTATTATTGAAGCATTATGAGTCTTGTGTAAAATACTTGTGCTGCAATTATCAAGAGAAAGAAATAGGACAGAGTTATCACCATTACTAGAACCGTAAAGAAGATGAACAATTAAACCATTGTGCTTTTACATTGATTATAAGCATGCATGTATAATCAAACCTACACTCCTTCCTAACCTAATGAGCCTAGGGTGGGTGAATCTGCCAGAGTCCCTTAGGGTTATCTAACTCCCCAGTTACCTGTGGGTGTGTTTCATTAGGGCCCGTCTTGGAGTAGAGCTGGGCACCATCCTTCTCAGGAGGTAATCATGATTCAGTTGAGCTGGAAATCTGGCATGGGGTGACCTCAACAGTGTCAGCGAAATGTTCCTCTGTCCAAACAAAGGAGTGATGTTGTATATATAATACACTTTACCCCTGTTACCATGCCAAAGCCCCAGTCAAGCAGCATTATTGATTCTATCTGTACAGAACTGCCGCCAAGCGGACAATAACAAACATCAACATTTTGCACAGTGAACTTAGCCCTTGTACAGAATGTTCAAGGCTCTGATAATATGCCTATGAAGAAATGTACATGTAAGCAAAGCCTTTTGAAAGAATATATATCCCATACCGGCACCCAAGCAAATGTATTTCAATTGTCAATGTTCAGAGAAAGATGTACACATTAAACGTGAGCATGTAAAATGGTGGTGTTCTTGCCAGGGTCTAAGTGACCACATAACAGAACCAGTATTGACACACCCCAATGTTCAGTTATATTACTGAGCAGCTCTAGTAAAGCATTTGGCAAAAACAATAAAAGATAAAAACACCTCATAAACTCTCCTTTACAAACATCTACTTTAATACCCATCTCACCGTTTTTTTTTTCCTTTTAAATAGACTAACCCACATTGGCATCCCAGGCATGTTCAGTTCAAAACATTGGCAGATCTATTCCATGCCTGGAATGATCCGAATCAATGACACAGATGTCTGCACCTTCATGGTTATTCACTCATTTGTAACAATTCTCAATTGTCTTGAGTTTTGAAAATGGGACTTCTTCACAATTGTAAAATTCTCACAAGATCTCTTTTCCTAATCATACATTAATGCCTAGATGCATCAAACAGAATTGCATTCGCAAACGGTGCGAATCGCATTTTTCGGCCGTTTGCAAATGCAATTGACTAATTTGGAGTGCATCATGCATTTCGCAATTTTAGGAATCGCAACCACGTAGCGATTTCTAAAATTGCGATTGCATTTAAGAAATCGCAATTAGAGATTTCTTAAATGCAATGCATGATTATTTTTAAATTGCGAATTCGCAGTTTGGAAGGGGTAAAATAGCATGAAATTGAACTTCATGCTAATTTACCTAAAACTAGCAAATATGCACAAATTGCATTTTTGGAAGTTTAACTTTACGCACACACATGCCCTTGGGGCATGTGTGTGTGTAAATTGCATTTAAAGTTACATTTCAGGGGTGCAGGGAGGGGTTCTTTTGACCCCCCCCTGCACCCATGAAATTGCATTCACATTTTGCGAATCGCAATTTGAAATTCGCAAAATGTGATTGCCTTCCCATTCATTCCTATGGGCCTTTTGGCCCATAGGAATCAATGGGAAGGTTTTTCCTTAATTGCGATTCTCAAATTGTGAATCGCAATTAAGGAAAAATACCGAATCGCAAAAAAAAATGCGAATTGTTCATGCATTGCCGTTTGCGATTTCTAAATTGCGATTCCTTAATTTTCGCAATTTAGGAATCGCAAACGGCAACAATGATGCATCTAGGGGTTTGTTCTTTTAAATAACCAAACTATCTAAACATAGACTCCATCAATACAAACTATAATTCAACTTCTATGCTACCTTTGTTAAAATCTTGAAATGGTACTGAAAGTCTGGCCCAAAGGCCCAATAGGTCTGTGTCTTAGATGCAAGATCTCCTAGTGTTGATAGGGCACGTATACTCACCATTAGCTAAGCACTATATATATATTTTGAAAACAATTGTGAATATAAGTTTAGTTATAATAAGACACCCTAACAGATTAGGCCATACACAGAACATGATTGTAATTACCATAGTTCAGCAATTGTATATCCTTTATTGGGCTGTACTATTGGCACACCTACAAATTGCATACAAAACGCGGCACACTCAACACCCAAACATAAATTCCCGGATTCACCAAGCCTTAGCAGTCTATCACTATGAAGAAAGACAATATCATAGCAACCAGCAACATTTTAAACAAACTTGATGGAAAGTTAAAAAAAATACTTATTTCTCCAAACATATACTAGTAATGGATGGAGAGGTTGTCATATTTCATTGACCATGCTTGCCTTTTCCACATCTTTGCTTTTGTTCCCTCCATATTGGTTGTAAATACTATCTAATTGATCAACTTCTTATTTCAAGGACTGAATCTCCCTGAAAATTGGAATTTCTCATAAATGGTTAAAAAAAAACTAAGGGGTATATTTACAAAAAAGTAATGCAAAAAAGTAATGCAGCGCAGCATGTCACCTTGCTGCTCTGCATTGCAGAGAAAGGGCAGTAAATCACTGTATTTATTACAATATGGTGCATTCCCGTTCTTTCCCCAAGCGCTGTTGCACAATGGGCTGCCTGGAGAGCCAACGCAGCCACTCTTGTACCATGGTGCAAGGCTGCCTGCATTGCATGCATGATTGTTTTTGTGCAAGAAGGGGCAGCTTCCTGCACAAAAACAATCCTGAGAGGAATATTTCTCTATCCATCTGTGCTGCAGAATGCATCTTATATAGAAAGAGGGAGTAACAACGAGAAATAAAGATATTTATACTTATTACACCCCCTGAGGAGGTGTATCTTTTGCAACATTCCTAACTGTACCAGTGATTATAAATCTGGGAACGCGTCAAAATCCATGAGCGCTGCATGTGAACACCCATGCAATGCCCCTGGAAAGCCTTCCCAGGGCATAGTTATGTAACACATTGATTTGTGAAGTCCTGGGTTACTTCAAGATTCCTGAAGCCACTCAGGGCCACGCTAGGTGGCCGTTTGTTTCCTGATACATCGTCTTTTGGACTTGCATTGCTTTTTCACCACATTGTATGTGCAAAGGCAACACAACTTCTCTAATAAATATACCCCTGAGGGTGCATTTACATTTGATCACCTATGCGCTTTGCTATAATTTCCTCGACTGCCCATGGTGTCCTCATTTTCTGCCTACGCCTTGGGGTAAGCATATTTATGACCTAACATGCACTGATAAGCTAGTGGCCCTAGATCAGACAATAATAGGTCTTCAACATCAATTAGCATTTTTGGAAGAGTATTGTAAATGGAATAAATTGGTTATCAATTTAAATAAAATACAGATTGTAAACTTGGGCTGGAAGTGTTTGTGGTATGAGTGGAAATTAGATAAAGTAATCCTGTTCATAGTGAACTCCCCATTTATTTGGTAGACTAGCTTACAAGTTATCTGAGTTAATGTATAAGGAAAGCCTATGCTCAAATAGCTATGAATGACCTAATTCAATTTGATCACCAGTTAGTAGGCATACAGTGGACCTATCAGTGAAGACCTAAAAACAAAAAGTTGTACTTATTATATGGTGTTGCTCCTCTGATCTTAAATATATATCCTTAAAATATTCAAAAGCAAGAGTTAAAAAATAAGCTCTATCACCCACACTTTGAAACGGTATTGAAGCACTCCCATGGAAAAAGGACTATCCTTCAATTTCCACTTCAATTGGATATTTGTTGAACTATATTATGGCATTTAAAATATAGTTGTCCAAACAAATGTTTTCCAATGTATCTTATTTTAATTTGTATATGGTCTCTTATCCCCTTAACAATTATTAATAATAAACTATGGTTGATTTATGGTTCAATAGCCATGGCTAACTTTATTATATTTTATTTATATGCATTGAAGAAGCTTCATTCATTTGAAAATGTTTACTGCCTACTATAACTATTGTCAGATATAGTCTTATTTAAACAACAAAGAACATTGTGGTTGTCCCTGAGAAATAAATGTTTGCTTTTAAATTTTATAACTAACCATCAGCAAGCCAATTGTGAAACTTCACCTGCTGTAGCATTGCTGTTCTGTAGCTATTCTTAATGATGTGGTTCAATAGACAGTAGTAACTATTTTCCCTAATTCGTTTGATCTTTCAGGAGACCAGGGGGCACATTAACAATTAACTGTCAGAGGGTGGTCTTACTCCAAAATTGGTAACACCATGCACTGACAGTTTTAAAGTGCAGGGATGCGCTGTATTTACAAAAATATGGCACATCCTTGCACTTCCCCTAGTGCTGACTCTAAAAGCAACTGCCTAGCTCCAGGCCAGCCACCCTAGCACCATTTTGCTAGGGTGCCTGTGCTGCAGGGCCAATTGTTTATGTTCAGTAAGGGACACCTTAAAAGGCTATTTGCTCTATCCATGTGTGTGCAGAATGCAACACATATGGAAAGAGCAATATTCAGGAACAAATTAAACATTTCTTCTCCTATCCTCTATTTAAGACCAGGTATTTCCTGGTCATATTTTTGGCACTGCCTCATACCTTGTTAATGTGGGGGAGCATAAAAAAGCAAGGGGTGTTGTGGCTGGAACGCCCACTGCAACAGCAACTGCACGCCCCTTTCCTCTTAAGTGCTGCGTAAATGGGGCGTTGTTTACAAGGCTGCGCTAAGCCACAAAAAGTGACTTAACCCCACCTTGTAAATAAGGCAAAGGTGTTAACGACACCAGAACGTCAAAATATGTAGTGTTCTGGTGACATTAACTCCTTGTACATATGTCTCCAGATCTTTTTGCAAAATATGCCTTGTAGAAGTGGACGTTTGATTATTCATTTAAGCCGTCAAACTGAAGTGAGAGGAGGAGATCGCACTTCACTAGCCCCCAGCTCGTATGGACCAAGGATGTCAAAGTGTTCAATCTAGCACTCTTTCTCAAGGAGATAGATGTGCGAACAAACACACTAATTATTTGGAGCATTTTAATATTGCCTTAACTACAGCTGTAGTATTAGCTTCATTTTTCCCAATACTAACTCAAGCTGGGGTAGAATGTCAGTGAACATTATTAGTAATATCTCAATTTAAGATGAGTGGAAGTTTTGCCAAAATCTATTATAGATAATCTAGCAGAACTACAAAAAAATAAGAACATGCATATTAAAGTTGCACGACAATGACATCCAAAGACAGGTGGATGTTCCCTGAGGACTTGGGTGAGCACAATTGATTCAGCAAAAAATGTAATATTGCCTCTGCATGAGTTGATACTGTTAGCAACCCAAATATGCTAGGATAGGCTTACTTAGTGGTTTGATACCTAGGAAGCTGTGTGAAATTCTATGAAGTGCATTTATGAAAAGCAGTCTTTGCCTGTTTCTCAAAGAAGCTGAGAGATGTGGCACAATAGGGGTTCAGAGGGGAACTGCACCCCTAGAGTAAGACTGAGTAAAGTTTTGTCACATCATACCTCATGAAGATGGGGACGTCTAGGTTAACTAAGGGCCTGATTTTGATCTTGGTTGTCTTGCGAATGTCCCGCCAACGTGGCAGTCACAAGTACTCCTTCGAGTAGACAGTGGACCACTTGCTGTATTTAGATGTTGTGGCTGGAGGTAGGAGAGCTGCCGACCCAGCGGTCTTTCATCTGGCTCAAAGTACTCCGCCGCAAACCGGCCGGGGGTCCTGCACTCAGCCGATTGAGATGTTCGCGTTGTGCTGGCGGTGTGCGAGCGATGATCTGTTGACATAGTGATGATATGGTAGTGCTGAGAAAGGGAAGTGGTAATTTTTTGTGTTAAAAAAATACATATATTTTGTGTATGTGTCCTTGTGTGTATTTTGTAATGTTTACTGACCATATTTTTTTACACACTGCATTGCACAGCCACAACCTACACACACCATGCGATATACACCCGCACACACCAGAGAGGCCTACCTATGGTTCTGACTAAAACTGGAACCCAAAGAAAAGGTAGTTTTTCACCCCTTTTCCCTCACATTCTGGCAACTCAAAGTAGGTCGGACTTCCGCCGGAACTCCATTTGAAATAAGCTACATCCCAACCTGGACAGGCGGAATCGTGGCTGGACTCCCGTTGCCGCCGCCTGCTGCAGCCCATCCCAGCGTCGGTGCGAGCAGTGAAGTCCTGGCGGAGTCAGCAGGACTATGGTGGTCTTCTCTCCCATTGCCTGCCTACATATAAATGGGGCCGCCAAAATAGCAGCGATGGGAGCAATCCAGCCAAGATCTAAATCAGGCCTTATGTTATGGAAAACTCTGTTGACTGCCACGTGTGGTAAATAACTTTGTATTGTTTAGGTTAATTAAAACTATTACAAAAAATACATTAAAACAATCTCCACAAGTAGAATTAAAAGAGATCATGTAAACACTGCCACGTGTGGGTATTTCAGTGTGTTTAGATGGAGAGTCTTGTAAATAATTCATGACATCTGAGCCAATAGAAGGGAATGCTTACTGGTGTTAACGTGATCAAAATGACTAGTGACATCAAAACAAATGAGCTGCTTCCTGTTCTCTCTCTACCTCTCTCTGTCTCTCGTCTCTCTGTCTCGCTCTCTCTCTCCACCTCTCCCTCTCTCTCTCTCTCTCTCTCTGTTCGTCTGTCTGCCTGTCTTTCATTCAGTTCATTCTATCTATGTATCTACCTCTCTCCTTCTGCAAAGAGTACCGTGACTGAATGTACCATGTTCAGCAATATCTTTGGAAAATATCTACATCTACACAAGTTTATGTCGCCACAGTGGGGGTTCTCAGTACCGCAGATGTTGTTGCTGCACCAATATCAATCTTGAAGGAAAAAAAGGTAGGACCCAGGTGCAGAAAGAGCCCACAGATGTGCGCCTCCCGCCCACCGTCCCCAGGCGCTCCGTCGTTCTTGAATGTTCTAATGATGTCAGCAGCAGCCCGTGTAGCCTCTCATTTGATGAGGCAGGCTACAGAACGCGCGGGAGGGACCCCTCTAGTCCACAACATTCAACCAAGCGCGCTGTTTGTGTATTTATTTAGGGAATTAGAAACTGGGCCACCAAGCTAAATTGATGATAAACATTAATCCTGCCTTTTGCATAATTAACGCTCCCAGGAGGAAAAGGGCATCCGACTACAGAAGGAGAGAATTTAAAACATCCTAAAGACTAGGTTAGTATTTATCTGGGGAACTCATCTTTTCATCCTCTACTAATCTCTTTATTTACACAAGCACACTCCGAAATCCTTTGATGTATTTTTTTCTTGTTATCGAGGTTTTTTTTAATTTTTTATTTATAACGTGTTTACCGTCTAATTATTTACGGCTGAATATAACAAAGAGAACAAAAAGGTTCGCAAATCTACTGATATTTTTAAAATGTTTTGGTAGTAAAGGAAATTATGAACTATAATCATAAGTGAAGGGACATGCAATTAGGATGTGATGATTAATCTCCTAGTGTTTGCATCAACACGAGCCTCATGCGTACAGTTTTCATTATCTTTCAAATCACAGAAAACTTTGAACAAGGCAGGTCGCTCACCATGGACCATATTACAAAAAGAGACCTGGAGTTTGAACCCCCTTCTTGCACACCAGTAGCAATTTGATATTACATATGAGGTCTCAGAAGCTTGTAATGGCTCTTTCTGGAATACAGATCGTGTTGGCCCCTTTTTGCATCAGTGCAATCACAATGGGATGTTTCACTCATTTTCATGAGTTCACAGTACAGACACAGCGGTAAAGAAGCGGTTGGGAGGCACAATCACTGTACTTCATAGAGAGATTACACACAGTGAGTGCAAACTCAATGGGCACCACAATGGGGGACATGGTTGTCAGATGGACCCTTCAAACAGAGGCCATCTTAGACAAAAAGGGACACCTTCCCATTTGTTTGCAGTGATGGCATGGAATCCTCAAGGTGTGCAGGCAGTGGTCAAGGTTTTCAAAGCCTGCTCCCCAGATGTTTTCTCAAATGGCAAACCTTTTTTAAAAGCAGCAGCAGTTCCTTAAAGGGACACAGGCTGCTATAAAAAAAGATTTCGCATTGAGGAATGCAAAATACAGGAATTGTGCTCAGCTGTTCCTTGCAGGCCACCAAGTCTGTGATTATTACCCATCACAGGGCGCCTCAAATACCAAACGAACTCCTTTTATATTCCTTAGGTAGGTGGATCAGTAACCCATTCGTGACAAGAGATTTTGCAATTCCATTTATTAGTACATAGATCACGTTGGACATGTGGGTATACATCACAAAATGTTTGCGAAATTTGCTTCTGCTTTTGCGCCCTGTCTCTTAGTACATCGGGCCCGATTGTGTCTGGAAGCGGCTACTAAGATCTCCATTTATTTTGCTTCATATGTTATCTACCTACAATGTTGTTTATGCAGTTTTTTGTGATTTCAATGTGTAATAGGCAAACAAGCTTGATAAACATATCGGGGCCCATTCACAAAAGCTACCCTATTCTTAAATAATGCCTTATAATTAGACATTTGTAAATATCATTTGTTTAATATATATAATAACATTTTAATATATTGTAAATTATATTTTTAATTTAAATCACATATAATATATTGCTTAGTTTTCCTCCAAGTTTATGATACATTCAATACAAATGATACTACCAGAGAAGCAGGAGGTAATATTAACAGTACAGTTAATTTTATTTAATTACAAAAGTAATGCAAATATAAATAAAAAAAATGAGTTTAAAGTGTGGTCATATGTTTTAGTGCAGGTTTGTTGTTCCTTATTATGGTGGTAGTTCGAGATAAATAAAATTTGGGGAAACGTGTTTGGATATATTTAATTTAATAAATACTGTTATATAAAATTCATTTTCTTTAATTTCCTTATTACTTTCCATAGAGAGATGACCAGCCCAGCGTGGGCGATCTACACAAACCAGTGGAAAGATACCAATAGTAAAGTTTCAGTCGTAAATTCAGTCTTAGGAGCCCTCAAGTCTCATTTAAAGGGGTGGAAATTAGTAAGTCTACATCTAGGCAGAAATCTATGTATACTAATTCCATCCATCCACCTGGAGATGTACACCTAGATGTAGGAGTAGCTCTAAATATGAGGAGTAAAATTACCTTCATGACTAGGCACTATCATTTTAGATAACAATAAAATAGGTGCCACCATCAATGTAAACAGAAAACAACATCTGTTGGGAACTACATTCCCTATGATCACACTGCTGGCACTGCTAAACAACAGGGATGTTGAATACCAAGGCTGCCTATTCTTGATTCCAATCCATGCCTCTTTCTTTAAGTACTGTCTTTCTCTCACTCTTGCAGATTCTTTTTCATCTCTTTATTCTCATTTTGTCATTGCTTTCCTATCATTCTCTTCCATCTGAATTCTCCCTTTTATACCCTTCTCCCTTTTGCTCTGAGTCAAAGACTGATGATGAAAAATAGGACTTGGTCACAAAAAGCAAGTGCTGGGGCCCATCACCTGCAAACACTAGTACACATCAAGCAGTACATGGAGTGTAATGGGAGAAGAGAGCTCAGCAAAGATTCAATTGCAAATAGAAATCTAAAGGCATTCATGTAGCAGAGGGTATTATTGATTTATTTGAAAAGAGCTACGGCAAGAACTTTTTCTTAGTACAATAGTTTGTATTTACAATCATTGCTAAAGTATTTTGAAGCACAGAACCTCATTGAAACACACCTGTAATGCATCCTGGCTCAACTTGCTAACTACCTGAAAGACCAGAACCGCAGTGTCAAAGAAAAAGCTCAAATAGACATCAGTTAATGCATTAGGCTCTGCTTAATGGGTTGCTGCTGGTGAGGGATGGACTTCATAACACAGAATCCTGTTCTTCTAGTTGGAGGAGGGTGATTGGCACTTAAAAAGCTCACTGGTGCTCGCAGTGTGGGACATGCCCGGACTGTGCCAGCTTCTTACCAGTACCAGACCGGACCGGACCGGGCATCAGTCTTTCGTTTCCTCTTGGGTATTCATCCATAAAAATCGACAAATGCAAGCCTGCCACTGGACTAGTTCCTACAAAGCTGCTGTCACATATAGTAAGTTGTTAATCATAAAACATTTTACCTCAGCTGTTGGTGTTTTAAGCAAGGAAATGACATCTGTGGAGGAGGAACCGGCCATGCAATCCAGAGGTTATAATGAAGATCTTGCAATCATATCTAGTGTTACTTCGCCATCGCATAACAACAAGCCCTTATTGTTTCTCCCAGGGAAACTGGATGGCCAGTTAACCACAATCATGTATCAGTTCGGCACAAAATTAATCAGATTTCATCCAATAATTCAGGTGGACTTGGTGTGAGTGAGGGCTTGTCCTCGTCCTTGGAGCCGGAACCTCCGGCCCGTAAGAGGAAGAAAAAATTAACCTGTACACGTCAAGTCGGCACCAAAGGTGTCACCAAGGTGGTGAAGGGGGAGTTGCCCACTCATGAAGGGCCTATGTTACAAAATCTTTTGCACACAATGTTTTCCAAGGTTGGGAGTTTGATAAGGAGTTTGTTTGATGATTGAAGAGAATCGGGGCAATTGGTAATGTGTTGTCTAAATTGTTAGAACAGTTTAGGGGAAATTTAAACTTAAATCCCATATCATCAGTTGTGTGGGAGGGGACTTGTGAATCTTCTAGGACGGGGTTTGACCAAGGCCCCTTTTGTCTAAATCATGAAGGTCTGAAGTGGGAAACGTGAGCACCTTGAGAGGGGCACATTTTAATATCTAACAATACTGTATCTAATGGTAATATTTTACGGGTCAACACCCCAAAAGCTGTCACTTGTTGGCCAGACACTCCTGTCCTCGCTGAGCACATCCCTTCCTGTTACTCTTGTGACTGAGGTCATAGTCATTCCCTTGATAGATGTCTGGCAACTTCTCTCATGGTATGTTTATCAACCCTCCCCCTGAAGGGACACTTTATGTTGTTGTAGAACTAGGAATATCCCTCTCTGAGGAAAGGCTTAGAAATAATGTTATGCATTGGATGAGTTGTCAGATGAAGGTTCACTTAGCCCAATACGTGAACATGACGTAGCGTAACATTTGGATTGGGAACATTGTCAAGCGCTTTGAAGCAGATTGCATAGTGGTTAATTTTAACAGACCTGGTGTGGTAACTTAGGTTTTGGCCCTGTTCCCCTCTTTAGTCACCATGTCCTCCCACAATAGTGTCTTGCCCCATGGCTTCTTTTATAGACCAGGCCTAGATGTTCTAATTCTCCCATCTCAGGTTGCACCACTGGATTAGACGCCTTAAATGCCGATAGCACCTAACTGCTCTTTGGAGACTGCAAACAGGTTTGAAATCCTGGATACCCTGATGGATTGTGATTGACTTATACCTGTGAGTGGGTTTGTGCGGGCTTTCTCAAAGCCAACGTCAGCAAAGCCTTCAAGAGGAGCCCTTACCCCCTCTTGTTCCCTTGATGCAATTAGCTGGAACATCGCAGGCTTAAATTCCAAGAGATTTGACCACCTGTGGATTGATTTTATCAAGTGTGTTAGTGTGATCTGTTCCTTGGAAACATGGGATTTGTCAAACTCTCTGCATTTTATTGGATATAAATCTTTCTTTTTTCACTTCCTAGTGCTTATTCTTCTTGTAGAGCTAAAGGTGGCTTGATTAACTTGATCGCCCTTAACGTTAATGCCAAGTTAGAGATGTTACATACATTTTTGCCTTACATGCCGGCGGTGTTAATTGTGTTCCCTAAATCCACCAAACTGTTAAAGCGTAATTGTTATAATGCCAATTTTTGGCTGAACCAATTTCAAAAGTTTTAATTCTCTGCGCGCCTTTGTGGAATGCTTTTTGGAGGGAAATTCTGCTTGTATTCACTTTTTGTATCACATGACGTTAATGGCTATCCTTTTTGTGGTCATTCTTCCAGCAATTTTTCCCTGCAGGCCTGTCTAACTGTCAGTATCTAATACATGAAACCTTCTAATCAAGGTCAGTTTTTAAATAGCTTTCTCAATTAATTTAATTAGTCGCCGCACTTGAAATGCTTGTTAATAAATGGGTCAGAGCTGGTCATCTAATATTGATTTTCTATTTGTGTCTCCTTCTGTTTGTGACCAATTTGAGACTTTAGTATCCCCTTGTCTGGGTTAAGTGATCATAACCCTTTCTGTTTTTCCCTGTGCTGGGGCAAGTCCAATAGGTGTGTGACAGGTATTATATGTCCTCTAGTGACCTCTTTGCCCAGGGTTGTAGATTAAAATGGTCGAAAGCTATGACAATTACAAATATGATCCAGCTGTTTAGGAATTGTGCGCAGAATTTCTCAATTTGTTTGTGAGCTGATCTATCACCTAGAGACATTGTATCAGCCTTTGCTTCGTGTTGTGGTATGGATTCTAATTTATTGTCTTTACCTTATAGTCAAACACCAGTATTATACCACAGATGGTTCAATGGGAATTTCTCGAGGGCACTTAGAAATTTCTTGAGGGCTCAAAAGTCTCAATCTATAGAGAAGGTTTTCTAGCCCATTAATGTGCTGGATATAAAAAAAGAAGTCAAAAGGCGTCAAGATCTTTTGAAAGAGGATGCCTGGGAACAGCTTCTTGAAGCTAGCTCCAGGAAAGACAGATATTTAATTTTGGAAGATCATTAATTGCACACTTTTTTCAGGTGAAGATTGAGGAGCTATTAGTGCCCACATTACCCCTGACAGCTGTGCTTAATATTTTGAAGGTATTTATAATGTCACCAGCACATATTCTGATTAAGATGAGTTGTCTATGTGTGTAAGTGTCTTGAAATTGTCCTTGAAGAAATAAAAGAAGGTATATTATGGTTATCCAAAGATAAAGCCCCAGGCACAGATGGGGCTTCTCATGACTTATGCGCCATGGAGCCAGAGCTTTGGGCACCCTTTCTTACTTGGGCCTTGAATGCCTATATTGTTAGTAGTTTACTCCCATACTGGTCATCATCTATCACAATGCATGTTTTTACAAAAGGTAGTAGAAATAAACCCAAGTGTTACAGGACGATTTCTCTTATCAACTCTGTAATCAAAATTATTGGCTGAGTGGTTTTTACAGGTTAAGTGTATGGGCTGATCAGAATCATATACTCTCTGACCTGCAGTATGGGTTTAGAATAGGTAAAAGTACAAATGATCAGTGTCTGAACCTTCATCTTATTGTCAATAAATGCACTGCAGTTAAGGAAGGTTAATTCCATATGGGCTTCATTGAGCCTTCTCCGGGCTTTCAATGGATGGACAGAAATAAATCATGAAATATCCTCATGACCCTGGGTGGAGACCTAGACATTTTGTATTTATTACAAGACCTTCATCTGAACATGTCTGCAGTAGTCCACTTTAATAGGGATGGTCTCTCCACAAATTCTTTTAGGATCAGGAGGCGGGTTTGGTCCTTTTATGTTCACCCTATACATATATAATCTGGAATAACCTTTGCTCATTAAGGACTCTGACCTCTCAAAAATCAGTAATCATCCACTTCCTGTGTTACTATCAACAGACAATGTTGTACTATTAGCAAGAACCCCATTAGGGCTTTAAAGCCTATTCGATTCTTTTTGAAGGATAATCTGGACCTGGCAACCAATTATAGCAATTCTCATGTAATGGTAGTAGGTCCAAAGTCGACTAGGTTCAGCATTGTTTGTGTCTAAGTTCAGGAACTGACTAGAGTCAGATCTTTTATCTAGGAGTTTTGTTTAAGTTAGGATCTACTTGGTCCCCTCTTTTTAAAGGAAGAAAAATCTATGTTTGTGAACAAATGGCTCGTTTTTTATAATTTTGCTTCTAGAATGGGAAAAAATCTGGGATAACTTTGTTGTTTTTTTATCAGGCTAAACTTGTATCTACAGTGGCCTATGGTAGGGACATCTGGATTTACTCTGATTGCATTATGTTACACATCGTGGAAAATAAATTTGCTAGGCATTTCCTTAATGTTCCCCAGACAACCCCTGTGAATATTGCATGTCAAGAACTGGGTCCCAGCTACTTATCTGATATCTTGGTCCGTTCGTCCCCTTCTAGGATGGATAGTTATGTCGTTGAGGAATGAGACAAAACTGAAACATGATATTTTGTGGTAGTGTCTCTTTCTTGAAAGGCCGAGTCTATTCTCTGGTTAAATAATATTGATGAAATGTTTACTCAAATATGCTCCCGGGATCTTTTTGTGAATCTTGAGAAAATCTATAAATCTGATAAGTTATGGACCCTGGGAACGTTTTTGTCCAAGTATCATGCCGAAAGGGAAGGGCAACAATTTTGTAAGCCTTTGGCAAGAGCTTATTAATCTTTGAAAACAGCACTTTATGCTTTGCCCTAGCTTCGTTTGGTAACCGATTTACCGAGTTTTATTGACACTCCTTAAGTTGAATTAAATACAATACCCTTGTCTTTGTCACTTCCTAGAGGCTGGTTAGGTAAAAAAATGCACTTCTGTGCAGTTTTGACCATGTGTCTCCACAAGATCCTATGCATTTTTTAATGCATACTAAGCCACTCAGTGTCTGTATTGTTCCCCTCTTAAAAAGAATGAATTTTAAACATTTGCACCCAGCTATGATGTTTTTACAAATTGCGATAATATATACCAATACTATGGCAAGTTAATTCAGGTTTGCTCCAAGTTTATTCAGTTCATCAACGGTTTTATTCACAATTTCTGAAGTTCATCTGAACAAGGGCTAATGGTGTATAATGATTGGCATTTAAATATTGTTTCTTAAATTGTAGAATACCCCTGACGAAGGGCCAGATTAAGGCCCAAATGCATTGGGTTACCAGGATAAATTTATGAGGATTGCTTGCGCACACTACCAGCTATCGATCAAGGCCTGTTGGCATTTTCGTAGCGTTTAAGGTTATAGTGACCAGCACAAGATGTCCCTTATGTGACGACAGATGAACTTCGGAAATTGTGAATACAACTTTTGATGAACTGAATAAACTTGGATAAATTTACCATAGTATTGGTATATATTATCGCAGTGCGTCCGGAGATGGGGTGAGATGTCGCCCTATTTTCTATTGTTTTTCATAATGCATGTGGCTTCATGGCAGACCACGATACCAGGCCAGCACGTGAACAAACTTAAAATGGACAAAAGTTGAGAAAAGGATGTAACCGGTGTGCACTCTGTCAACCTTTTTTGATTGGTTTTTACAAATTGCAAATTATGAGTTCCTTTTTTATTGTGTTGCTTGTTTTTGTCATCTGATATGGTCATTAAAAGGTCATTTAATCTCTGACTTTCTGAGATTATGACAGTGTATTTTAAATGAAATCCGACTTAGCTTTAAAATTAGGACACATGTTTTGCCCTTTTTTACACAATTGTGGTTGGGTTTTAATACTCCCTCTTTGGTGGGGATGTATATTAAACAGAGTAGACAAATTGTAATATATTTGTAGTTATTATCTTGCAATTGCACTTGTTTTTATGTTCTATGGGACTTATTTATAAGAGGCCTGTACAGCATTTGCGTCACTAATTTTGACTTGACAGTGACGCAGGCAGTACTCCATATTTACAATTAGGCGCATGTGGCCAAATGTATCAGTTTTGGGAGGCCTGCGTCGTAATATACCTCTGTTAGAACCGGCTGTGCCACACAGACACTGAAATATTCAGGGTATGAATTCCCCAGTAGTCCATCATAACATGCACACAGTAATTTTTATGGTTTTGTCAATGAGTGACACATCATCATCAAGCATCGCGCAGTGTCTGAAATGCGTTGAAATTCCTGTGCATCACCAACCCAGGCGTAGGAAATAACGCATTGGCTATGGTACATGAAGCCAAACCACACCAAAAGTTTGCCATGCTCAAGTATGCCATGGAGTTGCTTATTTTCCAGCTGGGAGTTGTGAAGAGACCCCCACCACATAGGTAGAGCATTTTCCCAGGCAGACTTCCCTCATTGACCTCAGGGAGGATGAGGTCATCACATACTACAGACTCAGGAAGGAGTCCATAATAGAACTACGGAAACCAAATAGTGCCAAGGCTCCAGCCATCAACTGTCAGGCACACCAACACCCCTCCACAAGTCAAGATGATGGCTGTTCTCCACTTGCTGGAATCTGGTTTATTCCAGATCACAACAGCAAGCGTGGCAGGAATATCGCAGCTATCTTTTTCTGCCTTCCTACCCTATGTCTTTGATGCCATTATCCACCTAACACCCCCGTACCTCCTCTTCAACAGCAGCAGCTGGAGACCAAGCAAAGTTTCTATGCCATTGCTGGATTCCCACAGGTGCTAGGTGCCATGGATTGAACACATGTGCAACTGGTGCCCCCTGCAATAAAATCACACCTGTACAGGAACCATAAGCACACCTATACTATCAACGTCCAGGCCATCGTGGACCACTGGGGGACATTCACAAATGTGCTGGCAAACTTTCCAGAGAGTGCGCATCATGCCTACATCTTCAAGCACGTCATCATCAATGAACGCTTACAGAACGGGCGAAATGGGAATAGCCCGCTTGTATGTAATTAAATCTGAAATGCATAACAGAACTACTAGCAATAAGAAATGTATGACAAAATAGCAGCCTCAGTGTCTGTTGTTGGAGAGTGGGCCATATGTATGAGGATTGTGGCTAATACAAGCACCATGCATCATGGAAAACATGTAAACCCCCAAGTCATACATGCAAAGATGCACAAAGTCACTTTGTGCACCCATGAAAGGCGTCAAGGTACACAGACATGCAACATTGGGCAAAATGCAGTGTACCATCACTGTATGTAAAGGAGGTGTTACAAGGGCATTGTGTGGGTGTCTCCATGTAACTTCCATGGTTCATGAGGCATGTCATGTATCCCATGGCAGGTAAACATAGAAATGTGACATATTAATTGTTCTCCCCAGATGATGTGTAACAAGGAAAATCATATGAAGTGATACAAGTCACTCCCACTTCCTATGTGTTCTGCATTCTGCGGAACACATACATAGATGATCAGAACTCTGAGGGTTCATCATGCGCAGGGAGGTGCCCTTCCTGCACAAAACCTATTCCACATGCAATGCAGGCACCTGAGCACCTTGGTGCAAGTATGCCAGTGTTCGTGCTAGGCTGCACATTGTATGTTGCGAACCACTCACCTGACCTCCAGGTGGTTCCAATGGGGCAAGGATTTGTCCCTAAAACCCCATGAAAGCGCACTAGGGAGCAATGGAACAAACACTTCTCAATTGAGAAGTGCCACAGGCAAGAGGGATGGGACAAGACAGAAAGAGAAATATCAGGACTTCAGTGAACCAGTTTTCTGTGACAGTTGCTGCTAGAAGCAGGAAATCATGGTTTCTGGTTACAGGATACAAAGGTTACCAATACCTGGATTGCCCTGCAGTTTTTAAGCATACTTCTTTCTGCAGCTAAATACACTGATTACGTATTATGTTAAGCACTGACTGTATCATTATGCATATCAAGTATCAATGTTTTGTACCTAACATGAATATTATGTCACCAACTACCAGGCCTGTGCTAAAGGTTGTCAGGACACGTATGCCCGGCGCTAAAGTTTGTCAGGAGTCATATGCCCTGCAATGAAGCGCACTGGTTATTATATCATTCCACTCAACAACTCTAATAAAACAGATACACTAACACAGAAAACAGGAAAATACCAAAACCACCCATGAATTCCTCACAAAGGGTTTCCTGACAAACAATAGTAGTTGAAGAGCAGGGAACAGTGATAGGTTATAGATCTGGTGTTACCACTCTAAATATGTCACACTATTGGCAAGAATTCTTAAAAGATAGAAAGTCTCTTCAACAGTAGTGGATTCCAACACTGTCTTCAGTAGTGCTGCAGGTCCTTAATTAACTAGTCTACAGATTGGTTACTCCAATGGCAGTGGCTGCGATTACAAGAAATACTTCTTTCTTGTGTTGTACCAGTTCTGTTCTTTGCACGTAGCAGCTTTTAACTAGAAGAAGAAAAAGAGAAGTCTTATCAATGAAATGACAGATGTTGTGTAACAAATAGCGTTGTTTGCCTGCAATGTGTGTAGCACGTCTAAAGGGAGTGCAGAAAGAGCGCTTTAATTCTCCTGTGCTTTGTTTACAGGCACCGTGTAGCAGAGCAGTGAAAGCCAAGGCAGACCTGGATCCGAGTGGAGGCTGCAGGAAGGTTGCATAGAGCTGGGAGGAATGCCGACGAGAGCCGAATGGAACCAGGTAAGTGAGCGTTCTTCCAAGGAAGTGAAGCCCTGCGCCTCTGCACGGCGTGGTTTAAATATCCACCGTCGGGAGTGCAGGGTACACATGCATGCGTCCTCCTGCAGAAACACATTGTGGCAATCGCCTGTTTGCACGTTAGGGTGGATGCTCCATGAGGACTTATGTTAATGTGAGTACGTTCCAAGTGTTCATGTGCAAATAGTCATTACAATCATTATAACCAAATCCTCATGTATTTACAACCTGCTAAAACATGTGTGCAGTACCTACCACTGCCACTAGGGTAAAGGTTTACGTGTACAGAGAATACATAATCCAGAATGCACAAAACATGTGATCAGTACATACCACTGCCACCAGGAATACATTTGTAATGGTACGGGATGCCCAAATACTAAACAATGCACAATACCATAAGTGATGCCCACCACTGTCATCAGAGCTACTGTAATAAATGTAATCTGCAGAAAGAATGGTCCACATGATAATATACTGGTAGTGTTCATGATTCCTTGGCATGACAATAGTGCTTGAGCTGATGGGGTGCAATGCCCATAACATTGTATGCCAGTGTAGGCTGAAATGTGAGGAAAGTGCGGTATGCCCTAAATTCTCTGCACTACTCCCCTTTCTCAGTGATGCATTGCAGTGCAGACAGGTGACTTGCTGCACTGCACAATGCCACCCTCCCAAATATCTGGGCCATGGTATCATGTGCACATCATAGGAACACCGCACTGCAATGTGTAGACAAAGATGTCCCACATTGTCATGCACTTACTAAGCTGACATTGGCAGTAGCAACAGAACGTCAGTCAATAGCAATGTGTAATTTTGCTCTGTGTAGATGGATGGAACCACATCAACTGCAGTTGGTATGACAATGACTGCTGAAGCCATGTAGCATGACAGACAAGACAACATCAGTACAAGGCAACTCAAGACAATAGTCTGAGATTAGTGTCACCTAAATGGCGTACCTACTCTCAGCATCAGTCAAAGGTCAGTGCTGTGAGAACAAGTACTGTGGACATGAGCAAGTGACTCACACATGACAGTATAATTCTTATGTTGACCAAAGTTACTGGACCGACACAGGAAGAAATTTGTGGAAAATTCATGTGTGTCATGCCATGTCAGTGTAGGCCACAGACGTGTAAATATGAATACTATATTACATTGTGACACCAACAGCACAAAACACACATACGTCTCAGCAATACTGACAGTCTATGTACACACATACACATAGGTTTACTGCTTTGTTGACTGATGTAACCAATGTGATGACTCGCTTGTTCTGTGGACTGAGTAGCCCAAATTAAAAGCATATGAATCCAGCAATGTGAAACTCACTAAGTCAAACACAATGCAGCCAAACATGTCATACATCAGACATCAACATAGAATGAATTCCAACCTGGACAAGGCACCACAGTGTACTCAGGGTAACAACTTCAATATACATTAGCGACAGCAATGAGCAAAAAATAAAGGTATAGAAATATAAAATCCCCTACAAGTTAGAGTCATACACATACATGTGAAAAACCAATGTATTGTGTCTACTTCTGGAGTAAACAGCTCATTGTATCAATTAGCACACCCCACATATAAAGATGGCCTACTTCGCATTACATATGTGTCAATAAAGTGCACCAAAAACAATAGCTGAATGCTGACAAGACATAGCACAACAAACTGTTTGATATTTAACTAAGTGTTTGCGCCAAAATCATATGTTAAAGGATGTGAACTATGAAACGGTGGTGCCAATTTCATGTAGCGTACAAACAAAATCTGTTGTTTAACATGGATATATGTATGTGTGGATCTTAAAAATGTTCTCAGTGTCACAACCTACTTAAGGAGGACCATTCTAACAAATACCTGAGCAAAAATCTGTCACTTTACACAATAAGTGAGCGCACATAGAATTGAGTGATCAGGAACATCTCTAAATACCCATCCCAGTATACAACTGGATACATGAAAGTCAGTGTACAATATGTCAAGCCTTGCTCATCATTTACTATTATACAGAGAACTGAAACAGACATGTGTAAACCTATGGCCAACTGTCTAAGTAACCCATATTGCAACATACCGTAAGAAACGTGTTAGAGTCATTCAGTAGACATAACACACATGGACAGGAATTCAGCTGACAAAGGATATGGTCTCAAGCTATGGGTCATGACTACATTAGCACATTCTCACACTGAGCCGGAATGATCACTGGTCAAGACCCGCACTATTGTGGAGGGAACCTTTGGTGTGCTGAAATCCCGGTTCAGATACCTGGACATGTCAGGAGGAGATTGCTATACTCATCCCCCTATGATCTACAAGATCATTGTACTATGTGCCATTCTCCACAAAATCTGCTCACGGAAAAATGTCCGGTGAGACTTGGACCATGATGAGCAGGACCCAATGGAGGAGGATGAGGATGGAGGATGAAGGAGTGATTCAAAATACACTGGCTGGGAATTGGTGACTCACTTTTATTTTTATTGTGCAGAATGTCTGCTCTTAAAGTACATTTACTTTGATGGACAGAATATCCAAACATAATAGGAAGGTCCAACATGGAAATAAATGTTAGAATCCATTATTAATTTTGGCGTTTATGTCACAGCCCCAGTAAACATCATTTGCAATGATCATGTCATCAGACATGTTGAGCACCATGGGGCCTTGCATCTCACCTACCAATTGCACTTATACAGAAAGGGAATGTGAAGCAGTGTACAATACTGCATTAAAGATGCAGACCAAGCATGCCACATTTGCTATTCCAAATTGATAATTTCTCTCCCCTTGCAGTCAAGGAATACAGAGCTGCACAACTAGCAGTCTTAATGTGTTGTGCACCAGCAAAGTGTACAACAGAGGGCACTCAGTAAAGTTAGGAACACAAATCACCAATTACCATACCTGAGAATAACCTCACATTGTCGTGTGTCTCAACAATGTGTTACCATACAGAATGTCTGTCTGCCACATGGCACACATGACAGTATTTGGGGTGCTAGAGGGTGTCAAAGTGACACCCCCTGCACCCTTGCAAAAATCGGTATTTACCGATTCGGTAATTACCGAATCTGTATTTCCCATTGATTCCTATGGGCTTCAAAGCCCATAGGAATCAATGGGAAATACCGATTCTGTAATTACAGAATCGGTAAATATCGATTTTTACAGAATCGGTATTTCAAATACCGATTTTACCAACATCTCCCACCTTCTATTTTACCGATTCATAAATACTGAATCTGTAAAATTCGGTATTTATGAGTCGGTAAAATAGAATTACCTACATCTGGCCCATAGTTGCCATGCATTTCTCAGCAATGCAAGGTGGAACAAAGGCCTCTAAAAAGACAATATGAGCAGATGATATTGTACAGTGAGTAAATAGCCAGAGCAGTATGACATTGCATAGGTTATATTCCAACATCCTGAAGCATACTGAGATGTCAAGAATGTGATTTTACTTGTTTAAAAAGGCAGACAAAACTGCATGTGTATACGCACTAACTCAGTGCACATGGTCAGATGTGAACTTTCCTTTGCATGCAAGAGTTGTGAACCTCTGACCTGAGTAAAAGAGTACATAGTTGAGCAGATCACAAATCTTGTATCCACCCAAATGTGAAATGTAAGTTGAGTGTGGGCCATTACATATGCCTGTGTCAGGGAACGCAGTATCCTTGGACCAAGAGGCACATACAAAGGCTTGGCCACAGAGTAGATGTACTGCTACTAATTCTGACATGAGTACTACAGAGGTCATGTGTAAATGTAAGCATCTTGTCAATTGAACATCACAAGTTAAATTGTCTGTTTAACCATGTTTCACTGCAGCAATGACTAACGGCTCACTCACCTACTCAAAGGTCTGTTGCTGTGCTACACACTCACCCCAAGCCTACATCATGGTTTCAGAAATATTTGTGTATGATGACACCATGTGCAGAGCACTTATGCTTGTGCAAGACATACACAACAGAATGTTAGCAATGTGTAACAGTGTGCACGTGCAGAGATAATGTGTGCTGCTACAGTGTGTTCAGCTGCAGACCCTCTGCCAGAGTCCAATGTGAGTGTAGTTCCAAAGAGTGTGCCATGACTGAGTGTGTGTCCTGCACTTCATGATGTTGGTCTGTGTCATACGTGGATGACAATATTGTCTACACAATGTCCTGTGAGTGTCAACAGAGGGGCATATAATGGAGCCCAGATAGTCCACCTACACCACAGCTATGTTTGCAATCACATTGTGAGAAATTTATGGTATACAAAATACACCTTCACCCTGTACCTGAGATGGATTGGCTACCTAAGCACAACACCAGCATCCTTGCACCATGGTGCACGGTGCCTTCATTGTAGCTAGGCAGCCACAAACATACCAGTGCGGGCTGAAAGGACAGGAATGCTCCATGTATGATAAATACAGTGGAATCCTGCCCTTTAAATCTGATGTAGGGCAGCGCAAAAAGGTGAATTTCTGGTTCGTCCTATACCATCTGTCCATAAATTGGACCCTATGACCAATGAATATTCACACAGATGAAACCTATCAAGTAAGGAAAGAAGCACAAGGTAAATTAGACCAATGTGTGTTTTCTACATTGCACTATTCCCTACAGTTTATCCCAGACTATATGCCACTTGTGTCGGCCACACCCCAAGCACCAACCCATTTGTAGGGGGTTGTTTGAAAGTGTCTGAGTAAAGTGTGCGTTTTGTTCTTGTCAATGTGTGTTGTGTTCATAGTTTGTCTCTGGTCCGATGTCATTATTTTATTTAATTATTTCTCATTGTACTGTTCGGTGTAGGGCTGGTTGGATTTTGTCTGTTAGGGTAGTTAGAGTGTGTAGGAGGTAATTGTAAGATATGTTTGTTGTATTCTTGCAGAGGGTTTGGAAGATGCCTCAGAGTGGGAACAATTTTTCTGAGTCAGAGTTGGGAGGAATCAAATGGCTCATTCCCCACTACCTTCCAAGGATGCTTGTGGCTGGTGGCAGGGTGAGCCAAGTCCTGCCAAGGAAAAGAAGGACAGATGGGATCAGGTGCACTGGCGCCATGATCAAACATTCAGGGTAGCACCAACAAGTAGGGGGGCATGGCCTAGTCTCGTAAAATGGCAGTCACAGGCTGTGACCACTCCCCATTGCCGACCTGAGATATGAAAAAACATTGCCGCAGCCCTGACCTCTAGTGCCCGATGGATGACTAGGTGGGATGGGGCAAGCCGCAGCATCCAAAGATGCACCCGGATTCAAACCACCAGGACCACTGTTGACCCTACAGCAGTTGGGAGTAAGCACAGCCTAGTGGAGTGAGGACCGTGCAGCTGGGCAGGTCCGGGACTCCGTGACCCATACGACAGTCCCACTATGGAGTCGATTGGCCCACACTCTGGGACATCTGCAGAAGCCGACGCTACTTGAAGATGAGGCCAGTCCAGTGAAGCAAAGTTGCTGACATGCTGTACTGCCATGTCTGGGGTACTGGATTGGAGTGCAACTCCAGGGACAGTGCAAGACGCGCCCCCTGCCTTTCACCCACTGAGATCCAGCACCAGCAAGGCCATCCAAAATATCAAAGCCCCGACACCTGAGATCCAGAGGTCTGGCTAACGCAACCTTGTTAGCCTTGTGAAGGCAGAGGCACACCCGATGCGGATGCAGAGGGTGGGCCAGACCTCTGGGACTGTGCTTGCTCTATGCTTGTGGAGATATTGCGGACCCCTGACAACCAACTGACCCCTCGTGCCTGCTGCCTTGGATGAGATAGGGTGGCTGGAGGACGCCAGATGCTGTGTCTCCCTCCCTGACTGCATGGCCTGGAGGCCCCGGGATGCGGCCTGCTGCCTCATCTCATACAACTGGCGGTTCACCCACTTTGGTGGTGAGGAGAGGGTAAACCCAAGGGCCCCCTGGAGATGCACATCTGGGACTGTGGACACTGCGCAGTGGCAGGCAGGTTTGTGCACACTGAATCGGGGCTGGCACTCTTCCCTCATCACCCTACTACTGCCACACATCAAGTCACGCTGGCAAAGCACACTGAGAGGTGAACAGACCCCAATAACCAGAGGTAATGCCTAGGGACTACACTTCCCAATGGAGAGGGTCTTGCATGTGCCCACATTCTTCGCTTCCCAGGGGCGAGGCACCAGGACCGCTCTTGCCCGCTGCGCACAAGAGGTGACGATCGCTCAGTGAGTGGCTGGTCCCGTCCAGTTCAGCCTTTGAGGATGACACACACTATCTGTGTGGTGGTCCCCCCGCCTCTGGAGGTTCTACAGAATGTAGCAGCAAGGACATTACTGTTCTGGTGGTGTACTGGCCAGCACGTGCGGTTTTTGGAAATCCGACTGCAAGTGACCTAAGCTGTGTGGGCCATACTCTCTGTCGACCTGTGCCCCGCTCCTGTAAAGGGACGGATGGTCCAGAACCCACAATGTGCCTCATTTAGAAGACCCTGTGCTCTGGACCCAGGAGACTCAAGATTGTGGTTTGAAGCCCCTAGCAGCTAGTGTTCTACCCAGAATGGAAACGAGAGGCAAATCGGATTCCTGATCAACGGGTCACTGATCTGTGGAGGTGATGGGTAATCAAGACCTGAAAGTGAGCTCTAAAGAGGCAACCCCCAATGTCATGGATGCAAATTTGAACCAGATCCTGGAAGCTGTAACAGATACCAGACAGGACCTCAGGAACAGAGTTGACGCAGTGGTAGTGGGGATGAGCCTGCTTCCTGAAGACCACAGAAAACTCTCTAGTAGAGTTGGTGCCCAAGAGACTGTCATGACTGAACTGCAGACTGAAATATCTGAGATGGCTATGAAATAGAAGTTGCTCACTGCCAGGGTGCAGGAACTTGAAGGCAGAGCAGAAGACTTGGAAAGGCGCTCCCACTGAAACAACCTCCCCACTGTTGCGTTTCGCTAAGGAGCCAAGAGGTTGCACCCAGTGCAGTTCTTTGAATATTGGTTGGGTGGAGTGGTCCTACATGAGGTGCTAACTCCACATTTCTTACTTGAGCGTGCTCATTGTGTTCTGGCTATGTGCCCTCTGGCTGATGCCCCTCCTCACCCGGTAGTGGTGCAAGTACTGAACTACCGAGATAAAGACACCATATTGCAATCGATCTGCACTGCCGACTCACCCCAATACGAGAATGCTTGCACCACATTTTTCCAGATTACACCTGGGCAGTGCAGCGCCAAAAGGCCTCCTTTCTGGGAGTGAAACACCAGCTCCAACAGCAGTTGCCTACGGTGCTCCTTGCTTGTCCCAACCAGGGTGAAACGTGATAGCAAACAACAGTAGCTATTTCGTCTCTGAGCCTTCTGATACATGCGACTGGGTGGAGCAGCGCAGATTTGAGGCAGCTAGTCCACTGTCACCACAGGTTAGCATCGCCGCGCTTAGAATATGATGCAGGGGACAGCAGGGTGAAAACTAGGCCAGATGAAACAAATGACTGCCACCCCCACAACAGCCTAGGCGAGAGAGGAACAATCCGAAGCATTGTACATGACCTCACAGATACTGAGAAGCATCAATCCTCATAGGCACAGTCCACAGAGGATCCCCTCACAGATGTCGACAAAGGGTCCTCCTACCAAAGTGCCACTACACTGTCTCTCCTGGACACCACCCCACGGACTGCTGAACATATAATTTGACTAGTCAGGATATGCAGCATCTTGCACATGTACAAGGAGGCGCCACCCCCCATCAGGCACCCCTCCTAGATATATTGATGGTTTGTATGCTGCTGCCCCCCCCCACTGCTGAATTATTATTTTTTATGTGGCAACATAGGCTCTGCTATCGGTTGGGGGTTGGTGAAGGGGGAAGAAGGGCGAAGGTGCTGCTATAGGAGGTACTGGAGTTATAAATGAAATGTTGGCGCTGTTCCTGACACTCCAATACATAGTGCAGCATAATACTGTAGTAGTTATGGGTCGCTATTGCTTACTATCTACTGCTTGCTGTTCGGCTTCCAACTGTAGTGTTGCCAGCAGGAATATATTAGTGTAAACAGCTTGTTGTAGTGATACACGGCACAGCCTCCCCTGCATGCCTTGGCATTGCCATATGCAAGCGCATTTTGTGATCTCCCACTGGTGGGAATTTTGTTAATTGTTTGGGCAGTCATACCGTTGGATACAGCCCTGGGATGGGAGTTCTGGAGGTTCATGTTTCTTTTAAAGATGCTGGTCCCTTGGTAAGCATGCAGTTGAGTAGGGGCTATAACACCCCCAGTAGTGAGTTCAGTATGGGTAATATTGTGGTGTTCCGAGACCCCCTAACCTCTCTCTTCACACCCCCTTGTAGTCTGTACAAGAATGAGTAAAATTGATATATTGTCATGGAATGTCAGAGAAATGGTGAAGACAAGGAACAGGCATGTGGTCCAACAATACACCAGGAGACATGGGGTATAAATAGCACTTTTACAAGAGGCTCATGTGGCACAAGGGGAGGGACTTAGTTGCAAAAGCGCTGGCGTAAACAATACTTTAGCACCATCTACTCTGGGTTTGCGAGAAGGGCACTTGTGTGGCTTCGACCAGAGTCGCATTTAGACAAATAGCTATTGACATAGACCATGAGGGGTGTTACATTTTGGTGCTGGGTCTCGTTGATGGCAGGCCTGTATTACAGGGTAGTATATACATGCCGAACAAAGCCCAATCGGACTTCATAGCGTGCCTATCACTAGCCCTCACTAGATAAGCCCACGTCCCTTGGGTCGTGGGTGGTGATTTTAACTTTATCCAAGACCGATGCCTGATCAACTCTCACCCCCACTACCTTCCTCTCTGGTGTTGACAGCCGCTGTATGCCTCATATAATTGGCTTCTCACTGCTCGCTTCAGGATAGTTGGCAGTCACTGCACCCATGGTCCCGTGAATACTCATGCTACTCTGCAACACACAACCTACATGTTAGACTGGAGTACAATTATTGTCACCACATATTACAGACACAGGTGCTAGACACTAACTATCTGGGGAAGACTTTCTCAGACAACAACCCAAGCAGGTACATATTGGAGCTGGGGTGCCATGACACCCCATAACCACTTGGAGGCTTCTTCCAACACTACAGGAGTACCAGGTGTGCGTTTTCTGGTAGGAAACGAGGGAATCCATTACCAATTATTTTACAGACGATTGGGACTTGGCCACCTCTAGAATGATGGAGTGGGAGGTGCTGAAAGCAGTGCTGAGGGGCCACTGTATAGGGGCATTGGCGGGGATGAGAGCTACTCTACACAGAGAATTGTTGCAAACTGAGGCTCTATAAGGAGCCCAAGAGACCACAACCAGATTAGACCCTGCAGCACTTCCAACACTGAAACACACTCAAAAACACCTTGCACATCTCATTGAACCACTACGATGTACATATTTCAAGGAATTCCAAGGTAAGAAGCACCTGATGGGAGATAAATTGGCTTGTCTGTTGAAACGCTCTTTCGCAGCACAGCACAGTGCCAACACAACACATCACAATGGTTTGAGATCACCTAAACCGTGTACATAACAGCCAGGCGGCAACACATGAGGCCTTAACTGAGTACTACTGAAGATTATATGACCCCCTGTGGACGGAGCATCAAGCAGACATCACAAACTTCTTTGCCGCCCTAGACCTGACTTCCCTTGTCCCACTTGTGAGAGAGGAGGTGAATGCCCCTTTGGTAGTACAGGAGATACGTGTGGTGATAAGGGGAAAAGCCACACTCAAGACTCTGGAGTTGGATGTATTCCCTGCCAAGTCCAATAAGACTTATGAGCCTTTACTAGCCCCTAGATTACTGGAAGTCTACCAGGCCACCCTGCAGGTGGGGAGACTACCGCAATCTATGCGTGAGTCCATGCTGGGATCGCTGGTGAAGCCTGACAGAGATCCAATGGAACTGATGTCCTACCATCCATTGTCCATGCTGAGGATGAGCTACAAAATCCTAAGCAACCTTGTGGTGCTCCGTCTGATGGAACAGATGCCACGGTCTGGTCCTGGACTTAGAGAATATATTTGATACCATCGACTGGGGTTACCTTTTTGCCACCTTGTCAAAAATGGGTATCGAGGGGAGACTGCAATGTTACATATGTATTCTTATACAGCACCAACTGCACTGTGAAGATAGGACAACAGGTGTTGCCCTCTCTCGTGGTGAGCAGGGGCACTCATCAGTGCTTCCCCTATCCCCATCGCTCTTTGCCCTGGTAATGAAGCCACTGGCTCAACGGTTCCAATAGAGGGGTGGAGCCTGGGACATTCCGCTGGATGATGGAGCCAAATAATCTCAATGTACACTAACGACGTCCTCCTCTACATAGAAGAGATACTAGAGGGATTCCAGCGGGCATCAGGATTGGGAGTCAACTGGACGAAATCTTGCGATTTTCTTTTATGTGCGTATTGCCCCCAGCAGAAGGTCATGGTTCAAGACCAGGTGGTGAGGTGGAGACCTTGCGCCTTCCAATACCTGGGATCCATATTTATCACACTACAAAAGATCTCATTGATGGAAACTTGAATAAAACCATATCCTCCCTTTGCCATCAGATGGCCTTCTGGAGTACTGTCCCAGGTAAATATCACTCTCCAAAATGTTAATACCCCACGCCTTTTGTATTTCTTCCACAACTTGCCGGTGGCAGTGCCTTGCGCTACCTTCACGGAGCAACATGCCATGCTGGGAGGATTCATATGGAACAAGGGCAGGAGATGGGTGCCACTCTGTAGATGACTAGCTGAGGGGCAACTGGACGAAGTGGATGAATTGCTGACACATAGAGCATAGGATATGGTGGGGTTGATGATGTTCCCCCGAGGAAGGACCCTGAGGGGTGAATGGTCTAGTGAGCGTGGCTTATCAGAGTTATAGGAAAGGCTTAAAACATATGCTGGATATAATCCCATATTCTCCGGCCATTAGACTGAACGTTATGACGCCATTCTTCGCTTGCATAGGTAGAGAAGGGTTAGCAGCCTGAAGAGATGCGGGGTTGACCTCAGTGGGTGACCAATTCAGAGACAGGGCCTTAATACCCTTTGGACAGGTGCAGGAAGAATATGTCCTATCAGTGAGACATTTTCTGGCCCATAGGACACTGATAGCGGAGATGTAAATGTAAATTGATACTTGTATAGCGCACTACTCACCCGCAAGGGTCTCAAGGCACTTGTACGAATACCGCTGTGGAACCCATCCTGGCTTTCCCTGTGAGGTGTCCACTCCTGAGCACCCCCAAGGTGGAGGCCAGGCATCCTTAGCATTGTGGGGGCCGTTGTGGAGATTAAGCAAGCTATTGCCCAGAGTTGCAGAGTGGGACTCCATGTTTGGAATAGGAACCGAGGCGAGAATTATCAGGTCCGTGGAATTTTTTGAGCCCAAGACCCGCAGAGGCGGGGAATTGAACCCTGGTCCTGGGCTAGATCTCTGCATCAGGGTCTGCCGCTCTAACCATTGAGCCACACTTCTCCACTGGGACACCTGTGGAGTGCTACAGACACTGAACTGGAACAACACCCGCTGCCCCATGACCTACATGTAATTGGGTCTGGCCAAAAATGTATAACCTGGTTTGTCAAAGCTTGGCTCACATGACAACAGACTCTTTTGTTGCTCATGTGCGGACTCTGGGAAATGGATATAGGCCGCGTCCTAATGCCCAAGGTATGGGATCAATCCATACACTGGGTGTCTCGTAATGTCAAATTCCACAGCATACAATGTAACATTCTGCAGAGGGTACACCTCACCCTGACCACCTTACACAAAATATTTGGGTCCTCCTCTCTTTGTCCAAGGTGTCACGCGCATTATTTGGATCTGAAACATATGTTCTGGTAGTGCCTGGATGCTGTGATGCTTTGGACTGAAGTCACAAATATACTAACCACACTGACAGGTTATGCAGACTTCTACACCTTGGAGGGAGCAAAACTGGGGTTATTCAGTCAAAAAAAGTAACCAACCGATTCATAGACTTGGCGATGCTCATTGCTTGCCTGGCCATTTCAATGCACTGGAATGCCACCACACCCCCAACAATACAACACTGGTGTGCAGCGACCATTGAATGGGGCAGGGCCGAGACGGTTGCACTGTGGAGGGAGGAGGCCAATAGCATCCGTATGATTCCAATTGCTGAATATTAGGAAAATATGCTACAAGAACTGCAGGACACACAGGATGCCTACCAGGACAGGTGGTGGTTATTAGTTCTCAGAGCCCACTGAACCCTGTTCTGTACCCTACATAAGGTAGGGCAGCTTCTGTGCGGCTATCCTACTGTGATGTCACGCTTGATGAGTAGGATGTCAGCTGTCTTTATTCCCCGAGAGGGAGGGAGGGAGAGGGGAAGAGAGGGGAGAGCTCTGCAATCAAACATTGAAAGATGGTGACTACTGCCTATGACTTTTCTTATGCCAGACACCACGACATGCACCTCATGACTGGACTGAAAGTCATTACACATGCAGACATTTGTAATGTTTAAGATGTCACTGTAATCTGCTATTTGACTTAGTTTGTTTTGATATTGAGTTTCTATCATATTGAACCATGTACTCCTGTCATAGACTGATGCATTGGGCGACCTGTACTAACGTCCTTCTCCGATGATATTGTATGATGTGCATATTATGACCAAACATTTCAATAGAAATTGGTTAAAAAAAATGGAAGCCAGAACAACCCACCAGGCCAAGCACTGATAGGTGGATGTCATCTCACCGGAGGCAGATGTGATCGACTTCCAGGAACATGAGATTGGGGGACCTGTCAGTATGTATGTATGTTCCGTCTGAATTTTGTGATGTACCTTTATCCGTAATGAAAAACATAAACATGGATTATACTTAATTTGTTTTTTTTAACAATATTGCAATGTGCAACATGTATAAAAGTATAAATGAGGAGATTATGTAAAGTAAGGGAACTTAGGGCCTCATCAATGGGGAATTTCTATAGGCAAGCACAGCAAGTAGCCTTGCTGTGCTGCCCGATGCCAAAGTGCAAGGACAGGAATGTACGATATTTATTTAATACAGTGCATTCCTGTGCCTTCACACTGCACTGGGGCCATTTTGTAAGACTAGTGCCAAAGCATTCACACTTGCACCATGGTGTAAGGGTGCCTGTGTTGCTGCCAAGATTGTGTTTTTGCTGGGAGGGGTAACTCCCTGCACAAAAACAATCCTGTAAATCTTGTCCCCTTTCCATGTGTGCTGCAGAATGCAGAACATATGGAAAGGGGAAAAGGTCAGATGATGCGCATTTCTACACAGGCATCGCTATCAAGCTTGGATAGGATAGGCGTCATGGCATCAGATTCATGCAGTGTGTGATTATACAACATTGCTCCATCGAAATGCTCCGTCATGGGTTTAGACATGCTGCACAGTTTAAGCATGAGGTTTTTCAGTTTCACTGACCATAATGGTGGGCAAACATATCTTTTTTTTCTTTTTTTTTGTTTTTCCATATTTTTATTCAAAACATTTTTACAACGTTTATTCCCCTAACTCCTCCCCCCTCCCGCCCCCGCACAGGACATGAAAAATGCAAAAACCAAATACAATCAAATTTTGTTTTTTCCACAACATTTCTATATCTCAGGTTACAAGAACTCTGCCTGGCAAATTATACTGGGTAAGCTAGAGCATCAATCAAAACAGCTGGAAAGAAGAAAAAAAAAACCCAGGTAGGGCGAACAACTAAACATAACCCCATGGATACAGCTTGATTAGTATTCCTGATTTTCATTACACACCCGACTTGAGGCCCTATGGAAATTCTATGGTTCCTGCCACCCTATTCTTCCAATCTGTTATTGGTTTCCAGATCTGCAGACCGAGGGATCTGCCCTTCTTCCCTTTTCTGGCGTATAACGCTTTTTCCATGTTGTATATATGTAAAAGCCTGGCCAACCATTGCTGCATAGTGGGGGGGTGCTTATCCCGCCATGCTGAAGCTATACATAGACGAAATACTGCCATGGCTACAAACAAAAATTTTTCAAACTGTGATTGCTCTCCAGTCTCGTCTAGTCCCATTAACATTACTTCGGATGTCATCGTTAACTTACAATTCAGCGATCGATCTAAAAACCCTTCGATTTCTTTTATCAGAGGGACCAGGTTGGGGCATTCGCCGAACATGTGGACTATGTCTCCCTCCTGGCTATCACATCTTGGGCATGTTTTCCCTTGTGTGCCCCCCCACTGTGCAATTCTGGCTGGGGTGTAGTATAGCTTGTACAAGGTCTTATAGTGCTGGGCTTGCAATGAAGAAGAGTGGAGAACCTCCTGTCCCATCTGCAATGACTTCTCAAAGATCCCCTCAGTAATCCCTAGTGCATCAATCCATTTTGCTTCAAATTTACCCAGGTCATCTCCCCTGTGTGCTATAAGTTCAGCATAAAACCTTTTTATCGTACAGCCGTGTCCCCCTTCTATTACTTGTAATATTGTATTGTCTCCAAATCCTAGAGGTCCTCCTCTCTTTCCAGCCAATAAGCTTTTTATCTGTAAATATTTAAAAAACGTCCTTGTGCTGAGCCCAAATTTTCTCTGTATCTCTGAGAATTGGCGCACTCCTAGCGGGCCTATCAAATCCCCCATTCTTTTCACTCCTAACCGTCCCCATTCCTTGAAAACAGTATCAGAAAAGATCTCTGGGGGTAATGTGGGGTCGTTCCCTAACCTAGTATATGCATGGTATCTACCCCGTCCAAAGCTCTATTTAAACGCCTTCCACACCTTATAAGCTGCCTCCAGGGTCTTGAATCTGGTCCTCTTAAAGTAGCTCGGTTCAGTGTATCTCAGGAATACATTCTGTGCCTCCTCACCTAAAATCAAACCGTATATCTCTAACGAGCCGGTATAGAATTCTCCTTCCATCTCGCCGCACCAATGAGGCCCGTTATTTGCTGCAGCACTGCTGCCCAGTAATAAAGTCTCAGATCCGGTAGTGCCCACCCCCCCCTCTCTCTTCGTAATGCCATACATTTTAGTGCCCTTCTTGTTTTACCCTGTGACCAAATAAACCGGTTTATTATGAGCTCTATTCTACTAAACAAAAGCGGGTTAAAAAATAGAGGTATAGTTCTAAATATATATAGAAATTTCGGGAGGAGATTCATTTTGATATAGTTTACCCTGCCAACTATGGACATATGCAGGTTATGTATCCTATCCAAATCCTTCTTCGCTTTCGCGATGATAGGGGAAGTATTTAAGTCCACTAAATTGCCCAGGTCAGCAGTGATAGTTATTCCTAAGTAAACCCCCTCAGCCACCACCCGTGAATCTGTGCATGTTGCGTATGTGTTCTTTATAATTTGTGTCTTAGTTTTATTTAGTGCGTACCCCGCGACCTGCCCGAATTGCTCCGCCTCCTGTTCTATTTTACTGATGGCCTCTGCTGGTGAGGGTGTGATAATTGCGATATCATCTGCGTATGCTAGTACCTTAATCAGTCCCATCTTAGTATCTAGCGGCCTAATTCCATCATTTAGCTCCAGTTTCTTAATTAGTGGGTCTATGTAAAGTGCAAAGAGCAGGGGTGAGCATGGGCACCCCTGTCGTGTGCCCCGTGTAATTCTAAATGGGGTAGTGCGGCTTGCATTCACCCTTACACACGCCGTTGGTCCTACATACAATGATTGTATCGATTTTATAAATCCTTCTCCAATTCTCCCTTTCCTTAGCACTGCCCACAGAAATTCCCATGCCACGCGGTCGAAGGCCTTTTCGGCATCTAGTAACATAGCTGCCATAGGTTTCTCCTCCGCCCCTTTTACATCAAATAGCGTGATCATTTTTCTAACATGGAGTGTAGTTCCTCTATGTGGAATAAAGCCATGCTGATTAATGCTTACTAATTGCTCTGTTACCCTAGCAAGTCTGTTTGCTAATGTTTTAGAGAAGATTTTTAGGTCAGCATTAATCAGTGTAATCGGGCGGTATGATCCGGGCTCTGCGGGGGGTTTCCCTTTTTTAAGGATTACAACAATATCTGCCCCTGCCCAGCTGGCTGGTATAGAATGCCCCAACTGTGCCTCTCTAAGTGTCTTAACTAGCTCTGAGATAATTGATGCAAACAACACTTTGTAGAATTCCCCGGGTATCAAATCCGGCCCGGCAGCCTTGCCGGAAGGCAAACTGAGCATAGCCTCCTTAATTTCTTCTGCCTCTAAGCAGGTCTCGAGAGAGTCCCTATCTATCTCCTGTAGGGTTTTAATTGGTAGGTCTTGCAGGTACCTCTGAATATCGGCAGGATCCCTGTCCTGCTCCTCCTCATAAAGCTTGCAATAGAACTCCCTAAAGACCTCGAGGATACCTTCCCTATCTGAAACCATATTACCCACCACTGTCTCTTATCTCTTTAATTTCCCCTTTTGCCATCCTCTGTCTCGTGCGTGTTGCAAGTGTCCGCCCTACCCTTTCACTATATTCATAGCATTGCTCTCTCTTAGCATTGTAAATCTTAGCTGATTTTATTGCTATACTCTCTTCTGCTTCTGCTTTAGCCATCATGGTCTCCATTAGATATCGTTCCAGCTCCCGCCCCTCAGTAATAGCCTGTTCAAGTCTCTGCTCTGCTTTCAACAGGTCGCTATTTACCCGATCTACCTTGGCTTTCTCCTTTTTCTGATTGGCTAGACTAAAGCTCAGTGTTTCACCTCGCACCCCGGCTTTAAAGGTATCCCAATCATTTCCTGGATTAGTACTCCCTCTATTGATATCCCAGAAGCTCTTTATCCAAACGTGCATGTGTGTAATGTAGTCTATATCCGTCAGGAGTTCTCTTTCAAATGTCCATGATTTAACCTGTCTTTTAGGCCCACTGCCCGTTATTGTCAATAATAGAGGGTTGTGATCAGACAGAATACGGGGTAGCCTCACTATCGTGAGGGTATTTGAGGGTAACCTGGAGGTGAAGAAGTAATCCAGACGGACGCACTTCCTATGGGGGGCCGAGTAGTAAGTAAAGCCGACCTCGCCCGCTTTAAGCTCTTCCCAGACATCTATAAAGGCGTTGTTACTGGCCATACTTCGGATTGCTCTACACACCCTCTTTTTCCTTCCTTGGTATAGGCCTCTATTATTCAGTCCCAAACCTGATGCCCCGTCGATGTTGAAGTCTCCTGCGAGGATCACTCTTGGTGCCCAGGTAGCCAGTTCTATATCTAGGAACTCGAATACTTCAGGGTCATCCTCCGTGACCCATAGACGGACCCTAAAGTAATCCAGTCTTCTCCAATCAGACACTCAATCAGGGCCCACCTGCCCCAAGGATCTTCTAATTTCTTCCTAGTGCTAACGTTAGGTAGTTTAGTTAGTATGGCCACTCCCCTGACCTTTGCCCCATGTTTTGAATATGCCAGCACGCGCAGCCCCAATTGTTCCAAAAAGAAAGGCTTATTGCCTTCTATGTGTGTCTCTTGTAAACATAAATTCTGCCTGGGTGTTTTTGATTAATAGAGCTACCTTTTGTCTTTTCAGCCTATCATTCAGCCCGCATACATTCATTGTTAACACCTTAACTTTTGAGCTCATCCTTAATCTTTATTATTCCTGAGCCATTTAAATTGAAGAGATAACATTTCTTTTCTGCCCTCGATACCATCTTTGCTGCTAGTGCCATTGTCTTTGCCTTTAGGTTTCCAACTAGCTCTTGCCAGATCCAGCTGATTACTCTAGCCAAATTAACTCTTTAAACTTATATGCAGTCCTTCTTTCCCTTACATGTATCCTGAGTTCCTTTTGTGTAATTTCCTTGTTTGATATGTCCCAGTCTTTTTCCCTGTATTCTGTCCTGTGCCCCCTCCCCCTCCCCTTGAGGCATCCTAAGTCCAGCCGGATCCAGGTGTGGGCAACCGTTGACCAGTACGCCTCAGTGCGCTCCCCCAGCCCCGCGTGAATATTATGGTTAGATTGGGAGAGAGTCTATGAGGAAAAATAAATAAATACATTTAAAAAAAAAGGTTCTATACCCAATATTGAAAAGAATTGAAACTTATTATCCAGTCCACATCCTAAGAGAAAATGTAGTTCTTGGTCATTTTCCGGTATTATCTTTTGCAGTCTCTGAAATTGCTGTGTTTTGCATAATATGTCTGCCGAAACATAAATGTCCATCTAGCAGTACGACAAAATTGTAGCAGAAGTATGTCAACCTCTATGTTAGTGGCACCTTGGTTCCCATCACTATGTGAACACATTTGAATATGGTAGTTGCAGTATATGTTTCATGGGATGGACCTCTGTCTTTATAAGTAGGGCTCCCAGTTTTCAGTTTTTACAGATTTTGCAGATAAATATAGATAGAAAACTATTTATTTTCATGTCTGTATTTATTTTTAAATACAGAAAAATACGGAAATAGGCCTTCTTTGGTTGATTTATTCTATTGTCAATCATGAGTGCCAGGTCAGTAGGTGTTCAGATTGAGGTGTAGGCAGGTGTAAAAAGAGAATAGATTTCCTAATTAAGCTTAATTAAGTGCAGAGCTACAGTTAGTCAGTCAGTCATTATAATTGTATTTCAACACTATATATTGCATAAAAATATTCTAAGGACAATCAATCAATTACAATTTAAATATTAAAAATATCAAAAGATATCCAGAGTGTTATAAATGTTCAAATCGTACAAATGGTAACATGTATCTCATTATTAAGACATTCATCCTTTGCATTACCCCTCTCTCCATATAAGCAAACAATCATCCAAATGCAGTTAATGTGCTATTAGTTTTCTTCTTACCGCAGACAGGAGGAATGAGGCTACACAATAACATAGAAAGTGTGTGACAATAGTTGACGATAATACAGCTCTGGATGACATTGTCTAAAGTTAAGTTTAGGCATGAGTGGTAAAATATATCTTTTCTTTTCGTCCAAGTATAGGTCACAAAAGAACAAAAAATGGAGATCGTTCTGGGGGGATTGACCATCACATAGACAAGGTGGCCGTGCATTAATAGAATACGTATTGGCAGGATGGTCTAGCATCAATGGAATATATTGCAAAAGGAATCTAAGGAAAACGTACCTGTGCTGATAGTTGGAGACTGATGCTAAATATGAAAACATGAAATGATCTATCCTCGGTGTTAAAAGGTATTGGTTAACCATAAACTTTGTGTGATTCATCTCCCATCTATCTCTGCTCAATTTGTTCAATAATTTAGCTTTCAACTCTGTTCTAGGGAATGTCATGCATGATTCGGGGTCTGTAAACAGATTTCCAAGTGCGATAGCTTCTCAGTTATATTGAATATATTTCAGACACCATATTCTAGATTGCAAATCTAGCTTCAGGCAATCTTTTACAATGTCCCTGATCAGATTGAGTGGTTCTCTTTCCAGGTTACATGTCATAGTAAAATAGGGGCAATTTGAATCTGGCCCTTAATGTAAGCGAGATTACATTTGCAGAGTACATTATGTGAAGATCCGGATTCGGGAAGAGAACCTAGTCTCCTCTGAAAAATATCCTCCAAAATTTGGAGTTTAGATATATCACGTAGACCCCATATAGCTGTCCCATATATTGCAACTGACACTACCTTTGCCTGGTGTTAGACCTGGCTTTTTCAGCTGGTTTATTCCTAGACTTTTTGCTTTTTGGCCTCCGGTTTCTAACCTTTTTTTTATGATTCTGCCATCTTTTACCACTGCTGATTAGTGCTAAAGTGTGTTTGCTCTCACTAGAAATTATTGTTATGGATTGGTGTTTCCGTGATTGGCTATTTGATTTACTTGTCAGTCCCTAGTACAGTGCACCATGTGTGTCCAGTGCCTGTAAATCATATGCTTCTAGTAGGATTGCAGCACTGTTTGTGCCACCCACATAAGCAGCTTGTAAATGTAACCCTGGCCTGCCATTGCAGAGCCTGACTGCAGTCTTGTACTGCCATGTCGATTTGGCAAGTGCACTCACTTGCCAGGCCCGAACCTTCCCTTTTCTTACATGTCATTCCCCCCTAAGGTAAGACCAAAGTACCACTAAGGGCAGGGTGCAATGTATGTGAAAGGTAAGACATGCCCTGATGTGTGTGGCATTTCCTGATAGTGAATTACTGTCAATTTCATTTCTCACTATTGCAAGGCTACCTGGTCCCATAGGACAGAAAGGGGAGTTTGCCTATAACATCTGTAAATGTAAATGTAAATGTACATGTATTTATATAGCGCAAATCACCGACACGGTATCTAAGCGCTTGCTTAGGGAACCCGTCCTGGTATTTCCCTGTGAGATACCCCGGCAGGGTATCCACAAGGTGAAAGCCAGGCATCCCGCCGCGGGAGGCCGTAGTGGAGATTAAGCAAGCTATTGCCCAGAGTCACAGAGTGTGACCCCATGAGTCGAGTAGGCACCGGAGCGAGAATTATCGAGTCCGTGGAATTTTAGTGCCCGAGACCCGCCGAGGCGGGGAATCGTACCCTGGTCCACGGCCGATCTCAGCTTATGGGTCTGCCGCCTCTAACCACTGAGCCACACTTCTTATAAACATAACTGCCCCTGGGAACCAGGTAGGAAAATACCGTTTAGTATGCCTCTAACTCAGAATGTTAAAATGCATCTTCTAGTGAGGGTGATTTTTACATTCTGTGTTTAAAAATAACACTTTTAGAAAGTAGGTATTTTCTTGCTTAGTCATCCAGTGTGCCTCTACTAGGTTTGTGTATTGCATGTCTGGCTTTTGGATGACAGGGGCAGTGGGTCCAGAGAGCCTGATGAGTCAGGCTGGACAGAATAGACCGGGGCTGCATTTAGAGTAGGGGGAGGAGATTTCCTTTCACTTGAATGGGCCTGGTCTGCCTTCAACAATGCTGTCTCCATCTCCTTCCAGGGAGCTGCACCAGTGAGGGCAGAACTGGTTTTGACTGGGTATAGACACTCTCTGCATTCAGAGAACAAAGGATTTTCGTGTATAAAAAGAGGGGCCTAGACCCCAGACTTTTAGATCACTTCTGGGAATCAAGAGGAACCTTTGCCAAGGAGAAGATCCAGAGAAGCTGAGGAGGAATACTGTGCCTGTGATGTTTGCTGTCTGGGGTTGGCCTGCAGTGGCTACTTGCTGCCAAGGAAGGGAGAAAAGGACCTTGCTGTTTGTTTTGTCACCTGCTTGAGGAAAAGATCTCCAAGGGCTTGAAATTGAGCTTGTCTCCTGTTCTGAAGTCTCAGGGACACAGATACTTCATTTCTTCTGTCTCTCTGCATCTGGAAATGCTGTTTCAGCTGCCACAGAAGGAAATTGCAAAACCGGCGCCGGCGAGTGATGCCGTAACCTGCACCGAAGCCATGGGCACCGCTCATGAAGAGCACAACGCACTGCCTCGACTTGCACAGTAGACCCGTCTCCTGCTGACGCCATGCCGCATCAACTCTGAAGCCGTCACAGAGGCCGCTGTCTGCACTAGAGCCGAGGACATCGCTTGTGACATCCAACTCGCACTGCAGCCTCAACTTCACTGATGCCGGCGCTTCATCAATGCGGAGCCGATACTCAACCTGGGTGACTCCTGAATCCATCAACATCGCACTATTGTAAGGAACTGATGCCTCACCGCCACCATGACGTCACCTCCCCGACACAGTAAGGAACCGAGGCTTCACCTCCCCGGGGGCCGTAAGGAGCCCTCGCCAACAAAGCATCACATCCCTGATGCCGTGCACCGTCTTTGCTTTCATAAATACCAAGGTACTCTTTTTTGGGGGTCTGCTTCACTCTGCGCCTGACTTCGCACACTGCGTGGTCGGCGCCGTTCATTGGGATTTTCATCTGTCACAATGTCGTAATAACTCCAGATGGAGTTATTTGTTGCTACAAAATTTAATGGAGTAAATAACCTATTTTTTTAGGATATCTTGATAACTGTATTGTGGATTTTTGTTGTTTGAACTTGTTTTGGTTTAGATAAAGATGACTTATTTTTCTAAACTGGTGTGGTGTCCATTTGTAGTGTTTTCACTGTATTACTGTATGTGTTCACAAATGATTTACACACTGCCTCTGAGAGAAGCCTATCTGCTCATGCCAAGCTACCAAGGGGGTGAGATGGGGTTATTTAGAAGTGTATCCCTCTTACCCTGACTAGATGCAAGGGCCCCTATTTGAACAAAGGTACCTACTTCTGCCAACTAGTGCACTCATCCTCTCTACAAGCAGTAGCGTCAGCGTACATCTCACAAATAAACGTAATTATCGTTACATCGGCTTCCATATCTTCCATAATGCTCCACAGCTTGTAATGGACTACACAATCAAACACGGCCGACAGGTCCATAAAGGCCATGTACAGGTAGCCGGTCCTGGCCGTGATGTATTTAGCTATGATCAAATTAAGATTTAGACATTGGTCGATTGTTCCCTTTCCTTGTCTGGACCACCTATTGTGAGGGTATTATGATGTTCCTTTCAGTAGCCCATTCCTCCAGTCTGTTTAAAAGAAGTTGGTCCATTAATTTGGCCGTAGAATCCCCAATGAGATTGGTCTGTAGTTTTTCGGGTTGACCCTAATCCCCCTTTTTTTAAAATTGGTATTATAACTGTCTTTTTCCAAGAAGATAATACTCCCATCCTTGTTATAACATTGCAAACATTAGTAAGTAGTGGGGCCCAAAGTTCCTGGTTATCTAGGCAGAAATCTACCAGGACACCATCAGGGCCTGCTGCTTTTTGCTTGGTACACTGTGTCAAGGCGTGATTAATTTCTTCATGACTAAATGGTAAGAGGCTTTGTAAGGGGGTACTGGTAGAACAATGGATAGAGTGGGTGTCTCACCATCATTCCCAAATACTGTTTCGAAGTTGGCCACCAAGGTATCTTGCGGTACGTGCGTATCTAGGGTAGTGTTTATATCTGCTTTAAAAAGGGGCATTTATTATGCTTCAGAACCCTTTGCTATCACGCATTACAGCGGTACTTCGTAAATTATCCCATGCCTCCTCTTTCAATGCTGTAGTCGTGGTGATCTCACTGATTTGTATTTATGACAAAGGGATCTCATCAGGATGGATGATGTCCTGTGGGTTCGATTGCAAAGCCGTATGGAGTAATCATAAGGCTTTTGAAAAAGTACCATCAAGCCACAGTACCTGCCTTTGTGTGTTGTGTGTTTTTGCAAAGAGTAAGCTCTCTTTGATTTCTACTAAAATGCAATTAAAGGCTAAAACTGTTGTTGTTTCCAAAGAGATATACATCTAAACACTTATTGATTTCTTCTTTCATTTTGAACAGAACACCTCCCAAAATATCTTGGCTATTAACTGTTTCCCATTTTAGAGTCGCTCATTTTTCTTCCCAATAAGGGGTTTGGGTAAAGGATTATGAGTAGATTTTGGTCTTTGGGCACATTGCATGTAAGTAGTGATCGCCATATGCTCACTAAAAACGTAGAATGTTATTTTTGAATGGAAAAATGTGCTCTAATAGTCTCAGAAATCAATAAATAGTCTAACACTGAGTAGAGGACCCAGAGAAGGACGTAGGATCTAGCTGGCCTGAGGTATTGTTGCAGGGCGTAATAATTTAATAATATTCTATTTAGACTAGCTCCATACTCATCATGTTTAAAATAAAGAGGGCACGCCCTATTATTATCAATAATATCTCAGGCTGTAGTGGCCATCCGTCTACAGAAATGGGAGTTAAAGTCACCCATCCAAATTATATGAAGCTTTTTTGGATGTGAGGTAATGAACAGGTTAATATCCCTTTCCAGGGGGAATAAAGCTGTCTGTATATCAATACCAAAGTTGGTGTTATAGAAATTGATAATAATCTTTGGATACTTCACATAATAGTAGGAGATAGTAAGGTGAGGTGGCTACAAACTTCTTTATTTTAGGTCCCACTACGTTAGACACAAAGGTTAATAGTCCTCCACTATGTAGACCAGCAGCAGAGGGAGCTGCATTGGTCTGGTTGGAAAAATACTCATCTATATGGATATCACCAATTTCCCATGTTTCTTGGAAGCATACAATATCATGCTGTATTACCAGTGCCAGCCAATCAGGGTCGGCTCTTTTCTGATTATAGCCCGCTATGTTCCAGGGCATAATTTTTTAAGTAGTTTGAATCTTTGACCATATTTACTATGTTGATGGTATTCTCTGGATCAGGTGGGGGTTTTTGAAGTATTGTTTAGTCTGTCACATGCTTCCAGATCTTACACTGTTGCAAACCTGTTATTAAGAGGTATCACAGGATTCATATGGACAATGGAGTGATTTGAAAGGGCACTGGCGTTTGGTACCAGATGGGTGAGATTAAAGGGGGAATTCAAATAATTAGCTATAGCACATGCAGGTGTAATGAGACTAAAGCTTTATAAAAATAGCCCAATGGCAGTACAAAAATCTCAGGTCTCAAGTGATGGAATGTTAGACAATATACTCAGCAGTTCACCCACCAAGTGCTTATTGTTAAAATTTATAACAATACAATCCTCTTTTATTGCCTTATATGAAGGCCCCACCCACTCTACTCTTCTTGCCATTATCAAATGTTGGTAAATGTCAGTCTCACCAATATAAAATCTTGAGATTTAATGTAGGACTTTATGCATTAGTTGCTCTGTTGTTTCCTGTTGGCTGGGCTTCAGAGTCGCGTTGCTTACTAGAAGAAGTACAAAAGGGCTTGCAGTGGGGGAGGTCCACAGTCTTTCCATGTTTGGGTGGTGGAATTTTTGGGGGAATTCGCTGGGGGAGCGCCTGCTCATGTTTTGAGATAGGACATGCATATCCTAAATCACTGTCTCTGGTAAGGGCAATATCCGTGTCCATGTCCACCCATCCCTGTCTACTCCTTCGATATCCTTCCTCCCTTACAGATGTATAACTGCGTGTTTGAGAATTAATGAGGAGGGAAGATAGAGAGTTGACAGTACCGCTTCTGACTGATGCAACATCTGCTAATTGGGGATTCCACCGTTTAGATCGGAGCATGGTCCCGTTTGATGGGTGAGAGCCTTGTGATGATAAAGGGACCGGGGCTACAGAAGGTAGATGATGGGAGGAAAGGGGTCGAGGTTGTAAGAATGCACTCTGATTCCCATCCCCTGGGCCAATATCAATGCCCTGTTTCATGAGCTGCATTATAGGTTGCAGATGGTTAAAACTATTGATTGTAGTTTACCAAGAAAGTCTTCTTCTGGAGTACATTGCTCAAATTCAAGAGCAGTGGATATAATTGAGGGTGCAGAGTTATCCAAGTCATTGTGGCCTTTAGGTTTGCCAGAGTTCAGAGTTTTGGGATTTTTTATCGGGCCCACTTTTAAGCCCTCCCCTACTTTTTTTTAGTTGGCGGCTCTAACATTGATGATGACTCGATAGCACAAGTACTGAGGGGCGCCTGGTGAAATCAGAGTAAGGGGGCAGTATTTGTGGTACCAGTTAACGGAGGAGATGGGACTGATGATTTATTGTTTGTCATGGCAGTTCATACCTCTTTTAAGGAGAGACGCCGCTCCATGAGATCTATCTCCTTTGAGAGAACATCTGCTGCTCTTATCAGGAAACAATACAAAGTATTAGGTATCCTCCTTACTTGTTTTCGTCTTCCTTCTAGTCGTTCCTGGTCCCAGCATGATCTTTAATGTTAGTTTAGGCAGTTCAGGCTAAAGGTAAGGGGGATAGCCCAGCCCATCCTCCTCCAGTCGATGATGGGCAAAGATGGCCTGCTCTTGGCCCGCTCTTCACCCAGGTGCATCCTGCGCTCATCCAGCGCTGCGGAAGCCCAAGCAGCCTTTAATGCGTAACTCCTGGCATGAGAAACTGACACCAAGTGGCAGCTGCTGCTGTTGGCACAGGGGGTTGTAGTCCTCCCCTCTCTTCTCGCGTCAGGGTCTTGTGCTGTGGTCGGTAAAATGGGCTCTGGATCTAATTATTTGTGCTATTCTGAAATGCAAGTGTTTTCCGATAACACTATTGCACTACAATACTGATGAAACCTTTTAGACATTTAAAAGTGAGTATACATTTATTGGTTAAATATATGTGGAGTAATACCCATTGCAGCTTCATTTATACAGAAGACATAAAACAAAAATGGATAAATACAGAAAACGTTTGCAAACAATAAATATGGATAAAGAAAGATGGAAATGTCCCCAAAGAAATACCATAAATTCGGGACCTTATTTATAAGTAATGTCTTTGGGACGTAACTAACAACAAATTACATGCCTACATGTGTGTCAGCTCATGTGATTATTATAGGATGACATTTAAATCTTCAATATGTTAGCCTACCATGAGCTATGTCTGTTGTGATTCAGCCTCAGTGGTACTTGAGCATCCATCATAGTTACAGAGCAAGGGTCCACGCATCATATCAAATATGTTTTTGACCCAGATGAGTAGTCAAAAAAGCAGACACACACAACTGAAATGCTATGTTCCTTTACTGATGCATGGCTCCAAATGTAGCCTTGGGATTATGTGTGTACATGAGCATGTTTAAGTATGACACCTCATGATTTTCCCTTCATGTCTGAAGCAGGAGAGACTGGTTACATTTCCGTACTATTGGCTGTGGGTAAATTATATTATTGTACCTTAATCATGGTATACCGGAGGTACATGACAACTCCCTATCCATTTATTGACTATCTGACACAGAGTGAGTGAAGGCAGCAATGTGTGAAGCCATGGGAAAGTCCAGAAGGAGTATGCAAAGCCAAGCTACACTACCTATACTTTATCACCTTATCCTTTTACATTTCTGTTGATGACTAATGACCAGCACATTTGAAGGATAGAACTCTAGATCTCAAATTAGGGTAACCAGGCCCATGTGTCAAATTGGCTTCATGAGTGTGAGCGTGAGCTTTTACCCTATATGATATAGTATATATCTCATTGTGAGTCTGTTACATTTTGTGCACCCACACAGATGGCACTCAGTTTTCCAGGTTCAGGTAAGGGATGTCTATGTAGTGACAACATATTGTCTGACTATTTCTCACCGACATCATATACATTTTCTGCCAGTGCAAACTATCTTTTTCCATTTTCACTCTAGTCAACATGACAGCTGATGATACTCTCACCTTTGAAATGCATTGGGAACATTACTGCCATGTGGGGAATGTTACAAAGGCATACCGAAGAATGCAGGAATTGTATTTGCCTGAAATGGTGGCGGAGTCCTGGAACATCCCTCAACCAACCACACCTATGCTGTCACAAGGCCTATGGGGACATTGTTGTCTTTCCTAAGTTAGCATGAACCCTTTGCAGACTGTAGGCTGCTTTGCGCACGTTACTACACAAGTTTATTATGCAAATGCCTCTTTTGACTTTTCACATGAGAACCTACCACTGTTTTCACGCTTTGCAGGTTTTTGCGATTTAGTCTGAACTAAAGGTTCACAATAATGCCCCTTATTATTTTGTTCTGCCAGGCCCTAGTACGTAGACAAAACATACAGATCCAGCTGTTGTTTGGGAATATGTACTTTGGTCTTATTGGAATACACTGATAGGTTGTGAACACTTGGAGAGGGACCTTTTCAGGGAGAAGAGAAGGACAGCACCTATGATGTCGATTTGCCATCAATAGACGGTGGTACGGGGTCTGCTGATATCACCCAGAGATCTTCTAATATATAATCATCTAGCTTCTTGACAAGGGGAAGGAGGTTAGGCTACGCTGTCTCTCAATATGACAGCTCCTTTTATGATTTACATATTACTTCCTATGCTGACCGTATTTGGGTCATGCATTTTTTTGCTTATTGTGGTACGTATACTGCATATTAGAGCACGTTTGTTAAAATAAATATTTTAAACTTGTTTGTGTCTCTGTCAGATCTTATTGTGGAAGAATACAAGAGTGTGAGCAAAAGGGTGTGTCTTGCAATCAAAATTCCTGAGAGAGTCAGGAGTGTTGTGTTCTGGGATGTCCAATTACTTGTTGCTCTGTGAGTGAGTAGGAGGGCAAGTGAGACACTATAGCTAGTTGGTCCCGGGCTCATGGGTACTGGGTGGTAGGATGACTCAGTCCCTAAATGCTAAGGCCCCATAATCTTACGCATGGTTCTGTGTTTGAGCAATATCCCTACAACAATGCCAACATTGGCCACTGCCCAGGACAGAGCAGGCCTAAGGCAGGACAGATCATCACAAGCCAGGCCAGAGCAGGCCCAAGCCAGCCACAGTCGTCCCAAAGTCTATTAACACCGGCTACCCCTGAAGCTAAACACTAACTGCCCACATGGGCCAGGAGGAAACATCAAAGTTAATCAGTGTTCCACTACACCATAATGCGTGAACTGAGGAAACTAAACCGTAATCTGAATGGTATTCATGAGCAGCAGGCCAGTCAGCGCATAAGCTTGTGAAATCTAGAGGAGGCAATAGAGCAGATCGCCCAACTGCTGTGATTTTTTATATTTCTAATCTTTTACCATATTTTTGTAGCATGTTAGTTGGTAAGATATTAGTTTGTAGAGAGTATAGGTTTAAATATGGTAGGTTTTAGTTTTTTGATATTTTATAGGTTGTAGTTTTTTATATATTAATAAGGTTTTAGTAGATAAGGGGATACTAGTTAGGCTTTGTGATACAAGCAAATACATAAAACAAATACCCCAAAAATATACCTGTTCAGATTTTAATGTGTAGTTAGTTTATGTATTGGTGTAGTTTATGTGTGTATTGTGTGACTATGTGTGTTAAGGGGGTGCAGCGTTGATGTTTAATATATCATTTGTGTTAAATGTACAGCATAGATTAAGCTAAGTTTAGGCAGGTTATGGTAGTGTTAAGAAAGGTTAGTATAGGATAGGTAAGTTAAGTTAGTTTAGATTTAGTTTAGATGATATCAATTAGTGTAGGGGAGATAGGTTAGGTTAGTTTTGGCACAGTTTGGTTTGTGTTTGAGTAGGGTAGGTAGTTTTTGTTAGTAAGTATTACATTTTCATATATAAAAAAATCAATGTTTCCGACTGCACAATAATCAACTGCATAAGAGTTGTCATATTTGCTTAGGTTGAGTTGAGTACATAATGTAGGAATTCACAGCAGTGTTTGTAGATATCTGTAGCTTTGTGAGATGCCTATGGACAAGGCCGAGAAACCGTTGCTAAGGAGTCACTTAAGGAATTTTTCAATTTCTTTGGGTGCTGTAAGTGGTCCTCTTTGTATGAATGGATGCACAGCCCAACACAGATAGTCACCTACTGTAGCACTGTGTGTGTGTGTGTGTGTGTGTGTGTGTGTGTGTATGTGTATAAGTTATGCTACATGAATAGTAGGGATGAATCTGTCACCCCAGAGTATCCATTCATGGCGGAGCTCGAACACACACTGGTGCCTGCCACTTAAGCACTCACCCTTGCACTATTGTACTTGTTTTTCATCGTTGTTTGCTGGTTAGTAGCTACGGAAGTGGCCCCCACCTGTCCAGAAACATCAATCATCCTTGGCATTGAGTACTTGCTAAGTGTGTCACTTCCTGCAAGTGAATTTGTGCAACTACTAGCTAAGTTAGAAAAAGATTAGTCTAATGTTTCCTCTTAGCCTAGAGACGTGTAGCCTGGTTCCAGGGTCTGTACTGTGGCTCCTGTTTATTGTTATGTGTGTATATAGTACAATTGATGTACTGTGTGGTTACATTCACACTCAATGCATAAGAAGTCAATCAGGGGCAAAGAGACACATTGTCCCTTCATAACCCAGTGTGGCTTACTACACCATCTATCATTTGACACAGGAACCCGAATTATTAGTAGTCAACGTTCGTGCTTAATGACATCCAAGATGTAGCACTGCGCTTCTAACTCTTTGTGTGGCAATGGTATGATGCTATACACAAGGACAATGATGGTCGAAATCCTAAACAATGTCAAACATTCACCCCAGTACAGAGATGTGGGCCTAAATCCATCGTTTTTTTGCTCACATGCCATTCCAGTTTGGACCCAGCTATATGCAAATCCTCCCCTGGGAACCAAACACCCCATTGTAGCACTTGACTCTAATAGGGTGGCATTGCAGAGCAGTCCAATGCCTACTCAATGGAGGTAGTGTGGGCTAGTAATCACCATTCACAGATACACAACACTCAATAAATGATCCAGTCAGTGCTTTTCCTTTTGAAAAAGGAAAAAGTACATGCATTATGTACACCCTACTCAATACTATGCAGCAATTTACAAATATACACGTGCTGAAGGAAATACTTCTTTATGACATTGTGCAATCATCCATACCCCTCCCAAAGGAGGGGGTTTTAGTACCACAACTCCCATGTTTAAACATTATCTTATACCTAAATGCCAGGGTTGAACATAATTTGGAGTAAGAGCAGTTAATACTGGTACCAAAGTGAGTACCCGTTAACTTCATTATTTCAACAAGCATTTCATTATTTGAATAAATGCAATAACCACACATAACCATGACTGAGGGCAGGTAAAAGGCAAACTCTGATCATGAGTAGCTGTCTCAATACTTACCTAAAGCATTAGCAAGTATCAGTGCCTATGCATGACTGGGAGTGTGATGTACTGGGCATGACCTTTATAATCACACCACTTAGCAATTATAATAATTTACCCCTACAGGGTGTTTGCAGCATACTCTTTCATAAACATTCAGCATAAAATACTGCTGGCTACACATAGTCCCTGAAGGACATGGGGGCATATTCTCAAGGATACATGTATCGCCCCATTCACAAGCTGGTGCTAACAGTCCATATCACCAGTTTACCTGCGATAGCAGCCACAAAAAACTTCGCCACAGTTGACACCAGCAACTATCCCTGATGAGATGCAGAGTAGGCATTTCCATGCACAAAGCTGCGACAACACCACTCCGCAACATTCTCAACGACCAGCCAGATTGGTGATAAGAACCCAAAACAGGCAATAAGTTGTGTTAGCAGCAGGAAATTAACACCTGCTCTGACCTGGTGTAAAGTCGGACGACAGCCTGAACCAGAAAAGGAAGCTCAGGCCAGAGCCACACCTGAAGGGCAACAGATGCCATGGAGACAATGATCATGCAGCTCGGAGGCCCAACAAGGCCACAACACCCACCGTCACCACCCCCAGGACCCCTTCCTGCCCCCCCCCCCGGAAAATATATGTCACATCAACTTCACAAAATCATGAACAAAGAAATTCGCCTGATGTCGCACAACCACAACAGCTAACATGCATGTGTCATCACAAAAAGGAGCATCACAGATTCACCTTCGAATTACCAAACAAAAAGTTTTATTAAAAAAAAATAAAAACAACAATTTTGAAGACTCATGGCGGGTCTCCTTAGGACAATCTGTAGGTCACAGCCTGCAAGACAAAAATCCAGATAGGAAGGTGTGCCATGTGCTCCTCAAAGGACAGAGTGAGAGCAAAAGAGAGAGAGATACAGAGAGAGTGAAAGAAAGAGAGAGAAAAAGACGGAAAGAGAGGGAGAGGGAGAGGGAGAGAAAGACAGGAAGAGAGGGAAAGAGGGAGAGAGGGAGAAAGATGGAAAGATAGGGAGAGAGATAGAGAGAGAGAGAGAGAGAGAGAGAGAGAGAGAGAGAGAGAGAGAGAGAGAGAGAGAGGGAAAAAGACGGAAATAGAGGGGGAGAGAGAGAAAGACGGATAGAGAGGGAGAGAGAGAGGGAGGGGGAAAGATGGAAAAAGAGGGAGAGAGACACAGTGAAAAGAGAGGGATAGCGAGAGAGAGTGCTGACACTGCGCACCCAGGCCTCACTGCTCACCTTTCACCACCGGAGTGTCTCCAAGATGGCCCACCACATGCCGGTGCAAGCCCCAATTCTGCGGTCCACAAACATGGCACCCTCCACATCATGCAGCCCAGCTCCGTGGGCCACCAGGTCTCACAGTTGATTCTGGGTCTTGATTTCGCTATGGAAGAGGACTTATCATGCACATGGCATCATCGCAGGCTGCACACCCGCTCAGCCCTTTAGGTGCCACTAACTCTGTGACCCGCGAGGCAATGTTACGTGATGGTAGGCCAGCAATGCCCACTGGCTCAGGCCTACAATGCGATCCAGCAGGGCTCAAAATGATCCTCACCAGTCTGGACCGCGGGGACGGGGCATCATCACAGGCTGCACACCTGCTCAGCACTTATGGTGTGCCGGCCACAGTGTATCCAGTGGCACCAAGTCTGTGCCCCGCAAGTCATGGACCTTCTATGATTGAGTATCGTAGTCCGGGCGCCATCATGTCACCTCTGGCCCCGGGGAATGTGATGTTGTTGAGCCCTAGGCCCTCATGCATAAATATTCACTACATTGATACACCCAGAGAGACAGTGGAAATGGCTTTGAGCACGTGCGCCCAGACCTTTTTATTGGCAGGGTCACATGTCCTGTGATGCGTGTGCTGGATGGGTATGGTGTGGGTGTAAACCAGCTGTGAGGGAGTGGCTTGTCATGCTGACAACTAGACCTGTGATCAGCAGATCACTACAGGGAAGCCCTGGGACATGTAGGGTTGTAGTCCCCCCCTGGGAGCCTAAGCGTGGTGGGCTGGCCTGGTGTATGCCAGTCCAGCGTAAGGGTTTGAACAATGACCCCGGGGCTCTGGGCGTGGTTCAGTACTGGGCTGGACAAGAAAGTAACTAATGCGTGTGTCCCTGTTGTTGGGTCTGCGCTACCAAGTCCAACAACATGAGCAACATGGATCTAAGGGGGAATCACTGACCCTAAATTCATCCATACTTCCACACTTGAAAGATCATAGACATGACACATCTGTGTGAATCTGAATGTTTAATGCACATTCAGTGGAGTGTTGCAGCTGGAGCAGTACAGGGCCATGCAAACCGCACTTTATAATTTTGGCCCGTGGAGGGCCAGCCACAGTCCTTCAGGGAATGACAAGTTCATCGGAAGAGTAAGAGTACAGCCCGCAGTCTGAATGCTGTGCCATTGATGAACAAACAGAATATGGCAGTCCATTTTGAGGTCCAAGATGAGTGTCGCAGAGTGTATAGGGAGACAGTGGAAGGTGATGATGCAGAGGGCAGAACCAAGCAGAAACCTGCCATATGGCAGAGATGAATGCTACTGCATCCTTCGTACCACGAAGGCAGTTTAATCTGCATCTTCATGCACTGCTGTTTCATGTGCCTCACGTGTGGGTGGTGGTGTTCTGTTTCCTGCACTGTGTGGCACGGACACCTCAGGCGCCGGAGGTGGAATGTCCGCTGCACAGTGTGGCACTGACACCTGAGGGTGCGCACATGTGATGGAGTAGTAGCATCAGCATTCATCAGTGCCAGGCCTTGTTGCAGCAAAGCCATGAATATGGTCTTGAGGTCATTGAGGAACCCAGCTACCTCTAGATGGTGTGCAGCTGTGGCAGCCACTCTTTCCTCCTGCGTCCGTTCCATGTTCTCCATTAACCTCTGCATGTGTGCCAACTCCTATTGCGAGACCACTCTGACTGGCCAATTGTTCTTGTCTCTGAGTCAGGAATCCAGTGATGTCAGCCATGGTCCATTGGAGAGCTTGGAGTGGACTGTGGGTGTCCGTTAGGGACTGTGAGTGGTCACTGATGGGACTTAGGCACCCACATATAGCATCTAGTTTGGCTGCCAGATGGTTTAACCCCACCCGCAACTGTTCAGCCATCTTCTCCTTGCACCCCAACACACGGCATTGGAAGGCCATGTGTTCTTCGTAGGGGGTCCTGGAAGGCAGCCGTGGTGGTGGGTGCTGCCTGCTGTGTGGTCTGTGCAGGGGGATGGGACTCATCTTGCAGCTGTCTGCCCTGCTCCTGGTGGTGGGTTAACGTAGCTGTCAATGAACTCTTGGAGGGCGTCGGTGTTGTAGGTGTGGTGATCCTCTTCATCATCAGAGAAGAGAGGTTCAGGCTCCTCTGCAAGAGGTGTTGGTGTTCCCTCTGCAATGTGAAGGGGAGATGCAGTTTAACATTGTGTTCACATGTATGTTGACGCATTGTACATGTTTCCATACAGGCTGCATGACATGGTGCATTGTGGCTGTTTGAGAGGATCTGCCTATTTGATGCGGGACAGTGGGCATTTCGATAACATCACAGATGTGTGTTCGTACTTGTACATTATCAACTCACATTTCCTTGCAATGCCAAATGTGATTGGCCAGTGTCTACACACATGCGGCACCAGTTGTGTTCTGTTGTGGATGTGTCGCAGTTTGTACCACATCGTTGTCAATGTTGATGTGCTCTGCATGTTATGTGTGTGTGCTGCATTTTACAGTGCTGAGATGTTGCATACTTGGGTACATTGGTCTCTTGGTGGGAGTTGGAGGTCTGGGCCATGGTTTGTCTGCAGATATACTCACTTAATTGTGCATTTGTGCCATTGTGCCCATCTACCCCATCCCTCCAATCCCTGGTCGTTACTCACCCTGGTGCTGTTGTGTCCGGTCATGTTGAACAGTGTCCGGTCCCTCAACTCCTGCCACCGTCTCCCCACTGAATACTGTGGAGACCATTTCCTCCATACCGTCCAGCTTCTCCAGTGGAGCAGGACTCCCACCTCCAGTCTGCATTGCTGCCTTCTGATGGTTGGCGAGTTTCTGCTTGGTTTTGCCCTTCACATCATTCCAGCACCTCTTGACCTCTTCCATTGTCCTCCTCAGCACTCCAACTGCATTCACCTTGTGGAGGTGACGAACAGTAGTTGATGGTGTTCTACCACCTTCGTTATCAGGATCCTGTTTTCTTGTGGACTGAACCGCGTCTTCTTACTCTTCTTGTCCTTGCCCTTCCCTGACCCTGAGGTCCCAGGCTGGTCCTCCGGGGGGCTTGCAGGGTTCTGGTTGTCCTCTGTACTTGTTCCGCAAATATCCATTGTGTTTCGCTACTTTTATGGTGATTTTTCCCACTTGATGTGTGTGAATTGCAGGCCTGTGCTGGTTTTTGCAGATTTTTGTATCGCGATTGGCCTCATGGCAACTTTTTTTGCATTCATGTTTTGCATTTTTGCAATGTTGCGTTGACTTTATCACGGACATTATCGCATGGTACCGCCGTGTTGTGAATACAACGTTAACGCACAGCGTTATTTTCCTGCGATAGTCTGCAATGTGAAGAGTTGCATTAAGCTAATTTTACGGTAAATATCACACGTTATTGATAATATACCACATACTTTCTGCAAATACACACATGTGCAATTACTAGTTTTCATCCAAAGAGGGTGTCTCCCAACATGAAAACTCATATTGTACACTTTCACACCACAAATGGCTACATCCATAATCTCAGCCTCTGGAGGGCTCCAATCCCAGCGGAAGAGCACAAAGCTCCAGTCTAGGTAATGCTTGATCGTCCTTTGAAACCTTTGGGAGTTTATCCTTTTTGAGACCCCAAAACTGAGGGTGGGGGCTTTTCAATTACTTTTGGGGGCGAGGCTGAGCTGTTCCTGCAGCTCCCCCGGCACTTCTGCGTTACTTTGGTGGGTCACCACAAACCACAAATGAGTGGTTTACATTTTGAGATATGGGTGAAACTGACGAGGCCCTCAGGGCATTATGGGCCGATCCTCCGTGAGCTTTGTGAATTTTTTAACTGCGGCTCTCCTGTTGTGCTGGGGAGAGCTGTGTTGGTTTACTTTTCTGTCTGCGGCCTCATGCTGCACAATATTGGAGAGCACCTCATTGATCTCTCTGACTCCCCACATGGTTAGCATCCTTGTGTGCTGATGCAGGAGCAATTACTTCACTTTCAGGCAGATGTATCAAGCAAAATACCTCCCGGTAAAATAGCGATTCGGTAAAACAGGCCGATACCGACCGCAAAACCCCTAAATGCAATGCATCAACACAAATCGGTAAATAATAAAGAATCGCTAAAAAATTCCCCTCGGTGAATTACCGAATCGCTATCCAGCCTATTGGAAATAACGAATACCAAAGTAGGCCCGGTAATACCGAATCGCTATTAAAGAATCGCAACGGAATGCATTAAAAATTGCAAATACCGAAAAGCTCAGAAATCGCTATTTAGCATGAGCAAAATAAGGGGAATCTCAACCTGGAGGTAAAGTTATACAAATGATGAAAAAAATATATATATTTTTTCTGACAGGTGCTGACAATCAGTAACCCTTCAAAATGAACCTGGAAACCCTGTTAGTCAACCAAAATGGCTGCCCCCTACGTGCTTGCTCGGAGGAGGAGAATCAATGCCCTGGCCCAGCGAAGGAGGATGATCCAGGATAGGGTCTTCAAGGTGCGCATCACATTGCTCGGGCAAACAGAGGAGCAGGTGTACGATAAGTACAGACTCAGCCCTGCCATGATAATGCGTCTAATTGCAGATCTGGAACCACAACTCCAGCACCAGACCCTTAGGACCCACGCAATACCAGCCCATGTCCAGGTCCTATGCAGCCTGCACCTGCTGGCATCTGGAAGCTTCCAGGGGGTAATAGCAGAAGCCGGAGGCGTGTCGCAAAGCTCACTATCACGCTTCTTCCACAGGTTCCTGGACGCCATGCTAGCATCAATACATCGCCACATCACCTTCCCCACGACCCCCCAACAGTTGAACCGCACCAAGCGTGAGTTCTACCAGGTGGCACAATTCCCCCATGTGATAGGGTGTGTCTACTGCACCCATGTCCACATCTGTCCTCCCTCAGCCACTGAATACATCTACCGCAACCGGAAGTCATACCATTCCATTAATGTGCAGGTTGCGTGCAATGCCAAGCACATCATTACGGACCTCGTAGTCCAATTCCCAGGGAGCACACATGACACATACATCTTCCGTCACAGTGGCATCCACAGGCGCCTGATCAACGGTGATTTTGGAGTTGGACACCTACTAGGCACGTATTGATGCAACACCATTTAATCCATCCCCACATGTACCATAGCATTCATGCCGCTAACCATTCTCTCCCCATCCTGCAGGTGACAGCGCTTACGCCTTGCGTGAGTATCTACTCACTCCCTACCTCAACCCAGCAACACCACAAGAGCAGCGCTACAACAGAGCACACATCAGCACAAGGAATGTTGTAGAGCGCACATTCGGCATCCTCAAGAGTCGCTTCAGAATATTGCACAAGACAGGAGGTGCCTTGCAGTACGACCCAGTGACCTACTGCCAGATCATAGCTGTATGTGCCATCCTGCATTAGATCGCAACAAGAAGGGGGATATCCATAGAGGTGTACGGTGAGGACGAGCTACGTGCACAGCAACCCCCCCCCCAACACCGACAGGCACATGTGCCCAACACAGCAGAAGGGCAAAGGAGGCGGACATACATCACACGGCATCACTTCTGAGACAGGTAAGAAAGAGCCATGACAAGATGATATGCATTGCAAGGGTTTAATGCCCATTAACACCTGACTGGTGCTGATTAATGTAACAGAAACATGATGCAGCGTAAATGAAAACAAAAGAGAAAATTTCCATTGACTACACAGGTGCTGCATGTGGCACTACAGTTGGCCCATGGTTACCTCACCATGGCCAGGGAGCCATTGCATCATGGCTATTTACGTTTGCCACGGACACCCAGCCTCCTGACCCGTGACTCCTCAACATCTCCTTGATCACTCACAGTGGCTGGTGCACTGCGCGCGCTGTGCCTCCTCCCGCTTGTCTCAGGCATGGTGACGCTGCTCACACGTGAGGCTGCCTCACTCACCTCATCCCCTCCCGCACTGCTGATACTGGCAGTTCCAGACAGCAGGTGCTCCACTGCAGTGGTCACTCTCTCGAGGGTCCTTGCCAGATCCTCACAATAATGGTCCATGTCTACCTGCAGGGACATCGATCTGCGGGCTATCACAGCTGTGCTGCTGCACAGCTTCTTGATGGCCTTAATTGTGGCATTGGTACTGAGTGAGTACTGCTCATGTCTCCTGCGCTCACTCCGTTGGCCTGCAACAACAGCGCATGTTAGTTCCTGTAGGCATACCTTAATGTCATTGTTGCCCTCTGCAACGGCTGTGGTCAGCTCTCGCACTGCGTCAGTCATTGCAGAAAATCTGTAGGACATCCTTGCCATGCTAATATTCATTGCACCCATGTGTTTTGCCTGCAGGCGCTGAACACGCAGCATCCGGGTCTCCACGACTCCAAACACATCTGCAGGATCTACTGTTGTCGCTGCAGCCCTACCCAGGGATCCGGCCCGCTGTCTAGCTCGCAGACGTGCCGCTGTTCGTGCGGTTGGGGTGACGACAGCCTGCTGCTGTACATTTGTGGCTGCTGGCCTCAGCTCCGTCTCCATCTCCTGCAGGGAGGGGACATTTGCCCTGTGGCTATGTGTGGTTGGCAGGACTTGTGGAGGTGGAGGTGGTGTTGGTGTTGCTGTCCGCGGTGGTGGTGTTGGTGTTGCTGTCCGCGGTGGTGGTGTTGCTGACCGCGGTGGTGGTGGTGTTCTTGACAGCGGTGCTGGTGGTGGTGGTGATGTTTGTGGAGGTGGTGAAGGGGAAGGACTGCCTCCATGTTCCAGCGTGTTCTCCGCATCGGTCACCACTGGGGTCTCACAGATGACTAGGCGGGCGCTGTCATCTGATTCCATGGGGGAGGCATCTGTGTGTGAAACAGAGCATTGTTATGATTTTGTGGATATTGTAATTTTATGCTTTAGTCAGCTACATAAAGGACATATGGGAACTGATATTTGGCCCTTGACTGCTGTTTTCATGTCATGCACCTCAGGGGTCAGACAGGAACCCTTTCATGTTATGACTACAACTCCCATGAAGCATCACTCTGTTGAGGGATTGTGCTTTAGGCACGGCTACTTGTGCACTATGTTTGGCTGGGGGAAATGGGCAGGGGTTGACAAGACGCTGCAAATCTGTGCTGGCATGCATCTTACCTTGTCCGCCTTCCGCAGCACCCGAGGTGTCCAGTTGGGTGACCCCCACAAAAGCTTCCGGTTCGATGGTCGACTCCACAAGGTCCTCGAGGGCTGTGTTCGGTGTCACATTTGAGGACCCACCACCTGTGCCAGCCGCATCCTTCACCCTTTCCGCGATCTTCTCCTTAGCCCTTTTGCGGAGGTCGTACCACCGTTTTTTAAGGTCCTCGATGCTGCGTGGGTGACTCCCACAGCATTCACACTGTCCTTGATGCGCAGCCACATCCTGCGCTTCTCTGCCTCTGGCACCTTCAGGGACAGTCTGCCATACAGTTTTTCATGCCTGCTGCTGACACCCTCTATCAGAATCTCAAGTTCCTTGTCAGAAAAGTTTCATTTTCTCTTCCTGGTGTTGTCCTTTCCCTTGGGTGCTTCTTTCTCCATGATGCACTGCTGTGCAGGTCCTGGTCACTGCTGGCTGTGTATTGCTCCTCTGCTCCTGTGCTCTGCCTCCTCCTCTAGCTCCTCAGGGCACCGAGTGAAGCATGGGCTGAGCTACTTCCTGGTTGTGACGTCATCAGCCTGCTTCTGAAGCGCCGCGTGTTTTTGGCGATTTCGCTAATACCGACTTCGCTAATACCGAATTCACAGATACCGATTCGGTATTTGCTATTTCCGTATTTGCGGAATCGGTATCTCGCAGTCATCTCGCAACGTTTTACCGATTTTTACTGATTCGGTTATATTTAGCGATTTTATTGATGCATCGCGGTTTGCATGTCCTTATTAGCGATTCCTTATTTTTCGCTAATAACGACTAGGAATACCGATTTTTGATGCATCTGCCAGGTTGATCTCCCGGATCATGCCGGGGAGTGTATGGCACTACCCACTCCTTGCTCCAACAATTAAAGCCCCCTTTCACCTTCATGGGAGAGCGCAACAGCGCTCCCCCATTCTCAACTCTTCTTGGGGCCCAGGGATGAGGTTCTAGGCCCCTCTCTCACATTCGCAAGGGGAGCACAATGGCGCTCCCTTGCCATAGTTCTTCTCTGGGTCCAGGGTTGGGGTCCTGGGCCCCTTTCTCCCATTGCCAAGGGACACAACTACATTTCCTTGAACATTTTACTACGCAGGGCAGCCTCTGAGCCCTGGCCCACCCCGGAGGCAGAAATCGTGTATGGGTGTGAAGCATCTCACGCTAGGCTGCTGAAAATAATTCAAAGCTTGCCCTAAAAGGTTCTAAATGATGATTCTGGTCCTCCTTTTGCTCCTGGTGGCGAGCCCATGGCATCCAAGATTCCAAACTTCCGAGGGAGCAAGTTTCTCTAGCGCCCTGCATAAGAAGTCTCCCATGTGCAGCCCTCCCACATGTGCACATGTTCACGTGTAAACAGCCAAATGCCCGCTACCCTGGCTGCATCGCAACAGCCTTATCTGAAAAGACAGACACTGGCGGTAAACACGCAAAGGCCCTTTTACCATGAGTTTGCAGTGGAGGAGTCACAGGTTATCAGGCTCTCCCCAGTAAAAGATCAAAAACCAGATGATCAAAAGTGAAAGATTCAGGTGGTTTAGATGGTCAGAACCACCATCTCACAATTGTCTCCATAGTTCTGAACCGTAGCCACTGTGCACCAACTCTGAGAAGATAGGACCACTCAAATTAGAAAGTTGCTACCACTGATGCTCACCTAATTTTGTCATTGCCAGATTTAGTTATCTGCAGAGTATCACACATTGCTAAACTCAGCCCTGCTCACTTGTACCTGTACATGATTCCTTTGTCAATCCTCAACTGGACCTGCAAACTCAACTTTCTCTAACACACTGATGGCACACAAAGCATACTTTGACTCTCATGTAACAACAACACCCCTAATGTCAGTCACCAGTTGCAATTGACCGACACGGCTCCCTGTATCTGAGGGCTATGGCTCAAGCTGTGGCCCACTTGCTATAGTTATCATATTCTGCAACATATACCTACACAGGTTGGCCACACAGCTAGACCCATACACCTCACCATGTGGTGTTGTAGTTCAGCTTTTTTGCTTTCTTTTATTGGACTTCTAGTCCTGGTCACTCGTTATACATTCCACTTCAAGTCCCAGTCTACAACGGTGAACCTAGACTAGTGCTGCATATCACACATGAACTGGCAACCTTGACGGAGCTGGACTGGGCTGTGCAACATGTAACTGGGCAGTATAACTTACATTTATATGATGAATGACTTCACATGTAAGAAATGCCAACCCTTTCCCTTCCATTCAGTGCAGTGCAGCGCAGGAACATATGTTGCTGCACTGCACAGCATGATATTTTGTGTACATATTGTCCCTTGTTGCCACTTACTCTGTAGGTCTTGTTGGTCCCCATAGCCAGTGTTGTCCTGACCTGGCACTCCTGTCACCATTTCTACTGGGATAACTGATGCCATTCGCTCGTTCAAGGCATCCAGCTCCTCCTGGTCATCAGGTTCTCCTCCAGTCCACATGGCTGCCCTCAGGTTGTTAGCCAGTTTCTCCTTTGTCCTACGCTTACAATCATGTCAGCGCTTCTTGCACCCTGGCACTGTCCTTTTAGCTTACCCTACACTGTTAATCTTGTCCACTATGGTTTTCAATGAACATAATCTTGCTTTACCACAAATCTTTTTCTCTGGCCTCCTCACATCCCACTATCTACACCAAATAAAATTAATAGGCCCACTTAACTCATTCATGTTTTTTCTCAAGCCAAAAATGTGCCTATTGTTACCAGAAGACGTCTCTGTCTTGGCCAACACTGTTACCCATTTCCCCACCATCTAAGCTATGTTGACATTTTCAACGGTTGCATCGCTTTAAATTTATTATTTCAAAATGAATAAGGGTGATCATCATTTAAAAAATTTCTTCTTTGGACAAATACAAATGTTACTCATTATTTTATAAAACATCTTTTTAGTTGAATAGAAATGTTTGTTGAATCATGCTGTGGCTTTTAAGCACTTCTTTGAAAACGTGCTCTCTTAAACAAGACTGCCAGCTTTCAGGTCATTAAATCATATGTGGTGGTACGCTCTCAGACTAAAAATGATTTCAGAGAACAGGTTACAGTTTTAGCTGGATTTTTTACGTAGCGTTATGTGCTTGTGTGGTCCTCATCTATTACATCCAGCTTGTCCATTTTCTTCTTAAACTATCAATTTCCTTAAGCCCCAAATAACTATAATTTCCTAATTCATGCTCCATGTTATAATGCACACTTAAGCAAAATAGTGCTGATTTAAAAATAACATTTTGAGTATGGGAAGTTGAACTACAGTAGTACTCTTTTACATACCCCTACATATGTTTTGAAACAACCGTGAAAATTCAACTCCCTATTAGTAAAAGTACTAAGGGGCATATCATCAAGGGCTAAAGATACCATTATTGCCGCTTTAGCGTTTGTTTTTGGGCGAAAAGCAGTGATAATTATATCGCACAATTTGCAAGGACACGCTAGTGCTTGTTTCCTTGATTCAGCTCCCGTTTTGTTCACCCCTCGCTTTGCATCTCTAATGAGATGCAAAAGAGGCATGCCTGACGAAACACCATGGGAAAATATCGCTACTCCAGCTTCGTTATATCATCAACGAGGGGTTGCGATATTTTAAATCCCGTTAACTACGCCTTAACTCAGGAAATAAACGTCTGTTAAATTTCTGACTAAGGTATAACTAACATGGGAGGTGGATTATGGTGATACGACCACAGAGTCGCATCACCAAGGCTATCTCCGTTTTGGGTGCAACATCGCTGGTTTTCCAGCAATGTTGGCCCATTTCCCTTGAATAATATAGCCCTGGAGTAACGCGTTGCTAATAACTCGTTACCAGGGCGATAAATTCCAGCAATAGACAACGATAAATAAACAAGCGCTAAGCGTTTATCGCCGTCCTAGTAAATATACCCCTAAGAGAAGAGAGACCTATCTAGTTGTATTAAATATGTATGCAAGTTCACATTTTATTCCAATGCAGCTGTTTTGGAGCCATTTCACAATTGTATTAAAGAGTAGGTGCAATAGCTACTAACATGATAAAATGTGAATAGATCAAAAAATGTCTAAAAACTTTAAAAATAGGTAAGTCATAATATTCCAATCAGTAGAAACAGTGACAGAGAAAGCAAGTGCAAAATATATTATTTGATAAAAGTAATTGAATGACAGAAAAACGAGAGAGAACTAAACATCACATAAAACATATTGGAAGTGAAGAGATTATAAATATGGAAGCTGATATAAACAGTGAACCACGGACAGAACAAGAGAACAGGTGGTCTACACTTCTGATGACGGTCTCCTAAGCTTAAAAAAACAATGGCAGGTGAGTTAAAAAAACTAATGAGAAGAAAACAGGGGATTGAAAGTATGAAATGTTACAGAAAAATTGAATCAATAATATAATCGTGTACAGAAAAGAGAGAACGTGCCGAAATAAATATTTGTGGAATGTAAATGGTGAAAGAAAAAAACAACCCAATCGATAATTCAGCGTGCTACTGGCACCCTGCAAAAATAAAAATTTATGCAAAGGCTCTAAATGTAATAATAAAAATATAAACAGAATATCAACACTAAGGAAAAAATAAAACCGAAACAGAGAATGTTCAATTCAAAAATACAGAAAAAAATAGTAATGAAGCAAACGAAGACAGAAACAAAAGCAAAAGAAAAAAAAACAACCTTCTGCATAGAGAGACATAGGTGTAATTGCCAGCAAGATTATTATTATCTTTGTGGTCTGTGTTCTGCCCTGACTGATCCAAATGCCTTATTATGCCCTTTTACCCCAGCACTCTCCCTGTATAAATGAATAAACTCGATGATTGATCTCTCTGTTGGACAATTGACATGAGACTGCTTAGCTTTGAATAGTGTTTGGGCCATGTCACTTCTTTAGAATGTTTGTTTGATATTATCATTGTTCGGTATTTTTTGAGAGTCACAAATTTAAACTACTATATGCATGCCCTACTGCCAAATGTTAATCGATTAAAAAACGTAAAAAATGTTTCTGTGCTTTAATATTGTGTTCTTTTTATAAACGCAGTTCATTAACCTCTGTTGTCTCTACGAAATATTTTTAAGCTATTACTGAGTATAAGACACACCTGTTAAAGTGTTCTCATTCATTGTCATACTAGTATTTGACACCCATTTTAACACATGGATGCTTTTAAGGGCCTTAAGTCACTTCCTAAAATTGAGCCAGCCCTTTTTTCATTGACTGGGCTGCTTGCCCAAAATGTTTTCTTGTCAGTGATTCTTTTAGGAGCAGATGAAGTTTTACATTTTATGCTGATCTCTTGCTAATTGTTCTGAAGGTGAGCATCCATTGTGCTGCATCTAGTTTACCTGCAAAAGTGCTCGAAAAGTGGAGCATTTTGGCTTGGAAAAAAGTCATATGCACAAATGACAGGGAAAACGGATCACCTTAACTCTAATTTACTTCAGGTAACAAAAAAAACAAATATTCCCCAGTGCCCCTGGTGTTAAGTGCAAACCAACAAAGTGTAGCCTCCATTCCCATCCACCCTCCGCTTGCCTGTATCTTTTTCTTGCTCTTTGGGGCCGATTCCGATCCGAGTCGGAAGGGCACCGAACGCGATCCGGCTGGAAAAACTATGAGCCGTACATGTGTTTTCCGCCGGACTTGTACAGCTGTACGAGCAAGCAAGTACAATGCGAGCTACGTGAAATTCACGACCAAGTCGTTTCCGGGTCCGAACCTCTCCGTACGTCTCGGCCGTAAGCTGCAATTGATGCGATTTAGGACCGAGCCAGTACGATGCACGTGTCGGACAGCCGGTGCGAGCCGGAGTGTCCGGCTCGCAAAACGTCAGAGAAGTTGCCTTTGGGGGTCCGCGCCTGCCCCTTTGTAGGAAGCTGGCTCCCTATATAGGGGCCGATTCCGATCCGGGTCAGAAAGCTCTCCGACCGAGCCGGATCCGGAGTGTTTTCCGAGTCCTGCAGTATGACCGAGCGAGTACGATGCGGCCGTATGCTGCCGGACTCTGTTTGGTCAGACTCCCATAGAAGTCAATGGGAGCCGGTCGTACGACGCGTACATGGGCTCCCATTGACTGAATAGGTATGTCTCGCACAAGGCCCCCCATACAGTGGGTACGCATCGGTAGCATCCGCGGACCCCCAAAGGCAACTTAACAGACGTTTTGCGAGCCGGACACACCGGCTCGCACCGGCTGTCCGATGCGTTCATCATACAGGCTCGGTCGTAAATCGCATTCATTGCACGCCAAGGTTAACTTACGCGCGAGACGTATGGAGCGGTTTGGACCCGGAAACGACTCGGTCGGTAAATTTCATGTCACTCGCATCGTACTTGCTCGCTCGTCCAGCTGTACGAGTTGGGAGGAAAACACCTGTACGGCTCGTAGTTTTTCCAGCCAGACCGCGTTCGGTGCCCTCCCGACCCGGATCGGAATCGGCCTCATAGTGTACTAAAATGTAGAACTCTTTGCATAGAGTTCTAAAAATTTCCAAATGGTACACAGAGGTAAAAGAAGATAATTCTAAAGCTCTTTTTGTGGTAGTGTGAGTGAGCAGTTGAGCTTATCAGAGTGCATTGTTGTACTGCACAGAGGCAGTAAATGAGATACAAAATCAAGAATAAATCCAAGATCAATTTATGAAAATTATGCATAATTTTATAGAATTTTTAAAAACAAGAACACAGTTTTAACCCCTTCCATGATGCGGATGGCCCCTGGCCGTCCCATGTGACGGTGGGCGTGTGTGGAGGATGGCCAAGGGCCGTCCAAATACCGCCCATTGATTAAAACGCCTGCACTGTGGCGGAATTCGTGCCGTGGTCAACGGGTTAAGGTAAGTACTTTTGGAGTTACGATTTTTCAAAGTTTGGAAAATATATCACTTTTATGCGCAATTAAATAACATACGAAACGAAGGGGGAAATAATGCATAGAAAATCAGGCAATGCTTTCACGAAGTTCACCTACTCATTTTTGGTAGAAGTACAGAACCAGGTCCAAAGTTACAGCAGGAGAAGTTCAATAGTGTCCCAGATCAGCCAGGAACTGAGTGCTGAGTGTCATGGCGGCTGGTGCGCAAAGAAGAAAGGGGAACTTTAAAACACACTACACAGGAGGACTTACAGGTAAGTCCGATGGCGCTCCTTTGAGGGAGGAGGTCACAATGGCTTGGGTACCACAGACACACAACTGGTTAGTTGATGTCGGGACCTGTGGGGCCTGATGCAGAGCAAATATGTCAAATGGGCAGTGAGGTCCTGGCAGTCAGGAGCAAGCAACTTGGATAGGCGATCTCAGGACAGCTAGGCCACTCAGGAAGTGTGTCATCTCAGAATAGACTGGACATTGTTGGGGCTTATTGGCTCATGTTGATATGCCCTCACATAGGAGATAGTGCACCCTGCCTTAGGTCTAAAGGCCTACAATGGGGTGACTTACCTATACCTTATGTAGTGTATGGGGGGCATAGCACATGTTGACTTTTCAGATTACTCTGCACCAAGACACACAGTCTGCAATCACTGAGTGCATAACCTTGGTGAGGGGTGCTTTGGGTGACACAACCAGTACTGAAGACCCAGATGACCCTCTTTAGTACCGATGCCCTAGGTTCCAGGGGTACCTTTTACTAGGGACTTGTGGGGTAGCTGGAGTTGTGCTAATTGTGGTACAATGTTTGAGTAATAGCTCTGGCACTGGGAGCCTGGTTAGCAGGGACCCAGTGCACTTAGAGTTCGAAATCACATCAGGCAAAACGTGGGGACTAACCATGCAAAATAAATCACTTTCCTACACTATTCATTCTCGCCTTTCCTATATTCCTTTCTCTCTTTCACTAAGAGCCACTTAATTTGCAATGTTACACTCCTGTTGAAACAGGCTCCATAGTCTATCATTGTAGCACCTTTTATTTCACTCTGATTGCCGATCTTGATGTATCTTATTATGTCTTCTCCATACTTATTTAAGACTGTTATTCAATGCTGTTCCAGATATATTGTTACAGGATCTAAGGTATACTGTTCTTACCTAATTTGCCTTTCTATATGAAAATACAAATTAATTGAACAAAAACAAATATATGAGAAGGAGACACTTTGCTTTAGAAATGTAGATACCTGAACCATTAAACATATTTATTTGTAAATTTCCACAGACCTATCCTGTCATCTATTGCAATGTTTCTCTCCTGAAGCGCGTGCTAACTTCAATCAATCAATCATGACACTTATAAAGCGCACTACATACCCGACGCGTTCTGGATGATTTGCAATCATCTCTGGAGCTTGACCGACGTTCCTGCGTAGAGGGCGTTTCCGTAGTCCAGCCAGCTGGTGACAAAGGCCTGGGAGACTGTTCTTCTCATCTCAGTGGGGATCCACTTGAAGATCCTGCGGAGCATTCGGAGAGTGTTGAAGCAGGATGAGGAGACGGCGCTGACCTGCTTAGTCATGGAGAGGAGGAGTCGAGGATGACTAGGTTGCGTGCGTGGTCAGTGGGTGTCAGATCTGTTCCTAGTGTTGTTGGGCACCAGGAGTCGTCCCAGGCTGAAGGGGTGGAGCTGAGGATGAGGATTTCCATCTTGTCCGAGTTGTCCGAGTTCAGCTTCAGTCAGCTGTTGCTCATCCATTCGGCGACGGCCTTCATTCCTTCATGGAGGTTGGTTTTGACAGTGTGAGGGTTGTTTTCCAGGTGGTCTTTAAATGAGGCCCTCTTGGCGGCTCTGATGAGTTGATGGTGTCTGCTGGTGGCATTCTTGTGGGCTGCGTAGCTGTCTGGTGTACGTTCGTGGAGCCAGTTCATTTCCAGTTTTCGGCATGTTCGTTTGGAGGCTTGGAATCGGAATCGGCCCTTAAGTATCATAAACCCCAACTATTCATAGGGCATGAAAATCACACACGCCTAGACACATGTAAATAATTATCAGGAATAATCACAATAACACAGTCTGTGCATATCCACTTTGCATTTTATCTGAATTAATTCATTCATATATATTCATCTTTTCAAAAGTAAAAAAGGCTGTTTGCAATAGGTGAAATATATACAGTGCTCATGTGACATATGTGCTCAGTGAAGAACAATGTGCGCAATATATACAAGGTGGTTCAGGATTTATGTACAAGGGAAAGGACAAAGTTTCTGGTGACCAGACTCATAACCATGGGACCAGTTGGCTACTAATGCTCCTTTTGGTATGCAGGGCCTTTGTTGATCTGAGCCTTGTTCTATCGTCGACATTCCAACCCATGGTGTTCTTCCTTCGGTAGTCACTCCGGGTCTTCATCAGGACATGATGCAGGGGGAGTGTTGGGGTTATTTGATTGCAGTCTACTCCGGACCAGAACGTGTTCTGGCTGCGTGCGCCCTTAAGTGGTGCCTGGCAGAAGATTCTGCAAGGACCCTGGAGTTTGATTAGCTGGAGTATAAGTTGAAGGGTGGGTTTTAGTCAGCAGCGGGAGAGAAAGCATCAGTCCTGCTACAACAAAGGTGCATCTCCAAAGCTTGTCAGCTTGCTGGCTCAATGGAGCCTTTTAAACAGAATGGGGGTTGGGAGCACACTGCGTCACAGTCCCAGCACAGGTTGCCCTTTTGCATCCTGGTAAATGCAGTATACAGTTCACACTTGATTCAAAGTTAGCTTGAAGTTTTTCACCAAAGTTGGCAGAGACATTGCTGTATATCTCTAGACACATGTTTCTGGGTTGAGCCCTTCATCAGTAGTGAGTAGCAGTATTAGAGAGCAAAGAAAAATCATCTAGGGTTGCTGTAAATGCTGCTAAGTTCCTCTCAGGTCACAGTACCACTTACAGGGACACAGGTGCATCTCCAAAGCTCGTCAGCTTGCTGGCTCAAGGGAGCCTTTTAAACAGAACAGGGGTTGGGAGCACACCGCCTCACAGTCCCAGCACAGTTCACCCCTTTGCATCCTGGTAAATGCAGTACACACTTACTTTTAGTTTAGCTTGAGTTTTTCACCAAAGTTGGCGCAGACATTGCTGTATATCTCTAGACTCTTGTTTCCGGGTTGAGCCCTTCATCGCTAGAGAGCAGCAGTATTAGAGAGTAAAGCAAAATAATCTGGGTTTGCTGGAAATGCTGCCAAGTTCCTCTCAGGTCACAGTACCACTCACAGGCAAACAGAATGCATTTCCCAGGATGCAAAGGGACAAACTTTGCTGGTATGAGAGGCAGTGTGCTCCCAACCCCCTTTCTCTTCAAGATGATGACTCAGTTTCTGCTGGCAAGATTTCAATGTTCGGGTGGAGAAGAGAATTTAAGAGACAAGAAACAAACCTTCGGAGGCAATTCACAGTGAAAGTATATCACCTTGTAGAGCCACAGCCTTCAGCCTTGTCCCACTGGTATATTCTGCCCTCTAAATAAGGTTCTATGCAAGAAGATAAACTGAACAGCGGAAAATGTTGTCACACCAATCCTGCAAAAGTATCAACTGAACATTTTCAGTGTTTGTCCCATAAAAACAATCCTTGTCAAGGTGAACCACAAAAGTCATTAAATAAACTTGTGCTTAACCCTCTGGTAGCTTGGTACAAAATGAGTCATGCTTCATGAGGCAATGTGTAAAGATTGTATGCAGCAATCAAGCAGTAATAAATTGAAAACACTGGAAAATCCCAAACCATTTTATAAAAATAGAGTACTTTTTAGTAAATAAAAATGACACCAAAATGACGAAAAATCAATCAGTAGAACCAAAGCTATGGTTCTTTTAATTTTAAGCGTTCAAGTGAAAATAGAGCCAAAAAGAACATATTACCATTCACAGTTATCTGGTCACACTGTACAGGGAAAAAGTTACAAGTTCAGGCCAATCATGATGGAGTGTAGGTTGTATAAAGGGGCAAGGTTTGACCTAGAGAAGAGTATTACCATGGTAAACAGTTCTAGTCCACTCAAGGTGCCTCAGCCAGAGGTTCTCATTGGCAGAATCCACAAGGAGATCGTTGTCAGCGCAAACATCAGGTCACTGCTGGAGCTTTGCATTGACGGGAAACACTGACAGTCTTAGCTGATGCAAAGAGTAGAACACTGTTGGAACTTCACATTTCGCAAGAGATGGGGTGGTTTTTGCGGATGCGAAGAATCCTCTCTGGGGTACGAAGAGCTCAAAACCTCTTGATTTTTACCATTAGCTCAGTCTTTGTAGTTTAGAAGTAGGAGTTGTATACTCTGATGCCAACCAATGGTCCAGGACCTGGTGTGGCACCCCTTAAGTCTCAGGACTCATTGCAGGAGAGGCCAGCAGTAGGGCTCAGGTAGGTTCAGTTGGTACTGGTTAGCTGGTCAGTTGCAGGGAAGGCCTCTGTTACCTTGTTGTGTCCCAAGTAGCTCAAACAGAGGCCAGCCAAATAGCAGTCACTTCTGAGGATCATGGGTTCAATGCATTCAGGCCCATTATTCTATCGCCAAACAGCAGGGCAGTCCTTCTTCTGAATCTTTCACAGGTCCAAGAATCTTCTCAAGGGAGGTTCTGAGGGTGTCACTTTTATACTCAGTGCTACTCTGTGTGGGGGTCCCTCTCCTTGTTTATCCCTAAGCATTAGCACACAATCTTACCTCTCACCAACGTGAACCAGGCATGCCTCAGCACAGGAGGCTTCAGTATCACATAACACCGTAACACAAAACCATTAGTATAGGCTTCCTTGGGGAAGTAAGCTCAACAATAGTCAGATAATCTTTGCTTACACACACTAGCACTGCACAGGTATAACACCAACAGCAATGCCATTGCCAGTTTCCGTTATACACACACATAAATAATAGGTACAGCATAACCAACAACAGTATAAAGAACCTGCATACACAGGACAGTCAGTGAGAGAACAGATAAAATATTGCAACGCAGTTAATTATCCCTCACACATGCTGAACAGGAAAAACATGCACTCCAAAAGGATAAGCCTCCACCACAAACATGCAAACAAAAAGATAACGCACAACAGAAGAAGAGGCAATGTAAGCAAAAATATGCAGCTTGCAATGTATCAGCTTCTCCTTTTCCCACACACAAGATTCTCTCAACAATAACACTGATCTAGAAGCAGCAGTATACGCTCCAATAGATAGAGCAGGGATGCCCCTTCCACACACAAAAACATACAGAGAATGTGCTATGTGCGTTCCTTCTCTCTCCATTAGATGTCTGCAATATGTTACCATGGGAGACAGATTGATAAACATTTTGGTAGGGTCAAGTTGTGCACTTCACCTCCAAACATTTTGTGTATGTCCTTTGACCCCTGTCCATTGTTATGGTGACATCAGATGTGTTTTGTCATTGATTTCCTATGATACTGACATAAGATGGCTTGTATAAACTGGGATAGGTGATATATACATGAGGTATTATCACTAATGGTTTTATTTATTAATATGTTGAAAATATTTACATGGTGCTCCTTACCTGGGTAATGCATATGCTATGTTCTTGTTGCCTCATGCATGTACATTTCTGAAGCAGCATTCACATGAATGGCTTGGGCAGCCAGGAAACCCTCTTGAAATGTTTTTATGCAATGAGATATTCTATAATAAGTGTGACATTGGTTTACAATGGTAACTTACACTTTTGAGTAAGTTTATTACCTTTGGCCTATTCACATAAAAAGTGCACTTGCAGGTCCTGTACCTCACATGCCAACCAATAGTACTGTAACACCCTCCCATACAAAATAATGAAGATAAGAAATTAAAATAAAGCCCAATAGATCATAATATTAAATTAAAGTAAATTATATAAAACTAGCAGCCCGCCCCAGCGTTGCCCAGGGCAGAAGGGGGCTGGGGGCAGCATTTCAGGCTTGCGTGCACTCCCGCCCCGGCCCCCGCCCACCATGACATTTCCACTCCTCCCCGCGCTTCACTCACCCGCACACGTTCCGCCTCTTCCCAGCACTTCACTGAGCCGCACACGTTCTGCCTCCTCCCAGCGCTCCCGTGCTTCACCTACCTCAGCCCGACTTCACCGCTCCTTGCTCCGCCTCCTCCCATCAGCCCAACTTCACCGCTCCTCGTTCCGCCTCTTCCCATCAGCCCGACTTCACCGCTCCTCGTTCCACCTCCTCCCATCAGCCCGACTTCACGGCTCCTCGTTCCGCCTCCTCCCATCGCTTCTCTGAGCCGTACACGTTCCGCTCCTCCCCACGCTTCAGGTATGTCAGCCCGACTTCACCGCTGCTGTCCGCCGCTCCTCCCCGCGCTAGATGATGTCAGCACGCACGTCCACGTTGTTAGCGCACACGCCCGGCGCTACTTTTTAGAGACTACTTTTTTTATATTGTTTATTTTTTAAATAACGTTTATTTTTATTTTTTTTATAGCCTATGTCCATCTACAGGACCCCCCTTTCCAACGCTGTATAGGGTGTTGCGATTGGTGGTGTACTTTTCAAGTTTACCTGGCTCAAAGGACACAGTTCTCTCTTTATAATAGTAGTATAGATTGTTAAAAATATAAATAAATATATTTTAATCTTACAGAATATATACAAACAGTGCATTTTTATTATTTAATTTTCAAAATATTTTAAAACCGTGTTTGAATGTTAACATTTTCGTGGCAATATTTTTTTATCAAACTATAAATTAATTAATTTACTTAAGTCTCAGTTTCATGTTTAATAACTATTAATGCATGCCCGTGGTTGAACTCTACAGGGGCCTTCTTCTAGAGGACAGAGTGCACCCTGAGCCCCATGCCAGAGTTTCTCAAGTTGAGGCAGGACACCTGACATTTCCGGCTAGTAACAAAGGGCCTCATTACGATGTTTGTAGGATCATAATTGACAGTCTGTCAGTTGTGATTCAACTGACATCTGCTGCCACAGTCCGACCACTGCATTGAGATGCACAGCTGTTAGAGGTAGGGCGGTGGGACAGAATGATGGTTACGATGGGCTCAAGGAGCCCTTTTGACCTTCAGTCAGATTGTAATTCCCTACAATATAGGCAGTTTCTGCTGACTCACCGCCATATGGATTACAATGTCCCTTTCAGACAGCCTTTCAATGGCGGTCCTACTGCCATTGAAAGGCTGCTGGAAACAGTGTGTGGGTCCCCGAGCAATGCCCTAATCCTCTGCGGCCTCTGCTATGAGGCCTGGGGGGCATATGTGGTGCCCCCCAAAACATCCATCCTCCCGTGACAGGCACAACAGGAGCCTGCCACATGGTACATGGATGTTTGAAAACATGCATTTTACCGATGCAGCTTGTGTTCAGACCTTTTCCGACCACAGCACAAGTTGCAATGGGAAAATGGTTCTGTATCTCCTTTCTTTTTATGCACGTTGTTTAAGCCTGAGTGAATCTTTCTAAGGTGCTGATGAATGCCAGTACACCTAGGATGAGGGTTTAGTTCGCTGAAACATGTTGACCAATGACACGCAAAAGCAGGGTCAGTGGACCACTGCAGTATCTCTTCACTCTTTTTAATCTTAACCCAGGCATACGAGACTAAAATTGGACACCTGTCTTGGAGTTAGCTTTAATGACAGTTATCACACGTTGTTAACATTTTGTATGCTCAGCTAGCATCACCACCTTGTTGTCTCTATAGGGTTTTCAACTACATATTAAAACAATTGAAGCACTCCTCCTGATCAGAGAGGGCGGTATAGCCTGCACTGTTTTAGTTTCATTCTAAAAAAGGAATACTCCTTGATTATCTAGGTTTCTAATTCATTTTTGGTGGCAGACCCGGGTGTTTCCTTGTGTGTATTCTTTACTAGGTGGGACTAAATATCTGCGGGTCTCTAAATCACCCTTGGCCCTCCTTTAGTTTCTACGTAGCTAAATGACATAACCTGGATATTTTGCTCCTTCAGGACACCCACTTACTGGGCACTGAATGTGCTTTTCTTGCCTGGGAGGGTTTCTCCTATGCTTATCTTTTGGGTTTTAGGAAAAGGGATGCAGGGAAGTTGGTATTCTCATTTGAAAAATCTGCTTATCAAGGTGGACTAGTTATGGCTTGATAAAATCAGCATCTATGTGGAAGTGGTGGGGTGGCTGCGTGGCAAGTCCATACTGGTGCTAAATGTTTATGCACCCAGCTGTCCCGGGAATTATTGTAGTCCCTGGGTACTATGCTATGATAATCTTTTCCCAGGGTTGTAGATAGTGGGAGAAGATTTGAAAGGGGTGGTAGATTGGGTCTGGGATAGGTGTAGGGGGCCATCTGAGGACGGTTGTTTTCCAATGATACTTGTTAAGTTTATGCACAAACTGAGTATCACTGATGCTTGGAGGGTACGCCATCCAAGCTCAAGGCATATAGGTCGTTCTCCTGAACTGATTTCTTGTTGGTGGGGATTTCTGATCTTATAAAGTGGTTGAGGTCCAGATTTTGACTCATGGCCTGCCAGAACATTCCCGGTCATGCTTTGTTTGTGGAGAACTCAGAGGGGGGTACAAAAGTGATGGTGCCTGGACGCGTGGTGACTGATGGTACCTGACTATAACATACATATATTTAATTTAGTAGACTTGTATTTTAAGATTAATGAAGGCTCTGTTCAATCAATCACCCAGAACATCATTGAAAGATATTATGGCCACTTTCTGAGGTGTTGTGACTAGTTACCTGGTGGGGGTCCAGAGGTGGAAGCAGCAAGAGGTGGTAGAACTTGAGACCCCTGGAAAAAATTGGAGGCCCAATATTTGGCATCTCCCATGCACATGGTCTTTCATAATTCCTTACATACCCATGCTCTCTTAAAACAGATGCAATTGAGCTGGCTTCTCAGAGTGGAAGTTACCAGTAGGTCTATAAAGCAAGCAAGAACCTACACTGATTGTGCAAAAATAGGTCTTGATATCATGCAGCACTGTAACTAAGGGGAATACCATCAGTCTCCATGGAGTCTGAGATATGACAGGGGAGGAGAGGGACACTCCGGAAGAGCAAATTACAGAAATTCAGCTGTACAGCAGCCCCACCCCCATAAAACACTAGGGCCTAACAGATTTGCCGAATCATTTTTCCAAAATATCTATGTCCAGGCTCCCGGGCCGCCTCTCAGTGGAATCTCGAAGTCCGCACTTACTAAAAGTTTGTCTTTGGATCTTTTATCCCAAAGATTGTGGTCATTCATAAAATGGGTTGATCCCCAGATCGTTGTTCTTGTTATCACACTATCTCACTTCTGAACAATGAGAGTAAGATCATTTGGGCGTTAATCTGACTTGGGCTTGATACATTCAGCCTCAAATTAATAAAATGATGGGCGATGTCATTGTTGTTACTAGGGCAATCTGTGATTTTTAAAAATGGTGGCCTTACCACAATTTCTCTATCAACTGCAAAATGACCCCTATCCCATCCCTTCATCCTGATTCAAGAGGATCAATCCTTGGGGGTCTCTTGTGCGAGCAAAACAGGCATGACTTAGCCTTCCAACATGTTATAAGGCCAAAATTGATGGTGTATCGTTTTGGCAGACATTCACTCCTAGTCTAGGGTAGCACACATGGTGATAATAAATGAATCGTGGCTCGACTCTGGAGACCCTCCCAATGCATCGGAGAAATGGACAATGAAATTAGTGCAGTTGCTACATTTGTTATATGGGGAGAGGCCTTGTGGTCCTATGCCTCCTGCCACTCACCTGTTACTGCAGATATGGCATGATACTCTTAAATCTCTGGCATGAAGTCACAAACTTTAGTGGAGCGGGTGGGCCTAGTTGAGTCAGGTGGTAGGGCTGTCAGGATTTCAGAGTTCGGACACTGTAGGAACTTCCAGACTGGGCGAAGTCATGTGAAGGAAAGTGATGAAGCCCGTTAGGTCCTGCAGGAGGAGTCTGAATTGAATCACTATTAGAAATAGGGTTTTTGGTTGGCTAAGGTATACACCCAGGCACGGCAGAACTCACCACTGTAGTCTGGGTAGGCTAGATACACAACTAAGATAACCTGTGCTCCCCCTCTCTTAGCTTGGCACAGAACAGTCAAGTTTATCTAAAGAAGCAATCTGTAAAGTATTTGTGACACACACAATAACAAAATGAATACACCACAAAAAGGACCCAAAACAGTTTAATGAAAATAGGTTATTGTATTATTAACAAAACAAGATCAAATTTACAAAAATACAATATATACTTTTCAAGTTATCACATTTAATTCCCACAGTAATCACTGAGTTAAACAAAACACATTTGCAGTCATTAAGGTAAGCCCCATGCTAGTAGCACATAACATCGTATAGTTACTGAGAAGTATTATTTCCTTCCTGTTGCAGGGTAAAGCAGTGCACAAAATGGCACCAGAGGAACTTTGTGATACAGCCCCTCGGTTCCAGGAAAATTCAACAAAAGGCAAACCGCCTGCAAAGATGTAGGTCAATGACTGGAACTTTGTGGGCCCAACTCCTCAGTACAGTACCTTTCAATAAATTTGTCAGCAGACCTCGTCAGCGGCCCTGCTTTGTCAGCAGACCTGGGTCACAGAAGCATGTGCGTCAATGTCTGATGAACGTTGTGTCGCTGGACATGTACCTGGTCACCCAGGCAACACATCGCAGTAGAGCCGTGCTGGAAGGTGCTGCAGCCACTGGGAGTTTGGCGGTGATTTAGATCGGCACAAGCTTTAGCTTCATAGACAACGCCGGTTGTAGACAAGCAGAGCAACGTGTCCTTGGCAAAGACCATTGCTTTGATGGTCTTAGCTCTAAGATCAAGGCATTGATCGGCTCACAAGCTGATTTGTGTCAAAACCCACTTGCTGGACTCACCAGTTGTGGAGTCGTATGGAAGTGAAAGGAGGTGAGGTCTTTGATAATCCCGAGACCTCCTTAACAGGGGGCAAGTCATCAAGCCCTTGGAGAACACTTGTAGTTCAGCACAGCACAAAGGTATAGGGCAGGAGGCCAGCACAACCAGGCAAGTTGTAAAATGGCAGCCCTGCAAGCCAACACAGCAGAGAAGTTAGCAAAGTTAAAGTCCTTCCCCGCAGCACAGCAGTCCTTCTGGCATTGTGCAGATATAGAGCAAGCAGTGTCTGGTACAGGTCCAATGAAGTGTCTTCCTAGTGGGGGTCAAAAACCCACTACTTATACCCAAAAGTGTATTTGATGTGGGGGTGACCTCAAATTACTTCCCTGAAGTGTTTAATTACCTTTTCAGCCCAGTCATGTGTGCCAGCCTAGCGATGGGGGAGTAAATCAGCCTTTTGTGTGAGGACAGGATACTACCTATTCCTGTGAATTGCTAGCTCCTCCCTGTCCCTATGGCCCAAGAAGACCCATCAGTACGCAGATGACTGCAGATGCAGTTGAGTGTCCTGTGTTGTGGCTGTCTAGAGAGATTGCACACATGTAGCTGTCACCCAGCTCAGCTCAGCCCGGAAGTGTACTGGGGACAGGCTGTCCGGCAGACAGAACAGTAAGTGCAGACAAATGTCCACGTTCTAAAAGTGGTATTTCTAAAATAGTATAGTTAAATAATTTTCTTATATGCACTAATATTTATTAAATATTTGTATCTATTTAAAATTAATGTATTCAATTTAACAGTATTTCCCATGAGGTTTAATTTTAATTCCCTATATTTATGTTTATTTGTAACTATTTAAATAATTTAAATTAACAGTGTTTACTATAAGGTTTACTTTTAATTCCCTATCTCGATTATTTTCTATGGCTGGATGTTGCAGTATCAGCAATTTGCTATGTGTGGTTCTAAACATACTGTTGTTCCTATTTTTAGTGGTAACTCACACCCTGATTTTGTGGAGAAGCAAAAAGTAATAAACTTACGCAAAATATAAATTATAAATTACTCAAAAGGGTAAGTTACCTCTGTGAAAGCTACCTTTGTGAAACAGGCCATTTGTGTTTAGCAGAAAGCTAGAGAAAGGTGGTCTGTGCCCAGTGCCCATCTAAAGGACGGCTGAGCAATATCACCATGGAATTGAATTTCTGATGACACGAGGGCTCCTTTTATTTCAGAAAGGCAGAAGGTGGTATTGTGCCTTATTGTATACTTTATTTTTCATAACAGTCAACAAGTGTTAGGTGTCCAGCATTGAGGTGCAGCAGACAATAAGGGGGTTATTACGATATCGTTTGGAAAATCTTCTGACCGAATCGGTTTCGGAATCGTTTCCAACCGAATCGGGTTCTGCGAGTCCGAGCGACCAATTACGATGCTAGTGAACATCGTTCAATCATACTCGCATTGACTTCAATGGGAGCCTGTGTTTCGAACGAGAAGACAGGCTCCCATTGAAAATAAAGATAGGTGGGGAAAGCTTGCACCCTGTGACGGGCACACTATTCTGCCTGCCACACTATGCATGGCTGTAAAGAGGGGTCCCATTGGTACCCCCTCGTAGCCCAACTGGAGGCCTATGGGTGAAGTAGGGCCATATACGGGACCCACAAATCAAATTCCGACAGACTTCTTACTATACTTCTTACATATTTCTGACTATGGACAAACCTCTTACATACTTCTTTCATACTTCTTACATACTTCTGACTATGGACAAAGCTCTGTGCTCCGGAATGCTTGTTTGTTCCCATGAACAGTATAGGAAAGTATGCCAGAGCATCTGAATGTATTTTGTGGAAATCATACGAGAACTAAACATGTGATGGACCGGCCACCATGGGGTGATGCTTCATCACGTGCCGCATCAAATGGACTACAAAAGAAGAAACCCCAAAGGAGGAGGACCACCATTATTTTTCTTTTGGAGCGAGGGTCGCTATACTTTTCACTCTTTGAGGGAAACAAGGCAACTCTATTGATTTTTCTTTCCTTTGGGTCACAGATATAACGCAAAAAAATTCTCTGCAGGAGGACTGAATGCTTTTTCTATGATTATTATAATCATCGTTGAGTTCTAAATTCTGAACTGCTTTATGCTGATGCTGCTGCCTTTGAGCAGTTAGACTGGAATCCTTCTTTGCCGAACTATTTTTGCCAATTTCCACTTTTTGCCCACTGTTATGGACTCGCCCTTAGAGGACTTTAAACTTGATCCTTTTTACCCCTTTTCTTGGAATTCATTTGAATGCCGTTAAAGAGCTGACTATCTTTCTACCTTTCTATGGTAGTTGGAATCTGTAACCTCAAACCATTCTCATTTGGATTTGAATGTCTGACTATGGGGGCGATCAAAATGTTGGGCGGACTTACCATCTCGTAAACAGGACCAACCGACCGCATTCCGACATTTCTCTATGGGAGCATGCATTACAGCCATAAACCGGCCATAATACATGCTCCCAGGGGGAAATGGAAGGTGCTGTTCATCCCTGCACCCCTTGGCAGGCATAAGTGCCCCCTCGACCACCAACAGGAGGCCGCACACACAAGGGGTCCCTGCAGGGAGCTCATAAACATGCTTTCCCAAATGGTTTCCATCAAAATCCCAAGGTCAGAAAGTCCCGCCCTTTGGGATTACAAGCTGATTTTGACTCCTTGAGCCCGTCGAAAGCCAGCCAAAATGACCGGCAGGTTTCAAGTCTGAACGGCTGATACATAATCAGTTGGTCTAAATTAAAGTTGACAATGGGAGTCAGACAGCCTCGGACTGAAGCTCGTAGGCTTTCCAACCTCCATCGTAATAGGCCCCTAAATGTGTAGCCTAGTACTACATGCTGTAATATTCTTGACTGAAAAAGATTTCTCGTTTTAATTAATTTTGGTTCTATAATAGGATAACTAAATTGCTTAAATTTGCCTTGTTCTTTTATTGTTTGCTTATTTTCTTTCATGGCACTGTTCTATTTTCTCTAGTTAATTGTAAATGCACTGCAGGGAGATTTAAGACATCTTTCTGAATACCAATACTTGTTTCTCCTATTCTGTGTGGTGGTAGCAGAACTTCTGGTTTGTATAATAGTATCATTCTGGTTAGGCTTAACTACTTTATGACCTTGCGTCTTCCCATTGCTATACTCTACTTTTACAGAATGGTCCTGAGGGTGGTGTACTTGAACGTTAATTTGAATCTGTGAGTTGGTCACCAATTAATGGTCCTCAATGGGTGACTAATGTTGTGGTCTGGAATACTCTAATAAACACCCCTCCTATCAGCATTGGCAAATCCAATAGATCTAGCCTGTTTTATCAATCAGCTTTGCTAAATCTTTTTGCTGATGCTCGTACAGCTGGAGAATGAGTTATTCTGTACTTTCATGGATGCAATCTGAACTATGCCCGCACCACATGGAATAATGGAGGTGGCATTTTAATCAATATTTTATTTACCATTCAATGATGGTCAAACCACTTTTTACTCATGGAAATGCACTTTTTGGGAAATGGCGTTGCCTTACAGCAAATGGCAGCTGTAAGGCACTGAAAAAGTTTAGTAAAACATGTGCACGGTAACAAGAGGGGTGAGGTAGCAACTAAGGCATGGGGAGGAATCTGGTGATGTAGACGTAAAAGCCAGGGAAAGCGAAGGTCAGAGAGGCTTTCCGACCTCCATCGTAATAGGTCCCTAAATGTGTAGCCTAGTACTACGTGCTGTAATATTCTTGACTGAAAAAGATTTCTTGCTTTGATTAGCATGCTACTTGCCGAAAAAACGCCTTGATGCCTCGTCTGGGGTAGTAAGCGCTATATAAATGCACTTACAATACAATACAATAACTAAACTGCTTAATTTTGCCGGAGTATTTTATTGTGTGCTGATGTTCTTTCATTGGACTGTACTATTTACTCTAGTTAGTTGTAAATGCATTGCAGGGAGAGTTAGGACATCTTTTCTGAACACCAATTCTGTTTTTTCCTATTCTATTTGGTGGTAGAAGAACTTTTTTTTGTATAATTCTGGTTAGGTTTAACTACTTTAGGAGGTTTGGTCTTCCTATTGTAAAACTCTACTTTTACAATATGGTCCTCAGGGTGGCTTACCTGAACCTTAATTTGAATCTGTGAGTTGGTCACCAATTAATGGTCCTCAATGGTTGACTAATGTTGTGGTCTGGAACACCCTAATTCCCACCGCTCTTGTCGGTCGAAAAAGGTCCATCATAGGCCCTTTGCCTCTGTGGTACGGGAGACGTTGTGATTCTTCTGACTGTAAAGGGCCCAGTACGGTTAGAGGGATTAACGTGTAAGTAGTAAAGGAAGCTGAAACCTTAAAATAAAAATATTATAACACTTCAGCTGGATCACTCTTTTTCTATCTCCTAAATCTGCATGCTGCTCACTCACGTTATCTTCCCCTAACAGGATATCTCTTTGTCAATCCACCACTCTTCAGTTAACGATTTTTCACTTCTGTTCTTCACTTCTATTTCTTAAGCTTCCCTTCATGTAAAGGCACACTTTTTCCTTCTCTTTTTATTCTTGTTCACCTAATATTTTTTCTCTAACATTATACTTTTCACTAAGACGTGGATTAGGATGGCGACCCCCGAGGTGGAGGGACCGTCAGCATGGGCAGCAGCGTTCCCTCCATCGAATTAGGATGTTACCACCACCCTGGCAGTCACATCCTGTATAGTTAACATTGCGGCGGGTGCTGCTTAAAGCAGCACCCGCCGCAATGTTAAATATGCATGCTTTGCATTTGCATGCACAAAGCGGCAGGCACCGCGCGGTGCCTGCCGCTTTGTGCATGCAAATGCAGGGGGGTACCATAGGTACCCCCCATGTGCACCCCCCACCCCCAACACCCTGGGGGCCCGCAAGGGCCCCCTCAAAGCAAATCTCCACATGCTTTTCCACGGCGGAAAAACCGCAGCGGAAAAGCATGTTTACACATGCATCCTAATTTGGCTGACAGTGTCTTGCAGACACCGCCACCAAATAGCGGTCAACACCCCGCGGATCAGCGGCGGACGGACCTGCCGTCCGCCGCTGATCCCACCGCCATCCTAATCTGGCGGTGGGTGTTCTCAGGGACCGCGGTGGTGAATCCGTGTCCACCGGCCCGGAGGATGCGGATTCACCGCCATCATAATCGACCCCTAAGTTTCTCTCATTTCCTTTATCCTCTCCCTTAATCTTCATGGTACTTTCACAATTTTCGCATTCGTATCCATTTGCCCTCTCATGCCAATCTACTCCTTCCACTATCTTCCTCTTTTTTATCTATTCTTCCATTCATCAAACTCCAGGTTCTCTCTGGGTTTTAACTTTTCTTTGCTTCTTTTATCTCACTTTCTTTTCCTTTTGCCCAATCCTATCTCTCACTCCCAAGACAAAAAACAAGCATTGGCAAATCCAATAAATCTGGCCCGTTTTATCTATCAGCTTTGCTAAACCTTTTTGCCGCTGCTCATACAGCTGGAAAGTGAGTCATTTTGTACTTGCTTGGACGCAATATGAAATATGCCCACACCACATTATACTTTTCACTAAGACGTGGATTAGGATGGCGACCCCCGAGGTGGAGGGACCGTCAGCATGGGCAGCAGCGTTCCCTCCATCGAATTAGGATGTTACCACCACCCTGGCAGTCACATCCTGTATAGTTAACATTGCGGCGGGTGCTGCTTAAAGCAGCACCCGCCGCAATGTTAAATATGCATGCTTTGCATTTGCATGCACAAAGCGGCAGGCACCGCACGGTGCCTGCCGCTTTGTGCATGCAAATGCAGGGGGGTACCATAGGTACCCCCCATGTGCACCCCCCACCCCCAACACCCTGGGGGCCCGCAAAGGCCCCCTCAAAGCAAATCTCCACATGCTTTTCCACGGCGGAAAAACCGCAGCGGAAAAGCATGTTTACACATGCATCCTAATTTGGCTGACAGTGTCTTGCAGACACCGCCACCAAATAGCGGTCAACACCCCGCGGATCAGCGGCGGACGGACCTGCCGTCCGCCGCTGATCCCACCGCCATCCTAATCTGGCGGTGGGTGTTCTCAGGGACCGCGGTGGTGAATCCGTGTCCACCGGCCCGGAGGATGCGGATTCACCGCCATCATAATCGACCCCTAAGTTTCTCTCATTTCCTTTATCCTCTCCCTTAATCTTCATGGTACTTTCACAATTTTCGCATTCGTATCCATTTGCCCTCTCATGCCAATCTACTCCTTCCACTATCTTCCTCTTTTTTATCTATTCTTCCATTCATCAAACTCCAGGTTCTCTCTGGGTTTTAACTTTTCTTTGCTTCTTTTATCTCACTTTCTTTTCCTTTTGCCCAATCCTATCTCTCACTCCCAAGACAAAAAACAAGCATTGGCAAATCCAATAAATCTGGCCCGTTTTATCTATCAGCTTTGCTAAACCTTTTTGCCGCTGCTCATACAGCTGGAAAGTGAGTCATTTTGTACTTGCTTGGACGCAATATGAAATATGCCCACACCACATGGAATGGTGGAGGTGCCATTTTTTGCAATCTTTTTTTTACTATTCAAAATAGTCAACTCAGTTGGAGAAGTAAACGAAAAAATTGTTTTACTCGTGCAAATGCACTTTTTGGGAAACAGGGTTGCTGAACAGAAATCAGCATCTGTACGGCCCTGAAAAATGTTAATTAAAAAAATGTGCAAGGTGACAAGAGGGTTGATGGAGCAACAAATGCATGGGGGAGGAATCTGGGTAAGGGGGAAGTAAAAACAGGGCGAAACAGAGGAGCTTGAGATGGGGAGTGAAGGGAGGGAAAAAAGCAAAGCAAGCCCTGTTGGGTGAAACATTGAATGAACTGGGGGGAAGACAAAGGGGAGCAACAGACTGCATGCAGGAACATATGTTTGAGGGGGGAAGCAGCTCCTACCGGAAAGAGCAAGAACACACATGTGCTCTCATGGTGTGCTCTGATGTAGTCATTTTCATGATGGGAGCAGTAGAAGGATACTAGTCTTCCATCCAAAAGGATGGTAAAGACACTATTTTTCAGAGGAGGAGTAAATACAACAAAAGAAAGGAAAGCCATTAAATAAAAAGTAAACAAATGAAAGCAACAAGAAAACCAAGCCATGGTTGGGTAGGGAGATGTTAAAGTGAGAGTAGGGTAAGGCTAAACTTCACATGGATAATTAACACAAAAGAATTAAAAAGCATGCTTATAAGGATGCACCAGTAATAGACTGAATCACATAAAGGGGCAGATTATTATGCCGGTTAGAAAAGCATCCAACTGAAATCGTAGCATGAATGGGACCGACCGACAAGAACTCGGAGGTCCCACCCATCGTATTAAGATGCGACTGTCAGCACAGCGGTCGGAAACATACCAATTACTGTTGGGGCATGTGCTGGAAATCCGAAAAGGACCACAGCACAACCCGCAATGGTATGTTTATAAACATCCATGCACCATGTGGCAGGCACCATGCGGTGCCTGCATCACGATACATGCATCTTTAGGGGGGCCACCAAAATTTCCCCCCAGGCCTCGTAGCAGAGGCTGTGAAGGAACGGTCAGACCGCTATTGAAGGGCTGTCTAAAAGGGATATAGTAATCCCCGCGGTGGTGCCTGATCAGGCAGGCACAGCTCTTATTGTAGAGAATTACATTCTGTCCGATGGTCAGACAGGCTCCTTGAGCCCTTTGGAACTTTTGATCAGTCCTTCTGCCCGGCCTCTGACCACTATGCATTTTAATGCAGCGGTCAGACTGCAGCAGCAGGTGGTGGTCATACCGCAACCGACAGGCCGCCGGTTGCAGTCAGACCAACATCATAATGAGGGTCCAAGTGTTTTGAGCTGTGTGTCATGTTGTTAGTAGACTATCATTTCACCTTTTTCAAATGAATAATATTATAAAGATCAAATTCTAGTTGTAGTCAAGCAGAGGTCAGATGCAGTCAATAACTTTGTATGGTCTCCATATAACTTAAGGAATATTCTTGCATCACATACACTGGGGAGTTTACTGATGCACAAGGATATAACTGTCCCCGGACACACAATCTAGCCAATTTAAGAACCTGGGATTAAATCCCAGAACTGTTAATTTAATATAAAACATTTAGCAACAACATAATATAATTAATGCTTATTCACAATCTTTGTATTCAAAACGTCAGTTGGGAACACTTTGCAAATTCAATATAATAGAAAATCTAAAGCTACAACAGCTAAATCAATTTGATATGGTATGTGATATATTTTGAAACTCAATTCTATAAAACTCTGTAAGCCCGGAAACACACATTATAATTTTTCCCCAAAAACCTTTTTATTTATAATAACATGTTTATATAGAGTGCTTGATGCCTCAGAGATTATGGCTTGCATTGCTGTAATATTTATTCCATCAGCTAATCCTCGCCTAACAGAATTACTTATTTTTACTCAGTACTTATTCCCTGTCAGTTGAACATTTAATGCATGTTCTTTTTAAGGCTGGGCTTTGTGGCATTTTACTTGCTAGTAATTTGGCAAAGAGCTTCTGTTTTTGTATGGTGGCTATTATCTCATGACTACAAAATGTGTTCTATAATGTTCTCAGCAGATAACGCCATGATCGTCAAAGTAACCGCAACTGTTCAAAGAAGTGGAATTCTGGAAAGAAATTCTAACACATCACTTAACTAAATTGTTGTAGGAGTTCCTTGCGAAGGCTGAAGAAGCCATTGTTTCTCTGCGATAAAGACGCATTGAAGGTCACTTCACAGTTTCTTAGTGACAGAATTTTATTTCTGAGAAGAATAAAACAGAACCATTATCAAAGCTCTCGTTTGCTTTTCACGGCTGATAGATAAGGTCAAGGTGAACACAACGAATAAATAGCCAGTGCTGCTTTACTGAACCCGGTCTCTATCAGGAACCCCTAAAATTAAATATTGTTGGGGCACGAGGCCCAGGGATCCATACAAATTGTCCCCTCTCCCTCTCATGCTCACACCACCTACGAATCAGGAAGGCAGTTTCTTTGGATGCCTTTCAAATAAAAGACACAGAGGCACAAGGAGACCAGGCTAAATGTAGCGACACCCAGGAAGGGAAGTGGTGCCCAATAAGTGCAGTAGATACCTGGGCCTTGCTTAGGCATTTGCCATCGACATTCTTGTTTCTGATGCAAATGAACTCACTGCTGTGCCTAGGTCCTCCACGTAGTGCCCTCTAGTGGATGGATGCTGGTCAGGGCTGGCTTTGGGCGGTCACTGACCTGGGGGGGGGCACTTTCTTTAGAAATAACTTGCAATTTAAAAATCACCTGCTGCACAGTTCCTTGTGCGTCCAGCTTTCAGGCAACAATAAAAATCTCAAGATAACTCTTATGATTAATGTTCCTGTTCAAAAGAGAGATAGGTGTTTTGTCTAATGGCAGATTTGACTCGCCATAAAGTAGCATAGCGATGTAATATGCCTGCTGCAAAGACCAGATCTGTATTTTATCAACGCAGCGCTGCCTATCTATAGAGGTAGGGCTGCAATGGGAGGGGGGGGCAGGGAGTTTGAGGAACGGGGAGACATAATATGAAAATAAAAATTACTTACCTGCCGTTCCGCTCCCGCAGCTGGCTGCATCGCTGCTTCTCTTGTCCAGCCCAAAGGGGATGGGCCTTCATGGCACAGCCTCCCCACCCAAATAAGACTCGGCTCTTATGTGTCAGGATTGGTCTGAGCGACCTCGTTTGCAGACTGTGGCATTTCTTCAACCTGGCAGGGCAACACAGCTCGGTTGGAGAAACATAAGTGCGCATGTTGTTTGGCCAGCCTAAAACAGCCAGCCAAACCGACATGCACACTTATAAGTGCACACTACGCCTCCTCCCTGCCTTGCCCGGCCCGGTCCGCCCAATTTTCATTGCTCGGCTCAGATAGCATAAATAAAATGAAAATAACGTATTGCTATTATCATTTTATTTATTATCTGCTGGCAATGGGCAGTGAGGCGACACTCCTCCTCCATTACGGAGGAGCCGCCCCTGTATTTTATGTGGATAGCTGAGTGAATTCGTAAAGCCAGACTTTACCAACTCTTTAAAACAAATGAAATTTATGTAAGAGAGTGGCAATGAAAAGATGAGAGGCATTTTTGTTGGGTGGTATTGAGGAAATCTAAAGAAGAGGTCATGGAGAGGTGATACAAAGGTTTGTCGCACCTGTCGCCACCAGCGTAAAAACCGGCCCTGACACTGGTTATCTGTCTCACTGAGCAGCTATGCTTAGCATTTTTAATAATATGTAGGTCGGGCCATCAAAAACGTGGGGGATGCCCAAACATTAACATTGAAGGATGCTATTTTCACTTTACAATGTAATAACACATTTAGAGTCATTTACACGAAAACCTTCTGCATAAAAATGCGTGTATTTGTTCTTGAAACCTGTCATTTGGTATCCATCTCCACAGACAAATTATGTGCCATTTCAGACAGTGTTTAACTACTTGTTTTTATAAACAAATACGTCCAAAGATGTAACAACAATTCTTAACTAATATGAACATAAGTGAGCAAAGAGACTGCCGATAAAATGGCATAGAGAAGTGGGACTCCAAATTTGTATTAAGCAAACTAAGGGGCCTATTATGATTGCGGTGAATCCGCATCCTCGGGGCCGGCGGAAGCCACCGCCGGCCCCGAGGATGCGGAATCACCGCTGCGGTGATTCACAAGACCCCCCCGCAAGATTAGGATGGCAGGGGGGTCGGGAAGTCCGTACGCAGCTTTTCCGCCGCGGTCCCGCGGCGGAAAAGCTCTAATATGGTGGCGGTGTCTCTTAGACACCGTCCACCATATTAGGAAATGCTTAAAAACATGCTTTTCCGCGGCGGATTTTCCGCCGTGGAAAAGCATGTGGAACTTCACTGCGGGGGTCCGTTGCGGGCCCCCTAGGTGAAGGGGGGGTGGGGGGTGCACATGGGGGGTACCTATGGTACCCCCCTGCATTTGTATGCAGAGATCGGCAGGCACCGCGCGGTGCCTGCCGCTTTCTGCATACAAATGTAAAGTATGCATTTTTAACATTGCGGCGGGTGCAGCTTGAAGCTGCACCCGCCGCAATGTTAAGGATTGAGGATGTGACCGCCACCCTGGCGGTCACATCCTAATCTTCACGGGGGGAACGCCACTGCCCATGCAGACGTTCCCCCCTACTCTATGGTGGCGGACGGACTCAGGTCCGTCCGCCATCATAATCGGCCCCTAAATATGTTACCTTATATAATGCTACACTGACATAAAATGAGCAAATGCTGTTGCTCACAAAAGTTACACTACAAGAACAAGAAAATACAGTCACGTAGAATTTGGGTACAAGATAATCCAAAATGAAATGTAAACAGGGGAAATGTACTAGCTTTCAAAAAATAGCTTCTAGTTCAAGTTTACAAATGTGACATTGAAGCCTGAGTGTATTTCTTCACTGGGAGGCCAGGTCTTTCCATATCAGGCTTTTCAGAATCCATGTGCATGTTTTCATACCCCCAAAAAGCAAAACAAAAATACACAAATAGGAAAGAATAAAGGTTGGCAAATGAATAATTACGGCATCTGTGCTTGTGTTTTTTATTGTATGTTTTGTCCACAAGTGATAAACGTAAAACCATGTCAAAAATATATGGGATGAAGTGCCACCCTGCCAAACATCAAAAAGTTATTGCAAGTCATTGAGGATTTCCATTACCACATAAAGAAATGAGACCCACAGCTGAGTTCTTTTATTTGGTTATGTAATTCCGAGTTGACCTGCAACATTCTTATCATGCACTGAAAGGGGTACTTTATTCCTTATAATACATAGTCATACATCCCCTTTCCCACAAACTGCTGTCTAACTCTATCATATGACAGAGAGAGCATGTTTGAATGTTTGCAAACATGAAGGATGAAAATAGAATCTCTTTTTTTTATTATTATTGTTTTTAGGTTGCAAACAAAAACCAACTTAGATTGTTTACATTTTACAAGGATGAGATACATAATAACAGAATCCAGATTAAAGAAGAAGATAAGATGAACACAACACCAAAAGTATAGCGAAAGAATATTTAGGTAATTTCCTCATGGATCCATTGTTGTATCGGAGCCCATATTTTCATCCCTAATTGTTTCTTCTTTCTTCCTTTTGTTGCATATATAGCAGATTCAAAATTAAATTTTGCTAATAAATGAGCCCTCCACATAGAAAACGATGGTGGTTCCGGATTAATCCATTCCTCAGTAATGCATGCCCGGAATTCGGCCAACATAATAAAGATGAGGTGTTGCTGTTCTCTTTCTATAGTCTCTATTGATAGTCCAAATAAAATCAATTCTGGTGAAAGAGTTATTGTTCTCCCTGTAATTTTTTCAATAAAGAGTTGAATTTCTGAGATAATACTTTGTAATTTGGAACAAGAAAAGAACATATGTATTGCATCTGCTCCAATCTGTGTACATCGATTGCAAGTTATACCAGCAGTAGCCCCCCATTTCATGATTTTAGCTGGTGTGTGATAGAGATCAAACATGACCATATAATGTTGAGTTCGTGATCGCCCTGTAATCAGAATAGCATTAGCTGTCTTAATTGATTCTTTTAGCATCAGGTCATCTACCCCCAATTTCTCCTCCCATCTAAGTTGAGTCACTGTGAGATCGTCTGGAAGAAATGTTATAAAAAGATTATAAAAAAACCTATTTTTCTTTTAACGTAGAGGTTCTCTATCGTCAGAATCGTTTTTAACCCTTGACGATCATTAGGGGAAAGCGAATTTAAGAAGCTAAAAATCTGTAGGTATTTAAAGTAATCATGAAGAGGGATTCTAAATTTCTGTCGTAGTTCAGAAAAGGTAGATACAGTGGTGGAGTTGAGCAAGTATAGATCACTCAGGTAGTATATACCACTATGATTCCATCTTTTCATCACCGCATCTCTAAATATGGGAGGAAAGCACTGTGGAGAATTTAAGGGAGTGTATCTCGTAATCTTTGGAATCCCCGCCAGTTTTCTTATAATTCTCCATACTTATAGGCTGCCGATATAATCTTGAATTTTGTTTTTTTGTAGTAGCTCGGTTCTATTATTCTTAAAAATTGGTTATTAGCTTCCATACCTAGAACTAATTCATATATCGATGGGGAATGTGCATATGATATAGGAGTTTTATTGCCCACAATTAGAGGAGATATAAATGGATACACTGTAGCCAAATAATAGAATAGGAAATATGGAGCTGCCCATCCACCTCTATCCTTTGGTAAGATCATTTTTTTATAAGCTCTCCTAATGCCTTTATACCCCCATAAGAATCTTCCTGTCATTCTTTCAAGTTGCTTGAAAAATTCAAACGGGAATTCCAATGGAACTGTTCTAAATAAATATATAAATTTTGGAAGGATAAGCATTTTTAGCACGTTGTTCCTACCATGTAAAGATAGATGTAGGTGATCTATTCTTTCCAGGGTTGAGTTGGCCTTCCTCAGGATCGGGGCAAAGTTAAGATTAGGGATCTTCGAGATAGGAGTGGTTAGTTTAATCCCCAGATAAGTTGCTTCGGAAACTATATTATTAAGAAGCGGGGGTTTTGACCCACGTAGATTATTTGTGTTTTAGATAAGTTTAATTTGTATCCTGAAAAGGAACCAAAATTTGCTGCTAGTTCTTCGATTCTAGGGAAAGCCCTTTAAATATCCCTGGAGAGTACTACTAGATCATCTACGTAGGCAAGGGCTCTATATTTGATACCGCCCACTTCCACCGGAACAATGTGCTCATCTTGGTTTAATTGATTAAGGAGGATATCAATATAAATAGCAAATAGGAGAGGGGAGGATGGACAACCTTGTCTTGTTCCACGTTGGATAGGGAATAAAGCTGATTTCACAGTCCCAATTTTTACCGCTGAGGTTGGATTTTTATACAGAGCTCTAAAGGCAGTTATAATCCTTGGAACGAAGCCCTTTACACTTAACAAATCCCAAAGATAGGGCCATGCCACCCTATCGAATACTTTTTCGGCATCCAATAGGGTGATCCCTATTGATGTTTTGGTTCCCTCAGCCCAGTCCATGATAGCAATAACTCTCCTAACATGATCTGCAGTATCTCTGTTTGGGATAAACCCATGTTGCCAGCGAGATATGATTGTTGCTATTATTTTTGACAATCATGTAGCTAATATTTTTGAGTATACCTTGCTATCGGTGTTTATTAATGATATTGGTCTATACGACGCTGGGTTTAGTGGATCCTTATCTTTCTTAAGAAAAGTCATTATTACTGATTGGGCCCAGGAGTCCGGTGGAAAGCCTCTCTGTGCTTCATGAAAAGTAATAAGTATGTCTTGTTTTATGATATTCCTAAAAATCTTATAAAATTCCAATGGGATACCATCGGATCCTGTTGCTTTTCCTATTGCTAGCGATGTTAGTGCGTTTTCAATTTCTTCCCAGGTAATTTCCCTTTCTAAAACTATTTTTTGGTCATTAGAGAGAGATGGTAGAGCATTAGCTCTAGCAAAATTCATACATTGTTGTAGTGAGTAAGTATCATCTTTGTATTGATATAATTTTTGATAAAATTGGCGAAAAACTTCAAGAATTGAGTCAGGATTATTATGTATCTGTCCAGTTTCATCTTGAATTGAATCTATTGTATTAAATACTTCTTTTTGTCTAGTTCTTTTAGCCAGAAGTTTCCCTGCATTTTCAGCCATCTCATATAATTGAGATCTATAGGTTGCTAATTTCTCCGCCAGATTAGAAGCAAAAGATTCATATAGAGCAGCTTTATGAATTGCTAGATTTGTTTCAATATCTGATATTGGTTGATTTTGACTAATAGCAATTGATAGTTTTTTTTCCCAGAGTAGGATGTTTTTATAGCCTTGATCTACCTTTTCTCGTATAATTTTTTGTTTTTTAATAACATACGATAATGACTCGCCTCTGATCCCCCGCTTTAAAAGCGTCCCATGTATTCTGAACCGAGGCTGATCCTCTATTAATGTCAAACAATTCTTTTATCCACTTTGCCATCATATCTAAATATTCAGAGTCAGCTAATAATTTTCGATCGAATGTCCAAAGCCTTACATGGGGGATTGATAGGTTAGTTTTTATTTCGATTATTATTGGATTATGATCCGATATTATTCGTGGATATAAATCAAATTTAGTATCGCATAGTAGTATCTTCTTAATAAAAAAGTAATCAAGGCGTACAAACTTTTTATGGGGAAAAGAGAAGAATGTAAACCCGGGTATTGACAGATTTTTTTCATGAGCAACATCAAATAAGCCATGATCTGTTATCAGAGAGTGAAGAGCTATGAATAATTTTTTTTTGCCCCTTGATAATCTATGATGTTACGTAGATTCCTATTAAGATCTATATGAAGGTTAAGATCTCCACAAAATATTAATGATGGAGCCCAATTGGCTAATTCTAGGTTTAAGGAGTTCAATATAGTGGGATCATCTATATTTGGCGCATAGACCGAGCAAATAGTCCAAATTTTACTGTCAATTTTTAATTCCACAATTGCCCATCTCCCATTTTGATCTGCCTTATTACGAATCGACGTCCCCAAACCTTTTTTAATTAGAATTGCCACCCCTTTTGTCGTTGTACCTTGTGACGTGCAGACTAACAATTTCATCCCCAAGTCTTCATACAATTGTCTATCATTCCACATAATATGTGATTCTTGAATACATAGAATATCTAGTTTCATAGTCTGTATAATTTGTGCAGCAACTCCCCTCTTTTTTTTATTATTTAACCCACATATGTTCCAAGAGCAAATTCGTAATTTTTCCATTTCAGTCAATATTTTTCATTCCCCCCTCCAAGCATAACCAATATATAATAGAAATGAAAACATATATTTCACAATTCATCTTGTATCTCTGTATATATCTCAGAGCATCATCAGCATTTAGAAAACAAAAAAAAGCAAATTGAAAGAAAAATTTCCATATAGACATCTTTTGATAATTTCTGATTTTGTTTGCAACCCCTTTTTTTCCCCCAAACCTCCCAGAGCTCAACCCGAGCCCACCCAGCCCCATTCCCTCCCCCAAACCATCAGGGCAAAGGGACTTTTTAGTCCCTCTCATTGATGATGTGATAGGCGCTTCATGGCTCGTCTCCCGTGGCTCCACATCATGATATTGTTCCAAAACAGACCAGAATTTCACCATACCTAATATCTGAACAATGTACTACCAGCTGCTACTAGCAGCAAATATACAACCGTTATGCCACAATAGTCAGAATCTAAAACGGAAAACAGACTTGATACTGGTGAGAAGAGAAAAAAAAGAGCATAAGCACAATACCTAAAAAAAACAGAGGATTTAACTTTTCTCCCACACATGATATGGTATTATACTTATATTTATATTTATATTGAATCTTTTTGGAACATATTAAAGCATTAATTTAGATACCGGCTACAGATTGCATAGACCCCCTTTTTTTTTAAGAGTGCAGTAGCCTTTCCCCCCCCTTTTTTCATAACGAAAGTAATAACTCTTTGGCTACCCCCTCTGAGGTTAGAAAGTGAGTGCGCTCTTTATAAATGATTTTAAGCTTTGCAGGGTTTAACAAGAATGCCTGTGCTCCTTTGGCCTGAAATAGAGGAATAAGCTGGCGGAGTTGCCAGCGAAGTTGAACCGTAGCATGGCAATAGTCAGGACGCACAAAAAATTCGATGTCTTTACCCTTGCGCTTTCTATTTGGTCTAGCCAGGTCATATAGGGCTTCCCTAGCTAGAAAATTATTTAAGGAAATCAAAACAGCACGAGGTTTAGAACCTGAGTCTTGTCGATTTTTTTGGAAAGGAAATCTATGCGCCCTCTGAATCTCAGTTTCCCATCTCCATTGTTTTAAATCAGGAAAAGCTTCTAAAAAAAGCTCTATAATGTACTGTCGCGGATCTGACCCTTCTTTTCCTTCCGGAACACCTAGGACTCGAAGGTTGTTCCGGCGTGATCTATTTTCCAAATCAACCAGTTTCCAGTTGATATCTTCTTTTATTCCTTCCATTGCCTTTATTTGAGAGTTTTGTTGAGCGATTGTATCTTCCAGTTGAGAGATCCTAGTTTCCGTTTCCGTTACCCTTACTACTATGTCATTGGATATTTTCATCACCTTCCTCAGATTATTTTGCAATTTCCTAACTGCCCCTTGAGTGCGAAGATTCTCTGCTTTTGTCTCTTCTCTGTGATGCAACATGACTGGCCGGGGCAAGATGGCGGACGCAGCAGTGTCCGAGTGAGCAGCGTTGAAGGAGGCTCGCGTCCCAGCTGGCTCTTCTCGGTGAAATACTGATACCGGCTTGGTAATCAGTGCAGCGCAACACGGCTGTTCTAGGAAGAGACCCGATTTAGTCATTTGGAAAGGAAATCTTTACACCTACTCACGGATACGAACTTGGATTCAGTCCCGGGGCTTGGAATGCGACTCGACCTGTGGAGAAGCTATTCACGGTCCCTTCGCTCGGCGTGGCTACGTCATTCCTCCTCCTCCCCGCTCAGCGGCATACCTGTTCAGAGCACACGCCAGGAGCTGTCGGAGCGCGGAAAGCAACGCTATCGCTGGGCTCAAAATGAAGAAAAGGATTTTCTGCTTTCTGAGCTAGAGATGGCACCAAAAAATCCTACAACCGGCGCCCAAAGGCTACAAAAGCCAAAAACAAGGGCAGTCACAGCGGCTACACAGGATATTATCCAAGCGACGGGGGGAGTAACAGACTCATCATCTGCTGTCATAGTGAGTACAACTAATGCAGTTTGTAGTGAAAACCCACGCATGACTAGAAATGTGACTGAAATGCCTATTTCGTCTTCCGCTGCACCTACAGAAGTAGTATCCAATCCACAAGAGTCAAATATGCTGAATTCTGGGAGCTGTAGGCAAGGTGCCATTCCAAAAATACCAGGCATGTTTATAAAAAAAATGGGTACTGCACCTAATTCCTCTAAAAGCCCCGACAATTCAAATATAACTAAAGATAAAACATATGATTCTGAGATATTTATTAACGATATAACTATCACGGAAAATTACCAAACTGAGGAGGTATTAGAGCAGCCGGATTTAGTATCTCTTAACTTAATTGAGGATATGGATTCTATAGACTCAATGACTGATCTCTCTCAAGCTTTAGACTCAGATGGTACGGAAGACTTGGTGGTAGCAAGGGGGGGCCAATCCCTACAAGACTTTGAAAAATCTTTTTCAGATCCGGGACAAAATGATCTAGATGATCCGGAAGACTCAGATTCCGAGGAGTCTCCTAATAGACTAAGGCAAGATGATAATGGCTCTATTCTTCCTTCTTTCTCTACTTTGCCTATAATAACTAAAGAAGGGTCTGATGTACCAGAGATAACATTGGAGGTTCTGAAAATAGAATATCTATTGCAAAACTAAACTAACCAAAAATGTTGTCAGATACTTGTTGCAAAAATATATCAGATATACTTTAGTACAGGTTGATTTTTAAACAGAGGTGCAGTAAAAGCTCGCAGAACGTTTCTAACTTTTGTAAAATTAGCCAAGGAGTGCAGAAAAGTTGTCAAATATCCCCTTTCAAGATGCAAATGGACAGCTAGAAAAACAGATCTGCCCTCATGTCTTTGAATTGGTGACTGGGTGAGTCACATGTCTCCAATTATATATAGAGGTATAGATGGCTAAGAGTGAATTTCGGGGATGTTTTTCAGCCAGGAGGTTTAATGATATCAAATAGACAACAGTGAAGCCCGAGTTATCTATGATCTTACTCAGTACCCCGAGGTGAAAAACATCCCCTAATTCACTTCTTACTCATCTTTAATTTTATGTTATGTATGGCCCCCAAAATCATCTGCCCCTGGTTTCAACTTTTATGTAGGGGTGGAGGAGTAATTGGGGACCCATACATAACATTGCCTCTCATCCCTGGCCAAATAAAAAAAAAATACCTGGCACACTGTCACCCACCCTACCACTCTCTGTGTATTCCTTTCTCTCCCATTCTGAAGATGTGCTCCTTCTTCTCCAGATCTGCTCTGACAGGCTCTAAGAGAGGCCTGTCAGAGCAACCTGGAATTCCTTTATGAATAGGAACAGTGGGTAACAGCTTCGGTGAACAAGTGTTGCTATGTCATAACAGTGAGTTGTCAGATTTATAAACTGAAATAAACAATAGTGACTCTCTATGAAAGCCATACATAGCAAATAATTTAGAGATAGATGTTTATATTGTGATTTCAGAACCCCGTGTAGTATATAATTATAAATTAGTGGCCTAGCATCTGGAACTAATATCAACTGGAACTGATATCCACAAATGTTCTGGTCGCTGTCCTCATGTGATCAGGCAACATGGCATTTCTCAGTGCAAGACAGCAAATAGATGAAGTTGGCACACAACACACAGATAGTACACCAGACCCATGCTTTAACACACCATGCTCTCTAGCTCACAGACAGTACACAGACCCATGGTTTAACACAGGTTGTTCTCTAGCACAGACACACCGAGAGCATCCGTTGCACAAGCTGGTGCGGAACTCACCTTGACCCCATCATTGCACTCCATGCTCCTCTGAAGCACACACACGTCTGTCACGGCTGTCACACGGCTGTCACATGCTCCCTGCCCCATCCAGTACAGAGACCACTGAGTGTACAAAGGTTGCCATTTTTCACTGCTCCAAGGCCCACGGTAGAACCAAGGCCAGTGGGAGGGGAAGCAGCATGGAGGGAAGTCCAGACCCAGCATGGGAGGAGTGAGGGAGGGAAATGACAGCCCTAGTGTGAGAGTGGCGACTGAGGTCACAGTGCACCAAAGTCAGGGCAAGATAGAAGTAAGGATCAACCCTGGTGCGAGGGTGGCGACTGGGAAGCAACTCAGTCACAGTGCAACAAGGCCATAGAGGGAGGGAGGGATGAGATAAGAAAACATCAGCCCAGTGCTTAATTTGAGCAGGTGGATCCCGGTGCTCCGCACCAACATGTAATTGTCAACACCGGCGCTTGCCAGTCTGCCGCAAGGTGGAGATGTCTGACTAATTTAACATGACCACAACAACAGTTATTTGATAATTCAATCTACATTAAAAATGACTATTAAGTGCCACCCAAACTATTCTCATAGCTTTGGGGGCCTGAAATAGTTCACATTGTCAAACATGTAGCAGTGAGATGCTTAGTAGTTGTGTTGTTACTATCATTGACAGGGCTGGGACGTGCAATAGGTGGTGTGAGCTGCAGTGGCCTCCTGACGAGGGCCCTGGCACATATATTTTCAATAATTCAGCACTGCCTCAGCCTTGGTAAGAGACTGGTGGGGGAAGTACAGAGAGATGGGAGCCTCAGTCTTGGTGAGAGAGGGGTGACTGGGGGAGTGGGTAGAGAGGGAAGCTTTATCCCTGGTGAAGAGCGGAAACTGGAGGGCAGAGGGGGAGGGTGGGCGGAGCAGAGCCTCAACCCTGGTGCAAAAGCAGTGACTGGAGTGCGGAGGTGAGCCTCAGTCTTGTTGTGAGAGCGGAGTCTAGTCGGGAATGGGTAGGGAGGGGAGCCCCAGGCCTTGTGAGAGAGCGGTGACAGGAGGGCAGAGGGACGCTTCAGTCCTGGTGTGAGAGCTGAGCCTGGAGGGCGGATGGCAGGTGGAGAAGAGCTTCAACCCTGGTGCAAGAGCAGAGCCTGGGAAGCGAGCATGCATACCGCACCCCAGTGACAGCAGAGCCCAAGGGATCAGCTGCTGGGAGAGCAGGCTTTACTGACCAGCCGACCTCAGACCTCTCCCCTGCAGGCCTTACTCCCCGAGGCAGATTTAGGGGGACTGTTACTGCCACCTTCCTAACACCTGGGCTGCAGATGGCACACTGGAAACACAACACACATCTGCACTGCAGCCAGCACCCCTGAAACACATCAAACACATCTGGACTGCAGCCAGCACTCTGGAAACACCTGTGATGTAGTCCGACCCAGTAAACATCTGTGCAGCAACTTGCACCCCAGAAACACATGTGCTGCTGCTACAGCGCGTCTCCAGAAATCATTTCTAATTAACACTCACCATTACCCTGAAACCTTAAAACACTCAAATCATGCATCAGTGGGGCCCATAGCACTGCGCATTTACTCTGTTCACTTACACTCGGCTTCAAGGCTCTGATGAATCGCTGCAGAGAAACGCTGTAATATTTAGGTGGAGCGTCTAAACCAATTTAACTAGTATTTACACCTATAGATTTAAACATTTTACCATGGTTTATTCAGACTTAAATTAATCAGACACACCACCATAATAGCAATGGATCTGCTAGAATGAAAATTAGGCGTAGGAAGAATTCAAAGACCAGCTCTTACTTCTTCATTTATCTAATTTTTATTCAAAGCAAACTTTATCATATCTGACATTTAGACATTAGTAAATCTTTATTCAGTAAAATCTTAAACTTTATTTCAAAATGATCATTTTATTTTGATCTCAAGGAAAGAATCACTTTATTTTAGAAGACAGTCAAAGATTAGCAAAGAACAGATAGTTCCAAAATCTTTTTTTCCTAACATCCCTAACCAACGCCCTCATCGTATCCTTCAGTCCTGCAAAGCAAACAAGTAAGTAAAAGTTAAAGTTCTTACATCCAGGAATCGGTCAGCAATCGGGCAGCATCTCCGATGGAAATTGAAAAAGCGACCCCGACTAGACAAAACCAGGGGTTTTTATACCCTAAATCCCTAACTTAATCTATCTAAAATGTAACTAACATTACTTATTCAAAATTTTATTGGACAATTTCGGGGTGGGTGAGCATCATCTCACCATTACAGCATCGTTTTTGCAAAGAGTCAGCAAGAAAATAAAGGCTCATTGTTTAAGTTAGTCCGAGGCCTAGAAGCTTCCTTGTATTTGAAACATCCTCAAACTCTCCCAGGCTTTTAATATTACGTCGTCCATGCTTGGCACCCATCCTAGGTTCCGGGCCACATCAGCCTTGAACCTCCGCGAGCACAAGCAGTTCACTCTGACTTGCAGGTTTTGACGCACCCGCTCAGTTCAGCTCTTGCTCACAGTTTACCCAAACGTCCGCCTTTGTACAGGCCTCAGAGGCCACTTTTGGAACTATCGTAGAAACAAACACAATTTCACATTAGTTATTGAATTTTAAACCCATTCTGTTTACCTCCCACCTAACTAATATTTCCCAGTTAGTTGTTACCTAGCAAATAAGCCACATAAATGCATTTTATACTTACATTTCGACTTCTCCATCACATAAATGAATACAATAAGCACATTTAAATTGCTTTTTGATTATTTCCAAGCTGGTCATTAATTCACAACACAATAGCAATACGTATGAGTTCAGTTTTATTTGCAGCATGCAATCAAAGTTAGTTCTCCCCATGTGTAATAATAAAAATAATGTGTGCACTTTATTGTATAGTTGGTTAATTTCGCAGAACATGCAATTAGTGAACGTTACTGTTATGGGACATTAACTTTACGAGGGTTACACAAAATGTTGTGTTTGCCACCTCGCTCCATCAATTCCCTCATCTGTTGATTCCATCACCAAATAACTCTAAAATTTTGGAAAATTTAGCAGAACATGTTTCAACTTCTTTTTGTTAATGTCATTTATAATTTTGTCTCTTTTTCTTTCGAATTTTTGAAAACCTTTTCTTTTACTTCCTCCATTTCTATCTCATTCTTTTCTCTCATCCTTGCTAATCGTTCTTCATTCCTTTTCTTTATCAAATTTCTGAAATCTCTTCTACCTTTATATATACAGCATACCCTTATCATAAGGATTACTACCACTGAGATTGTTATTGGTATTAGTGTTTTACCTATAATTGAACTACCTATTTCTTGAAACCAATGCTTAATTGCTGACAAACTTTTACCCAATTTATCAAGGACACCATCAACTTCCAGTGGTTCAATTTCTTTATGCAAATCTGTAATATTTATAATATACTTTTCAATATTCTGACTTTTATCTGGAATGTAAGCGCAACAGTGTTGAACCTTCAAAATTCCACAGACTCCTCCCTCTTTTGCTAAAATTATATCAAGGGCAAGTCTGTTTTGCATAACCATAGCTCTCATAGCAACCATCTCAGTATCTACCATCAGGAATCCTCCTGCTGTATCTGTTGATAATTTATCAACTATTGTGGACAATTTTCTGATTCTGTATTTAAGAAGTGGCAAAATAGAGGGGGGGATGTAGGTATTACAGAATTGGTAAAGACCGAATCGTTAAGATTCGATATTTACCGATTCTGTAAATTCCGATTCGGTAATGCCCATTGATTCCTATGGGCATTGAAGCCCATAGGAAACAATGGGCATTACCGAATCGGTATTTACCGATTCGGTAAATACCAATTCCAGCAAGGGTGCAGGGGGTGTCACTTTGACACCCTCTAGCGCCCCAAATACAGGCATGTGTGCCATGTGGCACACAGACATGCCCTAAGGGCATGTCTGTCTGTCACATGGCATAGGTGTGCATGCACACATGTGCATGCACACCTGGATTCTGTATTTTACCACCCAATTGGATTGGGTGGTAAAATACAGAATCTGAAAGGCCTTTGGGACTCAGAAGAGTCCCACCTACATCTAGAAGTTACCGAATCGGTAAAATACCGACTCGGTATTTTACAGATTCGGTAAATTTACTGAATCGGTAAAATTGGCCCCTACATCCCAATAACCCATTTACCGGTCGGTAACGGCTGAAATCGGCCGTTACCGGCCGGTAAATGGCCACCTACATCTGGCCCATGATCATGAGCTGGAGTTTTCTCTTTGGTATTTGATTCAGTTCCCACCTGGTGGAGCACAGAAGTTACCACATCACATAGATTCTTGCAGCAATCCAGAATGATGTCATCATTTATAGCTAGTAACTTATTAACTGGTACATAAGCCTGCCTCATCACCCTTCCCATCAGAATTTCGTGAGGGCTTAATCCAGTTTTTCTGTCAGGTATGCTTCTCAATGTCATGAATACAAATGGCCACTTGTTTCCTGTTGCCAAGCACATTTTTGCAATTTTATTTTTAATAGTTCCATTTACCTGCTCAACTACTCCTGAAGCCTCAGGTCTATATGCACAATGTAGCCTCTGGCGAATGTCCAGAGCTTCACAAATCATCTGCAATAAATCATTTTGGAAATGTGGGCCTCTGTCTGATTCAATCGTAACCGGAAACCCGTTAGTTGTTACCTAGCAAATAAGCCACATAAATGCATTTTATACTTACATTTCGACTTCTCCATCACATAAATGAATACAATAAGCACATTTAAATTGCTTTTTGATTATTTCCAAGCTGGTCATTAATTCACAACACAATAGCAATACGTATGAGCTCAGTTGTATTTGCAGCATGCAATCAAAGTTAGTTCTCCCCATGTGTAATAATAAAAATAATGTGTGCACTTTATTGTATAGTTGGTTAATTTCGCAGAACATGCAATTAGTGAACGTTACTGTTATGGGACATTAACTTTACGAGGGTTACACAAAATGTTGTGTTTGCCACCTCGCTCCATCAATTCCCTCATCTGTTGATTCCATCACCAAATAACTCTAAAATTTTGGAAAATTTAGCAGAACATGTTTCAACTTCTTTTTGTTAATGTCATTTATAATTTTGTCTCTTTTTCTTTCGAATTTTTGAAAACCTTTTCTTTTACTTCCTCCATTTCTATCTCATTCTTTTCTCTCATCCTTGCTAATCGTTCTTCATTCCTTTTCTTTATCAAATTTCTGAAATCTCTTCTACCTTTATATATACAGCATAACCTTATCATAAGGATTACTACCACTGAGATTGTTATTGGTATTAGTGTTTTACCTATAATTGAACTACCTATTTCTTGAAACCAATGCTTAATTGCTGACAAACTTTTACCCAATTTATCAAGGACACCATCAACTTCCAGTGGTTCAATTTCTTTATGCAAATCTGTAATATTTATAATATACTTTTCAATATTCTGACTTTTATCTGGAATGTAAGTGCAACAGTGTTGAACCTTCAAAATTCCACAGACTCCTCCCTCTTTTGCTAAAATTATATCAAGGGCAAGTCTGTTTTGCATAACCATAGCTCTCATAGCAACCATCTCAGTATCTACCATCAGGAATCCTCCTGCTGTATCTGTTGATAATTTATCAACTATCGTGGACAATTTTCTGATTCTATTTGCATTAAATGAAATTCCCACTGCTGGTATAAGTGCTCCAAGTACATCTCTTTTAATTTCTAAGGCACTCTCTTTTCTTCTTCTACTTAAAACTTTACCTATCTTATGCTTTCCATTAGTACCTCTATCTACATGGAAAATTTTAGGAAAGACCAAACCCACATAACATGTCCCATACCAGTGGTCAGGCCGTCTATAATAAGCTTTATTTCCACATATAAAATAAATTCCAGGGAAAATGGGATCATTTCCTCCTTTAAATCCCCAACCTCCTATAATTCTATAGGTGTCTTCACATTGACTTGCACCCACAAAATAATTGTCATACATTGAATTATCTCTCCAGATACAAAATTTTCCCAACATTGGTGCATCTATATTGATTGCTACATTCACATTTTTAACCTCAATGTTCTCATCATCAAATGTATAATATTTCGACTTTGCATGCTTCATTTTCTCTTTTCGTTTGTAAGCAATCCTTCTTTCCTCAACCATATTTAGAAAAGCTTTCTCCTCAATTCTCATTTTACATGTCAAATTATTATTAAATGCATACTCATGTGTTAACTCATCTACTTCTAAAAAATATTCTCCTATCACTTCCGCATATTTTCTTATATTTAGTGTATTATCAATCTTTAATTTCGCAAATATCTCATCTACATTGGAATAATGATACTCCATTTTCCCAGTCTTATAAAACAAACTTGCAATTATACTATAAGTTACTCCATAAGTAAGAGGAAGGTGGTGATAGGTCACCCCTTCTGACACTGATGCTGGCAACTTTACACAAACATAACAGTCATCAACATTCAATGTTTTGATGTATTCCAACAATAACTTTGAAAAGGTATTTTTAGTATAGTTACTAATAGACCTATCTTGATGTAACTCTGGCTTGTACACATAACTCTCATTCACATTTTCTTTCTCAATTGGCTTGCTTGAACTCACATTCTGTTTTAATTTTGTTAAATTAGTTTGGAGAGGAATCACAATAGTTAAAATTATCCATAATATAGTCATCAATCCCATACATATGGAAAAACACCTGCACTATTTTCTAAAAATAGAACATTTCGTTCTGTGATTATTCATTGACATTTTCACTAACACTGTTTCTTCGACCTTATGTCACCTATAATTTTCACACCACTTAGCACGCTAACAAGTTTTCTTCGACCTTGTGTCAATTTCTATTCTAAATAATGCTATAATTTGTTTTTCTAACAAGTTTTTCTTCGACCTTGTGTCCACTCCGACCTCTTCTATATGTACAAAACCGTCTCACAGGACTTCAGACTTTTTACTTTAATATCATATACTTTTTACACCTATCTTTCCATTTCTTAATTGACTTCTTTTACTCACTTTTCCCAATTGGCTTTGGGTCATACAGGTTTTCTTGGCTACAATTAACTTCAACAATGGGTGGCAGTACAATGTATGTCCACTCAGGTGATTTATACCTCTGATTTGGACGTCTTACTCTTTTAGGCCTTTGAATAGTCTCTATTTTCTTTCCCAATGTTTCTTTCGGGCTAGAGATCTCATTCACTTGGTCTTCTGCTTTTTTGTTTTGTTCACTATTTTGAACTTTAATCCTCCTGCTCCTTTAGGCCAATTGTCTCCTTTGCAGACTTTCTTAGTCTTCGGCTCTACAGTGTTATGCTCCACTCTCCAAGCTCTTTTTCTTGTGCTTTTCCTTAATGGAGTTTCATCTGTACTGTCATCAGTTTCACTTTCAGTGTCTTCCACTGTATTATTGATTATGATCTTTACAATGTCTTTGTCTTCATCAGTTTCAGTTCTTTCTACTGTTACTCTGTTAGGAACACCTTCATAACTGGTACTTGGAATCTCATCCTTGTCGTGAGTTACTTATTTTTCTCCAGTTTCAGGATTTCCGTTCCTGCTTTCAGAGTCTTCAGTTTTCTTTACAGTTTTCTCTTTTTCAACAACTTTTTCTTCACTTTCTTTTGTGTCTTTACTGGTGCTTGTCTTTACCGATTCTCGACCTTCAAGTTGATCTTCTGAATCTGGTATTTCAACAATCTCCATTTCACCTTCACCTTCAGACGCAGAACTGGCTTCTGATACTTCCAGATGTCGACGTTCCTGTCGATCTTCAATATCTGGATCCATCTCTGGTTCACCTTCAGAATCAGAGTCAGTTGTACTTTCACCGTCGTATGGGTATTCAGGTTCAGGCACACGGATGGTGTGACTAGCATGAACCCACCTTTTCAGCCCAGCACACTTAACTGCAGTAGTGCTGACCAAGATCACTTGAAGTGGTTTTTGCCACCTTGGTACCAAACAATTCCTGCTGCGATGAACTTTCACTTGTACCCAGTCCCCAGGGACTAGGGCCTAGATGTAGGTAATTTCATTTTACCACTTCTTAAATACCGAATTTTACCGATTCTGTATTTAAGAAGTGGCAAAATAGAGGGGGGGGATGTAGGTATTACAGAATTGGTAAATACCGAATCGTTAAGATTCGATATTTACCGATTCTGTAAATTCCGATTCAGTAATGCCCATTGATTCCTATGGGCATTGAAGCCCATAGGAAACAATGGGCATTACCGAATCGGCATTTACCGATTCGGTAAATACCAATTCCAGCAAGGGTGCAGGGGGTGTCACTTTGACACCCTCTAGCCCCCCAAATACAGGCATGTGTGCCATGTGGCACACAGACATGCCCTAAGGGCATGTCTGTCTGTCACATGGCATAGGTGTGCATGCACACATGTGCATGCACACCTGGATTCTGTATTTTACCACCCAATTGGATTGGGTGGTAAAATACAGAATCTGAAAGGCCTTTGGGACTCAGAAGAGTCCCACCTACATCTAGAAGTTACCGAATCGGTAAAATACCGACTCGGTATTTTACCGATTCGGTAAATTTACTGAATCGGTAAAATTGGCCCCTACATCCCAATAACCCATTTACCGGTCGGTAACGGCTGAAATCGGCCGTTACTGGCCGGTAAATGGCCACCTACATCTGGCCCATGATCATGAGCTGGAGTTTTCTCTTTGGTATTTGATTCAGTTCCCACCTGGTGGAGCACAGAAGTTACCACATCACATAGATTCTTGCAGCAATCCAGAATGATGTCATCATTTATAGCTAGTAACTTATTAACTGGTACATAAGCCTGCCTCATCACCCTTCCCATCAGAATTTCGTGAGGGCTTAATCCAGTTTTTCTGTCAGGTATGCTTCTCAATGTCATGAATACAAGTGGCAAAGCATCTGGCCACTTCATTCCTGTTGCCAAGCACATTTTTGCAATTCTATTTTTAATAGTTCCATTTACCTGCTCAACTACTCCTGAAGCCTCAGGTCTATATGCACAATGTAGCCTCTGGCGAATGTCCAGAGCTTCACAAATCATCTGCAATAAATCATTTTGGAAATGTGGGCCTCTGTCTGATTCAATCGTAACCGGAAACCCGAACCTTGGTATCATCTCACGTAGAAACAATTCAGCAACAGTTATTCCATCATTTCTTCTCGTGCGGAAAGCTTCTTCCCATCGAGAGAACAAACAGATTAACACAAGCACATATCTGAGCCTGTTACATGGAGGTAATTCAATGAAATCCATCTGAATTCTTGTAAATGGGCCACCCTCCCGTCATATGGTTCCCAGACTTACAACAGTTTTTCTGTTTGGATTAAATTGCTGACAGACCACGCATTTTTGACACAAACTTTCAGCATTCATTCTAAATTTAGGGTTATACCAAGTCTACCTAAAGAGACGGATCATAGCGTCTCTGCCAATGTGTGCTTGACCATGGTACATGGTACATTCGGGCCATATCTGAAATCATGCTATCAGGCATTACTGGTCTTTCATCTTTGTAAACCCAAATTTCATCTTCCTCTCTTTGTCTGCAACCTGATTTTAACCAAATATCTTTTTCCTCTGTTTCTGCCTCTTCCTCCATCTGCTTCACTTCCTGCCAAGTTTCCACTACAGTGGTTAGCATTAAAGGACTTGGAACATGTTCTTCAGTTTGCTCTCGATTGATTGAAATTTGATTTTTGGCACAATGTTTTGCAATTGCATCAGCATAATTGTTTCCTCTGGTGATATAATCTTCACTTTTCTTGTGGGCTGAACATTTTACCACAGCCAATTTTTCAGGCAGCTGTATCACATCGAACAATGTTTTTTACAAACTCTGCATTCCGAATGGGTGTTCCTGCAGAGGTCAAATAGCCTCTTTGGGACCAGAGCTGTCCATAATCATGAACAACTCCATAACCATATTGACTATCGGTCACTATGGTTACTTTCACCTCTTTTCCCAACTCACATGCTCGTATCAAAGCAATCAACTCCGCTATTTGAGCAGAATGAATTCCTCTCGGACAAGATGCTTCCAACACTTCTGCTACTGTACAGACAGCATATGCAGCACTTAGACCACCACTCTCTGTTCTCAAACATGATCCATCCACAAACATTACAAAATCTGATTCAAGCAAAGGTTCATCTTTAATGTCTGGACGAGGCTTTGTGCAATACTCCAGAACATCCAAACACTTGTGATCAAGCTCACCTTTCACTTCTGCTTCAACTGTATCAGGTAACAGTGTTGATGGGTTAACATTCACACATCTTGCAATTGGCACATTCTCAGCTCCCAAAATTATTTTCTCATAACGTGTCATTCTACTGTTAGTCATGTACTGTGTCTTTGCTCTTGTGAGGAGAATCTCCACTGAATGAGGTACATAGACTCTCACAGCAAATCCCATCACAATTCCTTCACTTTGCTCCAGACTTACACTGGTTGCTACTACTGCTTTCAGACAACCTGCCAAAGCCTTTGCAACAGGGTCTAAAACAGCTGAGAAATATGCAATTGGTTTTCTCATTCTTCCATGCCTCTGAATTAATACTGACAAAGCACATCCCTCACGCTCACTGCAGTACAGTTCAAATTCTTTTTCATAATCAGGCATTCCAAAACCTGGTGCTTCACACAATTTAGTTTTGAGCTGTTCAAATGCTTACATCTCTGTTTTGGTCAAAACAATAGGGTCTCTGATGTCTGCCTTTGTCAATCTCTGCAATGGTTTTGCAATCAATGAAAATCCACTTATCCACTGTCTGCAGTAACCCACCATTCCTAGGAACATTCTTACCTGTCTTTGAGTTTTAGGGGGTTGCATTCCTTGTATCATTTTAATCCAATCAATTGTGACCTGTCTGATTCATTTTGCAATCTTGTGGCCTAAATACTGTACTTCTTTCTTGCAAAACTGCAATTTTGATGGAGACACTTTATGTCCCTCTTCTGCCAAATGATTAAACAATGCCACTGTGTCAGTCACACAGGCATCCTTTGTTTTCGATGCAACCAAAAGATCATCAATATACTGTACTAACACAGATTCTCCAGGCATGCTCAAATTTTCCAATGATTTCTTTAGCAGCTGATAAAAAATCGATGGACTCAGTGTACTCTGGTGGAATTCTACACCATGCTAAGATGCGATTTTGGAAACGAAACGCAAAAATTGGTTGGCTTTCTGGATGCAATGGAGCAGTAAAGAACGCTTTGCATGGATCGATCACTGTATACCACTCTGCATCATGTGGTATTTGGTACAAAATTACTGCTGGATTCGGGACAATTGGACAACATGGGACAACAATTTTATTGACTTTTCTCAGGTCCTGCACAATTCTAAATGTTCAGTTTGGCTTCTTCAATTCCATAATTGGCGAATTACAAGGACTACTCTCAATTTCTCTTAAGATTCCCTGCTCAATCATCTTATCAATTACTGGAGTAATCCTTTCAATTACCTCGGCAGTCATTTTATACTGCGGTATATTCGGATAACTTGCACCCTCTTTTATGGACACTTTCACAAGATCAACTCCTTTCATCAAACCTATATCCTTTCCAGTGAAATCCCACACACTCTCTTTCACTGCCTCTTTCAGTTCAACAGGAATTTTCTCTTTATCAAAAACAGGAAACAGTTTGTCTTGTTCTGCCTCAATCATAAGCATTGTCAGTTTGTACAAACTATCTTCATCTGGAGTCTGCAATTCTATGCCATCTGGTGAGCAGTATATGGCACAGTTCATTTCACACAATATATCCCTACCTAGCAAATTAACAGGACTGCTGCTTTATTCGATATTCAAGAGTGAATTCATAAAAGCATACAAGTTAAAAAGGAGCATACAATCACAAAGTGTCGCAGAGGTACTAAACTTTAAAATCATTATTATTACAGTTCGAGCACTTGCAGTTTGATAAAAACAAATGGTTAAAAAGGTATATGGATACTAATGTGTACAAGAGTAGAATACTTTACATAGAGTTTCTAAACCTAACCTGTAGTTTTAAAAAGCTAGATATAGCGTGAGCCACGGTATCGTTTTCCAGCTGTTGCAGTCTAACATAGGCTGTTCTGCATGAGCGGTGGCCCCACGCTTTGAGGATTGGTTTCAAGATGATCCTCCGTGGAACAACGTAAAATTTACAAAATAAAATACAATGTAAGTTTGATTGGGGAGATGAATCATCACAGGGGCAGGTAGGCAATTCCCTCGACCAATTATTGCAGGATGGAAAAGTGATTATACGGAAAAAAGTTCCACACCTAAACCGTGTTAATAACATTCTTGAGTAGCAGGTTAGATCACTTACGAGGTACAATTGGGGCCCTGGGTTAATAGTGATTTCCTGAAAGGCCAAAACTGTGTTTTTAAGTTTTTCTGTGGACCATCTTTTGTTGGCTAGATGATTCATGGCCAGTTGTTTCAGTGATTTTCTAGCGATCATTTCCATGCTGGATGGTCTCAAGAAAAGCTCGGGATTGCCAAGCTCGGTCATCAGAGTTTCCACGTAAGACAACCACTTAATGTTTCTGACACCGTCCAGGATAAGACAGTCAGTGATTAATTTGCGGTTAAAAGCTGTCTCCGGGGTAACCCACACCTTGTGCCATAAAAGGATAGGTAGAATTTTTATAGTGTCAGAGACAAAGGGCAGACCCAATTCGATGTGGGTGAGGTAATTTGCTGAGGATTTAGGAGCCCTCAGTAGATATCTGAGGTATTGATTTTCAAGTAGTTGAATAGATGTTATATTTTCAATACCCCAGATACCTGATCCATAGGAGGCGTAGATATACCTTTTGCCTGATATATTGATATCAGTTCCTTAACAGGTCTGCCCCCAAGTTTTCCCGCAAAATTATGCAGTGCACCAACCGCCCTAGAGAAGGCTAATTTTCTCGCTTTAATTGCTGTGTGCCACGTGCATTTCCTATCAAATGATATTCCAAGATAGGGGAAGTGATCAATAGTCTCTACCCTCCTGCCCTCAAGAAATATAGGAGAGGTGCTTTCTTGGTGCCATGCCCACAAGCCATAGTATATGTTTTGGTAGTATTGACTTTTAGCCCCTTGTCTTTCATGTAGGTATTACATTTGAGACCACCCTCTGAAGACCTAACCTGGTTTGCGACATAATAGCCGCATCGTCAGCATATAAGAGTTTGGGGACAGGGTGGCCCTGAGATGAAGGATAATCATACGGGAATCCCTTAAGGTGGTCGCCAATAGAGTTTATATATAACGTGAATAACAGGGGTGCAAGGATGCACCCCTGTCTCACTCCCCTCTTGATGGAAAATGTAGACGAACACTCACCTTGCTTACCGAAGCGCACCCTGGCCCCAGCACCCCTATATAATTCCTTGATGAAATTTAGAATTGTTTCATCGATACCCAGGTCAGTTAGTGAGGACCAAAGTTGGTTGTGGTCCACACAATCGAAATCAGAGCTCAGGTCGATAAAAGTAATAAAAAGATTCCCTTTTCTAGCCTGGGTGTACTTAGAAATTAAAAAATACAAATTTAAGCTCTGCTCAGTTGCTCCCATGCCGGTACGGAAACCATACTGGAGGTTAGATATGATGTTTCCTTCCTCAGCCCACAGTTGGATTCGCTTTAAAATAATACGACCGGCCACCTTCATTAGGGCGTCTAGAAGGGAAATGGGCCGATAGCAGGTTGCATCTTGTCTGTTGCCCTTTTTGAAAATCGGGACCACTATGGTCTCAGTCCAAGTTGATATTAGCCCTACCGAGTTTGCACTATTCATGACGTTAGTTAAAAGTGGGGCCCAGGACTGCTGTCACATACCACAAACCGATGCATATCCTTATACGTTCCAATCTCTATTTCAACTGGTTTTGTCAAAGGAGTATTTATCTGTCTGTTGGCTACACCTACAACCTGGATTGTTTCACCCGACAGAGGAAGATTTTGAACTTCCACTGACCTAACAGTAGAACGGGTAGCACCAGTGTCCACTAGAAAAGTTATTTCCACATCATTCACCTTTCCGCTCACAAATGGACCTGACTGATCTACCGCAAGAGTGGCTCCAAGCACAGACTCTTCTTCCTCCCTCAGGCACCATCAGAAACTTTCATCCGGCTCACTGCCATTCTCCTTTTGCAACCAATATTGAGGACACACATTTACTCTTTGCGGTCTTTTTACCTGCTCACCGCCGCTGAATCCTGTCTCTGCACTGTATCTCTGCTGATTCCCACTGTATGGCAGTGGTGGTTGCCGCACCTGACTTTGCTGATTTGCTATCTGCTGTTGCTGCGGTTGCTGCTGATTTACCTCAAACTGCACCTGCGGATTCAATGATGTATGTTCCCCATTAACTCTAGGCGGACATTTACACTCTCGTTTCCAATGCCCTATCTGGTCGCAGTTGAAACATGGCATTTTCTTTTTCAATTCATCAATATTCCCCACCAATTTAGGTTTACCTTTAATCCCACCTTGATTCCCTGCATTCTTATTCTCCATCTGTGCAACTTGTTGTTCGGCTACTTTTACTTGTGCCCACATGGCTTTCTCTTTCAGTTCTTTTGTTTAGCATCAATCTCCTCACTACAATATTTTGCTTGCCTAAGAACCTTGTCTACTGAACTTGATTGCCAATCCATCATACTATGTCTAATCATATTTGAGATTTCTGGTCTTAATCCATATACAAATCTATAAACAAAGTGACTCATGTCCTTCTCATTTAACTCCTCTTAACCACTGTACTGTTTAAAAACTAACAACAACCTTTCATAAAATGAATGCACAGTTTCTTTTGGCTCCTGTGTTGTTCTGTCTATCTTTACCCAATCAGTTTCTTTCAGAGGTATCTTGTTTTTCAACCATACTATCACTTGCTCATACTTCCTTATCACATCTGGTGAAGGAGCTCCTGTTTTCTCATCTCTGGGATACTCCTCCCTAGGCCAATCCACAGATATTTTACATTCTGTCCATAAATCTGTTGGCACCACTATGTCAAATAATCCATCTAAATCAATCCACAATTCTTTTGACACTTTTACAAATCTGTCCACTTGTCGATACCATTCTACTGGCTTTTCTCTCAATCTGGGAAAATCATTTGTAAATGACAAAATATCTTGTCTGCTCCAGGGCACATGTACATATCCTCCTCCAGGAATTTCTCAAATAGGGAATTCAGTTGCCACTTTTTCCTTCTCTCTAATGGGGAAAGCTAAAGTAGACTTGTCACTATTTTCTTCTTTCTTCTTTGCCCATTTGACTCTCCATTTTCCTACATCACCCCATTTGCGCAACAATACAATCAAATCTTTTATCTGAACTTGTCTTCCTGCAGTGTTCATGTTTTCAATGTCTCTTTCTGCAAAATCTACTCGATAAGATTTCTGCAATGATTTTATTTTGGAAAAATCTATACCATATTCACTTGCCACTTCTTCTAATTGATCATACATTGTCTTTGCTCTCCATGTTATGCTTTTACATATGAACATGAGCTCATCATCCTGATAAGTCTTCAATCTGTCTGTCCCAATTGTTCCAATTATTAATTCTTCCATATCTATTTTTAATTTAGCCACATCCAACACTTTTAATTCCTGCTCTTTTAATTTTAATGATTTTATCCATTCACTCAACTCTTTTTCTGATGGTCCCAAGGGGGTTTGCGTTAAATATATTTTATCTGCGCTTTTCTCTGGAGTAGCAGAGTCAGATTCTGCTCCTGTTGGGTATCTGCATGACACATTTTGATTAAAAGTTAACTCTGGTGAATTTACACTTATATTTTGCCCTATTTCTGATAGATCAGGACAAGTACTCTCCTTTGCTCTTTGTAAACTTTGTTGTAACGGAATTGTTAATCTAGGCTCTTTTATTTTCTGATCTTCGAATACCGGTATCACAGGTCCTATTGTTACTGGTACAGTTACAGCTTCCATATTCCTAGTAAGGGTCTGAATCAATTCATGTGCAGAACGCTCATAATCAGACATATTTGGTTGTTCATTACTTCGTCTTTCTGCACTTTGCACAATTCTGTGTGAATCATTATTTTGTACAGGAGTTCCTGTAATCCTAGCTTCTCCTATCGGTGTACTCGGGACATATCTTGTTTATACTCTTTCAGGAAAATCTCTAAAATTTGATGGTTGTCTTGGTGATTCATTAACTCTTTCTTCTGACATCGGGGCATTTGGGGTAGTCCATAAAGAACTTGGCTGATACGGGGGTGGTCTTCTATTTAATATTTCTTCTAAAACAGCATCCTCTGATTCGCTTTCACCATAGCTTTGATTTCCCACTTCTGTATTCTTTTTCTTTTCCATACTCTTTCGTCCCTCATATGCTTCAACCAATCTGACGGGATACATGCCATCGCACATACTACTATCTCTCCATCTTCACATTCTAGTCTCATGTGTTTCTTCCCACAAATCTCTGCCTCTACCTTTTGGTCTAAGATACCTACTCAACCTCTCACTTTCCATTTGATGCATCTCATTTTCCCATTCAACTAACGCCTTTAAATTGAGTTGGTCTGGGTCTCGGTTCAAGTTTCATCATTTTATCTCTCAAATTTCTCAGAATAGCCAAATCAAATGATCCTCCTTCGGGAAAGGCTAACACGCCATCATCCTTAGTATACTGTACCCAATTTTCCAACCAAACACACGTATGGTAACCATATTTCATCAACATATAGGAAGCAGGCGTTTTCGGTGAAGGAAGTACTTTTCCCTCTCTCGTAACTACCTCTTTATCTTTTACAAACATGTTTTTCAGCTTTTTAAACCATTAAGATTTCTTCCTGTCATCATCATAATAGTAGTATGACATTTTCGGTAAACTTTTCCTGTTTTCAAAAGATCGCGTACTATTCTGTTGTTGATTCCATAACACCAACCTATCACAGCGCGGTTCGCACTAATGCACCAGTTAGAACACGATACGTCACTATAGTGCTTAACCAATAGCCTTTGCTGCTTTCTGTGATGAACCAATCAACTCCTACTCTGTCTCGGTCACGTGGACCAATCCCAGCGCAACACTTTTGACTTCACCAGCACTCCGGCTTCTGCAGCGCCGACTGACCCCTCCCTTACAGGGTTTTTTCAAGAGGCCGTATTTACATGATATTTTATAAAATTAGTTAGTAACTTACACAAAACAAATCCACTAATCTGTTTTGCTAATAAAGTGATAGAATTTTTCAATCACACAATTATTCTGTAACCGGAGTAGACGACGCTTGTCTCCTCAGAATTTTTAGACTAGCCGATAAAGCAACACTACTGGCTTTACCCTTCTATCAGGCAATAACGATCTCACTTCTCTAGGAAAGCACATATAATAGTGTCAGTCCCAAAGTTTCGCTTGAACGCGTATTGCAATATCATTTACACACGTTCATATGGAAAACCCTATTCATATATACATGAACTCTGTGTTACCAGTAGGCAGCGTGTCCACTAACCCACCACAGAATTCCTCTTTTGTTAGCAAAAGAGAGACGCCACTCCCTTTACCCTTCAATCAAGCTCGGGTTAAGACCTATTACTCTCCCAGCAGTAAGTTTTAGTCGGGAAGCACGGAATGATCCCTATACTTGAAGGCTGAAATGTCATAGACTGTCCTCACTATACATTTATCCTTTCACACCTAAGGTCCCTAAACAGTGATATGCGACGATACCACCGCAGTATTCGGCGATACTGCTTTTTTGAAACAGACTAATTCACTGTGCGACTACCTTGCCACACTTCCTCCACCTGCAGACGGAGGCACTGGCTTCACCCTACTCTATCAAGCCTTTACAGGACTACATGTAACGTAATACAAACTCAACAGATGTTAGTCATAATTCTGTACATCAAACTCTATATAGTACTTTACCATAACCCTAGCTAATTTCCTTAGCAACCACTACTCTGCTACCAAGTTTATTACTGCTACAGCGCGGCTCCAGAAATCATATCTAATTAACACTCACCATTACCCTGAAACCTTAAAACACTCAAATCATGTATCAGTGGGGCCCATAGCACTGAGCATTTACTCTGTTCACTTACACTCGGCTTCAAGGCTCTGATGAATCGCTGCAGAGAAACGCTGTAACATTTAGGTGGAGCGTCTAAACCTATTTAACTATTATTTACACCTATAGATTTAAACATTTTACCATGGTTTATTCAGACTTAAATTAATCAGACACACCATGGCAATGGATCTGCTAAAATGAAAATTAGGCGTAGGAAGAATTCAAAGACCAGCTCTTACTTCTTCATTTATCTAATTTTTATTCAAAGGAAACTTTATCTTATCTGACATTTAGACATTAGTAAATCTTTATTCAGTAAAATCCTAAACTTTATTTCAAAATTATCATTTTATTTTTGGCTCAAGGAAAGAATCGCTTTATTTTAGAAGACAGTCAAAGATTAGCAAAGAACAGATAGCTCCAAAATCATTTTCTCCTAACATCCCTAACTAACACCCTCATCTTATCCTTCAGTCCTGCAAAGCAAACAAGTAAGGAAAAGTTAAAGTTCTTACATCCAGGAATCGGGCAGCAATCGGGCAGAATCTCCGATGGAAATTGAAAAAGCGACCCCGACTAGACAAAACCAGGGGTTTTTATACCCTAAATCCCTTACTTAATCTATCTAAAATGTAACTAACATTCCTTATTCAAAATTTCATTGGACAATTTCGGGGTGGGTGAGCATCATCTCACCATTACAGCATCGTTTTTGCAAAGAGTCAACAAGAAAATAAAGGTTCATTGTTTAAGTTAGTCCGAGGCCTAGAAGCTCCTTGTATTTGAAACATCCTCAAACTCTCCCAGGCTTTTAATATTACGTCGTCCATGCTTGGCACCCATCCTAGGTTCCGGGCCACATCAGCCTTGAACTTCCCCGAGCACAAGCAGTTCACTCTGACTTGCAGGTTTTGACGCGCCTGCGCAGTTCAGCTCTTGCTCACAGTTTACCCAAACGTCCATCTTTGCACAGGCCTCAGAGGCCACTTTTGGAACTATCATAGAAACAAACACAAATTCACATTAGTTATTGAATTTTAAACCCATTCTGTTTACCTCCCACCTAACTAATATTTCCCAGTTAGTTGTTACCTAGCAAATAAGCCACATAATACATTTTATACTTACATTTTGACTTCTCCATCACATAAATGAATACCATAAGCACATTTAAATTGCGTTTTGAGTATTTCCAAGCTGTGCATTAATTCACAACACAATAACAATACGTATTAGCTCAGTTTTATTTGCAGCATGCAAGCAAAGTTAGTTCTCCCCATGTGTAATAATAAAAATAATGTGTGCACTTTATTCTATAGTTGGTTAATTTAGCAGAACATGCAATTAGTGAACGTTACTGTTATGGGACATTAACTTTACGAGGGGTACACAGAATTTTGTGTTTGCCACCTCGCTCCATCACTGCAGTCTGCACTCCTGAACCTTGTGCTGCAGTCTGCACCGGGGAAACATCTGTTTTGCAGCCCAACACCCAAAATAAATGTGCTGCAGCCTGAGCCAGAGAAACATCTGTACTGCAGCATGAACCCTTGAAACACAAGACAAATCTGGACTGCAGCCAGCACCCCCAAAACACAAACACATCTGGACTGCTTCCGGCGCTCTGGAAACACCTGGGATGCAGCCAACCTAGTAAACTTCTGTGCAGCAACTTGCACGACAGAAACACCTGTGATGCAGTCTGCACCTCTGAAACATGTGCTGCAGCCTGCACCAGGGAAACATCTGTACTGCAGCCTGAACACCAGAAACATCTGTGTTGTAGCCTGAACCAGGGAAACATCTGTAGTGCAGCCTGATCCCCAGGCAGGCAGGACACGCTCTCACCAAATGCTTTTTCATTTTTATAACACAGGCGCTGGCATTTCAAATGCAATATGTCTCACATTTGCTAGAGTTTAAAGAATTGGCATTGTAAATTACACTGCCTTTTTTTTATCTGTTTTAAAAACAACACATAAATAAAAGGCATTGTAATTTACAATGCCAATAGCTAAAACTCTGGTAAATTCGAGACCTATTGCATTGCAAATGCTTAATTTTCCCTTTCAGCTCTCTAGGTCGGACCAACGGTGATAATTATCACGAGCAGGTACCACCCTCAACAAAACAAAGGGGGACTGTTCAATCATCAATCACGATTGGGGTTAACTCAACTAGAACTTTTTATTTTAAAAAAAATTCTGCTCCTGATGAAATGCCAGGGATCTTTCTGACCACTTTAAGGCACGAAACATGTTGACCTTCTATTTACATGGGGCCATTATTACCCCACTAGTAACAACAACCTAGAGGTCTTTTTTATTCTGACAGGAGAACCAACATTTAAAAAACATTCAGGATATCCCTTAGCCCGTTTTAATATTCCATCTCACACTCAATTTTCACTACCTCACTTAGAACTCACACCCTCACTCATCAAACAGTGAAATAAAAAGATTTCCGCTAAAGTGACCCTTCGGGGAACCATAGGGCATTGCACTGCCGGCCCGAGGAGCACCGCCCAATGATGAAGCATGACATCCCTTGGGATGTGTGAGGTTAACTAGAGACATAACTTTTGACTTTCTCCTGTTGAACAGCAAAGTACCTAGGGGCATATATAAGCAAGGGCAATATTGTCGCTTTAGCGGCACTTTTTGCCACTAAAGCGCCGATATTTTTATTGCCCTATTAGCAAGCTGTCGCTTTTAGGCGATAGCGACCGGTTTGGGGCTCGCTTTGCATGTCAGTGATATCTAATGACATGCAAAGTGGGCGTACCCAAACTGTTGGCGACTGAAAGCAGTCACTAACACAGCTATCACCTATTAGCGAGGCAGGCATAGCGATAAAAAAATCGCACTAAGTGCGATTATCGCTATAATCTAACGCCTGCTAAAAACATAACTTACTTGTTTATCCAAAGGGAGGTGGATTTTCAGGTTAAGTCCCCATTGGCGTTAATATCAATGGATTTCTAGCGATATTCACGCATTTCGCCACTATCGCTGGATATTTTAGCACAATGGAGAAAAACGTTGCTAATAGCATGTTTTCTCCGCTAACATATCCACCTATAGGCAGCGATAAAAAAAAATGCGCAAATCGTATTTAGCGATAAATATCGCTATTTCTTGCTAATATGCCCCCTAGTTACCTATTCTTCCGTCTTTTCTTGAAAGACACTACTTGTGTCTCATTAGGAACAGTAACCCTATTTTTGGATTGAACTCGAAAGGCTGCCTGCCTTATGGCACAAGTCAGCCTCGTAGGGAGGAGGCTTGAGCCTTGAGGGAAGTAAATAAGAAGTGGCAAAATGTTTGTATATTGTGTCATTTTTACCGGAACTGCCCACAACTAATCTCGCCACAGTTTAAGAAGTATTTCCGTCTAGCCCTGACACGATTGTTGGGAGCACCCGAACAGAGACATTAATCGTGAGCTGTCAATCTACTTCATGAGCAGTTGATCTCAAGTGAGGCTTCAAATCCCCTTTAGGAAAAACTCATAAATATGAACGCAGCCTCCAAAGGAGGGCGGGACAGGAAACAATGGCCCTCAGATATTCTGTATCGAAATAGGCTTCGAAGATTTTGTTTTTATTCCTAACAAATCGCTGGGGTTTTCCTGGTATTACTGGCTTCGCCACTGCACGCCTCCCTGTCACACAGGATTATACCAAATATGACATGTAATGACGGCATAATCCATGGGCAAAAATGCTCACTATGAAAATGTCTTTGATTTGATCACAATAGCTACAACATGACACCATGAACAGTGCTCTGCAGACATCCCTATTGTGTTCTTCACCATCAAACACACCAGTTAACAGCTTTAAGCGGCTTGTATTCTTAAATCTCGTAGTATAAACAATGCAGTGGGCCGAATACCTTCCTTTGGCAGTACTCAAATGTTGCCTTTTAATGCTGACATCATTACTCGTAATCCTACATTCTTAACAGATTAAAGAGGCTTAGTTTAAACAGACATATTCTTTTTTTATCTGGCACGCGCATTTCTGCTGGCTCAGTACAAGTGCAGCTGTAGGCTCTGGCAGCTATAGATGTGGTAAGAAGTAAGATGATCTGATCAAAGTGGATTGCGACAGAGGTCAGAGACTTGAGCCCCCAAAGACTCGCAGTAAGAAACAGGATGCCATGTCAAAATACAAAATAAAATAAAAAGACAGAAAGAAGCACGCATCTAAAGTGGCTCATTATCACACTGCAGTAGTTTCTTGACGTTTTTCAACCATAGTCCTAAATACATTAAGTTTGACAATGTGAACATTAGTTACTGTGTTCTGGTTTTGATGTAAATTGTTTAAAGAAATAAAACCCAGTCAGTTTATCACGGTATTTAAACTTTAAAGCAAGGCCAAGTTGTAAATATTACAAACATTAATCCATGGTAATAAAATGAACGATATTTAGCTCTATGTCCGACAGCATTCAGGTTTGTTTTTGTAGGAGCTAGGGCAACTACATTTAAAGTCATCCTTAAAACCTAAAGTTTTACCTCGTGCAAAGGGGACTTCACTTTAGCTCAACAGTGAAATCGAAGCCAAAGTGGGCACCTACAGGTTCAGGTCGCTAATCAATACTGGCACTAGGAAGCAAAGATTCCAACAGCCAGTGGGTGGCATCGTTTTGCATAATCCCGCCCCTGTCCCAAGATACAATGATACACTTCAGAGAGGAAAAAGGCTGTGACATGCCCACTTAACTTGGCTTTGTGCTTCCTTTTAAACAACGACATCAACGCACCAAAAGGCAGGAAGTAGCAGAATTTGCATACCCATCCTATGACCCAATGACATCATATACAGAGACGGCATAAGATCTTTGAAATGGAATCCTCCAGGGAAGTGATGTCACATTATCTTGATCCTGATGACGTTACAATATGACACTGCTAAAGTTAAGAGTCTCCTAAGAGCATAATTATGTAATACTACATCAGTTATTGACAGAGATGCATGTCTATATCATGGATCATCCATTTTTTAAATTGATTGTTGACATGGTAGGAACAGTGCATATTTCTCCTTTTTATTGAATAAAATAAATGGTGTCTGACGAGGAGAATAAAGTGCCATAACAACTCCGGGACCCAAATTATTTATACCACACACACTCATGCTTTAGTGGTTCCCTAAGTGTATACCGCAGGAATACAAATGTACTGGTAAAGTACAGGGAGTCACACAAAAAATACATGTAAAAACTAATAATGATAGTGTTAGAAATGGGAGTCTCTCGTTGGCAGAGGTAGGTACCTTTGACCAAGTAGGGGCCCTTGCGTCTAGTCAGGGAAAGGGGGGTACACTCCTGGATAACCTCAGCTCACCCCCTTGGTAGCTTGGCACAAGCAGACAGGATTATCTCAGAGGCAGTATGTAAAGCATTTGTGAACACATACAGTAATACAGTGAAAACACTACAAATGGACACCACAGCAGTTTAGAAAAATAAGTAGTCTTTACTAGACAACACAAGACAAACAACAACAATTCATAATACTGTAATCAAAAATAAGTCTTTAAAATGGTAGAAAATAGCTTAGTTCAATGTAGATGGTAAATGCAACACTTTACTCTCAAAGTGCCTGAGATGCGTCACGCAATACAAACAAAAGGATTGCAGGGAAGTTGATGCGCCGTTCCTTACACTCAGGGGAGTGGATGCGTCGGTTCGTTACTGCAGAGCAGGGGAGGTGATGCGTCGCTTCTTTACTGTGTGGGAAGTAAATGCGTCATTTCTTACTGCGGCCCGGTGACAATGCGACAAGAAGGCACCTCAATGCAATCCGACAATCCAGTGCATTGCATCAAAATTGCATCTTTGATGCAATGTGACAATGTGGATGCGATGCGTGGACACCAAGCAGCCATGCGGCAACTCGGTGAACTGTTGAGCCCCGACAGGCCCCACAACAAGCTTCACCGGTGATGCGCCGACGACCTCTGTGGTGGTGACACGCTTCTCCGGTGATGCGACGCGCTTCGTCGGTGATGCGATGGCGAACAGCTGCGGTGGCAACATGCCTTTTTGGCAATGCGACGGCAACTGCTGGGGTGGCGACACGCTTCTTCCTTGATGCATCACGCTTCCAGCTCCCAGCGACATGCCGTCTCCAGAGGGCCCAAAACAACAGCAGGCACCTCTCTGCAGGCAGAATTCCCAGCAAGGAAATTCAGGGGGAGCTAGTGGTAACGTCTTGGTGTCCCTGTGACTTCAGACAGGAGGCAAGCTCAGTTTCAAGCCCTTGGAGATCTTCCTCAAGATGATAAAGTACACAAAGTTCCTTTTCATTTTCTTTGAATTGATTAATCTCTGAGGCCAACCCCAGACAGCAACCACCACTGGGGCAGTCTCCTCCTTCAGCTTCCTTGGTTTCTCTCCTTGGCAAAGGTCCGTCTTGATTCCCAGAAGTGATCTAAAGTTCTGGGGTCTGGGTACCAATATTTATACTGCAAAATCATTTTTTTCCTCTGAAGGCAGAGGGTGCCTGGACCCAGCCAAAACCAGTTCTGTCCTCCTCGGTGCAGCTTCCTGGCAGGAGGTGGAGACAGCATTGTTTGAGAGCAGACATGGCCCAGGTAGCTGAAAGGAAATCTCGGCCCCCTACTCTCTATTCAATACAGGTCCTTTCCAGCCCAGTCCTGACCCAGACTGCTGGAGCCAAACCAGCCCCCTGTCACTCACAAACCAAATATGGAATACACAAACCCAGCAGAGACAACTGGATGGTTAGGCAAGAAAATACCTACTTTCTAAAAGTGGTATTTTCAAACACAGAATGTAAAAATCACCCTCACTAAAAGATGTATTTTAACATTCTGAGTTCAGGCATACTAAACTCAAATTTCTACCTTTTTCCCTGGGTCAGTTAGGATTATAAGATGTTATATTCAAACTGCCCATTCTGGCCTATGAGAACAGGTAGCCTTGCAATAGTGATAAATTAAAAATTGCTGAAATTCACAATCAGGACATGCCACACACATCAGGCCATGTCCTACCTTTTACATTCACTGCACCATGCACTTGTGCCTACCTTAGGGGTGACTAATATGTAGAAAAGGGAAGGTTTAGGGACTCTCAAGTGGGTGCACTTGCCAAGTCGACATGGCAGTCCCAGACTGCACACAGGCTCTGCAATGGCAGACCTGAGCCATATTTTACAAGCTGCTTCTGTGGGCGACACAACCAGTGCTGCAAGCCCACCAGCAGCATTAGATTTATGGGCCCTGGGCACACATGGTGCACTGTACTAGGGTCTGCCATGTAAATCAAATAAGCCAATCATGGAGTCACTAATCCATTACAACAATTTACAGTAGGGACCTTATGAACTTTAGCACTGATCAGAAGTGAAAAAGTGCCCAGAGGTATAAAACCACCAACAACAGGTCAGAAAACATATAGGAGGAAGGAAAAAACTTCAGGGATGACCCTGCAAAAGGGCCAAGTCCAACAGGTAGTACATTGGTGAAATGTGTATTCAAAGATTTGATTTTACATGCTTACATGCATTCACAATGCTAAAAAATGAAAATCAGCAAACTTGTTGTTTACACATTTTAAAATTCAAAACCTTCTGTTCTTAACATTGTCTTTGACACCACTGAGTCCAGTGGATACAAAAGAAGTGCCGGGGGTTGCTGAGGTAGGACACATGTTGAAGCTGGGAATGTGCCTAGCCTCATGCTCACACTCTGTAGCATGTTGGGCTTTTACCTCTGCAATATACTGACAAACAAGGGAAACCCTAAGATCACTAAGCACCAGGGTTGTCAATTAAAGATTAGGGAACAATGGTCCCTAATAACAACACAATGTCATGGAAATCAAATTGTCATTTTTTTGGGGGATTAAATAATCATATATGTTAACACATTTGCATCCAACAATATATCAATGCCAATGGGAGTCCCATGTAAGGGAACTCTCGTTAACCTTGGTTTGATCCATTCCTTTTGTGGGCACTAGTCCCAGCCAAACAAGTGGTATGGCATTTTTATTGACACAAGTGGGGTAACACTGGGTGGTTGGATTTTTGTGGATTCCTAGAGAATCCAGAAGTTTCCATCACAGCAATACACGGAAAATGTGTGATTTCAGGCATAGTTTGAGGTTTACACGGTATTGTGGGTAAGAAAACCTCATGGGATCCATGCAAGGCACACCACCCTGGAATTCCCTGGTTGTCTAGTTTTCATAAATGTCTGTGGTTTGTAGGTTTTCATGGCTGGCGGCTGAGCCCTGCCCCAATTCCCACAGTTACCCCTATCGCTGATCTCTCCATATAGTCCTTTTGGGTCTTTTGTGTCAAGGTCTCTTGGCCCACCCACATAAGTGAGGTACCCTTGTTATTGAAAGACTTGGGGAAATGCTGAGTGGTAGGAAACTTGGGGCTCGCCTCTGGTTCCTGACGTTTTACTCACAGACATGTGGGAAAAGTGTGTAGTCATAGTTTGCGGTTTACTTAGCATTGTATGTATGTATATGTATGTATAAACCATTTTATAGCGCGCTCTATTACTTGGGAGTATCCTGGTGCGGGGATTGTGGGTAATAAAACATTGTAGGAGCCAAGTGAAGCCCACCATCACGGACTCCTTTGCGTGATTAGTTTTCAGAACTGTCTGGATCTGGTAGGTCTTCCCAAGTGGCAGCCTACCCAAGCCCAACAAGCGCAGTCATTCAACATTGCATGTGAGATGATATTGGGAGTTAGCCACACTCTCCTGGCCCACATGTAAAAATAATGCCCAAAGGAATAAAATGTCCTCTCCTTTGCCATTGGGATGGGATTTCTTACACTTCAGAGGAGCAGAAAGACAGTTGAGGCTTTCGGAGTGATGGTGGGGTGGATGTTTGGATGGGCCAGACCCACCCCATTATTTTATTAAAAATATATATTCCTGCCATAGTGTGGGCTTTCTGGCCCAAGGTGCACACTGGGGCAAACCCCCTGTCTGCTCTGGGGGGGCAAAGACTGATGTGTTACTTATTTTGGGCGTGACCAATGCCAGAGTGCAACCCCCGCATCACTATCTTTTGCCACAAATGCAAAATCCCTGGTGTTTGTTGGATTTTCTCCCCGAGGGTCATAGTTGGGGCAATTTCCCCAATTGGGACAAACCTTCTACCTGCCCATGAGGGGGGCAGAAATACACTATTGCCTCTTCTGGAGATGGGGTATCATTAATTGCCAGGGGAGGCAGCATCCTCCATATGTTTGTTTTGGCTCTGTTTTGACATGCCTTGTATTTAGTGGGCCTTCTGCCCCCCTGCGGCAGATTGAGGGTGAATACCTCATCCACCCCCTGGAGGGGTGAGAAATTCTATTGGACCACAAGGTGTGGGAAAGAATTGGCTCATGCTTAGGAGGGTTGCTCCCCCAATAAAATATTGCATAAATCTAGTCCCAGGTGTGTAGTGGTCTTTCTGCCACCAGGTAATTGCCCAAATCCAGCCCTAAGGGGGCAGAAATGCAGTCTGCAGTCTGGCTTCTAGCTGAATTGAGGGCATGGCAATCCCCATGGTAGGCAGCCCAATTCCTAAATTCATTTTGAAAAACAATTACCTGGCAACTAGGGGCTGTCATTCCCCTGGGCCAGGGGCAGGTTGGGCAGGTTGTGGGCAATCATCCAACCCAATCTGCCCTCTGGGGGCAGAAATACCTTCACCAGGTTTTGTGGAGGGTGGGGGCAAGGCCATGGCCATAGTGGGCAGCCTCCACCCATATTTTTTTAAATATTAGATACTAGTGCCTATCAGAGTTTTGCCCCGGGGGGAAGATGAGGGGTAGTTACCCCATCCACCACCCAAGAGGGCAGCAGGACTGGATGGATTCATGTTGAGGTAGGGAATAACCATGCCAATTGTGGACAGCTCCTACCTCTATAATGTCCTGGTGTCTAGCGGGCTTTCTACTGCCTGGATGGGGCTTAACGACTGTTGCCATATTTTTTGGGCTGGGGATATGGCCCTGTCCATAGATGGCCATAGATGGCATCCCTCAGCCCTATATTTTTTTTTATTATAGACCATGGTGTCTAGCAGGCTTTCTGCCCCCCAGGGGGCACAACGTGGTAATTACCCCATCCACCCTCCAGAATGGGTAAAAAGACTATATTCTTTTGAGTGGGCATGGTTATACCCATGGTGGGCATCTCAGACCACTATAGTTTTAAAATAATTATATATATTTCCTGGTGTCTAATGGGCTTTCTGGCCATGAGGCGATTAAGGGTAACTGACCATATATGCCCCCAGGGGGTAAAAGACTGACATTTCTTAGGGATGTTGGGGGAGCAAAAGCCCTTGCCTAAGGGACGGCTCCCCTATCCCTGGTGGCTTGTGAGTGGATCCCAGCTTGGGGATCACCATCCTGTGGTGATCCCAAAGCACGGATACGCTCAAGTCAGGTACTATTGGAAAGGGGAGATTTCCCCCTTTGCAATGATACCTCTCCCAAAAGATAAGAGATATGCCCCTGAGCACTGATTCAGAAAAATAAAACAAGGCCATCGACTCATTTTACTTTCTCTTTCCTGCAATGACGTCAAGGCACTCTGCGTGCTGATCGTCATTACAGTAAATGAAAAAAAGAAGGCTGCTCTGTCAATGACCGACAGATGCACTTGGGAGGTCGTTCAGATGTAGACCTTTGACCGCAAACCGCACTTAAGAGGTTAAGGATAAACAACGAAAGGGGACTACTCTTTGATACTAAGAACCCAGAGAGACGGCCATCTTAGAGTTACAGACGGAAGGTTAGACAAAAAAGTTGCAGCAGTGTTTCTGGTATATATGGAGGAAGCAGGCAAAATCGAACAAAAGGGTATAGTTCAGAAAAGCAGTTGAAGATAACAAAAAATAAGGAATTAGTAGAGAGTCCGTTTTTGGTGCGGAAGTGCTAACATGACTGCGGAAACAACTTTATAATAAACGGTAAACAGCGAAAGAGGACTATATCATGGCCTCAGAACAGCTGCCATTTTAGAGATACAGGGGCAAGGTAGAGAAAACAATGTTTAGGCAGTAATTGTGGATCTCACCAGCCTGTGTCTAACTAGGAGGACTTTGTTCAAATTCATCAATGGCTTGACTATTAGTTGTCTGTTTACTCTGTTGGAAGATACCAGTGCTAGAATTAATGATTTCATCCTCTATTTCCCCAGGAGTTAATGGGGATAATGAATTAAACTCCCCAGCATGGGGAATAACATCTTGGACCCAGTATTACTGTGTTCTTTTGAGCAAGGTTTGCAACAGCAGGTGGTAAATTTGAGCAAGAAGGCCAAAGTAGGTTCTCTGTAGGAGGCCATCTGGTGCGAATGTTGATAAGGCAGGGCAGGCTCCTCTGCTTCTTGTGAGAGCACTGCATCATCCACTTGTTGCTCAGGATGAAGGTGACAGTGAGGTGGGACTCAGCCTGAGCGTTTACACACTGCTGGCCTCAACGCCCTGGTGGTCTTACCTGGTGAATTGTCACACAAAAATAAACAAGGCCAGATCTTCACACACCCATTAACCCCAGATATGTGAACAGTTGGTAACGTTGGCTGGAGCAGTATCCCCCTAGGTGACCACTCTGGCCAACTCATAATGAAGGTCTACGTCTGCAACCAGTTAGAAACAAGAGGAGTGTAAGAAGTAATGAAGAGGGACCACCTGTGTCAACCTTTGTTTACTAATAGTTGAGTTATTTTTCATTTATCAGTGATGCATTTAAGGTAAGAGGCAGACACATTTGTTTTATTCTAATGTACGCAGTACCAGGTGCCGCAAAATGAAAGTGTGTGTGGGGGGGGGGGGGGGGGGATGGATGGGTGAGGTACTTGGAATTTAAGGGAAAATAATAATTAAAAAACGTACAATTTGCTGCTTCCAACGCTGACAAAAGCCTCAGTGCTTTTCTCCCAGCAGTCTCTGGGAAAGTACAGGCTCCACACCCAATTCAGGCCTAACACGACCAGCCAAACTGACATGCACACTTATAAGCACTCAACACTTCTCCATGTCATGTCCCGGCCCAACTCGCCCTACATGCAGGCCAGAGCCAGTCACAGAAAAATAAAATGATATTGCTTTAGTATCATTTTATTTTTCTGTGACTGACTCAGACGAGTGGGGCGACGCTCCTCCGCCATTGCGGAGAAGTCACCCCTGAATGTGCATGCATATATATTTTTAAGACACTGTTTCTCCCACTGCTTTTATTGAGCACATTTATCCGGGGCACAATAATGAAAAATGCAACAATGAACTGTACTAATACTTACGTGGAATTCATGATTTCACTGTTGGAAAATCAAGATAACATAGGAGTCCAGCAATAAAGTTAAGTTTTGTATTACTACGGTTTCGAATGATAAGCCAATTTAAACTGTTTGCGTCCATTTTTTGACTTTTTGGAACTAGATCTGAATGATCATTATAACACAATGAGTCAGGATTTTGGGGTGTTTTTCAAGTCACACGTGGCCCAAAAAATTGCCATCTGTTTCAGCAAAATTCTGAATGTAGGCACTTACTTGCTTACATTGATATCAAACTAAGGGCCTGATTAAGATGTCAGTCGGAGGCTGTTGCGGTCTCGGGACCGACTGGCCTCCAATCAGCGGTCCCGACACCACAATCACAATGCGACCGCACATTGTGCTGTCACATTCTCCCATTTCTCAATGGGAGCTTGTGCTGCGGCCATAAACTAGCCATAATACAAGTTCTCATAGAGAAATGTGGGATTGTATTAATCCCTGCACCGCATGGCAGGTACCTCAAGGTGCCTGCTACACTGTTCAGGGATTAACAGGGGGGGCACTGGAGTCCATAATTCCAAAGGCGGAAACACCATGCATTGAGATTACGGGCCGGTCTCCAAATGGCTGACGGGCTCCTTGAGCCCGTCGCAATCCAGCCGGAATGACCAGCCGGCTTCACTTTTGACCACCTTGATTGTAATTAGGCGGTTGCAGGCTTTCAGACACTCAACATAATAAGGCCCTTAGTGTGGTCTTTTCTCACCCTCTGTATTTCATGAAGTCAATGGTGAGTGTTGGTTAAAGGCACAGGGACATGTCAGTGATCATCATGGGTGCCTGAGGAACTTATCTTATTGTTTAATGCATGCTCAATCAAACTGTCCTGGTAGAGTGCTGACAAGTCTATATAAGACGCTATATTTATGATTGGGACTTAAATCCCAAAAATGCATGATCTTCACTGGTTTCTAACTGTATAGCAATGTTGCAGTTTGAAATTTGACAATATCATAATACAGTGGGACATGATTGTTAGACAGGGAGGTAGTCTGATTGGTTCTCCAGAATCCTTCCTTACTGCATGGTGATTTAACTAAATCTTTATTACCAAGGGGGCTATTCATTTTTTTGAGTTTGTATAACTATTGTGAAAGTGAGAGCATGAAATTACATGCGTCAGCAACCATATACACAGTATACCCCGCAAAAATCTGTAAGCCATTTTGAATCTTTCCATGGCTATTTTATCTTTAGAGCTTTAATTAAGAGTTGCTGGCAGTTTAGCATTACCACATTTGCACTACTGGCTAACCACGAAAAATATGTGAAATCGAAATAGTATTCCACTGCAGTGAAATCACACTGTAGAATCATGGTAGTGCTTCAGTGCTATGCATTTGACCGGTCTTACTGTGTATAAATATAAATAATGTGACACAATGTTCGTTATAACCATACGGAGACACAGGGAAATTTTAACCATCCCTCCATCCTATTCCCAATTCCTCCACACAGTGCCATGCATCCCAGCTATTGAAGAAATACCTGCCTTGCATAGCAACAGTGAAGGTTCATCTATTCGGATGATCACATTTAATCTGAAAAGAAGCATAACCACACTGACAATGCACTGAATGATTCTGCAAGCAGAGAAATGTTTAGATCTCCATATTGATTCGTGATTTTTTTGGACCAACAGTAATAAAATGAAAATAAGATTTCTAAAGTACTACTTTTACCCGGAGGTATGTAGGCACTGAGCCAGACTGAGAGACTGAATTTGTTTGTGGAAAAATGGAGAGAGGCTATTTAGTGAAAATCCAGGTTGTTAGGTTTTTCCTGAATTCTAATAAGTTTGCATTGTTCTTGAGTTCTGTGGGGAGCGAATTTCACAGTCTCACCCTGCAGGTTACGAACTCCCTTCCCCTGTGCCCCCCCAAGTTAACTCGCTTGAATTTAGGGATTACAAAGTTTCCAACAGAAGATTAACGTGCTGGGATGTAACGTTGGAAGCCCTGTCTCAAATATGCTGGGCCAAGGCCTTGAAATGCTTTAAAGGCTATACAAAGTGCTTTATATTGGAAACTTTTTCCGATGAGTAGCCAGCAGTTTGCGTGTGCCGGCTTTCTAGACTCTTCCTTCCTCTACCCCTCCCTTCATCATCTCATACCTCTTTTACTATTCCGATCTGCCAAACCAAGCCTTTCTAAACCCTTCCCTCGGACTCTCCCCCTCCACCTCCCTTTTACTCACCCCAAGCCGCCTCCTACTGCTATGCGCTCCAAAACACAAAAGATGATCTAACTCCTCCCCTCTTCTACCCCTTCGCTATTTTTCTCAATCCAAATAACCAACTCACATATCCACCACTCAAATGACTTTCATTATTCACTATACTAATACACCACTAACAGTGGGTTCCAGAGTAGCACGATACTCACCGAAAAGGCACTTCAACACCCCATCAGGGGTAGCAAGCGCTATATAGATGCAAACCTTTTTTCCCTTTTCTATCCCTCCACTATACTTCTCTATCAAAATAACTGACTAACATATCCACCAATCAAATTACTCTTCATATTTTCACTATACTAATTCACCAATAATCCTTTATGGGTTCCGAAATAGCGAGCTACTTGCCAAAAAAGTGCTTCAACACCCCATCAGGGTAGTAAGCGCTATATAAATGCAAACTTTTTTTCCCTCTTTTATCCCTCCACTATCCTTCTCAATCCGAATAACTGACTAACTAATTCAACACTAATCCTTTATGCGTTCCGGAGGAGCCTGCTACTCGCCGAAAAAGTGCTTTGATGCCTCGTCTGGGGTAGTAAGCGCTATATAATACAATACAATATTACTGGTCCACGGCTTGGGATGCAGATTTATGTTTGGGGATACCCTGAAGTAATCACGCTGCCGCGCTCTGCAGTGTCTGCAACTTGCCCAGAATTAATTTTTTAATGTTCTTGAAGAGGGCCTTTCCGTGATCCAATTTAGAGGTAATGAGAGTCATAACTACAGTTTTTTTTAAAGTCATTGGGACATAGGGCAGGACTTTTCTGAGGATTTTAAAGCTATAACAGCAGGAAGATGTAGTATGATGTATCTGAACAATACTAACAAAAAAGGGGGGGGTCCAAGGGAATATTTAACGACCTGCCTATGCTACAGCCCTTATAACTATACGAATACCAACTAAATAGTACCAAGGGGTCAAACTAAGAAAAGAAGAGGATGTGTGTCTGAATACAAAAGGCGAAATCAAACATCAGGCACTCTCCATAAGGTTAGAGATGTTCCCATCAGAATCCCAACCTGTACCGCCCCACATCATTTGGGAACAGTTGAAGTCACAAATAGGAAGGATTACCCAATGTAAGATTTGGCCAGACTTAGCCAAACCTATCTTTCGAGTCCCAATGTGTATGGAATGTTAAATCAGTATCAGGTGGTATCTGAAAAGCAGTGCTAAATAGTGAGAAAACAAAACGTGTTAAAGTGATCAGGTGTAAAATTGGGTACGTCGAGGAGAATAATTTTAATAGGCACCTCCCTTTCCCAACATTAAAAACAGTGCATGGGTAGTGTTAACAAATAACTGCCCAGATGTACGTAATGGTCGACATGTTTCTGCAGTTTACCTAGGGCCCATAGGTCACCTACTGCTTCATCAGGACCTAATATGCTACTGCTGAATTTAGTGAAAAATCAATGGTGAAATGTAAAATATTCATCACCTGTGGGACAGACAGCCCAGACTGACGTCCGGAGTACCGACGGACAGAGCGGTGCTCCGTTTTACCTGCGCTGTGGCCAGGTGAGGTGGAGCTACATTCTCCTAACGATTGGGAGAATTCCAGGTGATGAATATTTTACATTTCACCATTGATTTTTCACTAAATTCAGCAGTAGCATATTAGGTCCTGATGAAGCAGTAGGTGACCTATGGGCCCTAGGTAAACTGCAGAAACATGTCGACCATTACATACATCTGGGCAGTTATTTGTTAACACTACCCATGCACTGTTTTTAATGTTGGGAAAGGGAGGTGCCTATTAAAATTATTCTCCTCGACTTACCCAATTTTACACCTGATCACTTTAACACGTTTTGTTTTCTCACTATTTAGCACTGCTTTTCAGATACCACCTGATACTGATTTAACATGCCATACACATTGGGACTCGAAAGATAGGTTTGGCTAAGTCTGGCCAAATCTTACATTGGGTAATCCTTCCCATTTGTGACTTAAACTGTTCCCAAATGATGTGGGGCGGTACAGGTTGGGATTCTGATGGGAACATCTCTAACCTTATGGAGAGTGCCAGATGTTTGATTTCGCCTTTTGTATTCAGACACACATCCTCTTCTTTTCTTAGTTTGACCCCTTGCTACTATTTAGTTGGTATTCGTATGATGTATCTGTCCTTTGAAGGATAGCCTAGTGTTGATGATAACTCCCACATTGTTTACTTTACTACTTGGGGTAGGCAGGGTTCCATGATTTATGATTGGCAGTTACTCTATTCCTGTAATTCATATCAGTGGGTGATATCCTTCTCAGAGCCTTTTAATTTGGATACTGTAGGACTGAAACACTGACTGCATCGCACTTGCAACATGGTACATGAGTGACACAACAAAAAAATTAGATTATGAAGCCACTCAAGGCCACTTTGCGGGCCATGAGTGGCTTCATACATCTTGATTAAAACAACAAAGTGCAAATTACTGTGTTGCCTTACTCTGTGCTAGGGAGGCATTCCAGTAGAGTAGCCAGTTGTTTGCTTGTGCCGGCCGCCGCTGAAAATAACCCTTTCTAGACTTTTCCCTCCACTACCCCTCCCTGCATCATCTCATACCTCTTTTACTATTCCGATGTCCCAAACCATACGTTTCTAAACCCTTCCCTCCGACTCTTCCCCCTCCACCTTCCTTTTACTCACCCCAAGTAACCTCCTACTGCTATGCGCTCCAAAACACAAAAGATGATCTAAATCCTTCCCTCTTCTACCCCTTTGCTATTTATCTCAATCCAAATAACCGACTAACATATCCACCACTCAAATTACTTTCATAATTCACTATAATGATTATGTTACGCTATTTTAGGATAATTATGTGTTTGTGTTCATTTAAATAGACATTTTTCAAAATGCATTACTGTAAAATTTTAATATTAGTTACAGTTTTGTTTGAAATTGAAATATTTTTTCATTATTAACATCATTTTAGAATTTATATAAAATAATTTTGTAAAATAAAAATATGTATTTAATACATATTTTAGTAAACATTTAATGCATATGTTTTCATTTTGTTTAAATAAAAGATAAATATTATTATCTTTAATGAAGTTGGATTTTTAGACCAATAGGATGGGGGGGGCGGGACAGATGTGGAGGAATATGTCTCTTGATTATCATTATTGTATTATTGTTTATATGATTGAGCATCAGTCCAAAATGCACTGTTCCTTAAAGCAATTTGGCTCACAGGTAGTGAGGGCGAACAAAAAAGTGAAGTCATGTCATTATCTTATTGCAACAACGCAATTGTTGAGATGTAAATGTATGTGCATGACAACTGTTACAGATATCCTTGATGCAGTGCTTAATAGAAACAAGTTTAAAAAAAAAGAAAAATAGACCAATAATAGGAGAATATTAAAGTATTAGTTTTACTTTTTTTGGTAACCAAATTGTATTGATTTTCAAACGTAAGAACACACAGTGAAACAAGTCTGCATTTCTATATAGTAAGCAGAAAAACATATGATACACATCCAGATCACACATCCAGCCAAAGGTACACCAACCACCTGCCCCAAGCCTTGCCATGTTTCCGAGGGAATACTCTTGCTTCATAAATTAGACTTTCCTGGTGGGTACACCAGTCTACACCCCTCCGGCACTCCACCAGTGAGGGGGCACTGGAGATTTCCACTCGCTGGCAATGTCTCTCTTGGCCACCAGTGTGGTCACCTGAAATAGGAATGCTCCATCCTCCACACCGCCAACCACCTAAAATAGACCCAACAGTGCAACCCTAGTGCTGAGGTGAATCAGGTGATCCAGAACCATGGAAAGCTCACTTCATATCCCCTACCAAAATAGGACTGGGCTCAGACAGGCCCAGACCAGGTGAAAGAATTCAGTCTGCAATAAGGATAACCACGTACATCGAGCCTGAGGAGCTTTACTGGCTAAATGCAGTCACTAGAGGGTGAAGTAAGTGAGGTGTAGGTAACTGAGTTGAACCATTCGATGACAAGCAGGGATGGTCAAATCTCTTGAAGTCATCAAAACCTCTATCAGTCATCATCATCAAGGTCTCCCACCTAAACCTCCAACCTCCAGCACGTGTCCAGAAAGCAGTCTGGAGTATTAAAGATTAGAGAGCGATACCTCCTTGATATAGAACCTTTGCCCAGTTTCACCATCAAGATCTTGGCATTGAGAGGTTTAAATTCTGGAATGTGTATGTGCCCTGGGTATGTGCTCTAACAGAGCTGCAGATACCAATAAAAATGTATATGGTAAAGCTGATATTGTTCCTGCATTTCTTGGAACAACATCAAGGCATCACCACACTAGGGCCTAGATGTATCAAGATTCCATTTTGCGATTCCTAAATAGCGATTTTTAAGGAATCACTATTTAGAAATCGCAAAATGGAATGTATGTTGGAAATCGCTATTTTTTAGCGATTTCTTAATCTTCCTTATTTGCGAATTCGCATTTTCCGAATTTGCAATTAAGGAATAATTTCCAATGCATTCCTATGGGCCAGGAGGCCCATAGGAATGATTGCGAAATAATTCTCAAATTGCGAATTCGCAATTTGCTAATCGCAATTTGAGAATTATTTCAAGGGTGCAGGGGTGTCTCAAAGACACCCTGCTGCACCCCTGAAATGTACATGTGTGTGCATGTGGCGCACATACATGCCCTATGGGCATGTATGTGCGTCACATGCCACCCTCACAAATGCCAAATAGGGCATTTTTAAAGGAAATCGCAAATTACCACCAACTACAAGTTGGTGGTAATTTGCGATTTCTTAACCAAAATTCGCAAACTTTAAAAGCTACTTACATCGCATTTAAGGAATCGCAAAATTTGCGATTCCTTAAATGCTTAAGCAAAATAAGGAATCGCAAATTTTAGCGATTCCTTATTTTGTGAATTTTTCATACATGTCAAAACATGCTAAAAAGCCTTTTGCAATTCGTAAAGGCCGAAATTCTGCGAATTTCGGCTTTTGCGAATCGCAAAAGGCTTGATACATCTAGGCCTAGATATCTTCCAGGTGGGTAATTCCTACTTTGACCCATTGTGCAAAGCCCTGGACGCCTGTCGTGTGAGTCAATCACGTTCCCTGCAACACCAGGGTCATTCCTGTGAGTTTGCAGTCCCACTTGATGAAATTAAGTTCTGACCTTGAGCAGAGTAGAGCCGTTCGAGTACAATCAGTGACTGTGTGTTTTGGCCCTCATAAAGCAGGCCCAGTTGGTTAAATTCTTCTTGATAGGTAGGGTCATCCCAGTCCCCATTAAACCAGTTCTTTATCTGTACAGGTTTAGCGGCCAGGTGGAAGCCTTATAGGTCCACCATCCCCATCCCCATCCCCACAACAAAGGGGTGCCTTCCTTTAACAAAGGCCACTCAGTGGCGTCCGCCTACCCAGAAAAGGGGGATTATTTTGATGCCTGTGTCTGAAACCATCATCTAGGAATTGGATGGAGAAAGTTCGCAAGGACATATAGGAAACGTGGGAGACGCATAATTTTAAACACTGCTGCATGTCCCAGGGGTTGACCCCACCACTGTAGGTCCCACCACTGTAGGTCCCCATTCAACATGATCATGAGGGGATGCAAGTTAACATACCACACCAGACCTGGTAGATGAGAAATGTAGATGCATAGGTATTTAAAGGGCTCAGTGAGATCCTAGGATACAAAGAATGTCCACCAGTGTCTCCTTTGACCGACACCAACATGGATTTAGTTTCAGTGATTTGAAGCCCGGAGGCCACCTTGTAAAGACAGAAAATCTCCAGGTATCAAGGGCCTGAGGATAATGGGTCTCCAAGGAATAGCAGAAGATCGTCCCCATATAAGGCGACATGCTCCTCCAAGCTCTCTCTTCCAAGGACCTACCTCAAACTCAGGCATCGAACTTGAGGCTCATTTGCTAAAGTGATTAAGAGGGGGAGAGAGTACAGCACTATTGGAGTACCCATACAAATCGGAAAAGGCAGTGAGAGGGTACCCTTAACCCAAATCTGGACAGTGGGTCTGGGATAGAGGAGGCCATAGGTTTATGGAAGAAGGGTCCAAATCCTGCCCTGTGCAGCACCACCTCCTACAATATCAAAAGCATTTTCAAAATCAATGCGGAGCAGTGCTCTGGGGCTGTTGATACAATGCACTTGGGATACAGCAAGTTGGATGCTACGGATACAGTGGCAGGTATGTCTGTGGGGCATAAAGCCACATTGGTCAGGGTGGATCGAATGGGGAAGGGCTAGACTCAGCCAGATAGTCCAAACCTTGGCAAACACCGTGAGACTGGCATTGATGAGAAAAAAAGGCCTATACAAGGAGCACTGGCCAGTGGACTGACCTGTCCTGTGTAGCACAATGATAGCAGCCGTGTCCAGATCTTAAGCAAATAAGCCACAGTCCACTGTCTCTGTGTATAGTGCCAGGAGATGGAGGAGCAGAAGGGACTGGAAGCGTTTAAGTAATTTGATGGGGTAGCCATCTGGGCCTGGCATCTTACTGGAGACCAGCTCCAACAGGGCTGCATTGATCTCCTCTGAAGTGACTGGTTGGTTAAGGTCATGGGATAGCGATAGGGGATCACAGGCAGTGGGATTCCCGCTAGTATCAGTGATTCAAGTTCCATCAAGAGGATGAGTTTTGCTGCCTATAGTGTGGGGGTAGTAATTTGCAAAATCCCGATCTACCTCTACGGTATGTTTACAGAGGTGGACCTCAGCATCTCGAATGATGGCATGATTCTGGTCATCATGTCTTTGGTTCCCAGCCAACAGAGAAGCTTGCCAGTTTTTTCTCCATGTTTGTACACACATTGGGTTGAAGCAATCCAACACTGTCTGGCTTTCTCTAATGGGATCTGCTTCAGTTGAGAACTTTCCAACACCAGTTGGCAGGTCAGGCCAGCCAATGGCTGCTGGTGAGCCCATCGCTCCAGGAAAATGATCTGGGCCTCTAGGTCAGTCACCTGAGCTAGTTTTTGTGTCTCCTTATCCCGGATGTAGCCCTTTATCAAACCTCGATGGGTAGGCTTGCTGGGTGCCCAAAGGATCCCAGCAGAGCCCCCAAGGACCTAATTTTTCCTCTACGATGTTGACACAGACCTAGTGTATTGGTCTGTTTTCATTTGAACCTGTGGTGGCAGAGGGGGTGTGTCACACCAGATAATACCACCAAAGGCCAGCGTCTATATTATAGTGGCCCGCTTACCCCGCAGGGCAGCACAAACAGCCACATCGCCAGAAGTAATCTGCAGCAGTACCTCAGCATGCCAGGGGAGGGTATGGGTGATTGGGGTGCACCATCTGTGTGGCCCCGTCTCCTCTGTACCCCCCCTACTATGGATATAAACATTTTCCCAGCATGCAGTAGGTAGGCAAAGGTCCCTACTTTGTGCCTGTTCAAGAATTTGGCATTGAGTCCCTTTGCAGTGCATTACCTCCAAGAACAGCCAACTCCCAGGTAGATTGCAGTGCCACCAGGGTGCAGAGTCTACCCGAGGAAGAATTCAGAGGGAGGGATAGGAATGCCTCCATCCTCAAAGCTGTTTTGTTTGTCCCCCAATGAAGCGTGAGACAGGTATGCTGTTGTGACCACCCTGGCCAAATAGGAGGGGGAGAAGCCCCTTCAGGCTTCGAGCCCGATTGCAAAGGGCCCCGACTTCATCCAGAAAGTCTGTGGCAGCATAGGGTTGTCTAGAGAGTCAAGGGGCACCTCACATCCCTCACCAGTCTCACTCGCTTCACCTCTGCCTAATTGCAGGGGGGAACTGCTGTGGCCCCAGATGGTCCCCTGCTCAGGGGCAGCAGTTGGCTAGGCCATGATAGGCCTGAAGTGGCAATGTTCAGGACCAACCACGACAGGCTTCATGGTGGTCGGCCAATCTGCCATCGCCCAATAGAAACAGTAATAATTAATGCAGCGCTTAGAGAATGGCCGCCATCTTGTCTGTGATGCAGCCCAGGGCAAAATCATGGTTGAGTTTGGCTTCACAGGTCAAATCTGCTCCTGGTGTCACCATCCCACCCCAAGCTGTGGGGTGACATTTCTGGTATCGCTGTCAGGCCAGGATGCTCATGAATCAACATAGGGTCAGTGGGAGCCGGATTAAAGTGCTGCTACCATCTTGACTGGCACACTTGTTTAACTTGATAGGTATTGTAATTGTAATGATAATTTTAGGTTTACGATTGAAAATTGTACATTTTAAAATAATTTTCAATTTTATGAATGTATAATAAATGTTATTTGTGAGTAGTTATATGTATGTGTTGTGGTATTTTGTAGGAACATGATATCATTTGAATAATGTATTTATGCTTTTATACACTTATAATTCATTTTAATTTATAGAAATTCTTTAAATTAAGTTTATAGGTTATTATATTCAGCTTTTTATGATATGTATATTGTTAGTAACCGTGTGTCAGAGAATTAAAATGCTGTGGTTGATAAATATTTAAATAGATTATTTGTATTTATTACTTTTTTATATAATTATATGTTTTTATGTTTGCAAATGTTGTTTATTTAATATGTTTTATGTTTTGATTTTCTATATTTTATGTTTGTTTTTTATATGATGTTATTGCTTTTATGTTTGTAAATGTTGTTCATTATTTGTGCTCTGTTTTATTTTCTATATTTCTATGTTCGTTTTTGGAATATATTTGTTAATTGTATACGTGTATTGCAAGTTATCTTTATTTTATTGAATTTTTATTATTATTTAGAATGTTGAAAAATGATGCATTATACTGTAAGAATATTAAAAGTTACTCCCATAGTGTCCAGTCCCTTCCCAAAATGGTTTTAAATGAAAGTAGAATATTAATTTTAAACACTTGACAGATGGCGGAGGCACAATTGCCTGAGTGAGCGCTCGCGCCCAATCGACCCCCTCGTGCCAGTTTTACGGATTGCTTTTGACACGATGAAAAAATTAACCAGCCTGCTTTTTTTGAAAAATCCCCCCTTATCTCTTTTTCCGCAATAAAGAGATATGCTCTGGGACATTTATCAGTCCCGCTCATCCGACTTACTCTGTGTCTCCCCCGTGGTCTCCACTCTGCTGAGGTGGGCATGGCTCAGCTTCCTGTTCAGCTGCAATCCTGCCGAAGAACTCCAGAGGGGCCAAGGCGCATGCTAAAGTAGACTCTTCGGGGTCAGGGAGAGTCCTTGAGGAAAGACAGCGAATTGGGAGAAGATGCCGTGGCCTCTGAGAAGACGCGGGCCGCGGGATCATCTAAGAAAACTACTACCAGGATTTTTCTCCCTGCGAAAAAAGAAAAGAATCCACTTAGGGCGAGTTAATCTGGAAACATATTGGTTCCCACTACTGATACCAGGCAGAAAGAAGGGCTGCAGGGAGAGGCTGCCAGGACTGGGCAAAATAAGGAGGTGAGCTGGGTTAATAAGGAGGCTCCAGTACAAACTCTGCTTCTGGCTCTGCTGGTATTTAAGAGGGGGCATGGGAGGGATCTGATTTGAATGCTGTAACACCCTTATCTTCTCTGCCATCAGGGACAGATCCATCTGGGGAGCAAATTGGAGGGCAAAAAGAGCTTTCTTGGTAATCTTTCCCTCGCTCCTATATAATTTGTAGTACTGTAAGAATAAGACTGAGAAGAACACATTTTTGGTACTCTACTGTCTACCATGAAGATTTCAGGCTCAAGTAAACTAGTATTATAAATATTTACCATGTATGTTTGCTGAGGAGGCTTTCTTTTTCCTGCTCATGATCTAACAATTGAGTTTACGAAAGAATGGCCAAGTTTATGGACTGCCCCCCCCCAATGTTGTGTGCTGTGTCATTCATTTATACAGTATACCAGCAATTTTCCATGAGAGTGCAGCATGGTTGGAAAGAAAGTGTGAGGTCCCACTCCCATTGCATTTGCCAACCAACACCATATGTCTTGCATTGACCATTATTCCACCAATGGGTTGTCTGAAATTGTCAACCAACCAAAGGGATGGATGGGTGAAATGATGGTTGGAAGAAAGAGTGGATGTTGAGTGGTTGGATGATAAATTGGAAATTTTGGTGAAACACTGGATGAGAGGAAGTAAAGCTTAATCAAGGTGGCTTGGGCGAATTAGAATGAAAGGATGAATAAATATTTAGATTGCTTGGATGAATAAGCAAGGCAGCTCTTCTCATGGAGAGGTGCATGCTGCTCACCTACTTTGCTTACTTTGTTTATGTAGGGTTATCAAAGTTATGGTTCAAAGTGGGGGGTATATTTTACATTTGTATTCTACTCATTTGATTCACTGTATTTTTTAAGGAAGCCAGATGCATCGCACCCATTATTCGTCAACCCACTCTCCGCCAATGGCATTTTGCCACCTATGACCGAAGTGCAGTATGGGTCAATTTGTGACTGCAGTGTTGGCTGTGCAATGTGTGTCTGCTCCTGTTAATGCAGCATTTACAAAGTTTTCAATGCATTGCAAACCGAACACACAAGGTGTGTTTCCCTTCACCCCCTCTTTCAACTTTTAGTACTTCACTCCTTTATTTTTTCCCAAACTCTTCCATTCCAGCCTACCAAAAATTTTGAAAATCCATTATTGGCATGTTCCACATTACATTTTATAATAATGTGAAGTGGAGTGATTCCAGAATATACTTCATGGTTTTCCATACAGAATTATTTTACACCTTTTCAGATTTTGACTAGTACAGTGACTAAGTATGCCAAAGATGATGATTTGATAATCAGTGTACTGACCCCTGAATTCTATATCTAAAGCTATACCCTACCTGCCTAATCCCTCCACCCTACCCTGCAGTAGAGTACGTTAGGTTTGCTTTCCCTACTTACTGCCCAGTGAATTAAATTGTTGGAAATCATATGTGGTGGTGGGCGAGGCCAGTGAGTGAAGTGCATGGTTTGATGTCAAATTTAGCATATCGAATACACTGTGGTGAATGTTCCAAATACAATCTATACAGTCTATTCCTTTCCCTGTAGTGCAGTGCATCATTTTCCCCAGCGCCTAATTATGACAGACATGATAATATTTGCATTTCATACGTGAGGTGTGTGACATTGTATCTTATTTATTAATCATCTGCCTCTTTGGAGTAAGGGTAGAAAGAGAAATTCATTTGGAGAAAAGCAGATCATTGGAATTAAAAATAAATAATTGTCAACTACAGTTACCCTAGCAGCAGACAGTTGCAAAATACCCGGCGTGCTGGCTAGCAAGGGGTGTGGCTCCATTATTTTAGCACAACAGACCACAAGTACTCCATAGTACATAATGCCATACTCATTATGAGAGGTAATTTATTTTTCCACTCAACGTGTCTATTTATACTTACTTAAAATTCTTTAGCAGAAAAAAAAACTGTTTTTTACTCCGGTGTAATTCTGCCTTAATACTTTTCTGCCACACAGTCAGTGCTTTTTATGTAAACCATGTGTGGGTAAAACAAAATTGGCCATCTGACTCTCCCAATCATAATCACATGAAATCCCAATGGCCCTAGGGGACCAGCACTGTACTGCTACAGTGCCACCTACTAATATAAAACAATTGTTTGCATAGAGAATTATTTACAATTTTTTATTTTTTTTTTCCCAATATTGCTACTCCTGCTAGTTCAGATGTACCTCTCACCAGGCAGGAGATAGTGCGGCTTTGTGGTGGCAGTGACTGGACCGTATACAACAGGAATATTGGCAGCTGGTCGTTCTGGAAGACAAGGAGGATGAAATAGAGGCCTCTCAGCCGGGCCTTAATGCAATTGGTCCCCCTCAGCCTCCAGCCTCCATCCCATCACCGGCACTGCTGCTAGCTGAGTTCACCTGCTGCCACCCCTCCCATACTAACAACAGCAGGCCATTACTGCGCAAATCCTTAAGCGGCTGGACACTATAGAGAGCTGGCTCGCCATGATGGAGAAGAACCTGGACCAGCTATGTACCCAAATACACTGTCATACAAAGTTGGGCTGCTTCACTGTGGGCCAGAATGCACCTCACTTCCACCCAATTGCACCAGAGTCAGCCCGTGGTCACCTATGTCTTGCAATCCACCTCACTGTTACCTCTTTGCCTCACAAGGTGACTCCAACCAACCCCTCCCCTTGTGTTGTAAACTGGCCATGTGTGCGCTGTACTCACCATCACAGCTTGGGCTGCAGCATTTTAAATCCCACGTGAACCTCCATCTGCTGTCCCAATTTCAGATCTAGCCTCAAATGTTTAAGTGTGCTGCACCCATCCGGCTTCGACTGTTGGTAACACGTCGGAGTATTCCTGTTCATTGGGAAAAGAGTGACTATGCAGCTGAAGAATGTAAGTATAGCCCAATAGGCCCACCTCCCCCTTACACACTACACTCACAACTTAAGCCCTACTGAGCGTCATTGCTTGTGACTCACATTGACAAAACTATTCCTTCTGTTATACATACATATATAAATATATGTATATCAGAACTGGGGAGGTTCTTGCAGAAACATGTACAAAAAGAAAAGTACAGTGACCAACCCAAGTGTCAGAGGCTGAGAGAAACAAGTATGAGATGATGCACCATAATGAAGGTACAGTCCAGATGTTTGCCAGGTGGCAAAGTGCGCCATAGAAAGTGTGGTGTAACTCCTTTCAAGACGTCACATTTACAAAGTGTTGTCAATCAATTAGTGCTTATTAATTCCAACTGAACGGAGAAGCGAAATTTATTAGTACTAGAGTAACGCTGAATTACTAAATGCCTCCAATTCCGCCGGCAGGAGTTTAGAATTCCACCCACCTCTACTTGTGTGTCCTCTGAACATTTTAATCTTTCACTCAGTACTTATATAGTGCTGATTATCACCAGAGAGGGTATCCAGGTGCTGTGCTGTATGGTAGTCAAAGAGCCAGGTCTTGAGTCCCTTCCTGAAGTGAGTCTGTGAGGGTGAAGTACGTAGGTGGAGAGGAAGGGTGTTCCATGAAACTGATCCACCATTTGCTAATGACCTTGGGTTTGGAACTTCTTTGCCTTGCAAATTGCACTCAAGTATCACTATCATTACATCAATTAGTAGGAGTGTGGAGTGGCTCTACATTTAAGATTTCTACTAGTAGCATATAACCAAACATAACCAAACTATACCATGAGACTCATTTGTCAATACTGCTCATTTGCCTCATATGTATGTGATCTAAATGCATTACTTTTATAGTGCTTTATACTGTCAAGAAACATACAGGGTACTTTTTTGGGATAAATATGCATTTATTTTATAGGAACAGTATAAATTATTGTTATACAAAAATCAGCACTCAACACAGTGCTCAAACAGTGAACAGAAACACATATAATGGCATAAGGCAATACACTGAACAAGTTCCAGGGTTGCACAAATATTTCGAAGAACAAACATGGGTAGAAATTGTAATCTATTTATACGGTATCCCTTAGAGAAATCTGAACCTCCAGAGCAACCTAGGAAGGTGATGTGTTATGTGTTTTATATTAATTATTTTAAATTAATGTAAACACATAACTTTTACTTAAATGTACTAAATATTAATGGAATATTAAAATGTTTGGGAGGGCAGATTTACAATTTGTAAATAAAAAATAATATTTATAAATACAATAATATAGTTTTTTAAATAAATATTTAATCTAATCATTTAATTTAATGTGTAAGTGTGTCATACCATTTTATTTTATTTGTTCTAACTGAGCAATTATTTTAAATCATATTTATTTTCATGAAATAATGTTTTATATATTTTTTAATTAAATGTATTGTTTCTTATATTTTACAATACAGAGAGACCTACCCCAGTGGCAGAGATCTTTGTATAGTTGTGAAAAGTTACTAATTGTTACATTATACTTGCAAACTCTGTCTTAGATGTATCCACCCTCTGGTTTCTAGGGAGTAAATATGTGAGTGTGCACTTAGCTGTATAAATAGACTCGGAAATGGCAAATAGTGAAAAAGTGTAGATTTACACATAGGTGCAAGAGTAACTACCTTTGACTAAATCTCGGCGTGTAAATGTACCTTTGGGAAAAGGACACATTGTGTGTTGTGATTACTGGAGAGCTTAGAAAGAGGTTCAATACAAGCAGTGAGGGATATCTAAAAACTTTTTTAGAACCTCTTCAAAGTTGGCATTCAAGTCTGTGGAGTGGGCATTCACCCGCTATCCAGGATAAGGGACTTTGACCATGTAAAGAGCAGATTCGATTTCTAATCCTAAATTTACATTTCACCTAAATATGCTGGATATAAACTGTGCAATATAAGTCTGGACAGAGCCCACACACAAGGACATTTACTTGGGAAGGGTATTTCCTTGGCTTTTCCTTTAGAATCACTGCCACTCCTGCTGCTGTTTAGTAGGCAGTTCAAAATAGTGAAATCAGCCGGGAGATATGGTTTTCAATCATGGCCTCATCGTTTGGCTATAGTGTGTGCTCTTGGGGGAGAATGAATTCCTCTGCTCCCTGTTATGGCACGATTAGGAGCATTAGGAATAATTAAACTGAATGTAAAAGCTACTAGAGAGCGTGTGGTTAGAAAACAATTAAAAAAGTGATATGCTACAAATGCCTCGGAAAATACATAGCTACTCTGAACTGAAGCCAGCTTAATTGAAATAATAAACTCCAAGGGCATTTTCCCAGAACAGCCACCTAACATGATTTTCATTTACACGTTCAGGGCTGCTTAACGCAATGTGTCAACAATCCACATCAGTATCTCTAAAGGGGAAAGTGTTACTGAAGCTGTATTTTGCAGGGACTCTTCTGTGCTACAGGTCCTCCCACCCAGCCACCTACAGCCACCTTTACAGAGATTCATGTGTAAGGCTAGTAAGAATGCTATCAACATGTTTTTATTAAGTAACTATGATGTCACTACAGACAATGCTTGGGTCTCGGTCGGTGTCTACTGAACAGTATGGATTTCTCTTCTCATGTGCAGCCAGTACGTTTTTCACCATCATGCTTATAGGCTTCACTCCAGTACAGTAAATAGATTGTGTGCTGGTAATATCCTCTAGCCCATAGTCAGTCAAGCGACCAGCAGCCAACACATTGGAAAAATATCACTATAAGTGCAAGACAGCTAATACTACTACTGCTGCTCTACTACTAATTAAGTGTGTTGTGGGGCATGATCATTTTTACCAAATACGTTTTTCAGTGTGGTACTGTGTACTAAATATGCAGTTCTGTGCCTTCATTACTATGGACAGAATCATAAGCAATACAAGGTCACATAATGTTGCTTAACAGATTACTTGTTGCCATGCATACAGAAAAGTTCACTGATTTTGGAGACCTACTTGACCTACCTATCCATTTCTTGTAGCTAAAGGACGTCTCTCTGTAAGTTTCCCATCTTTCTCAGCTAGTCTTCAGTCAGGTAAGACTCTGGAAAGAGTTATGTTATTGCTGTGGAACTCGAACAGTTCCAACTGAGGAAGCTTGATTAACCTTGTAGGAAGCCATCTCATGCGCTTATAATTCTTCCACCGACTGTCGCGTCACTTTAGAAGTGGATCCTTGTGGTGGAGGGAGGTTTATCCCACTAACACCACTCCAGTTGACTACATGTGAGGATCAGATAATCATAAAGGTCCAACCTCAAGTAGTTAACTGTGAGTCCAGATATTGTTGGCATACACAGTGTTTGTTAAAATACCCCTCACACACCAAAAGGGCCCTTGGTGTCATGCTTCATCATCAGTGTCTTCCCGTTCCGCTGCGGGACGGGGCGTGCTACGGCTAGCGACTACGCTGGAGCACCTGAAATAATTGTGAGTGCTATGTGAGTTGGAGTGAGTGTAGGTAGGGTCAGGGGTGTTTGGAAAAGTGAATCTAAAATGATACCTGGCTTTGTGAAAGCAAAAAACTATTTATTAGTTACAAGCTGGTATCGTTACAAAAGGTGTAGCGGAGACTAATAAGCTTGACAATGAGCCTAATCTCCTAGTGGCGTCAACATGTTTCGAGGCAGAACGCCTCTTCGTCAGGACGGGGTCTGATCCATCTGTCACTCACTAATGTTGATTCACAGTATATGCAATGTGTATATACAGGTGAAGATAATCTATACATATGTGGTATGTATTAATTCCTAAAGTGTACAGTCCTATCAGTATTGCTGAATAGTGGGCCTGCAAGAAACCAGGAAGAGCACGTGAATGTTGTTAGCGCGAATCCCAAAGCGCAATAGGTCTCCTAAAATGGGAGAAAAAATATACAGTGGCATAGAAACATGTCCCTGATGGACCATGCCAATACTAGGTCCAGGGCTTTTGTTAAGGGATGAAGAGACACACTTACATGTTGTTAATAGACACAAAACACAACATAGACATACATGTAAAAAGATGGGGACACAGATTTCAGGTTGACAAATAGAGGCAAAACATTGCTAGATACATACTGTCACAAGCAGGGGTTAATGCCCCATGAGCCGATAGGGATGAGGGGTAAATGGAACTTCCATCTGTGGAGATTAAAAATAGCAAGGATTTGTGCCAGGAGTAGTGGAGATTATGGCACACATGACAATAATGAGTCCTCAGCACTCCCTATCTCGGCTATGCCGTACTTACTAGGCCACGAATAGTTCTCGCATCCTCCCTCGTCCTCGGCTTCCGTGTTGTGGCCGGTACGAAAGGGGATGCCCTTTATATACTGCTTTAAACTGGTCTGAATTGATTAATTACGTGCACCTGGGTTTGGTCAGCAGGGGAAGTAACCATGGTGACTGGCAATAACTAAGGCTGGGTTGACTTTAGGCGCCATCTTGGAATGGTGACTGGTGATAACAAAGGCTAGGTTGACTATAGGCGCCATCTTGGAATGGTGACTGGCGATAGATATGGCTAGGTTGGCTATGGGCGCCATCTTGGAATGGTGACTGGCGATAACTAAGGCTAGGTTGACTATAGGCGCCATCTTGGAATGGTGAAAAATGGGTGTACAATTCTACAAACTTGCCAAACAATGTGGGAAGTATGCTATGAGGTCCCTCTGTTTGTTAATGAGGCTATGTACGGTGGGTAATGTAAAAAGATAACCCATGGTTTGTGACTCCAAACACGGGGGTGATCAATAAAGGCTCAGTTGCGCAGATAGTTTGACATCGTTCTGTGTGTATGATTGGTAGTCTATAAATGATTACCCATGGTTTGTAGCTCCAAACTCAGGGGTGATCATTACAGGTTCAATTGCGCCCAGGGTATGTCATTGTTAAGTTCAGTGATGTGAGTGCCCAGACGGAACACCCATCGCTGTTCTTTTTCCAGAAGGTTCTTATCAGTTTTGAAGGACTCAACTACTGTCCAGTGTAGATCCTGCGTACTGTGTCCCATCAAGAGGTAATGGGTGGCCATTTTAGTAGTTGTTTTTTTGCAATGTACGTTGCTTCGGTGTTCACCTATGCGTACTTTGACGGGTCTAGAAGTCATTCCAATGTATTCTTTTGCACACGGGCAAGTAATGAGGTAGATCACATTACGACTATTGCAGTTTGTGAATGCCCAGGTAATACCTCCAGAAACATGGGACCAGCATGGGAAGCACATTTGCTCCTAGCCTGGCTGGTCTATATGTCCACCACCTAGAGATGACCAAAATCCTGCATGCACAGAACCCCTTCCACAATCATGTGATCACATGGAAAAGGTACATCGACGATGTGCTAGTGATCTGGAAGGGTGATATCCAATCAGTAAACAATTTCATGACCTGGTTGAACCTGCAAGATCCGTTTTTGAAATTTACACATACTGCATCCAATGAGAACCTGGTGTTCCTAGACTTAAACATTTACCCCAAACAGGGTAGACTTCACACATGTACGCACTTCAATCCAACTGCCAAGAACTGTCTTCTTCTCTACAACAGCTTCCATCCGAGACACCTACGGGATAATCTGCCCTACGGGCAATTCCTTCGCCTCAGGCGTAACTGCTCTGACATCACGGAGTTTAAGAACCAGGCAGTGGATCTAGAAAGGAAACTACTAAATAGAAATTATCCCACAACTATTGTCAAAAAAGGTTTCAAAAGAGCAAGGAATAACAATAGGGAGGCCCTTCTCGAGGAACAGTTCCTAAGGAACCAGAGACCCGCCCCATCTGCATAACAACTTTCAACTCAAATTCTAACAGAATCACTAAAATAGTGAACAAACATTGGAGGTTTCTTGACGGGGGTTCTTTGAATTTTCCAAAACCTATGTTCTCCCATAAAAGAGGGAGAAATCTTAGAGACATATTGGTCCACAGCAGACCTAGAACCCCTTTGGAAAACGGCTCACCCAAACTAGCGGATGTGGGTGGACACCATCCTTGTGGTACCTGCACCCACTGCGAACTGACCAGTAGGAGTAGGACGATCCATTTTTCTAACGAAACAAACTGGGAACAACGGGCATTCACGAACTGCAATAGTCGTAATGTGATCTACCTCATTACTTGCCTGTGTGCAAAAGAATACATTGGAATGACTTCTAGACCCGTCAAGGCACGCATAGGTGAACACCGTAGCAAAGTACGTTGCAAAAAAACAACTACTAAAATGGCCACCCATTACCTCTTGATGGGACACAGTACGCAGGACCTACACTGGACAGTGGTTGAGTCCTTCAAAACTGATAAGAACCTTCTGGAAAAAGAACAGCGATGGGTGTTCCGTCTGGGCACTCACATCACTGGACTTAACGATGACATACCCTGGGCGCAATTGAACCTGTAATGATCACCCCTGAGTTTAGAGCTACAAACCATGGGTCATCATTTATAGACTACCAATCATACACACAGAACGATGACAAACTATCTGCGCAACTGAGCCTTTATTGATCACCCCCGTGTTTGGAGTCACAAACCATGGGTTATCTTTTTACATTACCCACCGTACATAGCCTCATTAACAAACGGAGGGACCTCATAGCATACTTCCCACATTGTTTGGCAAGTTTGTAGAATTGTACACCCATTTTTCACCATTCCAAGATGGCGCCTATAGTCAACCTAGCCTTAGTTATCGCCAGTCACCATTCCAAGATGGCGCCCATAGTCAACCTAGCCGTAGCTCTCACCAGTCACCATTCCAAGATGGCGCCTATAGTCAACCTAGCCTTTGTTATCACCACTCACCATTCCAAGATGGCGCCTAAAGTCAACCCAGCCTTAGTTATTGCCAGTCACCATGGTGACTTCCCCTGCTGACCAAACCCAGGTGCACATAATTAATCAATTCAGACCAGTTTAAAGTAGTATATAAAGGGCGTCCCCTTTTGTACCGGCCACAACACGGAAGCCGAGGACGAGGGAGGATGCGAGAACTATTTGTGGCCTAGTAAGTACGGCATAGCCGAGATAGGGAGTGCTGGGGACTCATTATTGTCCTGTGTGCCATAATCTCCACTACTCCAGGCACAAATCCTTGCTATTTTTAATCTCCACAGATGGAAGTTCCATTTACCCCTCATCCCTATCGGCTCATGGGGCATTAACCCCTGCTAGTGACAGTATGTATGTAGCAATGTTTTGCCTCTATTTGTCAACCTGGAATCTGTGTCCCCATCTTTTCACATGTATGTCTATGTTGGGTTTTGTGTCTATTAACAACATGTAAGTGTGTCTCTTCATCCCTTAACAAAAACCCTGGACCTAGTATTGCCATGGTCCATCATGGACATGTTTCTATGCCACTGTATATTTTTTCTCCCATTATAGGAGACCTATTGCGCTTTGGGATTCGCGCTAACAACATTCACGTGCTCTTCCTGGTTTCTTGCAGGCCCAGTATTCAGCAATACTGATAGGATTGTACACTATAGGAATTAATACATACTACATAGGTATATATTATCTTTACCTGTATATACACATTGCACATACTGTGAATCAACATTAGTGAGTGACAGAGGGATCAGACCCCGTCCTGACGAAGAGGCGTTCTGCCTCGAAACATGTTGTCGCCACTAGGAGATTAAGCTCATTGTCAAGCTTATTAGTCTCCGCTACACCTTTTGTAACGATACCAGCTTGTGACTAATAAATAGTTTTTTGCTTTCACAAAGCCAGGTATCATTTTAGATTCACTTTTCCAAACACCCCTGACCCTACCTACACTCACTCCAACTCACATAGCACTCACAAATATTTAAGGTGCTCCAGCGTAGTCGCTAGTCATAGCACGCCCCGTCCCGTAGCGAAACGATAAGACCCCGATGATGAAGCATGACACCAAGGGCCCTTTTGGTGTGTGAGGGGTACTTTAACAAACACTGTGTATGCCAACAATATCTGGACTCACAGTTAACTACTTGAGGTTGGACCTTTATGATTATCTGACCATTTACTGGAGGAGGGTGCGTCCACCTTGGTGCTGATCAGCACCACCTCTTCACTCCCTAATTTTGATTTTTGTTGGTACATGTGAGGATCCACACAAGCAATAAAAATACTTTGCAACTCTTAGACTGCTGTGATTGTTCTCTTACGCTTCCAAATTATAATTGGTGCAAATTTTGTTTCATCTGTCTTCTTACTGGACAATTGTACATTATTTGCAAAGAAACAGCCTGTTGACGTTAATGTGTATTTCAATAACACAAAAACTATTGAGACACATTAAGAGAGGACAATTCCATGCAACAGACCAGTATTCAATAGGTTGTTGTGGCAGGAGTTTGAGAAGCACAAGACTTTGTGTCAGATAAATGTTTTGTGGGTTTGGTGCTTCCAGAAATGAGTCTAGGTAAGCATGAAACTGTTGTGAGAATTTTAGAAGAATTGTCATTTTACAAGACCAGAGGTGATGTGTTGAGCCATGGCTGTTGTTTGTTAGCACACTTTCAGAAATGAATAAAAGCCCCAAGCTTCAAATTGCTCTACAAGTATTGCAGATACTGGAATGTTTAAATATTGACAAACATGAAGGTCAGCAAACTATTTCAAGACTATTACCTGCACTGAATACAACTGTAAATTAAAAATGCATATTAATGCAGCTGCATTCCTTGCTCATGCCAACTCTGCCTAAGTGGATGTGCCCATCTCCGATGTCTCACGAGACAAGATAATAATAATTAGGATGCTCAGTCCAAAAAGTTTAATTTCTTCGGACATTTGGAGATTGTCTATCTTGCTCATGAATTTAGAATCCTGCAAATGCTTATCCTTTGTTTTAGGAGAACATTTGAGCCTTTTCGAAAACCTGTAATCAAAATGCTATATATTTGTGTCTTGTTTTTTCTAAGGACCCTCAGTTCTTTTTATGATTCATGATCTCTCTCTGTTTGAATCTGTGATTCACAGAAGATCATTTTTCTTTTTGTTTAGAAACCTTCTCAGACTTTGATTGGAGTGTGCACAGACATCCATTAACAAATGAACCTCTACCTAACTGTAATCTTGAATATTGTGACGATCATCCATGTATCAGACATGACAAAGGCTCCTTGACTGCTCTTTCTGCTGCATGCACACTGTCTGACATGATTGAGATCGGTTCGTTGCTTAACATTCTGCTGCAGTTCCTGAATTTATTTGTTTTTAGACGGGCTTGCATCTAGCTCTCTCGAAAGTCTGTCTCTATGCTCACTGATTTCAAGTATGCTTTCAGGAATGTCCACTACTTTGGTCTTCTTGGATCCGGCAGGGATTCCTTCATGCACAGAGTGCGTCTTTTCAGTCTGGATTCTATGTTAAAAGTTAATTGTTTTTCTGATGAAACATCCGCTAAGGGAGAAATTCCAGTGCCCCGGTTCAACATGGGGTTTGCGCCTGTCAATCTCAATCAAGGCCTTAAGTGCAGAATATCTATTTAAAAAACAGCTTACCACCAAGAACTATAGCAAAATTGCTAACAAAGGAAGCAAAGATAATCTCAAGGGAGCAGGACCTAAGGGATCTAAAATCCAAACATCTTGGCAGCTGGACCCCGCACCTATACTCTCCTGGCTCCCTACCAGATTACTTGAGGTTGCCGCTCCAATATAATGGAGAGAGTGCCCTCATGATAATGCGTTTTGGCTTACTGCCCGTAAGAGCTTATTAGTATGGTTATAACAAAGGGGAAGTCAATGCACAATGCAGATGGTGTGACACAAGAGAAGAATCTTTAACAAACGTAATCTGCATATGTGAAGCTCTGAAACTCTTTAGGCTCTACTGGCTCTGACCAATCCTTCAAATCCTAAACGTAAGGACATGTGGCACTCCTGTCCTAACCTGTCTACAATGAGAATCATGACAACTATCTGGGCGCTTCATAACATGTATTATATCAGCAACAGGAAATCCAAAAATGCCCAAGATGGCCGTTGTAGGCTAGAAATAATGGAGCTATCTTGGTTCACTTAACATCCTGGGCATCCACGCATGACATCCCTGGATCATACCCCTCTGAGTCGTACCCTACCAGTAAGGAACTACGAAGCTGCTTGCGCTTTTAAGGCAGTTCATCGCTACTCTATCAATTAGAAAGTTGGCTTGAGGCAAAAAAATGATATATGTTTTATTATTGAAAGCAAAAGCACTTTTGGATTTAAATAGACTGTACTCATTGCGCTACCCTTTATCAGTATGGACATGCCTTTATCGCACTGTAGTGTCTCTCATCATGCTCAACTATTGTATGCTTTTATTCTACTTTTGTCTGTCCACCCTTTCTCTTTCTCAGCTCAGATGTAATGATTTCAAATAATTGAACCTCAATAAGCTTTAATCTTTAATGTTTTTCTGATTTATTTTTTAAAAGACACCTTATGTAGTATGTGAACCATAATATGGTTATGTTTGTCTAATTCAAACCTTGAGTTTTGCGCTTTGCTGAGGCTTGCTATGTTTTAGTGTGTTTGTTGTATTCTATTGTTATTTAAAATATGAACAAAAGAAATGAAGTGCGTTTTAAGAAAACTGTTTATGCTCCTAAATCACCATCCCTAAATGATATTGCCAAATATGCTGCTCAGCAGTTATATCAAGATGAATTCCCAAAATAAATGTTCTTGCCGATTATATTCCTAAAGGGATGCTGTAGTGTAGTTCCTATAGTCCCAATAGGCTCTGCGCATTGGAATAATATCTTCAGTAGTGTAGACGTAGGACTGAGGTTAACTAGGTCTCTACTGACTATATTAGACTTAAGTTTTTTGTGCCAGCTAGCTCAGAGTTCACTAGAAACTTTCTCGAATAGACGAGGAGGAGTTTAACCTCCCTGGATAGACAAGAAGGGATTTAGGGGCATATTACCAACCAATAGAGATAATATTTGTCTCTAACTTATTTAGAGACAAAAATTATCGCCGCACATCGGCGATTTTTATCGCAGATAAACCTTGCTATTAGCAAGGTTTATCGCAAATGCGATAAAAAACGGCCGCAATGCATGAATATCGCTGAAAAGTCAGCGATATTCATGCATTATCGAGCAAAAGCTCTTAGCCATGTTATCCACCTCCCATTGGATAACATGGCTAAGAACTGCTCCTGGGCAAGTGTTAGCTTTTGGAGATATTCGCGCTTAGCGCGAATATCTCCAAAAGTTGGTAATAGGAGATAGCGATGTTAGCGACTGTTTTCAGTCGCTAACATCTTGGCACGCCCACTTTGCATGTCATTAGTGATAAATATCACTGACATGCAAAGCGGGGCCCAAGATGGTCACTATCTCCTATTAGCTGTCGCTAACTGGTATTAGCGACAGCTTGGTAATAGGGAGATAATTTTATCTCCGCTTTCTTGGCTTTTAAAGCCAAAAATGCGGAGATAAAGCCCCTTGATAATATGCCCCGTAGTTTCTGCCAACCATAAAACATGACAACTTTGCTCTCCCTGAATAAGAGTGTATCTCTAGAGTCGTGTGAAAACAAAAGACAGCTATTTCACTCAGTCAAAGGTGCGTACTTAGTTTCACCAGATTGCAGAGAAAAAGAGAGACGGGCGTTTTCAATAAAAGGTGTTATTTATTGAGCAGTCTCTTTCCTCATACAAGAGAAATGAATTGCTACAATTGCAATACTTATAGTTAAGTAAAGTGCATACAGTAAAAGCAGGATTATGAAATTATACTGTAAAAGCATTGATATGGTTTCTTAGCCAGATGATACGTTAAAATGGATAAAATAGATACATACATATATACATTGACTAATCCGACTCAACTGGTGCTTCTAACTACGCCTACCCCGGTGTACCTGACCACCGTGTGTTTGGTTAAGGCAACGTTGGTATATTTATGCCTGAAAGGTGCCGGGTTTGACGTAAGGCTGGACATAAGACGTCAATAAAGATGTCACTAAGAACTGGTCGTTCTTACAGAGCTTTACAGGAGTTCTCGGACGAAATCAAAACAAAGCAGCGGGGATTTCCCAGGTTGCTGGAGGCTTGGATTTGTTTAAGAACTCGGTGTGCTTTCTAGAGGCTGGAGGAATAGGCTTGCTTAATGTGACAGCATGCACTATGACTGAATTATGAAAAGGGTTTCTATGCCGTTGTAGGGATATTATTGATTTATAACCGGACAAGGGCAAAGAATAGGAATATTGATTCAGGTACCTAGATAAACACACTACACCCACTCCACAAATTAATGTCCATAATTACTAAACTAAGCAATAGTAAACATATCTAACGGTGCATGTGTATACCGATCCACCCCAAAATACATTATTTTGCATCTGAAATGGCATAAGCGAAATACACGAAAAATTAGCATAGGTACAGTATTTCAAGCAGAGAAATCATTCAAAAAATAGGATGCATATATATCAGTGGAATGATTTTGCGAAAATTACACATGAAATGGCTCTTAATACAGAAAAGAAAAGTGCGAGACCATTTCATCACACATAAATTCAGATATTTGTAAATATGCTAGAGGCTGAGGTAATATATTGTCTCTAGAGTTCCTAAAAATAGAAGCTCTGCTCTCTAAGAATATTTCTACTATAAGCAGAGGATGAGTGCCCAAAAAGGTAAATATTTTGGAATCGGGAAAAAAAAATAGTTTCGTTTTTTAAGGGAAGAAGTCAAAACAGTTCCAAATATTTTTAGAAGCTTTTGTTTTTCAAAGCTGAAGGCCGAATTCAGAGTTCAGGGAACTCTGAGAGCTCGTTTGCTTAAAAGTTTATTCTTTTTGTTCATGGGAAAACATCATTTCAGACAGACTTTCAAAAAAGCAGTCTACCGCTTCAGGTGAAAGTTCGACTAAGTTGGAAAATGCCGCAACTGTGCAGTCGTGAGAATGATTGCTATCATCGATGTATTGATCAGCAGTGCTCATAGAAGGTCGTACCTGGTTGATGCTGCTCTCATCTTGCACTTCACTACCCTTCAATCGCAGTGGTGAAGTCTCAACGAATGCCGTCATCAGGATGGGTAACCGCTGGGGACAACACGATGCATGAGCCTTTACTGGACTTAGCAAAGTATCTGTATCCAAAGGTACTTCTGATTGTAGTGTGAGACAGATGTCTAACACGCATTCTTCTCCGCACAGCATACATCTTAACACAGGTAAGAAACAGTTCTGCCAGATGGGTCTGAATGAAAGAAAGCAGGTCATATTCAGGTCTCTTAGCCAGGCTAATCCAAGGACTTTAGTTATGCGGTCCCGATAGCGTATAGCTAGGATCGTTTCTTCCATTGTTGCTGGAGTCTTGTCTGTGACATGGCTTGCCATAACGAAGCAGGAGTATCAAAAATAAAATGCCTGCTACGAGTCCCAACAGGAGTGGAAGGCCGCCAAAGATTGAATGGACAAAATTAGGAAAGATGCCCAGGACTGCTTTGAAAGGTGTCAACAGTCCCGAAAAAATTGTCTTAAATACACTCGCGATACCATTCGTATCAGAAATGTTTAAGATTTCGTTTAGCATTTCTGCGAAGTGTAAGGGGCAATTTGTTGATAAAAGGTTATGTATCTCTGCCGTTGTCCTTGCAACTTGGAGATCATACGTTTCTTTTGATGACGTCAAGGGCACAGGCATCTGTAGAAGAACAGACTTCATTCTGCTTAAAGTATCAATTCGAATAGAAGAGATTTTCAAACTGGGCCAAATTATTCCCTCCCTGTCTGGAGTGTCGTTCGGATACAATACTAGCATACAGCAAGTGACCATGGACGAAAGGCTTACTAGATAAGCTTTTCCTGGCACCAAGCCACAACATCTGTGGTCCACTATTAGAATGTAGCTCCCGTTCGAAAGCCGTCTAAAGAATGGCTCTATTCGAGTTGCAGGTGTGCCAAGCTGGTGACATGAAAGGTTATTTGAAGTCCCCTCACAGGCCCCATGTAGATTTATACCCTGACACAGAAGTATACCACTTAGTGATTTTTCACAATTATCACCACTAAGAAATACATTCTGTCCTTTTTCACTATAACATGTGTGTGTGTAAGGTAATTTCCATGATGACTTAATGTATCCTTTACCCAACCTTTCATACTGGCCTGCCTGTATATACTTTTGGCAGTATCGAAATTGGAAAGTTGTTATCGGAATAGTTATGATTCTGTGTATTATCCATTCAATGACAGGTCGTTCTGACATTGTCAATGGTAATCTCTCAAGTTTTTCAATGCTCAGAATTGTATATTCTGCTCCTTTTTGTGCCAAGCTGATTTGTATATCAGTAAGGTTAAAGATAGAGAATAGTGACGTTGTGTTGATTAAACGCCAAGGCACGTAGCCTGAACGCAGATTTTGTAACGTCCAGCCAAGCTGTACAATAGAACACAATTGGGACTGACCATGTTGTAACATTAATAAGTCCTGCTCCATTATATCGATTGCAGATGATTCAATAGTGTCCAGTGAATATATTCTGGAAGACAGAGTCATTAACCCATTGTCCACTACAGAAAGTGATTTTTCCAAATTAATACGGTCAATTTCCCGTATTTTCTCTGCTGTTTTCAATTTGAGTTTCTTTCCAAGCTTCGTTATAAGCTGCATATATACAGGCCGCTATGAAACGTTTTTGACGCTGTTTGCGTGGTCCCATAATGAAATCACGCAAGTCAGCACCTTCTTTAAGTAAAGTTAAGTGTTGCTTAATTTCTGCCAGTGTGGATGTATGTAGCCATTCAAGGCAGAGTTTTCCTACACTGTATGTTGTTACTATCCCTGGATGTTGTCGCTGGGAGTATCTAGGGTCTGGCCTGGTCAATTTGAACCCCTGTATTTTGTTCAGGAATCTATCTTGACAGTTATTTGTGTCTGTGGGCCAGATCAACCATTTTTTCCAATCAGGATGTGTTCTGTTTTGGTTCAAAATATGGGATACGTCTATCTCAACCTCTGTAGTGCTATTACTGTCAGGTGTTGGCTTTGGAATAGACGGTTTGTTTAAGTCTTTAATTCTGGCTAGGCCAAGACAGGTTGTTTGTTGAATTGTGTCATTCAAAAATATAATTTGTTCTGGGATCATGCAGGCTCTGAATAATGAATCTATACCTTGCACTTGCCAATCTTTAGTACCCCAGATCGTTTTTGTTTCAATGTTATTTTTCCAAAAATCAAAACCAAATGTATTCATTTTTTCAAAAAATGTTTCTGAATAGATTAATTTTGTATTTGTCAGCATGGTTTTCATTCCTGTCTTATTCAACAGTTTGAAATAAAACGTTTCTGCTTCACTTGTGTTAAACCCTGAGAAGTATGGAAATTTCTCATAAAAGGTTTTTGAACTACCTTTTGGTGGAGTTGCACAATGTTCCCATTGATTATAATTTAAAACATTTCTAGGTTGAGCAGATTTATGCAAATAATGGTTACCATAGTGGTTGTAGCAGTACATCTGATCATAATTTGATGAACCTTGTAACTAATCATGTTCTGTAAATTTTGCTGACATAACTAAGTCTGAAATCATATCATTAATACTTTCAAAATCCCAATCATCAGAGAATGTACTCGGTTTTACAAAGTCACTTAATGAAACCTTAAATTGATGAGGATACTTCAAGAGCTCGACCGGGTCATATATATCATAATCTGTTTTGTCCCATGCTACCCCACCGGGTATCGGATTGGCTGTGAAGTTTACTGAAGAAAGTTCTCTTTTCTCGATGTGTGAAGACTTGTGTGGCTTTAGGACCAGGTTGATATTCTGGCTTGCTGTGTCCATTGTAACATATTTTCCCTCAATGAAGTGTCCCAAGCATAGCACCATGATGAGCCAAAGCAGGAGGAAAAGTACACCTAGCACCACCCAAAATTCAATCCCTGGGGAAATCAGATAGGTTTCTTGTAGTTTATGAAAGAGTTCTTTAGTTTTGTCTTTAAAAGTTTTTGTTGTTGTTGGCTGTTCCTCAGGTTCGCTCGGATCCTCAGAAAAGTAATCGAAATTGATGAAGTAGCCTGATGCAGTTCTGTCAATTATTGGAATTGCTTCTGGATTTTTCTTTGTTTCATTAGTATAGTCTGTGGCGACACCTACGGGCAATTCTTGAGGCTGCGACGTAATTGCAGCAACATTGATGACTTCAAATCCCAGGCAGGGGATTTGGAACAAAAACTACTGAATAGGAACTACCCGAGAACAGTTGTAAAGAAAGGCAAAAAGAGAGCCCGTAATAACAATCGCGAGGCCCTACTTGAAGATACAGAGAAAAAAGAACCGGACATGAGACCGATCTGTGTAACAACATATAACACTAACTCCAACCGCATTACCAAAATTGTAAATAAACATTGGAAAATTCTAAACTGCTGAAAACTTGACCTCCCAAAACCAATGTTTTCTCATAAGAGAGATAAAAACCTTAAAGATCTGTTGGTCCACACTAGACCTAAAAGTGTGGGGCTTACTGCACCTACCAGACTTTCGTCAGTTGGAGGCCACCATCCGTGTGGCTCCTGTGTATCCTGCCAGTACACGCGGAAAAGCCATGCCATCACATTCTCTAATCAGACCACATGGGAACAACGCCTGTTTACTAACTGTAATAGTCGTAACGTTGTCTATTTAATCACCTGCCCATGTGGGAAAGAGTATGTGGGCATGACCAGTAGACCAGTAAAAATTCGAATGGGGAACATCGCAGCAATATACGCTGCAAGAAAACCACCACGAAAATGTCTACACATTATCTGACCATGGGACACAGTGTCCAAGACCTGAAATGGACAATCATTGAGGCCTTCAACAGTGATCAAAACCTTCTTATGAAGGAACAACGCTGGGTGCACCGGCTGGGCACACATCACACAGGCCTGAATGATGACATACCCTGGTCCCAACTCAAACTGAACTAAGTGAGCAGCTAGTGGACCATCTTCTGACACCACATCCATTTTGCAATAACATCACCAGCAACATTTCTAGTATTTCCTGTTAAAAGCCTTCTAAACTTACCTAAAACCTTACCTTTTATCATACCCCAACTTAATATAAACATGAAACTTACAAATCCCTCAGCCCACCTCCCTTTCGCAATAGTCAGGGCCCCCACTGTCCACACAGTTGACTAACACGCCTACCGCGCATGCGCGACCACGGAACACTTCCACCGCGCATGCGCGCATGCGCGATCTGCGTTGGACACACTGCACTTGTGCATTGCCCGACAACAGACGGCTTCAACGGAGCCGGCGCTACCTACTTTTCTACCGGTCCCGTTATCTACCTGGGAATGAACAATCAGGCATAATGAACGCGAGCAATCGCCAATAAACATAATACCTCAGCCAGCCCTCGCCACATTTGACCATTTAACAATGGCCACCGCGCTTACCCTCCTGGCGACCCAGGTGTGCGAACACACGTGCACCAACCTGATAGTCAATAACCAATTAGGCAGAGCAATTAAACAATTAAATCTCACTATAAAAGCTTCCGCCCCAGCTCCTTTCCTCACAATCACGGAAGCCACGGACAGAGGAGGAAGCACCACGAGGCTGGAGGTTTAGTAAGTACGGCATAGCCGATCAAGGACAAGCGCCAGATTTTGGTGTGCTTTTATAGCATTTCTCCCTCATTGCAAAACAGCTATTGGAAACCAACAGACATTTTTGTCTTCTTCCCATTTTACTCCCAATTTACAGTTGGACCTCCAATTACCCGTCTGTCCAGTTTTGGCTCATGGGGCACTGTACCCCTCCTTGCCAAGTATGTATCAACCACCTTGCACATACTTTCCCTAGTTGTACCACTGGTGTGTGTGTTTGATTGTGTGCTATCTTCAGTTGAGATTACGTATACAGCAATATTTGGCTACTGATTCAATGATGAATTTTGTACCTCTCACAGGACATCCAGCAGCATCTGTATGTATTATATGTGTTAGTCTTTTCCCACTTTTCTCCACAGGTACCTTAGAGCAAAGCGCTTTGGGATCCACGCACTTTTAATTCCTGGCTCTTGTTTTTCAGGCATACACGCAAGTATACTAGTGTTAGCAAGGGCTGTGTATTTATATAAAATATATGTCAAATACACATTGATAGAAATAAGTACTTTACATTGTAGGGCACATACACGCACTGTGGAACAATATTTAGTGAGTGACAGGGGGATCTGACCCCGGTCCTGACGAAGGGGCATGGCGCCCCGAAACATGTTGACCTGCACAGGAAAGTTAGCCCACTAAGTAGCTTAATCTTTCCGACATCACCGTACTTTTTAATAATACCAGCCAGTGCCTATTAAATAATTTTTTCTTTTCACTAGGCCAGGTATTTTTTAACATCACTCTATCACCCCTGACCCTACTGACACTCACTCCCACTCACTCACATAGCACCTCCATCAAAAAGGTGCTCCGGCGTAGTCGCTTGTTGCAGCACTGCCCCGTTCGGCAGCCGAGCGGGAAGACCCCGATGATGAAGCATGACACCAAGGGCCCTTTTGGTGTGTGAGGGGTATTTTAACACATCTAGTGTATTCCAACACCAACAGGATACACACTAACCTTCTCGGAGGTGGACCTTTTTGATTACTAGTACCTTGACAAGAGGAGGACGTGCCCGCCTCGGTGCCAACCAGCACCACCTCTTCCTTCCCCCTTTTTGATTTCTTTAGATTACATCGTTGTAGACAGGTGTTTCTTGACGAATTGTTGCAATTTGGGTTTCAAGAGGCATAAGTTCCATGGCTTTGTTGCATAGTCCTTGTTGATTCACTGTAGGTTTATCAAATGTGATTAGTCTCTCAGTTTGAACCTCTTGATTTGTAGCAAACTTTGGTGTTCTGCTACTTCTTGGGAGTCCACTTGGCATACTACTTATTATTGGCCACATGATTGTGGTTTAACCAGGTCGATGGATACAACTCGGTTCTCCTTTTTACCAGCAAGGGGCGGTAGTACAACTGATCTTGTTCCGTTGACAGCTAAGACAGGTACTGCTTTTCTGTAAGAAGGCCCAAATTCCTTCTTCACCACGATTTTCTCTCTGACCAGATCCCCAATCTTTGGAATCCAGACAGGCCTTGCTGGGACAGGTGGTTTCTCTTCAGTGGCTGTTGGCTGTTGTTTTAACTTTATGTTGCTCAGGTCTTTTCTTGTTTCATTTAAGTCCTGTAAAATAGCCAAACGATCTTTGATATCAAAGCATTTTCTTTCTACCACTGAAGTCTGACTATCGAGGTCCTGGATATGCATTCTAGTCCCGAACAATAGTTTGTACGGACTGAAAACTTTTAGAGAATTTCTTGGCAGATTGTTAAGACTACGTTGAACACTTATTAAATGTTTGACCCACCCAACCCCCGAACCTAATACCTTAGCCGTTATATATTGCTTTATGTCTCGGTTTTTTCTTTCCACAATCCCGTTTCCCTCAGGATGGAAGGGACAAGAATACCGCAACGCAATGCCCATGCTGGTCATGGCCTCCTTATAAGCTCGAGAGCTAAAAGCAGGACCCTGGTCAGAATGTAGCATGCCAATTGCGTATGTGCCAATAAAGACTCGCATATATTTTATAACCGTTATGGGGTCAGCCGAGCGCTGGGGCCACATCCAAATGAATCTCGTGCAGGAGTCCACTGCGACCATGATGTATTTATAGTTGCCATCCCTTTGTAAGGGACCACAGTGGTCCAGGTAAACACACGCTAATGGTTTATCTGAGATCAGAAGGGGTGTCTGTGCTGGTCTTTTTACCGTCGAAACTTTCATTTTTTGGCATATTTCACAATCTAGAACATAGTTCCTAGTTTGTCTTCTCATTTATGGCCACCAGTATCTCTGTTTTAATAATGATACTGTGGCCGAGACACCAGCATGTGCAGAGGCGAGCCCTTCGTGTGCCGCTATAATTAGTCCTAACCTATGTTCCATATTTGGAATTGCCCTATCCCCCACTCCAGGGATTCGAGCAAATGGAACGTTATTCCCATCAGTTATGTATGAGTACTTTACTGGAAAGCCTTTCGGGAGTGTATTTACCGCATTATTTACTGTAGCGCTGACAGCTTGTAATATCTCGCTGTCTATTTTTGTTTTTGACCGGGTGATGGCAGCTATGGAAGCCGTTTGCACAGCTGCCTTCGCGGCCTCATCAGCCAATGAATTCCACGCCATCACGTTGATAACTCAGTGTATGTATCACGTGAGTCTTTTGTAGTTCCTTTTGTAAAAGAACTACTTGTTCCCAAAGCGTTTTATGCTTGATTGTGCCACCCTTCGCATCTTTGAAAGCATTTAGAACCCAATTCTGCAAGTATTCATTATAAGACTGAACGCAATAATATGAATCGCACACTATGAGTGTGGGGAATTCGCGATCGGTATTTTCAAGCGCCATCTTAAAAGCCAGTAGTTCAGCTCGCTGAGCTGTACAATCTCCTAGAGACTGTGTTTTAGTGACCAGTGGTCTAAATTTTCCTTCGTGCCAACGACCTTTAACAATCGCGCACGCAGCACTGTAAGCTTGTTTACCTCCAACTGCGGGCTGTGCTGATCCGTCTGTATATATTATACAGCCGTAGTGTTCAAGAGGCAGGATTTCGGTCGGCAGAGGACATTCAAATTCATATTGGAGAAATTCTTGTGTTTTTAAATTAGGATCAAATTCGTAGACCACGTCTGTTGCAGCAAGAGAATTAACTCATTGGATCCATCTAGGATGTAGCGCTTTAGCATTTGGAATGCTTGCCTTTGTTACCGCTTCTAGAGCTGGTACTGGTGTAACGATGAATATTCGTTTACCTTGTGCTAGGGCTCTTTCTTTTGCTACTGCAGTCTGAACCGCAGTTAGAATTTTTTCCGTTGAGCTAAATTTCATTTCAGCCTTTGTGTACAAATGTGATTTGTATGCTATTGGTACAGTTTCTCCCTCATTAGAGGTTAGGTATGTGAATCCGCATCTTCCTGGGATGACTCGGATTACAAGGTTGCGTGTTATCGCGTGTTTGCAATTTTGTTTTAGCTAACATGTCTGTTTGCAATGATCTCAAAATTTCTGTGTGTTTTTGAGTCCAATTGATTGTTTTAAAATCTGGTTTTATTAGTTCATAGAGCGGTTTAACCCTCTCTGCATAATTTAGAATGTAAGTTCTTCCGAAATTCAAGAAACCTAGAATTGATTGTAAGTTTTTCAGCGTTCTTGGTGCTTGGATTACAGCACATTTCTCTAAGAAATTGTCTGCCAGGCTTTTGCCTTCACTTGATAATTCATATCCTAAAAACAGGACAGTTAGATGGGCAATTCGTGACTTTTTAAAGTTGAATTTGTAACCCTCTGCTGCGAACCCAAGTATTATGGTGTTCACTCTTTTCAAGTGAGTATCCAAGTCATCATCTGTTAGATAGATGTCATCGACATAAGATAATGCCTCATCATCATACATTTGTAGTAACTCTGTTACTCTTGCTGAGAATAATCCTGGGCTGTTCTTGAACCCCTGTGGGAGTCGACAGAATTTTCTGCGAGCCCATTATTGAGAAAGCGGTCAAATACCTGCTTTCAGGTGCTATGTTTTGACAAAAGAATCCATTAGAGATGTCTAATGTTGTTTTGTATTTTTTGCGCACGATGTTATTCATTAGTGCTGCACTATGTGAGTTTTGTACTGCTAAAGTTTTGCAACATGAGTTAAGGTGTCTGTAGTCCAAAACTAGACGATATGAATCGTCTGGCTTGGAGACAGGAAACAAAGGATTGTTCATTTGTGAGGTGCAAGTTTCAATCACCCCCTGGTATTCAAGTTGAGCTAAGATCTCCCTGACCTGTTTTTTTGCTTCTTGCTTAATTGGGTACTGCCTCTGTGCAGTTGGTTGACATTTTAACTGGATTTTGTGAGGAGGAGAGTCCTCATCCCATCCTACATGGTTTTTATATAATGCAGGAGCTTGGGCTACTGCCCACTTTCTTGCAAGTGTATATTTTTTATGAATTGGAATGTCATTTGAGAAGGCAGGCATAATCATTTCTTCGCCATGAGGGCACTCCCTGACAAACTCCGGTGGCCAGTCTTTTTCAGCTAAAAGGATGTCATAGCCTTTGGAGAGGTTATCCCAAAATAGACCCCTTATTTTCCTAGTCTTATCTCCCTCTATACGTAATGTTATTTCGTATATTTTATGAGGTTTGCTAACTCTGGTATCCGCAGTTTCCACTTGAATGTATTCATTCGTGTCCACTGTCTCCAGATGATTCATCAGGATCTTGCTAGCTATGCTCACTTCTGCTGCGCTGTCTAGCATTGTCTGAGCCCACTCTCCGTTTTTCAGTTGTGTCCTCAGGATCCTCGACATGTTTGATTATTTTAATACTGGCTACCTTCTTCTTTGGAAATTGTAATTTTTTACTTTGATGAGCAGGTTCTTTGTCTTTGGACTTGACGTGCTCTTCCCTGTGTTCTGACCGTCCTCTTCTTTCCGATTTCTGCGAGGAAGTCTGAAAAGATCGAGAGGGACGTGTATCAATATCTTGATATCTATCAGGTTTCTTCAAATTATCCCTATTTCTAAGGTTGTATCTTTTCTCAGAGGGCTCCCTCTGGGGAGACTTGTGTCCTTGGTCCGGAGATCTTTCTCTCCGCCGAGGAGACCTTCCTCTGGACTGGAATCTTTTTTCTTTGGGAGTGGATTGTTTATTTCCATCCCAGCTCTTTTTTGGAGTGTTTAGATTATTTTTAATAAATATCTTTTCAGGATTTTCAGTTAGTTGGGGTTTTACTGGTTTCCCACCCAAACTATCTTTTCCTAGCTCTTCACAGGATTTTTCTATGATTCTGGCAAGTTCAAATGGTTGTTCTGCTATATCTGTTTCTTTCAATTTCTGGTGGATCGCCACAGATGCTGCTTCCCCTTTTATGTTGGCTAATAATATAGCCGAGACCAGCTTGAAGTCTTTCAGTAATTTCATACCCAGAGTTAAAGCAGGTTCTGGACCGTATTCATTTTGAATCTGTCTTAGCACATCTGGTATTACCGCCATGGACGGAACACCATGTGTTTTTGTGTAAATGGAAGCAAAGACTGTGCCCCAAGTGTCACAGTCCTCCACATGTGGTGCGATCCTCATTGGAAGGCAGATAGTCAGAATTCTGTGTTTCTCAGTAGGGGTAGTATCCGGAAACACTGCCTCTATTTGAGTGATTTTTTGTGCTAACCAGAATGGAATTTGTTCCCGTTTTATGGGTACTTTACCCAGACATGACTGTATGTTCTGTGGTGTTATTTTATTTGTATTCCCCTGATGAGGGGTCAGATGTGGAATGTTAATAGCTGGTTGGACTGTTGAAGTCCGCATTACATATTGGACTAATTGTCTATGTATTTTAATCAGTTGTTTTAGTTGTGCTAAAAGTTCTGGTATTGACATTTTTTCGATGTCGGGATGTGGTGTGTAGCTGGCTAGAACCGGCCACGTTGCTCCTGGTCTACCTAGTGGACCGAGCCTGGTGATGTGATTATTATGTTTTAGGGCGCCTTTAAACCAGAGCAGGTGCTCTTGGTATTTTAGTGGGATTTCCACCTCTTCGAAAGGAGTGTAGTCATTCGGTGGTTCCTCTATTTTGTAATAGTGGAATTCATGTGTGACAGCGTTTGCTGCTGGAAAGTTTATCCATGAATAGAAAACCTCTGTCTGCCGATATTCATGTGCCTCAATTACAAATATGACTGTACCACCTCTCGATGTTAGTCCATTTTCTATAAGTTTAAGAGTTACAGTTTTTCTTATGTTGACCGGAATGAGTATTGCATCCGGGTCGGTTTGCAGGAGACTATTGTCATCCTCTAGGAGACGAGCTGCTATTCTAGCTGCCTCCCTATCTTCTTCACCGTCTGACATTTTACTGACAGGAAGGTTTTTTGTTGCAGATCAGGTTTTCAAGGAAACAAAGATTAGGTGCACAATATTTTGGAACACTGTATGCTTCAACGTTGAATAAACCAAAAACTATACATAGAAATCTCTTCCTACTAAGTTCCGGCGGATTTTAACCTTTGACCCACTCCAGACGTCTTTGGAGTATTTACGGGAGAAAGGGTCTGTGTGAAAAAGCACAACTGAGTTACTCTAACGTCTTGCGTTAGATTTATCGCCTTACCAAACGTTGGGCGCCATGTAGTGTAGTTCCTATAGTCCCAATAGGCTCTGCGCATTGGAATAATATCTTCAGTAGTGTAGACGTAGGCCTGAGGTTAACTAGGTCTCTACTGACTATATTAGACTTAAGTTTTTTGTGCCAGCTACCTCAGAGTTCACTAGAAACTTTCTTGAATAGACGAGGAGGAGTTTAACCTCCCTGGATAGATAAGAAGTGATTTAGTTTCTGACAACCATAAAACATGACAACTTAGCTTCCCTGAATAAGAGTGTATCTCTAGAGTCGTGTGAAAACAAAAGACAGCTATTTCACTCAGTCAAAGGTGCATACTTAGTTTCACCAGATTGCAGAGAAAAAGAGAGACGGGCGTTTTCAATAAAAGGTGTTATTTATTGAGCAGTCTCTTTCCTCATACAAGAGAAATGAATTGCTACAATTGCAATACTTATAGTTAAGTAAAGTGCATACAGTAAAAGCAGGATTATGAAATATTACTGTAAAAGCATTGATATGGTTTCTTAGCCATATGATACTTTAAAATGGATAAAATAGATACATACATATATACATTGACTAATCGTACTCAACTGGTGCTTCTAACTACGCCTACCCCGGTGTACCTGACCTAAGCCTAATACGTGGGAAGGAGTAAGTAAGTAGCAGTTTAAGTTAAGTTTGTTTTGCCAAGAATCTGACTCAAGAATTCTCTGTAAGGGTTTAGTCAGTTCAGTACCTGGGTATTAGAAGGCAGGAGGGCTGGTATCTCTCTCTCAGGACTCGGTATCCCAGCAACCCGCAAGGGTAGGCTGGAAACGCCGGAGGCTGGATTTCTCGGCAAGAGAAAAGACAGCGTCTTTCTCAGTGCGTCAGGGAGGAGGGGCAGTGTCCGTGGGCTCTCGCATCAGCTGGGCTCTTCGGAAGTAGATAGCTGCTCTGCTCCAGGATTACCACCGTGTGTTTGCTTAAGGCAACGTTGGTATATTTATACCTGAAAGGTGCCGGGTTTGACGTAAGGCTGGACATAAGACGTCAATAAAGATGTCACTAAGAACTGGTCGTTCTTACAGTGCTTTACAGGAGTTCTCAGACGAAATCAAAACAAAGCAGCGGGGATTTCCCAGGTTGCTGGAGGCTTGGATTTGTTTAAGAACTTGGTGTGCTTTCTAGGGGGCTGGAGGAATAGGCTTGCTTAATGTGACAGCATGCGCTATGACTGAATTATGAAAAGGGTTTCTATGCCGTGGTAGGGATATTATTGATTTATAACCGGACAAGGGCAAAGAATAGGAATATTGATTCAGGTACCTGGATAAACACACTACAATGCTTTGTCTCTCAATTCGGTAGTAACTTATTATGTGTCCATATTACTGAATGCTCTATGCCATCTTTGAATTTTACAAATATACATTTGTGCCAAACTGTTTGCATGATATCGAAAAGTATGATTGTTAAGAGAAGACTGGATAAGGGACTTGGATGGAGTTTGCTGGGACAGATAATAGAGAGTAGTTGCCCCTAATTTGCTGCTCTCTTCCTTTGCATAACTATATCATGGATTTACCCACTTGAGTGACAAGCACTTTTTTGTTTGTCCCTTCCATTGACCAGCAGTATTGCCATTCCTGTATCTCTTGCCAAATTCACAACACTGGAAAGGGTATCAAAAACAAATCCAGTGCTCTCCCACCAAAATGGATCGCTTTGGCCACATTTTAAATTTAATTCAAATGTTTCAGTGTTGTTCTAATGATTATGGTCTGTTTCTAGTATGTAGATTTTCATTGTGGAATGAAGGTATCCATTTGCCCAGCTAATGCCATCACTGTGACTAAAACGTTGCTTGTGGATTTTATACCATGGTTTGGTATGGCCCTTAGAACAGGGGGTAACAAGGGTATGCATTTTGTGGCATCTTTAGTTCAGAGACAGCACAAGGCTTTAGAAAATAAAGAATACTTCCATTGCCATTATCACTTCAAGTTTTCTGGGAACAGCGAAAGTTTATTAACACTATGAAAAACAGAATAGCTGAAATCTGTAGTGAAATTAAGCTAAAGTGGCCAGATGCTTTGCCCTCAGTACTCTAGTCAGTTCATGCCATGTCTAGCCACAAGAATAAACTTGGATCCAGATTTTCAAACACTTTGTGTTGGTTTGAATTACTGATCTAACACAAACCTTACACAAAGTGTTGTGGTAGGATTTACAATACAACACCAACCATGATATGCACTGAATGTGACCCACAGTAACACAACGCTGTGCAATGCACTGCCTTGCATTACCTGGGTCAAGTAGGTGTTCCATGAGAGGTCAATGGTTGTTCTGTTACAACCATCCATGGGTTTTGATACAAAGAATTATAGATAGAAAAGGCTCAAATGTTCTCATAAAACAAAGGAATTATGCATGTGCAGGATTGCAAACTGATGAGCAAGATAGACAATCTTCAAATGTAGGAAGAAATAAACTTTTTGGACTGAGTATGCTAATTCATTCTTGTCTCGTGAGTCATCGGAGATGGGCACATCCACTTAGGCAGAGTTGGCATGAGCAAGGAATGCAGCTGCATTAATATGCATTTTTAATTTACAGTTGTATTCAGTGCAGGTAATAGTCTTGAAATAGATTGACCTTCATGTTTGGCAATATTTAAACATTCGAGTATCTGCAATACTTGTTGAGCAATTTGAAGCCTGGGGATTTTATTAATTTCTGAAAGTGTGCTAACAAACCACAGCCATGGCTCAACATATCACCTCAGGTCTTGTAAAATGAAATTCTTCTAACATTCTCACAATAGTTTCATGTTTACCTAGACTCGTTTCTGGGAGCACCAAACCCCCAAAATGTTTATCTGACACAAGGTCTGGTGCTTCTAAACCTCCTGCCACAACAACCTATTGAATACTTGTATTTTGCATGGAATTGTCCACTCTTAATGTGCCTCTATAGTTTCTGTGTTATTGAAATACACATTAACGTCAACAGGCTGTTTCTTTGCAAATAATGTACAATTGTCCAGTAAGAAGAAAGATGAAACAAAATATGCACCAATCACAACCTGGAAGCATAAAAGAACAAACACAGCAGTCTGAGAGTTGCAAAATATTTTTGTTGCTTGTGTGAATCCTCACATGTAGTCAAATAAAGTGCCAGGCTCATTGAGTGTGCCACTGTGGGTAAAGAGTCCTCTAGAAGGGAGTTTAGGGTGAGAGGAAATAGGATTAGTTATAGGTGAGATCACTTTCACTGTAACCCGTAAAGATATTCCTAACTTCCCAAACAGTCATTTGGCAGTGTAAACAATGTGAAATGCAACTGGCACAACCTGTTGGTAGTGAAAGATGCTTCTTGGTTTGAGGGTGTGAATTGGAGGCTGACATTGTCACATTGAAGCATAAGATACTCATGCACGAGCAACATTATTGTTCCTCATGTAAAGCACTCAGATTCCTTCGGGTCTAGCCAGCGCTATATAATAACTCATTAATTAAATATGTTCTCATTTAGTACTCTTTCTCTCTTTGTCTACTTCTCTATGTTTATGTTTATGTTTGGCATTTATAAAGCGCAACTTATACCCGAGGGCGTCTTGGCGCTGCTCCTATCCCCTCTCCCGTGAATCTCTCCCCTTGCCTGCTACTCTGCCTAGCCCCCTGTCCGTTGTGCCCTTTGACTAAGCACTCATTCTCCCCTTGTTGGGGAAAGATCCAATATTTATACTCTGGAGTCTCAGCGAATCCGCTGAGAGAGTCCACTGCGCCAAGGGAGCTACTCACAGCTGAGGTATGGTATGGCACCCCTTTGCCAAAGCACTCCCTCTCCCCTTTTTGGGGAAGGATCCAGTATGTAGGCCTTGGAGTCTCAGAGACCCCTCTGAGAGAGTCCACTGTGTAAAGGGAGCCTCTCGCAACAGAGTTAGGGAAGTGATACCACTTCCCCCGGGATCACAGCTTACTGGACTTTGGATGTTGCTTTGACTCGTCTACCGGTTTGTTTCCCCGTCGCCCTTCCCCTCCTCTCTCCATACGGTGTCTCTCACCCTCCCCTCCTCTTTCCCGCCTTCATTATCTGTCTACTTCCCCTGCTCCTACCCCCCTCCCCTGTATCTCTCCCCTTGCCTGCTTTTCCCCTTACGTATTTGTGCTTATTGTTTATCTCAACCTTCCAAGTAACAATGTTGCCATGCTCTAATAACTGTGTAACCTATGTAACGATTTAACCTGTAACTATGATCTGATTCTCATGTAAAGCGCTCTGATACCTCCGGGTCTAGCCAGCGCTATATAAAACCTTTAAAATAAATAAATAAATAAATAAATAACCTCTCTTCGACTGAATCCTGTTTATCGGAGATATTTAATTATTTTTTTAATAATAAACACTCTCAGACTTTGATTGCAGTGGGCACTGATTTTCTTTAACACAACAAAATATACCACATTAAAGCTCCAAAGTGATCAATCTTTTGACAGTGTGTTAAATTGCAATAACCACATGATTGCCAAGAATTATCTTATAGTCAGTGAAGTACCAAGGCCACTGTGAATTCCTAAATGAATTGATGTTGGGTCAGCAGAAAATGTTCAGCATTTTACTGGTAAAGACTATTATCGATCTCAGTATTTTGAAATAATAAATGTCATTTATCTTCAACTCAGTAAATATTTTGACCAGGAAAGAATGCAGACATATGGACAACGTGATCAGTTGCTTTAACTGGAAATTATTTGAAACTATTGCTTAACACAAAGGAATTAAACATTCACCCCTCTCAGCCCAATTAACCACATTATCAAGAAAGTACAAGAATTCATCTGTCAATGCTTCTGACAGAGAGAGATTTGAACAAGTGGAGAAGCTAATACTGATCATTTTATGTATGCCAGTATCTTCACGTGAGTCTGAAAGAAACTTCAGTAGCCTCCGATGACTGAACAACTAGCTGAGTTCATCAATGCCTCTGAAAGTCTAAATCGTGGTGCCATGTGAAATATATTTAAAGTAAAGACGGGTTATATATTTATATTAGAGATAGTAAAAGATGTTGCCTGCTGCACAGAATGGTAGAAAAAAACATTTGGCTTTTCACATCAATGTTATTGGGCCTGATTCACAGAATGAACTAAGACTCAATCCTAAACTTACTACTATTTTGGTATTCACAGAAAGCACTTACTACTTTTGACATTCACAGAATGAACTTACTACTTTTGGTATTCACAGAAGTTAGGATTTTGTCTTAAGTCTGTCTTAAGACAAACTTAAAACAAAATCCTAACTTCTGTGAATACCAAAAGTAGTAATTCATTCTGTGAATGCCAAAAGTAGTAAGTACATTCTGTGAATACCAAAATAGTAGTAAGTTTAGGATTGAGTCTTAAGTTCATTCTGTGAATCGGGCACCTTGACTTTTTTAAAGATTGAAGCAGTAAGGCCAGCACAGGGTGTGAAGAAGGAGTTGTGAACCCTCGATGAAGAATGTAATGGAAATGAGTACAAGGCAAACTTTACTATCACTATTAATTCTCCAAAAAAACACTTCCTCGATATCAATGTTTAACACAGGACCGTTTCATAACCAATATTTTTCGTAAACCTTCAGAAAGAAACACTTTACTGTTTCTAAACAGTTTTCACTTTCCTAGTGTGGCCAAGGGTCTTCCCTGCAGCCACATGTTGCATCTTATGGTGTCGGCGGCAGACAGATGCACAGACAACGTGCTGGGGATGAATTAACTTTATTCATACATCAGACCGGACTGGCCATAGCAGGCACTGGGCAATGGCCCGGTGCGCCGCACCATTGGGGGACGGTTTTAGGCCCCTGGGCTGCAAAATAGGCCCTGTACCAAAATCGGCCGAAAACCGGCCTCGGAAAGAGCTCGGTGGCACCTCCAACACCCCCAGTGGGGAGGGGGGGCCGACCGAGCACTTTGCCAGGGCCGTTTGTGGTTCCCTGTCCGGCCCTGTACATCAGAGAGGGGCAAGTGCGTCTGAAGCATTCCACAGCTGTTTCTGCACTAAAGTGATCCCATCAGGCCCCATGGGGCCACGCGGGTGCTGACGTCAGTGTGCAGAGCTGGAGTGCAACACCACACATCTCCCCCTTTTTCCAATAGAGTGAAGAAGCTACAACAGCCCAGTAAACTTTGGTAGTCCTGCCGCCAGGGCTGTGTGAGAAAACAGGGGAAAGGGGGAAAGTTGAAGTGGATAGGGTGTCCCAAAAGTAAAGTTACATTTTGAATTCTCTGTATTTAGTGGGTCGTACCACTAACCTTCCTGTACGGGTGCGGGTGCCTGAGTCCTGTCCCTTGTGTGTCTCTGCCCTTCCAGGTGTGATGCCTGTGTTGCTACGTTCTCTTTGTTCGGTTCCTGGGTTGTCTGTCGCACTGCTCTGTTGGGGTGCACTATGCTGAGTGTTGTCTGTAGAGGTGCTTGACACAGGGCGACCCCCTGTCCCCCCGTCAGAGCTATGTCCATCGGGGTTGTTGGATGGGCAGGTGTCCACTGTTCCTTCCTCATCTCCGTCATACCCGGGTTCTGGTGCATTACTGTCCTTGGCCCATCGGAGGACTTTGTTACATTTCGCCATGCGGCAGTGTGACCAAATCTTGCCATCACTTAGGAGGGCGGAACGCAAGTATAGTTCTTGAACTTGTAGGGGTTTGCTGTATTTGCTGTCTCCTTTCCTGCCCACTTGGCCCAGCTTCACCCTGACCGAGTCACCTGCTGCTTAGGATACTTCTCGGACTCCGTGTCCCCCGTCATAGGGTTCTTTATAGATTTTCTGCGCTTTGGCCATGTTGCTTTTGACCACCGCGGGGGACCACTTGCTTTGGAGTGTCATGTTCATCCATGCGCGAATGTCCTTGGTGAAGGGTTCCCTGCCCCTTAGGATCTTGAATGGGCTGTATCCCTTTCACAGTGGGCGTTATCCGGTAGGCCCAGATCGTGCTTTTGAGTTCTGTCTCCCAGTTCTTGCCTGCCTTGATTGCAGCTTGGACGGAGCCCATGATAACATGGTTGAAGCGTTCGGCAAGTCCGTTGCCCGCTGGGTAATACACCGGGGTGTGATGAAGTTTGATCCCGTTCCTCTGCATGAAGGCATTCCATTTGTCTGAGATGAATTGGGGTCCATTGTCGCAGGTGATTGCGCGCGGGATGCCTTCCCACAAGAAGACACTGGTAAGGAAGGCGATGATTCTGTCTGTGTCTGCCTTCTTGCATATCTCCGCTTCTGGCCACTTGGAGTACCTGTCTACGAGGACTATAACGTACTTGGGTTGGCCCCAGGCATCAAGAACTGGAACCAATATGTCTACTGAATGTTCTTCCGAAGGGTTGGAGGGGTGACAAACTCTCCCAGCGGGGGTTGTATGAGGGTGAGATATTTGTCTGCGTTGGAGCAGTGCTGGCATGACCGCACATGGCGTTCCAGAGAGGAGTCGATGGCTGGCCACCAGTATGACTGCTAATCCTCCTTTTGGATTTTACGATTCCCAAGTGGCCTTCATAAATTATGGTGAGGACGCGGTCACGTAGTGTCACCGGGGGTACCACCTTGTGTATAGTTGGGTCTGCTTCCTATGGTCACCCCCACTTTTTGCTGTGATTCTCTGGTTTTTCGACTTTAGTGTGGCTGTGGGCCTGCTAATCAGACCCACAGCCCAGCGGTTCTCTCTCTAAATTCATACCATGTACTTTAGGTACATACCAGATTGGTTGCTGGGTCACCATTGTGAGCCCTTGTAGAGGGTACCCTTGGTACCCAGGGCATCGGTGCACCATAAGCCTACCAAGGGCTGCAGCATGTATTGTGCCACCCCTGGTTTGCCTTCCAAATTGACACCACAGGTCTGTTCACACAGCCTGGATAAGGTGGTGTAATCACCCCTTACTTAGAAATAGTATTCCTATATCTACCGTTACATATAGACATATATACACCTATAAGCCACTCCTACGGTAGGCCTCGACAATCCTGGAAGCAGAGTGCTTGGTTTTATGTGAGAGGGTGCCCTAGCATGAGCTGAGCCCCTCTGCAGCTTTTGGAACCTTCTCCTTATAGCTGTTCTATGATATAGCCATCCCATATACTCTGAAGTGCATTATAATCCTTGTGGTTAATGCTAACTTTAGTTTGGCTTTATCAAAACATGTTGTGTAAGGTGTCAAACACTTTGGAATACTACCGGCGGCGGGGGTAGTATTCCACCCTTCTCGAGGGAAAAGACATGTAGTAACTGCTTTACCCGGTTAAAGTTAAACAGAGCCTCAGCATCACAAAATGGATGCTGCTGCCACAGACACAAGTCTGGCCTCCTGCTGCAGGGCGAAACACCGGCAGGGGAGGCCTGGACAATAGGTTTCCTGTCCAGGGAGGTGACAGCACCTCCCCAGACAGGGTTTTGTGTATTGGGGCAGGGAGGGCTGCATCAGCAGATGCTTTTTCAGACACTGCCTGGGGCACACAAGGTGCTCCTTGCATAGCCCAGTTCAAACCAGTTGCTGGGGCACTCCAGCCCTGCTCTGGCACGAAACTGGACAAAGGGAAAGGGGTGTAACCACCACCTTCTCTGGTCCACCCATAGGATGGACCTAGTCAGGTAATCCAGCCCCCATCCTTAGCATAAGTATAAGAGCTGTGTCCCTGGGACTTTAGATTATCCTGGATGAATCTTTGAAAGACATATCTTGGACCTTCAACATTCAATTCTGACTGGAAGATGGAAGACATCTCCCTTGTGGTCAAGAAGTGACCACCATGTGCAAACAGGCACCAACAGCAACTTTGCCAGTCTGCAGTTTCAAGGCTCCCATCGGAACCCAAAGACTCTGTGACTCAAGAACTAGACTTCCAGACTTCTCTGACCAGGACCCATATCCACAGCAAAGCTGAGACCCATGGCGGACACGAGAAACATGGGACCGGACATCTTGGACATCCTGCATTTTGCTACGTGCACTCCTTTCCTGAAGCCTCAGTAAGTTATGCATTGCGGTACGAGAAGCCCCAGCCCCAAGCACTTTTTGCACTGAAGCCCAGGCCCCCACACTCTGCGAGTGTCCCATGGGCCTTGCCTTTGTATTTGAACTTGACATGTCTTCCTAGTCCTTTCCCCTTAGCTAGTGAGCCCTCTGAAGATGCCATCTTGAATCTAACTTGCTTTCCTGGTTGCGTAAGGCTGTTCCAGCGTCCCTGAAAAGGAGAAGTGCCACAAACTTTGATGGTCTGCAACAGAGCCAATATTGACTTCCTTAATGGGTTGCAGTTGCCAAGGCTTGTTGGGTCCAATCCAGATACCAACACTGTAGTCATCTAGATCAATTTTGGTACAGCTCGAATCCAGTGCCTGGTCATCGTAGATGCCTCCTGGACCTCGTGGCTGAAGAGACAAACTCCCATTCTTCACCTTCAAGCACCCAACAACGCCTGGTTCCTTCCTTGTACCTTCCTGGTCACTGGGTAGTGACCCAGACTCTGTCCCCTCTGCTTTCAGGTTCTTCACATCACTGATCCACCCTTGGATCCACCCGGACACTTTTCCTCTTGTTGCCTGCAGCACTTCTTTGCAGCTCTCCATAGAAAACAACGACGAAACCCGACATGAAAGACACCTATGCACCCGGCTTCCCTGGGTGAGTTAACATGAGTACTCTGGTTCTCCCATGGGTCTTGACTCTCTAAGTGTCCTAGTTTAAAAGGGTTCCATCCTAGTCCATCCGGAAGTGTCCTTAAATTGTATATTTGTAACTTCTTTGTTTCCCATAGAAAGTCAATCGCAACCCACGTCTGTGTTTAGACACTGCACTTTTCTCCCGTGGGCCTCCTACTTCCTAACCTTTGGTTGTTTAGTGTAGCCCCAGCGATTCCACAGGCCCCAGGCCTGCTTTCTAACTCTCACGTGGTACTTATACCACTTTCTTAGTATATGGTTTGTGAGGCCCCTAGGGCATAACGTATACTGTGCAACTTATTGTATATTAACTGTGTGACTTGTATTGTATTCTGACCTCTGACCTCATAAAGATTGCAGAGGGGTTGTGTTTAGATTAAATACATATATATTTGATATATACCTGGTGTGGTGTCCTTTCATTTGGTATTTAAGGGATTATATATGGTAAAACAACTTGCTTATTTAGCCTACTGAAGTCTTAGCCTGAAGACTGCTGGTTCATGCTACCACTAGGATAGCTTTCTATAAGGTTGATTTTACAACCACCATCAATAAGGGTCGATTAGACTGGTGCAAGGTGCCCACTAGAACATCATATGCCAGGCTAACTTCTCACACCTTGTCCCCACCGAGCAGGCATACAGAGTCATCACTGATAGAAAGTTCATCCTGTACTTCCCAGTACTTCTTAGCGTCTTCCGGAATGTGCTTCCTCTCCGGCCACCCCATTGTGACGAAGGTTTTGACTGCCACTAACGTGTGATCATTGTCATATGCAGATGTCCAGTCTTGGGCACTGATGCTACTCTTGTGGTCCTCCATGAATGCAACTTGGTAGTCATCCCATTCACTGGGTGCTGGTACTGTCTCCATAGCCACTGAGAGACTGAAGAAGTCTGCCTCCTTATTCTTTTGGCCCAGGAGATATTGTACATCATACACGAAATGAAGGAGTTTGAGGGACATCTTGGCGATACGCGGGGTGGTCGTGGCATGGCCGCTGGAGAATAAGACCTTTATCAGTGGTTTGTGGTCCGTGCGAAGGCTAAATCTGGAGCCCCATATGTATTGTCTAAATTTGCTCATGGCCCAGGTGACTGCTAGCATCTCTTTCTCAATTACGCTGAAAATTTCTTTGTTGGGCACCAGTGCTCGGGACGCGAAGCCGATCGTGGTTTCTGTGCCGTCTGTGGAGCATTGCGACAAGACAGCACCCAACCCCTTGTAACTTGCATCGGTGGTCAAGATGTCCATGGGGTGGAGTTGAGGTCCATAACGTCAGCGAATTCCGACTCCCAAACGGCCTTTTGTATGATGGTGAACGGGGAACCTGAGTCCGCCACCGTTTCTTCTTGGCGTGGCAGTCAATGCCCCATACCTGGTCCTCTATACATAGTATGCAGTCGTCATCCCGATGTCCTTCTCCTTCGTCCGGTTCAGATTCATCCATAACGCATTTAACTACAGTGCTGCTGAGTCTTCTCCTGCAGGCTTTGCCAAAGAGCCCCACTATGCCGCAGAAGGAGCACCTGACGCAATACGCTGGACACCGTTTATCATTGGCCATGTGGGCAGAGCTGGCGCATCTGTAGCACGAACCTTTCTTGTCTACCATGGTCGCACCTTGTACTGGCGGGGTACGTGTGCTTCACCTGGGATTGCGATAGGGCGTGGAAGCAGGCGATTTGTCTCTCGACCCAGCGGAGTCTCCAACTTTGCAGATTGCACGATTCGGCTCCACTTCTTTCTTGGCCACGGCAGCACAGCGCTTTGAGAGTTCGGCCTTTTTGACAATGGCTATGGAGAGGTGCTTCTCCGCTCACCCATAACTTTTCCTGGAAGTTGGTGCTTGTCATGTGCATTATGATTTGGTCCCTTATTAAGTCATCGTACAAGTGCCCAACCTTGCAGTTTATCGCCAGTTTCTTGAGTGTGGCCACGTAACCTTCCACAGTTTCCGTGTTGTTCTGTTTCCACTTGAAGAAGGTGTACCTATCAATAGCCGTGCAGATGACTGGCTGGTAGTGGGAGTCTAAGTCCTCTAACGCATGTTGGAACACATCCGTTTTCAGCGGGAGCCCTCCGTTTTTTTACCATGTTTTCATAAACACACAATCCTTCCGGTCCCGGTTGTGGAGTAGAATCCTCTTTCTGAGTGTGCTGGAGAACTCTTCCTCCCCCTTATTCTCCAACGCCGACAAGTAGTTTAGAAAGTAACCCTTCTAGTCTGCCCACTTCATTGCCGGTTCACCTGGTTTCGGGAGGAACGGCACTGGGTTTGTGAGGGAAAAGGTCTGGGCACACATGGTAATGGGTTGGGCGCTGCCCGGAGACGTGGATCCCCCTGGACGTGGGCACAGGCAGTGTGTGCTTTAAGGTTGCAGGAGGCGAGGAATGGAGGCGAGGATGGCCCTGGGCGTGGAGACAAGCAGTGTGGGATACATGCTCACAAACGGGTGGCTTGTGGGAGAAAATGCAATCACTGAGGTGCTGTGGCGAAATCTGCCGCAAACAAGTCTCTGGTGGGCTCAGGCATGCAGGACTTCATAGGTAACAGGAGGACGGTGCTGTGCATGCCCCTCTATGCTGACTGTGAGCCCCTGGCCATAGGAGGAGCTGGGCAGTGCTTAGTGGAGTCTGCTGGCGCCCCCTTCGGGTGGTTTCACATTGTGCTGCTTATTGGGGCAGTGCTTGGCTGAGGGCATGGGCGTGCCCGCTGCTTACCGCGTTATGTGTCAGCCTTGAGCAGCGATAGTGCAGCTTTGGTACTCTGCCGTGGGGTAACAGGGTGACATCACTCCCCTCGCTAATATCCGTGCCGGTAATGCGTGCTGATCCGGGAGTGCGGCCAGAGTCAGAATGCGGGATGGCGGCCGGAAAAGCAGGACAGATGAACAGACAACGTGCTGGGGATGAATTAACTTTATCCATACATTAGAAAGGGGCAAGTGTGTCGGTAGCATTCCAAAGCTGTTACTGCACTGACGCGATCCCGTCAGGCCCCACGAGGTCACGCGGGTCCTGACGTTCGTGTGCAGAGCTGAGGTGAAACACCACACATCTCTAGACAATTATCTCAGAAGGCATGAGTTATCAACAAGAAGAGGGGAAATTATTAGCACCGTTCACAAATGAATCACACAATAAGACATTACTACAGGTTGCAAGACAACGCACAGCACTAAAGCCCTCTTAAGTAGAAGGAAGTTGTATTAAAGATGTTATGACTTTTGCAAGTATATATTCTCCCTTTTCAGGAAACATTTAAAGAATTGATCAAAAACACTGAAAATCATTGTTATATAATTCACAAACAATATCCTCAGAATAGAGCTAAGCTCTTAAGCATTGGAAAAAAAATGCAACTGCCTTCCGACAACGGAGAAAATAAAGAAGATAAGTACACAATAATATTTGAATGAAACCAAGAAATGATGTCTTGTGTGCTACATTGTTAGTATTGTTCTTACAGATAAGGTGATATCATATTTTAATTTGTAAATGCCAATACCTACCAACCATCGCACTGCTACAAGTGTGACAATTCAGACTATTCAAGGCCCAAAACGCTATGTCTTGGGTGGCATGTATTAGTTATTTTATTGTTTGTTGAATTAATAAACCTCTACTGTTGGGTTCACCTCTTTAAAAAAAAAACGGTGTCACCATGTGTACGCTGTCATAAGTATGGGTGTTGGCAATTAAGTGCCGGTGCCAAGCACCGGAAACCACCAGCTCAAATAGAGCACTGGAGCATATCACATACTGACAAAGAGTAAGGATGTTATACGGAAGATAATGAAACCTGGACTAAAGGTAGAAGGCTGGAATAACAAAAAGACAATGATAAAGTGAAGGCAAAAGAATAAAGTGAACTCTTGGGACTCACCAGTGCAGATGCAGTGCAAATGGTAACTTTTCATGGATAATTGAATATATTACTGATGCAACAGCTCCAATTGTAGAGATATTCTAGAGCTCTTTCAGATAAGTGTCACTATTAACAAATTGCTATATAAATACTATCAAGCATAAAGTGCTGATGAGTTATATTTTGAATATATAGCCATTGTTACTCTAACAGTCAGAAGGGTATTATCATCCTGAAAAATCAGAATCCCAAAATGCATAGGTCTTTTATGGAATGTCGTATTTGAATATTTTGTTTCTTAGCTGGTACAATATGGATTCAATTATTTACCAAAGACCTTTTAGGGTCTATGACCAATTCCTGGGAAAACCTACCTTGAGAACATGTGCTTACATTGGTGCACTGCAACTGATAAAATGGGTACTGTGAACAGGTGTGGGACGTTGGTCTCCGTGTTTTGCGGTGAAATAAATCAGTGTATTCAGTATAAACAAGGAGTAATTGTTTATGACAGGTTCTTAAATACAGGAGTGAAGACCTCAGAGCATTTTAATTCTTCCTTTTTCACCTCACACTTTGTTTGTTTGTGGACAAATTAATATTACTTGCAGTGCTTAATGGAAAAATGTAAGTGTCAGGGCTCAAGATATTCCTCTTCTACCGCACAACCCACAGCTCTTGCCACTGCTACTGAATAGCAATGCCAGGATTTACTACTTACTATCACACAAAATCAAGTGTGACATTGTGGACTATTGAAGGTTGTCCCAGGCTATAGGAGGACCTAGAAGTGCAAGTTGTATCATTTTTTAATACCTTGTATTCCAAAATATTGGTGCTGTGCTGAAATAAATAGAATGAGAGCGCCACCATGTGGTGTATCTCATAAACAAGTGCTGGTGTTTAAAATGAAGTGCCGGTGCTGAGCACTTGCAAATACCGGCCCAAATTAGGTACTGATCACTTGCCTACTAAAGGCTCCTTTAATTTTACTAATTTGTATGAACAATATTTGCACATAAAGAATAGCTTTCTTTTAGATTCTCCACAGATAATTTGCTTCTAAATTTACCCACAGATCAATTGTTAACCAATAGCTTTAGTGTTCTGGTAAGATCTTTTGACCAAACTATTGAGCAGGACCACTGGCTCTGGGGTGGAGCTGTCATTAGCGAAGAACATTCGTCGGCCTTGGGACCCATCGGTGTCAAGTGTCCTCTGCACCTGGTTATGACTATCTGTGATACCTATTAGGAGCAGCGTGGCCCCTTTCCTTGCTTGCATTAGAGCTTATAGGCCACTTACTACAGCCACTCTCTTGGCCATTATAGATTGTTAATCATAGATTTGAGATAAAGAAACCTCTAAATAACTCTATTAGAATCATTTGTAGGTCTGCGATGCAATGTTGCTCACAAATTCAAAATGAAGAAATTATTTTCTAATCATACTCCTAAGGGCTTCGGTTCAGCTCCTTAGGCCATTGGATTCTTTGTCTCACAAACCTTCAGCCATTGGCTTGAGACATTGTCAATCTCATCTTGGGTCAGCCCACAGGAGTGTTTTATTCTTCCCTCCTACCTTTAGGCAGTTTGAAGGTATCCGTTCTCTTCCATATAATGTTTTATGTCTTGTATGCTTTGTATGCACAAAGCAACCTTTTTTTAAAAATAGACTTGCAATGCTGAAGCCATTTTGGTATTGCTTATGTTCAGCACTGCACTTCGAGGGTCAAATATATTGGCTTTGTCAAACCTTCTTTAAATTAACATGTACACAGTTTGCCTGCTGTATAAAATAAGTAGCAGTGACAGCACAATGCATAGTTTTATATGCTAGCTCCGAGACCTAGGTCTCAGTCACTTGTTTCAATGAAATGAGATTTCATATTCCTTTTTCTCTGTATCTGGAAGGCATCCATAAATTTGAATCATCTGGGCGGGAGATGGTAGGCAATTTTTCTTTGTGTTTTCTGAACACTGTTGCTCTTTTGTTATTTTAAAGAGCAGTAAATCTCTGAAGTATAATTTTTCCTGCAAAGCTAAGAGCACAGAATGACCTTCAGTGTGGCGAAAAAGAAATACTATATTTATACAACCCACCTCCACAGGAGCTTCCATGGCGTGGTGATGAAAACATGTATAGTCTTTCTGTCAGCAACATTCAGACAGCATTCGGGAATCGTGTTAACTCCAAAGAAAGGAGCTGAGATTTTTTGCTCTCTTGCTACCAGTCAGCCAGAATAGGCATGCAGTTTTAACCACCTCATAGCGTATACATGTAGCATGCAAATTGTGTCTGCTATTCAACAGATGTACTGATTCACTTATATTTCCACTCATTTCGGTGTTGTAAGTCACAGCACTATTTCCAACAATATTTACGTTCAAAGCCAAAGGAAATAAAAAAATTGCTAATATATTCTAAGTAGTATTTTCAGCATGTTTAAGGTTTACTGGTCTATTGCACCGCCTTGGGAAACCTACAATATTTTTCTTGCCAACACTGACACACAGGGCCGGACTGGCAATTCCGGGCACCGGGCAATCCCCCGGTCGGCTGGATGGGGTGGGGGCCGGTTTGGTGACAGGGGGGGGCCGGTTTTGTTTCTGGGGCCGATTTGGACCCTGAGGCGTGACCGAGCAAACGAGCACAATCTGTATAAAATGCAGCTGCTGCTGGTGCTGCACGCACCGTCCGGGACCGTGTCCTTGAGGTCAGCCGATTTTGCTTTAATTATTAAAATTCCGCCTGTGACTGTCACCTCTGACCTGGGTTGGGTGATGGGCCAGGGTGCACCGCACCGTGATGCGCGGCGCACAGTGAGGTCACACGCCGCGGTATAGTTATTCACCCTTAGGGTGGAGCCTGGAGGGAGCGCAAGCGCATTGAGGGTCGGCGGGTCGGGCAATAAAAAGTGCGCATGGGAGAGATGACTGAAAGACAGGCTGGCATGGATGGAGTGGAGCCTGCCCCCGTGTCTCCCGCCCGGCGGCCGCAGCCAATGGTGAGTGACAGGCTATCCCCTGCATGATATTTATGGCCAGGCTGGGGGCTGGGGTGGGGGCGGATGCCGTGCGATCGGGCCCGGGCGCACATAGCGCCTGGGCTGGTAATTCGACTGCCGAGGGAGTTTACACAGGAAAGCAAACTGCTATTCGGGACAAGTGGTGTACAGGCCCACTTACAGAGGCAGCGCCACCATCATGTGTTATCTCGGCTGTTTATTTCTCAGGCGTGGGAGACACGTGATATGTTGTGTTGTTGTAGGGGCGACCGACCCTTCCACCGACAATGCTCCACCGTAGTTAGGTGCTGGGGGGGAGGAGGGGGGTTGTACAGGCAGCAGGAATGGCCTCTAGCAGGAGGCCCCTAACAATTGCTAACTTCGCAGCCTTCGCAACATTTCTAGAGCACTTGCAGGACTCATTCATTCCCCTCTGCGATCACCACCAGGAGGGTCCGTCCAGCAGTGTGGGAGGAGTCCGATGGGGGTGTCAAACCCGGTCCCAGCCACGCTCGCCCCGGTGCAGCTCTCCGAATAACAACATGTTTTAAATGTAGCGCTTCAATAGCACCTCTATCGCTCTATGTGCTGTAAACATTACTAGCAGCAACCAATTCAATGGTATTGAGTTTACCGACCATGAATTACTATTAATGCAAGCCGGTGTATCTGCAAGTGTTCGTACACGCCGATCTCCTTCATGTAAAATAATTGTACTTATTAATATTCATATTATTGTTATTAATGTTATTGCATTCATCATAAACTGCGCACCATATTGTAGTTGATGTTCTGTAGTTTGTCATGTACAACCCTGACAATCCTCCAGTGACACACTTTGCCAGTAAGTTTCATGTAAATTAGAAATTGGCATGTTATTTTTCAGTCCGCATGTCCTGCACTAACGTTTTATTATAATGCATTGGATATACAAGTCTCCTTTGCGCGCACCTTGGCGCAGACCCTGTTATTTAGAGAGATCTGGGAGGGGGGATGAGAATACTCTGAAATGGCAGCTTCACGCCTGGGTGGGGGTAGTTTATACATGGGAGGTGACTCAGGCGAGAAGGGTTTACTCTACAGACCCCCCCCATCAGATACCCTCCCCCCTTGCTAAATACAGTCGCCACTCGCCAGGCCACCACTGGTGACAGAAGCGGTGCCCGGAATAAGTGGCTATCCTGCGTGTGAGACGGAGAGGTCGACGCGTGTGTCCTGCAGGAATTCCATCCCAGCCCGCAATTAAAAACAAAAGCCATTAGGCCCCGGCCTACCCATGATAATCGGCAAGGAGGCTCCTGATCATTAATCACCAAAATACAGGGCCTGCCTGGAGTTTGCTGGAACTGGCATCGCAGCCGTGAAAGGGGTTCTTTGTATTTAAGACACGTGGCGCACTGTTGTTAACATACATTACGAATTGTTCTCGAGAACTAGAACAGGTAGACACAGACACACAACCAGATAAAGATACAGAGAGAAGAACAATAGAGCAGGGGGACACCAGTAGAGCAGAAAGATACAGGCACACAACTGAACTCAGATGCAGAGACAGGAACAGAGGTAAATGAACAGACCGAGACAGGTACACAACCCGACAAAGAGGAAGAGAGGGAGAAACTAGAACTTAAGAGACATGAGCAGAAAAACACACGCACAGAACCAGACAAAGAGAGAAACCCTAGAACCCATGGACATGAGGAGAGAGACACAAACACACCACTAGACAAAGATACACCATAGAGAGGAATGCTACAACCCAGAGGCACTGAGTGTAGGGGTGCTGCTGCAACCCCAAAATAACCACCTTGGAGTTTAGAAGTGAATTAGGAATAAAACGCCTTAACTTGTGTTTTTATTTTGTCACGTTTACTGGGAGTTCATAGACGGAGGTCAAACGCCAGGCCATGCATGCCTTTAGACAAATCAATGCTTATTCTTTTAACCTGGAGATTGGTGTTTTCTTTATTTTCTGCGTCAGCTGTTCGGAAACCAGAAAATAAGCACTTTTTGTAATTTAGAAGTGTGAAGGAAACAACAATTTTACTAGGATCAAAACAAAGTCACAAGACTTTACATGGGGATGCACACAACAAATATTTGTTGAAAACAGATTTCCACAAATATTATTGTTTGTGCTGTAGGTAGTTTCACAAGTAAAACTGGATACCTGTGCACATGTAATGCCCATCTCGATGGAAAAGGTGCTGTCTGTAAATGACTGTACTACTATACACTCCGTTAGTAGTATATTTGTGAGAGTGTGACCTAATACACATCAGGCTACACACCCCAACCTCAACCCTCTCCTGCCGAAGGGGCGTGGCTCATTTGTAACACCAACTGTTTGTGTGATGTTTGGATGTTTCACAACTCCTGTGACTTCAGTGCAGTTACCTTGATGGCGGCACACCCTCTCTGAAAAATGAACCAGCCCCATTGCTAGAACAGAGCGACACCAGCAGGAAAGAAAGGATAAGTCACACAACCAAACAAAGAGTAAGAGAATTGAACACTAGAACATAGAGACACAACCAGACACAGGTACAAAGAGAGAATCACTTGAACATAGGGACACTAGTAGAGAGGCACAGGCACACAACAAAGTCGTGATCATCTCAGACTTTTAAATTAGCGGCAGGGCTGGACGAGAGAGCTGCTGCAGATTACAAGGTACAGAAACAAGTGCTGGTCGGAGGCAGAGCAGGAAAAGGATGAAAGCGAGAAGTGTATGGTTTAATGACCAAGGAGCAGGGCTTGAACCACCTGAACTGTCCTCGTTGTCCATGCTTTGCAGAAGTGTCTGCATTCCTAGGCATAAGGGTGACTCTGTCTGGGTGATGGGACCAGAGCCCTGGGGTCGGCCTGGAACCACGGCCTGCTGCCTCAATGTATTTGACAAGAAGGTAAACATTATGAAATTCATTATTTGTAATGACACAAGCTTTTTCCATGCATAAAAGTGTCAAATAAAAAGACAAGACATGTGACGTAGCAAGATATTGCAAAAATAGAAATGCAACGGGGAGAAAAAAAAACGTGGTAATAGAATTTTTTTTCTGCGTTGAACTTAAAGCGCAGGATCGGCAGCCTCGATTCTCTTCCTAGTAACTGGCTGTAGATATATACTGTATTGGCGTGCACATATATCACATTTCTAGCTATTCCGGAAAGGGTGGATTGTAGGTGAATGAGTTTCTGGTGAACTGTACTTCCGCCATTGCAGTCTCAAGCCTGAGTGATGACAGCCATCAGTGGCAGCAGCCTGAGAGATGCCACTTGTAGCCGATGCCTTTGTGGCCTAGATAACAGGTGTTCCTATCCCCAGGAGCAGACGTAAGCCAGTGTCTGAAACAGCTCTCCAAGCATCGCTGCACACAAGGAGCATACGTTGATTCAGCACCTTCTGAGGAGCATTTTCAGGTCCTTCTTACATTGCACACAGGGATGACAAATCCTGGACATGTGTTGCTCCGCTTGGGAAGGGCTTAGCCCCTGTAATTGTTTTTATAGTGACACTATACGCCGTAACACAGTAAAAGCATTCATTCTGTTCACTAACAGACAAAATAACCGCTTCGGGTATTCCAGAAAGTCAAGTTGATCATCATACCTGAAACCCAAAGGCGGAGGAACAGCATCAGCCCCTGAATACAATACAGGAGTGCTACATTACCTGGTACTATATACTTGATAATGCACACACAGTCACACCTATCTTGCTCATCTGCTGAATACATGCATCTTAGTGCCTGTATTTGTACACTTTGCATCAAAGTCTACAGTGGTGGCTTTCTGAATACTTTTACCTTGGTCCCTCCCTGCTTGTGCCTCGCGGCGCCAATGGTGTTAGCTTGATACCACTGGCTCTGCAACTTATCTGGTCAGTCTGGGCAATGATCATATGGTGTGCAGAACAGGTAGCAGCTACCTCTTCTAAGCAGTGGTCAACCTGATGTCCTCTTGCAGCACCCACACTGGGTGGGACGCGGACTAGGGCTGCACAGTGATTCCTAGGAAACTGGCCTGAGATAACTCCTCTTAGTACCAAGAGAGCTCTGGAGCTTCAGACAGCCCTAGTCAGTGCAGCCTATAATTATAGATCTAGCGCGCAGTGACCACGCTGGTACTGATCCAACTTTCAGTTCATCCGGCGTGACATAGTGAAGAGCCTGGTGTTTGTAGTAGCTCCTTGGCAGCCACCACCTGTTGCTGTCATCTGGTGCTGCGGGGTTGCGCAGCAGGCAGCAGGGCGCCCACTGGGGCAGACACTGCTCAGCAGTGCTGGTAATCACTTTTATATGGGTTGAGCAAGCAGTTCTATAGTCCAGTCTAATACAGTGTCCTGGCTGGCTGTAATGTGTGCCTCACTCTCCTGATTTCTGGTGCTTTGCAGCAGTTGCAAGATCTTCTTAAAGTTTCTCGAAGCTCCAATGGGTGTAATGTCTGATATTTCTATGTTTCCCTCCTCTTCATTGCTTGATTTTTGTTTGCAAGAAAGTGTCACTCATAAAAGTTGAAATGTAACTCATAATTACACTGAAATTGTGAAAATGCCACACACAACATTCTGAAACCTTGGCAGCTATGTTAAACGAATCGTAAATACTGCTGCTAGTCTCCTCATTGGTATGTAGAAAATAGCCATTCCCTCCCTGAAGTAGCCATGCTGGCTCTGGCCGTGGAGCTGCATCATGTTTAAAACCATCATGCGTCACTTAAACGGACTTCAGAAACAACATCCCTGCACACCTAGACCTGAACGTGGCAATCTCAGGTGGACAGTGCACACAGGAAGCCAAAACATTGCCAAATTGGAGACCTGGAGACACTGGGCCAAAAGACTGGAACGCTGCCCTCTATAGCAGGGGTCTGGAGCAGCATCCAGACTTACCTAAAAACTGCTCAAATCCTGCGGTTCAGAAGAATTCGAAAAAGCCCTTGTTCACTAAATACTGCCACCTTACTTGTTGGTTACACATCTACAATGTGCCTTGGGCTCCTGACCTTTATTGCTCCATTGCTTCGCCAAACACATTCATGCTTTAGAAGTACTTCCACATCTATTTTGTAATCCTGAATTACGTAAATGATTCTTGTTTGGATTTAGATGCATGCAAATTTCTTTTGTGGGCATTCTAAATCTGCCATGGCTTTAGCTGTTTTCAACCCGCATTCTCCTATACGGTTACTAGGTGAGGGTAGCTTATCTTTCTCACTGAAATTTGTGTGAAGAAACCTTGCAGTCATTCTGCCCATGCTAACGTGTTGATGCTTGTTGGCAAAGCATGCACTGTCGCTGTGCTTTACTGGTCTTTTGCATTAAAAAAACAAAAAAAAATACTGCAGACCGTGATATGTACCTGCCTGAGGGGGAAGCTTGCACTGCTTCCTCCTATGTTCCCTTGCGCCCGTGTGTTAGGAAAATGCGCATGCTTGATGCACATCTCGTAATTGTGCTGTCTGCATTAGGGACTCATGTTTGAGAATGCAGCTATTAATGTAGTCTGTTTTGGGCTCGTATGGGCCTGTGTGCCAGTTCACTTTTACTTTGTTCTCGCAGATTCACTACTTGTGCCTATTTTTGGTGCTCTCTGAAAGAATGTCTATAAGTACATATGACTGGGTGGGTAACCTGGTGCTCTTTAAGGTCATCATCTACTATTTACTGTGCTTTGAAAGTTGATACAATTGAATATGTAATGAAAAAGGTGCTGTAAAATTCACCATTTTGGTCTGTCTTTTTCCAAAAATTTCGTGGGGGGAGACCCCCCCAAACCCCCCTAGTAGCAGTCGGGCTCGCTCGCTGCGCTCGCTCGCTACGCGCCGGGCGGGGGCTGGTCTGCCAAAATTTGCCTGGGCTGCTTTCAGTTCCCAGTCCGGCCCTGCTGACACATAATTAACACATTTAGGCGTCTTCCTTATGATTTCTTTAAGTGGGGTGCATAGATACATCTTTTAAAAGTCACTTATTTAAGTAAGGTTTGCTTGTGACTTTATGATAGCCCTGTATGTCTCGTGAAATGTGTTCATGTGAGATTCCCTGTATTTGTTTTAAGTAAGATCCAGAATTGGACCAGTACCTGAAAAAGCCCTTATTGCACCGGCAGGAGAGTAAGGGAACCCAACACATTCCAGGGTGGATTTTAAATGCTCCCTACATGTTTTGTTTTTAAATGGGGGTTACACGATTACCTTTTCAGCATGATAAGCGCTGGGAGGCTCTGGGTAGCCATGCGCTATATAAATACCGCTCAATATCAATAACAATATCAATATCAATATCAATGATTTTCAAAATATCATAACTAAAAGCACTAGGCTTTAGAGGCATGTCTGAAGGGAAAGAGGTGAACAATTCTAATTTAGGGTAATACAAAGTAACTAGAAGCATCATTTTTCTGCAGCCACACACTATGCATATGCTTTTAAAAAACTAGCATATCAAAGACTAAAGATTGTTTGACAAAAATGTCTTGTCCCAAAAATTGTTTGGAAAAATATCACCCCATTTTTTCGTAATTAATATTAAGGACTTGATATTTATGTCAGACAATATTTTTGTCAATGATATTCTGACGTACAACTACAAAGAGAGAATGCTGTTCCTTCAGTCCTGCTTTCCTGGCAGTATGGACTGAAGATCTTTCACCCCACCCAGACCTCATTGTCCTCTCACCAAACTTGGGTTTCCCCTATTGTTGCAAATGGGTTCTGCCCATTTAGTACATCCAAGCTTTTTCAGCTTTTTCATAACCCAGTTTTGGACCTAATTGTGGGTGAGTCTCCCTATTTGGTTTCATTCAAGTAATGTGATGGTAAATTAGACTGGTCATGTTTACAAGCAGTGTCCGCCTTTTAAGATAAGGGCCCTGCGATGCAGCTAGTGTAATGGGTACTCAGTTAGTTGCATGTGAACACATGTGAACACATGTGTACAAGTGTATGTGCACGGGTACATGCTTCATGTGACAGACTAAAGTCATATGCAGCCTGGTAGCTGCACAAAGGTAACCTTCTTGCAGCACTTTTAAACTGCAAATCTCACCTGACCTGTCAAAATAACCTCTTTGACAGGCCTAAACCTTCCTCTTAAATATAAATAAGATGAATAAGTCAACCCAATGTAGTCCTTATTGCCCATAAAGGCACGATTTTGATATATATGAGCATGTAGATAACCATGTCCTTACAGTGTAATATCGCCAAAAACTATTTTCACTGTAGCAAGGCTGACTGCTGCCATAGGGAATAATTGGACTACATTGTTACATTTATTAACTCCTAAATTTGGTTTGGTAGCAGCTAGAATAATTTCCTCTCACACTCTTTTGATTGTAGTTAAAGGTCCTCTTTAATGGTGAGATTGGCGTTTTCATTTTTCTTTTGAAATACCCCTTTTGGAAAGTTGGAATTTTGTCTGCCTAAATTTTCTTTGAGCTTCTAGCTCCCAGGGCTGGTGATTGCTCTCTCACTAGGAAATGTGGTTTGGAGCCAGACAGCACACAAAAGGGCCTGGGTATAAAAAGTAGTGGACCTTTCTGACAGGAATAATGGGGAGGAGTTGGGCCTTGCCCTGATTACACTTCAAGAGGTCTTTCCCCAACACACACAAAGAGACCTGAAACCAGCCTTTTGTATCACTAGCTGGCTCAGAGACAAATCCAGGTCGAACGTAAGATAAAGGCAGAACCCCCTTTTCATAAGCGAATTGATCATAAAATTGGTTCCCCAGAAAAGGAAGGAGAGCAAGATGCTGGACCCCGACTGCGACAGCGGTCTTACCATGGACAGCTGGAAGGGCAAGACCCATGAAGCAGCACTAATTAATGGACTGAGGACTCTGTCTAGGCTGAACCCAGGACTTGTGGGTCTCTCCAAGGGCCATTGCTGCTTATCCCCTTACACCACCTAAGGACCAGTTCTGGGAAGACCTGGAAGTCTGTGCCCCAGCAGGAATACAGGACACCAAGAACCAGGCAAAGGAGAAAGCTGACACAAGGAGCCAGAAAAATCAGGTACCTACAGTGGGTGCAATTGTGAATTGTGGAGACCTTCAGAAACTGCTCCTGCTGGCAGGAAATCAACAAGAGGAGCGAAATGAGCTCAAGATCATTGAAATCGGGCCAAGGGGGCCTGTGTTATAGCCTTTTAAAGTTTGTGACCTTTGATACTTTTGTGACTGGTGCTCAGGGACCTAGAATCAGTGCAAACTTAATTAAATATAAGACTCCAGGAAAGGTGCATGCATGGGGCCCCATACCCAAATGTCTGTGATGCCTGGGACCCCATGCCACGGCTAGTAGATGCAAGAATGGGGCCTGGGACGCCATCCCTGGGCCCTGAAGAAAAATGCTGGGTGCCGGGATCCAATCCTCAGGACCCCAAGACCAATGCATTTGAGAATGAGGCATTGGTCTCCTTTCTGGGAATCCGACCACCACAATCCCAATACCATGGCCACATGGAGGGGGAGGTAGAATGCAAGTTTTGCCTTCAGCACTAGTGTACAATAGAGCCAGCCAGGCAGGGACCTGGCTGGGAAGCAAGGGAGTTGCTTGCCCATGCTGCACCAACAAAATGAATATTGGGGGACGCTGGGTGGGATCGGACTCCCCAGCAAAAAAGAAAAAAGAATAATAAGAGACATGGGGCGTGAGACCGCGTACTGCAGCAGGGCCATGACCTAAGGCACTCATAAAATATTCACTACTTCACAGAGTGAGTGCCCCATATTGCCCAGCAGGGCTTTTTTTACATATCTTACTTGGCTCTTGCACACCGCATAATGGGCAGTGGCGCAGCTAACGGAAATTATGAGACTGCAGGGAATATAGCAGCCAATCCCAGAGTAACTTTACAAAAATTAATCCTATATCTCAAAATGCATGACCTGCGGAGACTTTTCATAATTATTTCAAACATTCCCAAGGCTGGAACCTTTGTTCTACTGCCTGTGAGTGCAGTGATCTCTAATGGTTAGTTCTATTGTTATATTGATGTGGTCTAAAGGTGTATAGTAAAGACTCAGACACATGTTATGCACATTTTGAATGCATTCCTTAAGGTATATTTTTGGCAGTGGATTTTGATAAACTTTGCAATATTTTATTAACAATGATGATTTCATTTAAACATTATTCGTAGTTTCAATGCTATAATGTTGATTTTTAACATGTAGGTCTTGGGCTTTTAATGTGATAATCCCTTAACAAAGCCAATTATTTTTGTAATGACCGGTTGAGAGAGTCAATAGACTTACCTTATATATTAATATGCTGACCTTAGCAAAGCCACTAAGCTTGCCTTACATTTAACCGTGGTGACCCGCATGACAAAGTGAATAGGCCTGCTTTATTTAAAGTACTAGTCACCTATATTGTGATGTTCTATCTGATATAGATAGGGGGTTACTGTGACTTTGGGAGTCATGACCTATTAGGGGTCAAATTGGATTTCAGAATGTCACTGAAGGTATTTCTAGCGGCCTAAGGTATATATTTCTAAATTAATTTACATTATTCAGTACTTAGGGGCCGATTAGGATGGCGGACGGACTTGCGTCCGTCCGCCACCCCAGAGGTGGAGGGACCGTCCGCAGGGGCAGCGGCGGTCCCTCCGTGCAAATTAGGATGTGACCGCCACCCTGGCGGTCACATCCTGTATGTTTTAACATTGCGACGGGTGCTGCTTGAAGCAGCACCCGCCGCAATGTTAAAACTGCATGTGTTACATTTACATGCACGAAGCGGCAGGCACCGCGCGGTGCCTGCCGCTTTGTGCATGTAAATGTTGGGGGGTACCATAGGTACCCCCCATGTGCACCCCCCAACCCCCGACACCCTGGGGGCCCGCAACGGGCCCCCAAAAGCCAAAGTCCACATGCTTTTCCACGGCGGAAAGGCCGCCGCGGAAAAGCATGTGTTCGTGCAATTCCTAATTTGGCTGACGGTGTCTTGCAGACACCGTCACCAAATAGCCCTCCTCACACCGCGGATCAGCGGCGGACGGACCTGCCGTCCGCCGCTGGTCCAACCGCACTCCCACCGCCATCCTGATCTGGCAGTGGGTCTTCTATTTCACTGCGGCGGATAATCCGCATACTCCGGGCCGGCGGTGGCTTCCGCCGGCCCGGAGTATGCGGATTATCCGCAATCATAATGAGGCCCTATGTGTGTAATAAACATGCTTTTCATTTTTTTCAAATCACTGGCTGGGAACTCATATATTGAGTGTTGTTATTGCATACAGGTGGAAACCGATTACTAGCTCACACCACCTCCTCTGAGTAGGCTTTGGACTGCTCTGCTTCACTATCCTGTAAAAGTCAAGTGCTACAATTGGGTGCTTAGATTTCAGAATGGAGCCAATTGTGGTCCTATAACTTGTGCTGGCCTCGCATCCTGCAAACTAATAATCCAATTTCTTAAACCTATGTTTCCTGTAACCAATGGAATCCTGCCCAAACTTTGATTCCATGTTCTAACAAAACCAGTTACCTTTATATATGTACAGTCAGCTGTGAGTGACCAATGGATTGTGTTGCTTTAAAATCATCTTTGGAATGTCACTTGTGTTCTATGTGTACACTAAATAATATTTGAGCCTCTTTTCGGCTGTACTTTATATGTAACTATAGTCATAGCACCTAATTGAGTCACAATAACACATTGCAGCAATCCCTTTTCGGAGCATTTTATATTGGTGCAATGGCTGCAACTTTATACAAAATATTACAAAACAAATCTTCAAGCTTAGTTAAGTAGTGGGTTGAAAGCTTGAAGAATTTTTTAAAAAATAAGGGACTATTTAGTGACCTTCACTTTAGTGCTTTGCCATGCAGCTTCAGTGCTCTTGAGTACCCATGAATGGCCAGGAGTGGTAGTGGGTAGACAGTTCCACATGCCCTGCTAGACCCGCATATTGTGTGAAGTGCGGCTTCCTATCCTGCACTGTCCGCAAGATTGCCAGCACATGTCTTGCCTGGCACGCCACCACCAACCTTCCTCACACAGCAGCGCTCAGCAGGAATCTACAGACCCCAAACCCACTATCTGTGCCCCCTCACAGGACATACATCAAAACAAAACCCTATCTTTGCAATTGTCGCGATTGGGTTTAACTTTACCTGTGCAAAGGCGTGGGAAGTCTGCAAACATTGTCCTAATTCACACAGTGTCAGAGTTTACAGGTGAAGTTAAAAGCTTGCACTCACCTGCTTAGCTCTTTTATCGAGGAAATCAGTACATTCACTCCTGTAACCTAATATTGATTTTTTTGGGATTAGGTTCTTTATATGGTACAGAAATACCGAGGAGAAAGGTGCCATAGCTTTATTTGGGTTGGGGTATTTAATATTGAATATTTTTTTACTCGAGTGGCAGCTTTCGCAACGTGAGCAGACAGTTTCTCAACACGATGGGTCGCGAGCATACACGACCTCTTGAAATGAGAAATCTGACAGCCTGCGTTGAGAAATCTCACCAGAAAGTTGATTTTCCATGCTCGCGCCCGGCAACTTGATGTTGACGATCATGAACAAGGAAAAATCTGACCAGGAGGTGGATTTTCCTTGCTTGCACTCGCTAATTTGATGTTGACAAACGCTAATGAAACAACTCTGCTCCGCGGAGTGGAGTTTTTCGGAACTACGCTAGCTCCGCGTAACGCATACTGCGTGAATCTCCGCAAACTCCATAATCGGAGGGGAGTTTACCACCCCGACTTAGTTATCATGTAGCGCAGGGCTTTACAAAATGACCCATCTGCCTAGATGCATCGCTTGTAAATAGGGCACAGTGTGGTGCGTTGTTTACCCTGCTGCAGTGTCACAAAAAAGTGACGCAAAAAGGGGCCAGAATGTCTTTGTCTCCAATATGTCCACATGTGATTAGCTTTTAAGCAGAACAATAATTACACTTTTAGTTTCTTTCTCTTGTCATTACCTGCATATGAGATTGTCTCTCTTGTGCACTGTCTTTGTTTTTTAAAAGGAAGGCAGTGTAAGAAGTTGTTTTTATCATGGTGACAATTTATATTTGTGCCCTTGAATAGTATACATGGATTAGGTTTAGATTTGTATACTGATCTTTGACATATTCATTGTGCAATATTTCACTTTTGGCCGACAGGTGTCAGTGGCTCCACCTTTATTGCTTTCTGGTAATAAATGATTGTGGTCATTATATGAAATGTGCTATTTTTTTAGCTATTATTTCTCATTTTTTAATTGTCCATTTGTGTTGTGTAGCAGAACATCATTGTTTCTGACGTGTACTGCTATTTGTCCACTCTTTTAAATTCCTTATTGTATTATCTAATAACTGTGAAATGATGTGTTCTTTCAAGGAGCGCTACTGGATACCGAGAAGATGGTGATCAAAAACAAATGTGGAGGTGATGACTTTATCCTATGGGTACTTCTGGAAGAAAGAACACTTGGACTTTAGAGTATCAGAATAGAAACAGGAGGCATACACATCTGCTCAAGCAGAAGTGAGGTCTGGTGACAAAGCTACAGTGAGATACTCTTTCACCACCAGCTGCTTGAAAAGCTAAACCCACAAAAGCAATAACATCTCCATCTTAACCAACACTGGTGCCAGTACCATCTATTCAGAAATAAACTCCTTGATCACTAGTAGCATGTTCAGCAGAAGAGTCACCTGTACCAATAGAATTGCAAGGGTGTTGTCTGGGTGTCTCTGAGGTTGACTGTACTGATAATCAAGAATTGAGTCCAAGTAAAGGCTTATGTAGGTATAAAGGGGTGAGTACCAGGAAGAACAAATTGCAATCACAGGGCATTTGTATGTATGGTACTGGAATACAGGAGATGATCTGGCAAAGCAGCCACCATTCAGCACTGATATGACAGAAGAGTCAGCAGTGTGGAAATCCTGCTCGACATTAACTCCTCAAAGTACCTTCTATGAAATGTATGCCTGAGAGCTGTCAAGGCCTTATTCATGTATTTGTATCTCAACTTTTGCCTGATACCTTCCTGAATCTTCCCTGGGGAGTTGTCAAGGAGCATTGGACTCTGTTTACTGTCAGTGTCAATGAAGGGAGAATAACAGACCACGAACTCTAGAGGGAACAAGCACCAGGTCAGTGGAAGAGGGTGGTTCAGTAAGAGTAGCAAGATTGATTAGAAATGGCAGCATAAGAAACACAGAAGATCAGAAACACATTTACACGCCCCTTTTAGTAGCAAGAACGCATGAGAAAACAGTAGTTCAGATCTGACAATTTAAATCACTAAACTAATCATTGGATCATTAGTACAATTCGTCAAATGATGTACTCTCTTAGGCCTCCTCCATTGCTATTGCTCAATTCTTGTTCCTAGTTTACCTCCCAATCTTGTATTTTAGTGCAACTTATGATCACCTTTCTCTTACACATAATTATGTCCCAAATATGCCTCCTTCAAAGAGGTAAATATTGTCTTACTTAAAATCAAAAGTAGGCCCACGGGGTCATGTTGACCTGAAATTCAAACTACCCCCAGAATTAAGCCCTGAAACAATCCACAGAAAATGTTGGTTAAATAAGACAGGTTTCTCTGCCAAGGGATGACATTTCAGTAACTCTAAGGGTACAAATCACCAAGGGTTTCAAGTTGTCACTAGTTATTGATGAATGGAACCTGTCTGGAGACAAGAGTGGTTGGCAAGTCATGTTTTCCTGATATAGTTCCTGAATGTATTAAATGTTTTTTGAATTATTTCTATTTAATTTCTAGAACTTTAGGCATTATTTGTTAAGAAATTATTATTATTGCTTATAGAATTCTATAGAGTCACATTATTTGATACTTCATTGTTTGAATTACTCTGCTGTAGTAACTGTCCTTCATCACGTCTTAAAGGGGGAATCCTTGTGCTTGATAACAACAAGTAATCTTGACAATTTTGACTATAAACAGGGCATCGTTCTTCTTTGTTTGTGGTTGATTGGACACTGAGTTTAGAAATAGTCCTTGTCAAGGTCTAACATAGGCTCCAGAAGTCCCTCTGCTCATTAAACTCAAAAGAAGTCTTCATTTTCTCACTCTTTAGAGAATGACCAGACATTGCTTTTTTGATTAGCCACACTGACCCCGGGATGTCCAATTAGAACCTTTCTTTCCCAACTTTTCTGTAAAATGAATTGAATATTTTCTGGTGTGTCTAGATCGCCAACTGCTTATCGGCTGGCTTAAGGACACACATTGACTAAGACAAATAGAAAGCCAGCTCTGTTGACGAAACAGTATATCAAATATATGAACAAATGTACACCTTTATATCTATCTTTATGTTTGAAATGAAGCCACAATACACTGATACATACATAGAAGAAACTTTTGCTATTTAGAAACATGTAAATGAAAAAAACAGAAAACAGGCATTAAAAGAATGGAAATCTAATGCGGTGCCTTCAGTAAAGGATTTTGTTTCAAAGATGTCTGTTTTCACCCAAAAATGTAACAAATTTACTTCAAAAAGATAGGTTTGTTGAAAAAATATGACACGATTAGTGATTATTCTCTCGAGTTATAAGACAAGATTTCATTGAAAGGCTTTTCTTTCCTTTTTGCCTTTTGTGTATTTCCTAGTGTGTTGTGCTGGTATATCTAACTTTCATTTACATTTAATTTTATGAAAAATTCACTATACAGATGTCCACATGCTGGTTTAATTATGATAACATTCTAGATAGTCCTGTTCCCTGGTAGAAAACCGAGCCATTCATTATTTTTGGGGGAAATTATTTAATATTATTATATCTATTTCTATTTTGTTGTTTATTATTTGTATTAATTGACAAAAAGTATGTCTTTACAAATGTATTTTATTAATATGATTGACATTGATTAAATTATTGAGGGTGCAGGTGAACAGCAATAGCTTAAAGTTGGTTTTCCTCCAAACTAGATGTAATTTCATCCCACAAATCATTAAGCAATTGACATTGAAATACCATGTGGATTTAACTAGCATCCACTTGGCCACAACTCCAGCAAGATGAGCTCTATTTAAGGTGAGGAAGGTACATTTTCAATGGAGTGAAGCAGGTTCTCGTTAATATTTTCTGGTGTATGAGAGAACACTGAAGGTCAGGGCCTAACAACATTCCATTTTTTAAAAGATACGGTTTAAGATTTACGTTGCAGGCCCCGCTTTCTTTAACAGGTCTCAATGTAAATTGAGCTATGCTGATTGGTGTAGTCCAAAGAACATAGGTAGAGCCTGTTGAACCTGGCCCCTTTTGTGAGGTTCTCCACAAACTTTTTGCCTTCTTCCTCCTGTTTTTCTGGCCTTCTTTTTGCTGGCTTTAGGAGTCTGAGCTCTTTACGAATGCTAACTAGTGCTAAAGTGCATATGCTCTCTCCCTAAAATGTAATGGTAATTGGTTTCTCCATGAACTGGCATATTTGATTTACTAGTGAGTGTCTAGTACAGTGTAGTATGTGCACCCAGGTCACATAAATAAAATGCTACTAGTGGTCCTGTAGCACTGATAGTGCCACCCATATGAGTAGCCTTGCAAACATGTTTTAGACCTGCCACTGTCTGTCTGTGTAGATTTAAACTGCCAGGTCGACACTTGCCTCGCCAAAGTCTTCCCTTTTTTCAAATTTAAAATGTATTTATTGTTTATCCTCATTCACCTCAGAGTCTATTGTCCATTACTGCAGCCCATTTTCGGAAGTAAAAAACAACCACTTAAGGGCATCCGACAATAAACATGTCCTTCCCTGCTGATATCTTTCTCTTAGGGTGTTTGTTTCACACCAGCAGCTGCTTTAAGTACAAACAGAGGGTCCTGCAGCCGGGCTAGATAGTTTGTCAGGTGTAATCGTTGAACAGATCTATATTTCATATTTAATATATCCTGATTACCCCTTACTCCCCACAACACCCTACACGCCCCAGCACCCCAAACTTGAAGGGGTTTCCAGAATCTTTTCCTCTTAGAATCTTTCCCTAATAAGTTCATCCTAGACATATAGAAGAGAGACTTCAACCACTGCGAATGCTGAGGTGGGATACCTCCCACCCATTTACGACAAATTTCTCTTCCGGCCAGTACAGTAAAATTGTAAAGAAGAGTAGATCCTTAGGGATGCCCGTAAGACCTTCCATTACACCAAAGATGATCAGTGATAGGCTTACCTTGATTTGCAGACCCAAAATACATGATATTGTTATTTCTACTTCGTCTGAAAACTTCCTGATTTCTGGGCATTAGTAGAACATATGGCGTTTTGCGCTTATGGCAGATCTTCCTTTCCCCATCTTTGATAGCTTTTCAGTATATATGCACTGGGAAGTGAGAAAAAGTGGTTACTTCTTAAAAAAGCAGGCTTGACAATGGGATATAATGTACGCATCGATACTTGCCATATATTTTGTAACTGCTCCCTCGGCAAGTGTCTTCCTCACAACTCTTATGCCAAAGTGAAATCTCCATCGAAGGTGTTGTGTATTTCCCAGTACCAGAATGAGACTTTCTTGTTTCCAGGTGGTTATATGATCAGTTGATCTTCCATATCATTTCCCACACCCAATGGCAGTTTTCTGTTTTTTTCCCAACTTTTCAATTGTATGTATTTAAACTTTGAAAAATTACCATTGCATTTAGTTCTCGCCATGGTATAAGACTACTGTCTCATGTCAAATCACCCCAGGCCCTTACACCTGCATGTCTTATAGGTAATGCTAATTTCTCCTTAAGGCACTCCAGGGTCCCTGGTGATTCCCAATAAGGGAACACTGAGAATAGTAATCTAATTTCGAACGTCGTCTGATGTAGTACCATATTTTCGCCATTCCTTTCAGTACCTTTAGTTTAATATTTTTAAGTACTTCGGGTCTCCAAATATAGATAGGAAGCCATGTACATCTTGTTGTGTGGCGATTTAGATTCAGTATGCATTTTCCTGAATTATACCCTTATATAGGTACAATTCACATTGCCCTTATATAGGCATAGAACTCCAGTCCATACAGCCCAAATACAGGCATGGCTACTTCCATCCGTTCATCAAACGTCACAACGATTTCTTGGAAAACCAGACTCTTAAGCAGAAGGGACTTCCCCTAGTCTCGATATTGATTTCTCCAAGAAACTCATTATTATGCATGAACAACTATTTCCTAGGGGTTCATCCATGACGTTCATATGCCTGACTTCACGTCAAAGCTGGCATTCCTAAACATCTTCAAGGTATAAATATACCTTCAATTGCTATGGCAAAGCACGGCGTCGTTTGGTGCAGTTCGACTACCTACTTGCCCGATGCAGCCTGATACAGCAAGTGCCGAAGGAAGCTGACTCTCCAGCTGATACACTGATCAGAAGCTGTCCTCCTCTGCCGAGAATCTGGCTCCAGTGTTTCTGATACCCCTTGCGGGGTGTTGGGAAATCGAGTTCGTAAAAGAGATACCAACCTCTCTCATTGTAAGATATGGGGCTGATTAGAACCTAGAGAAACCTTTGCCAATTCTTTGCAAAAACTAAACCTATGCTAAAGGCCACACTTACTTCTTCCCTCGTACTGGACCTAGGTTAGGTACATTGGGGTAGGCGTATTTTAGAAGCACCAGTTGAATATTTTAGCCTGTGGTATTTATGTATGTATTTTTATATGTCATAGCACTAGACAATGCTATTACAGTATTACTTTGTGCTACTGTTTACGCTGTACGCATTATACTTTGCATTCTGTTTAACGATTGTAGAAGTTCACCTCTCTTGCATGAGAAAGAAGACTGTTCAATAAACACCTTTTAATGAAATGCCCGTCTCCCTATTTCTGTGCAACTCTGTAGAAACGAAGCATGCACGATTGACTATGAGTAAAATAGTTATCTTTAGTTTCCACGACTCTGAAGATATTTGTTCCAGTCCGAGGGAAACAAAGTTGTCATGTTTATGCGGTTGTCAGAAACTAATCCCTTCTTGTGTATTCGAGAAAGTTTCTAGTGGCCTCTGAGCTAGCTGGCACTCCCAATTAAGTTTAGTATATTCGATGGAGACATACTGACCTCAGTCCTATGTCACATCGATAGGATATGTTATTCCAATGCGCAGAGCCTATTGGGAATATAAGAACTACACTACAATCTGCCTTACTTTCTTTTAGAATTGCCAGGAACATAGGGGCTTAGAATGGCGGGCGGACTTTAATCTGCCCGCCATTCCAGTGGAAATGGGACTGGCCGCCAGACATGCAGCAGTCCCGCTGCCCTGATTAGGATGCGACCGCCACCCTGGCAGTCGCATCCTGCATATTTGACATTGCGGCAGGTGCTGCGTACAGCAGCACCTGCCGCAATGCCAAAATGACATGATGTGCATTTGCATGCACACGGTGGCAGGCACCGTGGGGTGCCTGCCACCTTGTGCATGCAAATGGAGGGGGTACCATGGGCACCCCCCCTAAGTGCAACCCCCAGCGCCCGTGTAGGGCACCCAAAGAATATCCCCGATAGCCTTTCCATGGCGGGGAAGCCGCCATGGAAAGGTCTTCACAAAACACCATCCTAACATGGATGGCGGTGCCTGCTAGACACCAACACCATATTAGGGGCCAATTCCACCCGGCGCCACCGCAGCTGTGGCAAATGACCCAACATCATAATGAGCCCCAAAGTTCCCATTTCTGTTCCGTCTGGTATTTTTGCAAGCATTATAGAGATTGTTAGGCATAATATTGTATATCGGGTAGGGTTAATCCTCCTTTCTCTCTTCTTCTCCACATTTTTTTCCAGGTGATCCTGATCCCCTTATATGCCCAAATAAAGACATTCAATGCCTTTTGGGTTTTATTCATAGACAAGTTCCTAAAGTGCAGGGGTATAGCATTAAATAGGAAAGTTGGTTTTGGCAATATCGCCATCTTAACCAGAATAACTCTCTTCAAAACCGTTAGGGGGAGATGTGCCCATCCCTTCATTAATTTCACAATCTCTCTTAATAATCTTGTCACATTTGTTTCTGGGACTTCATTTATATCTTGAACAATTTTTAACCCCAGGTATTGCATTTCCTTCTTGATCAACCTATTCTCCATTCCCTGATTCCATACCACACTCTCTGTTTTGTCCTTGCTTACTAGGTAACCCAACACCTTGCCAAATTCTAAAGCCAACCGTATATTAGCCGTCATAGCTACCTCAAGATCCAAAGAGAAAACCATAAGATCCTCCACATATAATGCTACCTTTCTCTCCCATTCCCCCTGAGAAAAGGGAGGGATATTTGTTGTCATTCTAAGTTTATGTGCAAAGGGTTCTATATACAAATTAAACAAAAGGGGGGAAAGGGGACAGCCCTGTCTTGTATCTCTGAGTATTTTAAAAGATGAAGATAGGTTCCCCTTTACTGAAACTCTTGCTGAGAGGTTTTGATATAATTATTGGATCGCTCTACAGAATTTACCTCCAAGCTCATACAGTTTCAGAACATGGAACAAGTAAGTACCACCTCGCCCTATGAAAGGCTTAGAAGCATCTAATGTTGTTATTGCTAAAGGGGTTGCATAAGTTGTTGCCAAATCAATAGCTCCTATTATTTCACATGTTAAGTCATGTAGAAACCTTCCTTTTACAAACCCCTTCTGACCTTTGTGTATCGCATTTCCAGCTATATTACTCAATATTTCTGCCAAGATTTTTGTAACGATTTTATAATCCAAATTCGGAGAGATATCGGTCGATATGATTTGCACCTCACTGGATCCTTTCCTGGTTTCAGAATGAGGGTATAGCATCATTCCCAGAGTTAGGTAGTTGCACCCCTTGATCTAGTATCTCTCCTATCATTCCTGTGATAAATGTGTTTAACATCTCCCCTAAACTTTTATACAGCTCCACTGGTATACCATCTGGCCAAGCAGCTTTACCTCCCTTGCTTGACTGAATGGCCATACTGACTTCTTCCTGTGCAATATCCTGGTTTAAGATATTTTGCTGACTAACATCTAAAGGTTGGATAGTGTCTGCTAACCATCACTCAATCTCCTGTTCTGAAGTTATCTCCCGCTCAGTACATACAACCCAGAATTATTCCTTAAATATCTCTTCTATCTATGTCTCACTCCTCAGAATATTCCCAGATTGCTACTCCCTGATCTCCTTAATCTGGTTCCTATTCTGGTCCTTCTTGATTTTCCAAGCTAAATGCTTCCATGCTCCCTGCCCATACTCGATGTGTGCTAGCTTACTAGCATTCCATCTTTTTTTAATCAGAGTTGGGGGGATTTCCTCCATCTTGTTCTGTGATAACAATAAAATCCTTGCATCCTCTATTAGGGTTTTTTTTTATTTCAGTTTCTATATTTTCCATTGCATTCTCTAACCAGGAGATTTCAGTCCTGTAACATTTATTTCTGTAGCAGGCTGCAATTGTGATCTTACCTCTAATAAATGCCTTTAGCGTGTCCCAGACCATATCATTGGGAGCAGAACCACTATTAATCCTAATGAAATCACTAACTTCAACCTTTAAACTTTCCTCTATTTCCATCTCTGCCAGTATGTTACGATTTAATGTCCACTTCTTTTCTATGAACGTACTAGTATCTTTAATTACCATTATTACTCCTGAATGATCTGATAGATGGGGCGCCTTATACCCAATATCAAGGCTAGTCTCTATAAGACTCCAATCTACTAGAAAATAGTCAATCCTTGATCTGTGCCTGTATTTCTTGTTGCGGAATAAGGTGCCCTGCAGATTTCTAACTCTCTCTCTCCAGAGATCACACAGAGCATGTTGGTTCATCATATCTTTCAAAAAGGCTTGTGATTTAGGCATAGGTAGAGCTCTACTTTTATTTGACTTAACTAACTTTAGGTCCATTACCACGTTAAAGTCTCCAGCCACAAATACCATGTCTGATAACTCTAACAAGTTTGAAAACATGCTTTTCAGTGGCTCACAGTCATCATGATTTGAACTATAATACCCTACTAATGTTATTAGCCTATCTATTATTTTTATGCTTGCTAAAATCCACCTACCCCCTTCTCCGCTCTCATAGCTGATATCCATATTTCTGCTTGTTTTTTCACCACTATTGTAACCCATCTTATGTTTGCACTCTGGTCTGTACAGATTATCTGTTGTACCCATCTTTGTTTTTTAAATCACTCAATACATTCCTTCTTTACCAGGTGTATATCTTGTAAAATGAGAATCTGTGTGGGAGAGTTTCTAAGGTATTGTAATATCTTGTCCCTTCTCCCCTTCAATCGTAGCCTATTAACATTCCATGTTAAAATCTGAATAGACAAATCCTTCTCTTTTGTTACATAAAAGGCACCCCTAAGGGAGGCCCATGGTAGCCCCATGGGCAGGGTGCAGCGTATTTAAAAATGTCGGATGTTTACTGTGGTGTTTTACATGTCCTGGTAGTGAAAAACTGCTAAAGTCGTTTTCAACTACAACAAGGCCTATCTCTCCCACAGGCTAGCATGGGAGCTGCCTTGTAACATCTGATACAAGTGTATCTGCCAATTGGGAGCTAATAGAAAATTAGAATTTGGTGTCTCTTTACTCAGAATTTAGAAAAAACATTTTTTAGTGAAGTTGGTTTTTAAATTTCTGGTCTGAAAATGGCACTTTTGGAAAGTTGGCAGTTTCTTACTTTAACCAAACTGTGCCTCTGCTTGTCTCTTAATACACTTCTAGGTAGGGATGACATTTGGGGTGTTTGTTCACCAGGCTGATGGCCTTCCTCAGCTAGAGTGGTGAGAGGAGTTGACACTTTCACCTGAATAGGGTTGTACCTGTCCTCACACAAAAAAGTCTCCACCCCCTGTAGTGTGCCTAGAGCCAGGGCAGGGGAAGGCAGTGTCTTGTGCACTTTCCTTTGAAGTTTGCCTACTTCAAAGACTGAATTGGATATAGGTACTGGACCTCTAACACCATATACTCAGAACACTTCTGGGTTGAGCTATATAAACAATGGTTCTGTCGGGTTCAAACAGATCGCTTCCACAATTTACTGAATAATTTGCTCAGTACTTAATTACTTTTCAATTAGGTCAATCAAAGCAAAAAACAAAAAAACAAAATTAACAAATCCAAACCATGTCGGGTATATCAAAGGATTTTATATGAATTATTTGCATTAATAAATACCCTATTTGCATTGAAAAACAATTTAGATATACTGCAAAAAACGGAGCATCAGTTTGTGAAGATAGTGAGATTCAGGTGCTCAGTGATGTATTGTGCAGTGGTAGATTTGTGACTTTATATACAGTGGGGAAAGTGAAAGGGGTTTTTATTTTGGCCAGTCAAATTTTTTGTTGTATAGTTGATACTGTGGGCCACGTCCGTTGGCTATGCCACAGAATGCCTAAAGCTGATCCAAATGTTTTCCGTCGACGTTTCAACACTAGAACGGCCCTATTTGTGGGTCACTGCGGGTCTTCATCAGGACTGTGGGGCAGGGAAGGGTGGGGCCGAGTGAGCAGCCTCTGGGTGCCCACAATGGGTGCTCCCAGGAAGAGAAGTGACCGGATCACTTGTATATGAAGAAAGTCAGTGGTCTGGTTCCCATATGTTGCGGTTCTGCTGTAACTTTGTTTGACTGCAGGCTCAAATTTGGGATTATATCGTCTGAGCCCAGTGTTGCGTTATAGGTTAACTCGATCTTGGATTAGTCAGTAGATTCAAGAAGGGGGGGGCAGACGCGCCAGGTTTCTCCACGCTGTTCATCCTCGTCATCTATTCCGAGACATCTCGGAATAGATGACAGATCCTTTTCAAAACATATCATTTTTTATCACTACATTTATCATTTAAGACTGAGAACATGAGCTATTGCAGATTCTGATAGCATCACTGGTCAATAATATTGCTCAAAATGTATGATATCTTGCAAAACAAAAACACCATGCTGAGTTACAGATGTGCATATCCTGAAGCTCATGTTGTGATAATTGGCATTGGCTTTTTATAGCTTGCTAAATTGTGATGATCTTTCACTTTGTTGACGCACAAAGACACTTCTTACACGAAAAACAGTTCTGAAGTACGAGGATAGGTGAAGCTTTTTATGGTTACTTGTACTAATTATGCTACAACATAGATACATAAAAGAAACAGTACTGTAGTGGTGCATTATCCTCTCCTTGTTCATCAAACAACTGTGCAGCGGTTGGCTTGCAGTTTCAAGTCGCTGCACCTTGACTAGTCCAGACCTTATTAGCAAGTCTCACAGAAAAGTGTCCCTGATTGGTGCATGTGAGTCATGTGACTCCAATGATACTATTGAAGCTGAGATGAGCATAGCACAGGTGCAAGACATCTTGCAGGCTGAATGAGTAGCTCTGGCTGAGTTCTATGCGCTTTCATGCCTAAGGATTTAGGGCTCAGGAGCATTGCACTTACAGCTGACATTTTTTTTTTAGTTCAGTTAGCACTTTAGTGTCTTATTACATTAACTATGTTCTCAGATATATCATGAATATTGGTTCCTTTTGCTTCAATAATCAAGATTGTATCTATATATTGTTATATTAAACACAGAAAATGAGGAAGGACCACTCATGTCAATGCAGATATCAGTAAATTTAAAATACAGGCCTAAGTTGCCTGCAATAATAGAATAGAAAGCCAGCACAAAATGGAGTCTGGTCCCAGGGTGACGGAAGTGGACGTGAGCTTCAGTAGAATAGGCAAATATAATTAGAAATAGCACGGATAGAAAGTTACAGGCCCGCTTTGTGAGAACACGCCTTTACGAAAATATGTCAAGTCAAGTCAAGTCAAATGATCTTTATTCGGATTCAACATCCATAAAAGTACATAAAATCTTAACGTCATGGTGTAGCATACGAGAAATCAATTACAGTACACTTACATTAAAATTTAGTTATAAAAACAGCAAATTCTATAATGTGTGCAAAAAGCAATTATTTGTGCAAGACAGAGCAATGTAAAAAAACAGCAGTATACCTTACAGAAGTTTTCAGGGTAAATTCAATAACACTCTAGACCGGAGTCATATGACAGAAAACTACGACTAGCAACTCTACAAAAAATAATTCTGTAATGTGTGCAAAAAGCGATAATTTGTGCAAAAAGGCAATGTGCAAATCAGCAAATACAGTGCAAAACCTTTCATGGCAATTTCAATGATGCTCTAGAGCGGACTGCAGATTTAAGAAAGCAACTGACTCTAAAGATTACCTCATCACAGTTTAACCGTAATAACTCTACAAAGGCTAATTCATAGTCGGGTTGTTCAGTATTACGAAAATAAGGCACCAAAAAATGTTTGGTATATTTAACGTAGAAACCATAGAAGAGTGTAAAGTGTAGAAGGCTTTGTTTGCCCCCAAGGCAACAGGGACAGTCTAATTGCTCCAAATTCCTGTTGAATCCTATTGGGAAGCATAATACATTTTTGATGCTCCCATCCCTGAACCGGAACAGCATACTCCTATTCCATCTACTCATCTTTTTACACAGATAACTTGCGGGTAGTTTTGGAGGCCTTTCACTTGGTATAAAAAATGAGAGGTACCTTAGGACTGCACGTTTTATGAGAACTTTCTTTTCTCTTTCACAGTTATAGCGGCTATATAGAGCCCTTTTTACTAGATTCTTGTGTGAGCAATCTATTGTGGTGGGAGATGTAAATAAATGACCCTGCTCCACACTCCTTAGGCTTTTTTCCACCGCAGCGAGCCATGGTATCTGGATGGCCCGGTCACATTTCAAACAGTCCTTAATAATATCACGGGTTAGGGACGCCGCGTGGTTCCTCCATATTTTCAGCCAAAACAGAGCAGGTCTGGCTTTTATAAAGTCCTCCGTATATGGAATGTGGAGTTCTTGGTGGCACAAGTAGGTAGGAGCAGAGGGGACCCCCCCCAAAATCTTCCTGCAGAACTGGTTCTCCTCTGTTTGTATAATAGTGCAGTTAGTATATCCCCATACCTCGGCGCCATAAGTTCCTGTGGGTAGGCATTGGGTCTTGTAAATATGTAACATTGAAGCAATGACCTCAGCACTTTGCGGTTGGCGGAGAAAAATAACAGAGTTTATAGATTTGCTCAGTTTGTTTCTACCTTGTGCCACGTGCGGTTGCCAAGACCCAGAATCCGCAAACAGCAAGCCTAGGTATGGGAAAGTGTGAGTGCACTTTAAAACATTGTCCCCTATTGAAATACTGTTGATCTTATGCTTTTTTGGACCACAACACATTATAAATGACTTATTAAAATGTGTACAAAGTCCCAGATCTGCCATGAATGCAACAAACCCTGTAATTAAAATTCGTAAACCCTTAGGTGTGCGGGCCATGAGTACCGCGTCATCCGCGTAGAGGAGAGCCGCAAGTGGTCTACCATTCACTTGCGGCACATCAGGTGTCAGTTTACACACACAATTGCTCAGTTCATTTATGTACAGAATAAAAAGTAGGGGGGCCAAGACACACCCTTATCTGACCCCCCTGCCAATTAAAATATCACTGGATACCTCGCCTAGGGTGTTCAAACGAACGCGGGCTCTCAGATCTTTGTGCAAATGCGCCAGGAAATTAACTAATGAGTCATCTAAACCATAATTCAACAAAACTGACCATAAACGGGAACGGTTAACAAAATCAAATGCAGAACTTAAATCCATAAAACCTAAATAAAGGGGGGATTTTTTGGCAATTGTGTACTTTCCCATTATTAAATTTAAATTGAGGCACTGTTCCACTGTACCCACATTACTTCTAAAGCCTAGCTGGCATGGATGTAAGATGGAATTTTCTTCTGCCCAAATACTAATCCTGCTAAAAAGTACCCTGCCTAAGATCTTAAGAGTGTTATCGATCAAGGATATTGGTCGATAACAGGCAGGGTCCAATCTGTCGCCTTTTTTGAAAATGGGCACAATAGTGCTATTTGACCAAGTTACAGGCGGGACGGTATGGGATAAGTGGTTAAAGATGTTACAGAGTAGTGGCGCCCAAAATTCTGGTTCCGATTTAATTTGGTCGATGGATAGACCATCGGGGCCAGGGGCTTTATTCCCTGCGCTAGCTAAGATGGCATCTTCTACCTCCATTATAGTGATGTTAAGAGGGGTTAAGGGGGGGACAGGACCCATGGTGTTAAGTGGGGCCTCGTATATTTGCGAGAAATGTTTCACCCATTCGTCCCCAGGTATATTACTATTAATCGGGGTGATGTTGGTTCCCAGTGATCTTAAGCTCTTAACCTCACTCCAAAATCCAGTCACGTCCCTCAATGTAGCAAAACGCACAAGGGAATCCCAGTGTTCTTGTAATAACTCCTCTGTCCACCTCTGTGCAGTTTTATAACCAGCCCTCAGTCTCCTCACAGCAGATTGGTCACGTGGGACCATTATGAGGGCTGCCCTGAGATCGCGGTTTGCTTTAGAGCATTGAGAGTCGAACCACCGCGGTTGTTTATTGTCGGTTGTTCGTGGTGGTTTCGAGATCTCATTTTTTATGACTTTGCAGAGGTCCATAAAGGCCTCTATGATCGAATGTTCGGGGCTGTCGGTAGAGAGACAGACTGACACAAGTTGGGGGTATGTCCTGACAATACGGGCCAAAACTTCCTTGTTATCAACCCCCCTCCAGACCACCCTAAGTTTGTCTGTGGAGACTGCTAAATTTTGTGCACCAATTTCCCTCCTCATCCCCTGTTTTTTGATGGATTTTAAATGTATTAATATAGGGTAATGATCACTATAAGGGACGTCAACTACCTTGGCATTTAGTAGCGGATCCCCTAAAAACGAGGATAAAAATACATAATCTATAGTAGTTGAGCACCCTCGCCCTACGTAGGTGGCCTGTGGTTCTTCAGTCCCTTTACTTTGCATCTCATCCATGACGTTAAGTAGGTCACGAGAGATTATGTGGTCCAATAACTCCATGCCTCTTTTACAGCTAGGAATTCTGGAGTGGATGTGGGCGTTAAAATCACCCCCAATACAGATGCCATCAAAATAACCATATTTATGTCCTTCCACGATTTCATCTATACAATCAAATAATCTTGTAAAATTCGGGTTAGGGTAAGATACAAAATCATTATTATAAAAATTAATAATACATAACTTTATCTTGCTTGTGTATGCCAACACCTGAAAACTCTTGTCATTCACAGGTAACAGTTCGGTTTTAACTCCTGCCATAATTTTAGCCCAGATGATAAGACCCCCACTTGGACGGCCCATGGCTGAAGGAACTGCATTCTGATTATAACAACTGTACCCTTCCAAAAATAGAGGGCTAGTACACCATGTTTCTTGTAACATTAAAACATCGAAATTAGTGACCCACTCTATCCACTCTTTAATTTGTGTTTTGGCATGGAGACCAGCAATGTTCCAGCTCAAGATGGTCAGGTTGTCAGTAAAAGAAAGGGTGTGCGTGCCCTGGGAAGGAGTTAGAGGTGTCATTGATGAAACTAAAGTTTCTGGTTCACTAGGAGCCAGAGATTTGGTACAGCATGATGTTCCTTCATTCAAAATAGTTACGGGCGGTTGGTCATTTTGTGATGTTACCAGAGTGGGTGTGGGTAGTGGTCATTCAAATGTACTCATGTCCGATAGAAGACTGAATCTGTTGAACAGGGGGTAGGGTGACGGAGCTTGATTAAATTATCTCTGAGGGGGCCTATAAAAATAGCCTAATGAAAATAGGGTTATGACAGTGGGTGGCCCGGGGTAAATATTGTTATTATTCAATATTTATTTTGCTGTCCCCGGATGGCGAAAGTTAACCACAATGCAGTCGCCATTAATGTTCTTATATAGGGGGCCAACCCAGCTTACCCGGCGCGCTGACAAGATTTCATTTGATATGTCATGACTCACCCCTTTGTGTTTACACAGCCAATCTATACACTTATTGTTTAGCTCAACCCATGACTCCCCTTGCCCTTCTTTGAGTGGTGGAACGCCGGCTAGTACTAAGACATATGGACATGCATCCGGTGGTAAATGCAGAGTGGGTCCCATAGTCTTCCCAGGTCTTGGTGTGACAGCCGGCCTTTTATCAGCGGCAGTAGTGGTTGTAACTATTGACACCCCTGGCTTAGGCGCCACAAGGGTCGGGGTATTCTTCGGTGGGCCGCGGGCTGTGCCGATGGCGGGGGAGGAGCTGGGGGGTGCAGCTAACATAACTATTGTTTGTTGTGATTTCTTGTTAGATTGAGTATTGGCAGTGCTGTTGTTTTGTGGGGTGGAGCTGGGTACAGAAGTGGATGTGGTTGTATTGTTGGTAGCAATGTTTGGCCCTTTACCCGGCTTATCCTTATAAATTGTCTCTATGTCTTTTAATAAGCGCTCTCCCCTCAGTAGATCATGACTAATTTGTCCCTTCCTTTTTACATCCTCTTTCTTAACAAGATTTTCCAGTCTGTCTAAACGTTTAAAAATAATATTAAATTGCTTGATCATTTGACTTTCCATCTGTTTAAAAATAGTTTCTACAATAGTTTCAATCAAATTCCCATTAGTTTTAGGTTGGCTGATGCTATCAAGTAGTGACTCTGTCTGTGTACAGACAGAGGAATAGTCTTCATTTGCCAGGGTCGTTGGTGATGAAACTAAAATCACGTCATCTGGCGGGGTAGGCACACTTGTATTAGGTCCGCTCCTTAAGGAGTCTTTGTTGCCTTTGGACCACATGCTCTGAGGTGCTGGTTGGCTCTTATTGCGAGGTGGTTGCTTCCTCTTACTTGCCGTTGGATTGGATGCCCCTCTTTTCCTTTTTTCAGGTCCTGGTTTATTGGTAAGTGTCATAGGGGGTACAGAGTTTAATGGGGATTCTGTTGTAGGGTTCCCTACTAGCAGTGGATCTAGAGTGCTAGGAAGTAAGGGTTGTTTCGAGATAGTAATTGTAGGAGAGAGTGGGGGGGCAGAGTTTCCCTTTTGTGAAGAAGATGACTCAGAAAGTGTGGTGACTAAGCCCATTGACATCCTCCTCTCAGTGTTGGCAATCTCGTTGGTTACCATGTTGAAGGCATTCTCCAACATGCTTTCAATGGAACTTTGTTGCACAAATGACCCATCGGCAGCTTCTGCCGTGTTGATAGTTGTTCTTTTCCCCATATCGATGGTAACACTTGCAAACTCACCTAGTACAATGGATTAAGGGGGATGGCCCAGCCCAGCCTCCTCAGGCCTCTGAGGGCCACAGAGAGCCCGCCCTTTGCCCGGGCTTAGCCCGACTTCGCTCCCGCGTCGCGGGGATGTGCCGGAATTTCGAGCGCCTCCGGGCGCCGAGGTGATGTGACGGCGTTCGCCGATGCTGGAGTGCCGGGGAGCCTGGGGAATGCAGTCCTCGCCAGCCGCGATAGAACGCAGCGGCAGGGGGACCAGCAGTACAGGTAGAGAGTGTCCTTTTACCCCCGTGGGACCCTCGCTCATTCAGGGTCTAGTGCCGGTAAGAGCAACCCGCTCTGCCGGGATGTGCCGGAATTTCAAGCGCCTCCGGGCGCCGAGGTGACGTGACAGCGTTGCGCCGATGCTGGAGTGCCGGGGAGCCTGGGGAATGCAGTCCTCGCCAGCCGCGATAGAACGCAGAGGCAGGGGGACCAGCAGTACAGGTAGAGAGTGTCCTTTTACCCCCGTGGGACCCTCGCTCATTCAGGGTCTAGTGCCGGTAAGAGCAACCCGCTCTGCCGGGATGTGCCGGAATTTCAAGCGCCTCCGGGCGCCGAGGTGACGTGACGGTGTTGCGCCGATGCTGGAGTGCCGGGGAGCCTGGGGAATGCAGTCCTCGCCAGCCGCGATAGAACGCAGCGGCAGGGGGACCAGCAGTACAGGTAGAGAGTGTCCTTTTAACCCCGTGGGACCCTCGCTCATTCAGGGTCTAGTGCCGGTAAGAGCAACCCGCTCTGCCGGGATGTGCCGGAATTTCAAGCGCCTCCGGGCCGAAAATATGTAGAAATTGTAGCGCAGAGGCACAGAATAGGTGAGCCTTGCTGAGCAGTAGTCATACAGAGAGCAGAGCATTGCTGGATTTCAAAGAGACAAGTCAAGGATAACCAGTAGTACAAGCAGTAGTGCAGATGCACAGTTAGCTAACATGTGCACATTAATCACATTCCTTAAACATGTGATTTGCTTTTTTTATAGAAAGTAATACCTTTAATATAATGTTGTGCTTGAGCAGGTGCATTATCAAATATGCAAAATGTGTGATGTTTATAAGCTTTGATCTAGTGCATAAAAGAAACTGGCAGCCCACTGTAAGTTGAAACTCAGGGCCTCATTTAAGAGACCTTGCGTCAGTTTTGCGCTTCCGATGCGTCACTTTTTGTGAAGCATCGGCGACATAAAACATGCCTCCTGTTGCGCACTATTTACGTCACTTTGTAAACCCCTGCGCTACATTATACCTGCGTCAGGTATAATGTATGCAGAGGGGGCGTTACCCCGCAAAAAGCCTCGTAATAGTGACGCAGTGAAACCTATGAGATTTCACTGCGTCACTTTTAGGACGCTGTTGCGTCAAAATCTTGCGCCTGCCTCACAGCAGGCGTAAGACTGGCGCAAGCTCTTTCACATGGGACTTTCCCCATGTGAAAGGACGCATTGCTGGAGTTGCGTCACTTTTGTGACACACCCCAGCAATGCGTGACTTTTGCGCTTACAGATACGTCAGAAATGCTGACGTATCTGTAACTCCTTGCGACATGATGCGTCATACTGTAAATATGACGCATCATTGGTGTCGCAAGGAGGACGCAGTGAAAAGTGATGCATCGCTGTTTTCACGCAGCGATGCGTCACTTTTCATAAATGAGGCCCTCAGATTCCAGTTCCACAGAGGTGATTCACTTTCCGTGTACGCATATACATTAAACTTTATACTATATTGCCAGCAGAAGTTGTGTATCTTTTCTTTTGTGCGGCAACAGTACAGCGCTTCATACAGAGTTTCTGCAATTTCTAAGCGCTGTAAATTCATGGCAATATTACAACCCAATTTAGTGACACTAAATTTATCGACCTAGTAAACCTGAGTTGTCAGTGTCAGGATACAAATTCATGACCTGCAAGTCGCTTCAGATGTGGTCTGGAAGTGTGAAGCTCTCATAGCCATCTTTCCAGTGCACATTTGTTATGGAGCAGAAACGAGGGCTTAAATTTGGTTTTGGAGGCTTTGCACTTTTAACTTTAATTTGAACATTCAGAGTCGAATGTACAATGTCCAATCAAAAGTAAAGCATGCCTAAACGCTCAAAAAGCAAATTCGAGCAGGAGGGGATCAACATTTTCGAAAAGCTGCAATCACCTGACAATTCACAACTTCACCTAAAACCTGTGTGGTTTCCCCATTTTATCATTTATATTGTGCCTTAAAGCCATAATTAGGTCTTATAAATGTTCCGTTCTTATGACCGGCAAAATAGTCATCCACTCCAATGCATTTCAATAAAACTTTTAGGTTACAGTTGCTTTTCACTAGCAGTGTTACCTTGGAAACTAATGGATAGTAGTGATGGTCTAATCACCAAAGATGATGCACAAAAAATATTCTTTGTGCAATGTTCCACCTAAAAGAGCACAACAAGAAGCACATCTTACAAAAATAATTGTGAATTGCTTATATCCAGGATCAAGTGTCTAATTCAAATATAAAATAACAATATTAGTCAAATCCATTTGCTAGTGATTGAAAGCACCGTGTTGTAGATAATATATGAAAGGAAGTGCCCTTCAGTCCTGGGTAATATCCTTTCTTTATAATTTGTATACCTTTTTACATTTTAGAGGCTGTATTATGATGAGCTTTTGTGGCACAGCATAGAACTGAGCAAATGTGCATGTGCTGCAGGGAATAAAGTGAGTCCATTAAACACTATCATTATTTGAGTTCTGTCCTGGAAGGAGAGGGCAAGGTTTGCCTCTTTCTTTTTCTGAGCTAAGCTATCTGAAACACTAACTTAGAGAAATATCTGGTTAAATGAATTCACTTTACACTATGCAGCCGTGCTTAATTTGTGGAAAAAGAAGTGCAAAAAACAAAGGGGCATATTATCAAGCCTGTGCGATAAAATTATCGCCGCTTTATCGGCCGAAAACGTCCGATAAAGCGGCGATAATGGGCTTGATAATATGCTCTATGGTATTCCAATCGAAGCCCATGTTAGATGTGAAGACATCTAACATGGGCTTCGATTGGAATTTCTTAGAGCATATGATCAAGCCCATTATCGCCGCTTTATCGGCCGTTTTCGGCCGATAAAGCGGCGATAGTTTTATCGCACAGGCTTGATAATATGCCCCAAAGATTTTTCTCAGAAGCCCACTGCAGGCACCATTGAATTTCAGGGCTGACGAATACCAAAGCTGGTAGCCTTGATTCCACCTAATGTCTCTTTCATCCACTACCACACACTTCCTGCCATTTATCTCACTCTTGCAGGTTATTTTCCATCAATTCTTTCTTTGTTTGTCACGGTTTTCCCGTCTTTCAATTCCTCCTTCTTTCCCCCTTGTTTTTTTATCTTTCTCTGGGTCAAACTTGGATGAGGAAAAATAAGCGCCAGTCCACAAAAAAAGACTGCCAGTGGGCCCCACCTGGAACCACCATCACAAATGAAGCACTTGCCCGAAACACCCAATCATAATATGGCCTCTTGAGTAATTCTGTTAGAACACAATTTTACCTTCTCTTTCAAAACAGCATGTCTAATGCTTTCAGTCAGCCAGGGTGACTCAACCCTCAAAACAGACAGACAATAAACAGCTACTCACATATCCTTTGAAATCTGTTGCAAAGGATATTGCTCTTTTACCAGGGTCAAGGCTCATTGCCTCTCATTCTTAAAAAGAAAGAGATACTTAACTCTGAAATAATGAAGGCAGAAGTCAGGAACTTACAGAAACTCTCACAATAGTTCTATCACAAGCATGTAAACAATTCTTCTCAAACAAGTTAGCTAGACAGTTCTTTTTTCTTTTAAAGTTTTTTTATTCGAACATATATAAATCGCAGAAGAAAGACGAGGATAATACATAGAGTCGAGTTCAATTCTCCCCGCAGGAAAAAAACAAAAAAGAAATTGCTCGTTACATCATTTCCTTCAAGATAAAACCTAAAGGTAGGAGTTATTTAAAACGTATCAATTGGTAAGGGTAAATTCCTTTCATTTACACAGGGTTAGCTAATCAGTTATCATCACACCCAAATCTGGCATTCAACGCCCATAATCTTTCATAATCTCTCAAATCTCTCTTTCCTAATCTACTATTCAACTTCTGGGGTCAGATAACCAGAACCCCACGCTGCCAGGTTGTGTCCCAAAAGTCTCATCATTGGCACACCATGTAAAATTAAAAGAAAAATACCTTTAGAAGGTTACTCAATTGGCATAGCATGAAACGTGAGAGAATAATGCATTGTTTCGCAATCAGATCAGTAACACAAAGGTATGAATGAGACAATGTAGGAAACCTGCCCTCTTTGCTTGTTTGGCCTCACAGTAGATCTTAATGGGCCTATATAGCTGCTATTTCTGCCCCTTGGGCTATGAGTGACTGTTGAACAGCTCTCACTGCATGCACTTTGTCCCTTAAATAACGCAACAATTTTGAAAAAACTATTTTATGTATGACTTTTACCTAAGTGCAAATAAAACGGTGTATTCTTTCTATGTGTAAGGTTGCACATGTTAAACAAATGATGCAAGGTACTACACTGCATGCAAAAGTCATGACAGTAACTAGTCCAATGGATCTTACTTATAATTACTAAAAAATCACATGGTGAATTTTAATATGCATTACCTGCTCGTATGAATCTCCTGCGAATGAAAATATGTGTAAAGCGTAAGTGGGAGAGCAACACAATTAGAAAAAATATGTGTCTCCCAATAATCATGAGCAATTTTATTGATGTAAATATAATGTCCATCTTAAGTTTATGCAAGTCCACTATACAGCGGGGACAAATGAAAAGAAATTATTTAAAAGTCAAATAATCAATGTGGGCAATTTCAAGACATATATTCGCTGATTCAGGAGCCAGAATACATTTCATCCAGCACTGGTTCTGTTCAAGCAAACATTCGTCAACTGCTGTTTACTGGCAAAAGAGAGCTCAACCAAAGACTCCACGCTTCTACACTAATTAGATACCATCGCGTCCAGCGGATTCCCAGAGGTTTGCGAATCCCTCTTAAATCAACTTTGTGTAAAAATAACCCTCGCTTCACTGTAAAGTGGTATGGAATACTCAATAAGTGTTCTCTCGATATGATACTTTTAATAATAGAAGAAATATCTAAACTCTTGGAAGAACTTGAAAGTGAGGTAAAACAACTAAAACACGAGCTAAGCAATAAACTTACACTAGAAGAACTATCTACAGCTCTTGAAGAAATCAATAGTCAACTGGATAAATATGTCAAAGAAATAAATTAAAGGTAACTAAGAAAATTCAAACGTGATACAGTTGATTACAAGCTGGGCGAAGTGTACAATTGGGCCGAAATTTATGCTGCAAGACGACAAAACCATACTCAGACCAATAGAGCAACGGACGGTGACACATCATCGTCAGAGGGCACATCTCGTAAAGAATTCCCCAGAGGTAAACTGAGACAACAACCTCTACCTTCAGGTACCAAGATATCTGAGCAACCATCTACTTCTAAGGTTCCTAATGAACCCAGGAATACATCCAACACCAACATTGAATCTGAGTCTTTTTTAGAGGTTGGCCCCGCACCAACCGTAGATCCAGGAGGTCCCAACGGACAAGTCACTTTGCTGTCACCAGCCAAATCAACCAGGAGCCACCGAATCTAGTTATTAACATTTTGCAGATTCCATTAACTACCACACAAGAAAAAGTTCTCCAAAAGGGCATGAAGTTTGTACCTAACATCATACCAATGAATTGGATTCAACAATATCGTTTTACAAATTCATGAGAACTCTACGGTTAAGACACTTTTTCAGCAATATTTGCGTACCACAGAACACTCAAGAGGAAAGCACACTTATGGGCTTACGCCCTTCTAGTACCTTTATTCCTCCCACAAGTTACAAAGTTCTAGACATCTTTGAAACAGTTGTTCAACAGGATCTACACGCCATTTTTCAAACCACACGCAGGCACCAATCTAATCTTTCCACCAACGAACGTCAAGCTCTTCGACTACTTGCCACAAACAGCAATCTCACAATCTGTAAAGCCGATAAAGGAGGTGCCCTTGAGGTCCTAGACTCTACTTACCATGCAGAAAATTTGGAGGCACATTTGAACAACCAAGAACGTTACATGATTTTGAATACCGATCCTACAACTACGTTTAAAGAAACTTTAGTCACCATTGTGAACAATGCAGTTTATTCTAAAACTATTACAGAACGAGACAAAAGATTCTTAATCAAGGAACATCCTCAGGTACCATACATCTACCTTGTGCCCGAAAATTCACAAACATCCGAGAAGACCACATTTTAGACCCATCGTTAGTACCTGCAATTCTATCCAAAAACCGACTGGAGCATACATTGATAAACATCTACAAGCCAGTGTGAAAGGCATGTCTACATACATACAAGACACCACTGATTTTCTCATCAAACTTCACAACATCATCATTCCCTCAGATCAGCCCATAATCCTGTGTACCATTGACGTAAGTTCATTACATACTTCAATTCCTCACAATCTGGGCTTGGAAGCCCTGGAATCTGCCTTAGTACAAACTGACAAACCATTAAACCTACAGATTTTTATCTTGGAATTAATGCAATTCACGTTACATCATAGCTATTTCAAAACTCCCAACAACAACTACTACCTTCAGCTATCTGGAGTTGCCATGGGCAATTGTGCCGCCCCGGCATAGGCTAATTTGTTCATGTATTTATTTGAGAAACAACATATTCTCCATAACCTACATTGGCAACCATTCCTCTGTGCATACTATCGTTATATTGACAACATTTTTCTCAAATGGAAAGGAAATGAAGCAAACTAACCACCGCCATTAACAACCTTAATTCTGCAGATGATCGCATTCAATTCACCCACACATTCAACACATCGGAAATATTTTTTGGGGACGTGCAAATCAAACTCACCAACAATCAGTTTGTAGCATCGATCTACACTAAGGCTACTGAGCGAAACAACTATCTTCATTATAAAAGCTTTCATCAACCCAGCCTTAAACGGCACCTACCTGACTCGCAACTACTTCGAGCTAAAAGAATCGCATCTACAGCTTATCTGTACTCAGAAGACAATACCAAAATCATCAATAAATTTCATTAACATGGTTACCCGAGACATCTCACACAAACAGCACAAGACAGAACAGCCGCCAAAATCAGAGAAGAACTTCTTAAACCTAAAGACAAACCACATGAACAAGATACACGTCCAGTGTTCGTATCCAAATATTCTACACAGTCTATGAAAATCAAAGAGTCAATTCGCAAACACTGGTCACTACTCCAATCAGAAACTGATTTCAACAAAATCTTTGACAAACCACCTATTTTCGCATACCAACGTTTGAAAAACATTCAAGCTTTATTGAAACAACCCACATCTATAAGTGTGACGTTTTTCAGAGGTACCATACCGTGGCACAATTGTGGACACTGCAGCAGTATAATACAAGGAAACACAGTATCTCATCCCACACAAGGCACTCCTTTACGTCTCCAAGTCAATGCGACTTGTGATACAACCAATGTTGTATATATGTTAAAATGCCAGTGTGGCCTCCCATATGGGGAAAAAACTGAACGAAAAATAAAAACAAGAATTACGGAACATCGTAGTAACATTTGAACAAAAAATGTAAAGTCCTGTGTTGCAGCTCATTTTGTTCAACAAGCTCACAATCCCAGCCAAATTCGCTTCCTGATCTTAGAAGGTGTTGAGAAGACTACACACAAGGACAATAATAAACACCTGTTACAACGAGAATTATACTGGATACACCTTCTTCACGCTTTCCAGCCTAAAGGACTTAACCAAAGACTGGAATTTAGTTGCCACCTATGATATATCTGGGAAATCGATTATTCTATTATGGTCTCTCTACTATCTGTTTTCATGTCAGTTTGTCTGTCTCATTTCTTTCTGTTTTCTGTTTCCCCAACTATTTTCATTTCCTTCTTTTTCTCTTTATTCACCCTATTTCGTATGGATTTTTATAATCATATTCCCTCATGTTCCTCCATATTTCTTGTTTTTCCTTTTGAACTTTTTTCCATGGCTTTTGACTCCTGCTAATCCTCCTATTCTGTTCCTTTTTCCATTTTTTTCCACACACTATTTCTTGCTTACTGCTTTTTACTGTCTAAACTATTCTAATATATTTTGAACATCACTACGGGGTTGCACTAGGATTTACCGATCTTCTTTACACGCGTCTCTTTCTATGTTTACACTTTGTTACCCTTTCTTAAGGAGCATGTGTGCATGCTCGGCGTCTTCCGGGTTGCCGTTTACACGGACCGGGTCCTACTCAGCTGACGTGTCTTTTCTCCTCCGTGGCGGGTAAGTGTTCGCGCCATTCACCAGGGACGTGTGGAACTCTATGACTTAGTTCACCCCCACCCTATCTTTTGGTTCTGTGCGGGCTAACTGGTGTACACGTATCCGTGTACACCACATGTAATTTTCTCTTTCCATTTTGCGACGTAGCGTTATAGTGATAGTGATCCTTTGGGGTCATTGTCACATCTTGCACCGGGTTAACCACTCTTAACCTTCCATGTCACTCCCTCCGCTAACTTCCTTTACAGTACCGTGGAGCCTTATAATTTTGCCATCACCTTCTTTATTGCTTTTACGTTTCATTTAACCTTTTTTACGCTTCATGGGTTATTTGCATAATGATTTTCCGTTTTTCCTTTTGCCTATACCAGGTTATGTTTAACCACTCGGGCGCTTACTTTGTCCATACATATTTCTGTATTCTGACCTCCTAGTTATCAGCCATCTACATTAGTCTCTTTTTTTACACACAGATTCCCCCTGAAGAAGTGCACACTAGCACGAAATGCATCGGGGATTATTTTACTATGGAGTATGAAGTTGTTTGACCATTGGATTCTTGTTATTCATGTACTATAAATGATCACAATCATATGACGTAATATGATGAACTGTGAACACTCAACGATCTAATTATTAAAAATTACAATTCTTTTCATAACTTTTGAAGTACTTGTATTTATTCATGCACGCGCCTATGCGCATCAAGAGTGCCGAGGCTCGCTGTAAGGCTCTCTTTGGCAATTTCAAGATGCCAGATGTGTGAACAATAGACCCATATCTTCCATGTTACAGTTTAGGGCTCACTCATATAATGTCAAATAAACAAATTGTCAACATTGTACATAAAAGTTGGGTTTACTCGATTTTTTACATTTAAAATTCAAGTTAAAAGGGGCCGTGCTTTTGCTTTCAGGAAACTGCAACAGCCACTACTTTGCAGTAGTTTCAAAAGTCCTCTTCCTGTAGCATTATTGGAAGAAGCATCAAGAGCATCACTGCAGCATTTTTTTTACTTACATATAAAAAATGTAATATTTGAGGAAACATACGATTTTATTTTAGATGTCACAACTATGAAGGTTTAAAAACTCTCAATGGCAAATATAGATTGAAAGCAGCACAAAAACATGCTTGCGACTTTTTATTAATTAATTAAAAGAAATACATTTTTGTGAACATAGATTTGTTATACTGTCAGAACATTATATTGATAGAAAAGTCAATACCTTACTGACTTTTCTAAGTCCGTTTTAAAACTCATGGAGAATTATTTTTTTTAAATTTAATTTATTTATTGAGTTTTATATAGCGATGGCTAGACTCGTAGGTATCAGAGCATTTTACATGAGGATCAGTGAATTACAGGTTACAAGTTACATTTGTTACAAAGCATAATTAAACATAGGATTAAAAGGCAGTGTTAAGGTAAATTTGTCTGAGGAGGGGGAGGAAGGAGACAAAACAGGACATTGGATAGCTTGTTTGTTGTCCATCAACAAAACACGATAGTGGACCTTACTTCAGGATTCGGAGTCATGTCATTTTGATATACGTCGCTTCTCGGTAGTGGGTCCATTATAAGTTATATGTCGGATCACTCATGATATTAAGTGACACACTTCTGCAACAGTGGTGCCCACAACTGGTTGTGCTTATCCTTTGGGCCCGAAATTGAGTGCATCACATGTGACAGCAGAAATGTAAAGTTGCAAACACACTTATCATTGTAGGTACAATGAGGTCCTCCCAGAATTAAAGACACACACTGACTTCTGCTGCAAGGCTAGCTATGACATCTGGTACCCGACCACACACTGGGCCGGTGCTGGGTCTTGGTGAGTAAACCCAATAATAATGAACCTGAATGCTCTTTAAATGTGCGTTTGATCTCCACTGTATGTTGTATGTGTTGTACAACACTGTTGTCCTGTATCACAATATACTCACATATGGCATTTAATCACATACCAGATCGGACTTGGTGGCTAATGAAAGGATGACACAAAATGTATGCCAAGTGAGTGCAGAATGGACATAAAATAGTACAATGTGTCACATGAAGTGTCCAAAACACAACTGGCTTGCAATTCAATGATTTGAAAACTCCCTAGCAAAACATATATATTGCAAAATCATATAAATTAGTATGGATGAGGCTCACACTGATGCCAGTTGTGTACCTTTGAGATGGGTGTTATGGGCTGAAAAGCAACACGCTAATCCAGTGCGGGCGGAAAGCATCAAAGCTTCTCAATTTAGCCGCAACGTGGGATCATTACCAAATGGTGCATTCTGCTTGCCTCCTCTTCTACCGTATTTGCATATATAGGTGAGTGATTGATATATGAGGTTAGGATGTCTGCTGTACAAGACACCATCCTTTGTCAGCTAAATACTACCATGCTGTAGGATATGCAACAGAGGTCACTCAAAGGATGGACATAAGAAATCTTTGTCCTCTCAGTTAGAAATGAGCGTTGTGACTTCTTGGGTAGCGAAGCACAAATGACCAACATTATGTACCTGACTATTGCATATCTCACACATGAACACCTTTTGACTTGTCAACAGACAAAATTACACTCATGAAACCTGTTGGTCTTAATGTTGAAAAGTGAAATCATTGTAATGCAGAGGAGTCTGGGTCATTTATCCCTTTTCTTGAAATATCAGTAACCTTCTCATTCAAGTTTCTCTGTTGATGTGTCATCTTATTGATGTCAGTGCTGCGTAGAGGTAACAGCTGGCAACTGCTGCATATGAGCAGGGGCCCACATGTAAAGTCCATGAGGGAAACATGCCGCACATTGTCCTGGATTATTGAGAATGACATGACAGCTCATAGCTACCATCTATTGTACTGAAATATGGATATGTTTGTCTCATCACAGCTGCTGACAGGATGACACCAGTGCAGCGTACACCATCCCGGTGAATGCATGACATCCTGGCTGCAGCGATGAAACCCTCTCACACCAGTCTATCAGGTCATTCTGGCATAATGTGTGTCACTAGCTTAGATTACTAAGCCATGACAGAGATCAAGATACCCTTCTGAATGGAGTCAGCAGTTGTTGTTTACAAAGTGACATACACATTATGAGTGTCAAATGTGCCTGTTTGTCAATCAGTAATGCAGATCATTGAGAATGTTGTCACTTCCCTCTACAGCTGCTGGATCAGGGACAGTTATGTCAACGACATCAATGAGCAGACAGGTTCAGCAGTTGAGATCAGGGGTGATCGCGAAGGGACAGAAAGTTGTGGCTGGAGCTGGTGAGTTTGCTTGTATAATGTAAATCTCCATTTAACACCTTAGTGCTAACTGTCATTTGTGGTGGTACACTAACCAGGTCACATGATCCTTATCTGTTGATGCAAAGTGCAATTAATCCAACCCTTGTGTTGCACCACATGTAATACCAGGTCAATCACTAACATGGTTGCAACCTCTGTGGTCCAGGGGATGAAGAGGATGAGGATGATGGGCCTACAACCAGTGTGGGCCAACGGGCAATCAGAGGGGAAAATCCACTGATCCTCCAAGCAATAATGTCGGCAGCAAGTACTGTGCAAGAGGAGGAGGCAGTTACAGAGGACAAAGACTTGGAAGAGGATATCAACTATATGCCCATCTAATCCGGGGGTGACGATTCTGATGCCATCAATAGCAATCGTACCACATCGCCAAAATCATTCACAGCCTCACATCCTCCGCCCAGCAACGTTCGTCAGCCTAATCCAAAAAAGACAATTACCTGTCCCATGCATAGAGCGAACCAACCACGGCTCTCACGCCGCCCAACACAGACACCACTCCTTCACAGCCCTCACATCCAGGACCGACATGGTTGTTCTCCAACACGCTCTTCCTTATACAGTGTATCCCCGGCATCCTCTCCACCATCTGGGGGAAGTACCAACCCTGTTGTGGGGCAGGTATCCCCTGTGCATCATTTTCCTGCCCACAGGCTTTCACCTGCCACCTCCCCCCCTGCTGTTGGACCTGCTGGTCCCATCCATGGCAGACACCTGCAGAGAGGGCCTGCACCTGGCTATGAACCCTGTCCTAGTATACAGTGGCCTATGACCAGCAGATAACAATGATGAAAGCCCTGGTCACAGAAAAAAGTGAAGCTGGTAACTGAATGTCAACATGTGCCCCTAGTTTGCCATTTATCTCTGGTCAGCCCACGTGCAACAATCTATCTGCCTTTTGTGAGAGCAGCCACCTTTGGAACGGGGAGAGTTCCAAGAAATCCCCCTGGACAAAGAAGATCCCAGAGGCACCTCTGCACTTTAACTCTAGTGATGGCTAGAAAGGGTAGTAGCAGGGACATTGTAATGATTTTGGGGGCCCTGTGCCAAACATATTATGGGGGCCCCTGTTCAGAACATCTCTGAATGTATATTCCAATTTCAGCTTTTTCATGCCCTCATTGGCCAGGTCACTGATACTGGAAAGGCACATCAGTCCAAATTCTAAATGTGTTTCCATCTAATATTCAGGGTTTGTGATTTGTCTTCGCAATATTGTAATATAGCAGCTGGTCACTAATATTTTTGCAAATAGTCTCTGCGATCCACTGCCATTTCTCATATGTGAGGTCCCATTTTAATGTAAAAGGAACTTTTTTTTATTGTTGTGGCATTGTATTGAAAAACATACACAACATTGTGTTACAAAATGTAACAAACTCCCCCACATTACCTATATTAAAAAAATGAAAATGTTATTTAAATCAATCTGTGTTTAAAAAGCATTCATGGTCATCAGGGCAGGACTGTGTGGAAATAGAACCAGATTTATCGGGGGCGGGGGGGGGGCGGCATTGAAAGGCTGGGGCGCTGGGCAAGAGCCCATTTTGGCCATGCCTTAAAACGTCTCTGGGTGTGAGTCCCTTTGATTAATATAGGGCTGACCAAGGCTCGTATGGGCAGACTTGATGCCAGAACTAGAAAAATTATAGAGAGGATCTCAATCAATACTTGTCATTGCGATTTGGTGAATAAGGCCTTATGGGATCAGTTTTGTTATAAAGCACATAAAATGTTGGGAATGTAGGATAGTATTGTGTGAAAAATTCATAATAAGCGATATATAGAAATTCACCAATCCCTACTGGGTAGCATTATAAAATATTGTACTCTCATCATAATACTGCTGAAGTAGAAAAGAAAAGAAAGTTACTTGCATAAAATAATTACTCACTACCTGAGAAAGGACTGACAACTTGAAACACTTGCTTTAAAGCCTTTTTCTCAGGGCCGAAGAAGCCAGTCCATTTTCATTCTAACAGAATAGGACATTTCCTAGTGTGCATATTAATGTGGTATACCATTTCCTTGGCTGGGAAAAAGAGAGTCCAAAGCAACAGATCCAACTCTATTATCACTGTAAAATGCAGCTTGTCAAGTTGGATCTGTATTTTTGGCTGTTGCCTTGAAGGAAGAGGAGGAACAGTATTTTTCCCTAAAACTCATGGTCTGGGACCCTAGGAAACGTTCCTAAACCCTAAGGGGCTTGCGCCTCCGGAGTGTCACATTTTTTTGCTCCAGTGGGGCAAGCCTCTTAATCATATCTATGAGATGACATACAGCCACTCTTCATTGCTTTGCATGGTCTTATAGATATAAAGAAAGACAAAGCAGCACAAATCACTGCCTTGCCCTAGTCTGTGTCAAGAAGGCATTCCATGGGCGATGCAGCGGGTTTTCCCATGCATCACCAATGGATTTTGATGCTACCCCAGATTGAATTAATCATGTAAACCTGGGGCAGTGCCAAAACCTTTACGCCTCCACGGAGCAGGCATACCAATGACAAATATTTTTATTTCTTCTCATTTTTTCCTCTTTCTTGGAGTTCTGCTTTCTGCAGGCCTCCAGAAAGAAGAAAACACTCTCTCTCAGCATTGTTTTGTCCAGGAAAGGGCCCCTTACTGCACAGGAACAATCCTGTCTGCAATGGAGTGACCCTTGCACCCTGGTGCAAGGGTGACTACTTTGGCGCTAGGCAGAAAATTGCATACCAGAGCAGGGGTAAAGAACAGGAATACACTGTAGTTCATAAATAAGGTGCATGCCTAAATTTCACATTGGTGTAGGGCAGCGCTGCAAGAAGACTTGCAGTGCTGCCCTATGCCAATTCTTAGGAAATTAAACCCTAAATGTTTAGAGACAGTTGGGATAGCAGGAAATACATTTTTTGAACCTTTACCAACTATGAGATTTAGTAACCTGTTGACTTCTAAAGGACCAGGACAAGGTACTAGGTGTATTTAGAAGCCTAAGATCTCAAGTTTGTTACCCTCTGAGCTTGTGGGTGTGCAATTCCAGGCTACATATGGGACGTGAAAAGAAGACATCCACAGAAGACATCCAACCTTGCAAAGACATTCTCAGCTATAGTATCTGGCTTGAACCCAATGAAGAATGTAAGTTTCTTAAACTGTTTCTACATTTCTGTTTTACATACTCAAGGGCAGAAATTGAGTTCGGAAGAGGCTGTAGTCTTTCCTTTCATCCCCATCCTAATTTATGAAAATAGAACTCTTCAGCTCACTGTCTTTACTACTGTGTACCACAAGGTTTGCTCCTAATATCCTCCTTCAACAGTTACATAACCCTCTACATATTATGCTTTATCATAAAATAATTGTCATGCATCAATATGCAAATATATACACAAATGTACCTTTAAAATCTCTAACCCTACAGACATATTGCGGCTAAAGATCTTCTTTTTGAGACTAAACACAAGACTCTTTAGCATATGGTAAAAATAATTTGAAACACTCACAGAACTTGACACAGCACCCACCATGGTCCTTCATTCTGAATAACTTGATGCCCAAAAAAGTAGCTATGACATTTCACCGTCTAGATAGGAAACCGAAATCACCAATCATTCCCCCGAACTTCAGGTCAGTTATTCAAGCATTGGTTCCTTCACCACATACATTACAGTAATGCTATTTTATAATCCCCTCACAAGGTCATAGTTTTTACAAATACTGACATGTCAGAGGCAGAAATTGGAGCACATCACAATGAAAGTGAAAGACCTCCATAGGCTACCCTTGGAATTACAAACACATTTTAAAACAACAGCTTCCATGTTAGAACTGGGATTTCTGGTAGGCTAAGGCTGACGCCAAAGCCAGGCAGAAACCATCATTCTAGTCAGGGCAAGGGAGTCACACGCCAAGATAACCCCTGCTCACCCCCTTGGTAGCTTGGCAAGAGCAGACAGGCTTATCCCGGAGGCAATGTGTAAAGCATTTGCGCAAGCACACAACTCCAACAACATCCTAGGCACACCACAAAAGGAACTCCACACAAGGTTATATAAAAATAACTTCTGTATTGTCAAAACACATCAGATAGAAAGCACACATCTACATTGTGGCAACTGGCACGGGCAATATTCACAAGGGATTATTTACAAGACAGGGCCACATGGGCCACTGTCAGAATCAGCACTTAGTAGAAATAGCACTTCTAGAACAAAGAATATAGGATATAAAATCACTGTAGCACAAATTAGCAAGTATAGCACACAACCAGTAACTACTGGTAACAGGTAAGTACCACCTACGCAACCCTAACCACCTTAGGAGAATGTCACGCAGGGAACCAGGACCTCACTAGGACCACCTGTACTGGAAAGAACAACCACCTAAGAATAAAATACATTTAGGGGTGTAGGCAAGAACAAAACACATGATGTATAAACAACACATTCAGAGGTGTAAGGAAAGAAAACACATGATGCATAAAAACATTCAGAGGTGTAAGAACAAGGAAGAACACATGATGCATAAAAAACATTCAGAGGTGTAGGAACAAGGAAGACACATGATGTATAAAAACATTCAGAGGTGCCAGAACACAACTCAATAGCGCAAACACACATGATGCCTGAAAACATTCAGAGGTGCAGGAAAAACCACACAATTGCGCCAAAACTTACATAAGCCACCACCTGTGGCAGTCCCTAGGCCAACTGGCCTTGATGGGGCTAGGACGCCCTGTGTCCAAAAGTCAGGGGCCTAAACGTGGCAGCTGCCCACAAATTTCTGGGCAGCTGAGGACAATCCCAAGCACCTAAACGGTGCAGCTGCCCACTAATTGCTGGGCAGCTGGGAATCAATAAAACTGCGATGGGGCCCTCACTGACCCTAGAACAGAAATGCGCCCAATCGTTGGAGCCACACAGGCTCTGAGACAACACTGTGCAGACCGTTGGAGCCACACAGGCTCTGGTACTACACATGGCCAAACGTTGGAGCCACTCAGGCTCTAAAACAAATATGCCCCATGGAGCCTTCGAGGCTCTGAATGTACCTCTGGAGCCCTTCGTGGGCTCTGCAAAAACACTGCGGGGTCATTGGAGCCCCCCTCTGGGGCTCTAGATCACTGCGATGGCCCCCTGAGCCTCGTGGGCTCGTAACAAACATGCCCCCAGGGAGCCTCTTGGGGCTCTAGACAATGTTGGGGCGACCCGCTGCCAACCGGGGCCGCCCTAATTGCACCGCCATCACTGTGCCACACGGGGCTCAACTGGATGCTGCCAATACACGGGGAGCAGCCCACTGCCAAATGGGGCTGCTCCAACTTGTGCCCTCAACAGGCCGCCTGGAGCTTCCCGCCTACGCCCCAGCCCTTCAACACTCACCGGGCTGGTCGAGGGGGGGTTCGGCTTCACTCGCGGCTGGCTCTGCTTCTCTTGCAGCTTCCTCTCTTCGCCTGCGGCCGGGGCTGCCTCGCGCCCCCTCCTCCTTCACGGCTGCGGCGGCGGTGCTTCACCCAGGCCCCCTCAGCTCATGGGAGCCCCGCAACACCTCTCCCCTCACTCCTCTGGTGCCGGCGGCGGGCGCGAGACTCCTCTCGCAAAACCGAAAGTCCCGCCCACCGCCAGGCAAAGCATCGCCTGACTTCCTGGTTCGCCTCCTCCTCTCCCTATGACGTGGCAGGAGGCTAGGCCGGCTGGGCCAATTCCCAGCGCGGCCTTTACGGGATGCTAGCGGCTGCCTTTCATGGGAGACTCGGCCTCGGGGCCGCGGCGGTGATATTCCCCGGCAGATGAGGGGTGGGCACTCTCGAAAATGCACAAATAAAGCGCTCCCAGCGCTGTGAAAACAGATAGAGCGCTCCCAGGCGCTCAGGGCAAGAAAGTAAAGCGCTTCCAGGCACTGGGGCAAATACAGCGCTAGAAATACAAATAAAACGCTCAGGAAACACAAAGTCCAGCCAGAATAAAGCGCTCTCCCATGCGCTAAGGGGGCAGAGTCCATCAAGCCCCCAAGGCAAAGACTCCCATAGCAAAGGGGTCCCAGCATCCAGCAGTCCATCAGGTATCCAGGGGCTGGCCAGGGCCCAGGGAGGCAAGCCTTACCCTGGGCCCAAGCAGCAGCACGCCCCTGGCAGGATTCAAGTCAGAAAACAAGAACATTTTAGAAGAGGTCACATCTCTTTTTATACATGAAATTCCTTTGTCTAGCAGGGTCCAGGCAGTTTGAGAACCAGCTACAACTGGTTATAGGGAACTCTTTTCAGTGTGAGGGGCAGAGGTGACAGCCGCCCAGCAGGAGGTGAAGCCAGCATTGTGGCAGGCAGGCACAGCCCTATTCACTCCCAGGTGCTATCTCCTCCCACCACTCTAGTTGCAGATGCAGTCATTCAACCAAGGGCTGACTCAGACAACCTCCTGAGGGCTCCCCAGCCCCTGTTACCCTCAAACCAGACAGTCAATCCACAAGCAGGCCCAGGCACTCCTGGGGCCAGGCTCCAGCCAATCACGTGCCAGCAGACTCACTACACATGCACACACATGTCCAGAAGTGGCACTTCTGCACTAGACACATTCATGCCACATACATCATTACGCAGCATTCAATCTCATGAGTTCACACATACCAAACTCGACCCTGCACTCCCCACACATCAGGAACTACCATGGTCACACAGATTCCCCATGCATTCCTATGGGAGGGCAGGTCACTCACCACACATACACAGAGAGCTCACGCACTTTACACTGTACCACAGTGAAAAAGTGCGCAGAAACAGGCTAGTCAAAAGCAAAAAGTTTCGGGGTGAACCTGCCAAAAAGTGCCAGGTCCAACACAACCCCCTTCCAGCCAAAACGCAGGGTAGACCAATCACTCCACTGGTGGACTTCCCTGCTTCGGGCGACAAAACACAGACACGGGCCCGCACTGCAGGGACACCCTCCGGTTTTGCGCCACTCTGACACCGCATAGATTTCTCTCAACAAGAGCTCTCTGGCACAACTAGGATACCCCACTGGTACTCTCTAGTCATCCACGGCCAGGACCAGGCCCTAGGCCATCCAAATGTCACAGGTCCTGACCAATCCAGAGAGTGGGGGCAGTAACCCCTGGCACCCAATGGCCATTCTCCACTCTCCCTCTCAGTGTAGCTACAACTACCACTGATCCTTCAACCTAGGGACCACACCCTCAGGCTGACCAGAGGTCACGGGCAAGAATGCCCCACGCTACCTCTACTTCTGGGGTTCCGCACCCTCCCAGGGTAGCACCCACCAGAACACAACTCTCCTACCAGTTCAGGACCTCACTCCATCACTGGTCTACCACCTGGGATCTGGAAACTATTTCACTTCGGAGGTACAAAGCACACAGCACAGTCCCTCTTCAAGCAGGTGGGGGGACACAGCACACAGCAAAGTCCCCTTTCCTCTACCTTAGTGGAAACAACAAACTGCAGGTGGGCCCCAGATCACACAGCAAGGGCAGCCTCCCCAGTCTCTTCAACTGATCTACTTTGGCGGGGATTCCTTCTTGACCTGGAAGTTTCCTAATCTCCCAACCTAGGATCTAAATCCTAAGGTTGCACCGGGGTCAGAGGTAAGGACACCGTCCATCTGCACCCACTTCCAGAGTTCTGCACCCTCCCACCTTGGAGCGGTACCCCTGGAAGCCAAAAACAGGTCAGGACACTGATTACAGATGCCTTTTCCTCCAGGTCAGGCTGAACCTGAACCTGGCCTCCCCCCTCCTCGGGGACCGACCTCCAGAGGCCCCAAAAATGGTCAAGCGCTTTGGACGATCAAATACCCAGCGAACCAGGACTTCTGCACCCTCCACTAGGAGCGGTACTTCTCAACACCAGGACCGCCGGAGTTCTGGTTACAGACACTCCCCTTCCTCTAGACACAGGAAGATCCTCCTCAAATGACCTGTAAATACAGCCTAGGCCCCTGACCTGGCGCTCCCTTAGGGAACCCTCCAGGCCCTGAGATAGGGTTTCGGGCCAACGTGGGACACACCGTCCCATACTCACTCCGCCTCCACTGAGACAGGGCGTGAACCCCTACACCCCTACCATCCTACTGGGACCTAGCTGGGCTACACATGAACCTCTTCCCCTACACAGGATCATCAGATACACAAGCCACTACTTTTAGAATCACTCCCTAATGCCTCTGCAAGACATCTAGCACACCGCCAGACATCCACCTTCTTATCCAGTGCCTCTGCAGGACCTCCTGCACACCACCAGAGGTACACCTCCCGTGCAAGCTCCTTTAAAAAAAAACTTACACCAACTCCTCCAGTTCAACACACTACTCATCCACACACTCCCCCTCCAGACCGGCGAGACAGTTCCTCACTGCCCCTGACTCTCAACCTGTACCCCTCTTCCTGAGCACCAGGCACCATACTCTGGGAACAGGGAATGGGACTTGGCGCACTGGACATATTTTAGCTGCCATCACTGGATCCTACCATACTAGGCAATCCAGACACACACACTACACTCAGGGGATAACCACCCTCCCGAGCAAGCCATTTCTCCTCCACACTCGCTCTCTTCCATCTACCCACACAGGGACAGGAACAGGGAATGGGCACTGGACCCAGCAAGGGATTCCTGATCTATGGGAACCTCCCCCTCTACTGGCGTCCCGCTCTGTCATTTTCTCTCATCTGCCACTAAACATAAAAGTGCAGGAGACACCATTTGAAAATGACACTCTTGAGGAAAAACAAAATCACAAACAATAATCCCAAACATGTGACTATCTAAAAAATGCAGAGTTTTGTAATGTAGCCAGCTGTCGCTGTGGTACTGCGCAAACACAAGTCCTAATCCGCACCGCTGACCAACAATGTTAGAACAGGGATTTCTGGTAGGCTAAGGCTGACGCCAAAGCCAGGCAGAAACTATCATTCTAGTCAGGGCAAGGGAGTCACATGCCAAGATAACCCCTGCTCACCCCCTTGGTAGCTTGGCACGAGCAGACAGGCTTATCCTGGAGGCAATGTGTAAAGCATTTGCGCAAGCACACAACAGCAACAACATCCTAGGCACACCACAAAAGGAACTCCACACAAGGTTATATAAAAATAACTTCTGTATTGTCAAAACACATCAGATAGAAATCACACATGTACATTGTGCCAACTGGCACGGGCAATATTCAAAAGGGATTATTTACAAGACCGGGCCACATGGGCCACTGTCAGAATCAGCATTTAGTAGAAATAGCACTTCTAGAACATAGAATATAGGATATAAAATCACTGTAGCACAAATTAGCAAGTATAGCACACAACCAGTAACTATTGGTAACAGGTAAGTACCACCTACGCAACCCTAACCACCTCAGGAGAATGTCACGCAGGGAACCAGGACCTCACTAGGACCACCTGTACTGGAAAGAACAACCACCTAAGAATAAAATACATTTAGGGGTGTAGGCAAGAACAAAACACATGATGTATAAACAACACATTCAGAGGTGTAAGGAAAGAAAACACATGATGCATAAAAACATTCAGAGGTGTAAGAACAAGGAAGAACACATGATGCATAAAAAACATTCAGAGGTGTAGGAACAAGGAAGACACATGATGAATGAAAACATTCAGAGGTGCCAGAACATTACTCAATAGCGCAAAAACACATGATGCCTGAAAACATTCAGAGGTGCAGGAAAAACCACACAATTGTGCCAGAACTTACATAAGCCACCACCTGTGGCAGTCCCTATGCCAACTGGCCTTAATGGGGCTAGGACGCCCTGTGACAAAAAGTCAGGGGCCTAAACGTGGCAGCTGCCCACAAATTGCTGGGCAGCTGAGGACAATCCCAAGCGGCTAAACGGTGCAGCTGGCCACTAATTGCTGGGCAGCTGGGAATCAATAAAACTGCGACGGGGCCCTCACTGACCCTAGAACAGAACTGCGCCCAATCGTTGGAGCCACACAGGCTCTGACACAACACTGCGCAGACCGTTGGAGCCACACAGGCTCTGGTACTACACATGGCCAAACTTTGGAGCCACTCAGGCTCTAAAACAAATATGCCCCATGGAGCCCTCGAGGCTCTGAATGTACCTCTGGAGCCCTTCGTGGGCTCTGCAAAAACACTGCGGGGTCGTTGGAGCCCCCCTCTGGGGCTCGAGATCACTGCGATGGCCCCCTGAGCATCGTGGGCTCGTAAAAAACATGCCCCCAGGGAGCCTCTCGGGGCTCTAGACAACGTTGGGGCGACCCGCTGCCAACCGGGGCCGCCCTAATTGCACCGCCATCACTGTGCCACATGGGGCTCAACTGGATGCTGCCAATACACGGGGTGCAGCCCACTGACAAACGGGGCTGCTCCAGCTTGTGCCCTCAACAGGCCGCCTGGAGCTTCCCGCCTACCCCCCAGCCCTTCAACACTCACCGGGCTGGTCGAGGGGGGGCTCGGCTTCACTCGCGGCTGGCTCTGCTTCTCTTGCAGCTTTCTCTCTTCGCCTGCGGCGGGGGCTGCCTCGCGCCCCCTCTTCCTTCATGGCTGCGGCGGCGGTGCTTCACCCGGGCGCCCTCCCGGGAACCAGGGCTCCTCCATACCCCACGGGGCTCCCTCAGCTCATGGAGCCCCGCAACACCTCTCCCCTCATTCCTCTGGTGCCGGCGGCGGGTGCGAGACTCCTCTCGCAAAACCGGAAGTCCCGCCAGGCAAAGCATCACCTGACTTCCTGGTTCACCGCCTCCTCTCCCTAAGACGTGGCGAGAGGCTCGGCCGGCTGAGCCAATCCCAGCGCGGCCTTTACGGGATGCCGGCGGCTGCCTTTCATGGGAGACTCGGCCTCGGGGCCGCGGCGGTGATATTCCCCGGCAGATGAGGGGTGGGCACCGTCGAAAATGCACAAATAAACCGCTCCCAGCGCTGTGAAAACAGATAGATCGCTCCCAGGCGCTCAGGGCAAGAAAGTAAAGCGCTTCCAGGCACTAGGGGAAATACAGCGCTAGAAATACAAATAAAGCGCTCAGGAAACACAAAGTCCAGCCAGAATAAAGCCCTCTCCCCGGCGCTAAGGGGGCAGAGTCCATCAAGCCCCCAAGGCAAAGACTCCCATAGCAAAGGGGTCCCAGCATCCAGCAGTCCATCAGGTATCCAGGGGCTGGGCAGGGCCCAGGGAGGCAAGCCTTCCCCTGGGTCCAAGCAGCAGCACGCCCCTGGCAGGATTCAAGTCAGAAAACAAGAACATTTTAGAAGAGGTCACAGTATCTTTTTATACATGAAATTCCTTTGTCTAGCAGGGTCCAGGCAGTGTGAGAACCAGCTACAACTGGTTATAGGGAACTCCTTTCAGTGTGAGGGGCAGTGGCGACAGCTGCCCAGCAGGAGGTGGGGCCAGCATTGTGGCAGGCAGGCACAGCCCTATTCACTCCCAGGTGCTATCTCCTCCCACCACTCTAGTTGCAGATGCAGTCATTCAACCAAGGTCTGACTCAGACAACCTCCTGGGGGCTCCCCAGCCCCTGTCACCCTCAAACCAGACAGTCAATCCACAAGCAGGCCCAGGCACTCCTGGGGCCAGGCTCCAGCCAATCACGTGCCAGCAGACTCACTACACACGCACACACATGTCTAGAAGTAGCACTTCCGCACTAGACACATTCATGCCACATACATCATTACGCAGCATTCAATCTCACGAGTTCGCACATACCAAACTCGACCCTGCACTCCCCACACATCAGGAAATACCATGGTCACACAGATTCCCCATGCATTCCTATGGGAGGGCAGGTCACTCACCACACATACACAGAGAGCTCACGCACTTTACACTGTACCACAGTGAAAAAGTGCGCAGAAACAGGCTAGTCAAAAGCAAAACGTTTCGGGGTGAACCTGCCAAAAAGGGCCAGGTCCAACATTACATAAATCAAAAACCTTCCAAATTGGTGTCCGTAGCTGCATGTAGGGTAGACCAATAATGTGACACTGGAACTACATGACCCCTATTCATGGAAATTCCAAATAAGAAAATGCAAAAATAATGAATTAGTCCCCCTGTTGTCAAGCATCATGAGTTTGAATTCATCATCCAGATTATCAAAGGCTTGATTTCCTTTATGAAAGACTTAAAACTCCTCTGTTCAGAACATACCTTAATATGAAACTCTTCTTGCTAATGAGTAAGGTTCAGCTCAAGTCCTATGACACAGTGCTCTCGAGACCAAAGTCTGGCCATAACCCTTCAATTTAGGTAGGCTCAGTTAAAGAGAACAAAAATTAATTAGTGTACATCGGTCAATTAATTTCAGCCGCTGGTAATTATTCTGGGTTATTTTTCAGTTCATCATGGTTTATCTCACCAGCCCCATTACAGACAATGTTGAACAATAGGCAAATCAGTCTCAAAATAATGCTCCACCCCAAACTACTTTTAAACAGTTGATCAGACCTGTGGAGAAGGCCCAATGCCCAAGCCGCATAGGGTAACATCTAATACATACATTTACACAAAATATTAGGTGATATAGAACATATCAGAAGAAGATGGGTGGGACCTACATCCCTGTATAGGTATATCCATTTATAGACATGTTTTGGCAACAGCAGTAGGTCTTGCTTCTTGGATCTGTTGACTGCCAACAGCATCAGCAAATATTGGGCAACATGGAAAAATATTGCAGAGGGAAGTATATGAGGGAGAGAGCAACACAGTAGATGGGTGGGCTTGTGGGTCTGCAAGGGAAAGCAGAGGAGAGAGAAAGCAACACAGAGTGGGGGTTTGCGGGGTGAAAGCACTTTAGAAAGAGAGAAACATGGTAGTCAGTTACAATTACATATTTGACTTGCTGCAACCTGCAAATCGGTGTATCTTGGTTAGTTGGCCGGATAGGAGGAGGGAGTGAGTGGACGAGCTCCGGGTCTGGGATCACTTTCGGTGTAAATCCCGACCGGAGCGACCCCACCAAACACCCCCCCCCCATCTTCACATCTATCCACCTGCATACGGCGGCCTCTGGGATCCAGAGGAACCATCTACGGGGGTCAGACTGCCCGTCTCGAGTCTCCGGGCTCCGATGGAATGACCTGAGCCCCCAACCGATTCCGCCCCGGAACTTTGCCCCACATCACCCACAGGAGCACCCCCGCCAGCAGTTTGAAGCCCCCTAGCTCTTACCGGGGAAACAGGCAACAGGGGCGGCGAGGCTCCCAAAGGCGGCTCCACCGGACAGAAAATCACGGATCTTTAAGAGCGGTGACGAGCCGCGCACCGGAGTGCCTGTTGGCAGTGGAAAGAAAGGAGCGCCTGGTCCCGACAATAATCAGGGGACCAGATACTGATGTGAGGTCGTGGGCAGCAAGCCGGTCCTGACGGTCGGTAACGTGAGGACTGCCTGTCCCAAAGATGGCCGACAGCCCTCACAGTATAAGGACTTAATTAAACCGTAAACGAGCCAATCCGTAAAAAAAGAGCCCCAGCACCACCAGACCGACGAGAACGACACCGTAACCAGAGGACCCAGCCACAAGGGCACCTTCCCCCACCCTTCACGCAAGTACCCTCCACTTTCTTACATCAAGGGCCGCCTGAACCTAATATGGCCGCCACTCGGGACTGTTTATGAACAGGGAAATCGGACTTGTCCAGCCAGATTCTTGTTTACCCACAACTTTAAATGAACAGGCTCTGCCTGCATCTAGACTGCAGCCCCAGTGAGCTAAGTTCACACTGACTCAGATATTATTGCCCCAGCCTTAAAATGAACAGGCTCTGCCTGCGTCTAGACTGAAGCCCCGGTGAGCTAAGTTCACACTGACTCAGATATTAATGCCCCAGTCTCAATGTATTAATTTCTCCCAGGTTAGGGACTTCGGAGGCCCCCTAAACAACAATGCCTTTCACCCTAATTGCAGCTCGTGACCACCTTTGAGCCAATCTCCCCTCACGCTAAGAGGCGGCATTACCGACCGCTACTGCCTATGCCGGCTAATACAATAACCATCCGGCTTCACTCTCCTAGGACCTCCTGCCCCCTCCTTAACTCACAGCCACACCCGTATCCACTAGCTACAGCCCGCCCACGGTAGGCTGGCCACTGATTCTCCCCAGAGAGGACCCAATCAAACCCGGAGTGCCCATCCTAGGAGCCTAACGCCACCCCCTCCTTCACTCCCTCCCCCCGCACGAAGAAATGACCCCCCCATACGAATCGCCCTCGATGCGCAAATCCCCAAAGTTACTACGCCGTTCAGCAGAACCCCCCCGGGTGTACACCCCTACCCTACCCTCCGCCCCGAATCAATCATCACAGCCCCCACCCTTCCTACTCACCACCTCCTTCCTTGCCCCTAAGGTCTCGCCTCCCCTAGTACAGCTAAGATGCCCCCGGCAGCACTATCGGACATGCCTCTCTGCCCCTCTCCCAATCACCTATCTCCAACCAAGAGGGCAGAACACCTTCGCTATATCATTCCCACGCACCCTCTCCTTTAAAGCCAAAAAACGCTTCAAACAGAATTTAATCAGAGGACACCCTGAAACACTAGTTGTTGACACCTATCACTGCGCAATCAGAGGACTTCATTTTCCATACCAACAGGCCTGTCGCATGGGTTACCATCTTTAATGCACTCCTCCCAGTCTCCAAAACCACCCTCACCGAGGACAACCGCAAACTACCGATCGCACCCATGAACCTTCAGTCCCTGTCCGGAGACATCTCCATCACCATTTTTGTGAATGGCACCATTCTAATACAGGCGAAAGACGAGAACCTAGAGTTCTTTGACTCTCTCTTCCCCTCCCTCAAGATGGCAATTGCTCACTACCCACACAAACGGACCCCCGTCCCCCCTTTTGGCACCATACAAAATCCGAGTCTTCGGAGCACGTCTCCGCCTCCCCAGCGTCCCCCTCCTACTCTGCTCAGTCACTCCGCCAATCTTACGCCACCCCCAGCCCCAGCTCCCCCCACATCCCATCCCCTGGTGTACGCACATCGCACCTAACCATCCAGCACGCAGCCCACCGCTCAGTCCCAATGGACTCCCTACCCCACTCCACCCAGATCCCGAACCTCCCCATGCTCCCAGTCTCCCGACGTTAGTGGCCCACCTCAGCGTCCCCACCCCTACCGGCACCCCCACTCGGCCAACCCTATGCCCCCACCTGCCCCAGCGCCCCCTATCTCACTACCCCCGTCCTTCACCCTTCGACCCCAAACTTCCAGTACTCAGCCCCCCTCGCATCCCCAAAGGACCCCCATCCCCCCATTCCCTAGCTCCTGTATCCCCACTAGCTATCAGCCTCCCCTCCAAAAAAGTTCCCAGACCCCCCAATAACTCCACATCTCAGTTCCCCCACCGCACACCCCTCCTCTCCAATTCCTACAGTCCCTGCTAACAAAGGTAACTTTCACCGCCAACTGGACATTGACCCCCCTCACTCTCTAGCCCTCCGACATCAGATCGTTAGACCTAACAACACCGAGGCACAACCCCCTAACCCACCTACCCACTCTCCTCTAGTTCTCACCGCCCCCCCTGGAAGCGCAGACGCAACGCCTTGACCTTATTGAAGCACAGATCACTACCCTGATCCTTGGCCTGCAGGAAACCCTATCCGCCCTAGGGAATCTCCAGCTGCACTCCCCTCCCTTAGCATCACCCCTCATCCATAAACCTCTCCCTAGGAATGACTCTCCACTCACCAACCAGTCCCTTCCCCCTTCAGGTTCCCTGCCTCCTCTCACTAAAGACTTGATTGAATCGCGAGCAGTCAAGCCCAGAGGAACGACTCCCTTCCTCTCCACCCATGAAGTGAGCGCACTTGTCGCATCTAACGAATTCCCTCCGAACCAGCCAGCCCAGGCCCCACTCCTGAACTCCACTCCCACCTCCTCGATCCAAGTCATCACTGGAGTGGGTAGGGTCCCGCCCCCTCACAGAGACACCAGACCCCCCATGTATCTATCCTCCGTTTCCAGAGCCAAGCCTGACAATGTGAAATCAAATAAAGATCCCCCCATGAACTGTATGCTCATCAACCGCCGGTCCGCAGTCAAACATGCAACAGAAATAGCTGAATCCATCCTCTCTCATGACCTGGATGTAGCCTTCATCACGGAAACATGGCTAAACACCCTATCCCTCCCCACTCTGGACATGCTGGTGCCGCCAGGTTTCTCAATTATCCGCAAAGACAGGCCCATACACAAAGGTGGCGGCATAGCAATTATCCACAAAAGTGACCTTTCCATCTCTGAAATTCCCTCCTGCCTGTATAATTCTTGTGAATGCCTGTTGGTTAACATCAAATCTCCCTCACATAGCTCACGTCAATGCCACCTCCTTTATCATCCCCCAGGCAACTCCAACGAATTCAGTGCTCAGCTGTCGGATCTGATCACCCAATCCGCACTCAACAGCGACCACAGCTTAATTCTGGGCGACCTCAACCTAAGATGGAACGAAACCAAGAACCCGCTCATTCAATCACTGAACACCCTTCTGCAAGACAACGAGATGATCCAACACTGTTCAGAGGAAACGCACTACAGAAGAGCGATCCTGGATGCAATCATTGCGAACAAAAATGAAATCTCGATTGACCGCATCATCCCGGAGGACTGGTCAGACCACCACATCATTCTCTTTCATATCAACCAGCCGGCCCTATCCCTCCCACCCACTCAAGCTTCCCCTAAGTGGGTCAGGAACATGTCCAGAGTCCCCCGAGACAAGCTAGAAGAAGGACTCAGCTTACTCCTCCCGAACACGAAGGAGTCCCTCTCAACCTCAGAACTTACCTCGTCTACTATGCCAACCTGGAGCTCACCCTGGATTAACTGGCTCGTATGAAACTAAAAAAACCTAGAAGCACTCCCTCAAGGTCGTGGTTCTCTACTGACATTAATGAGGAAAGAAGACACCTCAGATCCCTGGAAAGAACATGGAGGAACAACCCCACCTCCCTCCATCGGGACCAACTCAAGGCAGCACGCAAAAACTATTACATTTGAATCAAGAGCAAAAAGTCATCCTTCTTCTGTTACGCGTTAGACAGTGCCAAAAATCGCACCAAAGAACTCTTCAACATCATTAAGAACCAAACCTCCATGCCAGCGGCAGATAACCCGGTGGCGTCCAAAACACATTGCGACAACTTTGCAAGCATTTTCAATGAAAAAATTGCTAAAATTGACCGTTCATTCACCCCGAAGCCCGCCTCCCGCTCAGAAACCTGGAGTCCTGCAACTAACCTCAACCCCACAGTAACCCCGGCCATCCGCTGGTCATCCTTCCGGCCAGTCCAGGATGAAATGATAAGCAATCTTATCGCCTCCGCTAAACCCTCTTCGCACTCCCTCGATCAACTGCCCTCGAGACTCACCAAAGAGATGAAGCTCACTCTAGCTCCTATATGGGGTAAAATCATCAACAGCTCCATGAGCGAGGGCTCCATTCCGGACTGCCTGAAAATAGGACAAGTCACGCCACTTCTAAAAAAAACATGCCTTGACCATATGGGCATGAACAAATTCAGACTGGTCTCGAACCTTCCGCTCCTATCCAAAATTCTGGAAAGATGTGTGCTCGCACAATTAACCCAACATCTAGAAAACACCAATCTACTTGACCCACACCAGTCAGGATTCAGAAAGGGATGCAGCACTGAAACCGCAATCCTAAATGTCCTAGATGATCTGCATATGTCACTAAACTCCAACCAATGTAGCCTCCTCATCCTCCTTGACCTATCGGCAGCGTTCGACACAGTGGATCATACCCTGCTACTCAAGGTCCTCCAGGAGAGAGCGGGCATCAAAAAGACGGTCTTAAAATGGTTCTCCTCTTTTCTCAACAACCGCACTCAAAAAATAAAGATCAACAGCTTTGAATCAGACCCCTTCCCCATTAGCAGAGGAGTTCCGCAAGGATCAGTACTCTCCCCACACCTCTTCAACATTTACATGGAACCCCTCACCTCACTTCTAAGGAACTCCAACATCCCCTTCCATCTCTACGCAGACGATACTCAACTCTATTTGGAAACCACTTCGATCGAGAACATTCACAGACTAAACGATACACTCATGGAGGTCCAACACTGGCTCTCAGCCAACCACCTCAAACTTAATGAAGAGAAAACGGAAGTACTCCTCATTTCAAATAGGGATGAAAACCCCCAAATAGTGGAATGGCTCAAAGCCGTAAATGCCCTCAATGTCTCTCTAGCACCAACGGACTCCGCTAAATCCCTAGGGTTCACGCTCGACCCCAAACTGGACATGAAGACACACATCTCAAAAACCGCCAAAAGTGCGTTCCTGAACTTGAAACTTCTCTCCCAAATCAAGCCTTTCCTCCCCCTAAAGACCTGAAACTTGCCACCCAGGCATTAGTGCTCTCCAGAATTGACTATGGCATCGCAGTGCTGACTGGAACAGCCAAATCGCACTTGGGACCTCTCACCTCCACCCTCAATGCAGCAGCAAGAATGGTCACAGGAACAAAAAAATATGAACACATCTCCCGGCACTCAAGGAACTGAAGTGGCTCCCAATAGACCAATGAGCCAACTTCCGCACGGCTTGCCTCACACATAAAGCACTGCATACAGGCAAAGCAGAATACCTGGCCTCCAAACTCAAAAGGGCCGGTCAATTCAGGAACCTCAGGAGCTCTAACACACTCCTGCTCATCCCTCTGAAATCTCAGAAACACAAAACCGCAAATAAATCCTTTGCGGGCAATGCCCCAAAGATCTGGAACTCCATCCCCCCCACATCAGAATGACAGCCTCCTTTCCGCAATTCAAGACACTACTCAAAGCCTTCTTCCTAGAGCGCTCTGGTTCGTAGTGAGAACCCCACACCGGACTCCTCTTTGAACCCAGAGCCGGATGATTCGCTCCTGATCTCCGTCCCGTAGTCCGCTCAAGATGTTGATGTACTGTCTTTATGTCCGCCTGTGCTCCTTGTTCTTTTATTGCATATGTATCTTTGATGTGAAGCGCTCTGATATACTCGGGTCCAGCCAGCGCTATACAAAACTTCAATAAAAGTTTGTATTGACTCTAACATTAATGTATACATGTGGAGGGAAAATAGAAAAAAAGCCACAGCCTCAGAAACTCTGTGACACACACTCTTGCATGGCCTCAGCCTTATTCACATGTTTCCTATTATATGCTCCACCAGCTGTTGCAAATATTCTATTTTCTGTCACATACTTAGGAAAATCCTCATTGATGACTATTTAGAAATAGCTGCTCCTCTGAAGTGGTGCTGCAGTGCACACTATCCTGATGTGTATATATGATCCAGCTGAATTCTATGGACAGCACATGAAAAGAAGCCCACAAACCTTTTAAAGTTCACCCCATCTTACAAAACCTGGCACCATCATGGCACTGTGGTTGCTTTCTGATCAATGTTAAGTCCAGTGGTTGGTTTGATTGGTCATTTAAAGGGCTAAGTTTCTTGGAACAACTCCTTAAACTTAAACAGCTTTATTAACTTCTTCCAGACCTTGAATCTAGAGCTATCCAAGCATCAACTTTGAAGATAAGGTCAACTGCAGCATTGCCTTCAGATTATCCTGTGCCTCTGACCCAAGAGGCCTACCAAACTCCGAATAATAACATATCTCAAACAGATGTGGCATTACCACAGGGCTGTGTCAGGATTCTGTGGGACCATTTTTAAAGAACTGTTCTTTAGCCCTACAGAAAGTCGCAGTAGAATAAACTGGCAAACACTATTGGAGAAGACATATTCACCAACATGTTGCTGGATACTCATAGTAGACCAAGGTAGGTTAATCAGAGAGTATGGATTAGAATTCTATCTTGCATGACTGATATTAGAGCCTCCAAAACATATGCAATGCTAAACAGCTCATCTACTCTAAAAGTAGAATGTATGTTCATGACCATTGAAATTTGCCACACATCCTCTGTCTCCTATGCTCTGAGACCTTATCGGGCAGCCATGTGGAACAGATAACAGCATATGCGCAAAGCACACATCCACTTTTGACACATACGGCTCTTTTATGTGATACCATTGATTCTGTAGGTTTCACCACCCAGTCACAGATGAATAGACACATTGTTAACCTCTGCCAAATTACTCATCTACGACTTTGGTGCCAGATGAGGCATCCAGTGAAGGCAAGTGGCTGTTTGACCTGCAATAAATCGCCCATTGCCAACAAATGGTAATGACAAACAGGAGGTTGACACAGCAGTTGACAACAATATTTGAGACACATTCATTTCAAAGCAGGGGAATGCTCAGATCCTCTAACTACCTACTGAGACAAGTCCTGTGAGCCCTCCCTATTCTTGAGCCACATTTAAAGTTAGAGCATTATCGCAACCTTACACTAGCGAATTATAAACTGGATGGTAACCTAATTGTCTACCTGATAGGAATAGGCCAACTTTTTGGAGGTCTTTTGACATGGTCCTAGTAAACACCACCAATTAGTTTGTTATTCATTGTTTGCTGCTAATGACTGATGCTCCTGCATCTTTGGAAATAACCTGGACCACTACCCTGTAACCCAAATTTGACTTGATGCAGCCTATATGACTGATGATCACATTATGGATGATTTTTGAATAACTTGGTGTGTTTTGCTCTTTAAGAGGGCCCTGCAACATATGGATCCCCCCACAGCCAAATCGCTCGTCACCCCTTTACCTCTTTACTATGCATTTAGGTTACAAATCGTGATTAGTCTTGAAAAGTAGCCTGATTGCCTCTTCTACCTTGCTACTCAATTTCTATCAAATGTTCCTTTGAAGTATGACATTGTAAACCTCTTTCTAGGCCTTGATAGCTATTGTTCTGCACGATTTCAGTACATGTTTGTTCGCTACTAGGTAAGACTTACTACAAAATAAAGCCCAAATTATGCTGCTCCCAGTTTTTTGCATGTGAGCAGCCTGAACACATAGAAAACCCATACATGTTTGGCATCACTCTCTTATGCGGCCCATAGAAATAGAGTTGGAGACCAGCTTTGGCAGGGATTTGATCTTGCATGAGAGAGAGTGGAGGTAGCAATTGTGGGAAAAATTGCTTAATGTTTGGCAAACATCGTATTCAACAAGCTAATAAGCATGATCGAGGCCTGGGACCTAGTAAGAGGAACCTTAGGATGTATAGATGGTGATAATATATAGGTGTGGTGTGCATGAGTAAAGTCCACGGTTGATTACTGAGCCAAGGAGGTAGTTTCCACTACCATTTCACTTGTACTTGCTTTCAAACTTTTCAAAATGTACCACTTAAAGTTTATCACATGTAGACGATATGACCCCATATAACAGACTGCATTCTCTGGGTCACAAGGCAGGCAGGGGCCTCTAGGCTCCAACCATGTTGGGTGAGGTAATTGCCACTGGTGCCCTAGGGCCCATTCTCCTACGACTCTGTAAACAGGGCAAACTGGGGTGCATTTTGGACTCGACTCTCAGGGCAGCAAGAGCAATTGGACAAAGGCTTCTCTTTTGAGGTAGTGTCGGGAGCCAGAACTCAGAACTCTACAGGCAACAACAGACACAAAACCTGGGCTTCTATGGGAATTTACAAGGGCATATTATCAAGCCCATTATCGCCGCTTTAGCGGCAGTTTCCTGCCGATAAAAGCAGCGATAATGTATCACCCTTTCTTGATAATATGGCCCCAAGTGCTTAACCAGTAAACAAATAATACTTTAATAACACAGCAATGCTACACAGTTTATTAGGGTTGAGCTAAGGGTTGTGATTCCAACTGTGATTGCCAGGTAAGCACTTTATGACATATTCTCCCCATTCTGGAACCCTCTCTAATGTATATGAGACTTCTACCTCAAAAACAGGCATGGAATAGGTACAGAAGCAGCCACTAGATCTCTACTACTAGATAGAGTATTTCATAATTCAGTTTGCTAGTTCATACCCAAAATGGGATAGAACAGGTAACAGTCAATGTCCCTAATGCAGAACACAGTCGGTCAAACTTAGTCTTTCATGTGTAAGGCCCTGTTATCTGCTCATATTGCTGTGGTTGTGCTACTCGTGTGACCTCTCTCCTGGCTGAAGCTTTCAACAATGGCTCCTTGGTGGCTGATTTACTGGGGTCCACATGTGGTAGTCATCTCGCAGTTGCATCTCTGGGCCAGGATCAGGTTTTCATTTTTAGTTGACAGTAGGGCCTCTAATAGATTTGTTTGGAGTCAAGCAGCATTAACAACGGGCCTCCAGTCAAGATAGATGTTCTGGACAGCCTATAGTTACATCCTGGGCTTCATTTCTGAATACTGTCCACTGTGGTTTGGCAATGGGAGTCTGGAAGCTCCCTCGTGACATGGATCAGATCTACCTTTGCACTCAAGGGCATTAAACAACTTGTGTGTTTTTGCTAAAGCCACAAACACAGCTGGCTTCCCCTCCTTTTACTGTGTCACTTCCTGCAGAGCCAGACACTCTCCTCCATTTCTGAGCTGGTAAGCAGGCATCTAGATGCAAGGCAGACCTTCATCTTCTTCACCTAGTTTTGCACACTTCAGATGAAGGTGACTCATGTCTGGCAAACTGTCTGTCATGCAGATGCCAGCTCTTGTCACAAACAACCCTTCATGTACTCTGCGGAGCACTCCCTTGTTTGATCATGAAGAATTTGTAGATGGAACAAAGGTGGATTGTTTGGATCAAACAGAGGATATGAGTACCCTTTTTAAACATCCCAGAATCAGTTTGATGTAGTGCTCTTTCAAATGTCATTTTGTGGCTATTCCTCAGACACAAAGCAAAAGAAAAATGTTCACAAGGAACTCATTTGAAATACATTATACGTTTATGCAAGACAGTCATATCTGGCTTAAGTTAATCAAAAGGTTAAAACAAGTACCACAGGGTACGATCTTCCAAATGATTCGTAAATAATTAAAGTTTTATAAAGCCCGCACGACAATATACCAATCTAGCTCACTTCAGCCGAAGTGAGCATGATTTTTTTCATAATCACAGAAATTACAAAAAGTACCACAAAAATGAATGAGGAGAAAGACACTTTTTCAAAATATATACAATATGCAAAGTATATGGTGATTTTAGTGAACCCAGGTGGAGTGACCATAACCTAACGATGGTGCATGGAGTGTTTCAAAGGTGACTGGAAAAAAGGAAAAATGGTTATTGGAAGTACAAAAGAGGAGCTAAACGTTTGCAGTACCATGAGTAATTTTCATAGCTAGAGGCTCTCTCTTTATGAAGTCGACCAGCACCACTACCAGCAAACTAAATTTACTCACGTTCACTGAGCTAGGGCGCCCGCAGAACCCGTATACTTAAAACCCTCCCTTCTGATCCCATCAAATGAATCACGCTCACTTCGGCTGAAGTGAGCTAGACTGGTATATTGTTGTGTAGGCTTTATAAAACTTTAAATATTTATGAATCATTTGGAAGGTCGTAGTCTGTATTACTTGTTTTAGCTTTTTGATTAACTCAAGCAAGATATTACTGCCTTGCATAAATGTATTAAGTATTTCAAATGAGTTCCTTGTGAAAAATGTTCCTTTGCTTAGCATTAATACCCAGTTTGTTAAGGACATATGGGTCGCTCTTGTTGTTGTATAAATTGATTGTGCACGTTCCCTGCAAGAGCATTTTCAAAGTATTGTGCTCAATACCCATGAATTAGATTGTCTTTGTTCATTGCTTTGTTTTTCTAGTAAGTTTGCGCTAAGATCAATGCCAATACTTAAAAAATTGTGAACGTTGTAATAGATTGTACATTGTAGGCCAATACACCAAGAATAGAGCTAAACCATACTATGTCAGACAGAGAGGCCTCACTGTATACTGAAGAATATATTGCCAGATTTATAAGTTGGCCCTCACTATTCTCTACACCTTATTGGATAGTCAATACCAATCCTAGACTAGTCCGCTTAGACAAACTTGAGTGTGCAAAAAAGAAGCATGTCCGCACTGAACTGCATGCCCTAATGCTGACTGAGTATTTAAAGGCCAATATCATCCCTCAAAAACTAATAGTTAGAAACTTCCCAGGTATCTTCAGAGACGATAAAAAATTCAAAGGAGGTTTTTCCCACATTTCCACCCCTTGTTGTAGGCCCTGGATGGTGCTAGGAATCGAAACTGCGCTTGAACATAGTAAGCAGGAATTGTTGGAAATAGAAAACTTGGAGAAAGAACTATTTGGTCAAAAGAAACCAGGGCTGCTTTGGAGACGCTTAATAAGACCATACAAGAATTCAACTCCTTTGAACTGAAGAAAAAAGCGGACAAGGTCCAAAAGGATATCACAGCATATAGCAAGGAAAAGGCCTATCCTTATCTACAGGACGACTTTTATGCCCAACCCCAATCCTTCAAGAAAAGTGTCACGTGGGGTAGATACAAAAACAACAACTTAATTGGATTTTCAGAATCCTCTGCAGGATCGGACACCTCAGACGACAGAGGTGAGGGACCAAGCGGAGCATAAAGGAACCAACAGCAGGCTTTTTTAGCCCAGGCACAGAGAGGCAGAGGACCCAATCGCAATCAGAAGAGATTATGGCAGCAGTTCGCAGGAGAACGACAGACACGCCGCCAAAACTACACCTGGGGACTGGAAGGCTAGTAGATGAAGTGGAAGTAAGAAGCCCCGGGTTCTCTATCCCCTTGGTCAATCAAGTAGATATGATCAGAACCACTGATACCCTGAACACAGATGGAACTATTCCCCTCTTCAACCTCTTCAACCTCTCAACACACATATTGAGCAGTAATGAAGTGTCTCTCCTCAACAAAGGAGTGTCATATGTACTCACCGAGAGAACAGACTTTTTTAAACTTCAGACGGAACTCCATACATTTTTCAGGACAAAAATACTAAGAGTATTCTTCAGCAACAACCAAGGTCCTCCACGCTCCCAGAATGCTGTAGTACGACGAAAATCGACCTTCATACCTGCTAATAATATGATGCCTCCTGAAATTCTAGCATTCGGAAAAGGAGTATTAGAGGACATTCTTAAACTCAAAGAAAGGAAATGTTCACTCTTCTTAATATAACAAGACAAGAATGACAAGCACTAACTGAGCTTAAGAAAGACAACATGATCATCCTGAAGCCAGCGGATAAGGGAGGAGGTATTGTGCTTCAAGAAAGAACAAAGTATGAGGCAGAAATAATGAGGCAATTGAGCAATACCCACCACCATAAAGAATTACCACGTGATCCCATTAGGTGTATCCAGAAGAAAATACTGGAGGTTACCACTAATGGGTTAGAGAAGTGTTTTCTAACCAAACCCAACTTTGATTTTATAAATCAGAAGAATCCAAGAATTCTGCTTGTTTACACCTTACCTAAAGTGAATAAAGATCTAACCAATCCACCGGGCAGACCAATCCTATCAGGGTGTGGATCTGTTCTTGAGCCCTTAGGACACTACATTAACAACTTCATTAAAGACTACGTCCCCGTTCTACCCACCTACATCAGGGATAGTACATACATGATAAATCTGATAGAAGGAATGGACTATGCCCCTGCTCAGGAAATTGAGTGACCCTAGATCTAGTTGTTATATACGAACATTCCTCAAACTGAGAGAATCAATGTCATCAAAGCAATCCTGGACTCACGCCCTGCACCCATGATGGTCCTCACTGATTTTATCACGGATTTATTGTAAATTGCATTGACCATGAATTACTTCAGATTCAATATGAAGTTCTATCAACAATTCTCAGGGACTTCAATGGGCTCTATTTTTGCTCCAAATCTGGCAAACCTCTACGTAGGAGAATTTGAAATCAGGTTTATCAACTCTATGACCAATCCATTCGCCAACCATATATAGTGTTGGAAATGGTTAATTGATGATATTTTCCTTATATGTGAAGGTACTGAAAAAAGCTTGGATCTGCTCAAAAATTACCTGCACCACTGTCAATAAGCACTAAGATTCACCTATAACACCAGCATCCGTCGCCATCGTCCATCCCATGGTGGACATCCAGGCATCACCATCCGAACCTGAAATCCTTAACACTCTTTCTTGATCTACTGATCAAATGCCGTAACAATTAACTCAGTGTGACCCTCTATCGCTAACCAACCGATCGAAATACTCTTCTACAATATAACAGCTTCCATCCTAGGGCCCTATAGGATGGTTTACTATATGGACATTACTTGAGACTCAGGCGTAACTGCACAGAGAAAGAAGACTTTTTTAAAAAGTCTAATATCTTAAGTAACAGGCTACGTGAAAGAGGATATCCTTAAGCATGGGCGGATTTTGCGGATTGGCAATCCGCGAACTTGCGTATTTACGGATTCGCAATCCGCGAAGATCCGCGAACTCTAGCGGATTTGCGGATTTTTCCGTTTTTTGTGTTGGCGCGTGTTCGCGCCGATTTTGGGACAAGTTCGCAATTGCGAACTTACTTTTCGGCTATGTTGTTTCTACGTCTGGTTTATCATCACAGGTTCACAGCACCCTCTGTTTCACCACTGCCACCCTCTGGGACACCCATGCCACCCTCTAGTACATCCTCACAGGCACCTATTAGGTTTATTTATTACTGTAGATTATGGTGGTTGAAAAAAGCTAGCACACCTGCCCTTCTTCAACTGCCATCAATTAATTTGTGTTTCATTAATGTGTCAGTAATTTTGAAAGTTCCAGTCTGGCTGGCACCTGCTTCCTTCCTTATCTGTAATTTGCTTTTTGTTGCAGTGAAATTTTTTTTTTACAGGACCTTTATGGTGCTATTCTATGAGCCTGCTGTTTGGGTCATAGCAGGGTCATAGAATTGTTGCAAACTCTGGAGGGGCCCATCAGGAAGCACTACCTTGAATGTTACTAATGTTAAGTTTGAACTTTTGCACCTGCTCATTGCTTTCATTTTAGCTAAAATCGTTTTTTTTGCAATTTCGCGCGATATTTGGGGCGCGAATCCGTGCGAGATCGATTTCGGAAGCCGCGAATACGTGCGAATACAAAATTGTTTTTGTTGCGACGTGTATGTTCGCGTGATCTTGCGCGTGTTCGCGAGGCGCTTCTAGCTATTCGTTTGCCAAGTTACCCTATCGGTCGTACACGGGCGCGGCCATCTTGTTGGCGTGACGTAATTCCGTTTCCGCCCGCTATGTGTAATCTCGCAAAGTGTGCTGCTCGCGAGTACAATTTCGCGCGTACTCGCAAGGAAAATCTCGCGCGAACTTACCCACGCGGTCGTGAACGGGCGCGGCCATCTTGTTTCTCATTCATTGCTATGGTTCTGGGCATGCTTTCTGTATCCTCTCTCAATCTCTGCCATCCTTTGCTTGTTTGAAGTTTTTTTGATCTAATTTTACTTATTATCTAACCCTCTATTTTTCTAGCTCTATATTTTTGTGTTTTCTGCAGCTTTTATTTACTTTTAAACTACTTTTTTAAACTCTTTTCTTTTCTTCTTCACTATTCTATTTCTTCTTTATCATTTAAGTTTATTTCTGCCCAGACCATGGTAAAGGGAGCCGGGAAGCACCCTGAGAAGGGGAAGGGTCCCGCACCCCGTGCCCGGCTCCCGTGCGGGCGTTTAAGGGGGGAGCAAGTGGTCCCGAGGGAGATCTTCAGCGCGGAGGAAGTGGCGGCACTGATCTTCCATGTCCAGCGCCGCCTCCCCAAGACGATCCTGGGAGGCGGCAAGATCGCGACCGGCTATGGCATCCGGGAGCGCCGCCAGCGGTGGGAGAAGGTGTGCCGGGCCATGTACAAGATCTCTGGGGTCCGGCGCACATATAACCAGGCCACCCACCGCTGGACCGATGTCATGGACCGGGAGCGGGACTTGCTGGACGCGCTCGGCGTAGAGGTCCCCGGGCTTGGTGAGTAGTAGTAGTAGTACATTTACTACTCTGTTTTATCCTGCTCTGTTATTTGCAAATCTTTGTTCTTTACCAAGAGCAATAATGCTGCCGATTACATTGAGGTAAATTATATTTCAAAATCTTCTATGCATTTCATTTTCAGGTGCACTGCTCTCCTTCTCAGTAGCCTTGCTTGCTACTATGCTTCTTTGTTTTGTATGTTGTGTTCAGAAGCATTTCATTGGCCTGAGAAATTATGTATCAGTGTACTGTAAAGAAAAGAACTGCGTAATGCTAGACAGTAAGGGTCATATTTTCAATTACCGGCGCATCCCTGCAAAGTAGCAGGGATGCGGCAGTAATTGTGTGCCATGCCACCACCACCCATTGGCCCAAAACGTCACAGAAGCCTTACGCATCTGTGCCGTAAAGGCAGCGCATTGCTGGAGTTGCGTGCCAACGATGGCGCAGCTCCAGCAATGCTCTGGGGTACCCTATCTCCCCAATGCTGCATCAAGCCGTACGTCGGCTTCAAGCGCGCAGGGTTTGAGTCATGCATCATTGTCCTAAAAATGACTGATTGACATCTTGTAGATTTCCCTCAGCCACTTTTAGGATTCGTTCCTGCGCAGGTACGCCCTCCCTTGCGCCGGAACGCCCCCTGATGGCGCAGGGCTTTACAACGTGATGCATCGCCCATATGCCCATATGTGTTTTTTTTTTTAATATATACGCCGCACCAACACCATGGCGAGTCTTTTGTTCTGCCGCTGCGTCAGAAAAGGCACGCAACAATGGAGGAAAATCAGCCGCAACTTCCGCAAGGGACTTATAAATCAGCCCCAACAGACTGAAGTCCAGTGTCCTTCCTTTAGACAGTCACATGGCTATCAGAAGAAATAGTGGCGGTGGTGGCGGGTGGATTGATAGTTTGAGTATTCACTGATCTGCAAGCAGGATGGACTTTGTCTGTCACGTGTTGCGCACTACTGCCTGCAGTGCCAGGCCTAGGCAAACCTCTTTAGTAGTCTGTTTATTGAGTTACATAGGAACTTTCTAAGTCAACGTTCCGCAAATCAGGCAATACGAATAACGTAGTATACCACATGAGATAGATCCCGTGGAATAGTTGTCTATCTATTTGCTATTTTTCCAAAATATGTTGTTATTGTTCTTTTGAAATGTTTGATTTGGTTGAAAAATCTCATCCATGTTTTATGGTTTTTCTTTCTTTCATGTTGTACATCAGCTCCCCCCAAGGGCAAGAGGACACAGGAGGAGGGTGCTGAGGATGCAGGCCAGGATCGGGCAGGCGAGGGCTCCTTTGCTGGCCCCAGTAAGTTTACATTTTACTAAACAGTACCTATTTTTTCCTAGCGTTCCTCATTCGATTTTTTCTAAATCGTCTTTGATCTTCTTGTAGACTGGATATAAATTCTTATCCTGCCTCGAATATGACTCCCTGTGGTATTACTAGACTATTCTTATTAGTCTGTCTGTGTAGCTAACTAAGATTGGACATTTGGCAATTCCATTGGACTCCCATTATATTCAGCAATACCTCTATGCACTGTCTCCTTACTGACTAGATAGTGTGGCAGAGTCATTCAGCTCCCGAAGTCACCGATTATAGATCCCCAATGATCTCTAGATTATCGTACGCAGGACAAGAGAGTAGTACGGAGTCACAGCACAGTCAAGAAGTGTCAGAGGCACTCATGCTTGCAAAAATTCCAAAACCTTTAGCTCATCCACTCTAGTCTAGAGGAACAAAAACCACAGAGTCTATTTAAGTGTAAAAGCTTTATTAAAAGTAAACACATTTATTAAAATCTACTTTGTCATAAAACTATTTAACTGTAAACGGAAAAGTGGTTAGTGCTGACGATTAATTGGACACATTTCTTGTGGTCGAGCCGAACTCTCACCTACTTTGAACTTGATCCTGGTCGTGTTCTTAGGACTCAGGAGTCAAGCTTCTGTCTGTTAGGAGAAAAAGTGGTGCGTGTTAAAAATCAAAAGCAAGCATTCATCAGTTGTGCATAAAAGTGCAGCAAGACAACAGCCTTCCCTGGAAAATGGGACATTTTTACTATGGAGTAGACAGTCACAAATTATTACATTGTATTCTGTTTTTTTAACATTTCTCCTAGACCAAATATTATATAGTAGTGAGTGGTGTATTCTAACTTTCTTAAATGTACTTTGTAGGTGTAACATCTGGTGACGGGGCCAGCGCGGAGGTGGCTGTGTTGGACTTGGACTCGGAGGCCTCTGGGGAGGATGCGGCGTTAGAAGAGCTGGTGGCCGTTCCTGTGGGGGATCAAACGGTGGTGGCGGAAACAGGTAAGCTATATATTCCTTACTTATTGAGATTGAAGACTGCATAGTGTGCTTTCTGCACGGGTGTATTACAATTACAAATCAACCAGGTAGTAGCCTCCTCGAAATGTACTTCGACTTAGCTGTGAAGTTTTTGGTGAGAAGAATCCCAATAAGTTCTTAGACGAACGTGATGGATGGGATGAACGAAAAGCGAAAGAAGGGTGTAAGTAAGTGGGACGCGAACTTGTATGATGGCTGGCAAAGAAGAACGATATGTGTTTGCTTGGACCCAGAGGTGGCTGGGAAGGAAAGAATATGGTATGGTGCATGGCTGGGTCAATGATGAAGCAAGGATGGGTGGAAGGACAGCAGCCTGGGTGGGTGAAACAGAAACTGTATTCTTTGTGTATACTTTGAATGAATGGATGCCTGGAGCATGGTATTCTCTGACTCTTACATAGCAAATGTGTATCTAGAGAGAGTAGATGGTCGCCAGGTGAAGTAAGTGTTACCTTGAAGAGCATGTACCACCGCACCCGCACGTCCGTCCCAGTGCAGGGAAGGCAAGGAAAAGAAATTGTAAATGTGTCCAATACTACCATGAATAGTAGCAGTACTTTGTATTGCGTTTGCATTCACAGCATATATCTGGTTATTACGGTGGACACTCCGTACCTCTCTTAATAACTTTAGTTTACTTGTAGTACGTCATTCATGTGTGGGTGTATCACTGTGTTCACTCAATATTAAGCAAAGCACCTAAAGTCATCTCATCTGTCATTAAATACGTCCCATGTGAAGTGATAGATAATCAAATTAGTTAGCTTCTTCAGTTTCCTTTTCTAGTACTCATTTGCACTGTAGGGTGAAAGGTAAATTAATTAAGCAGTAGCCCTTGTAACAGAGTATTCTCAGTGCCACCCGTAATAGAAAAGTAATAGCTTCACCACCTGCATGTACTGGACCGGTACAGTAACGCAAGTCTGTCTCCATCATCATGGTGTGCAACTTTTTTTCTCGGGTGCAACTTCACTGTGCTGTGTCCATGTCATTCTGCCGGCTTGCATAAGATAACGTACCCATTTCCCTAAACAAGAGAGAAGAAGAAGAATAAGACTGGTGTACTGTCATAGTCGACTGTAATGGAAGTCCATAGTGGTCGTAGAATTAGTTCATTAAACTACCACTACTGTTAGAGCAAGGATGCAGAAGTGGGAGGTTACATAGATACTGTCCTCAATAGTTATGTACTGTGCTTTCAATTTGCTACTTGTACTCTGTGACCCAACTTTCGGCTCAATCACTTTGTGTTATTAATAAGGAGCATTGGTTACAGACTATGTCTTTCTTTCTTCATATAGTTGCTCCTTCCAAATCAACAACAAGGAGGGAGCAGGCTAGATTGGCCCGGCAACGGAGGCTGGAGGCCACAGTCGCCGAGTATCGGCGGCTGGTGGCCCTGGAGGAGGAGGAGGACACGCAGTCGAGCGGGGCAACATCTTCGACTGTGACCACTGCATCCTCCTCCGTGACTAAACCAGCGGGACCGAGCCGGGCTAAGAAAGCCGACCGCCACCGCCAAGCACCCGAAATACCAGCTGCCCCCCACAGGAGCTGCAAGGAACGCCAACGCCGCCTACGAGTCCGCATGTCCAACCTGGAGCAGGAGGTCCTGAGGTATAAGACCTTGGTTAAGGGCCTCCGCTCCGAGCTTGCCACCCTCCGCAAGGAGTATGATGCCCATGCCGCATCATGCACCAGCACCAGCACCCTCCAGTAGTGGAGTGTCCCTTGCCCTTTTTTTATAGACTTTTGGGGGGTGGGATTTGGGAGTTGGGATCGTTTTGGGACGTTTCAGAGACAATCGTTGGGGTTAGGGTGGGTGAGGGAGATTATTTTGTTAGGGATAAATAAATATATTTTTCAACTTTATCTGACCATACCTGTTTTTTACTGCTTTTCAGTCTGGTGGGTGGGGGGCGGGGGTGTAACAGTAACTTTGTTTTCATGAACAGTCGTAGGACTTTAGTAGTACAACCGTCAATCTCTTGTCTACTCCGAAATAATACTCCATTATACTACCTCCCACCAAACGCTTATCTTACCTGTAATTTGTGTTAGAAATTAGGGCTAGGCCCAGGGCTGGCTCCAGGTGAAATGGGGATTAACGTTGTCATTCCTGGGCGGGTGACATTTCCTCATTGCGGTGTTACTAGTGGTGTGACACAGTGGCAGTTGCATGCCTATGGAAAAAAAGAAAACGAAACCTTGTTTGTACTCCTTACTGTAGCATTACAACGGTTACGGTACGATCGAGAAAATAGCAGGTGACAGTACACTAGAACAGTGCCATAATGTAGCCTAACAAATGGTAAAGTATTGCAAGTATAACTAGTACTTGCGTTGAATTTATTTGACATTGGCTACTACTACTAGAAGATATAGTACTGAAGCTGAGTAAGTCTAGAAGATATCCTCGTATTCCTTCACCAGCCTGTTGCTGCTATCACCTTATCCTCCCCAGCAAGTGTGTGGAATTATTGATGTCATTTTAGTCAGACATCAAGCAAAACAACACAGCCCGGGGGAAGAGGGTTAGGGTTTGTAAAATGGATGGGAATGGGGGTTTCTTTTTGGGTAGGTTTTGTTGAGAGAAGAAAAAAAAAGCAGAGCATGGACAAACAATAATTGAAGATACAGAGTTTACAGACAATCTTTGGTTACAAAGTAAAGGTAAGCACATGCAGCAGTCACACTCATAGAATAAAAGACAACAATGGATACTGTATCTGTATTGCGTATGTTGTTGGAGTTGTCCTGTTGAAATTGGTAAGTAAGTTGCATGCAGCAAACAATTCCTCTTATTGGCGGCACTCCTCCATTCCAGCTGACGCTTCGTCCATCAATGTGGTGGTGAACACTGACAGAAGAGACACCCTGTCCACTGCCTGCCTGGCGGATGTTGACTGAAACCCGGCCTGTAATTATTGAACGGAAAACAGGAAGTGCTATTACAATACCACTGATAAATAAATAAAAGGTATGTACGCTGTGTGGTTCAAAAAGTGACACTTTGATTTCCCTAATAGACAGTACAATATTTTTGAAATTGCGTGCTCTGTCTGAGTCACCTTTTTAAGGATCAATAAGTATGGCCAAAATATTATAGCGGATCTTTCCCCTCAAGGTGGGTGTACTACTGTGTTTTAGAACAAAATTTGACCTTCCCAGCAATGCTCCCACCAAGACCCTTACTAAAGCCAGTCGCAAAAATGTAGAAGAACCCAATCATATCTCCAAAAACGATGCCTAGCAGAAAAATGGTTACAAAACGTACTTTGAAAGTAACAGTAGACCCAAATACAGACCGTGGATTGTATTCAAACCACTTGCCTGCAAGCAAAAGTATCCATAGCCAGCATCGCTCCAACAGTGCTCTACAACAACAGAACCGCGTTGCAATAGAACCCCCCTAAACACATGCAATCCTGCTGCTAGGGCTAACCCTAACGAACCCTAACTTACAAAAAGTGCAAAAACTGGTGTTTCCTTATGGATTTTGTCCAACAAACTTCTAGCCGGTATTAGACCTTCCCAGGAATGCCCCAGGCAAGACCCGCCAACCCACCCGCAAAAAAACACGCGACACAACACCACCAAACAGCGAAAAAGCTAAATCTCATACTTACAATGTCTCTCGGCCTTCGGTCCAAACGCGGCGCTGTGCAGCTAGGTCGTCATCATCATCAATCATCATAACTCCTGTTTTCCACCACGGATTTCCTGAAAAGCAAATGCAATCAAGATTAGACTGTCGCAGCAGTGCTTCGACAGAGACCCCGGCCGCAACCCACCCACGAACAGCAGGAAGCCCCCCAAAACGCTACATTGAGCAAGATGTCTGAAGAAATGGCAAAAAAAAGGCTTTTCCTTAAGGATTTTGTCCAAAACACTTCTATCCGGCATTAGACCTTCCCAGGAATGCCCCAGCCAAGACCCGCCAACCCACCCGCAAAAAAACACGCGACAACACCCCCAAACAGCGAAAAAGCTAAATCTCATACTTACAATATCTCTCGGCCTTCGTTCCAAATGCCGCGCTGTTCAGCTAGGTCATCATCATCAATCATCATAACTCCTGTTTTCCACCACGGATTTCCTGAAAAGCAAATGCAATCAAGATTAGACTGTCGCAGCAGTGCTTCGACAGACACCAAAAATTACACACAAACCCCCGGAACCCCGCCAAAGAGCACCTCAAAGGCAAGCAAGTCAGCAAAAACGGCAAGAAATTTCCACCTCATATTTGGTCCAAAACACTTTTGTCCATTATTAGAGCTTCACAGCAATGGGCCCAAAACCGTCAACTCACCCGCAAAGAAGTACAACACCCCCACAAGTGCTGAGTCTTTCTTCATTGTGCGTAATCCAGCACTCTGCTTGGAGGGAAATCGCAGTCTGGAGGAGGAGGATAGAGGAGCATGTTCTTCAGAACTTGTGAACCTGAGGAATGTAGACTGCGGCACCTTCAAATCAATAAGCAAACAAGTGAAGACAGTTCTGATGATGGTCTTGTTTTTGGGATTAGGTGATTAAAGTTTGAATTAAATTAACTGTGCAAAACAAAGAAAGAGAGACACAAAGCACACAGGAATAAAAGTGAATAAGGACGAAAAAGAAAGTTCTTGATTGATTGTCTCATTTTCAGGGCTCGGTGTCAGGGAATAAGAACAAGATTTCGTCATCATACTCTGCGAATTCAGGCTGGATGAGGTCAGTGGCACCGAACAGAGAAAAAATCCCCTCATCTACGTTGCTGTCCTCATCGTCTTCATGTGGCGTGCTTTCTCGCACTTTGTAATCTGGTGGTATGAGGTGCTGATTCATCTTGATCATTGTCAGCCGCTCCACATTTTTGGGCTATAGGCGGCTCCGTTTGGCAGTTACAATGCCACCAGCAGCACTGAAAACACGTTCAGAAGACACACTTGCGAGTGGGCAAGACAAATAGTTTATAGCCAGGTTGTAGAGCTGTGGCCACAATTGTTTTTTGCCATGCCAATACTGCAATGGCTCCTCATTAAGAAAGACCACTGTTGAGTCATTCAGATAGTCCTGCACCATCGACTCAAGGTCATCAACTGTTCCTCCACTTTGCTTACTTTTTGCTGTGCCTGTGACATTTTTTCGAGAACCATACCCCATCAAACTTAGCCAATCCTCCTCCCCAGCCACTGTTAGTGTTGTCATTGTGTGTGGTGCAGATGATCCAGTTGCCGGTGTCTTTAACGGCTGAGAGGTCACTTGTGCCCCAGCCACAGGTGCAGAAGTGGATTCTTGTGACTGCGGATGGCCTGCTGATGCTGATGCTGATGTACTGGCTTCTCCTTCAATAACCTGCCGTTCTTTTTCAAACCTCTTGGCTGACCAGGCTAACCAATGTTTGTACTTTTGAACATCTGCATCAGCGAAAGGAAAGAATGCGTTGTCTGCCAGCGCCTTTTTGTAGCGTGGATCCAGAATAGTAGCACAAATGTAATGCTGATCTGAGTTGATGTTTTTAAGACGTTCATCACCACGTAGGCGATGTAATAATTTCTCAGACAAAATGAAATGGTTTTTTTTTTTTTCATCTTTTTCAAACTCAGAAGAAACCGCCATCAGTTGGTGCTCCAGTATGCACAACAATGGGATAGCTTTTCCCAAATTACAGTCCTCCTGGCTGACTGCACGCGTGAAGAACTCAAAAGGACGAAGCATGTCTGTCAGGCTTTTAACTATGGCCCATTGCGCCTTACTCATCCGCAGGTCCTCCTTCTGAGATGTAGCCTCTGTCAAGAAATAGTGATCGAGTACCGTATACTGCTCATGCAGACGCTCAAGCATGTAGAAGGTTGAGTTCCAACGTGTTGCCACCTCCTGGATGAGTGCTTTCACTGGCATTCCACGTTGAAGTAGCAGTCTCCGCAGATGCTTCCGGGCCTTAAAAGAATGGCTGAAATGGTTGCACATTTTGCGGCAGGTGGCCATTACCTCGAACGCTGGACTCTCTTTATCACTCAAGAATTTTTGAACTACCAGGTTGATACAGTGCGCCAAACACGGCACTCTAACATGGTGACCCTGTAACATGGCCTTAACTACATTGGCGCCATTATCCGTGGAAACATAACCAATCTTGCGTTTTAGGGGGGATAGCATTGACAACACCTTTTTGTCAAACTCTTCCAAAAGGTTTTCTGCTGTGTGACTTTTCTCCAAGGCAAACATGGCTAGTGTTGCATGTTTCCGAGCAGCTTTGAAAACTTGGTCCGGGTCAACACCTGCGTTTAGCTTTGCTATAACACCTGAAAAAGAGACCCAGTGTGCAGTGATGCACATGTAATCATCGCCTGGGCCACTGGTCCACATGTCTGTTGTCAGATGTATTGTGTGAACAGCACTCTTCTGCAAAGCTGCCCCAATCGCCTGCAGCACATCTTCATGTAGTGCTGGAACCGCAACTCTGGCAAAATAGAACCGGCTCGGAACCTTCCATTTAGGGCAGAGCGTTGCAACTAATTCAAGAAAACCTACCGCTTCTACAAAAGAAAAAGGTAGAAGGTCCACAGCTAGCATTTTAGCCAGCTTAGTGTTATACAGACGCGTCAGTGGGTGGTTGCGTTCATATGGCATCTCTGAAGTAAGCATTGTTCTAATGTTGCCCTGGACCAAGCATTTACGGGCTGATAATGACTTCGTTGACCCAATTTTGCTCGCTGGTGAACTTTTGTGCGTTGGTGTCTCACTCGCTCCAACACTCTTAGTGTGCCTCACATTGGGTGTGCTGCTGAGAGGGGTACTGGGTGTAAGGGAAGTGTTTGACACGTCTTCTTCCTGCTCGTCAACATCAGATGAAACATCAACGTTTCCTTGATTTTGGCCTTTCTTGATCGCAGCTAGGTGCGCAAACCATTGGACAGCGTGCTTTCTGTCAAGATGACCACTCTGGCCGCCGGTACCATAGTTGCTACCTGGCTTACCACGACTAACTGCAAGCTTACAAAGGGTACAAATGGCAAACCTTGGATTTTTGGGACAAACAGTAAAGAAGTCCCAAACTGGGGACTTGAAGTGTCTGTGGGACCTGGAGGAGGCGGCGATACTGGTGGTGGTGGTGGTCATGAAGCTAATGCCAGATGAAGTGGAGGATCTGGATTGGCCAACTTTTGTACGTTTTCCACTTTCACCGCCACTAATTAAGGTCGAGGTTGACGCAGGTCTCTTCTTGCCAGAAAGAAATATGGAAGCGGGACGAGTTGGTGTACTACTTAACTCCAATGATTGTGGTGTTTCCACTGCCTCCTCATCGACAACATCATCATCATCATCATCACGCGCAGCAGCTCTTCGGGCTAGGGTCAAAATGTCTGTTTGCTGCATGCCCGCTGGGGCTGCAGTGACCTTTATGATGACTGGGTCGTCGTTGGCAGAGTCTTCATCAGCAGCAGTATCCGCCACTTCTTGTTGAGCCTCATCACACTCCATAAGTCTGAGACTTTGGACGAGCTTCCTTTTACGCTTAAGTACCTTTGTTGGATCATGGTGTGCCTCACTCTCAGACGGCTGTGGTGCTGGTTCCCAAGTTTGATCCGTATCATCAGAAGGAGGTGTGCTTGAAGAGGATGTAGACACCACCCTTGATCTCTTCCTTGCTAGGGTTGTGGAAGACAATGAAGGATCATCAGGAGGAGTGGCTTCCTCAAATGATACCTCGCCTTGATTGTCGATTTCCTGATGTGCCCCTACTTCGGGAGGAACAACTATTGTGGGCACTTGTTGTGACCCTCCATGCACCTCTGCATGCGCATCTCCTTGCGCTGCCTCTCCTTCCACATGTACTTGGGCTTGTACTTGCACATGTGATTGTTGTTGCCGCTGTGGTTGTTCAACACTCGTCAGATGAGCTACAACAACCTGTGTTGATTGAGGGACATTGCTGCTGCTTTCTTGCGATGAGCCAACATCACTGGTCGATGGTGATTGAAGAAGTATACTGGCTGCCTCTGCAGCACTCAAGGGCTTGGACTTAAGTTGGCGTGGTGGTGGTGGTGGCACTGAGCCCAATGGAGCGGGGGTGCTGCTGCCAGCTTGGTCCCCAGCAGATCCCGCTGCAGCTGCTGCAGGCATACTTTTTTTTTTACTCACAAAAAAAGGGGCGGGCGGCACACCAGTGTCCTTGGTAACTTGCTTCTTCTGCTCCTTACTGGCACCTTTCTTGCTAGAGGAGCTACGGGTTACTTTTTTTGGGGCCATCTTCTTCAGAGCAGGTCAGCAGGCAGCAGTTGCACGAGTTGCAGAGGGTTCTGTGTCCAGACGTGACGTCGCGTGACGTTATGCTGCACACACCGCTGCAGGACTTCTTCCTGGCACTGGTGGTTCTATTGAGTCTTCTTGTGCACCTAAAAGCAATGGAAGACAGAGGAACATCAGTTCGGTTATACACCCCAAAAAATCGACAAAACACAGAAAAATGAGCACAATCCCATGCCATCCATGATGTTTACATTGAAGACACCCCACAGAAAGACTAGGGACATGCAAGTATGCAACACTCACTACCCCTGGGCATAAGGGATGAAAAGTAGGCAAAATAAGTGCAGGCCTCAGACACTGCCTCTCCTCAAAATGGCCCCCTTACACCCCAAGCACATGTTGCCTGTACCAGCCAGCACTCAAGATGGCCACCACCACCACCCACATGGCCAGTCCACATCAACAGTACACCCCCAAAAAACAGAAAAACAGCCAGAAATCACCACAATCCAATGCCATCCATGATGTTTACATCAAAGAGAGTGAGACAACACCACAGGCACACTCAGTCCATGCACCACCACCACCCCTGGGCAAGCAAAAGGCCACACCAGCAGCCCCCCAAAAACGACAAAAAACAATAAAATAAGCACAATCCCAGCCCATCCATGGCCTCAATTATGTTTAAATTCAAGAAGACACCCCACAGAAAGACTAGGCCCATGCAACACTCACCACCCCTGGGCAAAGGGCCACACCAGCAGCCCCCCAAAAACGACAAAAAACAATAAAATCTGCACAATCCCAGCCCATCCATGGCCTCAATGGTGTTTAAATTCAAGAAGACACCCCACAGAAAGACTAGGCCCATGCAACACTCACCACCCCTGGGCAAAGGGCCACACCAGCAGGCCCAAAAAAACGACAAAAAACAATAAAATCTGCACAATCCCAGTCCATCCATGGCCTCAATGGTGTTTAAATTCAAGAAGACACCCCTCAGAAACACTAGGCCCATGCAACACTCACTACCCCTGGGCATAAGGGATGAAAAGTAGGCAAAATAAGTGCAGGCCTCAGACACTGCCTCTCCTCAAAATGGCCCCCTTACACCCCAAGCACATGTTGCCTGTACCAGCCAGCACTCAAGATGGCCACCACCACCACCCACATGGCCAGTCCACATCAACAGTACACCCCCAAAAAACAGAAAAACAGCCAGAAATCACCACAATCCAATGCCATCCATGATGTTTACATCAAAGAGAGTGAGACAACACCACAGGCACACTCAGTCCATGCACCACCACCACCCCTGGGCAAGCAAAAGGCCACACCAGCAGCCCCCCAAAAACGACAAAAAACAATAAAATAAGCACAATCCCAGCCCATCCATGGCCTCAATTATGTTTAAATTCAAGAAGACACCCCACAGAAAGACTAGGCCCATGCAACACTCACCACCCCTGGGCAAAGGGCCACACCAGCAGGCCAAAAAAAACGACAAAAAACAATAAAATCTGCACAATCCCAGTCCATCCATGGCCTCAATGGTGTTTAAATTCAAGAAGACACCCCTCAGAAACACTAGGCCCATGCAACACTCACTACCCCTGGGCATAAGGGATGAAAAGTAGGCAAAATAAGTGCAGGCCTCAGACACTGCCTCTCCTCAAAATGGCCCCCTTACACCCCAAGCACATGTTGCCTGTACCAGCCAGCACTCAAGATGGCCACCACCACCACCCACATGGCCAGTCCACATCAACAGTACACCCCCAAAAAACAGAAAAACAGCCAGAAATCACCACAATCCAATGCCATCCATGATGTTTACATCAAAGAGAGTGAGACAACACCACAGGCACACTCAGTCCATGCACCACCACCACCCCTGGGCAAGCAAAAGGCCACACCAGCAGCCCCCCAAAAACGACAAAAAACAATAAAATAAGCACAATCCCAGCCCATCCATGGCCTCAATTATGTTTAAATTCAAGAAGACACCCCACAGAAAGACTAGGCCCATGCAACACTCACCACCCCTGGGCAAAGGGCCACACCAGCAGGCCCAAAAAAACGACAAAAAACAATAAAATCTGCACAATCCCAGTCCATCCATGGCCTCAATGGTGTTTAAATTCAAGAAGACACCCCTCAGAAACACTAGGCCCATGCAACACTCACTACCCCTGGGCATAAGGGATGAAAAGTAGGCAAAATAAGTGCAGGCCTCAGACACTGCCTCTCCTCAAAATGGCCCCCTTACACCCCAAGCACATGTTGCCTGTACCAGCCAGCACTCAAGATGGCCACCACCACCACCCACATGGCCAGTCCACATCAACAGTACACCCCCAAAAAACAGAAAAACAGCCAGAAATCACCACAATCCAATGCCATCCATGATGTTTACATCAAAGAGAGTGAGACAACACCACAGGCACACTCAGTCCATGCACCACCACCACCCCTGGGCAAGCAAAAGGCCACACCAGCAGCCCCCCAAAAACGACAAAAAACAATAAAATAAGCACAATCCCAGCCCATCCATGGCCTCAATTATGTTTAAATTCAAGAAGACACCCCACAGAAAGACTAGGCCCATGCAACACTCACCACCCCTGGGCAAAGGGCCACACCAGCAGGCCCAAAAAAACGACAAAAAACAATAAAATCTGCACAATCCCAGCCCATCCATGGCCTCAATGGTGTTTAAATTCAAGAAGACACCCCTCAGAAACACTAGGCCCATGCAACACTCACTACCCCTGGGCATAAGGGATGAAAAGTAGGCAAAATAAGTGCAGGCCTCAGACACTGCCTCTCCTCAAAATGGCCCCCTTACACCCCAAGCACATGTTGCCTGTACCAGCCAGCACTCAAGATGGCCACCACCACCACCCACATGGCCAGACCACATCAACAGTACACCCCCAAAAAACAGAAAAACAGCCAGAAATCACCACAATCCAATGCCATCCATGATGTTTACATCAAAGAGAGTGAGACAACACCACAGGCACACTCAGTCCATGCACCACCACCACCCCTGGGCAAGCAAAAGGCCACACCAGCAGCCCCCCAAAAACGACAAAAAACAATAAAATAAGCACAATCCCAGCCCATCCATGGCCTCAATTATGTTTAAATTCAAGAAGACACCCCACAGAAAGACTAGGCCCATGCAACACTCACCACCCCTGGGCAAAGGGCCACACCAGCAGGCCCAAAAAAACGACAAAAAACAATAAAATCTGCACAATCCCAGCCCATCCATGGCCTCAATGGTGTTTAAATTCAACAAAACAGTTGTATCATGCACCCATAACCAACCCTGGTCCTACTGGATACTGTGGCTACCCACAATATAATTTATTTAATTTTCTGAAAAAGTTCCAAAATTGTACTTGCAGCAACTGTAATGCCCCAAACAAACTTACTTGTGAAAGTTGATTTCTAATCCAAAAGTGATCCAAAGACAGTCAAAAAGGCCTCAAATCCAAATATCCAGCAGCACCCACAAAAAGTAATCCTTCCAGCTCCAGATCCAAATGAAAGTGACCAGGAGATGGACAAAGCACTGGGAGGAGCCTGCTGGACAGGAACAGGAAGTTGGAGACTGTGGGGCACTTCCTTCCTCCCCCCCCCCCCAAAATGGACTCCTTGCAAAAAAAAAGGCCATGCAAATGTCAACCTGAGGAGTGATTCTGATAAAAATCATAATTTTCTGAAGGTTTATCCTGTTTGCTGGTGATTTTCTTGTGCGAAATTGCAAAATCTCTATTTCGCAAGTGCGAGATTGTTCCTTTCCGCCGCAACTACGTGTTCGCAATTGCGAACTCTCGCGAGGTGTGCTGTGCAAGGTGGCAAGCCGCGAGTACGTATTCGCGGGCGACAAACTCCCGCGGGAACACGCAGCAAGATCTAAAATGGCGCGTCACTCGCAAAGAAAAACAACTCGGCAAACGCTAAAATGACGGAAAGTGAACGCCGTGCACCACGCCGCGCGCCGCAACCAAGCAAAAAATCCGCCGCGAGCGGATTCACGGATTTTCGACAAATTCGCGAGAGTTCGCGGATTGCGGATTTGCCGAAAATCCGAAAAATCCGCGAGCGGAGCGGATTTTACGCCCATGCTTAGATATCCTAAACGGATGGTCAAGACATCCATGAAGAGGGCATGGTACAGTCCCAGAGAAGTATTACTAGCAAGTAAAACCAAAGACCAAACCAACAGAAGCGTATGTGTCACTACGTTTTGTCCCTTAAGCACAAATGTCACTAAAATTGTCAAAAAACATTGGCCGACACTGAACACTCTTAAGACCTGCCAAAAGTTACCTATGTTCTCGTTCAAAAGAGGAAAGAACATAAGGGACCATCTGGTACGCTTGGACACAAACGTCACTAAACCTAGAAGTATGATCCAAAACTTATTGTCACTTCCGCCAGTACTGGGACATTTCAAGTGCGGAAATTGTGTGGTATGCGACCACACTGTGGAAACCAAAGACTTCACCCATGGCAACATAAAGATCACACTACATGACTTCACTAACTGTGCAACGTTATTTACTGCATCTGGTGACCGTGTGGTCTGATATACATCGGACAGACCATTCAGTCAGTCAAAACCAGAATCGGTCAACATTGTAGCAGAATACGATGCCAGGTAGAGAATGCCCCCCTGGTGCAACATTACAAGGACAAATCCCACACTGCGGATGACCTCAAGTGGCAGGTCTTTGAGAAAGCTAGAATACCCCCCAGGGGAGGTAGCTTTCCATTCATCCTACAATCATTAGAATGTTATGGATAGAAAAATGTGATTCTATCAGGAATGGGTTGAATAGACTTGAGGAATGGTGCAGATATATCAGTCTTAACTGACACCTTTGGCTGTTCATATGTTCCACCAAGGGAGTCAAGAGATGTAGATCGCGAACTCCAAACACTGTTCATCTGTAACACTAGTCATTCAATGTTTTCTCAATAGAGACAGGATGTAGATGTTCATTTTGATGCATCAATTATCTATACATCAGATGCGCTCTGATGCTGTTGACTTTTTGAGGTGTAATTGTAATACTGTCATGAGTAATTTTAAATGTCCAGATTAAGCAGTGAACGCCATTCTCCCTAAAGTATATGTATGCAATATTGTTTAAACACTTGTTATCATGCCCTTGATTATCAAATATTCAGCATTGGGAGCACTATTATATAATTCTCTGAGTTGTGCAAACAATACAGTATATAGCAAAGAGGGTTACTTGGAAAGGTTCCTGTAGGTGTATCAACCACTGGTGGGATACAATTTCCCAACCCCTCTTATAAATGGCAGCGTTATTGCGGACGTAAGTACCTTACAAAAAGGAGTTTTCTACTGATTAACCGCAAATTGGAGCTTTTGGGGGTACACATTAATGATAGTTTTATGCCAGCAATTAATATTTTATACACAGCGAAGAATTGATTAGAAACTAGCATAGGTCGCACAACCATCGACCTATGGTCTAGATACATTAGAATCCGTTTAACGATGTCCGCCACCAAATAACCCTTTTACAGCCCATAGTGCCCATGTGCAGATTTTGGGTATCGTTATTTTACGTACCCATTACGAAGCATTCCTCTTACAGGACCCGGCGCAATCACAAAGCAGCACACGACTATCAAGTAATTAACAATTGAGTGTTTGTGTCTGCTACTGCAGACTATGCTCGTACAAACCCGATTATTGATATCGCGTCTTATTGCTTCTCCCCAGCCCGTGACTGTTTGCTGAGTAATTGAATTACGGACTACCAAGAACTACACTCTGGTAAGTCTATCTCGCATTCCCTCATGGTTAGTTTAGTTTTAACATCACGTCCATAAATTACTGATACAGATTTATTATTTAGATCACGGAAGCAAGCCAAGTAGATATACAAGCCCTACAGTCTAGCAGTCCCATGAACTAAGTGGCAGGGCATGCCAAGACTTTAAGATATACTGCATAATTACCGGCTTTTTATTCTGGAACCTGCAACTAATGATTACCAGAGATTAAGCCTTGAGTAAGCATGAACCCTAGACACTCTAATCGGGTAATAAGGCATGATTCCTTTTTAATGGCCCCTGACAATACCTTTTCTAATAGGTCCCTCATTTCTCATCCTGAATCTAGGGTAGTGTCTCCTTCCACCTGAAGACCCTCTGTTACTCTATCAATCCAACAAATAGTAAGGGGCCCATTATGATTTCGGGCGGATTTCCCCCGCCAGGCTGGCGGTAGCAATCGGCCTGACATCCGCATTTGTTTCCCCCCCCGCCATATTAGTATGGCGAGGGGGACCTCGGCGGACGGAAAGACTGTCCACCGCTTTTCCGCCCCGATCGCCTTGCGGCCAGGGCGGAAAAGGAATAATATGGTGGTGGTGTCTATCAGACACCGCCAGCCATATTATGATGGGCAATTGTGGATGCCTTTCCGTGGCGGCAAAGCCGCCACGGAAAGGCATGCAGAGAATCCCTGTGGGGGCCCATTGCCGGCCCCCAGGGACTCCGGGGGGGTAGGGGGGTGCACATGGGGGGTACCTATGGTACCCCCAGCAGTTCCATGCACAACATGGCAGGCCCCGCGCGGTGCCTGCCATGCTGTGCATTGAAGTGCACAGCATGCTTTCCTGCCATTGTGGCGGGCGGTGTTAAGTGCACCGTCCGCCACAATGGTAGGAATGCGGGATGCACTGTGGCGGGCGCATCTTAATGCTGCCGACAGAACCCCCGCCCTTATGGCGGGCGGTCCCTACTACCGCAACGATGGCGGACGGGCAAAGTCCGCCCGCCATCGTAATGGGTCCCTAAGTGTCTGCTCGCCATTGCCCATAACATCATGTTTAAATTACCCATGTAGTATCACAAATTTTAAATCGCCATTTTTCCCAATAGACACCAGCACTCCTGTCCTGAAGAGACCAGGTATTGAGAGAGAGTTGAAATGTTGTTGACTTCATAAAGAGAGAGACTCTAAATGCTATAAAAATTATTAATTGTACTACAAACGTTTAGCTCCTCTTTTGTACTTCCAATAACCATTTTTCCTTTTTTCAAGTCACCTTTTTAACACTTCATGCACCACCGTTAGGTTATGGTCACTCCACTGGGGTTCACTAAAATCACCATATACTGTACATATTGTACATATTTTGAAAAGGTATCTTTCTCCTCATTCATTTTTGTGGTATTTCTTGTAATTTCTGTGATAATGAAATAAATAACGCTCACTTCGGCTGAAGTGAGCTAGATTGGTATATTGTCTTGTGGGCTTTATAAAACTTTAAATATTTACAAATCATTTGGAAGATCGTACCCTGTATGAAAGCTTTTTGATTAACTCAAGCAAGATATGACTGTCATGCATAAACGTATAAGGTATTTCAAATGAGTTCCTTGTGAACATTTTATGTTTGCTTAGCATTAATACCCAGTTTACAAGGACATATGGGGCACTCTTGTTGTTGTATGTATTCCTCAGACACAGCCTTTGTACATGGTGATGGCTTCCTGAGTCGGTGGCAATGAGCTGGCTCCAAGCAGAAGTATATCCAAAACAAGATGAACAATAGTGAGATCTCTGCACATTGCTGACAACAGCCTTCCGGAAGCAGTAATTAGGGACAGACAAAAGGAAAGGCCCTGCACAGATACCTACTCATTTGAACTGAAGCTGTGATTTCACTGCTCACCCCTACCATCGACCAAATGGCAATGCACAATTTTTTTTTACCAGTAGCCTCATCATTGATTTTCTAAAAGCAATTTGTCTCCAACCTCCCTCACATCTGTGTTTGCTATCCACCCTCCAGCCACAGGAATGCAATAAATACACTTTCACTATCTGGGGAAGCTATATCACCCTTCATCTTGTGCCTTACTAAACCAGGGACCATCCAAAATGGATTCCACTGGTCAAAGTCCTAAGACTGATACCACACTCAGAATCAAAATATCATATATGCATGCACACATATGCTATAAACTCATTGCAGATACCCACACACAAAACATGGATGGAAAGCTATATCAAAGTTCTGTGGTTCATAAAGCAGCAGAACATTTCATGGGTGGGGCCAATAGGCTCTCCTCTTACTGCTGATTCACAGAAACTCAGTACATTGACAGCAAACTTTACATATTTAACCCAGGACATTGACAGTGATTCCATATCCATCATGAGTGCATGTGTTTTATATCACTCAAAATACCAGAATAGGTTGGAGACCTCTTGTTATCAGGAATAGGCCTTGTCCTCTGAAAATATGCAGTTATAGCATGATGTAATGATTAAAATGAAATGCTAGCATACCAGTTTCACATGCAGTCAGGCACTGAGAGCATGAGAACACACCTATTTACCAATAAGTGCCCCTCCTATATCTGACTACCCAGAACCGTACTCTACTGCTGGAGAAGTCTAGTTGTCAAATCGGCAAGACATGTGAGAAAGTCTATGTGCATTCCCTTAATTCATTTCATATTTTTGATCCACTGTGAAATCTAGGGCCTCGTGAAAAAAATAGATTAACTCAACAACTTACCCTTCATAGCCAACAAGAACTTGATTGGTTTGTGATCTGCCTGAACCACAAACTTTGTAACAAACAAGTAAGGCCACAACCTTCTAAAGGCCCACAATATCGCAAGAAATAATTTACAAAGACTTCCCATTTCTGTTCCCTAGAAAGCAGTCTACAGCTGATAAAGGTGACTAGATGCTGTCTGCACTTGTTATCAAGTTGAGCCACTACCACTCCAATTCCCATATCTAAAGTATCAGTTAGTACAGTAAACCATTGTCAGGAGCGCTTAACATAGGCACATTATTTAGTGTTGCATTCAAGCCCTTGAAGGAGTGCAATCCATATCATTTTCTTAGGCTGCTTTCTGGATATCAGGGCTCTCAAGCGTCCAGTCTCATAGTGGGCTACAATGTTTCTGTAATATTTAGTGCGTCCAATAAAGGCTCTCATTTGAGTCTTGTTAGTGGGAGCCTCCCACTTCAACACAGAATGTATCTTAGCCTGGAATGCATGGATCTTACATTGCCCACTTGATTCCCCAGGTAGATTACAAAGGTCACCTCACTTGGCTGCCTTGTGAGTCTATTTTACTTCCTGCATCCTTACCAACACCTGTTGTAGGGGCTTAGGTGGACTTCTCACAAATTGCTAAAAAATGGCAATGTCATCATGGTAGCTCAAGCAGAATTCTTCTGGTCGTGAGAGAACATAGGAAATGAGGTGCTGAAAATTGATAGGAATGTTCTTAAATCCAAAAGGCATGAGCCTAAACTGGTATAATCTCTCTGGGATAGAGAATCCATTATGTGATAATGCAATCTGCCAGTAGCCATGGGTCAATAAACAAGAAGCAAGTAGCATCAAGCCAAACCATTAGTTCATCAGCCCTTGGAATTAGGTGTGCATCTGGCCTGGTCACCTCATTGCAAGCCCAGTAATCTGTACACAAATGAAAGTCTGTAGATCCTTGCTTGGGCACCAACACTACTGTGAAGGCTCAAGGACTACATGAACTCTCAATTACTCCAAATTTCAACATCTTAGCAGCCTATCTCCTGTATCCATGTCATGTACATAGGCAGGTATCAAATGAACTTCAGCAAAAATAGATGACAAATTCTTCCCAGTACCTCTCTACACTCTCTTTTCTGCACAAGCATCAGTTCGGGCAAGTTGTATCCCTACCACACCACCATTTATTTAATCACTATGCAAAATGTCAGGAAGTGACTTCGGGGAAATAATACACACAGACCCACTATTCGGTGTGGTGAACAGGCCCCTCCCCCCGATGCCTGCCCACATGCCGCCATGAAGGAAAGCTGCTGAGCATGTTGATGTTGACATTTTGGCATCCCAGCGGCCCAACAAGAAGGCCACTTGATTTCTAATCCCTTCCACCTCAGAGTGTTAGCGTGCCCCTCTCATGGACACCTCATTTGATAAATCTTGTCTCTGTTAGTAAAGGGAACAGTGGAGCACGCCTTTTCAGGTTAAACAGAGTTGACTGTTCCTCTGCCACTTTTCAAAGCTACTTTTGCTGCCTTCCCAGGTGTCGTAGTTCGCCCGACCTGTGTGGCGACGTGCAGGTACAGGTGTACGGAAGGACAACGGACTGGTGATAGGCTGGTGGTGCAACAGGTAGTTGCCTTACCTGTCTGTGGGTTTTGCCCCTAAAGCTAGATAAAAGGTTGGTGAAGTATCTTGTAATGCAATGACCCCCCACAATTTCTCTGAAAACCCTCTGCAGTCATGAGAGGAGTGGGTGCCTGCAATGCCCTCTTGCATAGTTACTTGCTATGGATACTGGGAGCCATTGGTTGTTCAGTTGACACTGGGGCAGTCTGAGACTAAATCCGAGACTATAACCTAGGCCTCACCATAACTCCACCATCACTCCTTCATTACTACCCTCATAGCAAGCAACCTAGCAGACAGGCAAGCAAGCAATAATAATTAAGTAAATCAATTGAGTGGTCTGAAGTAGTGAAGGAGTGATCCTACTGTCCTGCCACCATTACTAATCCCACTCCTGCGACTTTGGTGTACCTGTGTGTGTGAGTGGAGGTGACAGTCAGCAACAACGGGGGGACGAGGTAAGTGGGCAATGGTATTGCTAATGCCACTGCTACTGTTGGTACTGTACTGTTTGTTGACCTTGTTTGTTGGACTTTGTTGCCCAAGTGTCCAAGTACTCAAGCACCCAAGCATTGAGTATCAACCATATGACTTCTAATTATTGTTTATTATTCTTTATATTGAGTGGTTTGTTCCCTGCTGGTGTGGTTATTGAATGAATCATGGGCAAAAGGAAAGCTGAAACAGTTAATGTGAAAGATAAGCTCTTCAGGTCAAATAGAACCATTCTGTCCTTTTTGAGTAATGCAGTAATGCAATGGGAGCCCTCCTAGAAGAGATCACCAATGTAGAGGCATAATTGGGCCAAACATTAAATTAACAGCCCTCGGTCCCCCCTATTCCCACATGTGGGTTAGATGCTAATTTCACGCAGATCCAGCCACAACCCATACATAATGTACAACCCCCTCTTTCTTGTCGCCGAGGACCAGGCAAACGCATCGTCCACTGTCGCACAGGTGGGCTGCCAGTGCTCCCACAATCTTTCACATGCTAGAAAAAAGTGGGGAAGTATAACAAACCTAGATTGATATCTTCTTCAGATTATAGTGTGTCTACCACAGACAGAGGTGGTAAAAGGGGGATTTTGCCATTAATACCTCGATTATGCTACTCACTAGATGCCCTAAAGAGATGGAATCAAATGTAATGGGGTCCTAGACACTCTCATATAGAAGGCCTCAAGATTGGAAAGACCTGTAGACTCCCTTAGTAAAGAGGTTGGGCTCATGCAAGTGCACTTGGAATCACTCCTTACCCAATGGTCTGCGAACCCCCTCCTTAGGCCCCATGTACCAACTACTTTAGACACCCAGGTTATCCCCTATCTTTTGGCAAATTCCACTCAGAAAGAGGGGCCCAGGGAGGACCATATATGTCCTACCAATTCTATCGTTGAGTATAATGATCATAGTGTGGCTGGTCAGTGGACTTTGCTTTCTTCGCTCCCTCCGGGGGTAGGAAGGGGCATCCAACCCTCTAGGGAAAACGGTGTCTGTCAGGTCCAGGGTGTTATTGACCAGCTTGCTGTGGTCGAAGGTAGACAATTTGAGTCCCCTGGGTTTAATGAGGTAATTTTGCAACTCCACCAGCATGTACACAATACGTTTTAGTTCTAGTGAATGTACCCCCACTAAAAATGGCTGAAACTGAGTCATATAACCAAGTAAAAAACAAGGTGGTACACTGGTTAGCTGGAAAACCTTCTACTCCTCAATCCCAGTGGTTATTTGAGGAAATCATTATGATTAGTTGAACAGGGTGTATCAAGGCCATGGCAGGTGATTGCCTAGTGGTTAACTTTGCAAACTCATGGATAACAGGTTTTATCCTGATCCTTTCATCTGGATAAATCTTGGCTCTTCCCTTAGGCTTTTTTATAAGGCCGTTTTGAGACAGGGAGTGGGCCAAAGAGAAACAGTTTTTTCCATGGAGGGGGCAAAAATACATTATACTCACTCGGCTCAATTCACTAGTGCTCCTATTTCATTGCAAAATCGATTTGAAGTACTACTGGTACTGAATCAGTTGGAGTGACTGGTCCAGACTGGGGATGATACTACCTTGGTTTGTGGAAACCCCAGTGGGCCCTCCAATCATGTGAGTATTGTGAGATGGAATATTGCTTGCATTCAGGGTAAAGCAGGAAGCTCATGATATTATCAACTTGCAGGATACATGGTACTCAAAAGGAGAATTCTTCCTCGAAGACTTTGTGTCCTTTATTATCAAGGGCATATCCTCTCTAAGTGGTCAAGCCAGAGGGGCACCTAGTCACTCTTGTGGGGAGGGTTAAGCCTGCAAAGTTAAGATTATTGCTGTCAACTCTCCACACTTTTTGGAGGATCTATTAATATTTGACAACTCACAAAATATCCTACTTATGGATATATAAATCTCCCTGCATGGCAGTGAGGATGCAGACATTTTAGTGGATGTTGGGAGGTTTCTTGATGCTTTTCTCTCCTGTTCCTCCATAAAAAATATTGACTACATTGTAGCAAGGGATTTTAATTTACACCCATGTAAGGACTGATTTTTATATGATCCTAGAAAATCTGAGGGGTTCCTAGTTGACCAGGTGCATGTTATACACTCCCCCCAGGGACAACCCTAAATGATTTGGTTGGAAATGATAATTTATGTAACTTACTCTCCTTGCAGCCAGATGGTGTTCTTACGTTTAGAGGAGCTAGATACTTTATTGATTATATTTTCATATCTAGGGGGCTCTTTTCCCCCCTGACAGATTTGACCCCTAAATTGATTGCAATGGGATCACAACGCCTTGAGTTCTTCTTTTCTGTGGGAGAAAAGAACCTGGGGGTATAAGTACTCTGTACCATTTGTTAGTCAATACTAAGGATAAGGGGCATAGAATCAAATAGGTAGATATCATCCCAGGGGAATTTAATGCAAATATGTTTAAGTTCTGTCAGCAACAGTTTAAGCTTTGTCTTGATGACACAACCCCAGATTCGAATATACTAAGCGCTTATAACTTTATTTGTGAGTTTGTCAAGCAGGCCCTTACTTTCCCAGGACCCGTAGGTTCACCTAGGCCCTGTAGGTGATTCGATAAAAGTTGTACAAGGGCAAAGAGAGAGCTGTTGTCCTCTCTTAAATGTACCCTCAGAGATAGGAATGAAATCAAATGGTGCAGATTGGTCTATAAACCAGCAGTCACAACTAGGAAACTTCAATTTAAAGAGGAGCTATGGTCAGACCTAGTAGAGGCTAATACCCCCAAGGATTGTACCAACTTTTAGGGTATCATACACCATCCCTTCCTTTAGGAACTTCAGCTCTCAGACCAGGCGGTTTCAGTGCCGGCACAGGCTTTAAAAAATCTTTTTTCAGCTCTTTATGAGTATGACAACTTAGCATCTGGCCCAAACCCCATCCCTGATTCTGATATCATTGTGGATCTATAAGCCCCTGTTTTAACACTACACATAAATGCGGCCATTAGAGGTCCGCACCCAGAGGCCTGGAAGAGTTCTATTATAATCCCAATTTTTACAAAAGGGGACAGGCGGGACCCCACATGCTATAGACAAGTATTGTTAATTGATATTGAGGTGAAGGTAATAGGGAAAGTTATATTGGAAAACCTTTCCAATTGAACCAATAAGAAAGGAATAATTTCTAACTTGCAATATGGTTTTAGATCAGGGCGTGGCACAGTAGAACAAAACCTAAATCTGTACCTTTTCTCTCATAGGTACGCAAGGGCTAAGGGGGGGCTCAGTCCATGTAGTCTTTATGGATCTCACCTTAACCTTTAACTGAGTCACTAGAGACAGGCTGTGGACTGATATGGGGTCCCTGGGGGTGTACCCCACTCTCAAAAATGGCATGAGAGATTTACACAGAGACCTCACAGGGATGTATTCTTGGCCCCCTTCATATTTATTATGTATATTAATCACCTACAGGCGGTCTTAATTGAGATTGAAGCTGACGTCCCGAAAGCAGGGAGCAAAGCCATACCGGTTTTATCAGACACCGGTGATGTGGATTTAATTGCCCATACGGCAAGGACCCTGCAAATTCTGCTAGATGCATTTGTTGATGTTATGTGTAGCTTGGACCTATCCACACATTTTAAAAAATCTCACTCTATGGTGGTGTGTTCCAAGTATGTCAAATGTCGTAGCCCCAGAGCAAAGGGTCAGGTTTTATTCAGGGTGGAAACGTTCTCCTACCTGGGTTTGCTCCTCAATTAGTGTCTCATCTGGAAACCTCTTTTATCGAAAAATAGAAGAGCCCTCCAAAATGCAATTTCTGGGCTTCAAGATTTTGCAAGGCACATTGGGCATATGTACCTGAAATTATTACTTGATGTTTATAAGGCCAAATGTCTTTGATGACCTCCTTTGGTAGTGATATTTGAGGGTATGCAAATACTGACTGTATTCAGGTGATAGAGAACAAATTCCTGAGAAATTTACTAGCCATTGGTCAAGGAATCAGTACTGAAATTGTACATGAAGAGTTAGGTGTGCCATACAGTGCAGATTATATTCTGGTTCGTCATCTCTTAATGTGATGTTCGGTTTGGTATAAAGAGGATTTGCATTTTAATATGATCATACTCCAGGACTGTTTGCTACTAGACAATGTGGCTTATATTCAATGGTTACAGGACCTTAAAAAATCATTTAGGTAATTAGGAAGTCAACACTATCCTTCAAGGCTCTTAGAGAAATAGGGTTCAGCACCACCACCTCCTGAACCTCCTGGTACCAAGTTAGCATTTCTTTCTGGCTGTACCATTCCTTTAGCAGCTTTTAGCCTGCCTGAAGGATTTTCTTCACTTCACTCATGTTTTGCACCATGAACCTCTGGAGGACAATCACATAGCCCACCACAGTCATCTGAGGCTACTCTAAAGTTTCTGCCCACCCTTCTCTAACTGAACGGAGTGTGCCATGTACAAGGTGCACAAAGAGACGTTTGAAGGGTCTGAACCCAACTCTTTTCTGTGGAGTTTATGTTATAGCAGACAACACATAGCAGAGATCCCATCATGTGCATAAGGGTCTTGTTAAAACTTTCCATCAACCCATTGGTAGATGGGTGACATTCTGTGGAGAAGTGTTAATTGACACAATGGCAGAAATCCAGCTGGGTAGGTCCTCCAACAGCTAACCAGCACTACAGCTTTTGCAGTGACCCAGACTCCAGCACCTGGTCTGCTTTGGGGACCTCTTCCTCCTCTCCCTGTGGAACAGCTGAGAGGGATGCCACAGCCAGGGCTTCCTCATAGTCTATCCTGATCTCCTAACTACCCTTTTCTGGTATGTACATATATGGCGCAATAACAGTCCTTGGATTAGAAAGACGCACATCCTGTGCTCTGGTGTAAACAGCTCAAGTTGGCCTTGTAGTCCTAGTACTAAATCAGGGACAATTAGATTGATGCCCAAGAAACATTCAGCACCTCGATCCTCTCTCATATCTACATCAACCGTGGCCAATTTGCCAATTATTTCTACCTCAGCTGGGATAATTGGGTAGTCCATGTAATGCCCACTGCTAGCAAATTTGTGCCAGTGTTGCTAGGGAGAATCTCTTCAGGTTTGGCATAATTCCTCTCAACCCTATTCCTTTAAGCCCTAGTACCCATCAGGGAAGGAACATCCATTGCAATGATAAATGCTTCCACTACAAACTGCACTATATTTTAATGGATCTGCTTGAGAGCATCTTGTTCTCTATCCCAAATATCCATTGCTATTCAGCTGAGTGCCCCGGTGCCTTCTTGGGTCCCCTCACCCATAGCCAACACACTTGCTATTATGGGTGCTGCTGGTACAGGGTCTTTCACCTCACTGTCTTCTTAGTAGAGCCCCTCCTTGTGACACAGTAAACACTTTGGTCTAGGAAGAACCTTCCTATCCAACCTTGTCCATTGGTTCCTGTTTTGGAACCTAATTCCCTTTATCCCTACACCCTCCCTTCTACCCTGAGGAATTGCTATGGCTGTTACTCTTCAGTTTGGTCGAAAAACAATAAAAATAGTCTGGGGTGTAATCTACCAGTAGCCTACGTAGGAGGAAGATCACTGGACACCAAAACAATCATGAGTCACCACAAAAAAGTATATCGAGCTAAAGAGTAAAACAACCCTTGAAAGCGGTTAGATTCCCATCATTCACCACTGTGATCATTCTCATCATTTGGGTATCCATCCTACCTTCCACTAACCCTCTTGATCATAGAGGGAAAACAGGTGGATAGTATCCTCAAATTGGGTCATATAGAAAGAGCAGATCACTCTGGAATCCACCAGAGAATCAACATAAAAACTAAGGTGAAAATTATAAACACAGTGCAATTATGTAAGTGAAATATTAAAAAAGAATAAACAAGAGAGAAAAAACCTTTATTAAAGTATCTCTTGTAGGCCTTGCTTAAAAACAGTGCAAACAAAGCAGATTCAATTATAGCTGCTTATAAAGTCGTCGACATGTTTCACCCTATTAGGACAAATGGTCCAAGGCTTTCTTCAGGACCTAACTGTTGGTAAACTTACTACTGTAAAAAGCACAGAATAGTGTGACAACCAAAATAAGTAAATAAGTAAATAAATAAATAGGTTGGAAATAATACAACCTTTGCGATTACAAATCCTCTGTTCAGACGAAATGTAGAGGATTCCTATGAAGAGAATTACAATTAGTGGTACTCAAATGTGATATAAAAGTACAATTAGTAATGCTATGGGGTATATATTGATTAATAGACCCCTAGCAAATTTTTTATTGTAATATACATCAGAAAACTTTATTGAAAATGACTTTCGCTCACCCGTCGGATACGAGGACTGGACCTCACCTCACCTGGTAACAACTCAGGTCAATAAGGCCCCACTCTGATAAACAGAGGAGGAAGGAAGAATGAACATAATACAACACAAGCAAACATCTTGAATATCATAATTCTTCCTAACACTGTACCTCCTGATTGTTTATAAAAATAGCTTTGTACTTTCATCTGATCTGACTAAGCCATCAGCTCCTAAAACGTTTGATATGGATCCCCATATCTATATAGACATGACAAAAGGGCAATGTATGTGAATGTCTGATGCATATTTTATTCATACAGTGTGTTCATAATCTCATGTCTGGCTACGATGTTAGTACCAGTAAAAAACAAGAAAAAGGTGCCCTTTACAATGTAAGAGAACCTAACAGAATTTATTGTCTGCTACCTGGCATGAAGGCAAGATGTGTAAATGCCTAAGGCATTTAGGCATTTACACATCGTGCTTTCATGCCAGGTAGCAGACAATAGATTCTGATGTCATGTCTTTATAGATATGGGGATCCTAAGGCAAGCCCGTCTGTGCCCGTCAGCACCTGGACAGCGCCCAGCGCCAGGACCCCTGGACCCAGCGAACGCCAGCACGCCCAACACCGCTACGATGCCAGAACCATCCACTCAGTCAACACCGGACGACCACACACCTGCTTCTTGGCCGCCCCGAAGCGCACCCAGGAAGCTTTAACCTGCAGGAACTGTAGCTTCACAAGCATCCACACCGCCATGCTCCCAACCCTTAAAGAACCCAACCACTCCAGATGCATCCTTCTCAACACCCGCTCCGCCCGCAAACACGCAGTTGAACTCTGGGACCTACTCACCTCAACCTCTCCCAGACGTCACCTTCCTGATGGAGACCTGGCTGAACCCCGCCTCAGCACCCGACAAAGCCATAGCCGTCCCAGAACGCTACAAGATCACCCGCAGGGACCAAACCAACGGAGCAGGAGAAGGAATCGCCATCGTCCACAGGGCCACTCTCAGGGTCTCGACCAACACCGACGACACCCTCAGCACTGCCCAAAACCTGCACTTCCAGATCCACACCGACCCCAACACAACTCTCTGAGGAACCCTCATCTACAGACCCCCCCGGACCCTGACCACAGTTCAGCGACTCCATCGCTGACTTCATCAGCACACACGCCATCGGCTCCATGGACTACATCGTCCTCGGGGACCTGTACTTCCACCTTGAGAACAACAATGACACCAACTCCACCACCCTGATCGACAACCTAGCCAACCTCGGACTCAGACAACTCGTCACAACACCCATCCACTCCGCCGGTCACACGCTTGATCCCATCTTCTCCACAAGCCCCTGTGGCTCCTTCAACCACACCACGAACTCCACTGGACCGACCATCACTGCATCTACTTCACCTTCAAGAAACCCACCATACACCACCGCACCCAACAGATGCCTTGCGGCTGCGGGAGCAAAGTCACCGAAGACCAGCTAACCACCACCCTCACCCAGAGCCCACTCGCTGACCCCACCGTACCCAACACCGCCGCCTGCATCCTCAGACAGTGGATCAACGACTACGCCAACACCCTTGCCCCAATCAAGAAACCCTCCAACAGTAACACCAACAAGAAAGCCAGCTGGTTCACTGAAGACCTCTGGGCCTCCAAGCAAACTTGCCGAAAGCTGGAGAAGATCTGGCTCCGTGAACGAACACCGGACAGCCACGCAGCCCACAAGAACGCCACCCGCAGACACCATCAGCTCATCAGATCCGCCAAAAGGGCCTCCTTCGAAGACCACTTAGACAACAATGCACACAACAACAAAGAGCTCTTCAACATCGTGAAGGAACTCTCCAACCCCAGCTCCAACACCAACGACACCCCACCCTTGCAAGACCTGTGCGACTCGCTTGGAACCTTCTTCCTCTGCAAGATCGCAGACATCCACAACAGCTTCAACGCCACGACCGCCCCGACAACCACTGAGACCTCCACCCACACGACCACCATCCGCATCAACAGCCTGCTCTCCTGTACCAACATCAACGACGACAAAACCATCAAGATTATGAACACCATCCAATCTGGATCTCCGTCAGATCCATGCCCACACCACATCTTCATCAAACCCAGCACGTCCATCGCACTCCATCTCCGGAAAGTCATCAACACCTCCTTCGAGACAGCAACCTTTCTGGAGAGCTGGAAGCATGCCGAGATCAACGCCTTACTCAAGAAACCCAAGGCAGACCCCAAGAACCTCAAGATCTTCCGGCCCATCTCCCTGCTCCCGTTTCCCGCAAAGGTCATCGAGAAGACCATCAAAGAACAACTGACCCGCTACCTCGAGGAGAACAACATCCTGGACCCTTCCCAGTCCAGGTTCCGCAGCAAACACAGCACCGAGACTGCCCTCATCGCCGCCACCGATGACATCAAGTCCCTGCTGGACAACGGAGAAACGGCGGACTTCATCCCCCCAACCTGTCAGCCGCCTTTGACACGGTCTGCCACCACACACTACGAACACGCCTCCAAAATGCTGGGATCCAAGATAAGTCCCTGGACTGGACCACCTCCTTCTTCTCCGGCAGAACACAGAGCGTCCGCCTTCCCCCCTTCCACTCCGAAGCCACTGAGATCATCTGTGGCTTACACCAGGGCTCATCCCTTAGCCCAACTCTGTTAACATCTATATGGCACCGCTTGCCCTCGTCGCCTGTCGGCACGACCTCAACGTCAGCTCCACCCAGCTGATCCTCTCCCTCACCAAGGACCCCCACACCGCCAAAGCCAACCTTCATGAAGGAATGAAGGCCGTTGCTGAATGGATGAGGAACAGCCGACTGAAGCTGAACTCGGACAAGATGGAGGTCCTCATCCTCGGATCCACCCCTTCGGCCTGGGATGACTCCTGGTGGCCAACCGCACTGGTAACCGCTCCAACACCCACCGACCATGCTCACAACCTAGGGGGGGGTCATCCTTGACTCCACCCTCTCCATGACTAAACAGGTCAACGCCGCCTCCTCCTCCTGCTACAACACCCTCCGCATGCTCCGCAGGATCTACAAGTGGATCCCCACTGAAACGAGAAGGATGGTCACACAGGCCCTCGTCAGGAGCAGGTTGGACTATGGACACGCCCTCTACGCAGGAGCCTCTGCCAAACTCCTGAGACGGCTCCAACGCATCAAGAATGCCTCTGCATGCCTGATCCTCGACATCCCTCTTGCCGCAGCCACATCACACCCCAACTGAGAGACCTGCACTGGCTCCCGGTCAACAAGAGGATATTTATTTTATTTTATTTTAGACATTTATAAAGTGCCTGAATCACCCCAAATGGGGTATCTCCGCGCTGCGGACTGGAGAAGGATGAAACCAGGGTAATTAGAACAGAATTGTTTTCAGTTTTTTTCTGAAGCTTAGGTAGTTGTTTGAGAGGCGGAGCTCCGCAGGCAGTTGATTCCACATTTTAGGCGCCAGGTGATGGAAAGATTTGCCTCCCCGTCTGGTTTTACTAATGCGGGGAATGGCGAGAAGGCCTTTACCTTCAGAGCGGAGAGTGCGTGATGGGGTGTATATGGTCAGTTTGTTGGCCAAATAGGTAGGGCCTAACTGGTGTAGACCTTTGAAGACAATGCAACATATTTTAAAGTGGATTCTTTTGCGGATGGGGAGCCAGTGAAGTTTGTGTAGGAGTGGGAGGGACGGGGTCCGGCAAGGTGCGCTGGTAACCAGGCGAGCCGCCGTATTCTGTACCACTTGGAGGGACTGCAAGGCTGATTCTTTGGCAGAGATTAAAAGAGCGTTGCTGAAATCCAGGCGACTAAGTACCAGGGCGTGTATGAGGGTTTTCCGGGTTGAGGGTGGGAGAAAATAGAAGACTTTACGCAACAGGCTGAGGGCGTGGAAACAGGAGCATTTGGTGGATGCTATATGTTCGTCCATGTTCAGCTTGTTGTCGACCAGGACTCCCAAATTTTTTACCACTGGTTTGGGAGAGGGTGCCGTTCCAAGTTCTTCCGGCCACCAACTCGGGGACCAGCTGGTGACAGCATCAGTGAACAGTATGATTTCAGTTTTAGCAGTATTGAGCTGTAGCAAACTGAACCTTCAAGCTCCTCACCCATGCACACAAGGCACTCCACAACACCGGTCCAACGTACCTCAACAGACGACTCAGCTTCTACACCCCCACCCGCCAGCTCCGCTCTGCCAACCTCGCCCTCGCCACAGTCCCCCGCTTCCGAAGGGTGACCTCCGGTGGCAGATCGTTCTCCCACCTCGCCGCCAACACCTGGAACACCCTCCCCATCCACCTGCGGCGGACCCAAGACCTGCTGACCTTCAGAAAACTCCTCAAGACCTGGCTTTTCAAGCAGTAGCAGCATTCCCCACCCCAGCGCCTTGAGACCCTCATGGGTGAGTAGTGCGCTTTACAAATGATATGATTGATTGATTGATATACTTTTTTGTGGTGACTCCTGATTTGTTTTGGTGTCCAGTGATCTTCCTCCTACATAGACTACTGGTAGATTAGACCCGGGACTATTTTCATTGTTTTTTGATCTTATGATTTGGGGACTAAGTCTGTGTTGGGTCTTTAAAATCCCTTAGACCCTCCATTACCTTTATGTTTTTTCTTACTCTTCAGTTTGGAACAAATCTACTGAGAGTTTGTCTATCCCTTTGGCTTAATGCTATGTTGCTTCAGCCCTTTGCTACCCTTGTTAGCTAACCACTTGTAATCCAATATTGCAAGTTTCTCTGTACCCTTTTCTCTCAAGTCAGACAGGTTTTGCTTAAGTGGGGTAGAGCACACCTCCTTCACTTCCTCTGTTAGCATTACCTGGTTAAGGGTATGAAAATCAGTGGCCTTCATACCTCTCACCCACTCTCACCCACTCATTCCAATAATCGAACACACCCTGAATCACAAAAAACGTAGTCTGCTACCAGAACCGCTTTGCATGATTCAACCAGCACATGGACAGTAGCCATATACCCATGATGAGGGTGTGCTTTGTGTACCCCTTCAGATCACAGAACAGGTTGTGGACCTTGCATTTTCTGGGCCTCCACACACACATACACACACACTAGTTTAACGTGATGTCAGGGGTACAATAGAAAGTCTGATATCAGTTTCACATACAGATGGGCACTTAAGGCAGGGAAACAAGTCTGTGTACATGTCATAGAACATTCCCATCCCAACACTATAGAAAACCCATACATGACTGGTACTCCAAGGCTCAAGAGTTCCAAAGGATCAAAGTTTAGGTTTAAACCTTGGCAGGGATCCCTGCCAAGGTTTGAACCTAAACTTTGATCCTTTGGAACTCTTACACACACATATTCCCTGGGCTATGTGTGTGTGCAACATGAGTTCGCATTACAATTTCAGGGGTGCAACAGGGTGTCCTTTTGGCACCCTTGAAATTGCATGCGCACTTTGTGAGAACCTAATGGGTACTCGCTAATTGTGCATGCAATTCCCATTTATTCCTGTGGGCCTTTAGGTCCAGAGGAATGAATGGGAAGCCATTCCTTAAATGTGACTCGCAATTTGCATGTCACAATTAAGGAATTTGTAGGAATTGCAATTTTTTTTGTGATTCCAACATGCATAGGCTTTTACGATTTCACAATTGCGATTCCTTAATAATCACAATTAGGGATTCACAAACGCCTACCTTAATGCATGTGGGGGTACATTCCTTATGAAAATCCACAGACAATTCGTATTGCCAAATTGCACACATTCATTGCAACACTTCCTTGGTTAGCGTTCCAAAGTTTTTGCTTTTCCATTTGGGAAAAGCAACAAGATATTGAGAAAGTTGGTTAAAAAACGAAAGCATCACCACACTTTTCTATTTAATGTCATTACTACCGTGAGATGTTGATATGAAGTTTCACCAATACATAGGCAGGAATCTGTAACAAAAAAAAAATAACATATAGTTTATTTTGGTGCCCACAAATATCAAAGTGCTACATGTGTTGAAACAAACTAACACCAATTTTTTGAAAACCGGACCTGGGGAAGCACAGTTGCGACCGCTAATTTCCTACACCCCTGTGAATCAGTAGTGGAGAGCAGTTTGCATTGCGCTGGGTACACACACACCGTCCCCAATGTACAACCCATGTATAAAGTGCGTATGCACGTGTCTACGCAGACTCAAAGTCTTCTGAGAAAATGATTTTCCAGTTTGCGTATATTTCCCTCTTACGCACGCACAGCACACGGAGAGGAAAACGTTTTGTGAGTTTGTTCTAGAATTTGTAAAATGGATCCAACTTGCCCCATGCTACAAAACATCATCCTTTTATGAGCCTATTGAAGGCTGCTCAATGTCGACTAAATATTACATGTCCCTGCAGACTCCTATTCGCTGAGATAGTGGGATTACTTTCTGACTTCCTACAACATTGTGAACATTTTAAATAATGTTTTCCACTTCTTATTCGCTAGGGAGTGTTATGAAAATATTGTGCACTATTCATGAAGTCATTCTGTAATTATAGATGTGTGATGGCCTCTCAGTGCTTTAATAGTAGGAGACCAACATGTTCTATAAAGTAGCATAATGCAAAACATGATTAGCCTTGGCTCGCTATTTCTTTTCAATGCTGTAATGTAGAGAGTTATTATTACATAAATATAATACTTCATGGGTTGATGTTCAAATATGAATAGCTCCATGGCAACGTTAAGAACAGCCGGTCAGATATCACGCAAATAGGCTTCAGGTAGAGGGCAAATAAGTTGAAATTCGAGGGATAAATAAATGACAGATTTAAGGAAATATTTATGAAACTATGGGTATGGTGTCTGAGTAATGCTTTGCATTTTAAGGAGATCATGAAATAAAGAGAAGCTGTGAACAATTTCTAAATGCAAATCACCTCTCATGTCTTGTATATCATGACCTATTAATGGGACACTGATTTTTACTATTTTCATTCCTTCCTTTACTTACTGTGTTTCTTTTCTCATCTTTTCTGATTTTCTTTTTCTTTTTCTTTTAATTAATAACTCATAACACAGTGCAGCAACCAAAGTTGGTAGGCTGCGTTGTGCTAGGGAAACAAAGGGGCACAGGCCTAGATGTATCAAGCCTTTTGCGATTCGCAAAGTCCGAATGCGAATTTCGGCCTTTGCGAATCGCAAAACGCTCTTTTCCATTTTTTAGAATGTATTAAAAAATCGCTAAATAAGGAATCGCAATATTTTGCGATTACTTATTTTTCTTAAGCATTTAAGGAATCGCAAATTTTGCGCTTCCTTAAATGCGATGTATGTGGTGTTCTAAAATTGCGATTTCTGGTTAAGAAATAGCAAATTAGCACCTACTTGTAGTTAGTGGTAATTTGCGATTTCATTTAAAAATGCCCTATTTGGCATTTGTGAAGGTGGCATGTGACGCAGATACATGCCGATAGGGCATGTATGTGCACCATATGCACACATATGTAAATTTCAGGGGTGCAGCAGGGTGTCTTTGAGACACCCCTGCACCCTCGAAATTATTCTCACTTTGCGAATTCGCAAAATGAGATTCGCAAATTGAGAAATATTTCGCAATCATTCCTATGGTCCTCCTGGCCCATAGGAATGCATGGGAAATTATTCCTTATTTGCGAATTCGCAAAGTGCGAATTCGCAAATAAAGAAGACTAAGAATTCGCTAAAAAATAGCGATTTTTTACATACATTCAATTTTGCGAATTCTAAATAGCGATTCCTTAAAAATCGCTATTAAGAAATCGCAAAATGGAATTTTCATACATCTACCCGACAGAGCCATATTTACTACTTATTACCTGTTACTCCTCTCTTTCTCAGTGCTGACGCACAAACAAGCTGTAGTACTACACCCCAACCTTTGCAGTATAGTGCACAGGTGTGTGGCAGTAGTCATAGTCAATTTTATTGTACGGTTAATTAAAACCTTAACAAACAAGGGTGATAGTTACAAATATTCCGCATGCACAAATTAAAAAAGCCCATTATAAGGACATACAGATCTATATGCAGCACACACAATTTAAATCAGCCCATTGTAAAGACAAACATAACAATATAAAGTACCAAGTGCAAAGCAGCATTTTTGATTGGTGTCACATAAATCGGGGCAATCTTTTGTCTTGACCAGTAAAGCGATGCAAAGTGCAATTACGGAGTAAACCGGTAATATGTGATATGCCAACCGAATTCAGAAACAACCCATTTTGAAACCCATGATGCACTTAGGAGGGCTAAGTACGAAACAAATTTTCCAGCTCCGGGACCAACCCATTACAAAAGCACACAATACAAAATTAAATAGCAAGTGCAAAGGAGCTTTTTTGATCGATGGCACATTGTAAAAGGAGAAAACACAATATAAAGTGGCAAGTGCAAATCAGCATTTTTTCATCGTGCCAAATAGAATGGGACTGTCTTTTTACCCGCTAAGGGGATCAGCAGTGGTGGCTGGTGACATTTGAAAGTGGTGAGGCGTAAACTTTATGTCGGAGTGCACTGCGGTGAGCGAGCGCAGCGAGCGATGCCGAACATCTTAAGGGGAGTTCAGGGGCGTTCTCCACCCGAGAAATTTTTGAAAAAAGAGTGGGTAAATGGGGCATTTTCAAGCAAATTTGAGAAGCAAGAAGGTTAATAAATCAATTGTGAAAGTGCAGTTATTACATTAATAAAGGGATGTCATATAACATGTAGATAGAAATGTTTCTGAAGCTAGTCCCTACCAGTACCACGCACATCTGAGATATATACACACTGTGTGCCAGTAGGGCCTAGTGTCAGTAACATTTCTATTGTTATGTTTTTGAAGCTAGGCCCAGTGCTGGCACTCTGTGTGAATGCTTCTCAAACGAAATTAAGTACCACAAATTCAGAATAAAAAGTGACACGTAAAAACATGTTGACAAGTACATTAACAAACCGCTATTGATTTTTTTAAACCTTTACACCTTTGCAGCGTGGGTCTTGAAACGGGTTATAAAGCTTCCACCATTAAATTGGTGTTACCCACTCAATCACTCCACCTTTCTGACAATATCACGCCACCACATTGCGCCCCTTTTCCCCAAAAGGAAATGCCTTTGTCACTCCCACAGGAGCCCTCCTACTGGCACAAGCGGTGATGACATTAGCTAGTCAAATACACTTAAGAGTGCATGGTCCTACTTTGAGAGACAATACCATTTCTTCTAGTGAAATAGAATTTCTTCCAGTGCACGGACAACTCATTTCCTAACCATGAGAACTGAGTAGACCTGAAGATCACTCGCAGGTGTGGATACCGGCAGTCGCCTTTACCTCGTCTATGCAAGTACTAGACACGCAATCATGATAATGTAGAACCGTGGGGTTTAATCATTCATACCGCCATGGCATGAAAATGAAATGTAACCGACTGGAATGTTCTCGCCATGGCGCAAGTTACTCATCTTCTTTTGTGCGGACTTCGGCTGGAAATGCCGCCCGTGCTCAGCGGACCACCCACGCGGACGGGCAGGAATGCTTTCACGCTGCTGACAACCTCAAGCACGGTGCTTTTCGTGTTTCACTAAGTCTGTCATTTACAGAACAATTATGGTGGCAACGTTCACTTCAACTGTGGGCTTGTGACGGTGACAAAGGATTAATGGCTTCTCCTGGTTATACCGTATAATTAGCAGCCAGCGAGACCAGAAACAGGCAAACGTTTGCATTTTGTTTCTCACCTGTGATATCAGAAAATCATGGTCGCCAATAAAAAAACATTTTTCTAACTCAGACAATGGACTATTTAAACCCACTGAGCCAGCCTGCCTCGTCAAGATGCAGTACAATGTTTGTTTACGGACGTCTATGTTCTGCTTGGAGATGGCAAGTACCATATAAAGATGTTCTCTGCCCTGTGAAGACAAAGGAGGGATTCAAAAGTTTTGCTCCTTCAGCGCATGCATTAACTCAAATATCCCCTAATTAAAGCATGTTTTTGGTGACAGTAGAACTGTGACACACGTATTTTCCATAACTCGACCTACTCAGTCTCAGGACGAGTGATTACATTTTAACTGTGGACTTAAACAGGATGCATTAGGAGGTGTAAAAAGTTATTTATGGACTGGGAGGAAGAAAAACACTTTAACCAAGATTTGTTAAGTTATTATTCGTGCTGAAGACTTCAATACGATGCCAGTCGCGGCTCACAATACTCGCAGAAGGGTGGTTCGGGGGTCTCATGGGGATTCGTGTTAAGGTTACCGCGGGACGGGGGGACCAGGACATAAATAAAAAATAAAAAAACTTACCTGACCGGGTCGACGCCGCCTCTGCTCCTGGGCCGGGTCCCGCGTCACCTCTGCTGCACCTGAACAGGAACAGGCATGCTTCCTCCCCTCCTGTAAGCCAATCACAACGATGCAATGGCAATGTTGTGATCGGTGGGGAGTCCTGGACAGCGCCCATCCGGGCACCTGTAGGGAGGCCATTTTCTCTATGTAGACTACATGCAGCCTACATAGAGAAAATGTAGAGTGAACATGACTGCTTTGTTGGCCCCAGGGCCGACCAAACAGTCAGGGCATTCAGAGTGGTGCAAGCCACTCCTCCTCGACACGCCCAATCACCCGCCTCCAACCAGGCATGCCCTCAAATCCGCCCCCAACCAGGCATACGCCTACCTTCTGCTTTTTCGAAGCACGAGAAGCAGAAAATAAAATGGTATTTAAAATACCATTATATAATGGTATTTAAAATACCATTTTATGTTCTGCTTCTCGCACTGCGAGAAAGCAGTGGGGCGGCGCTCCAACGCCCTAACGGATCGGCCACTACTGGAGATCAGTATGCAAAGCGCAATAACGGGGTAAACCAGCACAAAACCATTTTGTAGCACAGAGAACAGTAAAAAGTGCGATACGAAACAAGGTTTTGAACTGTACTGAACATGTAAATCGGGGCGCTTTCACAACACAAACTGTCCCGTTATAAAAAACAGACAATGTCTGATTACATGGGGTATTAAAAGTTTTGTTTGTGACATGCTGAAGAAAAAGATGCAGTGTGTAATAACAGATAGGAAGTGTAGTTAGTTAGCAACAGTTAACATTAAGGAAGGGAACATGGCGGCGGGTTAGGTTACAACGCGAGCTCCTCTCCACTCCCGGCACCTCGCTAGAATCCTGAGCATTGGGGAAGTGAAAAGTGACGAACAAGCTGTGGAAACCTTACTGGATCGTCTGGATTGTCATGCGGAAGGCGGCAGAGGCAGCTTGATCAGCCTGATCTTGTTCTTTCATCCTCCGAATTCAGAGTGTGGCATTCTCGCTGGCTTTATCCGTCCGTACCCGTCTCGCGTCTTCTCCGCCCGCCTGCCTGCATCTCGCCTTGCGCAGCTGAACGTTGCTGCCTCTCGCGGCTGGGAGCTGTGAGCAGTGAGGGGGGGCGTTTAACTCCATCTGAAGTGTCAAGGAGGTCCCAGACGCAATACTGGATTGGGACCTAGTAAAGCTGAGCAGGGGGTCCACGGCTGTTCGCTGCGGGGGCTACTCCAGGCAGCGTCTGGGATCCTCTCTGACAAGCGTGCAACTATGAGTATCTCCCTATGAGGTACACCAGGTAGGATCTCCTTCACCTGTCAAAAATACATCTGTAGTAGCAGTGGGGGTTTTCTGTTGGTTAAATCAGAGTTGGGTCTCAGCAGCAGGAGTAGGAGTGTTTCCCCGAGCAGGTCTTTTGTGTATTTTGCGGGTTTTCAGCGGGAGGGCCTCTTGCATCTACACTAGCAGTGCTGCTGTCGATATTGGACCGGAATCGCGATCAGCAAGAGAGGACGGGCGTCTTGCAAACAACGCAATACGGAAGAGAATGAGCGTACACGCCATCCCGAAATAATTTCACAAGAGGAATCGGCAATAAATCGTACCGCGCTACACAATAGAACCATTCTGATTGAGCCCCGGACCGAGGCACACAGAAGATTAAACCGGGAATTCAGACTTCAGCCACAACGGTGACCAGAACCATTGAAACTTTCATCCCACTCCCCACATGAGACACTAACACTACAGGATTCAGAAGAGACTTTTGGTCCTGAGGAGAATCCCGCAATAGGGGATTCGAAACGCGTCAACCACTCCTGGCTCTTTGTTACTGAGTAAAGAGCTAAAACACTGTCCGGATTAGATAGGACCAAAACCCTATCCAACTCTGTTTTCAAATCATTCAATTTATTTTGACTGGAGAAAATAACTCTTGTGATTATATATGTTTGAACAAGACAGTGACAAAGGGCCTCATAGTCCAAAGGTTTTGAAGTTTTTGTCGTTTGGGTATATATGTTGAATGCCTGAAGAGTGCAAGGAATACGGATGTTTGTTGACATATTGTAAATTTGTAGATTTGTAATAATTTTGTACAATTGTAAAAATATTGTTTGTCTTTGTATATAATATATATATGCACAAAAAAATCCTTTCTTGTGAAAAAAAGACTAAAAATAATTCAACTAGAGACAAAAATTTACTAAAATAAACTACTGACGTAAGTAAGATTGGTTTGGTATGTTTTATTCGTACCATTGCCGGATAGAATAGGTGTTGACTGCAGTCCAGCACTGGCATTTGTGTTGTTGTTTATGTCGATATTTACAAGGGCATAGATTTCTCTCTCAGACACCCCCAATCTCTATCGATCGCTGGTGTAAACTTACGGGGTTGCAGGGGTGCCTCATCCTGAGTTATCTGATGACCCCCAGGTGAGCAAAAAAAAATCAAATAAAGGGGGCGGTAAGGTGAGCTCCCCTTCAGACCTACCACCAAAGAAAGGAAGAATACTAGATCCCAGGTTGCCAGCTCTGACACCTCTACCTCCCCTAGTACATAGCACAGATAGCATAAAGAAAGAGGTTCAGTCTGAAGACGTAAATTCGCACTATTTCCCTGACTTACATGACCCATATGAAACATCGGGGAGCCAGTCTTCGCAGTCTTTGCAAGCGGTCACAGAGGGAAGGGCCATAACTTCAGGGCACATTAACAGATATACTCTATGCAATAAAAGTTACAACCAGGTGGAGCACCTGGAAGACGTGCCTACGACAGGAAATCTCGTCATTAAAAAAAATATTTAAAAAGCTGGCAAGAATTTAAAAGAAAAACAGCAAACTATCTTGTCTCGGTCTTCACAACAGCTAAAGGAAATCTCTGCACTCAAAGTTACACCTTCCTTAAGATCGGTTTTTAAAGTGCAGGAAAAGAAAACGCAACCAGCCCTCCCCGTCTTTGGAGGAGCCCGGCCTGCCATAAGCAAGGGAAGTGGAAAGACTCCACCAACTAGGGTACTAAAGGCACCTGAGATAAAAATGGGTCGAAGGAAAAAAATCCCGGCGCCCGAGGGGGCGGAATTCGCTAATATTACAGCAGAGAATATGTTTGAGGTACTGGGTGAGAATGGCCTGGGCTCGGCCTCTGCTTGTGATACCTCGAGCTCCACGCCGACCCCTCTGGTAACATCAGTAATGTCATCTGCCTCTCATCAGCTGAATCTGGCACAGATGTTAGATACATTTTTTCTATAAATTTGGAGCAAGTTTGCCATCATAGAAACAAACCAGGCCAAGATTCAAGACTCATGTGAATCCCTAGAAGCTAAAATGTCAGTGATCACAGAAAGAATTTGTGTAATGGAGGCTACAATAGAAGCACTGAATAAACAAGTGGAGCTGAATTCTACCGAGATTCAGGCATTAAAAAAGGGAGATAAAGTCATGCTTCATAAGTTGGAGACACTGGAAAATAATGCCAGACGGAATAATATTAAAATCATGAATATTCTGCAGGGTTCAGAGGGAGAGCACATTAAGACCTACATTATAAATTTGTGAAGAGAATTCATCCCCGCAGTAGATGTTTAGGAATTAGAAACAGACATTCAGAGAATCCACAGAGATCCTTTCTCCAAGAATCCAAATAGGAAAAATCCTCTGCGAATCCTGGTTAATTTTAGAACGTATACTTTAAAGGAGCAGGTACTATTGGAAGCCTTAAAAGCTGGAACTTTCACGAAGGGGGACTGGACTTTCAGGATAAGGTCAGATCTCTCAAGAATTACACAGGATCGACAATGGCAATTCTGCAAATTCGTTCCAATTCAAAGATCTCTGGGTGCAACAGTACAGCTGAGGTTTCCTGCCTTACTTAGGGTGATGTGGAAAAACAAAATGCTTAACTTCAGGTACCCTAATGAGGTAGGGACCTTCATTGAACAAATTAAAAACTCAGGCATAATGTAGCGCAAAGAATTGCATGATAAGTATAGGTTACCGGGTAGGTGGGAGCTGGGCTCATAGGGGTTAATTTACGTCAATCCCCATGAGGTATAGGAGGGTTCCCAGGGTAGGGGGGTGGGGGACAAACAAGAAGAATGTAATTTTAAGTTTCCACTGGATGGGGAGCAAAGTAGTGAAAAAAAGAAAAAGTCCTCATTTACACACTTTTTTTAAGAAAGTTGTTAATCAGATAGAAATAGTCGGCAAACAGAGGGCGCTCCCTTGGGCCATAGCCATGGCACGCTGGCCCAATACAAATGACTGAAACTAGAATTTGTACTTGGAATGTCAATGGTTTAAGGGTCCCAAGTAGGCGTATGAGGATTTTCCAATACTTAGACAGGCAGACTTTGACATCATGATTTTACAAGAGACTCACCTTACACCTGAGGAGTGTAAACTGGCTGTAGCTAAGCAGAAATGGATAGATGCCTCACTTCATACCAGACAACCCTTTTGTACTAAGGGCGTCGCCATTATGATTAAAAAAATCTGCTAAAGCTATCTTAGGCTCTTCTAAGTTACACAATAGGGGTCGTGGATTATAACAGATTTAAAAATAAGAAATGAGTGGGTGACTTTGGCGGGATACTATGGTCCAAATATAGATGATGAGTCGTCTCTTAGCATATTCTATAACCACTTAATAGATACAAATTTCCCCATTATCATGGTTGGAGACTTTAATGTCCTTTTGAACCCCGCTCTTGATAGGTCCAAGGGGGGAGAGTGATACCTACGAAAATGGGTTCACTGATTAAAATTATTATGGGTGACTTAAATCTTGTAGATATCGGGAGAGTAAAAAATAAGACTATAACTGACCTCCAAAACTTCACGTTTCATAATAAAAAACACAAATATCACTCCAGAATAGATTATTTTCTGATAGATATTAGGTTGATAGAATTGGTCTGTCTAGTCTCCCACATCCCAGAACATTTATCAGATCACTCAGCGGTCCAGATAAATCTAAAATGTCCTAGATATTCAAACCAAAAGATGGACGTTTTATAGAGTCATCCTTAAAGATGAGTCAGTGATTGAACAATTAAAAGTGGACACCCTGCTCTTTTTTGAAGTAAATGATCAGTCCTCCCCTTTGGAAATAATATGGGATGCCTATTAGGCGTATATCAGAGGCAGATTCATTTGCATCTCGGCTAAAATTAATAAGGAAAATAAGAAAAAATGAAGCTATTGGAAGCAGAAATTCTTAGAGCCTTGCTTAACCAAACAACTAGTCGAAGGAGTGTAGAACAGAGGGAGGAAAGTCCTGAGTTATTATCCAAGCAACAAGACATAGCTGACTATCTTGATAATATTACTAAAATAAGATAGGAAGTTAGAAGACTTGTGAACTATGGATATGGAGAGGGCAGTGGGAAGCTCTTGGCCTGGAAAGCTCGAGCCAATCTATCTAGAAATCTGATCAAACAGATATGCAATCTAGAAACAGGGGAGATCTTCTCAGACAAGGTTAAGATAGAAAATGAGTTGAACTATTTTTCAAAGAAATGTATACTGAAGATCTGGAAGTCAGTGACGCCCAAATTAAAAATTACCTAGCAAAAGCCTCCTTACAATCATTATCTGAAGACCAGGTTCCACAACTTAATAGGAAGCTTTCACTATCTGAAATTAGAACTGTAGTAAAAAACTTAAAGAGAGGCAGTGCTGTGGGCCTAGATGTGACCCTCAATGAGTTTTATACTGCACTTAATAAGATGCTTGCCCCCTTCTTAGAGAAACTATTTGACAGCATTTTCTTAACCAACTCCCCAATGCTTTGGCTCCATTTCCTTGATCTTGAAACCTAACAAAGATTTTTGAAAAATGTGAATCATATAGACCCATCCCCCTGCTTAATTGCAATTATAAAATATTTGTGTAAACTATAGCAGGGAGACTGAACAGTATAATGGGAACATTAATTCACCCGGATCAAAGGGATTTATTAGAGGACGCCAATTGCATGACCTAACACACGAGCTGATAGGAGCTATTGACATTGCTTCAGCCAATAGCTTGCCACTTACCATCTTTGTATTTGACGCAGCCAAAGCTTTTAACTGAGTGAACTGGGTCCGCTTATACCATCTAGTTGAAGAATCCAGCTTAGGAGAAAATATTTTAAGAACTATTAAGAATATATATAAAACTCCTGTAGCCAGGAATATTGTTAATGGGAACCTAACTAACTTGGTTACTTTAGATCGAGGCACTAGCAGGGTTGTCCCCTCTCCCCTCTTCTCTTTGATCTGTACATAGAACCACTGGCCCAAATTATTAGGTCCAGTGATTTCTTTGTCCCATTTGAATTTAGGGGCTGGTCGAAAAAATTAGCCCTGTATGCCGATGATCTGATGATTTTTACAAAAGAATCACCCGCGATTCTGCCAAAATTGGAACAATTTCTTACAGATTTTGGGAAGATATCAGGTTATCAAATCAACTCACAAAAAAACGAGATTATGACATGGAATTGGCAATATAGCTTGTCTCTAGTACACCATCAAATAAGATACCTAGGTATTCAAATCACACAGAATATCATTGATCTGGCCCAGGTTAATTTAGAGGTTGAAAAGAAGGAGATAACAGCATTATTGAAATCCTGGTGCAACCTCCCATTGTCAATCCTCGGTCGTTCCAATCTTGTTAAAATGTCGGTTCTCCCTAAAATGACATTTGTTTTTGATGCAATCCCTCTGCTCTTTAGCTCAGCTGCTTTAAAAAAGTTGCAATCAGAGATTAATAGTTTTCTTTGGGTCGACAAAGGGGTGAGGATCGCATGGAAGAAACTGAGTTGCGAGAAAGCACCTGGGGGAATAGCCAGTCCTGATTTTGGGTTCTACAGCTGGGCATTTCTTTTTAGTAATATGAGATCTCTGCTTCTTGATTCCACCTATTTTATGCCTTGCCTCTTAGCCAAGTCTAATTGTATGTCGCAGGGGGGCGATGGAATTCTTTTTACATTTGGTCACCCAAAATACTTTAAAAACATTAAATTGAAGGTGATACGGTCGGCCTGTGAGTTATGGTTCCAGAACAGGAAGATGCTCAAAATTCCATATTACTGTTCTAGTTCTCCTATATGGAACTCACCAGGCACTCCATCATGCTTAAACGTCAGATTATCTGCCCCATTATTGGAAAATGGTTTTCAGAATTGGGGCCAACTATTGCGAGAAAACAAACTCTTGTCATGGGATGTGCTTAATTCTCAAACAAATCAAAGGTTATCAAGCTTCAAATTCTACCAAATCTCCCGTTGGGCTTCTAGTGGGGATAAAAACAAAGTTAGTAATGAAGAACTGGAGAACAGGTTTTTAGTCCAGAACTACCAAAGCAAGGAAGTGGATACATTGGTACTGGACTTTGATTAAAGGAGATCTACCACCACTACTTATGGAGGATCCCTGGAGAAGAGAACTGCCTTTCAGCAATATTTCATCATTTTGGCAAGTATCTACATGCATTTTGTGGAAGGTTGTCAACGCTGCACCATTGAGGAGAAATCATCTGTTCACATTTCACAGAGCCTATTGGACCCCGGAGAGGCTTTTTAAGCTGGGAGGCGGAGAGAAGGTCTGAGTGAAGTGTAACCTGAGAAGCACAGATGATGTGCATATGTTTGTGATGTGTCCTCAAATCCAGGGCTTCTGGAGGCAAGTTGGTAAGATTTTCTCCAAAGTAATGGGCAAAAAATGTAGGTAAGCCTGGTATTGATTATTTTTGGAATTTTACTTGATGACAGTAGTACCATCAAATTGTCAAATCTCCAAGTATCATTTTTGTTTGTTGTAATACAAAATCTGTTTAAATTGGATCTCACCTAATTCTCCAAAGTTGTTAGATTGGGTGTCCTCTGTTAAAAGAGTCCACAAATTGGATATGGCTTGTGAAGCAAAGAAAAGAACTAGGTTTTGGGGGCTTTGGGGTAATTGGGCTAATAATCTGAGCTCTATAACATTCTAGCACGTACAAAAAGTCCAATGATTATGAAGCAAGAGAGTTCCTGGGAAAATGGTTTATGTATAAACTATGGGAGTGATACAATGTTTGACATTCCCAAGTGTCATGCGGTCGGCGTCTCTAAAACAGCCCTGGAGGTGGAAAGAGATCTGTAGGGTTACACATCTCCTCTACTGGGTCCAGGAGGGTGCCATGGTACTGCTTTATGACCACTCACTGTCGTATGGTTTATGGGTCCCTTTCTGAGTGCATGTTAAGTTAGCATGGCTTGTTCGAAGTTTAAACGCCATTTTGCCTTTTGCTGCTTCTGCACACGACACTGCTTGGCTGTTTTTGCTGAGTTAGCTTTCACGAAGGTCAATACATGAGAAAAGGTTTGTTTTTTGACATCTCTAGACATACATTGTGTCCCCAGTCTGTACAATGAGTGCTAAGCCACCAAGGTTATCAAAACGTGCGAGCCTGTTTATCGGCGTGTCCATGTAACACATTCTAGACACAACAATTTGGCAGCTGCAAGCCGAGTAGGATTCTGGCGCCTTTATCATAGCACACTTGCCAGAATTGCACACACTTGGAAGATTCCAGGCATGCAGAGAGACTAACCGGTCCTGATATAATTTACCCTTACTGAGCCGACAGGTAAATGGGGTCCCCCTAAGAAAGCTCAAGAGACCTTCTATAGTTTTATAATACATAGGGTCATATTATCAAGACAGGCGATACAATATTCGCCGTTTTAGCGGCAGAAAACTGCCGCTAAAACAGCGATAACGGGCTTGAAAATATGCTCTATGGAAATCCAATTGAAGCCCATGTTAAATGTGAACGACATCTAACAGGGCTTCAATTGGAATTCCATAGAGCATATTATGAAGCCCATTATCGCTGTTTTAGCAGCAGTTTTCTGCCGCTAAAACGGCGATAATTTTATCGCCTGTCTTGATAATATGCCCCATAGTTTCTAGATAGGGAGGGTGCTTTAAATAGGTGCTTTTCATCACCTGTTTGCACTATCATTGTGACATGATTCCTCCTTTTGTATTTTATAGAATTGTAACCATGCTGTCCGTATTATTATTATCCATATGTATGCTGATGTTGATTAAAATACTGCCTTGAAATCTTGTCATTAAAATAAACATTTTAACCTTACTGTGTCTCTATTTTACCCCTTTTTAAATAAAAAAAAAAAAATTCACCATCAGTATTCCGTCAAGTTTTTACAGAGAGAAAAAAAAAGAGATCAACGAAGGAGAAATTTTTACAATGATATACACAATTAATCAAGCCAAGAAATAGCACTGCAGAAAACGCAAAAACAACATTAAAACATATCACAAAATTATTTTAAACACTATTTATCAATAGCCAGGAATTATGGTCGGGATTGTACCATCCTAGCCTTTCAATATGCAATCGGAGCCCAGATACGCTTCCCCAGTTTCATAGCTTTCCACCCTTTCTTCTCATAAAGTCCTTATTCCCGACTGTAAATGGCTAAAAGCCGTGAAACCCATTGTTGAAATGTGGGGGGGTTAGAATCTTTCAAGGCTGCCACAACACAAATCCTGTTATAAGAAACAAGGGAACCCAAAGGTAGTACACTAGGGACCTTGGGCGTTAACTTATTACAAAAAACTGTGGTCCCTAGTAGTTTGGGGGATCAAGATAAGGATAGACACAAACTTGAATAGTATATATGTCCTTTTTCCAGCTGGACAGGAATTTATTTGGCGATGCACAAAATCAGAAAGTAATGCCAAGGGGGCACAGACCGTGACCTACAGTGAACAAGACAAAACAAAAAGTATAGGCAAGAGCGAGCAAATTGGTCTGTATACTTATAATCAGTGAACAGACTTGATTGTAGTTTGAGTGACCATTGTACAAAGCATTCACAAGCGTATTCAGTACATATGATCCTATTGTGTCGACGACGTTTCGATGCTGAAAAACAAGATAATTGGCTTCATCTTCAGGACAAATATATAAATCATGTTTGACTTGGAATTATAAACAGTTGCCTTTCATGCAAGGCTGATCCTTAAGGTGGGAAACGTAGTTCAGGTCGGGAGGAGTGGTTCGATTAAGACCATTGGTAGCGCGTTAGTATCAGGATATCCCGCGTTTTTGTCAAGGAGACCGTCCAGATCACGGCTCGAGTTGTGCCGGTTGCAGGATCGCAGGATGCGGCATCTCTGTAGGGAATCTCTCAAACTGCAATCAAGTCTGTTCACTGATTATAAGTATACATACCGATTTCCAACACAAATCCTGGCAACTGCCATGGCAATGAATAAAAATCCCTATGCTCTATTACGACTCCCTCCCTGCAGGTACCTAAGATCACTAATTCATTAGATAGGTTTACTATAATCTTCAGGGATTGACATATGAAATGCTCTATTACCCTTTTTAATTGATCTCATTTTGGGCAGGCTGCGAACATATGCACCACATAAGCCTCCGTGCTGCCACAACGCGGACAGCAGGTCCCCGTTCGTCCTCCCCACTGAGCTATTTTCGCTGGAGTATAGTAGAGGTTAAAAACCATTTTAAAGTGTTGGGCTTGTAGGTTCGCTACTTTCAAAACCGTACAACCCATCTTGAGCGATATTACCAGCTCATTACCTTCGATACCCAGCTTCTCCCGCCATTTCTCAGTATGTTTGATAATATCATCATTTTGCTTTTGATTTAACTCACAATATATCTGGGAGATGGAACAGCCTTCGGGATATTGCAGCCTATCAATAACAACATCTCTGTCAATAACCTTTGCTCCCCCACTTTTATTAAGGGCCGATCGTACCTGTAAAAACTTAAAAAACTCTCTACGCACCAGATTAAACCAATTTTGTGCCATTTCAAATATAATTATGCCATCAGGATCTATAATATCTCCAATTGTCTTGACCCATCCCGTCCCACCGCCTTATTATATTGACATGAAACGTCTCTGGGAGAGATGGGTTGCCGAACAGGGGAGTATAATGATTCATTCTGCCCAATCCCAACCTTCTCCTAGCAGAAGACCAAACTGATACTGCCAACCCTAGGGTCTTAAATTTCACTTTTTTTGTAATAGCTGGCCTCTTGAAACCTGAGTAGCCAGTTGCGTGATTCACCTTTTAAGAGAAGCTCGTATACGTCTGGCACTGTTTCATCTTCCATCCATTTATCGGTCACAGTTCCCCCAGCAACCCACGAATGTACTGTAATACTGCAGCCCAATAATATAATTTTAGATCGGATCTGCCCAACCTCCTCTCACTCTTGGGAGGGTCATGAGCCTGAAAGCTCTTCTCGTTTTACCTTGGGCCCATATGAATCTATTAATCATTCTCTCCATTTCTTGAAACCAGCTATTATCACATTTCAAAGGTATCGTTCTAAAAAGATATAAAACTTTCGGAAGAAACAACATTTTAATAATATTACAGCTTCCCACGATTGTAAGGTGCAGATTGTTCATCCTATCTAGATCCCTCCTTGACTTCTGAATTATAGGTGAGAGATTTGTTTCAACAATCTTTGTTAAATCAGATGAAATTATGACCCCTAAGTAAGATTCGCTCACACGTGAATCTACCAGACTAGTCTTCAATTTTATGACAATCTGAGTCTTCCCCACTGTTAAGACTATAGCCGGAGCATGCCCCCAAGTAATCTGCCTCCTGTTCGATTTCAACGAGTGTCTCAGCTGGGTTGGCGGTCATGATGGCCAGGTCGTCCGAGTATCCCAAGATCTTTGTTTTGAACCCATTAAGTCGTATTGGAACAATACCTCTATTTGATGGTATTTTCCTTATAAACGGGTCAATATAAAAAGCGAAAAGGAGGGGTGAGCACGGCCACCCCTGCCTAGTTCCTCATTTAATATCTATTATATCGCTTTGTCCTCCCATAACCAAAACACGAATCCTGGGACTCTTATATAAGACCTGCAGCGCTCTTATGCACCTCCTACCAATATTAACTCTCTCCAGTGCTGACCAGAGAAAGCCCCACAAGACCCTATCGAACGCGTTCTCCGCGTCAAGCAGGATAAGCGCCATAGGGTCTCTTGTGACTGATGTGCCATCAAACAGGGTGCAAACTCTCCTAACATGTTCAGCGGTTCCTCTACCCGGGATAAAATTGTGCTGCCGGACCGAGATCCCTTTTCCTATGACTAAGCTGAGACGGTTAGCCAAAATTTTGGAGTAAATCTTGGAGTCGCTGTTCATTATGCTTATCGGCCTATGAGACCCAAGTTCGTTAGGAGGTTTGCCTTTTTTTAAGAATACAATCATAGTAGCTTCTCCCCATGACTGTGAGGGTATTACACCATCCTGCACCTGTCGCATTATACTAACAGAGCTTCATTTAATGAAGAAAAAAAAGTTTTATAAAACTCTAAGGGGATAAAATCTGGGCCCACCGCCTTGCCCGATGGTAGGTCAAAAATGGCTTTTCTAATTTCTTCGTCTGTAAAGTTGATTTTTAGTGCGGTTGAGTTTTCTAAAGAAAAAGCATCAAACGGAATTGGCTCTAGATAATCCCTAGCTTCCTTGGGATCCTTTGCCATATCCTCATTATATAGATTTTGATAAAACCCTTGAAAAGCCTTACAAAAATCCTTCGGGGTTTTAGCAATCGTCCCATCTGCTGTTTTAACCTCAGTAATATCCCCCTTACTGGCTAGCTGCCTGATCCTTACAGTCAGTATATGCCCTACTTGCTCACTAAATTTGTGCTGTGTTTGCTTCCATGCCAAAAATGTCCCTGCTGCTTTAGCAGCAAGAACTTCCCCTGCCACAGCCTTTGCCAGAGCTAATTTTTGTAGAATCTCTTCTATATTCAAGCTATGATTTATTGCGTTAACAAATTCCTCCTCTAGATCCCCAATTAATCTCTGCGTAGCCTCCCTCTGGGTTTTTTCCAATTTACACCTTCTCAGAGAATAGCTCATCGTTTCTCCCTGAATTCCGGCATTAAGAGTGTCCCAGACAACTCCAAGCTCTGAGCTCCCCCAGTTAATTTCCCAAAATTCTTTGAGCCAATTATTCATATGCACAACATATTCTATATCATGCAGTAAAGCTCGTTTAAATGTACCGTTAACTGCTTTTTCAGCCCCTGAATACGTTTGAATATCTAAGACCAGGGGACTATGGTCAGATACCAGGCGGGGTAATTTCTTAATTTTACAGGACGAAATAATAGAAGAGGAGACTAAAAAATAATCTAAGCGCGCCACTGTCCTGTGAGGTGCAGAGTAATAAGTACTACCCGTACCCAGGGGGTTATAGTACTCCCATGAATCGACAGGCCCGTTATCCTCCATCATTTGAGTCAAAGCTCTATGGCCTTTTTTCTTACGGCCTGTAAATTTAGTTGAATCCCACTTGCACAGCCCATTCAGACCATTAATATTGAGATCTCCACAAATGATAATCGGAAGTGGCCAGTTCCACAAGCTGTAACAGAGTTAAGCATCTCAGTATCATCAACCATGGGACCATAAACTGAGCAAAGTGTGAACAAAAATCCTGATGTTTGGCCCTCCACGATTATCCACCGACCATATCTATCAGACAGGCACTTTTTAAAGGTTTACCTGCTATTTTTAGCTAGTATTGCCACCCCTCTCGTCCTGGTTCCCTGCGAGGTACAGGCTATTAACTGAAAGCTCAATCGTTCCGGAAGGAATTTTCACGCCCCCTCAACATGTGTCTCCTGTAGACAAATTATGTCTACAAATAATGTTTTAATATATTCACCAACCATCCTCCTTTTGATGGGGTCATTCAGCCTGAAAACATTAAGAGTTACTACTCCCATAAAATATATAGTTGAATATAGTGTCTGTAGCCATATCTTAGATAAGATTGATTTTCCACTTTATCTTTTTTATTGAATTGCTCGGCTCCGTATCTGTTTTCTTTAATGAATGGTGAGTTTTCTCCTTATTTGCCCCTCCCAGACCCCCCCTGTTAGGCCCCCCATCCCCAATCCCAGACCCCAACTCCCACCCCCACCTATACTGTGAAGCAAGCAGACCTAAGGTCTCTGTGATGGAGCAGCCTGAGAGTAGACCCCTCTCATTGCACTCATGTCTATTGTTTCTGCACCAAACCTGTAGCAATCTCTTTTGGCTATCCCCATTATCAATCAAGTGTTCCTCTACGCCTCAAGTCCCTCTACATCCCTGCCCCTTTTTCAATTTTTTTTTATTAGGTAACACCTTACCCTTGTTTCAACTGCCCTTGCTCACTAGGTTCAGAATTTACTTGAATTTAAGATATCTAGAAAGTTTAGTCAGCCTGTAAATTAGAAAAGGAATCCATATAGGCTTTAGCTTGAACCTCTGATGTAAAGACTTTGGATGTGTTCTTGTAAATGATTTTTAGTTTGCAGGGTTCATCAGATAGGCCTGTACACCAAGAGCTTGGAAAGGTTGAATCATTTCTCTTACTCCTGCGTCTTTCCACTTTTAATATGGAAGAAGTCTGGCCTGGTAAAAAAAGATGGTTCTCGAAAGTTCGTTTAGCATTGGGGCGTGCCTTTGCATAAATCTCCTCGCATAGCAGAAAGTTCCCAAAGTAAATTAAGATTGCTCTTGGCATAGTGGTTCAATTTTTGGCCGCATGTGGTGATTTCTTTAACATCAAAGGAAAGCGATGGACACGTTGAATCTAAGCCTCCCAGTTCCAGTGATGTAGCTCTGGGAAGGCATCTTTCATCAATTTCAAAATGTACGCCCGGATGCCTTCCACACCTTCTTCGATACCAAGAACTCGGAGGTACCAGCTGTTTGTCACACGACTCAGCATGTGCCTGGGCTTTGGCTGCATTGTCCTCCAATGTGCTGGTGCGCTCTTCCACATGGATCATCCTTGCATTTACATCTGTGCAGGCTTTGGCCATTTTTCTTACTGCCCCTTGCAGCTTTTTCATAGCAGGTCTGTTCTTCTTGCCATCCATACGAGTCTCCTCCTGCAGCTGTTTGATGGAAACAAAAATCATTTTCAGAGATGGTGATGATTCGTCTCTGCCTTCTTTCTGCAATATTTGATCTGGATAGGTGGTCCTGGTGGCAGAGTAATCCCATTTCAGAGCGGGATTCAAGCTGGCACTGTTTTCTCTTGGATGGTCCTTCACGCTTTTCTCCACTGCTGAGCCATCTCTATTCTTCTTCAAAAGTTTCTTTCTCCTCACAACTCAATCAATCAATCAATCAATCAATCAAAGCATTTGTATAGCGCACTACTCACCCGGAGGGTCTCAAGGCGCTGGGGGGGGGGGTCTGCTACCGCTCGAACAGCCAGGTCTTGAGCTGCTTCCTGAAGGCGAGGTGGTCTTGGGTCAGGCGGAGGTGGGCCGGGAGGGAGTTCCAAGTCTTGGCGGCCAGGTAGGAGAAGGACCTTCCTCCTGTGGTGGCTCTTCGGATGCGGGGGACGGCGGCGAGGGCGTGGCTGGTCGATCGAAGCTGGCGTTTGGGAGCGTAGAAGTTGAGGCGGCTGTTTAGGTATCCTGGGCCTTGGTTGTGTAGGGCTTTGTGTGCGTGGGTGAGGAGCCGGAAGGTGATTCTTTTGTTGACCGGGAGCCAGTGCAGATCTCTCAGGTGTCCGGATATGTGGCTGCGGCGGGGGATGTCCAGGATGAGTCGTGCTGAGGTGTTCTGGATCCGCTGGAGTCTCTTCTGGAGTTTGGTGGTGGTTCCGGCGTAGAGGGAGTTGCCGTAGTCCAGTCGGCTGGTGACGAGGGCCTGGGTGACCGTCTTCCTGGTCTCTGTGGGGATACACCGGAAGATCTTACGTAGCATGCGCAGGATGTTGAAGCACGACGAGAAACTGTGTCTCTTTGCGGCATGCCAGGGCTTGTGGTGATGCTGGAGATCTGCGATTCACTATATTCCACCTCGGAGGGACTAAGGTCAGATCCATCAGAGCCATCTGTCACTGAATAGAACTTATCCCCTAAATTAAGATCAAGATCTATCGGCTCTTCCAGGTCGTTGTTTACTTCAATCCCATCTATTAGGGCCCTGGTATCCAGATGGCTTTTAGTAGCGACCGGAGCCCCTGATGCGTTAACTAACACTGGGGTGATCCCTTCATCTGTCTGGGAGTGAGTTTTGCCATGACTTACTGGAAAGGTTTGGTTACATACTGCAGGATCAGCTCGTGGGGTGTGTCCTAAGATAATAATAGAATGCACTGATGTATTAGAGCCAAGCTGAGAGGGTGGGGGTAAGCCAAGTTCGTCAGCATTAGCCTCTGATACAGCTATTTGCCCATCTCCTTCAAGAACCTGTAAGTCTTTTCTTAATGCTGGCGCAATACCAGAGAAAAAGTTCACAATAATATTTGTTGGCAAGCAATTAATACAGATCCCACTCGGCCCTGGGCCATTCATTTTGAGAAATGCCTTGTGGACTTTGATCTGCAAGTAACATGGAATAAAAAAGTTGATCAAGCCAGTTTCTGCAAAATAGTACCTTCTATTGCTAAAAGGAAGTCTGTTCTAGAAGACAAACAAACATTGTCCCATCGACGTCATGCCTGGTCAGTCATTTCTTCTTACTCACTCCAACGACCTCAGGCCTATTTGGCAACCCATTTTAGCCACTATTTAAAAAAATACCTTATCAACCTCCGTATGGGCCTTCACGAATCTAAGGATTTACTACCTTCCTGGAAACCCCGAGACAGCCGCGGGCCGTGGAGGGAGTTACGGTGGGGCAGGGAGGCGGGGAGGGGGAGGGGCGGGGTGGAGGGTGCTAAAAACAGGCACATGGATCATTGCAGGTAAGTACACAATTTAATTACTAAAACGAAATTCGTAGCGCACACTGCATGGCAAAAAGCAATGCTGTGCGCGCTACGAATTTCGTTTTATTAATCAAATTGTGTACTTACCTGCAATGATCCATGTGCCTGTTTTTAGCACCCTCCACCCCGCCCCTCCCCCTCCCCGCCTCCCTGCCCCACCGTAACTCCCTCCACGGCCCGCGGCTGCCCCGAGATGATTGCCCAAAATGTCGACTCTGCGGATATCATACTGAATCTCTAGTTCATTTGTTTTGTGTATGTCCATCCCTTATGGTATCTAGAAGACACTTTATACGGGACATATTGAACAACCTGAAAATAAGAACATGTCGCCAGGCCGTTATTTTCTGGCTGGGAGGTTCATCTCCAATCCTGACCTGTCGGGGTCTCAAATTTATGATGGAAATTAGAAAGCAGCTACAGGCCTCCCAATGATCATTTTACATATTGCCTTGCCCCTACCTTCTTTGCTAGTGAACCCCTGCCCACTCTATAAATCCTTATCCTGTAAGAGGGGGCGGGTTTCGAGTAGAGCTCTAGTTTTAACTCTTTTTTAAACTGTTATCTTCTTGTTTTTTATAATGTAACCGCGTTGCAAACACTGGTTAATCTTACCTTTCTTATTGTAAGGATTTTTATTAATTCAACAATAAAAATATTTTGTATTGTATTGTATTGAATAGTGTTCCCCTTACCGGAATCCTTAGGTCCCAATTTTGCCCCCTTTGCTCCTGTGCTCACTATGCCTTTCTCCTTTTCTTTCTTTTTACATACCTCAGAGCTCTCACCTTTATATGGACAGTTTGGGTGAGCCTGAGGCGTTGCAACCTTTACAATGGTCGAGCCTGTCGCTTTTCCTTCCTTAGGAACAGCTATTTCTGCACTGTCCTGGGACGATGCACAAGCCTGGGCATCCGGAGCCTTTCCCCGGGCTCCACGCATTGTCTTTGGAAGCATTCTCGCCACTCGCCGCTGTTGTGAGAGGTACCCGGTCGCGAGCCACCCGGGCAGTATAGACAGACACGCCCACGTTCTTCCGCACTCGGTGGCTGTGTGTGACCTGATCCGGAGCTCCACAAGCACCAGCCGTACCGCCTCTAAAGTCGCTGGCAACAGCTCTTCTATTGCAACAAAAAGACGTGCTTCGATGCCACTCCAGTCAAGGGACATGAGGGGTATGTATATGGTTTGCTTTTAAATTCCGAAAATCGTGATAGTGCAGATTAAACCTCCAGTTTCAAAGCCCGGCAGTGAGGAGCGATCTCCACAGCTGTCACTCAGGCGCCATTTTGCTTCTAGCCATTTGTCTCTATTTTACTCCAGTTGTTGACTGGTATGAGCGTATAACAAAAGAGTGTTCTCACTTTCCACCATTCCTGAGATGGTCCTAGGTTGCATGTTCTAGGTTGTCTAATCATTGGTTTCTTTGTTTTAGGACGAGGAGCTAATGTGTCACTGATTGCTAGTCTGGTAGGGGATTTTGGGTACTAAGGTGAGTTTTGGCACACCCTAATTCACTGATGGCCTTGGTCTCTGTGCACAGTTCGGTGTTTGCGCAGAATCCCTGTTACATGGCGCCGCCAACGAGTGTGGTCTTATTGTGAGACACCTGAGTAGTGCTTTTATTGGTCTACAACCCCTTCACCATCGTTTCCGGTTGATGGTAGTGACGGATAAAAAACCTAACTATATTTACATAGGTTGTTTCAAGCTTGTTAATTCTCAAAGGTTTTTTCTTTGGATTACAACCCTGTTCTGCGTACTAGTATTGTCTTGTACTTCTCTCTTACTGTTTCGATATGGCTGTGGTTGATATCCCGGCTCACAGTCGTGTAGCTGTGCGTAATCATTTGCAGGAATACCTCGTTTCTCTTGAGGGACAGGCGGTGGTTTTTGTAGTCTCTGCAGACGTGGTGTACCCATTTGAGTTGTATTACTCATGGGTTACATTTCCCCCAGTGGATGCTGTTTCTGGTGTTTTTCACTCATATTCCCCCGCTGATGCTCCTGCAGTGTACGCTCCGTATGCGACAGTAGAAATTCCAATTTCTGTTTGGCAGCATGCCGTTTGGTTTAATGGCTCTCTCCCACACGTTGTTACATCGGTCAGACAAGGACCATTGTTCATTCCAGGTGCTACTTGACCTGTGTTGGCTGCTTACACTCCGCATCCCCAGGTGGGTGCTTTGACAGCTGTACAACTGCGACCCCTGTATGCCTCTCGGTAGCAGTTATCAGGGGTCGGGTTCACTACATTACTCTCAACCTCCCGGGTTGGGACCCGGCTGGTACAGCACATCCAGTTGGCGGTGGCGGGCTCAAGCTTAGTCCTGTCATGTTTAATGCGGTCATGGTCCAGCGTCCCCAAGATAAGAAAGAGATGCCTTTTTGGCTTGCCGAGAAATTCGACCAACTGGAGGCAGTGTTCCCGAATACTAGTCCTGTTGAGAAACACAGGATTTTAACGGTGAGTTTGCAGAAAGACTTAGTGCCTGACGTAACTGAGTGTACAACTTGGGGGAGTGATTTTTGCAGCGGTCTACACTAGGGGCCAGATTTATGGGGCCCAAATACCGGTCGCAAACGGCCGAAAATACCGATTTTCGGACGTTTCCGACCGGTATTTGGGTATTGTTATGTAGGGGTTTAGAAAACATACATATTCGGTCATTTTACCGATTCGGTAAATTTACCGATCGGTAAAATTACCGAATATGTATTTTCAAATGTAGGTAGCACTGTTAACAGTGCTACAGGGCTTTCAGGATTCGGTATTTACCATGTAATTCTATTACATGTTAAATAACGAATCCCTGTGTACATGCACATCTGTGCATGTACACCAGTGCCATATGGCACACAGACATGCCCTAAGGGCATGTATGTGTGTCACATGGCACACAAGCCTGAAACTCGGGTGCAACAGGGTGTCAAAGTGACACCCTGTTCCTCCTGTCAATTCGGTAATTTTACCGATTCGGTAATTACCGAATCGGTATTTGCTATTGATTCCTATGGGCTTCAAGGCCCATAGGAATCAATGGCAAATACCGATTCGGTATTTACCGAATCGGTAAATACCGAATCTTACCGAATCGGTAAAAATTACGATCTTTTATCTACATCTAATTTACCGATTCATAAATACCGAATCGGTAAAATTCGGTATTTATGAATCCATAAATTAGATTTACCTACATCTAGCCCCTTGTGCTTTGGCACCCCGTCAATGACTGTTTTGCCTACTGTGATCAAGCGTGTTCAGGATGAGCACGGGCCAGAGGCTGCAGTGGAGTTGGAAATGCGCCTCGTGGGAGCATTTGATATGGTACGTGATTTCGTCCTTGCGAATGTCAAGGGGAATGCTGTTAGTTTCCAAGTCTATAATGCTCTACGCGAGGTACCCGACGCCGACAAACCCCGTCAGTTGCTGAAAATGATTACGGAGCCTTATAAGACCGTGGGATATGATAGTTTAGGTGTTAAGCCTTTTGCGAAGAAAGAAAAGCAACAGCAAGCTCAGCAAGGGACATCTGGTAAGGATGACCGCCCAAAAGTTCAGAAACAAAATTGGAGTAAGAACAAAAAACAGGGGAAGCAGCAGCAGCGGAAACATGGTTCCCGTCCTGCTTCGCCTACACCTGCCCCTGTTGAGCGTAAATATGATTTGCGCAACCGCAGTACTATTAAATACTATTAAGTCTCCTGAATACCTCGTTTCTCTTGAGGGACAGGCGGTGGTTTTTGTAGTCTCTGCAGACGTGGTGTACCCATTTGAGTTGTATTACTCATGGGTTACATTTCCCCCAGTGGATGCTGTTTCTGGTGTTTTTCACTCATATTCCCCCGCTGATGCTCCTGCAGTGTACGCTCCGTATGCGACAGTAGAAATTCCAATTTCTGTTTGGCAGCATGCCGTTTGGTTTAATGGCTCTCTCCCACACGTTGTTACATCGGTCAGACAAGGACCATTGTTCATTCCAGGTGCTACTTGACCTGTCTTGGCTGCTTACACTCCGCATCCCCAGGTGGGTGCTTTGACAGCTGTACAACTGCGACCCCTGTATGCCTCTCGGTAGCAGTTATCAGGGGTCTGGTTCACTACATTACTCGCAACCTCCCGGGTTGGGACCCGGCTGGTACAGCACATCCAATTGGCGGTGGCGGGCTCAAGCTTAGTCCTGTCATGTTTAATGCGGTCATGGTCCAGCGTCCCCAAGATAAGAAAGAGATGCCTTTTTGGCTTGCCGAGAAATTCGACCAACTGGAGGCAGTGTTCCCGAATACTAGTCCTGTTGAGAAACACAGGATTTTAACGGTGAGTTTGCAGAAAGACTTAGTGCCTGACGTAACTGAGTGTACAACTTGGGGGATTGATTTTTGCAGCGGTCTACACTAGGGGCCAGATTTATGGGGCCCAAATACCGGTCGGAAACGGCCGAAAATACCGATTTTAGGACGTTTCCGACCGGTATTTGGGTATTGTTATGTAGGGGTTTAGAAAACATACATATTCGGTCATTTTACCGATTCGGTAAATTTACCGATCGGTAAAATTACCGAATATGTATTTTCAAATGTAGGTAGCACTGTTAACAGTGCTACAGGGCTTTCAGGATTCGGTATTTACCATGTAATTCTATTACATGTTAAATAACGAATCCCTGTGTACATGCACATCTGTGCATGTACACCAGTGCCATATGGCACACAGACATGCCCTAAGGGCATGTATGTGTGTCACATGGCACACAAGCCTGAAACTCGGGTGCAACAGGGTGTCAAAGTGACACCCTGTTCCTCCTGTCAATTCGGTAATTTTACCGATTCGGTAATTACCGAATCGGTATTTGCTATTGATTCCTATGGGCTTCAAGGCCCATAGGAATCAATGGCAAATACCGATTCGGTATTTACCGAATCTTACCGAATCGGTAAAAATTACGATCTTTTATCTACATCTAATTTACCGATTCATAAATACCGAATCGGTAAAATTCGGTATTTATGAATCCATAAATTAGATTTACCTACATCTAGCCCCTTGTGCTTTGGCACCCCGTCAATGACTGTTTTGCCCACTGTGATCAAGCGTGTTCAGGATGAGCACGGGCCAGAGGCTGCAGTGGAGTTGGAAATGCGCCTCGTGGGAGCATTTGATATGGTGCGTGATTTCGTCCTTGCGAATGTCAAGGGGAATGCTGTTAGTTTCCAAGTCTATAATGCTCTACGCGAGGTACCCGACGCCGACAAACCCCGTCAGTTGCTGAAAATGATTACGGAGCCTTATAAGACCGTGGGATATGATAGTTTAGGTGTTAAGCCTTTTGCGAAGAAAGAAAAGCAACAGCAAGCTCAGCAAGGGACATCTGGTAAGGATGACCGCCCAAAAGTTCAGAAACAAAATTGGAGTAAGAACAAAAAACAGGGGAAGCAGCAGCAGCGGAAACATGGTTCCCGTCCTGCTTCGCCTACACCTGCCCCTGTTGAGCGTAAATATGATTTGCGCAACCGCAGTACTATTAAATACTATTAAGTCTCCTGATAGGTTTCAGGTTCCTGAACAGTGTTCTACTCGCTCTTTGCAGGAAACATCAGTAACAACCACCGGTAGAGGAGGCAGCGGCAGAGGTCAAGGTGCCCAACAGAGCCCTGAGCAGCCTCGTAAGGCTGACGGAAAAGGCAAGCAGGACGAGTCACTGCGTCAAAGATCCCAGTTTTCAGAAGAAGAAAGTTACTGCTGTAACAGCGAGATATGCCACAGATAGTGAGAACGCAGCTTCAGAATCTGACATGGGCTCTGACTAAGCTGGACAGTGCGGAGGGCATTATCATTTGAGAGGCGCTGCATCCACTACTGAAGGTGACAGTGACTGACACCTTTGTTGTAGTTGAAACAGCAGACACTAGAGTGGCTCCCGTTGACTTTATGAAATAGTCCTTGTAATTGAAGGTGACATAGAATGTACCATAAAAGGGGTCTTTTGGGAAAATCTAACGACTACTTATGATATTTTGTTGGCGGAGGTCGACTGGCCCCCACCGTTTGTCTTGGCAGCTCCACAAGGGGAGGAAGTGATCCTCCCCGCTTTCGCGCACACTGTGCCGAAGGATCAGGCGCTGCAGTTTGCAGAAGATTGGGCTAAGGCGCTTGCGCTGGCATTGTACCATACTCATTGTGGATGGGATACATTTCCCCTCGACATGAGATCCCTTTGCGGTCGATGCCACAACCCCAATACCCCATACAGCATTAGGCAAAGGCCTCTGTAGGCGAAATCCTTGAACAATTGGATAATAAAGGTGTAATTGAAACATCTGTGTCTCCGATGAATAACCCGCTTTTTACTGTGACCAAGCTGGTTCAAACTGTTTGGTATTGGATTATCGCCACTTAAACTCACATTGTCGTACGTGTTTGGTGCAGAATACTCAAAGTTCTGCTTAAGTGGATAGTCTAGTGCGTAAAACTACACTTGACATTTCCAATGGATTCTTTGCCCATAACTTGTACCCATTTAGTGGGCTGTGGACGAGTTTTACCTGTGGTGGCAAACAGCGCCAATTTCTTCGTTTGCCAATGCGCTACAAGAATAGTCCTGGCGTTTTTGCTGCCCGCATTGTCTCTCTGCTTGAGAGGCTTGATGCAGATGCATGTTCGTATGTGGATGACATTTATCTCACAGACGACTAATTATGCCCGCATCTGTGCCGTGTTGACCGTATAATTTGCCGTTTTGTGGACTTTGGCTATAAATTAAATTTAGCAAGATCACACATTGCAGAATACACAGTGTTGTTCCTGGGCTACGAGCTCAACAATGAAGGTAGAGGCTTGGCTCCTCACTTCTTGGAGAAATGAGCACTTTTACGCACTCCCACAACACTGAAAAAGTTGCAATCCTTACTGGGCTTTCTAAATTTTGGACGAACATACATTCCAGAATATGCCCAGCGTATCAAGCCGCTTTATACTTTTTCCAAATCATGCTGGCTGCCTGAACATTCAGCTGTCTTGCAATCTTTGCAGGCTGACCTACTTTTTCCAAATCGTGCTGGCTGCCTGAACATTCAGCTGTCTTGCAATCTTTGCAGGCTGACCTACTTGAATCTAAGTTCTTGTCGACTTGTGATAACCACACAAACCTGGTGATAAGAATCGTGCCGGGGCGGTGGGTTTCACGTACCTCACTTTTAATGAGGGAGACACAGTTCCTATTGCTTACAAGTCATTCCTGTACACTTCGGCCGAATTGCAGTTTTCCACTGTGGAAAAAGTTTTGACAGCAGTGCAAATGGCGATTCTTAAGGAACGTACACTGTCGCAGGGAAAACGCATTGTGGTTGTTACTCCGTATCCTGCCTTAGAAGCAGTGACGAAGGCCAGTGTACCAAATTCCAAGGCTTTGCACCCTCGGTGGATACAATGGGCTACATCTTTGACAGCTCCTGATGTAACGTTCGCTTTCGATTCCTCTTTGCAGACTCAGGAGATTTTGCAGTATGAGTTTGTTCATCCTGCTCCTCTGACTATGTGCCCACTGGAGGATTTTCGTTGTATCATTTACATTGATGGAAGTGCCCAAGCGGCTTCGGGTTCTAGACGCATATTCCACGGCCTGTGCAATTGTGGTTGCTACAATGGAGGATGGTGAATTCAAGTCCGATGTCATGCATACACAGACATTAGGGGACAATACCGCCCAATTAGCAGAACTACGTGCTCTGATGCTTGCATTGGAGTATGCGGACCCCAGTGTGACAACTCTTATTGTAAGTGATTCCTACTACTGTATACAGTCTTTCAATGACAATCTACCCTTTTGGACTCAAAATGATTATCGTGACTCCAAAGGTTGCACAATAAAACATAAAATGATCTGGGTTCGAGTGGCAGAGCTTATAGAATGTCTCCCACTCGTTTTTATAATTCATACTCTCTGTCATTAGCGCGAAGGAGTTCACGCTGTTGGCAAGTGTCTCGCAGATGAAGCTGCGAAGACAGCAGTTGCAACATTTGCAGTGGCAGCGGTTACACGTTCCAAAAGAAAGATTGATGATGACATCTTGGCAGCTATTGCCGCGACTGAGAAGGGAGATAATTATCCTAAGGGTTTCCCTTCGAAGTACTCTTATCACTTAAGTCCCGAAAAGTCCCATATCAGCTACTGTGTCTCTCCTTCAACAACGATATTGGTGGCGGGGTTTGTATAAACAGACACGTGATTTTGTCCCTCAAAGTGACATTTGTAAGCAAATTAAGACTTCTTCTGCTGCACGCCTGCCCCAAACTCAGTTGTTCATATCTAATAAACCACTTGCGTGTGTTTATTTGGATCACTGCGTTCCTTTCTCCTCTGATACTGAATAAAAGTACATCTTAGTAGCAGTTGACTCTTGCACGCGCTTTTTGTGGGTGTGGCCTCAAAGGAGCGCTGATGCCAGAACTGTCGTAAGGGATTTCTGTGTCTTTGTGGGAATTTTTGCATGTGTCACCTTCCATTCGGACAAGAGTCCAGCGTTTGCCTCTAAGGCGTCCAAGGATACCATGGCTTCATTGGTGGTCCAGGTCAAATTTTCGCCTCCATACAGGCCTGAGGGCAATAGTGTTGTAGAGTGAATGAATCGTGACTTAAGGCAATCATTGACAGCGAAGGTGTTGGGTGCTGGCAGAGAATGGCTCATCCATTTTAATAGCGTACAACCTACACTTAATAATCTACCTAGAAGGTCTCTGGGTGGGCGGACCCCATACGAAATGCTCCTTGGCATCAAGATGTTTTTTCCAGACCTTGACGGTCTAGACATTGCGGCGGGAGCCGCATCCTTTGACATAGACGGACATTCTAATGTTTTGCAGAACCTACAAAAGACCAGAGACAGTCTTGCAAAGGAACACTTGCCCTCCACATCTGAAGCTGCATTGCAGATTCCGGTAGTCGGCTGGCTACCCCAAGTTGGAGAACTGGTCTGCGAGAAGATCGACAACAAAAAATAACTTGGTCTTTCCTATCGAGCTCCAGTTGCCGTGCTTTGAGTTCAGCGTACAAGAACAGTCATTTTACCTCCTCTTCCTGGACGAAAGGGGAACAGGTACATTTCAATTGACCATGTCAAACCACACAGGGTGGCCGATACTGTATAGTATGACGCCTGTGGTTTCGTGTCCAGCAATGGTGTGACACTCTGTTTTGGCCCCAGATCTTATTTATTTATGCAATTTATATAGCGCGCAAATACCCTGAGGTGTCTCGGCGCTGCTCAAATCATGTGCTGAGGGGAAGCCCTGACTTATTACTGATTAAAAAGCCATGTTTTTAATTGTTTCCGAAATGTCACTAAGGAAGGACTGTTTTTTATATAGTGGGGGAGAGTGTTCCACAATCTGGAAACAGCCACTATGAATCGTCTGTCTCCCCAGTTCACTTTTTTTGTACGTGGAATTGGGAGCAGATGGGCTGAGGATGAACGTAGGGCTCTTTTGGGAGTGTATACACACAAGGCTTTTTTTTAGGAATTCTGGCCCTATGTTATTCATGGCTTTATAAGTAATACACAGCACCTTAAATTTGGTGCGACTCCTGACCGGGAGCCAGTGAAGTTGGCGAATAATGGGGGTAATGTAAGAAAATGTTGATGTACCGGTCAGAATTCTAGCAGCCGCGTTCTGGATTAGTTGCATCTTGTTGAGGACTTGCTCTTGGGCATTTAGTAACAGACCATTGCAGTAATCGACCTTGGAAAGTACTAGGTTACACATAAGGGTCTTGCCTGCACTGGGGGGGAGGAAAGGCAGAAGTTTCTTAACCATCCTAAGAGTGTAAAAGGATGCAGAAACTACTGCATTAGCATGGCTCAGAAATGACAACTTATTATCAAATAATACCCCTAAGTTCCTGAATTTGGTGACCGGTGTTGGGGGGAGCCTAGATCCGGAGGACACCATACTGTAGACCAAGACGGGGTCAGACTTCCGAAGATCATGACCTCCGTCTTGTCTGAATTTAATTTTAAGCAATTGTGATCCATCCAGGAGCTGATGGCCATCATGCCTTCCTGAAAGTTGGCCGCAACTGCTCCTCCATTGTTATGAATGGCCAGTACCAGCTGGGTATCATCAGTGTAAGTTGTCAGCCCAATTCCATATGGTTTAATGACCCTCGCCAAGTCCGACACATAGATGTTAGTGTCGGACTTAGCGAGGATCCTTGGGGAACACAGCAAGGTAAGGTGAAAACAGGAGAGTAGAAGCCACCCAGTTTAACAGACCGTTTACGGCCAGACAGAAAGGAGGTCAGAAGAGATTTGGCTTTACCCTGAATACCTATATGGGCTATACGGTCGATCAAGATGTTATGATCGACCATGTCGAAGGCTGCAGACAAGTCCAATAATATCAGGACTGCTGCGCCTCCTTGATCCATAATCAGTCTGACTTAATCTGCTGCTTGCCATCTTGCCTGATGTTGCCATTGAAATGAGTCCACTTACGAATCCTATAGTGAATCAACCTGCTGGTGATCCTCCTAATACACTGAATATACTTATCCAACTGACTTGTCTAAGCCTGATTTGGAAACTCGTGTGGCGAATCAATCCCGTTTTTCATTTGACACTGGCTCATCCACATCCAAGACCCCTTAGAAAGTTTAAATTGTTGTTACCTGGTTTAAAAAACATTTTTTGATCCCACCTTGGATTTACATTTGGCTGGTACTGATTGCTATTTTTTGTTCATGTCCATAGGATTTGTGGTATATTTTTTTCGTTTTATCAATGGACACTATGTTGAAGAAAGAACGTCATTTTGAGTGATTGATGGAACTTTGGCTCCCCACTCCTCTTCGCACTTCATGAAGAGGGACCAGACGTTTGTTAATATAACTGCTTGGCCCGTCTTAGATGGGATTGTATGGGATGCTGTAAAGTTCCAGATTCATGACCCCACAGAGGTTATTAATGTTCCCAATGTACTCCGTGTTTCTATGGGGGATGTGGTTAAACAAAATATTCGCTCTGATGATTGGGATGTTAAGGCGGTTGAAGCCCTATTTACTGATTTGAAATATTATGCTGCCTTCGATGCTGAAGATTTATATTTAGAGTCCGCAAATTATGGTGATTTGTACTGTTACCAACATTTTGGCAATCACTTTCTGCATAAGAGTGGCTCATTCCGAAGCATGGATAATTTCACACAGTGGGAACATTTTCCCGCACCAGTAGAAGGCAGTTCCAAAACATTACTGAAAAAGTTTTCCTATTTTACTGATTTTGATCAAACCAACCCTAATGCTTTTTATTTTAAATTGACTGGAGAGTCCTTTACCAAGGTTAGACTTACCCAAACCAAATTACTTTATTTGAAGTCCTTTATTGACCAGTTGGCTGTTGGGAGCTATGAACAGTGGAGAGATACTATTGATCTTAAATCTGTTTGAGGTTCTAAAAATTGGCAAGTGCAAGGCACTGAGGATGTGCATCGTGCTTGTCTCATCCCGAACCATATGTTGTTTCTGAATTATACTATTTCACAAACAACATGCTTTGGATTGGCTACTTCTAAAAAATTGAATGCTCCTTCCTTTCCAGATTTGGGCGAATTCCCCCATTGGTATAATTTTACCAGTACACCCCTGAGTGAGATTCAGGAACTGTTTAGTAATTCCTCTTTTAATGTATCCAGCATTAGTCCCGAAGGCTGGTTCCTATGGCAAAAAAGTGCGGATTCCTGCAGCACCGCTTTCTGGGTCTTACCCCTGTCTACACGACGGTTAGAGTTGATCCCCATTTCCAGACTCACCATTCAGTCACCACCTATTCTGTAGGCAAATTGTGCCAGAGTTGGCTCAGACATTCATCCTTAGCGTCTGTTAAGTCACATTTGTCCAAGATCTCTTATACTGTTGATTTAAATGATTTTGTAAAAGGCCCTGCGGGTGCAAGATCGAAAAGATGGATATATGCTGCTTACAATGAAGTTTGGAAACTGTCTCATATTGAAGCTGCTTCTAGGCTTAGGGCTGTAGATCAAGTTCATTTAGAAAAAAGTGCTTGCTGTTGTAGACAATATCATTAACACCCTTTCATCCCGAATTTACACTTTAGATAATATTGTGTCATCTGTGGTTGATATTGTACAAGAAGATGTTGCAGTGTTATATCATGGGCAAAATCAATTGCGTTCTGTAATGCAGTTTGCATGGACTTTGCAGACACTTAAGAATGGTCGCGTTCCTTGGGATTACATGAAAACGAGCTTGTTATTTCTGCCTTTTAATTTGACTTTGAAACAGCAATTTATGTCAATGAAAGATGCCACGTTTTCCCTGTTGCATATTGAAAAATTAGAACCATTGCCTTTTTCTGTAGTAGAGGCAAATTTGGCTCTATGGCTCATCCACGGGTTAATCTTTTTTTTTTTCAGAATTTTTTATATAGCGCAAACTAGACCCGAACCGAATCGGGTATCAGAGCGCTTTACATAGCACCAGTTACGTTACATGAGGACACACATTCATTTTTAGGCACGGGGAGATTAAGTGATTTGCCAAGAATCACAGGAGGTTTTGGCGTCGTTACCGAGACTCGAACCCATTTCTCCAGGTCCGAGGTCGAGCGCCCTAGCCGTTAGGCCAACTCCTCTCCCCCATCACATGATTCTCTCCTAATCACCTTACCCTTCTCTCTTTTCAAGTTCGAGAATTGCATGAAACACTATGCTATAGGCAGATTTGAGCCCCTGGGTGGAGCATATCTTTATGAAGTTTGTAACTTCCTATTCACTTACAGGTGTTTGAGGGATGGTAAAGAAGTATTTTTAAATGGTGAGGATTGGTGAACAACCTTTACCACGAAACTTTTACAACTCACTACCATTACAACGCGGTCATTACAACGCAAACCATTACAACGCATTGTGCTGGGGGGCGCTCTAGGATAGGGAATAAGTTTAATTTTCTATCCAACACCTTCCCTAGTGTCCACGGGGACTGGAGTTGGAATAGAAAATTAAACTTATCACTATCCAGCACCTCTAAGCGCTATGCGTTGTAAAGGTTTGCAATGTAAAAACCGCGTTGTAAAGGCAGGCGTTGTAATAGCCTGCGTTTTAACCTCATACATCCGTGAGGATTGTATCACTTCACCACACCATTCATTAACATGCAGAAATCTTCAATTGCACGGCTCTTGTATTGTCCTTGCACCCAATTTGGCGTGTGTTTTGAAAGGCACCCCTGTTTCGGCCATTACACCTACTTTCACACTGCTTGCTAATGGTAGTTATTTATTATTAAATAATGAAGAGTGTTGTGGGTTACACGCCGGTATTGCTTACATTGTGTTACCGTTTCCCAGCGTGTTACTTGTTGCAAGAATGTGTTGTTCCCTCCTCCACATGGCAGACTTGATTCTTCCATCTGGCTCTCGATTCCAACCTTGAAAGCAGAGTTCAGCAAGATGAGCAGAAAAGAGCTCTTTTATACCAGAAGGAAGTTCCTCTTACATCTGCGAGTGGGACATTCATCCTTCACGTTGCAAATACTCGCATAGAAGTGAATGCCTTATTAAACACGGACCTGCCCTTATACTTCGGTGCTTTGATCCACACAATCTTGAATGCCTCGTCGACTACTGGACTGGCTCATTTTTTTAAAGTAGTATGCTATGGCCTTGTTACCTCGTTTCAAACTATATTGGGTGTGATCCCCGTATTTTTTCGTTCGATTTTTTCGAGTATCTTTGGAGGTTTCCCCTTGCTCCTGGCTTTGGGCACCGGCATTCTGCTTTTAATTTGTCTATTGCAAAATGTATGCACAGTATGTGCCCCTCCACGTTCAGTCCCGGCTGCTCCTCCTGCGTGACCGGGTGCTAGAATACTATGGAGCGTTGCCTTTGACGATTCTGAGTGTAGCGTATGGTTTAACCTTCCGGTTTTCTTTCTTCACTTGCGTGCAGCCTGTTTTTCATTGCCTGGATTGTGAATTCGAATGGGCCCTGGATTTGTGTCTCTGCAACACGGTGTCTCCTGATCTGGATTTTGATCTACTAATGAGTCCCTTGGTTGCTCATGAAATAGACTGTTCTGGTACCGGGATTATGGCCTGCGCAGCAGCACATGGCGTTCTAGGCGGATCACTGAAATAATATCGAGGGACAGATTATCGACCATCAAAAATATCATTGACAAAATATCGAGAGTCAAAATATCGAGTTTCTATCTACAAACAGGTAAGTACAAAAATATCGAGTTAAAAATATTGTTTACAAACATATAGTTGTAAAAAATATCGTATTTACTAAAAACAGTGTTAAATTAAATTAATATTAATAATTAATTACTAAAATATACTTAAAATTACTTAAATTAACTTATAATAATTAAATAATTAATGAAAGTTAAATAAATATTTTTTTATTTCATATTTATTAAAACATATATATATTAACAACATATAATAAAATAATAGCGTACTTTTACAACGCATACCTTTACAACAAAACTTTTACAACGCTAATACCATTACAATGCATGTATTTACAACGAATGTATTTACAACGCAAATACCTTTACAACGCATACCATTACAACGTAAGTATTGGAAAGTATAAAATATTTTTATTAATGTAAAATAATTGAAAATAATTTAATTTAATTTAATTTAATTTAAGTAATTTAATGTAAATTTAAATTTACGTTATTTTTACCCTGTACCCCTGTACTCCAAAAACCAAAACTGACCCTGAACCCTAAAAATACCCCTTTACCCAAAAACCCAAAACTGACCCTGAACCTTAAAAATACCCCTTTACCCAAAAACCCAAAACTGACCCTGAACCCTAAAAATACCCCTTTACCCAAAAACTGAAAACTGACCCTGAACCCTAAAAATACCCCTTTACCTAAAAACTGAAAACTGACCCTGAACCCTAAAAATACCCCTTTACCCAAAAACTGAAAATTGACCCTGACCCCTAAAAATACCCCTTTACCCAAAAACTGAAAACTGACCCTGAACCCTAAAAATACCCCTTTACCCAACAACTGAAAACTGACCCTGAACCCTAGATATACCCCTTTACCCAAAAACTGAAAACTGACCCTGAACCCTAAAAATACCCCTTTACCCAAAAACTGAAAACTGACCCTGAACCCTAAAAATACGCCTTTACCCAAAAACTGAAAACTGACCCTGAACCCTAAAAATACCCCTTTAACCAAAAACCCAAAACTGACCCTGAAGCCTAAAAATACCCCTTTACCCAAAAACCCAAACCTATAACATTTTAAATATAATTATATACTTACCAATACTTACGTTGTAATGGTATGCGTTGTAAAAGTACCTGCGTTGTAAAAACATTTGTTGTAAATACATGCGTTGTAATGGTATTTGCGTTGTAAAAGTTTCGTTGTAATGGTAGTGCGTTGTAAAAGTTGCGTGGTAAACGTTGTATACCTAAAATAAATATTATTATTTCATTATTTATTATTAAATTACTTCCCACTCTATTCCCCTATAAACCCACAACCCGCTACAGGAAATATATAATTTAATTTAACATAATTAGCAATTAATCAATTAAATTAAATTAATTACCAATTAAATTTTAAATAATCAACAAATATTTTTAATTAACAATTAATTAAATATTACTACCAATTAATACATTTACATATTTTATTAATTATAATTAAATTACTTCCAACCCTATTCCCCTATAAACCCACAACCCGCTACATGACATAAATTATTTAAATTAACATAATTACCAATTAATCAATTAAATTAAATTAATTCCCAATTAAATTTTATATAATTAACAAATATTATTTAATTAACAATTAATTAAATATTACTACCAATTAATAAATTTACATATTTAATTAATTATAATTAAATTACTTCCCACCCTATTCCCCTATAAACCCACAACCCGCTACATGACATACATTATTTAAATTAACATAATTACCAATTAATCAATTAAATTAAATTAATTCCCAATTAAATTTTATATAATTAACAAATATTATTTAATTAACAATTAATTAAATATTACTACCAATTAATAAATTTACATATTTAATTAAGTATAATTAAATTACTTCCCACCCTATTCCCCTATAAACCCACAACCCGCTACAGAATTAAATTACACAATAATTTAAAAAGAAATTCATTAATTAAACTTAATTATAACATAAAATGACACTTTTCACACATATTATAACATGAAAAAACACTATAAATAATTAAATATTATTTAAAAAACTAATTTTTTTACTATCTATATTATATACTTACATATTTTCACTTTCTATATTATTTACAGTCGATATTACTTCACTTACCTTAAAAACAATATTTTGGCTGTCTATATTCTGTCCTGTCGATATTTTGTCCAAACGATATTTTAAACTCGATATTCTGTCCAAACGATATTTTGGAGTCGATATTATGTCTGTGCACCGTTCTAGGCAATTGGAACATTTGGACTACGGCCAATGACTCTCTGGATCACAGTTATCTTGAAGTAAGCCCTTGTTGTCCTCTGATGATGCTAGAGGCTGCGGTAATCGGGGGAACATGTATGTTCTTTCCCCTTGCTGTATTGGATGGCTGAGATGCTCATGGATGAAAACAACAGCTTCTTGTTGGAAGCAGTTGCAACATTTGGTGCTCACACGTTGTTGGACTGAAGTATTACCTTTTTTTTATACTTCATAGACTCATGCTAAACTCGTGAATATTTTAAATTTGTATCTTTTTCATTACATAGCTGAGAGGGTTTCCTACACCATAAGCACGTGTGTTTTAAATTCACTAAATTTGACACATTTTGGTTTTTCACTCCTACATTTCAGATTCGGCAAACTTTCTAAACTTGGTTCTGTCTTCCTCGAACTTGAACTCTGCATTCTATCATGTTTCCCCTGAGCTGCCCGTATTAATATTATCTATATGTATGCTGATGTTGATTAAAGTACTGCGCTTGAGATCACGTCGTTAAAATAAACATTTTAACCTTAGCGTGTCTCTATTTTACTCCTGTTGTGAACTGGTATGAACGTATAACATAAGAGTGTTCTCACTTCCCACCATTCCTGAGATGGTCCTAAGTCGCATGTTCTAGGTTGTCTAATCATTGGTTTCTTTGCTAGAGGACAAACAGCTAATGTGACACTGATTGCTAGTCTGGTAGGGGATTTTGGGTACTAAGATGAGTTTTGGCATACCCTAATTCACTGATGGCCTTAGTCTCTGTGCACAGTTCTGTGTTTGCTCAGAATCCCTGTTACATCACTTTATTTCTTTAATGAGGACAAAAAAAAGAAAGAAAGAAAAAAAAGAAAAAAGACCCCAAACAGTTAACATTCAGTTTTTGGAGCACAGATAGAGTTGACATCGCCCACGTTAGCCGCAGCCATTCGAAGGAACATAACAGTTGTGACATTTAATGTAGTGTTGCAGGGACTAGACTGGGTATTACTTCCTGCCCGCAGGTGCGAACTCTTAGGTAAATAAAGTCAGTGCAGAGGAGAGTTCTTCTTTGCTGCAACAATGAAGGACAGATACATAAAATATGAATTAGGCTTACCTTTTCCTGGCCGCAGATACGACACCTTGAATCATAGTGTTCTAAGCGGAGCCATGCCGGGAGGTGAGGTTGCATATTCCACTCTCTCAGTCTTAGTGGCACTAACCTAGCCTTAAATCACATAGGCTGTGTACAGGTAATGTAGTTCTTTTTTTGCTGGAGGTGTATGAGTTGATTGTTAACCGTGCATGAGAGTGCTTGCTCAGTGCAACTATATCCTCTAATTTTGACAGTTTTTTTTTGCCCCGGGTGCCATGAGTTTTTTGAAGACTTTGTGAGAGAGATGCTTGCCCAAGGTCGCAGTGATGGAAAATTCAATTAATTTATCTTTAAAGTGTTGCCTGCAAGACAAGGTTGAACCAGCGCCTCTAGTTTGTGCCAGATTAGGCCGTGCATAGAGTAGTGAGGTGCAGGTCAAAGCCTGTTACAGAAGTTTAAGAAGCAACTGCCTCTGGCTCAATACTGTTTAGTGATTCTGAACTCAAGTCTTACTTGCAATGGTGATGCTCTCTTGGTGAAGAAAAGCGCAGCTTTGTAGATTTGAGCAATACAGTTGTCCACTGTTGTGGCCTCCATACCCAGGGTGATTTCACTCCTGTATGTCATGGGGGGATGACCTTTGCTTTCATCACCTGGAGACGAGGATCAAGACTCAGTCCTAGCAGTTTCTGAGAGACAGATGAAAGAAAAACCTTAAACTGGAGCCTTTGTTTTTAATGGACTGCTGATGAGATTTGAATAATCCTTGGCTGTCAAGGTAGATGGTCAGATAATTAACCTTGCAGCTGTGATTGAGCCAGGCACCGTCAAGATTCCACCTGCCATGATGGATTGTTTTTCTACTGAATGCACCCATCATGGTTTTTTGATTGATTTTTTTTAACCCGTTTCTGACGGCATAGGCATGTAAGATGGAAAGTTGACGCTGAAGGCCAATCTTGGTTTGCCAGAAAGGAGAAGGACATATAGCAGGTGGGTCATGCATTGCTCTCCCAATTTAAGCAGGTGGACTTTGACAGATCGGGATTATATAAGTTGAAGAGCAAGGGAGCAAGCATGCATCCTTGCTTCAGCCCTGATTTTGTAGGGATCTTCCTTGATGTGAGAGCCATATCCTAGTATGATCCGCACCCAAGTGTACTGCTACTCAATTGATCTCAATAAAGCAACTGGCAGACCTCAGGCCCATAATCTGCACCATAAGGGGCCATTTGATATGCTGTCAAATACAGCTTTAAAGCCAAACACAGCTGGAGTAAAGTGCTAGTACGTTTTGGAATGTTTTGTCACACAAAAGAGCCAGCGCCATCAGCGTTTAGGTAGTAGTGCACTTGTCTCTAAAGTCGCACTGATTTCTCGGAATGATCTGCCCTTTCTCTAGCATGGCTTTTTGAACATTTGAGTAGCAGGCTGGCATAGAGCTTAGTGTTGTTATCGATTAAAGCAATGAGTCAATAATGGCAATGATCTGACATCGTGCCCCCTTTAAAAATTGGAGTCTGGAATTCTGTTAGATACAAGGCAGTATTCAAACAGGGGAGATTGTGTCTTGGCCCAGAATGTAGAGTCAGATGTAAATAAGGCTCTAGGGAGTCTGCTGGAGACAGGTGCACCTTTTTTCCGCAACCCCGCCAGCTTCAGGACACAGCAATTCTCTAATTGGCTAGATTTACGGCATTCAATAAGTGCTCCATCATTGAGAGTGTTGGTTCTGGGCATTGTTGCTGCTTTCAGAGCAGCAGAAGGATCACTTGAGGATCAATACAAAAATTGTGTGGCGTACAATTGCCATCTGATGAAAAGTGTGACGTCAGGAATGAGACACAAGTAGGTTCTGATATTTTCGCATTGGCAGCCCTCTTGCTTCTGGTTGTCACTTGATTGACCATCAACCAAAATGGCTTTTTGTCCAGAGGTCCTCTTGGCATGCCAGGTTGGTTGGTCTTTATGGCATGCCAGATTGATTTCCTGTAAAAGGACTTCAAGTTATCCATATTGCGTTTTGCTGCTTGAGAGATGGACCACTGAGCAAGGATTTGCACTGGTGTGTTTGTGAGGGGACTGACTGAGCACAGTACCCTGGACTTAGAGCTCCAGACTGACTCTGTAGAGGGGCTCTCCATGTACTTTGCAGGGGGGCGCCTTCAACTTTTGCTACTCTACTATTTTAGTACATAGGACTTTGTGTCAGAAACAATGAGTTGTGGGACTGGAACACCCAACTGACACACATAGAAGGACTTTTTGACAGATCAGCTAAAACACTTATCCAACACAATCTGTTCTGGCAAAGTAAATACCTTACCAATACCTTATGTCACTTTAAGGTGCGCAAGTGTGCAAACGAATATGGCCCTCACCCTCTGAGCTCCCCTTCACACCGCTCCGATTATTAATTTAGACTAAAGGAAGACCATTTTTTGAACTGCTTCTTCAAGAAATAACATTTCCCTTAGATCATGTACACAGCCTTGTGGTGTTTTCCTTCCTGTGTTTGTTTCTTCAGGGATTATGTACTGTCACAACATTTTGCTCTGCTCCTGAGACTCTAGTCAGGAGACGCATAGTCCTTCAGGAAAGAGACACTTTTGCCTAAGATCCTCTCCATGATGGTTTTAGCTGGCTTGGAAAAACCGAGGTGACATGGTATGCAAAATTACAATGGATTGCAAGTGACTGAGATTATTTTAAGCATTCCACCCATCACTTTTTTGTATACTTTAGTGTGTCCCTATCATATGTATGGGATAATAGGAGGCAAGAGGGCAAACCCTATACCTGGAGAGGGATAGCATTGGCTCCTTTGCAACTCTGATTGTCTTCTAAAGTGGATGGAAGCCTCACATCTGCCAGGGCAGTTCATGGTTAGTTTACTAACAAAAAAACAAAATTTACAAATCAACCAGTCAAATTATTCAGAAATTTTGGCCAAGATATATATCGCCACTGGGTAAGTTATTGTTGGGTCAGCGGTTCCACAGGAATGCCCACAAAACCTTCCCAAAAGGTGCTACTTTTTTAATAGTTTGTGCATGGAAAGTTTCAGAGTGATGTCAAATGGGGCTGGGGAAAAAGTGGATCCCAAAATGCAAAATCCCCAGTTATTTTCCATAGGAATCTTTAGGCAGGGCATCTGCAAAAACTGCAAAATGGAATTACACCAAATTTGGTGCAAATCTGTTCAATAATTTTTTAGATATTAACGGTCGAAAATATATTTTTGGGGGCGTGGCCTGCTGCCGAGCACGAAGGTCGCAGCTTAGAGGAGCTCCGAGGGAGAAACAGACTCCCCTGCAGATCCGCTCATTAATCCGTATGCTAATTTTACCCCAAAGACACCAGTAAGCAGCTGAAAGTGAGTGGAATACACCGGTCTGACGCATTTTTCTGATGTTCGGGACGCCGTGGAGAGAGTGGGAGCGGACATGGCCTATGGCAGCGGCTCACACCGGGGACTATATTGTGAGGCAAGCCCATCAACAAGGATCTGCGATCGGCACATTATGATCGACGTGCAAAGCGGGCTGGAGATCGTGATAGCCGCGGGTGCAGAGGCGTTGGCGGCGCCTTGAGGTGCTCAAGATCTACTCCTGCCTGTGGGGCGTAACCGAGGTGAGAGCCCCCCTGCAGATCGTGGACTGCTGAGTGAGGACTGGGGCCAGCGGCGGACACGCACGTGCGGAGACAGATGCAGGGCCGGTCCTAAAACGCAGCCGGGCCTCGCCCGGAGCCATCTTGGGACTCTGCCCTGGACTACCATTGATGTGGTTGGTTCCTGGAGGATCGCTGCTGGGAACGTGGCCTGGCGGCCCGACTGCGGCCTAGACATCAAGTGGGTATGGGCCCGGTCGAGCGATATTTACAAGAGGTGAGGGGCATCCATTAAGGCAAAGGCACGAGGCACGGTGGAGGGTTGCGGCGGTCTGATTGGTGACGGGAGGGGATAAACGGCGTCTACTGCACCAGCCTGATTTTTCGACGCCCTGCTGGAATTGCGGACATGCGGCCTCTCCGGGCCCACACACTGTACTGAGAGTGGCCGGGAGTCAGGCCCGACAGTCGGTGCGGGCCGCACTACATGCCGCATCTGAAAGTTTAAACAGACCTGTGGGACGCTGCCACCTAATGAATAGAACTGCACTGGAAAAACGGGGAAAGTGGTGCGCACAACTACAGTACACTACATGGAATCCATCCCTGCTATCGCTCCAGGAATCATGAGACCCATTGAGGCGGATAGTGGTGCAGAGGGAAAACAGATAGGACGCGCGGGACAGGTAGCCTCGCGCAGGTGGCGATTATTGACCGACACTGCGCTGCCCGGTCAAGGATGGGGGGCAGGGGCCCACGCACAACCTCACAGGTTGAATTGGACAAATTTGCATATGGTAAAGACTTCCCCCTTTGCCTCAACGTAAAGACCTCGCTGACAAGGCCCCAGAAGCCAAGGGAGCCACTAAGGTAATGTTGGAAGTTATAATGTTAGCCCTAACTAGTGTCCAGTCGACGGTGGGATCAATCTCTGCAGATGGTATTTTTCTGCGGGCATACTTTCATAAGATTACCCCCAGGGTTACATAAGTTGAACAAGTAACTAAGTCCTTGACAAAAGACCCTACTACCCTTAGAAGATGACTCAGCTAGAGGCAGAAAACAAACGCATGGTGGCAAAACTGGACGACCAGGAAGGATGCACCCATCGTAATATAGTCAGAAATACCGGCATTCCGGAAAGCGAAGGGGGCCCTGCCATGGACCTGTATGTGGAGATCCTTATAAAAACCAGATTACAACCCAGAGGGCTCTCTGCTTTCTTCTCTGTAGAACGTGCACACAGGGTGCCGGGAGTAAGGCCTAAACCTGGGCCCCCCCCCCCCACGACCGGTTCTCACCAGCATCTTCAATTTCCCCGACAGGGATGCAATACTACAGACGGCCCGGGTGGCGCCACCATTACGGATCCAAAATTCAACAGTGTCCTTCTTCCCGGACTACATAGCAGCTGTCTCTGCACGTCACAGGAGCTTCCTAGAGGTTGATAAAGAACTGAGAGCCCGAGCGCTGCCCTACTCGATGCTCTTCCCAGCAAAGCTACTTGTTGTGGCAGATGGAAAAACTTGTTTTTTTGAGACACCTGAGGAGGCCCACGACTGGCTTGAAGGGTGGAGACAAGTGAAGGGGTCCAGAAGGTCAGACAGACGCCAGCAACATCACAGGACAGGGGAGGACCACAGTGACTGAGAGTAGGAGGTGGAGGGGGACCGCCCGCAGCAGAAAGAGAACAAAGAGTGAGATACTGTATGACAGTTTGAAACCACGTTAGGACACTATACAGCGACACACAAATGGACTCGCTAACGCTGAGACATTGTAACAGAAATATACGTAAAGATTGCTTTTGGGAAGGGGGAAGGCTGTGATCTTCTTATTTGGGTCCGTCTCCTTTACACTAAACCGATAGCCCACGTTACGGCTAATGGGCATATTTCTAATGACTTCCCCCTAGTGCGTGGTACGCGCCAGGGTTGTCCCCTGTCACCTCTGTTTTCGCCCTGGTGCTGGAACCACTAGCGGCAGGGATTAGGTGGGAGCCAATGATACGAGGACTCAAATGGGCTGAAGGATGGGAAGACCGCATCTCCCTATATGCGGACGATGTTCTGTTATATATGACCTCCCCTAGGCGCTCCATACTGACTCTCTTAAACGTCTGCAAACTCTTTGGACGGGCATCTGGATACACCATAAACTGGTCCAAATCTGTCCTATATGTATTACACGGCCCCCACCGCAACTCCCCTTAAATTGCCGGCTCCGGCTCTCGGAAGGTGCATTTAAATATTTAGGTATATATATTACAGCCCACTCGGAAGAGTTCTTTAAAAGTAATCTCCAACCCCCATTAGGTCGCCTTAAAAGAGATATGACACACTGGGGGACCTTGCCCTTAACATTGCTTAAATTTACGGCGATAGCAGCCAAGGTCTCCAACCTACTATGGGCAAATAAACTGGCGCGTATGGTGCAGTTCAAACTGGTACGGGGATGGTATTACGGTGGGTTAGCAATCCCAAACATACAGTTATATTACTGGGCGGCACATTTGAAAGTAATTAACCAGTGGATACATGCACCACAGACAGATCCCACATTTAAAGCAGATAGATCAGCATTGGGATTGAACGGTATACTGTGTGTCCTTTACAATCGGAGACTAGGCCCGGCACTGATGGGGCCCGTAAAGCACACCGTTACCATATGGCACAAAGCTCAACCAAAATTAGGGTGGCAAGGGGTCATAACCCAACTAACTCTGCTCTGGGACACAAAACGGCTGGGTAAGCGCCGGAATAGTAAGGGCTTCTATCAGTGGGAAGCAATAGGTATATCCACGGTGGGGGACATGTGCAATAAGGGGGAAGTTGCCACATTCAAGCGTCTTCAGCAACAATATGAACTGCCACCATCAGAATTTTGTAGGTACACACAGATCAAACACGCACTAACGTCGGTGTTGCCACCCGGTACTGACGTCCCGGAGGCATCTCCTCGGGAGGACTGATTATTGATGGACTGCATGCATAAGAAGGCAACTTCATTTACCTACCGGAAACTGTTTAACAACCTGCCAGACCCCACAGGATCCCTCAGGGAAAAATGGTCTCATAACGTGGGTGACCTCGACGACACTGAATGGCAGGAGGCGTTGGCCTCCCCACGGGAGGTGGGTATACCCTCGCGACTCAGGCTGATGCAACAAAAAATCTTACACCGATCATACTACACTAGATATACCTTACAAAAGATAGGTAAAACATCGCACCCTTATTGCCTACGCTGTTGTGGGGACAAAGGTTCCTTTTTCCACACCATATCGCAATGTCCTAAAACTATGGAATACTGGGCAAAGGTAATGAGGACAATATCACAGGCGGAGGAAGTATCACTGATACCAGAGCCCAGTGTCTGTTGAATGTATGGGAGCCCAATGACTTGACTCACCAGGCACAGGACTGGGCCTGGGGCTGGGGGCCTGGGGCTGGGCCTGGGGGCCTGGAACAAATTTAGGGGAGTCATATGAGAGCCACCACAAGATAGAGAAGATGAGTGTTCAGAAGGAGAACAATAAAGAGGGTCGTGTCAATAACATGAGAAATTCTAACAGGTGGGGTGCAATGCATGCTCCTGAACTACATGAACCAAAAATGTATGATTGTATATAGGGGATTTACTCTATGCTTGTAAGACATCCTTACAATATATACTGTGATATTATTGCATATAATAAAAAGTTTAAAAAAAATACTTACATACATTTACACACCCTGATGTGCACACCGATCATCTGAAATAGAGGTCTGAGGGGCGAGACTAGTCCCTCTCCACACCCTACTATGCAAACTCATAAACTGAGGGTGAGGTCTGAAAAGAGAGCCCAGTCCCTCCCCAAACCCTACTATGCTCACCCATCATTACAGAGAAAAGAATCTGCAGAAGGGCCAAGTCCTCCATACAACCTGGAATCTGATAGAGGGGGTTGAAAGGAGAAGCTATACCTTCCCTTCACCCTAATACGTACACCCATCACCTTATAGAGGGGTCTGCAAAAAGAGGCTAGCCCCTCTCCACATACTACTATGCATACCCATCATCCAAGAGAGAGGTCTAAGTGGACAGGCCAGTCCCCCCGGCACCCTACTACTCACACCCTTCACCTCAGGGAGGGGTCTGAAAGGAGAGACCCACCCCTCCCTTCATCCCACTGCTCATACTCGTCATCTGAGAGAGGGGTCTGATAAGAGACGCCAGTCCCTCCCCACACCCTACTATGCACACCCATCATCTGTGAAAGGAGTCTGAAAGGAGAGGACAGTCACTCTCCAAACCCAACTATGCACATTCATCATTACAGAGAGAGATCTCAGCAGAGATGCCAGTACCTCCACACACCCTACTAAACACACCTGTCACCTGAGTGAGAAGTCTGAAAGGAGTAGGCAGTTCCTCCCCACAACCTATTATACACAGCTGTCACCTAGGAGAAAGGTCTAAAAGGAGAGGCCAGTCCCTCTCCTAACCCTAGCACGCACATCCACCATTAATTAGAGAGGTCTCAGCAGATAGGCCAGTCCCCCACATGACCTACTATGCACACCTGCCATCTGAGAGAAAAGTTTAAAAGGAGATGCCAGTACCTCCCCATAACCCTACTATGCATACCCATCATCTGAGAGAAGGATCAGAAAGGGAAGGCCACTCCCTGCCTACTCCCTACTATGCACACCTGCCAACTGAGAGAGAGGTCTGAAAGGAGAGGCCATTTCCTCTCTACGCCCTACTACTACACCCATCATCTGAGAGAAAGGTCTGAAAGCAGAGGTCTGTTCCACATGACAGTGTCCAGGCCAGGACCTGCAACCAACCTCCATACATGGCAAAGAGTTGCATTTATATACAGTAATTAAGCTTTACTTTACGTTTAAAAAACCTAGAAATTGGCTGGAAAAAGCAAAGATTAAAGTAGCGTTACAGTTTAGTGTGATAAAAAGATCTGGGTTTGGTAAAAAAAAAGAAATTCACTGAAAAAATCAAAGGTTCAGTTAACATTATAGTCAAGAGTAATAAAAAGACCAGTTTTTGGTTTTATAAAAAAACTTAGAAATTCGCTGAAAAAAACAAAGGTTAAAGTAAGGTTATAGTTAGGTGAATTTCTTAGTGACAACATAAACATTTTGAACTTACAAAACGCAGAAATTCAGATGTTATAGTTCATAGTGCTAACTATACCTTGCACCCCTGCCATGCACTGCTTATGTCTTCACATATGACATAATTCATTACATGTTCTATGACATAATTTATGACAACACTGATGACATCTCAAATTACATCATTGATGACTTCACTGGTGTGCATAACAGGGTGTGGATGAGCCTTAACTCTACTCACCCAGACCAATGAGTATAAATAGTAGAGTCCCATAACACCCTCTACAGTAAGATTACTTCCCACTAGTTGCCAGCAGATAGTTATAGTTAGGTCCTAGTTACCATAGGAAGACTGTGTTTTTTGTTTTGCTAATAACTTTGGCACAGTTTGATGAATCTACGCAAACTTTTCAAAACTAGTTTGCACCCATTTCAGCTGCTGTCTGGAAAGTTTTGAGGTAATTCTCCAAGTGAGGGGGGCAAAAAAAAGGAAGTCGCAAAATTATTTTTCCCCATGCGATTTTCCATGAGGATTTTAAACACAACAATAACCAAAAACACTGAATGGAATCACATCACATTTGGCAGAAAGCTAGATCTTGGTCCGATAATTATCTTTTTGCAATTTGGTGGAAATCTGTTCATTAGATTTGGAGATTTGTGCATATTTAGAGATGCAGATTCACCATTGATCCACTGTGAAGGATCCGTGGATCCATATGCCACCAGCAATGCTGTGATTGGCTGGCCACAACCTGAAAGAAAAGTTGCAGCTGTGATTTTGGGAATTGGGACCTGGTACCTGGGGGGAGGAATAAAGTAACAATAGGATATAATGGGTCAGGATAGAGATATTCTGACCCCGTTGGACTAATGGAGGGAACTTTTAGGGACCCCGCATGGGTAAGAAATCGCCTAAAATGTTTATATTTTTCACATGTGAGGATCCATGGATCTATCGTGGCACTCAGTGGGTTCTCTGTGTAAATCTGTAGTGGATCTGTCGATCCAGACCCCAATAAAAAAAGACATACACCCACTCACAGACCCACTCACACACTCTCTTACTCAACCACACAACTATTCACACACCCATTCACACATCCATACACCCACTCACACACCCATTCAGTCACTCACATTCTGTCTCACACAACCATACAGTCACAGATACATTCACTCGTAGATGCAAAGAACCACTCACACACCTACTCACAGACCCTCCCAGGCACTCACACACGCACTCACACAGCCACTTACACACCCATGCATCCACTTGTATACCTACTCAGAGATCCACACAGCCACTTATACACCCACTCGCACACCTTACAGCAAAACCACTGGAACACCCACTCACGCACCCATATAGCCACTCACATACCACTCTTACACTCAACCATTACACACTCACACACCTACTTACATACCCACACAAACACTCACACACTTACTCACACACCCATACAGTCACTCACACATGTACCCAGAGACTCAGAAAACCACTTGCAAACCCACTCACACACCCATACAACCACTCACATACCTTCCCAGTTCCCACACACCCATACAGTAAGTGATACATCCACTCAGAGATTCAGAGAATCACACAGCAAATCACAGACCTAAACAGGCATTAACACACCCATTAAGAGACCAAGAAAAACAACCACACACCCATTTACACACTCATAAATCCACTCACACAGCCAGGCAACCATGCATGAAGCCACTCACACACCCACTCAGTTACCCATACAGTCACTGATACATCTACTCAGAGATCCAGAGAACCACTCACATACCCACTCAGACTCACACCGCCACTCCCACTCTTAGATACCCAAAGAACCACTCACACACATACAGCCACTCACACACCCACTCAGAGACCCAGAAAGCCACTTACACACCAATTCAGACACCCATAAACCACTCACATGGCCGGTCAGAGAACCAGAAACCACTCACACACAAATTTGCACACTCAGACAGCCACTCAAATACCCCCTTACAAACAGAGAAAATCACTCATACATCTACTCACAGACCCACACATTCACTTACATACCCACTCATACACTGACACCTCCCGTACACACTCATACAGCTAAACACCCATTCACAGATCCACACAGCCACTTACACATCCACTCACATACCAAGCGCATACTCACACTTACTCTTACACACTCACACAACCACTCACTAGGGATCTGCAGAACTAACGTAGTTTTACTCCATGGAACTCCACGGATTTACATAAAAACTTCATAAGATTCTGCAGATTTCCACCCACTTCTAGTTTCTCCTGTGCCATCTGCGATGTATCATGGGTCAGGCCTCAGCTTGCAGGGTATTTCTCACAGTTAAGGTTGACTCCCTTCCCATCAGTATGCCTTTGTTTATACTTCTCAAATGGCATTTCAAACATTTATGAATTCTAAAAAACACAACAAAGAAATAGAATTGTGCTTTTTCTGCCCCAATGAACTGTACGCGCCATACACATTTAACCTTACCGCATGGTGGAACCCCCCTAAATAAACATTGCATCCAAGGCTTTGGCAGATGGTTGCAGGAATGCCACATATGATGTGCCATAAATATACAGGGTCTGCAGAGGCAATTAGGAAACAAGAACTGTGGAGATATCAAGTACTCTTATTTTCTGATTGTGTTTGCTTGTGCAAGAGTGGACCTGCTATCACACGATATCTGACAGAGATTTTTCTATTTTGAACACCAAGGAAACAGGAGCAACCTTCCATAGTGAGTAATTTGTATTCATAGCTAGCACTGACCCTTTGTAGTGTGCTCATAATAGAAAACATCTTGCAGCATAATTGTTTGTGGAAAATGTTCCGTACATCAAACTTAAACTTAGTATCATGTGCATACCTCTTAAAATCTTGCAGCAGCTTCTATCATGTATTGTAATTTTAGGCTACCCTTTTTAATCAGTTAAGCGGTCTGCCACCTCAGGGTCTTGTTCTATGCTATAGAAAACCACATATATAAATAAACTGTCTTTTAATGTCTCAGCAGTAAAACATATTGGTGGTAATTTAATGTATTATGCAAAATCTTATTTATTAGAAAACCATAGTCAGCAATGAAAAATAAGGCATAAGGTGCAAACATCACATAATACGAAGTTATTTCCTGATACATTAAGATCAAAGACACACACCCATCCCTTACCAATTCGAAACCAAGTTGAAGTGTTAGTATTACGCACCCGAGAAGTCTCAAACAGCAGGGTAAGAGTAAGGTACCAGGTGAGTTCTTCAGGAGACAGCAGTCACTTTTTGAGTCCGGCCATGCCCAACCGCAAGGAGGGCAGCAGCATTGGGCAGGCTCGGATCGTCATCCCCACTATGTGTGCCCCAGCAGCAGTAGCAACAGCCTGCGGTCCACATGCATGGCGGGCGCTGAGCTTTCTTGTGGTCATGGCAGCCGGGTCCTCCCTGGTTTCCTTACTCTTTACCGCTGTTTTTGGCTGGATGGAGAAGAGCGGTGTTCAAGGAGTCAAATGGTCAGTAGCCCCTAGGGCCATGAGGCACTTTTCACATCAGAAAGTTGTGCTATGCAGCACCATGGCAGGCCCCGCCTGCTTTTCCCCCTCTCCTCAACTTCCTTCTCCTCCTTCAGCCACTGCTTGGGCCACTTTCAATGTCAGTCAACAACTTTTGCTTGGCCTGGTCACCCCTGTAACATTTTCCACTTGGACGGCTGAGTAAGGCTGCATTATTGTATATTTCCAGTGTTGATAATTTCACTAGCGGAGCAGCAGAATTTATTAGTAATTCTGCTTTAAAAGAGTAACACAGAATTACTAAACTCACAGAAAAACAACAAAATTGGTCTTCGTTACAGGAAACATGGAAAGGGTTAAAAAATAGTGACCATTTAAAAGGGGTATAACAAAAATAAAAGATGATAGGAAGCCGGTGATTTGCTAAGTACAGGAGTATGTGTAAAAGCACAGTGGGAAGGGTAGCCATTATTGGTACTTTGGTTTTGAGAGTGGAGGATCATTTCAGACTTGCGATCTGCAGTGGTAAACAGATATTAACAGATATTAATTAGGTTGTACTATAAAAAAATAGTATTTAAAACAAAACCTTTGGTTTTATTTAGCTTAAAGGAAATGTGCTGCTTCTAAACACTTCAGCAACAGGCAAGATAGAAGGGAGGTTAAATGAGGACATTAACTAAAAATATAATGAGCAGCAAAGGATGAAGTGTAATCGCTATACTGAAGATAGAGTTGTTTTATTAAGCCTGCGAGAATGAATGTGTTTGAAATTAGATGTGGGTGGTTGCTCAAAGTATGTCGTTTAATAGTATGTCATTTTTACCCATTCACACACACAGTCAGTCAGGCACTTACACACTCAGTTCCAATCCCACAAAAGTGCTTACATACTCACCCCTCCTATAGCCAGGCAGTGACTCACAAGCACAAAGTCAAAGAAGCTTTATTCGGTTTGTACGATACAACCATAACAGTATTCTAAAAATGATACATACATTATTTCAATAAAATACCATGTACACAAGCAATCTAATGAATTCTTTTGCATAAAGTACATTACAATATAGCAGAAAAGTTCAAAACAAGTCAGTTAAAAATGTTCATTCAATGTATAAAATTAATATAAGCTTGAATCAGGGATACCATGTACTTAGTCAATCCAGTATATTCTATCACATAAAGTGCATAATCAGAAGAGGATTAAAAACAAACTAAGATGTAATACATATTCAGCTAAGTAGATTAAATATTTGCGCAGATCTAGAAGGGCCAATGGCTGCACAATGAATGTATCTCAAGATCTAATTTCCTCATATGTTAGGGCCTCCAAATAAGAATTGTCTATTCTTCGTTTGATCATTATTTGCATAAAAACAATTACAGCATTACAGATCATTTCATTTTCTAAACTGCAAATATAATTAAAAGCCTGTTTATAAAAAAGTAGTTTGCTGTCGACAAACAAAAACGAAAAACATATTTCCTAATGTCTCTGTAAAAAGAACAAAAAAGCATAAAATGTAATGTAGTCTGTGGCGATTTTCCATCATAGGGACAATGTGGAAGAGAGCGATGCCACTTGCCCTTCTTTGGAAATGCAAAAAAATGATGGAGGGTACCCAAACGCAATCTAGTTAAGTAAAATCTAAAAGGTATATTTCTTGTACTCAATAAAAATGGTTGGGTACTCAATGATATTGGCCCTTCACAATATTATCTTGTTTTCTGTTTAGTGCAGGATACCCTTACTCTCAGCGTGTCTCTTGATGTTAAAAGTCTCTATTTTAGGTCCCTTCTACTATAAATCTAAAATTGGAGCCAGGGAATTTTTTTATAGTGATCTAGGACTAAACAATCCATTATTATCATCATAGTGAATTTCGTTTCCTCTTTGATCCAAATCCCATGCCAAAGCATGTGGGCAGACGTCTTAATGTGATCACTAATGTAAGGGACAGACAGTTACTTATGGACTATATACGCAAGGGTAGAATCACGGACTGCTAAAAGCCTTCTTAGAAACTTGTTTTCTCCAGTTTCCAAAAGCATATGATTAGCTCTTCCCCACAATGCAGCTCCATAGCAAATTTACTCCAAAAATTTGGAGCATTTACTCCAAATATTTCTCTAACTTATTTGTTCCCAATTTTCAGAAAGAATCTAAAAATAGCTTCAACTATTCTTAAGAATTTCAATTTGAAACTGTCTATATGGGTATCCCTACTACCACAGTTAGTGAATAGGAGACCTAAATATGAAAATGTGGTTGTTCTTTCTATAGGTACACCTTCCATGTGATGCTTTTAAAGTTTATTTTTGCTCCCTATCGCTAGTCATTGTAAATGTTTTACTGAGATTTAGTATTAAATTTTTTCCATTCATATGAAGTGCAACGTTCTCAATTAGACATTGTAGCCCATTTGCTGTCCTTGATAACAGGACAGAATCGTCCGCATACAAGGGGACTGGAGTAAAATGATTACCAGTTTTTGGAGCATCAGCTTGCAGTTTTTGCAAAGTGAGATCAACATTATGAATATAAAGGGAAAATAAAAGAGGTGCAAGAACACACCATTGGCATATGCCTAGTGTAAATCTGAAAAGGGGAGTACATTTGCTGTTAAGGCCATAGCGGAATCTTGAGGTTAAGAATGCGTACATTAGTGAAAGATATACTACAATATCCTCTGGGGCATCCATCTCCATTAAAGACAACCATAGTTTTTCGTGAATAAGAAGATCGAAAGCACTTGTCTAGTCTACAAAACAAAGATGTAGTTTGCCCTCCTTCACAACGGTGTATTTTCCTATCAAAAGTTTGAGGTTAACGCACTACTTGATGGCCCATATACCTCTTCTAAAGCCACATTGGGACTCGGTGAGGATGTTATTTTCACTTACCCAACTTAATAGCCTTTCTAAAAAGTTTCTTCCCATGAGTTTAGATGTTGAATCAAGTAGGGAAATAGGGCAGTAGCATTTTGTGTCCACTCTATTGCCCTTCTTAAAAATCGGAACCATCACACTTTCCGTCCAACTAGTGGACAATACCCTCCTGCCTTTGCATTACAGACCCTAAGTAAGATTGGTAACCAAAAGTCTATAACACATTTAAAAATATCCCGGCCAGGTGCCTTACCATTAACACTTTTACCTAGGGCAGCTTTAATTTCGTTTGTTGTTATAGGTATCAAATTTGAGGGAGCTCACCCCTTTGGTAGCTATTATCTGGAATTATCAGATCTTCTTTGTTTGGATTAAATATGAACTCAAAATGCGAAAGCCAATCTTCAGGTGGTACGATGGTCTCAATCTTGTTGGCTAGGTCGTCTCTACAGAAAGGATGATCTAAAGTCTTCAAGAATATTGTGCTGTCTCGTGCGTCTGCCGCCTGTACCAGCTTATCCCATGCTGATTCCCTGATTTTTGCTTTTCTACTATTTAGGCTCTGTTTAGATGCCTTTCTCAGGGTGCTTACCAGTTCCCTGTCCAGAGGAGTAGTTTTAAAAGCTGTTTTCAATTCCTGATTTATTTTAGTACACTTTTTATCAAACCATCATGGCTGGCAATAAGATTGTTTCTTGTTTTTTGGTTTTAGGTCTTCGGATATGGTACCCGCTATGTTACAAAAAACCGTGATGGCCTGTAAATCTGTAGAAGATTCCCTCAGGCAACCAACAATATCACCTTGACTTTTTTTTCTACATTTTCCATAAATACTAGGGGATTTCTACCTGCCCTTTTTATGGTAGTGCCATTTTCTCCATGAGATCTAAGATTAGGCACCATGCACAGATCTTCTGAGTATGTCAGGATTGACTTCAATACCAGGACCAGCGGTTGGTGATCACTGAACGTGCTTACATGTATCCTTGTATTCTCAACTATACTCTTACCATTTCTTGAGATCAGGATACGATCAATATTAGATAAGGAGCGAGCTCCTACAACAGTTCAAACCGCGATTTCACCCTTTTCCCCAAGCGGCTTCAGGAGTTCTAAATTGTGTTAATGGATTAATGCATTAGACTATTGTTAGACCCGGGATCCATGGTTGGTTGAGGTAGGCACCTTAGGCCAAATAGGGACCCACGGTTCCACGTAATGATAAGGAAGGTCACCTTCTGACATAGCTCCCGCTCACCCCTTTGGTAGCTTGGCATGAGCAGCCAGGCTTATCTTCAAGCGGTACGAAAGGGGGTGGTGATGGACGGAGCATCCGAACCAATCAAATACTCACACCCAGTCAACAGATCTGGGTTTAATCCATCACCGTTCTTTAGCCCACTCTGCCACCCCAGTTCAGACATGTCCATATGCAAATCAGTCTGACCATGTGCCTCATGGGAACAGTCCAGCCCGAACTGCCAAGCCATGCCTTCCCTGGACCGGAAACAAGCTTCCTAGGACCGGTTTCTGGCATTCCAGCCGTCTTCAGCCAGGCTTGCTTGAATCCAGTGGCAAAGTGAGCAAGGGACTCACTTCTGAGCATACACTACCAACTTATGGCGAACAAAGCGGTACAAAAGGGGGTGGTGATGGACGGAGCATCTGAACCAATCAAACACTCACACCCAGTCAAGAGATCTGGGTTTAATCCATCACCGTTCTTTAACCCACTCTACCACCCCAGTTCAGACATGGCCATATGCAAATCAGTCTGACCCTGTGCCTCATGGGAACAGTCCAGCCCGAACTGCCAAGCCATGCCTTTCCTTGACCAGAAACAAGCATATTCATACCAGCAATAGCGGGCAAACAAACAGCAGAGTATTACATATATGAAATTCACAACGCTTTGACACTCGCCGATAGATTAACAACCCGGCATTTTTTGAAATTCCAAAAGTATTTCGAACCAGCGCATATCGCATAAGGTCACTGACGTCTTTGTTACTTGCCTTCCCAAGTAAGCAAGTTCAATGAAAATTGAGCCCAGTTTTCAAAGAATTGGAGTCCGTTGCTCCAATGTTGCACGGCGCTCATAGGAACAATGGTGCATATTTCAGAATGTCAGCTACCACGCCTATAAAAAGCGCATTAGTCAGTTTCAGTCAAACTAAGTGATGTTCAGGCATGATAGAGAGTGTTGCATTTAACTGACTGATTTGCACATGGCCATGTCTGAACTGGGGTGGCAGAGCGGGCTAAAGAACGGTGATGGATTAAACCCAGATCTTTTGACTGGGTGTGAGTGTTTGATTGGTTCAGATGCTCCGTCCATCACCACCCCCTTTTGTAAGGCTTATCTTCAAGGTAAACGTGTAAAGTATTTGCAACCACGCCCACAGCAACCCAATGATGACACCACAAATACACTCCACACGAGTTTTATAAAAACGAGTATACATTTTATATAAAAATATATATGATATGATCACACAATATAAATCCAACATATAAGTATGTGTACTATTTCTCCTGGCCGGTTCTTAGGCCAGCCAGCCCTTGTAAGTTCTAGTGATATTAATAAGCACGTCTAAACATTCCACTGTAATCCTATTACCATGTTATGCAGTTCTTAATGTTAGAATCAGACACTTTTGCAATGTAAAAATAATGCAATGCGTAACACAACAATCAGGCACTTTTCAATGTAAAAATAATGCAATGAGTAACACAACCACCAGGTGCGTCGTTATGCAGAAATAAGGCAATGCGTAATACGCTAATCAGGTAGGTCGTTATGCAGAAACAATGCAATGCGTCATACAACAATCAGGTAGTTTGTTACGCCTGAAATAATGCCATGAGTCATACACTAATCAGGTAGTTCATTATGCAGGAATAATGGAATGCGTAATACACTAATCAGGTACTCCGTTATGCAGAAATTGTGTAATGTGTAATGCAACAGTCAGGTACTCCGTTATGCTGAAATAAAATAATGCGGTGTCTTTGCCACTCCTTCTGACTCGCAGTCCGCCTCCCAACAGTTGCCCCCAACACGGGTATGGTGTAACAAAAATTACAGCTCCACGCTTCGGCCCCGGTACTGCCACTCCCTTGGCAATACGGGCATTGATACGAGCCAAAGCAGAGGCTCGCGCTGTCGGAATGAGAAAGAGGCCGAGAGCTTATCCCTCTGAGCCCGCACCCCGCTCCAGTAGTCGACACACGTTACCTGGGGGGCGAGAACTCACTCTCCTCTCCTCGTCCAGCGGCTGGGCCTCCGATGCAATGTTTGTGATTTGGCAATGGCGGGCTCAGGCCTGCGGCTCAGCTCCTCTGGGGCTTTTGCAAGTTATGATTTTCCAAATTACAGGAGTAACAGGTTTGCATGGGCTGAATGACTCCTAACTCAGATGGTCAAGGTTAAATGAGGATTATGGGTTAACGACCTAGAACTAAAATCCCATAATGGAGCAAAATATTGGGTTAAGACAAAAAGGAATCTGGAGTATGTCCCCTTTGCTGAGTTGACCTGATTAGCAGAGTTAGTCTGTAACCATCAGGAAATGTGCTATGAAAAACAGGCAGAGGATGATGATTGCATTGTCAGGGGTGAACTTGAAATGCATTTACATCAAAATGTGGCATAGTATACACTTTTGTCAAAAAGCCAGCATGTTTCTTGCCTCTTTAAGACATCTTTGCTTTTTCACTATAATGACAGCAAAGTAGAACAAGTGAATGTACACAGGTGATTAGTAAAAAGCACTGTGTCTTTATGAAAGACTTAGACACATAAAGAGCACACTTCCTAAACAAGAAATCCATTCATCAGCAATCAAATGTTGTGTCAGCAAAGTAAATACATAAAAGAAAACACACTCGTGCTCAATTACAAGCTGCACATCATATTGTACCAGCAGCCTATCAGAAGAACTTCCTGATACCCAAACCCCAAAACCTACTGCAAACACAAACAGAATCTATGTAATCACCCACAAAATGCTATGGGCTTGGTGGACAACCAATGAAAGCAAAGGGAACCCATGAAAAACACATGAAAGCCAATGGTTGAAGGGGACTGCCTTAAGCCCACTCTCTCTGCGTTTCTTCTTGTTATACCTTTGGAAAGAAATCATGACATGAGGCCTTTGAGACACTTTGGGGCATGTTAGAAAGATGCACATCTAACCTGGGCTTCTATTGGAATTCTATAACGCATAATAGCAAGCCCATTATCGCCGTTTTAGCGGCAGTTTCCTGCTGCTAAAACTGCAATAATTTTAACGAGGTTCTTGCTAATATGCCCCTAAATATCTCTATACCCAGCCCTAAAGCATGAAACCTTACCATTAGAGTCCAGAGGAAACAATAATCAAATTTTCTAAGAAAGGACATTTAGCAATGGCAATGAGCAGTACTGAATAATTGGAGGCCTTGGACAGCTGTCATCAACCCCACATTTAGATGAAAATTGCAATGCCACAGTCAAGGTACAAGTCAAGGTATTCTGGCAATAAGCCCCGTATTCATAGGAAACGGCTGATAAAAAACAGGTTAAAGTGCACATTCTGGTTGTTTTTATCAATTATCAAAATGTCCAAAATCTGGTAAAAAATAAGATCCATATTTTGCAGCGTTTGTAAAAGAAGAGTCATTCATTTCCGAAATTGCAACACGGGGACATTTATAGACAAGCGTATTCACACTGTAATCTATGTGCCAGTCATGGTCCAGATTTAATTCCGAAGATACAGGATGTGTTCTTACTATGTGCCTGTAGAGAAACCTGCTCTGCTCAGCAACTAACAACTCAGATTTCAAAGGGCATGTCTTTTGTGCTCTGGCACGATCATATAACTAACTCAGACTAAACAGTAATGAATAGCCATGGGAGCAAGATAAAGAGGAACAAGAGCAAGGGTTTGGAAGACCAGTGATGGAAATTGTCCACCTCATAATCAGTGCCTAAAGCCTTGAGTGCGTACACATCTTAAGCCTAATTATTTTACAACAAAAATGTACAAATGCAGAGAAATCTGAGAAAAAATCAACGGTTGCACAGCAACATGAATATTTCATTATCCAAGCAATAAGGTGAGGTGCTCAATTTCAAACCATTGATAAGGCCTCTAACAACCTGCCTATTTGCCAACAGTCACAACTTGGTTCAGCCTGTCATGGTCATAGTTCATAAGAAAAAAGACAACTTCTCCCTGCACACTATTTTGAAAGGTGTCTCACTGAGGTTTAAGCCTTGTGCCCTCACACACAAGCTCACTATCTCTTCAGCTCACCAGCCCTCTTGACCAATCAACAGACATTTGGAACACTAGGGGTTCCCATTCAGCAAAGTGATAAGAAATTCCTTAAATTGATCTCTTGAAGAGAACCAATCATAGGATCAGGGTGACTGCTGAAATCTCCCAAAAAAACACACTGAAGACACACATGCACACAATTTGGTTGCGTTATATTGACTGACCAGTTACATAGACAATTCACTGTTAAAGACGTATTAAAGGGAGAAGTCATTTCAATGTTAGAACGATTCTCACATTCACATGCTCTGCTACCTACAACAGCTTTGCTCATGCCTTGGCAGGATCTCTCTCACGTGCCCAGCATTCACAATCCTACACCAATAGGGGCAATGACATGTTCATGACGGTCAATGTCCTCATTTGCATTGAGGCATAACCTTTCTAAATTATAGGGCAGCAGCTACCATAGCTCAATTTTCATTACCATGAAACTTCTTTAAGGAGCATCAACTACGTTTCAATTGCAGGGAAATGATGAGCGGCTGATCTCCGTAACCAGAGCTCCTCCCTCTCCCATGTCAGGATGCTTCGAGATGTCGGAGGTTAGGATTGCGGCTTCTGATTGAATGCAAGCCGCGAGGAGAGGAATGCGGATGTATTAGGGGGTTTCTTACCTGCACTGCTGCCGTTGCCATACAGTGAAAAAAGAAGTGGCTTAAAGAGGTTTGAGGGCTGAGTTTGGTGGCTGCCTCCCTTTATGCCACCATTTCGCAAGGCTGAAACTCACTGTGGAACATCTGAGAAATGGATGGAGTCCCGTGTTGTAGGGGTGGACTGTACCCAATAGTTGTGCAAAACTGACATCAGTGTTTCTTCGCTATTTCTTCGGTTCCCTTGCCCTTTGTATCAGGGAATTCTGCCTAAGATTTCCGTAATTTCTCCTTTCTCCTGCAGTCAGAGTAATTCTTGCAGAGTAAAATAAAATGTTTCACTCCTTTCTTTGGAGGTGTAGAATGACAGGGGAGGACTGGCTGAGGGCTATAGGAACATTTCAGCCTCCTCTCAGAAAGAGTGTATAATATCCAGTAACACTGATGGAGATAATTCAACTACAAATGCAAGGGTAAGTGCAGTTGCTCAAGGACAGGATCATAACGATTCTCAAGGGGACGATTATGGGATGGTAGACACCCTTGGAGGTAGTTGCATAGATACAGTTTCATCTTGCGAGACCAGTGAGCAATTCTGCGAAAATCCTGCAGAGATCCCATGGGAGAGGGGGAGGGAGGAGCAGGAGGCCAGCACTGCAAAGTAGAAGGGAATTTTGGATTACACTCTATTCATGAAGGCAAAACCTGGATCAAACTCTGAGTTGCCGGAGGAATAAAATAGAGGACAGCCAGGGGCGTTACAATCTCCATGGGCAGCTATCTTGTTCTATCTGGATCCCGCGCCCATCATCTCTGAACAACCATCAGCACAGACACCCGAAGCTGTATCCCAGATAGAAGAAATTGAGCAGAATGCCCAAGGCAGCATGGTGCAGAATGAATCGGGTTCATAGTCGACACAAGAGGATATGTTCACAGGGGGCCCACCACTCACAATGCAGTGGGACGTTACATCAATGCTAACCATGATCTTGCAGGAAATAAGGGATCTCAAAGCCTCACAAACCACAGAGATCACAGCTCTACATCTTATACCCCCAAAAAAGAGGAGACCGTGGCTCAAATTCCAGATAGGCTTAAAGAGGTGGAGGCTCGGATTTCTCAGCTAGAGGATCAAGTGATTATTATGGAAGTGAAAGTTGCGATATTTCAGAAGCAAAAGTCCCCAATAGAGTCTGAGCTGGAGGAGTTGGAAAACCACTCACATTGCTCATATCTCCGGATAGTGGGAGTTCCAGAAGGTTTGGAGGGACAGCAAATGTTTAAATGGGTTGATACTTTTATTAAAATGCATGTCCTCCCAGTACATTGTGGGTTATATCACATTAACAAATGCTCATCATGTCCCAGCTCAGCAGCCTCCAAATCAGAAATTCCCACAAATGATCCTTGTTAACTTTGGAGTTTTCCACGTTAAAGAACAAGTACTTTCTAAAGCTGTCCAATTGTGGCAGTTCTGTTCACCAGAAGTGCCTCTCTGCCACATATTTCCCAATATGTCAGCATCAGCTGCCAGATGGAATTTGTTCAAATGCTCTATCTTTTTAAAATGCAGGGTGCCCAGGCAATGATCGCACAGCAGTCCAAACTGAAGGGCAATTTAACTTATTCTGCGATGTATCTGAGGCACAGGAACTTTTGCAGCAGATTACTAATACGTCATAATTGAATGATATAGCACTATAATCTGCATTTGAACTATTTAGCTCCTACTCACTTGGACTAGGTTGAGGTTTCTTTTTGATGGTTTTGCGTAACTAGGCGTTGGTTCTCCTTGCTCTCTCTTTCTTCTTTCCTTGTTTTCCTTGGTTTCCTCACTTTTTCTCTTTTCACAAGTCCTGATGGGAGCAGGCCTGGAGGCGGGAGGCTGATAGTACATGGCACAAGGTCACTGTGCCAGTCTGAATGGGGGTATAAGCATGTCAGGAGTGGGTGGGAAGGCGTGCTACTCACAGCAACTTTGGGGGAAGGGAAGGTAGAGTATGGGCAGGGTAGGTGTATGCAGGTGGTTGGTGGAGGCACAGGGGAAAAGGTTGATAAAAAGACATTCAATTATGTAAATGCTTCAATACAAATTTGTATTTGGTCATTACATGTAGCAAGGAATAATGGGTAAAGATGCAAGAATGCTAAATTTTGATAAATGCACATACTACGTTTTATTAAATGGGGGATATTATTACTATGTTGAATGCTTTATTATTCAGCAAAGTGTTGGGGACCTGCTCACTATGTACATTAGGGGTTTGGAGTCGGTATATGGCTTAATTAATTGGATTCTACACGGGGGACATTTTGATAGCCAAGTGAAATACGGTGTCAGTTTGAACTGGAAAATAAGTAATATAAGGCAATAATGAATAATATTTTGAAGGTAGCCTCAATTAATGTTAACGGCCTCAATAACAAAAAGAAACTGCAGGCTATTGACTCTTTTCTTTTAAAACCGAAAGTCTATGTGTGGTCTTGATCCAGGACACTCATTTTCATGCAGGGGAGTTATTGGAATTCTCCATGTTTAGATCCTGGGAAGCATGTAGGGGTTTCTCATCTACCCAAGCAGCGCATCAGGGCACTGCTATTTTCCAGGATAAAAAATTAGAAATGATAGTGGTTAATTTTGCTAGGGCCAAAAATGAAAGGTGATGCTGGGTGACCTGCAAGAGGGGGGTCAAGATGCCTCGTGTTTGTTAGCATTCATGCCCTAGTTGAAGATAATGCTGGGCTTTATGAAGAGCTATCCAATCACTGGTACAAATTCCTGTTGAAGTAATCATTTGGTGGATTCTAACGACCGGCAAAATCCAAAGATTGATTCCTTAGCCAAATTAAAATGGCAATTAAAACTAAAAACCGTTAAAGGTATTCAAGATGATTGCACAACCTTAGGAACTTGTTGATCCCTGGAGGGAGGTCTTTCCTACTACAATCATATATACCTGCTTTTCAGGCAAATATGGTACTTTCTTCATTATCTTCGTTATAGATTTATTCTTACCATCTAACACTCTGATATTTAACAACCAACTAATCTTACCGGATGGATTCTCAGATTACGAAATGATTATTTACTCATTCGAGATAGGGAAAGCTCCAATAGAGTCTAAGCGCTGGGCTGTGAATAAACAGTACTTATAGGAAGAAAACTGGGTACATTTTTGCAGTACCAAGATAAAGGAATTTTTGGCAATACCCATAGGATTGCTCCCTCCGCTCTGTATAGGACACTCTAAAGGCTTACATTTACAGGTTGGCGAAAGGAATAGATGGGAAAAACACAAAAAAAAGATAAAGTACAAAAGCAATCCTTAGAAATCAACTTACAGAAGTACTATAAAGATTATTAAGAAGTCAATCAGTACTTATCAAAAGAAAACTTGACAATGCTAAACAGACGTTAAGCGAGGCATATTACGTAAAATGTGAAACTATACATTGTGCCTACATGCAAAAAGAATAGGAGGAAAGTAATTTCACGGGGAGATTCCTTGCTTAGCAGGTTCAGAAACAAGCCACAAATAAACGGATTGGCGCATTAAAATGCCCTGTCACCGGCATGCGTAGCAATGTTTTGGTAGGGGTCGGTGGAATTAGGTTAGAACACTATAGACAAATTTATGAACAAAAACAATCAATTGATAATGAGTACCTTGAGAAGTTCCTGTTGGAACAGAATATCCCAGTGCTATCTGAAATTGAAAAGGTATATATTATGCGACCTCTTCCAAAGAAGAACTGGTGGAGGTTATTAGAAACCTTCCTAATAGCACAGCATGTGGACCGGATGGTCTCCTTACGTAATTTTTTTAAGAATTCACAGGGGTTTTACTTGAATACTTTTTTATTGGTTGCCAATACAATACTGGAGGGGGGATATATACCAGCATAATTTCACAAAAGGAATGTGGTAAGGTTTTTAAAAAAGGGTAAGGATAGAGAGGATCCAAATTCATATTGTCCAATTGCGTTATTAAACTCCGATTATAAATTATTACAAAACTTTTAGCTAATAGCATTATCTCTGATTCATCCTGATCAAAATAGCTTCATTGCACGGGGGCAGCTTGAGACAAACACAAATTATTTAGATGAGGCATTAGATTATTTAACAACTAGCAATATACCTGCTTTAGTCTTCTGCTGGATGCAGAGAAGGCATTAGACCTCATAGTCTGGGAAATTGTAATTCCTATCCTGTCCAGATTCGGGATACCTTCCCAGACCACAGGGTTCATACAAAGGGAGTTCTATAATGAAGAAACTAGAATTATTATTGTTTTTTTTTATTGAAGTCCAAAAAATTGCAATACATTACATCCATTAAACCAATACATCCATAAAAGGAATTACCTTTAGGCATACCAAATTTTTTCAAAAATTCATATATAATACACTAAGCACTAAGAATTCAGGGACAAATACACACAAAACATTGAAAAAGTAGATTTTTAGCCAGCTACATAAGGTAATGACCCCTCATAATCTCAGTCAAAATATGTAACCCATATTTTTCCAAACTCCCTAAGACCCCCCCACATGTAATGCATAAGTGCGTTCACTTCTTCTAACTGCTTTCATTTTATGGGCCCATTCCATGACAGAAGGAATCAAATCGGTGCGCCACCTTTGCAATAAAAGTGATCTAGCTACTGCCATCGCAATGTATAAAAATGTAACCAAATAGTCAGGAAGGGAGAGGTCTGGATCAAAACCAATAACAATTTACAAATCGCTCACTGCTAATTGAATACCACAACTGATTCACAAATAGCAAAAGATGTCCTTCCAGAACGTCTGAATCCTAGGGCATGGTAACATAATATGCGACCAATTGGCTGAAGGGTGATTAATACTTTGAAAGCAGTGCGGAGAGTGATTGGCATACATTTTTGAATGAGAGAATGGGGTTCGATAAAGTTGCCATTTACTGAAAAAAAGCATCCTACGCCAATTCGCACCTCTCAGCGTGCTAAAATTAAGATTATTAATAGTTGACCACAACTTGGCAGAAATGTCAAGGTCTTCACAATCCATCCATTTTTTGATAGCCTTCTGCCCAAGCTCTAGGGCCCTAACTGAGGCTAAGCACTTTTTCCAAGTCCCAGGTTTCCTGTCAGGTGCATCTTCTAAAAGTTAAATGGCTAGCTGATGTTGTTCGCCTATTTGAGAAACATCTAGCTTAGCCAGGAATTTATGGAAGATGTTGTATGACCCCAGAAGAATAAAATCATTAACAATCAAATACTATATTTTGGTCACAGTCAATCATCTTCCATTCCTCAGAAAATCTGAGAACTTACAAAATCCTACCGCATCCCACTTTAAGGTGAGTTCTGAGAATTGTGTAATCCCTGCTAGTGATAAAATGTCAGCTAGTGGAGTGGTTGAGTTGATTACAGGAATGGAGTATCTTTTATAAAGCACCTGTCATTTTTTATAAAGCCAGTGACACTTATAACGAACCCGCTTAGGGGATCGGAAAATTGACAATGGAGAATGGATTTGACTTTCCTTACACATTAATTCCATGAAACTATTAATATAGAAATTTGACTGAGGTTGAGATTTGAATCTATACAAAAAACTGTGCAAAATAAGCATAGTAATAATCCCTGAGATTTGGAAGGGCTAGACCTCCTTGATCCCGTTCTTCATATAAAGTGCGAAGTGCAATACGTGATGATTTTTTTGCCCAAAGAAAAGCTGTAAACATAGACTCTACTTGGGTGAAAAAGGAACCTGAAAAAATACAAGGGATAGTAGAAAACAAAAAATTAAACAGAGGAAGAACAGATATTTTAATCAGTGCAACCCAGCCCAAAATTGATAGCGGAAGGGAGTTCCAACGTGAGAAAAAGGCCTGAATTTTTCGAAGGAGCAGTAGAAAATTTAGATGATATAAATCAGAAACTTTTTCAGAGAAATATACCCCAAGATATCTTTTAGGTTTGGTGTTAGCGCAAGCAAGGATATCGGGGTGCAGATCCAGGCTTGCCCCATCGCATTGCAAAATTTCGGTTTTCCTTTTATTAATGCGATACCCACCTAGGGCCTCAAAGTCCTCAAAGACCTGGAAGACCTTAGCCTGAACCTCTATCTCAGGTTTGATAATGAGCATGATATCGTCCGCGTATAATTTCAATTTCGCCATTGATGGAATAGGGGGACGGATATCAGCACAGTTCCTTATAGCTCTCGCCAGTGGTTCGATAAAGAAAGCAAACAAGACCGGTGATAAAGAGCACCCTTGCCCCGTTTCACTCTGACCTGTCTGACCACTGAGTTGTTGAAAATTACATTGGCTTCAGCATTCTTGTATAAATTATAAATCAGGGGTGTGATCTTTTAGGGAAATGCAAAAGTGATCTAAAATCATGAACAATGTTGCCCACACAACAAAGTCAAAAGCCTTCTCGGCGTCTAGTAGAAGGACCAACGCAGGTATCCTCTGGGTGTCGAAATAATCCAACGACTCAGATAAATAATGAGTGTTGGAGGCTAGCTGCCTACCAGCAATAAAACCGTTCTGGTCCGAATGTATCAATTGTGCCGCGTGAAGTGACAACAGTTTAGTGACGAATTTATAGTCAGAGTTTATCTACGTTATCGGGCGATAAGAGTTTGGATCCTCACTGTTCTTGCTTTTTTTCAGAAAGCTGACTAAGTTACCTTGTGTGAAGGACGCTGGTATTTTCCCGCCCTCGAGCATAGAGTTTACCAAACAAAGGAAAAAGTCCGCCACTGAACTGAATTTTTGTTTAAAAAATTCAGGCGGAAACCCATCCGGGCCACAGGCCTTGCCGTTTGGCAGCTTCTTTATGACCCCCTCCAGCTCTTCCATAGTAAAGGGTCTTGTCATAGAGAGTTTCTCTACATCCGAAAGTATCGGCAGGCTATTATTCTGCAAAAATCTTTCTAACAAGGTCATATCCACAATCTGATGTTGGCCATAGATGGACTCATATTGCTGTAGCATTATATCCCCAATTTCAACTGTGTCCTCTATATGTGAGGTGGTTGAAGGGCATTTCTACGCATTAATCTGATTTGCAGCAGCTTGCTCCGTGACCTGCCAAGCTAAAAATCTGCCCGTAAAATAACTTGTCTCATATGTTTTCCGGCGATATTGTTGATAGAGTGCTTCACTCTGAGTGTAATAATTGTATCTGAGTGCACGCTTAGCCTGCTCCAGGTGACGCTGATTAAACACAGAGGGGTTACTAAGATAAACTGAGTAAGACGCTTGGATCTTCTGGTACAAAATTCTCCTATGTTCCCTCACTTTTTTAGCAATTTCAGCGTCTTTTTCAATATTTAACGCCCGTACGAAGGCCTTAAATGTGCCCCAGACCACACTCAGAGGTGCAGACTCACTATTTTTGCGAATAAAAACTCCTTAAGCTCTATCCCAATATAGCCCACCCCGCCCTCTTCATAAAAATATTGTCTGTTCAGCGACCACCGTTTAGGGGACCTAGCGCAGTTTCCTAAGAATAACTCAAGCACCAACAAGGCATGATCAGACAATCCTTTACATAGGACTCTTAGCTGGTGAAAACTCAACTTCCGTGAAACCAAAAAGAAACCAATTCGTGATGAAGAACTAAAGCTACCTGACCAACAAGTATAACCTATTTTGGTTGGAAAGGCCGCACACCATGGTTCCTGTAGATCCAAGGTTACTCCATAGTGTAGCAAAGTTCTTAAGGATTTAGATTTCAACTGCTTTTTATCCTGAACGGACAAATCTAGTTTAGCATTCATTAGAACATTAAAATCGCCCCTCAAAACCAGCTCCCCAGGTACCTGAATTAGGGACTGAAACAGATCCTCATAAGCCTTAAAGTTGTCCTCAACCGGGGCATATATACTAACAAAAGTTATCGGTCTCTGTCTTTGTATAAGAGAACAGGTAACCCAACAGCAATGACCATGCAGATCTTTATCAAAATTGTCGACCTCCGCCTGAAGTTTTTTATTTAAAAATATTGCTGTCCCTCTATGGGAAGCGGAAGATGATGGAAATCCGCTATGAGCTTCCCAAAACCTGAACATTGAAAAGTCGGACAGCTTTGCAGCTGGTATATGGGTCTCTTGTAACAAAATCACTGCTGGGTTTTCTGTTTTAACCCATGATTCGATTGCCCACAAGACCTGAATGGATTAAAAAAAGAAAAGGACTTCATTTTTCCCCCCCTCATGCTCCCAACCCACCCCTTGTGACCCCTCCCCCCGAAATGTGGAAACCCCCCCGACCTCACCAACCCAATTTCACCCCCCCTTAAAGCTGGGTGTCATGTAGTTACACCGAGTGATCTCACCCCTAGCATCCCCTGCTATAATCAATTTGCAGCTAAACAACTAAACACACAACATGACCTTGACTTGGCCTTCCAATGAAAGAAGCAACTGGTAAGCATTGCTTAATCCACCTAACCCCCCAATTTCCCTGTCAGTGGGGTTATATTAGTAAACAGCACCTCCCTCTAAGCCCCAGACCCATGTGAGATCTCTTTTAATAACCCCTGGGTTTCATCCAGATCGGAAAACATACAAAATTTGCCCTTACCAATACCCTCAATTTAGACTGCTGAGTAATAGATGCTTGTGCCCCATTAGCTTTAAATAGATGGAGGATCTTCACAAATTCTTTCCTCCTGCGCGCCGTCATGGGTGTCATATCGGACAAAATGCGACATTTAACAGTCTCGTTCTCTGCAAATTGTCTCTGCTGGATGGCGTTAGACAATATCCTCTCTTTTATGCGATAGTCTGTAAAGTTTAACAGTATTGTACGTGGCATGGTGGAATTCGGGAATGGGCGGGTAGGAACACGATGAGCCCTGGTGATGGTGAGATCGCCTTCAAACTCTGTAATGACTTTTTGTTTGATAAATGAGTTGACCCATTGCAGGGTTTGGGAGCCCTCGATTACTTCTGGAACTCCCACTATCTGGAGATTGGCCCTCCGGGAATGGTTTTCCAACTCCTCCAGTTTGCTCTCCAGGGCATGCTTGCTTTTAACTGCCGCTTTAGCCTCACCCATTACGATGGTAATCTGATCCTCTAAGGCTGAGATCCTGGCTTCTGCCTCCTGCAGTTTAACTGGAAGGGTTGACATTGTGCTGTCGATTTTCTCTAAACATTGGTGAAGAGAGGCAATTTCAGCTTTCTTTTCAGCTCACTGACTTCGTCCAAAATAAATTTTAGCATGTCTTTGACACTCATCTGAAATTCACCCACTGGTTCCATATTAGGGCTAGCGATAACATGGGGAGGGTCCTCAGCAGAAGTAGAGCTCTTTTCCAAAATCCCCGCAGGAGACATCAAGCCAGTTGAGGGAGCAAGCTCATGTGAGGGGGGCGTGAACCTGAGGCTGAGTTAGTAGCCTATCTTGAAGAATTGATGTTGTGCTGGGGGCACCGGAGGTAAAGACGGCCTGTCCCGGTACCTCAGGAATTTCTGAGGATTACGAGGTTCCTGGATGTCCCCCTTGTCTCTCTTTTTGAGTGGTCAGCAATGTTAGAAATGTTGTCACGTCCTGATTCGATGTTTGGCCCACTGATGTCTCCGTGATCGCAATAAGACCAAACTCCAGATTTGCTTGCAGGATTACCAGACTCGAAGGGGTCAAGTCTACTACTGCTGGTATTAGAACTGATACAATTAGAGCTGATGGAGATATAACACCAGAAGATTCCTTAGAAAGCTTGAGGGCAGAGCTAGAGCCAGGAGAGGGAGACTGCAGTGTTGCATTTTTCAAGAATAGTGCAAATTGTTTTGCTTCTTTTGTCACTTTCACCTTTTTGAGACCTTCGGACCCTGAGAACTCCTGTGGAGTTATTCCAGGCGTTCCAGGCATGACTGCAGGTATGTTCTCATCAGTCACATCCACTGAACCTGCCTGAACAGAAGATGCGACCGAGGATGGTTCCTCCTCCTCTGCACTCTCCAAAGTTGAATCAAGGTCAAGCAGATTTGGGGGATTTTTTTTACAGGCCATTCGGGCTGCTGCTTTCACCTCCTTAGCCTGGGCTCGGCGAGTTTTAACCTTGAGGCGGGCATTGAGCAGTTTCCCCATTCTGACCACAGTTCCGATGGAGCACCTCCTACCCACTCCTTGCCGCTCCTTTACAACTCCTCGAGATAGTGTAGAAAGTGCTCATAAATACGCCTCTTTTATTTAAACAGTTTCTTCCAATTGGGCATGAAGCTAAAAAAAAAAAGAAAACAGCACCACACACAGCTTCTCCCAGGGTGCATCATGATGTTGAACCCAGCATGAATCCAAAAAGTAGCAGACTGCGAGGATCCTATTGCTGGTTATAACTGGCTGCAGGATACAGAGAATACAGAGGTATTTATTACTGTGAACAGTCAGCAGGGGTTCATTTTGTTTTTCCCGCAGACAACGTGAAGCCAGCATGTTGCAGTTTGAAAAAGTGCAGAGGGGGAGGCACCTGTGAGGCAAAGGGACAAGGGCCAGAGTCTATCCTATGTCCTGTGGCCAGTTATGGCTGGGCATGCAGGGCATACAGGACGTTGAGGTCAGTTCACCGCCTATGTCCATACCTCGGCGTCACACAGCTGCAGTTAGAAGAAAAGCAGCACTCAAAACATCAAGGCGCCGCTGTGGCCTCTCTTGCCTCCCTCTCCTTACCTCCAGCAGGCTCCGTCAACACCTGGCGGGAAAAACGGGGAAAGAGTAACGCTGTTGTCCATCGAGCGCCTCTCAATTGCAGACCAGTCTCTGAGGGGAAATAAATGCCGCCAGATGAATAAAGAATGCTCCGTTTTGCTCTGCTTTGCTTACTGCCGGTCCAGGCTCGGCTGCGAAAAACTTCAGCAGGGTCAGAGGATCAGAGGAGCGAGAAGGCCAGCCTCCTGCTCGCACGCCAGGCAATTTCCACCATTGCTGGGGGCAGAGCTCAGATCACCTGTGGCTACGTGGCGTGGAACTCCGCAGCCATCCCCCAGCTAGAAAACTAGCATTATTGTCAATACAGCCGAGGTAGGGCAAATCAGAGTACAGCGAGGGACCCAACAAGGCTGCCCACTATCCCCTATTTTATTTGCCTTCTTCAGCGAACCACTGGCAATTGCAATCTGAGGCAATACTGATATTCGCCCTATCTGCCATTCATGGGGAAGATAAAATTATACACGAACGGTATTATCTTAATCCTCGATTGCAATAGAGGCATCCGGGAGAAAGTATTTGAGATTTTTGCAAATTTTTAGGGACTGGGAGGGTATAAAATAATAAAAAGAAAACCAAAATAATACTGTATGGTTGGAATCCAGATGTTCTACACACAGATATTACCTTATGTTCAAATCTTCAACCGAAAAGATATTTAGGAATTATGTTTTGTCACAGATTAAGGATCTATATGATCTTAATTTCTCCCCTTTGCATTTAAAAATACAAGATTTATTCTCACGCTGGAAATCTCTTCCATTAATCATTATGGGGAAGGTCTCTTTAATTAAGATGTCCATTCTTCTGTTATTTAATTTCTTGTTTTCAGCTATCCAGTGTGTTTTAACTACATTATTTTACAAGAGGTAGAAGCCATGTTTCCTCCTTTATGTGGAAAGAAAAACTCCCAGAATTGCACTAAGAATTTTATGTGAGGATCTGAAAAAGGTGGGCTGGTGCTTCCTAATCTTATGGATTATTATTTTGCTTATTTTGCACAGTATATATCCAGCATTAAAATGTAATCTCACACTGGAATATCTTTGAACTTTTTTATGCAACTGATTTGCACAGAACACCAGATGAGCAATCTTGTAAAAAATGGAAAATCACCCAAAAAACGTCAGGCCTTTTTTTAGGCGATATGATATTCCTTTTTTAAATATAGCAACCCCTTTATCTGAACTTGTTATTGAATCAGGGACAAAAGTCCCACCTGAAATAGTTAAAAAATGGGCCAAAGTAAGGTTTAGGACAATATCAGACTTTCTCCTGATGGAAAGATGGCTCAACATTTCTGAAATCTCTAAGTTAATTCAAAATGATTTTCTTCTCCTTGGTTCTTATAGAATTGATGGAGCAGATTTCATCTGCAGTCATGCATTGTTTTATTTTTTGTGCTTCAGACAGGCTGCATTTAAATTGCAACGCACATTTTGGTGCAGGTTAAAAACATGGCACATGAAAAACATGAAAGTGAGGCCTGAAAATGCTTTTGCTGAATTAACATGTGTTTTTTGCAATGTAGAGAAAAAGTGGCCTTTTTACCTTTGAAGATTCATTGAATGTGTTTCTCTCTTCCCAGCTCATCCATGTAATCTAGATGTATTATTCCTGTCTTAATAGACTTTGACTTGTTGCATATTTTGATAAACATTTTCAGTTAATAACACCTCTTTTTATAATGTGTGTGAATTAATAATGCACTTGGGAAACATAATGGACTGATTTACATGAAATTAATATTATCTTTGTGTTTGTTTTATTTTTGGGGCCTACACAAAACATGGCTGCCTGTGAATCCATCAAGGCTATGACTTGCAATTTAATGAGAAGGGAGCATGCGCAGACTGTGGCAGCTTTCCTCATGACAAGAAGTCAAGGACAGCGTGAACTGCACATTCTTGTCATTCTGCCAATGTACGAGTTAGTTAAAAGTGTCCATCTACTGCGCTGAGAAGGAAGGAAGGATGAATTAGATTGAAACATTTTTCCTAGTAAATGTTGCAAATGTTTATAAATGTAGTTATTCATGTATGCTTCTTTTGTTAAGACTAGTGAAGTCAGGTTTTTAGAATGAGTCAGGGAAGTGTGACCTCATGCATCATGACTGACCAATCACGTAAAGGTTTTACTGAAAAATGTTACATCTTTGTGTACTCTGCCAATAATTATGGTATAAATACTGTCCTCTCTGGATGGGGGCTGGCACTTCTTCTTTTTCTCAGCTCAGCTGGCTTCTATGGGTTAGGTACGAGAAACGTCCCGGGAGATTGCTGAAGGGCGGGCTTGCGTCCGAGGAGTGTCAGGGGGAGGTTTCTTGCTTCCACGTCATATCTTGGCACTTCATGCCACATTCCTTTGAGGCCTGTGAAGGGCGGGCTGCTTTCCTCTTTAGACACAGACAGACAGAGAGTGCAGTGGATCAGGATAGGATTAGATGCTAAACTTTAAGTTTATGTTTTGACTAATTAATTAGGTCTGAAAAGATTTATTTGATTTATGCATTTATTTCTCTTAATAGCATATTTTTGCAAACTATTTAAGTACTGATTAGCTTTGCAAGACTATTTTTCTTAGAAACTCTTTAAGACTTTTGCGCCACATTTTTCATAACTACATGTAATGCTTATATGCAGACTGTAATGTGTTCTGTATTATTGATATTTTTCCTGTTTTCCAAATTCTGTAACCTGATTGATATTTTACTAATGAATAAAGGGTCAGAGAAAAATTAACTTTTGATTAGAAAATAAAACCCTTTAAAATACTCAACAACTCTCGTTATTGGCTTGAATAATGATTGCAGTTTTTACTGTTCATGATTTTTAAAGTCTCCTGAAGGTAATACATGGTGTGAAGGGCCCAACACCTTTTGAGCGGTAAATTAGAGGTAGCATGGAGGTTTTACATTGAGAAACTACCAGAAGAAATTACCGCTCTCCATCAGTTTTTGGTAAGCAGAGGATGGTCATTATTGATTAGTTTGGTGATTAGCAATTATTGATTTCACCATCAACTATTCAACTAATGGATCATTGACCTTAAGAGGGAAATAAAATAATTGCCCAAGTTAGATAAATGTCCAAGTCCTGATTCCTGACTCCAATGCTCAGAACCTGAAGACTGGCAAAGCAGTACTGGCAGGTGATGCAAGAAGTGGTGTGAGTATCAATAGGGTTGTGAAGTGTTGTTAATATGCTAGCATGTATTTTTGAAGTGTTGAAAATAGTAAGGATTTTTTACTGTTGGTGACATTTTGCTCTTTTTGAATTGATGGTGTTATTGATTATATTGGTAATTTCATAGGACATAATTTTTTGGGTATTGATTACATGTTTTAACTCTTCATGTTAAGTTAGTGTCTTGTTCTTTGTTGTCTGGAACACGCAGGTATGCACACCTGTGGAATCCCGGGAAGGAATAGCGGGTGGTAAATGGAAGCCACACTGCACTGAGGTTACTCGTCTGTTGGAATAACACTGAGAAGCTAAGGAGGGCTGGCAGTGTTAAATTAGGGACTATTTTCTGTGTGAGTGATTAATAGCAAAGAGTTCGCTGGTGAAACTTTGGTCTGATATCACCTAGAAAGGGTCACACTAAAGGAGTAGCAGGTTCTTCTGAGCTTGATTGACAGCAAAAGGGTTCGCTGGTGAAACTTTGGACTAAGATATATCCTGAAGGATAAGTCCAAAGGAGTAGCAGGTTCTTCTGAGCTTGAGTGAAAGGTAAGCGGAAGGGATTTACCTGTAGTGTTTGAAGAGTAAACGGAAAGTCTTACTTTGTGAAGGGTAAGCGGAATGTGTTACTCGCAGTGAATATAAATCTATCATTTATTTAGCACAACAGACAGAGTAGCGAATGTATTTATGTTGTTACTAACAGAGTTATTGCTTAAGAGAAATATTGCAGTAAGATTTTGTGGAGGGTCAGTGGTAGGAGTAAAACTGACAGAAATTGAGCCTGACAGCTTTGGAAAAAACGAAATTGCATTGAGCTATTGCAAAAATGAAAATGTTTGAAGGTTTAAAGAAGCTGTTAGGAGGTAAAGTGAAAAATTCGTTTTTTATTGGTGATGCTTCTGAAGGAACACCTGTGCATTTTATGTCTACCAATTTGGGACAAAACACATGTATGTGGGTTCACCAATGGTGCAAGATTACTGAAAAAGAGGGTGCTTTGAGGTTTCCAAAAGATGGTACTTTTGAATTGCAAATTATTGACAAATTAAGGGAAGTGTTATGTGAAATAAAGACACCATCTAAAGCTGCACAATTTGAGGCCTTAAGCCTGTGGGAAAAAGCAGCAAGAGAGAAAGCAAGTGAGGATGAAAAGGTAAAGCACCAAATGCAGGAGAAGGGAATTAGTGATGATAAAGAGCTTCAAATAAATAATAATTCAGGGGATGAAATAATGGATGAATTGTTAACTGAGTGTCCACCACTTTATGTGGTTCCCATGAAAAAGACTGAAAATAGTGTACCAGTAAATACTACAGGGGCTACTGCTTCTGTTGAACAGAGAGAAATACAAACTGAGAAAACTGTGCAAAATTTTCAGATTGACCCATTACCTGTTGATTCAGCACTGACAGTGATACCTCCAGGTGTTACTGCTTCAAATGTGCCTGATTTAGTTCAAGAATTACAAACTGCAGATGCACAGATAATGCCTAGAAAAATTATGACTGTCCCAATTAATATGGTCCCTACTGAAAAAGTTCAAAGAGCTGCAGAATCAGTGATTTTGCCAGAGTTTATTTCAGAAACTCAGAATACACAGATTATTGAACAGAAATTACCCCAATCACTGAAAGGTGAGGGAAAAATTGTATTTACAACATCTGCAGCCCAGGATAAAATGAATGTAATTGAAAATGGGATTTTTCAAACCTGCTTTGAGGAAGCAGCAGTGATTAAAAAGATAGAAGACATGGGAGAACATATTAACACAGGCCCTGGAAAAGAGAGACAGCCTAGTGTTTTAAATGGAACATGTGAACATGAAGAAATTAACAGTCCTTGCTGTTTAAATAATGAAAATGTGAACCAGTGTCAGGAAAAATAATTAATTTCCTTGAGTAAGGAAACAGCTGCATGTGCATTAACTACACGTAATGGACTGACAGATTTGGCTCAAAAATATAAAACTGATGTTTCAGGAAGTTTTCCATTTCAGAAAAGTGTCAGGGTACACATAGATGATGAAGCAAATGAGAAAATGTGTTCTTCAGGAATGCATTTGCACACTGCAGAAATAAAATATGGTTTTAAATGCAATGAGCTTGAAAAATTAGGAGACAAGTGGGCAAGAAAACATGAGAAGAAAAAGAAACCACCAGAAATAGCAAGGAAAATGGATAAGGAAAAGAAGCCACCAGATTTAGTTGAGAAAAATAATAAGCAGAATGAGGGAGAAGCTTTTGCTTACTCATTGAGGGAAAAGGTGGGAGAAATGTATGTTCCTATGCTACAGAATAAAAGTGAACTTGCAGCATTTCTGAACACATTCCCACAACTGAGAGACAGAATTGTGCTGTGGTACCCACAAGTTGATGGATTTGATGACTTTTTAAAAGAGTTGTGCATTAATTTGGAAATGTTCTTTTATATTGCCATGCTGACTAAATTGTGGTTTGAATCTAAAGTTGTTGTTCAAGGGCCAGGTGAGGAGACAGTGGAAAGGGTTTGCATGAATGCACCATCATTTTCTGTTATGGAGGAAAATATAGCAGTGATTTATTTCCTAAAGGGCAGAGTGCTAGCAAAGGATGTTGATTGGGTACAGATTAAAAGAGCACCGGATGGAAGTAAAGGTATTTTGGTTAGTGCAAATTCAGGTATGGATGTTGTACTGCTGGAAAATGTGTCCTTTTGCCATCTTTATAACAGATTTGAGCATTGGAAGAAGAAAATTGAATTTAAACATGATGCACAAAAACATGGAGAATTGCAGATGCAAAATATGCCAGTTAAGCAAATGCAAATGTCAGTTCAGAAACAGGTACCTATGGCAGGAATTTTTCAAGCACAGATGGTCCCACAAAATATGGAAAATGCTAACATTAATTTAAATAGGTTGTCCAGAGCAAATGGGAATTATTTCCTGAGAAAAAATCAGAATCCAGTTCAACAGGTTGCTCTTTTTGCAAATGAGAATTTTAACACTCACAGTTCTGAATTTACCAATTCCATTGTGAAGGCAGTGGAAAGTCCAGATTTAGTTGCAGGAGTTTTAAAGAAAGAAATTACAAACCCAGTATTAGAAAATTGTGCACCAAAATTAGGCCCATTTGAGGAAAACTGCAAAACTGTTGTCTGTGACTCAGGCCTAGCAGAAAAACAATTATTTTGCAAAGTAAGCAGCTCAGATTACTGTACATCAGATAATGTTATTTTTCAGATTCCTGATGAGGATGTACATTTTAAAATGGCCCATAAAGAGACAGTTGTAGCATTGTTTTCAGAAAAGACTGTTGAAAAATTACCTTCTGCTTTGGAAAAAATAATAAACACTGAAATAAGAGAGTTCACAGATAAGGATGCCAGATTATTAAAATGTGCAGAACATGTCTTATTAAAATTTGAACCAGATGACATGTATTCAGGAATACCATCAGATGCAGGAATTTTACCAATAAAAGGATTTTTGATGGAATTGATTAGAAGTTTGTGTAAGTTTCTGATCATAGGTTCACAGAAAATAAATGAAAAGAACAGAATAGTGCAGGAGATTAAAAGCATATTTTTTCCATGTTGTCCTGTGGTACCGAATCCAGCCAATATATTTTTTCACATTCCATGTGCTGAAGAATGGCTTATTTTTATTGATTTTTGCAAAGCTCATGTCACAGTGCCATTGCATGAGAATAGTCAGGAGTACTGTCAAAAAGAAGATGAATGTCTGGGACACAAAATTGGAAAGGGAGGTAGAAAGGTGTCACCAGAAAAGGTGGAAATAATTTCCAAGATGAATCCACCTGAAATCCAGAAAGAAGTCAGGACATTTTTGGGAATGGTTAGCTGCTGTAGAGAGTGGTTACTAAACATTTCCCTAGTGGCTAAGCCTTTACTGAGGCTGACACACTCAGGTGTGTCTGATCCGCTTCCATTGGACAACAACTGCACAAAAGCATTCCTAGAGTTGAAAGAGAAAAAATGGCGCGCCCCAGCACTAGGAATGAAAGTTTATTTGAAAGAAAATACACTAATTTGCAGTGAGAGGGAGGGCTGCGCTCTCTCATTGCCTATTGAAAAAGATGAATGTTTTCAAAGGTCTGTGATGTATTGCCCATTGACCCTTGACCCTAACGTCACAGAAATGTCAGCAAATGAATTGGATTATGATGAAACTGAAAATGAGTGTCTAAATATCATGAAAATATGCATAAAGCCAAATTCAGACTTTAATGATGAACGTCTGAGTCAGCCCAACAATATCCATTTTGTAGATGGCCCATGTTTGAAAGATGACACATTAAAAGCAGCACATGCTGTGCTCCTTATACATGATGTTGTCAAAGCTTCATGGCTTTTAGTAATTACCCCAGCCCAAAATTCGAAATTGATTGCCCTTACCATAACATGCAGTATATCTGCTCAATTGGGAGTCACTGTAGTCATGGGAGAGAAAAATGCTAATTCAGTTGCACAAAATTGTGTTCTGTTAGCATATACATTCTATGGAATCTTCACAGATGAATTAAAAGAGGCTCAAGAAAATGTTTTTGAAGCAGCACAACAGGGTTGTATCAGAACTGTTTTTGAGAAAAATTACAACTGCAAAGTGGCAAATGTGTTATTGCAAAGACTGATGCCCATGTATAGATTGCCAGTTTCTCTGAAATCAGATCATAATGGGGTCTCAAAGATAATGAGTGCAGAACAACAGATTGGACAAAGAGTGGATTGTAGCTATCTGTCTGAAGTGTCGAGCATAATAAAGCAACACAATGGCAGCACAGAGTTACCTTTTGCAAAAGACTGTGTTTCAGCAACACTAAAGTGGCTTGAAAATGCATATGCAAATGCACTTGTGGAAAACACTGAGGAGAACACTAGCCATTGCTGTGTAGGTCTGGTTGATGTACAGTGTGCAGTTTCTCACCAGATTGCAGCTGCTACATGCATAATGGATGGTGCAACGGTTTTGATCTGAGAGATGCTGTGGTGAAACATCTGAATCTGATCAAAGTGAAAATAAGAGTGAAAGGCCTTGGTTGAAAAAGTGCAAAGGATTGATGGTGCTCTGCCAGAGTTTCTCAGCACCTAAGTAGTCTAATTTGCATGGAAAAAGATACAGAATGCCACACTTTATGAGCCATTCTGATGGCAAGCTGATGACACAGAGCAAAGAAATGCTGAAACTGTCATGTTGAATTCCTTTTTTATTATTTTAGTTACTTATTTTAAAGAAGACTAACTGTTCCAAAAAGCTACTTACAGAACTCTGCACTAAAACAATTGAACTTGGCTATATATGATCTGATTACAGACCAAACTTGTGTTTGCCTTAGAAATAGAAGTAACATTGTTATATGCTCAGCTTTTGCAATTTAAAAAAAAAAAAAAAAAAAAATACTGTCACTTGTGAAATTTAATATGTGTGATGAATTATAAATCATTTTATTATGATTTGAATTATCAGAAGGGTGGATTTGATGGAGCAGATTTCATCTGCAGTCATGCATTGTTTTATTTTTTGTGCTTCAGACAGGCTGCATTTAAATTGCAACGCACATTTTGGTGCAGGTTAAAAACATGGCACATGAAAAACATGAAAGTGAGGCCTGAAAATGCTTTTGCTGAATTAACATGTGTTTTTTTCAATGTAGAGAAAAAGTGGCCTTTTTACCTTTGAAGATTCATTGAATGTGTTTCTCTCTTCCCAGCTCATCCATGTAATCTAGATGTATTATTCCTGTCTTAATAGACTTTGACTTGTTGCATATTTTGATAAACATTTTCAGTTAATAACACCTCTTTTTATAATGTGTGTGAATTAATAATGCACTTGGGAAACATAATGGACTGATTTACATGAAATTAATATTATCTTTGTGTTTGTTTTAGTTTTGGGGCCTACACAAAACATGGCTGCCTGTGAATCCATCAAGGCTATGACTTGCAATTTAATGAGAAGGGAGCATGCGCAGACTGTGGCAGCTTTCCTCATGACAAGAAGTCAAGGACAGCGTGAACTGCACATTCTTGTCATTCTGCCAATGTACCAGTTAGTTAAAAGTGTCCATCTACTGCGCTGAGAAGGAAGGAAGGATGAATTAGATTGAAACATTTTTCCTAGTAAATGTTGCAAATGTTTATAAATGTAGTTATTCATGTATGCTTCTTTTGTTAAGACTAGTGAAGTCAGGTTTTTAGAATGAGTCAGGGAAGTGTGACCTCATGCATCATGACTGACCAATCACGTAAAGGTTTTACTGAAAAATGTTACATCTTTGTGTACTCTGCCAATAATTATGGTATAAATACTGTCCTCTCTGGATGGGGGCTGGCACTTCTTCTTTTTCTCAGCTCAGCTGGCTTCTATGGGTTAGGTACGAGAAACGTCCCGGGAGATTGCTGAAGGGTGGGCTTGCGTCCGAGGAGTGTCAGGGGGAGGTTTCTTGCTTCCACGTCATATCTTGGCACTTCATGCCACATTCCTTTGAGGCCTGTGAAGGGCGGGCTGCTTTCCTCTTTAGACACAGACAGACAGAGAGTGCAGTGGATCAGGATAGGATTAGATGCTAAACTTTAAGTTTATGTTTTGACTAATTAATTAGGTCTGAAAAGATTTATTTGATTTATGCATTTATTTCTCTTAATAGCATATTTTTGCAAACTATTTAAGTACTGATTAGCTTTGCAAGACTATTTTTCTTAGAAACTCTTTAAGACTTTTGCGCCACATTTTTCATAACTACATGTAATGCTTATATGCAGACTGTAATGTGTTCTGTATTATTGATATTTTTCCTGTTTTCCAAATTCTGTAACCTGATTGATATTTTACTAATGAATAAAGGGTCAGAGAAAAATTAACTTTTGATTAGAAAATAAAACCCTTTAAAATACTCAACAACTCTCTTTATTGGCTTGAATAATGATTGCAGTTTTTACTGTTCATGATTTTTAAAGTCACCTGAAGGTAATACATGGTGTGAAGGGCCCAACACCTTTTGAGCGGTAAATTAGAGGTAGCATGGAGGTTTTACATTGAGAAACTACCAGAAGAAATTACCGCTCTCCATCAGAATGTTTAATAAAACCTTTAGCAATTTGGATCTGGGTCAGATAAATGGGAGTAAAAATGTTGTATTTACGTTGTTTGAAGCGGATACAGATAAAAGTCCTGGGGAATGGTAAAAACTATTGGCTTCTGTCAAATACCCGGACCTTACTAGGATATGATCCATCTCTTGTCCTAATGGATACATGGGTAACATTTGTATATATTGCAATGGCGGTGGGCAGATCCCGTTTGCTTAAAAAATGGTAATTACTTCAGGTTCCAACAATGAGTGATTGGGTTCGGAAAATGAAGCAAATCAGAAATGCAATGCGAAATGGGGGAATTATGACGTTTGAAAAGCTGTGGGAACGGTATTTGCAGTAAAAATAAAGGTAAAAATAGATAATTTAACTGTTATTCTGCCATATTGCACATCGTATCCCCGTTTCAGGATTTTAAGGGACTCGCTAGAATGATAGTATAAATATTTCATGAATAATATTTTGCACATCTTATCCTCACATGCCTTTAAGCATTTCATAGTGCCTCTTTTCGGAGGCTGCTAGAATTATACATTATACATACTATATATATTTTATGTTTTTTATTCCTGGTAATTCTTAAAGTATCACCCTTCCTTTTCTAAGCCTGCTTTTTGTATCTCTGCATATGAATATGTATGCTGTATTTATTGATTACCACTGCATGACCACTTTTTTGATACTGTGCCCTCAGTCTTCCCCCATCTGCGTCGGTCTCAAATGAGCTCAAGGACATTCAATGGTTACCGTTCAGGAAACGTGCTATTTTTAAATAATTGTCTGTGTTCCACAATGCTATACACAACAGAGGACCACTTTATTTAAGTTCTACATTTCGATTTTAGGATCTCTGGCGTTCTCTCTCTCAGCTCCCAAGATTCTTGTGTCCATTCCTCCTGTGAAGTGTCCTTCCTTCCTCAATCTTGACACCAAGTCCTACCCGTTGTCATAGATTTATTTTACACATATATATAACTTTCATATACAAAGCATATTCTGCATTGTACACCATAAGTGATGGTACAACTAGATTGATAACATTCCGCAGTAATAAAAAGAAGTATACTTCTAGGTTACACCTGAATTCAAAAGACAACACACAAAACAGTCTGATTATATAAACATTGTTCCTCTTACCCTCCTAACAATATGTTAAATGACCTTTCATTTTGATTCAAGATGTACTAGTTTCAGCTTTAAAAGTATGCCTCTTGCATGGGCCCGGGGTCTGTCTATGGGAGACGTTTAGGCATACAAAAAATGGCTGCCCAGAGCTGAAACTCATCTGGGTTGAATATGCAGTTTACACAGACACTTAGATACACATATGGAATACCCTGCATCAGGATAAACATTATCATAAGGAGAAAGAGGATTTATTTACACTTGCACAGAGCACCTTCAGTGCTCGCATCTAAGGAACCTGACAGGCCTCCTTTGCTCTGAGCACTCAAGCATAGCGACTACCCGCAGCAGATTTATTTTGTGATTTTCATAGTATGAAGACCAATTTTTAGTAAATGACTTTCAATTCTGCCATCGCCATATGTGGAAGCATGATGGACCCAATCGATCAGGGCATTGAGAAGGTGTCCTAATGGGTTCAGGAGGCTGTCAAGCCTCAGTTTCACGCACATAACAACTGATTGAACAACAGCACTCGTTTTGATTTATTTTTTTCCAGCAGTCGTGGGGCTCCGGACAGATTTATGGAAATTGAAGTCCTTTACAAAATATCATCTCTCTCCAGTTATGTATACATACATTCAGCCAGTGTTAAGCATATAGGGCCTCATTTATGAGGCTGTGAGTCACTTTTACGCCGCCGGTGCGTCACTTTTTGTGACGCACCAGTGGCGTAAAAAAAGCACCTTGTTGCGCCATATTTACAAAGTGACACATCTAGGTAGATGCGTCACTTTGTAAACCCCTGCGCCACATTATACCTGCGCCAGGTATAATGTATGCAAGGGGGGCGTTTTGACACAAGAAAGGGTCATGGAAGTGACCCAGTGAAATCTATAACATTTCACTACGCCATTTCCTGGTCGCCAATGCGTCAAAATCTTACGCCTGCTTCATGGCAGGCGTAAGACTGACGAAGGCACTAACAACATGGGGCTTGCCCGTGTGAAAGTACACATTGCTGGAGTTGCATCACTTTTGTGACACACTCCAGAAATGCGTCACTTTTGCGCCTACAGATACGTCAGAAATACTGACGTATCTGTAACTCCTTGCGACATGATGCATCATATTATAAATATGACGCATCAATCATGTCGCAATGAGTGAGCACTGAGACGTGACGCATCGCTGCTTTCACGTAGCAATGAGTCATTTCTCATAAATGAGGCCCCTATATTTAAAACTCGAGGTCAAAAAAAGTCCTCTTTTTAAAGCACAACACAGGCTCATAAGTGGTTCAACAAGACCATACATTTGTGATCTACTCAAGAAACACAACATTATACCACATAAGGGAATTCATTTCTACATCGTTGGGCGCGTGTGCAACTCCTAATAGCCTGTGACTCGAGTACAAAAAAAATTACAAAAAGATCGTCAAAGAAGAGTTTGGATTCGTTACAGTTTTCCGTCCGTTGACATTTCCCAACCTTTGTGGCACACGACCATGCATTACAAACATGCACATTGAAATTACTCATTTAACCTCTGCCCAGTTGCAGAGAGTATGGCAAGGGTCCCGAAAATACACTTTCCACAAATATTCATGGGCTGCAGCTGGAATATTAGATTAAAATGTCCTTCAATATTTGGACCAATGACAACACCTTCCTCTTGTTTGATAGCGAGAGAGAAATACAGAACGAGACAGAAGAAAAGTAACAGATAACTGTAAAAGGATCATCGATTGCCGCCAATGGTTCTTTTATTGCAGCTTCTGTTTTTTATGCTATACTCCTGTACACATATGTTTTAGTTTTAATTTCATTCATTTAAGTGGCTTGTCTTACACATTTCCCTATCTCCTGTACTTTGTGGCTGCCTATGTTTAATATTTTAAACTGTTAGATTTCATCGAACTGTTAACTTCTGCGACCTCACTGGGGAGCAGTTAAGAGAATATGTGGCACATCACCCTTAATTTACACTTTCTTGTGTTCCAGATCAATTATCACATGATTTCCTTTAATTTCAATCGAACAATCTTTGAACTTTCAATCGGGGGGACATGTCACCTCTCCGTGGTTCTCACTTGTATAGTGTGGTCCCCACGTTACCAGGAAGTAGTCCCTTGTCCCTGACGCTATGTGCAGACAGGCTTTAAACTGTCTGTGGTATCTCCCACATATAAACTCCCCCGGCGCCTCGCATGTAATGGAGCTGCTCGCGGTGACATCACTTAGAATGTCACCGCGATCAGCATTCCAAGGCGAGCGCCGGGGACTGTGCGATGCGGCTCGAGTAAGCGAGGCTGTGGCTGAGTTCACAGGAGTTGTATCTTTCTATTAAAGTCTTCTTAAATTACAACCACCCTTTGGTCCTAGTCGTTGTATGGTGGTTACTACACTGGCGACGAGGGAAAACCTACCTGTGACCTCAACACGCCCAAGGAACGTGAAGAAAAACAGCTGGCGTAAAGAAAAGGAAGCGACCGTTGCTGAGAGTTTCCGATCACAGCGGCAACCAACGGAGGCAGCCCCGAGGTCATCGAGCGACAGGCGGGGCGAGCTGAGTAAGCGTGTGAAGATGAGAACTGCCGTGAACTACAAATAAAGTAGGTGACCCCTGCCTGCCATTAGCGCGCCCCCTTGCAGCACTCTGACGGACTTCCGCACGCAGGCACTGGCATTCCAATAACGCTGGTATCCTTGTGTTTAATTGTGCCTCAGTCTGGCAAGCGAGAAGGAATTTTTTTTTGAAAGGAGCATTTTAAGACATAGGCGCAAGCTCCGCTCGAGCCCCCTGTCACTCCTGAAGCAAAGACTTTTATCTTGCGCCCCGTCAACGCGCATTAGGGAAGCGCCCTCTCATTTCAGGGACGTGAGAGACCCGCCTCAGACTCCTGTGCCACTGCGACGGTGATGGCCTGCCGCCTCAATTTTTTTGTTGGAAGCGCACTGGGGCAGCGCGTTAGGGGAAATTAGTGTGTGAAGATTCCCACCACGTTAGGAGAAAGTGTGTGATGCATCGAGAGGGCTGCGAGGAGCGTCTGAAGTAGAGCGCCGCGGGAAAGCGTGGAACCTCCTCGGCGTTGGAATGTCTATGAGCAGCACATTAGAGGGCACCAGAGAAGCGCGACGCAGGAAACTGAGTGAATCATAGCAGCGCGGCGAGACTGAGCCTTTTGTGCAGAGAACCTCTCCGTGTTCGACAGGCAGCGCAGGAGGAGTAGGAAAGTGAACATTAGGAAGAGTAACCGTGTTTGTCTTGGCGCTATTTGGCACCAGAAGGGCGAGAACATTGACTGTGAACGAATTTTGAACTGATAGTATCCATCCAGTTGTGCAGAGGGATTCTGGACTCTTCTGTCTCTTCACCACAGGTTCTAGTCAGACCATTTTGAGTTAGGTAGAGCGTAGTGCGGTGCATCAAGAAAACGCAGCAATATAGCCAGCACCAGCATACGCTCAAGGGTTCTGCACTTAATTTCCCCCTACCCTGAGGGATGCCCAAGGACCATTTCTTTCTCTCTCGCTCCTGTTTAATGGCACAGGGGGAATGTGAAACTAGAATTGTGTAATCTTTAAGGCGTACGCTAACTTACCTTTTCCTTTTCAGCGTCACTGTGTCCAGTGGGTGTGTATTTTCTCTGGGTACCAGCAGGGGAAGTCTGAGCAACCAGCATGCAGAGTGTCACCCCTCCACCTTTTTTCTTGACCACTCCAGGGGATCCCAATATCCAGTGGAAGAAATGGAAAAAAGTGTTTTTAAATTACGCCACTGTTTGTGGGCCAAACCTGGGTTTAGAAAGGAAGGTTGCATTATTAGCCTATTATCTAGGTGCGGAAGGTGAGGAGGTCCTGGATCATCTCCCAGATTTAGGGGCACAGGAGGCTAGAGGTCTGAATGAATTTGAAGTGAGCCTTAAGAAGTTAGACTTGCACTACCTTCCTAAGACTAGCACGATTATGGAGAGGTACCACTTTGGGAAGAGAGCACAAAAAGAGGGAGAATCGATAGAAGACTTTGTATCCGAGCTAAGGAAGTTAGCCGCCACTTGCAAATTTGGTGGAGCAAGTGAGGAGAGAATCAGGGACCAATTCGTTTTGGCGTGCAGGATGGAAAGAGTACGGGAGGAGCTATGGCTCAAGGACGACCCGCCCTTGCGGGAGGTGCTCATTATAGCCAAGCAGGTGGAGCATATGCTCCAATGCGTCAAAGAGATAAAGCAAGACGCAGCGGAGAAGAAAATTGATGAAAAGGCCAATGTCAGTGAGGTGGTGAGTGAATGCGAGGCAGTGTCTGTAGTAAAGGGCCAGAAAATAGTGAGTAAAGAACACAAAGAAGGCAGGTTAGGGGGAACGTTTAAAGGCACTTGCTATAGGTGTGGCAAGCAGGGGCACCTAGCTAACGACAGAGAATGCCCTGCTCTCAGATTCACGTGCAACAAGTGCGGGAAGAAAGGACATTTCAAGCAGTACTGCAAGAGTGGGCAGGGAGTCGGCAGACAGAGTAGAGACAGGACGAATGTGGTGTGCGACGAGATTGTTGTGCAGGTACAAGAGTTACTAGCCCCCAGTCCCAGCAACCTTGAGTGTGCGGAAATAGTGGTGCAGGTCGAGGGAGGACAAGTCAGCAGTCCCAAGGACAACATAAAGGTTGGAGGGGTTGAAGTGGAAGCATTATTTGACTCTTGTTCTAGAATTACCATCATTAATGCCAAAGAGTTCTCACGAGTGTCAAAGGGAACGATAATCTTGAAAAGAATGGATCTGAGGCCAGGGGGGTATGCCGGTCGCCCCATCTCTATGAAGGGGTATTTCCTAGGGAAAGTAGAATACAGCAACAGAACAACAGTCTCAAAGGTATATGTGTCCACTGTAGGAGACAACATCTTGGGGTGGCAAGCACAGAAAGAGCTAGGGGACTATTTGAATCCCAACTGTGATCCCCAGATCCCGGTACAAGAAATTATGGAACACAAAGCAGACATTGTAACAGAGTTCCAAGAGGTGTTCAGGGAAGAATTAGGGTGCTTGAAAAACTACTGCCACAAAATAAGACTGAAGGAGAACGCCAGGCCTGTCGTGGCCAAAGTCAGGAGGCTTCCCATTGCTATCCAGGAGGAGGTGAAGGCTGAACTGGAGAAACTGTGCAAGGCCGGAGTAATCGAACCGGTGGAGGCAACAGAATGGTTGGCCCCCATTGTGGCAGCCAAGAAGAAGGACGGATCGGTCCGGCTCTGCATTGATTTGAGGGCACTAAACAAGGAGGTCGTGGTCGACCGTTACCCCTTACCCAACATCACCCAGATGATGAGCATGCTGGAAGGTGCCAAAGTCTTTTCTACCCTCGACCTCACCTCCGCCTATTTCCAGATAAAACTACACGAGGAGTCTCAGGAGCTCACGGCATTTGTGACACCCATGGGCGCATACAAATTCAAAAGGATGCCATTCGGGCTAGTCTCGGCGGCCGCCGTGTTCCAGAGAATCATGGGCAACATGTTGAAGGACATCCCAGGCGTCATGTGCTACCAGGATGACGTGCTAATATTTGCTAAGAACCATGTGGAGCACGATGGTAGATTGAGAAGCGTCCTGGGCAGGTTTCAGTCACAAGGCCTCACTGTGAAAAGAGACAAGTGTGTGTTTGGCTGTGCTGAATTGGACTTCCTGGGACACAAGGTGACCACTGAGGGCATATGTCCAAAAGAGGAATTACAAAACACCATAGTGAACCTGACACCCCCCAAGGGCAAGGACGAGATCAATTCGTTTATGGGGATGTTAGAGTTCTACGGGAAGTTCATAAGGAACCTGGCGGGAAGGACATATGCCATCAGGCTACTGTTGAAGAAGGAGAATGAATTCCGGTGGAGTCAGGAGTGCCAGAGGGAGTTTGAGGACGTAAAGAAGGCACTCGCAGAGGCCCCCAGTTTGAAGTCGTATATACCCTACCGGGCAACCATAGTCACCACCGACGCAAGTGCGAAAGGTTTGGGAGCTGTCCTCACCCAAATGGGAGAAGAAGGAGAAGCGACCATAGCCTTTGCCTCGAGGTCACTCCAGAAGTCCGAGAACAACTACTCGGTGATCGAGAAAGAGGTTTTGGCTGTATCTTGGGCACTAGGAAAATTCAGAGACTTCCTCTGGGGAACTCAGTTCACCCTCCGAACTGATCACAAGCCGTTGGTGGAGGTATTCAGTAAGAAAGGTTTAGATGCCATCTCCAGCAGGATAAGGCGGTGGGTAGTCGGCCTTCAAGAATACACCTTTGACGTTGAATACGTCCCCGGGACACAGAATCTCACAGCTGATTGCCTATCTAGGCTCGTTGGTGATGAAGGGGAGAGAGTGAAGTTGGAGAAGGCGGATGAAGAAGAAGAGGACCTTCAGATGGAGGATGTCTGCACCATCCAGAGGGCGCTGGGGGAAGAAACATGGAGAAAAGCGTTGGAAGAAGACAAAATTTTGGAGGAGATTTACAAAAGAGTAAGAGGCGGTTGGAAGCACGGTGACAAACAGAATGAAAACCTGCGGCCATACCTGGCCATAAAAGACGAGTTATCCATAATAGATGGATGTCTATTCAGGGGTACGAGACTTGTACCTCCTGCAACCGTGAGAAACAACCTGGTCGAAATAGCCCACGAAGGACATTTGGGCATCACCAAAACCAAGCAAAGACTCAGGGAGAGCTATTGGTGGCCGAGCATGGATCTGATCACTGAGAGGAGAATCAGAGAGTGCATTCCGTGCAGCAACAGCGACAAAGTCCTGAAGCAACAGACGCCCCCTATGGTGTGCAGGCCGCCTCCTTCGGGACCGTGGGTCGAGTTGGCTTTAGACATCGTGGGCCCCATGTCAGGAGAACAGCGGACACCCTACATTTTGGTGCTTGTGGATCTGTATTCCAGGTGGCCAGAGATAAAGTTTGTCAGCGAAGTCACTACCAAAACTGTCATCAGCTTTCTAGGGGAGGTGTTCATCCGGGAAGGACTCCCTAGCAACATTCTGACCGACAACGGTGTACAACTGTGTTCGAAGGAGATGGAAGACTTCCTGGAGGAAAGAGGCATCAGACACAAGCGGTGCGCCCTTTACCACCCTGAAACCAATGGCATGGTCGAACGCTTTAATAAAACCCTCAAAGAAAGCATCCAATTGGCCAAAGCCAGCGGAATAAGTTGGAAGGAGGAGGCGTGGAGACGGCTGGAAGCATACAGGTTCACGCCACATCAGACGACGGGTGTCACCCCATTTGAATTGCTCCGCGCCAGGATTCCCAACACGAAGCTGACCCCAGGATGGATGGAGTGGCACAAGGGGCGGTCAGACCGATCCAAAGAAGCAGAAAGCTCAAAGAAACAAAAGGAAGCCATGGAAAAGAGAAAAGAAGGATATGACCGGCACAAAGCCACAAAAGAAGTAGAATTCAAGGTGGGAGACAGTATCAAAATCAGAGCTCCAACAGGGAAGGCAAGTTGGTCGGAGTACAACAACCCCACCAAGATCACCAAACTATTCAAAAATGCATTCAAGACACAGGAAGGGAAAATATGGAACCTTGGGAGGGTTGTAAAATACCATCCACCAGAGAATTCAAGGGGACGGGAGGGAGACCCTAGGCGGGACCCTAGTTCCACCACGAAGAGGCAAACCATAACTCCCCACCCAACTATCAGGCCTAGCAAGAGGGTGACCAGACCACCTAGACATTTTGATCAGTATATAATGATGTAACGGGGTTCACCACTGCCCACTCTGTCAACCCTCTCACCAGGCCTATGAACATTGACTGTTCCACGCCCAGCTGGGTGTTTCTGTGCCACCTGGGGCGTTCTTCTGTTCTTGTTAAGTTTATGTTTTTCTTTCCGCAGGGAAGGGGGATGTGTGGTATCTCCCACATATAAACTCCCCCGGCGCCTCGCATGTAATGGAGCTGCTCGCGGTGACATCACTTAGAATGTCACCGCGATCAGCATTCCAAGGCGAGCGCCGGGGACTGTGCGAGGCGGCTCGAGTAAGCGAGGCTGTGGCTGAGGTCACAGGAGTTGTATCTTTCTATTAAAGTCTTCTTAAATTACAACCACCCTTTGGTCCTAGTCATTGTATGGTGGTTACTACACTGTCGTTGTGTCACAGATTCTCCAAAACCAAGAATGCCACATTTTTGTTGTTTCCATTGCCTAGATTTAATTAATTTAACAATGTAACAGCTGATAAATCAACTTCCCATGTTCTTTACCAATTTCTTCTTATTCCATTGGGCGTAAGTCTGAGAAAGTGACAGGGTCTGCTGGTTTTGTGTATCACACTGATGTGGTACACTTTCCTCCTTCTTTATTCTCTGGTTTATACTGGCTGTATAGACCTTTGATACTCAACTGGAAGTGTATTGAAGGAGTTAACATTAGCACAACCAGTAACTTTACTTGTGAAACCAACTGGACTCCGAAAGAACGATAAAATGATGGTTTCAGAACCATAAAGCTGTATTGTCAAATTAGTAAAGTTATAAGCTTTAATAATTCGGCCAATCAATTTATCAGCTAGGCATATATATCAACATGATTATTCAGTCCGAAGTTAACTATATAAAATAGAGGGCAACGCATATCATTTCAATGTAAAGAATGCAGAACAAAGTTAGCATCAGTTCCATAAAGAACTTCTCTATTGTAAATAAGACATCAAGAATTGCGAGGAAAAATTCTAAGCGAAAGGTGTCCGTCTTAAAAGAACTAAATGAAAGTTTATGGGAAAAGCAGAAATGTTCAAGAGACAAACTCAAAAACAAAAGATAGGAGTATCAGCAGAGTTAGGGACAGGTCTTCCCTCTGGAAGTCAGATCAAGATCTGCTAGGCTATTCTCCAAACACACAATTAAAAAACAGATTGCATTTTCTTTGGTACGTCTTCCCCAGATTCCCCATCTGTGCAGCAAATAAGGTTTCGCCATATTCTAGGACCAGGTAGGCTAGCCTGCGTTCCCATTGCAAATAAAGGCTCACAGAGCTTCACGTCATTGAAGAAAGCAACCGTCCAATCGGCCAGGTACAGAAGGCGCGTCTTCCCATCCTAGCCCACTATGTAAATCATGACTAGTATCCAATTTATTTCTAAGTTGACATTTCTAAAGCAAAAACATGAGCTTTTCTCCTAACCACATGGATTTTATGGCACCTGGAGCGAAAGGAAAGAAAACTTAATGCACTAAAGCCTGCCAATTACGACGCCCATGTTAGAGAGACATTTCATTAAAGTTCATACAGGAGGGGGCGTGGCATGGCACCGGTGAAGGTTGTTGCCTAAAGAAAGAGCTCCGCCGGGGCCGAGCCCTGAAACCCTGAAATCCGGCACAAATCCGCCAGTGATGGTCCCGGAATACCCGCAGCGCTGTCGGAACGCCATCAGACCCGATCGCAGCAAAAATCCGGTCCAAAAAGGAACTCTGTTGCCTGTTCATTGACTCCAAAGCAGTGCCGGGACCGTTGTAGAGGGCCCGCGCAACGATCGGGAGCGGGCTACTGGCCCACCCTCTGTGGAACCGACGTGGCTGACTGCCCGTCAAGGTACAGAACGGCGACATTCCGTCCTGCCTCCTCCCCTCTGCTGCAACCGGCGGCCCACCATCATCTGCAACATGGTCGGCCGGGGCCAATGCGGTCGCGGTGGGAGGTGGAGATCCGCAGCCTAGAAGTCCCAGGATGGCGCTCTACACGCAGCAGAAACCCGTGAGGGTACAGCAATCCGCGGCCCACGCCTTCCTTCTTACTGTACACTGCTTGCCTGTGATTGGGGAGCGGGACTGGGGTGGTGGACCTCCGCTCCGTCTCTCCTTCCCCCGCGGCCGCACTCGTATTAGCCCATCAGAAGTTGGGAGCGATCAGACGACACAGCGCCGCCAACGCAATTAGGATCCGTGGCGGGTGGGGGCGATGAGCATTGATCTCCTGGCACACTATTACTGGCAGCCCTCGAATCACTGACTGGCTTGAGACTGACCTCGTAGCACGCACACACCACCCATAATGGTGAGAGAACAGATACACTGGGCACACTGCGTTGCTGTACCCGCGCAGGAGGCCGGAGTCAGAGAGCCTCAGATGGTTGCCTAATACGTGGTTCGCCAGCAGTGGTGGTAGCCACCAACGGAGAAACTAACAATGGTGCCCCAGGGACCTGCAGGTAGACCCCCCAAGTGCGCACTCCTCACGCTCATGAAAAACAATAAGGCGGGGCTACACAGGAGAAGGGCAGGGACCTGATGCCTGCCAGGCAAGGCTGAAGTACCAGCAGCGACTAAACCACTGACGATCGGTGAAACAGATTACACTTGAGAACTGCGTTGGGGTGTTCAAGAGCAATGACATTATCACACTGGCTAGTGGCCCTCAGCACACACCCCCCTATCATGAACCCCAAGGGTAGCGCAGCGGTGCAGACAAATAAACTGGACAAATATGCTTTACTGAAGCAGGCGCCTTCGGACGACGGAGCCCACTGTGTGGAGGCTGGAGACACCGAACCATCCCTCAGCTCAATAATGGTGGCCATCCAGGTGCTGGGAGCTACCCTTGAGACCAAAATCGACTAGGTCTCCATTGAAATGACCTTGGTGGTGGTCGACATGAATAAAATAGCAGACAGAGTCAAGGGGAATGAGATAAATGTCCTGGAGCTCCAAACTTCCACTAAGAAACTTGAAAAGCGGATCCAGCAGCTCGTACACCAACACCACCAGATGGCCCTTAAACTCGAGGACCAGGAGGGACGGCTCGCGGCAACAACATAAGAGTGGTGGGGGTTCTGGAGGGCTCAGAAGGAACGAGTGTAGACCTCTTCCTCGAAGATCTAATCCTTAACCTCCTCAACCCGAAACAGCTCTCCTCCCTCTTCACGATTGAGAGGGCACACCGGGCACCGATCCTGCGACCAAAGCCCGGGGCGACTCCCAGGACAATCATTGCAAAAATCCTCAACTACAGGGACCGCAACGCAATTCTACAAGCAGCCCGAATTCAGGAGACCTGCGCTACAAAAACACCATGGTGCGCTTCTTCCCGGAATTCACACTTAAAGTTCAACAGGAGCGACACTCCTTTGATGGGATCAAGAAGGCACTACGGGACAGAGGAATCAAATACATGATATTTTTCCCCGCAAAGTTCAAAATCATCGCAGACGGGACATCATAGTTTTTTAGGACACCAGCTGACGTGCAAACTTGGTTGGATAAGGAGACCACGCGGAGTTCAGCAGCGACCTTGGGAGACAACTGGAGAGACACCTGCGCCCACTCGCCGGGCTCAGCAGATGGCAGGTCGGACTCAGACAAGTGAAGTCAGCAATCCTGGAGATCGAGATCCAGCAGCCCGGTGACATCGACGGCCGACAGAGACTGAACTGATCTACCTGTGGTGTTGGATGAGTGGATCTGCCCCAACAAACTGTAATGTATAAACTTTGCTAGGATGAAGTGGGGTGGGGGGTACGCCATAAGAGACTGGCCCTGCGGGACTGATGGGTCCTCACAATGACACTCTCCTTTGATGGGTGAGGGCAGGCCCTGGCGGCTGAAGCCAGTGCTAGCCCATATTCCCCCACAACTGTTGATCTGTTCTTGGGGCGATAGGCGCTGTGCTAGTAGGGGATGTGGGTAGTTTTGAACCTACATAGCAGGGTAGCAGGGAGGGGGGGGTTGGTGTCAAGGGGGTACTATGTTCAGTTCCACTGTAAACAATTTTCAGGGATGTTCGGGGGGAGGGGGATGTGGGAAGTGTAGTTACTGGTCACACACAAACAAAACTTTTCTATTTTGGCGGTGTTGCATATTTCTAGGGTGTGGTAGGAATCCTGTTTGTAAAAATGAGTACGCAGTGGTATAAGAGTATAAAGCTCCTAAATTGGAATGTTAACATGTTGGGGAACAAGGTAAAATTAAGTATTGCTACTCCAAGAGACACACCTAATTGGTAACACCTGTAAGGCATTAAATAGATGGGGGTACACAAAGGTGGCACATGCCGGCTTCACCTCCGGCTCACGAGGGTGGGCATCCTACTCAAACACACCTTTCAGCTCTGCATAAAGCATACTTGGACTGACCCACTGGGGTGCTATGCTGCGGTCTCGGGGCAATGGGAGGGGCGCACTCTCACACTACTAGCAGTCCATATTCCACCAGGTCTCCAGACCCAGTCCTACAAGGACCTGGGAGCCTTCATAGTCTCCCTTCCCGAAGGGCAACTTGTACTGGGTGGGGACATCAAGGCAGTTGTATCGGGTCTATATGACCGATGTCCACCACGAGATGTCAGCGCTGGGAGCAACTGGCTCTCAAACTTCCTCAAACTTTTGGCCTCACGGACCTCTGGCGGATGTGCCATCATGATCTCCAACTGTACACTTTCTTCTCTGGATCGCATTGCACTTTCTCCAGAATTGACTATATCCACATGCCTGTACACCAAAACACGACCGTACAAGAAATTCGACTTCTGGCAAGGGGCATCTCTGATCACTCGCCTTTGTGGGTCCATCTAACAGTTGGAGACAAAAGGGTCGGTTGTGTAGCGCCTATTAACCCGTGGTATCTCCGCAACCGAGAGGTCAAAACTACGCTCATCTGAACTTTTGACCATTACTTCCAGGACAACGAAGGCACAGTTGATTCCTCCACCACCCTCTGAGATGTGTTTAAGATGGTTATTAGGGGCCATACCCTCATGGCCATAGCCAGGTTGCACAAGGAAAAAGATAAAGAGATGACTCGTATTGAGCATGACATCCTCCGCCATGAGGAGGTGGCGAAAGACGGGGAAGATCAGGCGGTGCTTCATAACTTTCAACTTTAGTCGGCTGAAAAACAAAGCAGTTGCGACTGATGCTTCCAAACCCCTTGAGAGGGACAGGGATGGACGCCTATATGACCAAGGAGACAAAGCAGGCAAGCTAATCGCTTAGCTGGACAAAAAAGAGAGGGCGAAAAGGCTTTTGCAAAAGCTCAAGTACTGTCTTGACGGAACCCCACAACATAGTGCTTGAGTTTGCTAACCATTTCAAACAGGTGTATCAGAGTAGTTTGAAATTACGGGAGGAGGACTCCTCCACACTTCTTGTAGACATCCAACTGCCCATCCTCACTGACTCCGCTAGGAAAGCATTAGATAGTGTGTTGACAAATGATGAACTTGCTATAGCAATAAGAGATCTCCAGCCCGGAAAAGCCCTGGGCCCCAACAGACTGCCCATAGAGCTTTGCAAACTTAAGCCCGACAAGATAGCCCGTACTTCAGGAAAATGTTTGAGGACTGTAAAGAACTTGGCCTACTCCTGCGTGACCCTCATATTGCCACACTGGTTACCAAACACAAGGAAGGGAAGCCGAAGGATGAATGCTCCCCCTTTAGACCTATCTCCCTGCTAAATGCGGATCCCAAAATCCTGCCCAACCTATTGGCGAACCAGCTAAGACAGGTAATAGACAAACTGGTCCACCCCGACCAGTCGGGCTTCATGCCACACTGTAACACTGCTCTCAATCTGCGAAGATTACACGGAGTACTGGGGCGGCAAGCCATCATTGAGGAAGACGCAGTAGTGGTCATGCTAGACAACACCATGGCGTTCTATACAATAGAATGAGTGTATCTGATGCCAGTCCTCAAGAAACTGGGCTTCAGACCCAATTGTATTGCATGGGTGAGGCTCCTCTACGCAGAACCATTGGCCCCAGTTGTAGTAAACAATAAAGTCTCTGAGGTGTTCACTCTCGGTAGAGGGAAGCGGCAGGGATGCTCCCTCTCGCCTCTACTCTTCACCTTGTCCCTTGAGCCAATAGCGACCTGCATCCCCCCATGCCGAGGAACTGCCCCACCCTGACAGCCACAGACATATTTAAATACCTGGGTATTTTCATCACAACCAACGTTAAACTCAGCTGTGAGCGTAATCTACTCCCCCCTTTACAGAGGTTTAAGCGAAACACCTCTACCTGGAAGACGCTGACACTGTCTTTACTGGGACGAGCAGCGCTTTTTAAAATGATGGCATTGCTGCATTTCCTCTATGCCACCGGAACTTCCCGGACCTAGTTCCACCAGGGATCTTTAAAGACATTGAAAGCACCCAAAGAGATCTACTGTGGGATGGTAAACCGAGCTAACGCTTGGTTGGTATGACGGAGGCATAGGACTCCCCGACATTAAAAAGTATAACTGGGTGGCACATCTTTCAGCCGTAAACCATTGCACCTACCGCAGTGGGGAGGACCCGGGTTACAGGATGGACAAATGGGTACTCCCAGGTGGCAGCTTCACTAAGGTGCTCTATTCCAGGCTGTGAGAAAATGCCGTCTTTCTTGCATGGTATGCCCCCACTTTTTCACTGAATTGCTGATGTGCTTTGACTGAGTGGGCACTGGGCTCCTGCCAATCAGGTGCCCAGGGCCTGTGTTCCTTCCCTAAAACTGTGTTGAAACTAAAACCCAATTTGCATCTCTGGCCAAATGTCAGTCCCTGGTAAATGGTAACCTAGGTACCCAGGGCATTGTGACCAGAGAAGACCCCTAAGGACTGCAGCACTTATTGTGCCACCCTTAGGGGCCCTGTACCCTGACACACACACACTGCCTTTGCAGGCTGAGTGTCCTGGTACAGAACTAAACAAAGAGTCGACATGGCACACATCCCTGTGTGCCATGCCCACAACCACACTACCCTGGTACACTTAAGCCACCCCTCTAGCTTGGCGCCCTATCCCAGTGGTTTGGGCACAGGTGCATGAGCCCTGTGCCTCTACAGTACCCAGGGCCATTCCTGGGCACAATAAGTGAAGTGATGCCATTAAACAGTATATGGTGCTGGGAGGTTGTCATTACGAACTCCCCAGCACCATGATGGCTACTCCGAAGACTGAGAAGTTTGGGCATGGGAGAGGTGTGGCGCCGCGGCCAGGGCGACTGACGCTGGAATCTGGGGATCACGGTTCGATCCCCAGCGCCGGCGGCAGGTTAGCCCAGCACCATGTGACTCTGGGCAATAGCTTGCTTAATCTTCCCGACGGCCCCCAGCGCCTAGAGACCCTAACGGGTGATTGTGCGCTTTACAAATGTGGATTATTATTATTATTATTATCAAACTTCTCAGCACATTAAACCCCCACTGATGCCAGTGTGGGATTGAATGCCAAATTCACAACAGAGGGCAACTTAGAGTTGCCCCCTGAACCTAACCTACAATCCACATCTGGTCTGAGAGGCTGCATAGGCTGCCACACAGCAGACATGTTGTTGGACCCCTGGGTTGAGAGCCATCCGCTCTCCTGGGCCTGCAACAAAGCACGTCCTGGGCGAGGTGCTAAGTCTCCTCCCACAGGATGGGCAAGGGAAGCTTCAAAGGCATGCCACCTTTGTGAGCTTCTCCAGGCCACTTGCTGTACTCAACAACTGACCCCTACCAGTTCTGCCCCCCCCCAAAGTGAGGAAAGGGGGTGTGCCAGCCTGTGCCAACTCCACCCCTCAGGTGGGAGAGGTGAGGTGAAGCACAACTCTGGACTACCGGCATCTTGAAGATGGGCAGCCCTACCCAATCAGAACAAGGCCCTTGCCCCCCTCCCGCAGGAGAGGAGCAGGACAGGGAGTGTACTCACCCCAGGACTGGGACCTATTGGTCCCGCCCTTGCCCTACCTGTAACGCCCCTAAATTTAGTTTTCAGAGGAACCCTGAACCTTCCTTCCTCAGATCCCGATTTGAAAGAAGATCAAGACGAAGAAGACCTACCGTGCAGCTGCTCACAAGCGGACGACACCAACTGACTTGGCCCCAGCCCTACATGCCTGTTGATACTTGAACCTGCTCCTGCTAAATCCCAGCGTCTCCTGTGGACAGCAACCTTGAAAGCCCTGGAGGACCTACCTGCCTTCAACCTCTTAATGACTGGGACTCCCATGAGCAGTGGTTCTGCTCAAACAGCAATACCCCTGGTGCCAGCCAGGAACCGCAAATCCAGCACACTCTGCACCCGCCGAGCCCGGCCTGTGCCTGAGTGGACAAATACTCTGAGGACGTCCCCCCGACGATTCTGACCTGGAATCCAGTGCCCAAGGACCCTCCTCAATGACACAGACAACGCCTGCAGCATCACAGCAAAGAACCCCTCCAACCGCGACCAGCAGAGGGTAAGATTTCCCGATGTCAAAAGACACCACTGCACCCGGCGCCCCACACCACCTGTGCCGAAATCCTGTGTGCCTACCTATCCGCCACGATCCCAACTTACCTCTCGAAGTGTTGGTCGCTCTAGAAGAATATCCGTTCCCGAGCCTGCAGCCTTTGTTCATCTTCCAAGTCTTCAATTGAATAACATTGAGCGCCCTACGGCTCAAAAGCACCCTGCAACCTGCCGCCCGGGTACCCCTGTCAGTGCAACCTTTGTCATAATCTACTTCCCCATTTGCCCTGAGCCAGTGACCAGGAGCCTAGCTCCCACAGCTGTGTGGCCTGCTTGCCAGCAGCCACCAACCAAAGGCCCCCTACCTCCTATTGGATAACATTGGGCCTAACTACCTCTGCACCCGGCTGCCCCTGTGCCGCTGAGAGTGTACCAACTGTACCTACCTGACCATGGCACACCCCTGAGTCTATGCCCAGACCTTAACTCCAGTCGAGTACTTACCTAAAAGCTGATAACTCACTTTTCTTCCATAGGATAACATTGACTCGTTTCACTTGAAAATCCTTCTAATTCTGGAGTTTTTAAACTTTTAAATATTCATCTAAAATCAGCCGAACAACGAATTCCGTTTTACTCACCTGTGATCAGGAGAGAACCCAGTGCTGCATCTTTTAGCCCAGCACTGACCCTGAAAAGTAATTTTAACCGTACTTACCAGTAACTTGAATTTCCTTCCATAAGAATCCATTGTATGATTTTCACCAGAAAAGTTTCTGTCGATTTCCAAACACTACAAATAATCCTTAAAAATCGCCTGTATGACTTAAACACATTCTTTCAATTGTTTACAGGAGATGCACCGGGGCTGTATCCAGGATCCAACCCTGAGTTAGAAAAAGTAACGATAACACTACTTACCTGCTAAGTGAATTTCCTCCCAGAGGATAACATTGGTGATTCTAGGGGAAAACGTTTCAAAGTGTCAACTTTTAATATACAAAAATATTCCTTAAAAATCACTACTGTAACCAAAACGCATTTGCTTAACTGTTTACAGGAGATGTCCCTGGACTGAATCTTGGATCCAGTCCTGTGGTTAGAAAAGTAATCCATAAAGTAACTAATTGCATTTATCTAGAAATTCGCATTGAGCTCAATGTTGCATTGTGTTTGAAATTGTGTTGCCTATTGCAACAACTGTAACTATTGTAATCAAAAAGTCTATTGCCTATTTGAAAAGTATTTACCTAAAATAACACATTCTGAGAAAGTATATTTTGATACCTTGTTGGTTCTAAAATAAAACAACTATATATTTTGATACAAAACAATTGGCCTGAGTTCAGTTCTTGAGTGTGTGAGACCATTTGCTGACTGAGTGCGTCACTGTCCTCTGATACTGCCTTACTGCTCGACCAAGCTTCCGTTTAAGAGAGTAAGGTTATATCTAACTTTAACCTCTGCCAAACCTCTGGGGACTGTGGACTCTATACACGCTGTACCTTGCTTTGGTCCAGTATATATGGAGCCACTTTCTTACACAGGCCCAACAAATATTTACTAACAGGAACTACACAACGCTCTGGCACACTGTCAACCGTAGCTTAGGATGGGCCAAAAAGCTCACGCTCGCCCCTCCACTGTGGGATTCCGAGTGCCTGGGTACACTTGGGCAGACAAAGGGCTTTGACAAATGGAACCTAATTGGGCTCTCCCGCATCGGAGATCTGTGGGGACCGAATGGGTGGTCTCATTCGCCTCACTCCAACAGACACATGAGCTAGCGGACTCAGAATATTTTAGATATGTACAAATCAGACACTCCCCCAGGCTAACATCCCCACAGGGTCCTCCCCTCCAGAGTCCTCTCCCCTTGAGGATAGACTGCTAGATGGGTACTTGCCGGGCAAAGCCATTTCCCTTGCGTACAAAAAGCTCATTCATAACACTCCGGACCCCTTAATATCACTGAGGATGACGAAGAATGGCAGGAAACACTGTCCTCTCCTAGGGAGGTCGCTATCTCATCCAAACTGAGGCTTGTCCAGTTAAAGATTTTACACTGAATTTATATCTCCGGCCCTCGGATGGTGTTGATGGGTAGGGTTGAAGAAGGGTTGTGTAAAAGACAATGTGGCTTAGAAGGCTCCTTTATGCATATTATTTGGGAGTGACCGCTAAAATTCAAGACTACTGGGGAAAAGTGCATGAATGTATGAGCGCAGTCTGGGGAGTAGGAATTTGGCATGAAGCCAAGAGATGCCTCCTAAATGTCTGGGAGCCCACGGATCTTAACACCAAGGGCAAACTCTGGGCTACTCTTGGTCAGATGCTAGCCAAACTGAATATTGCCCGTCTGTGGGGAGCGGCGGCACGACCAACGCAGAGTGCCTGGAAGGCGGATATGGACTGGTGTATGGTAAGGGAGAAGACGGTAAATGTAGCACGTGGCTGCCCCCGAAAATGGATAACAGTCTGGACTAAGTGGAATATCTATTGTGACAGTATTTGTGAACCCCCAATTGTCCCGGCCCTAGACGAACCGTTATCGCCGTGATATGTATGTATGACCAGTGAGCCTCTTATCCTGCCTCATGTACCATCATATGCTATGTAACTGCTTGCCTTGAAAATGTGTGATACTGCTGCGACCAATGATTAACTGTAAGTGCTGACCGTGACCTTTTTGTTTAATAAAAACATTTAAAAGAAAAGTTCACACAGTAGAAGCTAATGATTACACTATGAAGATATCAAATGTAACTTCTTTATGTAGATATACTGCCACATGTTAACACACAAATTTAAATTTTAACACACGGATTAACATATGATTAGTAATGTTTCTTCAGCACTAAACTTTCTGCTGCTCCACTAATCATATGTCCTTAACGGCTGCCAGAACCTCTTTCCAGCATATCACAATATTTGGGCATGAGCATTATATGTCCAATGGCATTCCCTCCTCTTCTCACCCTCTCCAACATCTACCAGAGGCCCACCACATCATAAATTGAAGTGTCACTGCCTATGCTAACAGGGCAGGCTGGCTTTATAGCTGCCCTCCGAAGGATCTCCCACCCATACACAGGTGCATCTTTGTTTTGGTCACGCCCCCATTTAGTGATATGTTTCCATAAATTCTATGTTTGAGGTGTGTTAAGGCATATATATATATATATATATATATACATTCTATTTGGATTAACTTTGGCGCCGGTTGACGAATCTTTCAAAACTGGTGGCCAGCTCCGGTCCGTTCCTATCCTGAAAGTCTCGGGGTGATTCGTCAAGCAGGGGCCGAGAAACAAGTGGGGTCCCACAACATGTGTTCCCCATGCAATTTCCCATAGGAACCTTTAAGTGCAGCTACAGCCAGAACTGCTGAATGGAATTACACCAAATTTGGCAAAAAGGTAGAGCTTGGTTCAGAGCTGTGCCTTTTTGTTAAATGGTGTAAATTTGTTCAGTAGTTTTTTAGATATTAAAGGAAAAATATACATATATATCTGGGCGGACCCTAACCACACATCTCATCGTGAGATGTGATTGGCTGTCAGCACTTCATCCAAGAAGTGTTGGCAGCCATCATGGGACCAATATACATGATAGCACCTCATTAAAAAGCATTGCAGTTAATAGAAGGTTTTAAGACTTTAGTTACATTATAAATCATTTGTTGATGGTACCATACTCATTTTAGGAATTGTGGTGTGTTCTAAGGTGATTTTACCATGTGAAAAAGCCTTCTGCTGGGATATAATGAATCTTGTTTGAGAGAAAACTATTTTCTCATGCTTTTCCCACAGAGGTTTGGAATATGATCTATAAGCTAAATTGAGAGCATATTTTCTGTAAATTCACATCACCTTTCTGTCATGTGAGAATGAAGACTGACATTCTCAGTAAAACATGAACATCCAACAAGGGCAGAGACTGTCAGTTGTTTTTTTTTGTGTTCTATGGCAGCTTCCCAGAGTGTTCTAAAGAACAACTAGAGCGCTAACAGTCCTACTAGTGAAAAACATGTGGCACACCTGAAGCCATCTTGATTGAAATATAGTGGTAACTCTTAAAATATTTAATTTAAAAAGGAACACATGGAGGACCTACCTGCCTTCACCCTCTTAATGACTGGGACTCCCATGAGCAGTGGTTCTGCTCAAACAGCAATACCCCTGGTGCCAGCAAGGAACCACGAATCCAGCACACTCTGCACCCGCCGAGCCCGGCCTGTGCCTGAGTGGACAAAGACCCTGAGGACGTCCCCCCGACGATTCTGACCTGGAATCCAGTGCCCAAGGACCCTCCTCAATGACACAGACGACGTGAGGGGTTTATTTTTGCCACTGAAAGTATGATTAGTGCTGTAGAAAGAAAAATTAGGGCACATTTTGACTGACTTCTCAAATCCTCTTCTATTTCATTAAAAAATTCTGACATGCAGACTTAAACATGCACTTTCACTACCAGCAGCAGACTTCCCTGGTGAGCAGTAGCTTTACTACAGTGATCTAATAAGCAACTAGAGTGCTAACATTCTGAATTAATGGCAAATGTGTGACACATCTGAATGCCTTCTTGATGGAACCTAATGTGAAAAACTGAAAGTATTTCCTACTGAGGAGACTGTAGTAAATGAGGAAATTAGGAAACTTCATAACAAATAGGTCTCCCAAGATCACCAGAGACAAAAGAGCCCAAATGTAGCACAAATATCACCCAGATGTAGCCCAAGTATAGCCCAATGACAGAATGTCCCAGAGTGTTCTGAAGAACAACTAGAACGCTAACAGTTTAACTTATGACAAAAGTATGGCACACCTGAAGCCATCTTGATTGGAATAAACTGGTAACACTTAAAACATTTAATTTGCAAAGGAACACAATGAGGGGGTTCATTTTGCCATAGAAATTAGGATTAGTGCTGCAGAAAGAAAAATTAGGGCACACTTTGACTTCTCAAATCCTCTTCTATTTCATTAAAAAATTCTGACGTGCAGACTGAAACATGCACTTTGAATACCAGCAGCAGACTTTCCTGGTGAGCAGTAGCTTTACTACAGTGAGCTAATGAGCAACTCAAGTGCTAACATTCAGAATTTATGGCAAATGTGTGACACATCTGAATGCCTTGTTGATGGAACAAAAGTAAACAAGCATTGAAAATGCAATAGGTCTCGCCCTCGTTTAAGTTCAAGCAATTCTATTTGTAATTAGGTGGCTTTTTAGCTTTGCTGTTATTAGTGTTTTTCAAACTTTCATGTACATAACATGCAATTGTATGTATTTATGTATATGTATGCATGCAATTATATGGGGGGGGCGTGGCTGGCTGCCTAAGATGGCGGTCGTGCTCCGATAGAGCTCTGGACCTCCTGGTGGGGGGAATAACTTATCCTGTGCCGTCGCACTGCCTACAGCTGGACCGGAACGTGGGCCCCGGGTCGCTGGAGCCCCCTGTACTGAAAAACTCCCTGATCAACCTGGAAGACAGTGAACTGCTGGAGCTGCAGCCCAAGGCCACCCTGACACGGGCCCCGGGCGGAGTCTGGGCCCCGCAGTAAGGCGCGATCCCGGGCGCTGCTTGGACGGCTGTGGCTGCCCCGGCCTGAAACTGGCCACTGGCCAGGAAAAACAAGAACTCCCTGGCTCTGGCTGGTGCTGTCCTGCCTGCCCATCGAGCTGCTGCACCTTGTGGAGGACGCCAGCATGAGGTGAAGTACGGACGTGCTGGGATCGTTGCCCTGGAGTGGCACACTGAGCTGTGAATTACAAACACTGCACATGGGATGGGGTGAGGGCACCACGATTGTCTCTGGGGGCTGCAATGCACAGAGGGGCCTGACTGTGGCCTACCTGCTGCCAGGTGCGGATGGAGACCGGGGCCTGTATTACAACCGAGCCTGCGCCTGATACAGACGGCGGCGGTCGGCTCGGCGCAGGCTCGTCCCTGTAATTGAATACTACTGCGGCCCCCCGGCCTCTGCCCACTACGGATCCACTGGCACCTTCGGCCTCTGCTCACTGCGGACCCACCGATGCTCACCCTCATTGCCGGAGCGCCACCACACCGTGGGAGCCCTTGGTTTGGGGACGCGACTGACCCCGCGGCTCGGTGATGGAGCCGCCCTGGAGTCAGAAGCTAGGCGAAGTTGTGTCATAATGGCAGTGGAGTGGCAACGAGGAGGTAAGCCCATTCCTGCATTACTGTGGGGACTAGAGACAGGGTGCGCCTTAGCCCTGAGTTTTCTGGAGGGACTAACACGTCCAGGGAGGACCTTAATCCATGGTGACAAGGCAGGCTAGGTTGCTACAGACTTCTGCCGCAGGCCTTGAGGGAGTGTCGGCGCCTTGCTGTGAGGGTCCAGACTGGGACGGTTCTCTCTCCCCCCCCCACGGTATAGAGTGACTCTGTAAAAGTTGCTTTCCCTATTTGCGCCCCCCCCCACCTGCTGGACCTGCCTTTCCGGTGCGGACTGTCTGCATCTACCGGAGGGAACCAAGTGGGGTCCTCCTACGATATGTACCATAGCGCACCTTTAGAGACATGCACACGGGCTGGCCTTGGACTACTGTGGTACACCAATAATTATCCCTGTTAGAACATCTTGACCTGCCTGGCTGAGTGCAGTGTGGAACAGACTCACTCACCCCTGTGAGCGGTCGGACTGATTGGTTGTGGTGTGGGTGAGACGACCTTGCAGGCGGCCGGATGGAGGAGGGTTCTGGTGCAGTTTCACCCCCTTTGGGGATTGCCTTCCCCTGAGATCGCTGGGTCTCCACTATGGTGCTCGCTCAGGCCTACACTAATTGGTAACCGCTGTTGTGGGTATACCACTGCCCAGGGCATCGCACACGCTCCTCCTGATATGACACGAGCTGGGGCTGTACTTGGTCTAGGGTACGACACATGGGCAGGAATCGGACGAAGACGCTGGAGCGCCAACAAGGGACTGACCCCCACCCCATGGGACTGAACTCACTAGTCGTCCCACATCATCGGGAACGGCTTCCATGGATCATACTGGCGGAACACCTGATAAATTAGACCTTATACTTAAAGAGAATCGGGACTCTCGGTTGGCGCTCGAGCTGCAGATAGGGAATCTTACCACTGGGCTGACGCTACTCAGGGCCGACCATGGCAAGCTAGCTGACAAAGTTAGGGAGCACGGACAATCTATCGCTGACCTCACCCCCAAGGCCGCGGACCACTCATCTACTATCAAAGAGCTACAACAACAGATGACGACGCTTATGGATTGGGTGGAGGATGCGGAGGCCAGGAATAGACGCAATAATATACGCGTTATTGGTCTGCCGGAACGCAGCGAGGGGAGAAGGGCAGCAGAATTTATGGAACAATGGTTCAGAGACCACATAGCCCGTGAGGGCCTCTCCCCATAGTTCTGCGTTGTAAGAGCCCATAGGATTCCGACCGGTCAGCCCAGACGCAGCGCACCACCCCGCCCCCTGATAGTTAAAAACCTGAAATTCCAATTCGAGAATCATTGTATATCATTGTACCCCGACTATACCGTTTTAGTGCAGAGGCAGAGATCGTCTTATCAAGCTGTAAAGAACAAACTTCAGAAAGCACAACTCAAATATGCTTTGCTGTATCCTGCCCGGCTGAAAGTTATCCACGACAAAAAGACTTACTTCTTCAAAAGCCCGGCAGATGCCGAAGAGTGGATGAAAGTCATGTGTATTGGATCTAGCCAACTCAGCCACTCGGACCTTTCTTCACAGGAATCAGGTGTCCCTCCGCAACAGACCTCTCATCGATCTCAGACCCCCAACAGGAACAGCAGAGGCGCTGGCCCCTCACGGGACGAACAACGGCGTGATCAGGAGGGAGCCCTTGCTGTCGCTGGTGCCTTCCGTGAAGACCCCAAAAAACTCCAAACGGATTCGGAGAATAGCACGCTACACTCAGACTCTGAACAAAGCATAACTCTTTTCCCCACAATCACGCCACAGGCAGCTGATGATATAATTGATGCCTGATCGGAGATGAGGAGTTAATTAGACTCTGAGAACAGCTATGCAAGGATGACATCCGGACAGGGCGGACTCCATGCCCTAGAGCCAGGCATATCCTTTTTTCTACTTTATCAATGTGGGTCCTGTGCATGTTATTACTCTGACTTGTATTGATTTCTAATGTAAATGCCTAAAAGATTTAGTACAACGATATAGATTATGAAGCTTTATATAGTGCATATTGGGTTGAACACTTGTGGGGCTCCGGAATTATCCTACCCACACCCGGCAGAGACTGGAAGACGGTCTTTGACGCGTCTGGCTATGACCCCCCAGGGGGAAAGGTCCCGTAGAGCCGGCGGATCATGGACCTTTGTATGAGTATGACCACGACTATGGACAACTACCCCCCTATTGGCGTATGCACCGTTATATGTTATGCATTATTTGTACGATATTGTTGGCACAGCGCAGTTTGGGCATTGCGCCAAGTCCTGTTGATGTTTTTGGGGGATGGGTACTTCTGGCCGGCTGTGATATATTGCCCCACATGTGGGGGAACCGCACACTACACACAGGAATATGCCACAAACTGTTAGTACGGTAGGGTCTTATAATTTACTTACTTGGAATATACGAGGGTTGGGGGCAATCCAGAAACGACATCGCATTCATGCTTATCTCCTCAGACATAAGACACAGATCGCTTTCCTCCAGGAATCCCACTTGACCGAGTCTGAGACTCAAAAAATGCACAAAAAATGGAGGGGGCAGATTTACTCTACTGATTACTCTGCCTTTGCTAGAGGTGCAACGATTTGGGTGCACCACGGAGTCCCCTTCCTGGAGCTAGAATGCAGGGTTGATGACCAAGGACGGTATATTCTGGTGAAAGGCACATTGGACAGCTCCTTCGTGGTCCGCGGCAGCGTTTACGTGCCCAATTTTGAACAAGAGCGTTTTTAACACCGCTTGTGAACGGCGCTGGTGGACTGGGACGGTATCCCTTAGGTTCTGGGAGGGGACTGGAATGCTATATTAGATACTACCCTATATAGGTCACACCCTCCCCTTCAGGGAACGAGCATCGGCAAACTGGCTGAACACTTCCTAACCTGGGCTACGGGGTGGTCACTCAGTGACGCATGGCGATGCCTCTACCCTACCCACAAGGAATAACCCTATTACTCTTCAGTGCACAGTCTCCATACCAGGATCGAAAGATTCCTCTGTTCCAGGTCCATCAACACCCAGACTCAGCACTCCACATACTTAGCAAAAACCTTCTCCGACCACAGCCCTTTACAGCTCACACTCGGTTGGGGTAGGGTGTCTACCCCTGTGCCCACCTGGAGGCTCCATCCACAATTGCTAGACGATTCTCCCTTTCGCACAACTCTTTCCAACACTATCACTAACGACTTAGCTGAAAAGTGGGACACAGCCTCCTCTAATGTAATTGAATGGGACGCTCTGAAGGTGGTGGTTAGGGGGGCATCGATCAGGCAGTTAGTGGGGACCAGACAGGAAATACACCAACGCTTAATGTACTTGAACGGGATGCTGTGTCGGATCCAAGCAAACGAGAGGGACTGCAGACTGCCCACATAGACCATGCGGACGTATTAGAGACGCTACGGACTGTGGACCACAGTGCATTCCTTCAACTAAAACACACAGAAGCAGATAGGTCAGGTGCACCACTGGCTCGCATAGTGAGGGATAGACCAGATCCGCCGACTATAACTAGTATCAGTACACCTGAGGGACACATGGTTCAGACACAATGTGAAATAAACAATGCCTTTTATGATCACCTTGAAGAGCTTTATGCACCACCTGCTCCTATAGATGGCCACTCTATCGAGGAGTTTTTGCAAGATCTCCCCTTTCCGGTAGTCTCAGATGAGATGCGTAAAGTCATAGATGGCCAAATAACTCAACAGGAAATACAAGCGGCAATTAAAGGTCTGAATCGCACCAAAGCACCTGGTTTTGACGGACTCCCGGTTGAGTTCTGCCACACCTTTTCAGAGACCGTGGTCCCAACACTGGAATCGGTGTACAAGGTCGCTTTTGAAACAGGTCACTTACCAACTTCCACCATCTAAGCGCTGGTTACATCGATACCTAAACCTGGGCGGGATAACACTGAGTTGGCTAATTATAGACCCCTCTCCCTGCTAGCCACGGAATACAAAATCTTAAGTAAGGCCCTGGCCAATCGCATACAGTCATTTCTTAATACACTCAATTACCGGGACCAATGTGGGTTTCTGCCGAATCGAAGCACTTCCCTAAATACCCGAAGGCTACACTATGTAATGATGGCCACGCTCTCTGCATACCCGTCAGCGGGATGCATAGCACTGGATCTTAGACAGGCCATTGATTCTCTCTCCTGGGAATTCATGTACGCGACGCTGCAACGGTTTGGGTTCCCGGATACGTACCTGAAATGGGTGCGATTATTGTATACATCCCCCACGGTCAGGGCACGCACCGGCCAGTACATATCAAAACAATACACTATTCACAAGGATACACGGCAAGGGTGCCCACTGTCTCCCCTGCTATTTGTGCTGGCACTAGAACCCCTGGCCATAGCTTTACGAGGCTCAACAAACCAGCTTGGCATCCCCATTGATGTTGGTGACCACTTGCTTTCCATCTACCCTGATGATATACTTCTGTTTCTGCGAGATCTGAAAGCGGATAATGCCCCGCTACCAGATATATTTGCCACTTTTGCACACCTGTCAGGTCTGACTATACACCCTGGGAAGTCAACAGCCAACTTCTTCCGGGAAATACTGTACCCCCTTAACTTACAGTTTGGCAACTATACCTTGCCAGTGGCCCCTGACATCTTTAAATATCTAGGTATTCATATCTACAGAAGGCCGGCGGATAAGATTGAAGGCAACATAGTACGAGCTATAACGGCTGTTCGAGCCCGTGTAGCCTTCTGGACCTCTCTGCCGTTGTCGGTGATGGGGAGAATCGCCATATCGAAAATGGTGATGTTGCCTCGTCTTTTATATTATTTCGAGAACCTGCCTGTGATCCTTCCACAGTCCATCCTTAACACACTGAATACTATACTGGTGAATCTCATCTACGGCACTGGACGCAGACGAATAGGCCTGCGGAAGTTGCAACTAGAGAACCTTATAATATACTGGAGGTTTTTACCTCATCATCAATGTCACTCTCCATAGAAATTTGATGTTTAAAAAAGACAGTGTGCTCACTATTAATCTATGGAACACTTTGTTCTCTTACTCCCTGAAAGCTACGAGATTGGTTACCAGGCATGCAGTAGGAGCATGGATGAGAAAATACTCTGAGGCAACAAAGTTTGTGTTTAAGACTCAGCTTAAGCTTTCTAAAACGTGCTTTCCATTAAGAAAAATTCTGATTCTTTACCAGTCTGAAGCCCTTTACTAATCTCATCTGCCTTTCTAGTATCATCACTGGTAGCCCAGACATATGTGACAACTTGTCTAATCACTGTATTTCAAAGGTAAAAGCCATTTATGGTATCATAACAATAGATTGCCTAATTGTTACATGACCATGAGAATTCCCTTCTCTGTGCCAAACTCTGCCTGAACTTCTTTTGGCCAGGTTCCATCTTACATCATTTTTAAAGCTATTGCAAGCAATATGTTTAGCTTTCCAGATACCTGCCCTGTTTCTCTCCATATGCTTAGTCCCCACATTTTGGATACTTTGACGCATATTATCAACATATTTTTTTGCACTAGGATTGTACCATATTTTTGGAAGAGTGAATTGCAGTCCACTTTTTTTTAACAGTCCATTATGGGCCCTGTTGATGCTGGCAATTTACTAGCCTTTTATTTGTTTTTAAGCTTTGAGTAAAAGCCAACTAGCTTTCTAATATATTGTGACTTGGATGTATGGCAATTAGTCTTCTGTCCATGAAAGGGCAAAGGGTTTGTGCTACTCATAGCTCTTGCAATCAGAACCATTGTCAGAACTAGCAGAAGCATTCTTCTCAATCACTCTGCTGCATTCAACATTGTATGTCACAGTATCTTGCACCATTGCAGAAAGAGAGACCAGAGGCGCAGTGTTCAACTTGATATTCTCATTTTTAAAAGATGTTTGCCAGAAAATGATACATCCACCATATAGAACTACTGACACCAGTCTTCGGTATGGAGAGCTCCAGGGATATTCCTTCTCTCTTACACTTTTCAACATTTCTACCCATTCACTTTTTGACCTTAACAGGCAGCATTGAAAAAGAACATGTACCTATGTACACAATACTCAGTTAGTCTAACATGCCTCTGCCATTTGTCTGCATATTTGAATGGTGGTTTCCATGAACTCAAAGAAATTCTAATCTTAACTTCTGTTAATTTAACTTTAATTCCTTCTTTAGATCTATATATTGAGATGCCTTATAGGCCATTATGAGTAAACAGAGCTTGGTGTAGTGCCCACATTGTGTAATGGAGCCCCCTGCACAGCCACAGTGACAATGAATATTGTTACCTAAACACCCAGGCTATCTACCTGGGCAAAGCCACATGCAAGCACTATTCTTAGTTGGCAACATGCATGTGTAAAACTGTGAATTTCTTTCACTCTAGAACTTTGTGGCCAGGCACAATGTGTAATTGTAAGAATAATTGCGGGAACGCGCAGCAGGAAAGCCGGACTCACGCCGGAGTCCGGCCAGAGTCCGGCCAGTCTGCGCTCGTCCGCGTCGAGGCTGCGGCGAGGGTAAGGGAGGTCACCCCCACATTTACACCTGTAGTGAATTCCAGGGATTGGTTGGATTCTTTTAATACTCATTCTCCCTTTTGTCACAATCTTTTGAACCCAGATTAATGGAAGGATACAGTGGTATGTTTGCATTGTAGAACTGAGCTCAATCCAATATCAGGCTCTCATGCTTATTTGCATCCTACTATCCTTCGAGGGGGGCTTATTAACGCCAGATCGCTATGTAAAAACGCTCAGCATGTCCATGATTTGATCATCGAAATGGACCTGGATTGCCTATTTGTCACCGAGACATGGCTTCGGCCGTGGTGCAATCCGGACTTAGCTGTTGCCTTGCCCCATGACTTCTCAATTCAAAGATGGGATAGACCAGTGCAGCGGGGAGGCGGCCTGGCCATTATCCATCGTACCACCTTCAAATGTTCTACATTTGAACTGCCTGACATCAAAGAAGCTTTCTGTCTTACTATTAATGACACCCTCTCTTTTTCTGGTGCTCTAATCTATCGTCCACCTGGCCCGCGGACAGCTTTTCTGGACAGTGTGGGAGACACTCTGAGCGAGCTCACTCTTAGGTTCGCACATTGTACAGTATTGGGAGACCTTAACCTTCACCTGGACTCCATTAAAGAGCCAGGAACTAGTGATTTTATGGATATCATAAACACACTCAGCCTTACTCTGCTGACATCGGAACCTACACATGCAGCGGGCCATGTCCTGGACTGCATCTGTACTAACATGGAGAGCTTGTCTGTTAGGGCCCCATACACCTTGACATGGTCAGATCACAAACTCATTCCATTCAACCTTTCTGCAAAACAGAAGGTTCCGATTCCTAAGGCAGACTCAAGTACGGCCGACCACAAGCCAAATTGGATTAATGCCCTGGCGCGTCCATTGCTCATTGAGAAGCTGAGGGCTAGCAAACCCGGTTTAACGGGTTGCACTTTAACAGATAACCAGCAATACTGCGATTGGTTATCAACTTTTGGCTCATCCCTAGATGCAAGGAAAAAGTGTGGTTACACACATGGTTCCATAAATAAAAAGAGCGCCCCTTGGTTTACATTAGCTCTGAGAATGGAATTAAGTGCAGTAAGATCCCTGGAGCGCAGATGGCGAAGGAAATATGAGCCAGCTGCACGTCATATCTATACAGTTGCACGTAACAACTATCAGGTGGCAATTAAGCTGGCAAAAAAAACCTACTATCTGGAGGCTATTTCTTCCTCTGAAGGGGGACAGAAGGAAATCTTCAAGATAGTTAAGAGTTTTACTAATCCCATTGCGCTTTCCCAGGAGATCCCCTCCTCGCAATCATTGTGTAATGATATAGCTGATTATTTCGAAAAGAAGGTCGTGGATATTGTCAGGGATTTTCCAGCGAGCTCCCCCATTCCGCCTGGTCCGGACAAAATGAGGACAGACGCCTTGACATCCAGGACCTCTTGCTTGGAATCATTTGCACAGGTCTCTTTGGAGGACTCATACCAAGCCATTTCGGCCATAAAATCTGGTTCCCCATTTGATCCATGCCCGCCCATAGTTCTTCGAACTCTGGTTGCGGATTTAAATCCAATAATCAACAGTATCATTAACTCCTCGCTGGCTACTGCTGTAATCCCAGAGGATTGGAAATGCGCAGCGGTTATGCCGCTGCAAAAGAAAGCCCTGTCAGACCCAACCACCCTGTCTAACCTGCGACCAATTTCCCTATTACCGGCAGTATTTAAACTGACGGAGAAGTTTGTCAATCATCAACTGTCAAATTTCCTAGAGGAGAATAACATCCTTCACTCCAATCAATCGGGGTTTCGGTCCAAGCACTCGACTGAGTCCGCTCTTTTGTTCTCGGCCGAGACATTACGCATGGCATTGGACCAGGGGAAGAAGGCCGTCTTGATTTTACTCGATCTATCGGCGGCCTTCGATACGGTCGCCCATACAATCTTGATCGACCGCTTGAAGAATGCAGGTGTGGGTGGAACTGTGCTGGCATGGCTTGCTAACTTCCTGTCTCTGCGTCGTCAGGTAATAGTACTAGGTGACTACAAATCGGAGGAAAAGACTATCAACTCAGGGGTCCCACAGGGCGCTAGTTTGAGTCCTGTCTTATTTAATCTTTATATGGTCCCCTTGTTAGAGCTGATTGTGTCTTATCGGATTGAAGTCATAGCGTACGCTGACGACACTCAGTTGATCCTGGTGCTGGACAGGGAGCTGCCAGGGGCAGAAGAAAACTTGAGGAACTGTCTCCGGGCTACCTTTGAGTGGATGACCAACAATCACCTCAAGTGTAACTCGGGGAAGACAGAAATAATATCTTTTGGTCCTCTAAACATGTTTTCCCCCTCACAATGGTGGCCTGAGGGCGCTGAAGCTCCCCCTAACACTATTGCCTCTGCACGAAATTTGGGAGTCAAATTTGATGCCCAACTTTCTTTTAAACCGCAGGCAGTAGCCGTGGCGGGCTCGTGTTTCCAGATCATCAGATCACTGAAGAAGTTTTTTGATTTGCTGCCTTTAGAGGCCAGGAAGACTGTTGCAGTGGCCCTTATAACATCCAGACTGGACTACTGCAACAGTCTTTATGCAGGCACCAATAAAACGGTGCTGCATAGGCTGCAGACGGTTCAGCATGCTGCAGCTCGCCTGGTTTTACGCTGGCCAAAAAGATCATCGGCCACAGCAGCACTAAAAACTTTACATTGGTTGCCAATTCATAAGCGAGTTCTTTTTAAAATTCTCGTGATTGCTTTCAGAGCCTTTCAGTCCCAAGCCCCTAAATATCTTCGGAAGGGATTTCAACACTACACGCCAACGCGATGTTTGAGGTCTGCCAATCAAAACCTTTTAGTTGTCCCTAGATTTAGATTAGCCACTAAGGGAGGGAAGTCCCTCTTCGTGCTGGGTTCAAAAGCCTGGAATAAACTGCCAGCTCAGCTCCGTTGTATAGTCAAGGAGGTTGACTTCAGAAGATCATTGAAAACATGGATCTTTTCGCTCTCTGACGCAGCCTGCAGAGCTTTGGTGTAATAATTGTACAGTGTGTCACTGCCTTCTGTCTACCAACTCATCTCCATCAGGGTTGGGTGTGGAGCGCCAAGATGCTCCTCGGAGCGATAGCCGCGCTATAAAAATGTGTGCTTACATTACATTACATTACATTACAATTGGCAAGAGTATTAGGGTTTAGAAAACATACATTATCTGGCCAGAAGAAAGGGGTTCTATAAGTGAGAAAAACAACTGCCTGATAGGAGAAATGTATCACTGCTCTCTCGGCTGTGAGTTAAGAATTGTTATGCCAAATTGTGTTTTCCAGATTTATTTCCAGAAATTACTGTGGTAGTTGAGTAATTATAGAATGGCTGAGAACAGCAAACTTAAATGCATTTACTGCACAACAACAATGATCTAGGCTTGTACAACAGTACAAAAGAGTTTTATAGCAAGGCATTGGGGCCAATATTATGTACTATGTCCTTTATTGCCTCATACACAGCAGCAACATAGAATGTAGAATTAGAATAGAACATCTCTAAACATTCTAAAAACTTAGAACATGCATATACCCAGAGAACTCACTGTGTTTACATTTGGGGGCTCAGAATAAATGAGGAGTGGTGAGGAGCATTGAGACAGGGTATGGTTGTGTTTGCATTCTGGAATTTGCTGTACAGTGTATTTTTAAAAGAGGATATGAAGTTTTCTAATTCTCATTTCATTTAATTTCATTTCATAAATCTTTATTCGAATTCCGAGAATTCATAAAAGCACAATCAACAAATTTACAATAATATTATAAAATCCTTATTAAAAAGCTTTGATAGATCATGGTAAACATCAGATAATTGTAGCAAGCTTTATATACAGAAAGAAAGTCAGGGATTATCCATTATTTTGAGGGCTCAGGTGGCGATTCTCAAAAAAGTGCTAGTGCGAAAAACTATTTCTTCATTATCCAAAGAAAACAGCATCTGATAAGATTTCCCCAGGGAAAGAGGTCTGTGTTTTTAAAAAAAAAAAGGAGTTAGAAACCATTTTACATACTTTAAATAATGTTTACAAAAGAAAAAAAAGTGCAAATCAGTTTGTGCGCTCACTCCATCACAAGGGCATGGTATGTTTACTAAATTTAGCCGATAGCCTAGGGGGAAACATAACAAGAATCTTACAGTTCCGGCTCTCAATCGAAATAAGAGGCTTCTTTCCCAGTTAGTCTTTGGCAAGGTGAGATATATTGGTAAGGGATACCTGTACAATTCTTTGCCGATGTAGCTAGAAGCTGAGGATTTCTTAGATTCCTCACTGATCCTTTCTGAATTATAAAGTGCATAAAGTGCTTTTTTCAGGTCATTCTTGTGGAATGAGTCGGCTCTACTTGGGTCTAAAATGAGGCTACCTTTATCGATGCTACATAGACTCTGATAGACCCCTAAGAGCCAAGGAATATCCATTCCTCTCTCGCATTTGAGGCAATCATTTATAATTTCCTGCGTTAAGGATGCAGATTTATTCCTCCAAACTGAGAGCCAAAATAAAGCAGGTCGAGCACTAATAAAATCACGAATAAAATGTAGGTTAAGTTCCCTATGGCAGATATACTGGGAGGTGGAGATTGGAACACCCAGCAGCTTTCTATAGAACCAATTTTATTCCTGCTGGATGCACTGGTTCTTCACCAAACCCCATATCTCAGCCCCATACGTAGCTACTGGAACACATTGCAGTTTAAAAATTCTTAAAATAGCTGGGATAGCACCTGTTTTCTTTGGACGGGGAGACTTTAAATAGAATTGATGGCCTTTGAGAACTTGCTCATGGAGTTGGCCAAATGCCCAGTCCACGAGCCGTTTGCAGCAAAGACCATCCCTAGATCTGGGAAAGTACAAGTAGAGATGAATCTGTCATTCCCTACCAGTATAGAGTTGAGCTGGCATTTGCCTGGTCCGCATGACATGATAAACGATTTTTTTAAATTCACACGTCGATCCAGACCGTCCATGTACTCAACAAAGGTTTTAACCAGAGTACGCAGAGAATTTGGCGTCCGACCTATGAGGACCGCATCATCTGCGTATAAGAGTACCGGTAGTGATTTGCCGTTGACTATCGGGACGTCTGGAATAGACTGTTTCAGAGAATTACTCTGCCCATTAATATAAATAATAAAAAGCAGGGGTGCTAAAACGCACCCCTGTGTAACTCCCCTTCCTACCCTAATAGCACCTGAGACCTCCCCACCCATGCCAATCCTGACTTGTGCCTTAAGGTCTGTGTGTAAAAATGCCAAAACATTTACCAGGGATTCATCCAATCCACAGAATAGACCAGAGTATAGACCTATTAACTAAATCGAAAGCGGATGATAGATCCATAAATGCCAAATAAACAGAGGAAGATTGGGCAATATTATATTTACTGATAACCAAGTTAAGATTTAAGCACTGTTCAGTTGTTCCGACCTTACTTCGAAAACCCAGTTGGCATGGATCTAATATACCGCTTTCCTCTGTCCATTTTAAGACCCTTTTGTATGTAACTCGACCCTAAATCTGTTGTGTGTTATCGAGCAAAGAAATTGGTCTATAGTTAATGGGTTCTGATCTATCCCCCTTTTTGTAGATTGGGACAATGATGCTCGTGACCCAGGTACTAGGCATGGGGGCTTGGGGTAAATTATTAAAAACATTCAAGAGTAGTGGGACCCAAAACTCTGGTTTCCATTTTATTGTATCTATGGGGAGCCCGTCTGGGCCAGGAGCCTTATTACCAAGGCTCTGTGCAATTGCCTCTTCTACCTCTGACAGTGTAATATGTAGGCAACATAAGTGACCCAGCGCATAATGATCTGAGCCATTTTTGAAAAGTGATTCTTCCATGACTTACTGGAAATAGTACAGCTGGCTGGTGTTAATTGCTGGCCCATGTTACGCAAGTCCCTGACTGCGGACCAGAATATATTACCCTTATTTCCGCCAGCTGACTCTGATAGTGCTTCCCAGTGTTCACCAAGGAGAACGCCCTTTCGCTTGCTTATCGCGGTTTTATACCTCTTCCTGGCTATCCTTACATCTGAATCATCAAGCACAAGAATGGACACTGGTATCTACAATAACCATTGGTTATTCTTTGAAAACCCTCATAGACGTTGAGATGTTATAAGTGCGGTGTATCTTTTATCCGCCCCTTCTCTAGCGTCGTGGCATATTCATCGGGTTAACAAATGACGTGCTATATGCCTGCCTCACCCGAGGCAACCTCTGGAAAGAGTAGAAGTGTCCAGAAATGAAAAAAGCACTCATCCAGAGGGTTTGTGATGTGGTGCTAGTGAGCCAACAATTCTAAAAACAAGTATGCACCCAAACGCACTATTTATTGAAAAAGGGTGTAAACTGTGGTTTAAAAAATTAGTAGTATACTAGGTAATCGAGTTACTGGACTACCATATAACTCCATCTAGGTCGACATGTTTCAGCTCTATTGGGCCCGAGGGGTCTAAAGAGCTTTCGTCAGGACAGTACAAACAAGACAAACTGAATACTCACACTATTCATGTAGTGTTCATTAGAAGCATGAAAATTTCACACTCAATTTCCTGTGTTTGGAAAAACAAATATAAGAAAAATTGTACATAATGGCATATAGCATGCACAATAGGATACAAAATTTAGGTACCTAGTGCGAAGAGGTGATATAAATTACATCAAGCTCAATTCAAAAATGTATATAAGCACCACATTATGGGTACTCTGTATCAAGGGAGTAGTGAGGATGTAAAACAATGGACGTGACTCTGAGACTTAAAGATGCATGGTGATTTAAAAACAAATATTTTGTCATTGGGTAGTAAGTAAAGTTCATATTAATGGCCTAAGTGCCCGTTAGGTGGTTATAGGCACGGTGGTCTAACATTATAAATCATGCACGAGGTGTTTTAATTCATGCGTTAATGACTTTAAGGATGAATAATGGTTTGGAATCAAATTCGGATGGAAGTTCATATAATTGGCCCAAATGCCCGTTAAGGATTATAGGCACGATGGTATAGTATTAACAGTCATGCACAAGATTTTAAGTTCATGCGCTAATGTTAAAAGTACCTTGGTATTCAGGAAATCTCTCCGCATCAGGAGGGCCAAGAGTCGCTTTTCACAAGGAATTTTACTAGAATGATAGAAGTATTTCATGTTGCGGGAAAATATCACGGTGGTAGTCAAAGCGCAGCCGTTACTTACTGCGTGTAGTTAGAGACTCGTCTCGCGCCATTCTTACCCTCGTGTTCAGTGCGGTTGCCGCTTGTGCTGACTCTGCCCCTGGGAAGCGGAACTCCACTCCCTCGTTTGTTTTTAAGGTCATAGAGAGCAACAGGGGACAACTGCCTGCCATGATTGTTAAAGTGGCAGAGGCATAATGTTCGTTATCTTACTACAAACATGGTGGTAGCTTGAAGAAATTAAGCGCAAAAAAAGGGGAACTGATGTCAACCGTAATTAATACAGTGGCAGAGACACATGATTCATTATCATTCTGGAAAAGAAGTAATTACTAAGGAGAGAATAAATTACTCTATTTGGCCGGGAATATGAAAAAATGACTCAAGTCCTTAGAGAAATTTTAATGTAAAGGAATTCCTGCAAATTAATAAACGCCTCTTATTGATCTAATAGTGATATCGCTCTCAGATAAATTAAAATTTTAAATTTTAATTGACCAGGGAGAAGTCTTAAGGGTTGATAGCTAGATCAAAGGTAGGTAGCCCATTAATAAAATTGGTGCCACGGGATGTTATCATTCATCCCATGTACATGGGTTCCCAATCGATCGACCCAAGGTCAAGACCCGCATAGGGGAACACAGGAGCAACATACGGCTCAAGAAGAGCACTACAAAACTCTGCTCACACTTCGTGACAGCTGGACATTCGTGTGATGATCTCAGGTGGACAGTTCTAGAAAAATTACATGAAAAGCACACTGATGCGGAACGCACGCTATTTGAGAGGGAACAAAGATGGGTCGATCGATTGGGAACCCATGTACATGGGATGAATGATAACATCCTGTGGCACCAATTTTATTAATGGGCTACCTACCTTTGATCTAGCTATCAACCCTTAAGACTTCTGCCTGGTCAATTAAAATTTAAAATTTGAATTTATCTGAGAGCGATATCACTATTAGATCAATAAGAGGCGTTTATTAATTAGCAGGAATTCCTTTACATTAAAATTTCTCTAAGGACTTGAGTCATTTTTTCATACTCCCGGCCAAATAGAGTAATTTATTCTCTCCTTAGTAATTACTTCTTTTCCAGAATGATAATGAATCATGTGTCTCTGCCACTGTATTAATTACGGTTGACATCAGTTCCCCTTTTTTTGCGCTTAATTTCTTCAAGCTACCACCATGTTTGTAGTAAGATAACGAACATTATGCCTCTGCCACTTTAACAATCATGGCAGGCAGTTGTCCCCTGTTGCTCTCTATGACCTTAAAAACAAACGAGGGAGTGGAGTTCCGCTTCCCAGGGGCAGAGTCAGCACAAGCGGCAACCGCACTGAACACGAGGGTAAGAATGGCGCGAGACGAGTCTCTAACTACACGCAGTAAGTAACGGCTGCGCTTTGACTACCACCGTGATATTTTCCCGCAACATGAAATACTTCTATCATTCTAGTAAAATTCCTTGTGAAAAGCGACTCTTGGCCCTCCTGATGCGGAGAGATTTCCTGAATACCAAGGTACTTTTAACATTAGCGCATGAACTTAAAATCTTGTGCATGACTGTTAATACTATACCATCGTGCCTATAATCCTTAACGGGCATTTGGGCCAATTATATGAACTTCCATCCGAATTTGATTCCAAACCATTATTCATCCTTAAAGTCATTAACGCTTGAATTAAAACACCTCGTGCATGATTTATAATGTTAGACCACCGTGCCTATAACCACCTAACGGGCACTTAGGCCATTAATATGAACTTTACTTACTACCCAATGACAAAATATTTGTTTTTAAATCACCATGCATCTTTAAGTCTCAGAGTCACGTCCATTGTTTTACATCCTCACTACTCCCTTGATACAGAGTACCCATAATGTGGTGCTTATATACATTTTTGAATTGAGCTTGATGTAATTTATATCACCTCTTCGCACTAGGTACCTAAATTTAGTATCCTATTGTGCATGCTATATGCCATTACGTACAATTTTTCTTATATTTGTTTTTCCAAACACAGGAAATTGAGTGTGAAATGTTCATGCTTCTAATGAACACTACATGAATAGTGTGAATATTCAGTTTGTCTTGTTTGTACTGTCCTGACGAAAGCTCTTTAGACCCCTCGGGCCCAATAGAGCTGAAACATGTCGACCTAGATGGAGTAATATGGTAGTCCAGTAACTCGATTACCTTGTATACTACTATTTTTTAAACCACAGTTTACACCCTTTTTCAATAAATAGTGCGTTTGGGTGCATACTTGTTTTTAGAATTGTTGGCTCACTAGCACCACATCACAAACCCTCTGGATGAGTGCTTTTTTCATTTCTGGACACTTCTACTCTTTCCAGAGGTTGCCTCGGGTGAGGCAGGCATATAGCACGTCATTTGTTAACCCGATGAATATGCCACGACGCTAGAGAAGGGGCGGATAAAAGATACACCGCACTTATAACATCTCAACGTCTATGAGGGTTTTCAAAGAATAACCAATGGTTATTGTAGATACCAGTGTCCATTCTTGTGCTTGATGATTGAGGTACCTATTCAGGGGAACTGAATGGACGCATAATTCCTCTTCCCTCTTTTGATCACAATATCCTTACATCTGCACAGCACCTTGGTTTAGAGGTTAAAGCCTTGGTAAGTTCCTCTTGGCCTCCGAACAATCGTGATCAAACCACCTCGGTTCTTTTTCATCCTGAGAAAGTGGCACTGACAGGAGGGATCTGATCACAGAACAAAGTTTTGTGAAGTCTTCAATTACCCTTAAGTGGAAACCTTTTGTTGATAGACATAATTTATTATTTATTATTTATTTATTATTAATATTTTTTAAGCGCAAACGAATACCCATAGGCGTCTCGGCGCTAAAACCTAACTACATGAATCTCCAGAAGGTGCCGCTATGAAATTATTAGTTAAAGAGCCACGTCTTTAACTGTTTGCGAAAGTGCAAAAGTGTAGGACTTGTCTTAATTGATTGTGACAGTGTATTCCATAACTTGGGCGCAGAAACCAGAAAGCGGCGGTCGCCCCAGGAAACTGTTTTTGTGCGGGGCACCACTAGCTGATTCATGGCGGTGGAACGGAGTTGCCTAGAAGGAGTGTAGGGAGTCAGTTGGTCCTTGAGAAACTGCGGTCCTTGATTGTGGAGTGATTTATAGACTATACATAGAGTCTTGAACTTAATCTGATTACGGATCGTCAGCCAGTGATATTTCCTTATTGTATCTGAGATGGATTTAAATTTAGGTGTTCTGGAAAGGAGTCTGGCAGCAGCATTCTGTATAGTTTGCATTTTATTAGTCACACGGATCTGGGCATTTGCAAATAGACCGTTACAGTAATCCAAGGAGGATAGCACTAGGGAGCTTACTAAAGTTTTTCCAGCTGTGTCGGTAAAAAAGGAATAATTTTTCTTACTAGTTTAAGTTTATGACAGGCTGTGGCTACTGTTTTATTGGCATGGGCCCTAAAGTTATGGCCTTCATCAAAAACCACTCCCAGGTTCCTCACCCAGGAAACCGGTTTAGGAGGGGCTCCGAAGGATGAGGGCCACCAGACTGAAGACCAGCCTGGCGAGAGTGGTCCAAAGATGACCACCTCCATTTTTTCGGAGTTAAGCTTAAGACAATTGGAAGCCAGCCATCCACTCTCCAATTGCTAGCATACCTCCTTGGAAATGTTCTGCCACCCTGTCTCCATCACTATTTATGGCCAGAACCAACTGCGTATCATCTGCGTAGGAGGTTAGCCTCATCCCGTGGGCTTTGATGACTTTAGCCAGGTCCGACACATAGATATTAAACAGTGTCGGACTTAAGGATGAGCCTTGAGGAACCCCGCACGGCAAAGACAGCTGAGATGATTGGAAAGATCCCAGGGTGACCGCCTGAGTTCTCCCAGCCAGAAATGAGGCCAGCAGGTCTTTTGCAACCCGCTGGATGCCCATTTTTCCAGCACGGTCGACATAGATCTTATGATCGACCGTGTTGAAGGCTGCGGATAAATCAAGCATCACCAGGAGCGCTGTTCCTCCCTGATCCCGGATGACTCTAATGTCATTGGCTGCTTTAATTAGTGCTGTTTCCGTACCATGGAATTTGAGAAATCCAAATTGGGTACTGTCCAGCAGATGGTGTTTCTCGATGAAATCTGAAAGCTGTTGATTCATGGCTTTTTCAGCTACCTTTGCTAAGAATGGGAGACTCGCTATGGGGCATAGACATGAGGTAATTAGGTGCATATGCCCTTCTAACAAAGTCTGAAGTATTTTACCACTATCAACCCCCCTCCATTTCAATCTTAGATTGTCTGTTGAGGGAGTGACGTCCCTCTCCCCATGAAAGATGGTATACACGGGGCGGGATGCTAATCTTAATACTACTGTCAGGGGATTATGGTCCCCAAAGTCTGTTACGTAAACCTCAGCGGCCAGTAGACAGTCTGCAAGTCAAGGAGAAACAAAAATAAAATCAATGGTTGAAAAACAATCCCTTCCTCTAAATGTAGGTGCCTGCTGATTTGTAGAAGATTGAATGGATTCAGTGCCAACCAAATCCATTACAATAGTAAGAATATGCTCACTCAAGAAAGTATCTAGTTCCAAACCCCTTCGTACAGCTGGATCTGCAAATAGTGTATCCATACCCCATGGTTCAGTTGGAACTTTAGCATTAAACCCCCCCTAAAAGATCCCAATACACTCATCTGAACCTTGCTGTCTGTCTAAATTAGAAATGTTTCTAAAAAGCTCAATAAAGGTCCTATTTGGGACGGAATAGAAATCATTATTGTACAAGTTAATTAAATAAGAAGGGACCAGTCTTTTATATTCCAATATTTGTATGTTGGGATTGTTGGTGGGTATAACCTTAATACTCCCTCCAGATGCTATGCTGATCCCAATAAATAAACCCATGGATGCAAAACCAAAATCGGGTTTAGGTGCTGTTAACCTAAAACAATGGAACCCTACTATATACAGGTCATGTGTAGCCCATGTTTCCTGAAACATTATGACATCTTGATCAGATATTATACGCAACCAGTCTATGTCAGCTAACCTTGATTCAAGGCCTGCAACGTTCCAACTCAGGACAATAGGTCGGAATCATTTTTGCTTCTCTTGGAATTATAGACAATTTTAGATATGTCAGTACAGGCAGTTGGTGCGGGTCCTATATCACCCTCTACCTGTAACTGATGGTCTGCTGATAGAGCTGACTGCGTATTCCTTACTTCCTGAACATCTGGCTTCTCCGCCATGGTAGGTAATCGAGAAATTTATATTTCCTCTAATATATTTCCCGCACGTTTATTGACATTGGCCATCCTGTGTGATTGTCAGTCCTGTGCATCCAGGTCTGGAAAGGCCTGATCACATCGATTATAGGTCGTCACATTATACTCATACATCCCCTGAGTATGAACAGTAGCCGAGTAATCATGTCTATGTGCAGATAATGTGAGAAGGTTACGTTGGAAAAAGCCCAGAGGTAAAATGTGAATCCCTTCCCTGCCCAGTTGCCTTGTGCCTGCCATTTCTAGAATCGTTTTTACTAAGTCAGGGGACTCGAAGTTCAAGACTATACAGTCACCCCTACTAGTTTTATTCGATTTTCCTATCCAGGAGACCCTGCGAATCATTTTGAAGTCCTGGAACAGGTAACTACCCAACCCTGTTTTAGTGTCCAGTAGATGAAGTGCCCTATTTCTTAGTGTAGTCCAGTGTTCCTCAGAGTTAGGTGCTATAGGTGGAACGCTAGCGAGCACAACAGTGTAAGGCGTAGACTCAGGAGGTAAGTTAAGACATCCCTTACCATGAAAACTAGCTGGACCACCCCTATTCAGACCCTTATAAATTTCCCCAGATATTTCATCCCCGGGGGCGGGGTTAGTTTGTACTGAATGGACATTGACATATTTTGGTGCGTAGGCCTGTATGCCTACATTAATAATAACGTCATCGGCTGTTGAGGGCAGATTGATTTAAATCAGGAACCAAACATGTACCCTGTCCCCCCTGAACTATTAGACCTCCATTTGGTAATGGACTAGTTCAGGAAAGGAATTTTTGCTCGATACTACTCAATCTATTGTCGATGTCTGTCAGTTTGTTTAACAGAGGTTTTAACAGCACCATTAACTTTTCCTCTAATTTGACCAGTATACCATCTTCCAAGTCAACTGAAGGCTGGTTGCAGGGCCATTGAGGTCTAGGGGCACTTGGACTGATGGAACTAATAACGACTACCTCTTCTGGGGGGCCTTTCTTACCACGAGCAGAACCTTTTGTTTTGGCCACTTTACTAGTTTGTTGTGTGGTAAGAGGTAAACCCCCGCCTTTCTTTTCCTTGCAGTGGCTGGAGCCGTGCCCCCCCTAGCCCTTGCCTGTGATTGTCGTGTCGATTGAGTCATAATCGGGGGTGAAAGTGAGGGTGTAACTAACGGTTCCATATCTATGATGGGCGGGTCTTCTAAGATTGCTAACAGAGGCTCAGGAACTGATTGGGGCGTACAATCAAAGTTACATTCAACCGAAGTGACTGAATTGAGAAGGGGCCCACCTATGGGGACTTCTGTAGAGGCTCGACCTGTGTCCAAAGAAAGTCTCCTTTGGGTCAGTTCTATTTCATGGATTAAGACCGACTCTGCCCTAATAAGGAAAGCGTCGAGAGTACCCAGAACCCCTTGACCCCCTACCCGTTTGTGAATACCCTTACTCACACTCATTCTTAAGGCAACCAATACAATCAAAAACTAAAGAAAGATATAGTGCAGTCAACAGTAAGTAGGGAGTTCAATGTCACTGACCAAGATCGTAGAAAGGGTGAATATTCCAATGAAATGGAGCTGGCCCTGCCCTGCCTCCTCCTGGCTTCGACGGGCGCGGATGGGCCTGCCCTTGGCCCGGGCACACTTGCGCGCATCCCGCGCTGCGTTGAGCCTCCGGGATTTTTATGCATCTCCTGGTGCTCAATTGTGATACGATACTCCTGCGCTGCCAGGGCTTCTGGGAGGTGTAGTCCCCCGCTTGTCAGGCGCAGCGGAGGTGGCAGTGATGGTGGCTGTCGGAGCCACAAACAACCAACAGCAGTCCTCACCCCAAGCTGCAAAGCTCGTCGAAGCAGCAACAAGGGTCCCAGCAAAAGGTCAGCAAACAGAGGTTAGTCTAAAGCGCGCCCCGCGCTGCGTTGAGCGTCTGGGATTTTTATGCGCTTCCTGGCGCTCAATTGTGATGCGATACTCCTGCGCCGCCGGGGCTTCTGGGAGGTGTAGTCGTCCCTTGTCAGGCGCAGCAGAGGCGGCAGTAATGGTGGCGGTCAGAGCCACAAACAACTAACAACGGTCCTCACCCCAAGCTGCAAAGCTCGGCGCAGCAACAAGGGTCCCAGCAATAGGTCAGCAAACAGAGGTTAGTCTAAAGCGCATTGAAACAGGGTATAGTTGTGTTTGCATTCTGGAATTTGATGTACAGTGTATTTCTAAAAGACGATGTGTAGTTTGCTAATTGTCATTAGAGCTGGTGGGGAAGCATAAAGGAGAAATATATTTTACAATAACTGCTGCTGGGTATTGAGAGGTGTTGCTCGGGTCAAAAGTTGAGTTTGTTTTCAGTATTTAGAGCAAAGCAGACAAGTCTGGTTTAGACATTTACATTTCCAAAGAAATTATCCGATGGAAGTGAGAGGGGGGCGTTGCAAGGTCTGCCGCAAGCTTAAATCACTTCAGGCTGTGCTTACCGGTTGCAGGGCAAGGGGGGAGGCACGTGTCCAGACACAAGCAGAGATGCAGGAGACACGCCGAGCAGGATTCATGATGTACATTGCAGAACCTTCTGCACACACGCAGAGGTAGAAGTGTGTCACAAAGGGAGCCCCATACGCTGGTACGTCTGGCGGCCATTTTAACAGTTTGGGAAGAAAGGTATAATTTGTGTAGTGGGTTTAACAGCCATATTTTGGGAGAAAATGATCGCGGATTGAGGCGAACGATACTCTGAGGAGAAAAATGTCAGTGCTCTGTTGACAGGTGCAGGTATAAGGAGGAGAAAATGTTTTATATAAAAAAGTACGATTGTTTAGGGAAATAAGTATGGAATAGCTAGGGGAAAATGTATTGGAAGGAAAGGTAATGGAATATATTGAAAGGATGTTTGGGCTATTAGAAAAAAAATGGATAAGAAGATTGATAGCTGTGTAGAAAGACATATTAAAGGAAAAGGTGTCCAGAAAAATGTTGAAGATGAAAAATACAGGTCTACAGAGGAGACTGAGCCAGTAGCCAGTGGATCAAATGTTGAGCGATCCACGAGAGCACATTAAAGGAAACACGTAGAGGTGTTGAGAGAAAAAATAGCGTCTGTGCATAAGGCACCAGATACGGAGTGGCTATAAAGGTAAAAGGGGAAATGCACTATGTGGTGGCTTGTGATGAATCTTCGACAACTGGGGATGTGGAATTGGTGTGTTCATCAGAATTTGATGAGTAAGATGTAATGCCCCACATGGTACGCATTGTAATGAAAATATTAATGCATTAGCAACATTTTTAACTACTTATAAGGAGAGTCAAACCACTTTTGTCTATTTTATTTTGCTAGGGGATTTTAATATACATTTGTGCCAGCTTAATTGCCAATAAAGGGTTTATACAGATATGGATTGTCTCCCCCACTCACACTTTGAACATTCCATAAAGGGGGCTGCCCTAGAAGAATTATTGGCAGATGCTGATTTATCCGAGCCGGAGTTTATCGACTCCAATGACCGGGTAGTCACATATAGTGCTAGGGATTCAAATTCTATTATAGACTTTATATTTGTGTCACCAGGCTTGCTACAAAATGTAATTTTTTATAATGCTATACAAACAACTTTTAGTGACCATAATTCAGTGGTTATGGAATTGCGCAATAAAAACCCAGCCATACTTTCTGTAAATATAAATACTGTTACCCATATGGAGTTAGCTGCTCAAGACCAGGGGAGACGGGTCAAGTGGAGTAGAATTATCCCAGAGGATTTTTATTCAACACTTACCGAGAAGGTGGGCAATGAAATTAATACCTGTGTGGACCCACTTAGGTATGGAGGTGATATTATCACCTCCTTTGAAACAATTTGCCAGCAAGTGGCTTTGGACTTAACATCCAAGACGAAACCTAAGGAGCAAAAACTGTATGGGTGGTTCGATGCAAAGTGCTCCAAGGCCCATAGAGACTTATTGTCAGAATTAAAGAAGACACCCCGGGATAAACAAGTAGTGGGCAGACTAAGAAAAAACTATAAAAATATCGTTGAGTCCCGTAAGAATGAGATTAAGAAAAACGCTTGGGACTCACTTTACGATAGGGCCACCCTGAGGGATAGTTCCAAATTCTGGGAAATTGTAAATACACCACTGTTTAGTGATAAAGAAAATTCCCCGCTGGAACTTAATATATCTGAACAGGAATGGCTAGACCATTTTGAAAAAATTTATGGTAGTAACCTCCCAGTAGACCCATTTGTATCTATAGCAAGTGAACAACTAGGGCCACCTTTGAGATTCACTATTAAAGAAGTTCAAAAGGCTATAGAGGACACAGCTGGTCATAAGGCCCCAGGCCCGGATGGGGTACCAGCTGATATGTTTAAATCAAATCCCAACATATGGTCAATTGTCCTCACAAATGTTTTTAATATAGCCAGCATTGATAAAAGTCGATTGCCTATAACCTGGTCACGGTCTACTATAGTTCCAATTTTCAAGAAGGGTCAGAGGGGGGACGCAAGATGCTATAGGCCGATATCATTATTGGACTCGTCCTTTAAAATTCTGGGTAAGGTTATTCTAGCTAAGATCTCAACATGGGCAACTAATAATGATATTTTGTGTGATGCACAGTATGGTTTTAGATCTGGCAGAGGCACTGAGGATCAGTGCCTCAATTTACATCTAATAGTTAGTAAATATACTGTGGCATCAAAGGGGTCAATCTACCTGGCTTTTATGGACTTGTCCACAGCTTTTGACCTAGTTAATAGGTCAAAGCTGTGGACAAAGCTTCTGGATATGGGGCTTGATCAGGCTTTGGTGAACTTCCTGGCAGAACTGCACAGAGATCTGACAGCGGCTATACGCATGACACAAGAGGGGAAGTGCACTGCTGATTTTAAGTCTGGGAGGGGAGTCCGCCAGGGATGTATTTTGGCCCCAATGTTATTCTCTCTATATATTAACTCATTGGGAGCAAACTTGACGGCAGCATCAGTAGATTTCCCGTGCATGGGGGGAACACCATTGCCTGTTTTATTATATGCTGACGATACGGTGCTGCTGTCGAGGACTCCTATAGGTTTACAACGACTTTTAAATTCCTTTGGAGATTTTATGCAAAATTTGGACCTTGTAATAAATGTAGAGAAATCGCATGTGATGTCCGTGGGGAAAGGTCGGAATAACATCAAAACACTCTCTTGCAATGGCTCAGTAATATCAAGAGTAAAAATCTTCACCTACCTTGGCGTAGTGTTTGATGATATGGGTAGCTGGGCCCCCCAAGTTGCTAATAAAAGAGTGGCAGTGAAAAGGTCATCGGCTGCAATACTAGGCTTTGCGAAAAGATTGGGTGGGAAACCTCCTGAGGCAATTTTGGCGATTTATAGAGCTAAAACTATAGCTATAGCCAGGTATGGGGCAGCAATTTGGGGCTATAAAGATTTAACTCTGATTCAGAGAGAGGGAAATACATTTTTGCGATCCCTCCTGGGCCTCCCCCAATCCACATCATCTTTTGCGGTCCATGTGGAGTTAGGAATGGGATATATTGCAGATATGTTAAACATGGCGCCGCTCTTATTATGGATTAGAACTTGGCTCAACCCCAAACTTGCATTGAACCACAAGATTATTATTGATTGTTTGGGGCGGGACAGAGTGGCTGACATTAAATGGTTGGCATTTATTAAAACAACTGCAGTACTCCTGGGACGACCAGAATTATATTTAAACCCGGAAAATTTGAACAAAGAAGACATCAACTGGGTAAAACTTAATTTTATAAAGATCCGAGAAATGGAAAGAGAGATGACTGAAATTACTAAACCTACAGTAAGGTCACACTTTATGCTGATTACCTCAATGTCAGTACAACCATATCTGACTATTGTTACACGACCCTACCACCGGTGGCTGTTAACAAAATTCAGATTTAATCAGGCACATTTTCTGCTGGGTATTTATGATAAGTGGTGCACCCCAATGGACAATGTCCCATGTGAATGCGACAATTTCTCTGATCAGGATCTGATACATTTTGTATTTTTCTGTCCTTTCTTCCTGGAAGGCAGGGAAAAATATATTAAGCCACTGTTAAGGGAAATGGGGTTTTTACAGTTGAAACCTGCATTGCTGTTTCTTCAGTTAATGGAAAAATCATCTGGTGATGTTCTGTGTAGCCAATTTTTTGATTGCATCAATCCGTGCCAGACGGAAGAGACTCCAGATGTGCACAGTTGGGGTTATGGTAAATGTTTACCCTACACTTGATAGTACAAACTAACTTCCAGGTTCCGGATCATTATATTTTTTAAAATGAACTATGAAATATTGTTGCAAATTGTGTAATTCTGTGAACTAAGTGTCGGTCCATATGTATTGCTACTGAATTTTAAATGTACACTAAATAATTTCTCTGTATGATGTTTTTATGTATTTGTATAGTATACTTTTATGATTTTTAATTAATCGAATAAAGTGCTTTTTGACTTGACTTGACTTGAGATGTAGAAAGTGAGAAATGTAAAAAACGAAATTGTAAAAAAAGGAAGATTACGTTGGAAATGGGTGATTTTGTTGATCCATTGGGTGAGAAGATGCTCGGTCCTCTTTTAATACAACACCCACTTTCACCACAGTGGAGACCAGCTGAGCATGTGGCTCAGTATGTATCATATTGGATTTGCAGAGAGATACAAAAGGAGGTTCGGACTCATCTATGTTCTGAGTCTCCGAGACCAACCTTGCACTCCAAAGTGGCATACACACTTGAGTTGACCCTCAAAATGTTGAGTTTCCTCAATAAAACAGGAAGCGATCTGAGAAAGAGTTTGGCTAAAGTGTTGAAAGAATGTCAGGATAGGCCATTATCCATCCTGGGACTACTGACAAAGGTTTTAGACATGTGAGGAGGCACACACAAGCAACACTGGGGTTGACTTGCCAGAGTTATGTCAGTGGATGCAAATGGCAATTTGCATTTTAGGTAATACAAATGCCACATTGTGTATGGGGAAGCGTAAGAGCATTTTAATGAAAATAGATTCCAAGTTGGCAGAACTAGTTAGCAAGGAATTTGGCATGCAAACTAATGGGATGTTGTTTGGTGAGGTATTCATCCAAGACATGGCCACATATGTGGGCATATTCAATTTATTATGAAATATCAAGCGAGCTCTCACTTGAGTGACTGTGTGCAATACTATGTACAGTTTTCACTAAAAGTTCACAACATATGCAAGTTTACATAAAACTGCTCCTTGTTAAGCCTGGTTTGAACACAGAAAGTTTCAACACAAGATTGTTGTCAAATGAAATGCTGTATGTTATTGCACAATTCACATTCCAAATTCAAAATCAAAACAACCTTTGTGTACATCATACGCTAGTATGGTAAACATTTTATCAATAAACTGACATTATGACTCAAAAGTTTGTACAAAAACGCAAGGCATTGCATTCCAAGGTGGCCCGATGCATTTCGGGACACCACATCCCTTCTTCAGGGGCCACTGAAATAAAGAACAAAACACAGACATATGTATGTATTCACCTTGTATACAGAAAGGTATAGCATACATTCTAGTCCCATACATAGCTACCAAAGTAATTAGACATAGGCCGGCCGAGAAGCGAGCCAGAGCGCCCGGCGTTGGGCCTAGTGGCTACGGACGGAGTGCCGAGACCGGACTGCAGCGGTGCCCAAAGGCGACCCCAGTGGCCGGAGGAGCTGAAACAGGGCCCAGCGGGCTCCAAGGACAATGTTTAGGCCCCCACTAAGCAGAGCGCCACCATTGAAATCATGGGAGCGGTGAAGAACCTGAAGAAGGAGCGCGTGGGTGTGAGGCCTTGGAGCGACTCAGGGTGCTGAGAAGCAGGGGTCCGCTCGGCGAGGGGCAGGCGACGCCTCCGGCACTGGGACCGGCAGCCGCTGGTGAGAGCCTGGCTGTTTGGTGCCTGGAGATCAGAGTGCCACGGTCGGGGTCTGGGAGCGGGGGCTTGGCCTCCCTCCAGAGTAAAGGCTGGAGCCTCTTCCAAGGACATTGCGGGGGCACAGAGGCCTGCAGACAGCACAGACACCGGGAGATGACAGACTGAGGTGAGCGGGTCCCCTCGGATCAGTAAGGGGGCCCTGGAGAGAGAGAAGGGGGCCGCACTTCTGCCTTCCCTTCACACACCCCCGTGGACTCATACAGCTTTTCCGATTGGTTTCTCACCAAACAGCAACACCGCCATTTTGTAGTGTTGTCGTAGTGGCCTTTAACCTAGATCCTCCATCTTGACGGTCTTTCTGACGCAAATGGACTTACTGGACAACGCGTGACCCTGGACTGCACCTTGTACCCCCTTAACACTTGTAAAATAGAATCCTGAGAAAATATACTGTTTGTATATCCATCCATATTAATATTATAAAGAGAGAGCCCAAACCTTTGAGGCGGGTAATCTCAGTAACCACAACACCAATCACAGCACCCAATACAGCGTTGGAAAGCGCAGTTGCAGCAGAAGGACATAGGCTATGCAGATGGATAAAAAAAAATATTTAAAAAAATGCAAAAAACTACATCATCCAGAAGGCCGAGGGCCAAAATAACATCAAACAGGAAATGATGTAATAATGTGACTCACTATATTGAGACTGAGAGCCTGGGGCCAAATTGATCGTGAACAAGGGATATGCTATCCCGAAATGCGTAGATTTGTGCCTGCCTGCTTGAGAAACTCCATTCTGTGAGGATTAAATAAAAAAGCACATAAGTGAAGACAAACGCGAGTTCACCCCGTTTTTCTCCCAGCTGGGGGAATTGTTTGTGGATTTAAATGCGGCGTGGTTCTGCCGCGGGGATTTACAAACCGGCGAGAGAGCGCTGCAAATTCTGGTGAAAAGGAACTGAGGGGTATCAATATATATATATATATGTATATATATTACGCTCCAAATTTCCTATCAAATCCCCAGGAAAAAGTCGCAGCACTCAGGAGGGTACGGGTAGCCACATTTTATTATGTATGCAGGAGCTACACAGACGCGTTTTGGCGTGCTGCCTTCGTCAGTGTGTCAAGCACTCAGTAGCAGACATGTTAATAAAGCTTTTTCGTTGTTACATTTCAGCATGGTATGGACATAAACATAGGACAATAACCCCTCATTGATACTGTGGGTGCCATCTTGTAATGGTATTAAATCCATAATTTATATCAGTGCAGAAACTGCAAAGAACTCATTTAACCTACGAATAGGTGACTGCCCTGCATCAGAGGGTATAAGTTGTTATAATGTGATACATTCACATTGTTATTTAGCCGTGGATCGGCCTATGTCCTATGTTAAACCAACGCCCATATTTCTATTCTTCTATCAATTTACACTGAGACAAAAGTTGAGACAAGGAAATCAAAAGGTCCAAAAATCAAAAAATCAACACCCTTTCAATTCAGTTCAATTAATGGCTACAATAGAATAGACCATTCATTACATATTCCAAGCTTACAAGGAAACTTGAAAGCTCCAAAAACTCAATAGGACTTCCAAAGTGGATAAGCTAAAAGCATATGGCATGATTGCAGTAACTTTTTCTTGATCGAATCAATTCATATAACATCAACTAATTCATCTCCTGAGGTCTTAAAAAATACAAGTGTGTATGTCTTTATCTTCATACATGTTCTTTCTTATAGATATTCAGGAATATATGTGTATTTTGTTAAGCAAAATACACCATCATAGTTGAGCATGTTCAGCACTTGCAGTATATCACAGTTCCACATTATTTGCCCAAATGGAAAGCCATTTCCTCCCCGCTGTTAAGGCCCCTAGTATATTTCGTAGACAAATCTATGATATATCTAGACTCTAGTCTCCGGAGCCGTCTCAATCGATCTCCACCCCTTACACTGGATTGAATAGTGTCTAGGCCGAAGTACTGTAGCTTACTTCGGTCTCTGTAGTGCACCACTGCGAAATGTCTAGCCACTGGATATGATGGATCTGCCTTGTCGATGGCCCTCAGATGTTCTAAAATTTGCAGTTTCAGCTGATTGATGGTGCTGCCGATGTAGCGAAAGCCACATGGGCACAACAGACAATAGACCGCAAATGGAGTGCTACATGTGATAAACTTTTTTATATGCATCATCTTGCCTGTGTCCGGTATCTCATACAGCAACACCCGCTTGCTACCTGCGCAGGCCTTGCAGTGTCCACAAGGAAAAAAGTCTCTCATTTCTTTAAGTGTGTTATTCTTGGGTGTAAGTTTCTCAAGATGACTAGTAACTAGCAGGTCCCCCAGTGATCTAGCTTTACTAAATGTCACCAGTGGGTGCGCAGGCAAGTCCTTACAGAGCACACTATCCGTTTGGAGAATGTGTCCGTTTTTCTGTAACATGGCTCTCAAGTCATTCGCTCCAGAAGAAAAGGGGGTTATCATTCTAAACTTCCCCTCGCCTGTAGCATTGTTTTTTCTTCGTTGCCCCTCAGAAGATTTAGATGTTAATAATGTGCTTCTAGGGATCAGTTTCACCCTCCTTAGTGTATCCCCTAACAACACTTCACCATATCCTCTCGCTGCAAACCTGGACAGGCATTCTACGGCTGCTATTTCGAAGTCTTGATCTCTCGAACTATTTCTTCGAAGCCTTAACAGCTCTCCATAAGGAATGCTCTTGACCAGCTGAGGTGGGTGACTGCTGCTGGCAAAGAGTGTTGAATTGCCAGCAGTCTCTTTCCTGTATAAAGCAGTGTATAGCTGGCCACCTTCAACGAACACCCACAGGTCCAAGTATTCCGCTGCCACCGGACTAATTGTCCCTGAGAAATGTAAGTTGTACTCATTGTCATCGAGTATCTTGATGTAACCTTCTGCTGTGTCTTTGGTGCCTCGCCATATGATGAAGAGGTCATCAATATAACGGTGCCAACACACTGTTTCACCTTTGTCCTGTCCTACTCTACAGCTCCTGGGCACCTGCTCCTCCCACTAGCCAACGAACAAGTTTGCGTAGCTGGGGGCGAAGCAGGTGCCCATCGCTGTTCCAGACACTTGTTTGTATATTTGTTCTATATATATTGAACTCCACAATCCTGAGATGCGTGAGACCAAAGGCAAACACGAGAACAGGAACAGACCACAACGAAGGAAGATAAGAAATTAAGGTGCCTTTATTCCACAGATGGGTAGCAGCATATATATATCCATATCCATACTAATATTATAAAGAGAGAGCCCAAACCTTTGAGGCGGGTAATCTCAGTAACCACAGCATCAATCATAACACCCAGTATAGAGTTGGAAAGGGCAGTTGCAGCAGAAGGACATAGGCTATGCAGACAGCCAGCATATACATTTAAAAGGTAAAAGAACCGTGCCAGCAAAGTAGTCCTTTGTGGGTGTGTCTGCTTTCTGCGGTGGGCGTGTGCTGGGGCATGACAAACGCTGGGGGCGTGTGGTACGTTCCGCTCTTCATGCCATGTGAGTCGTAATTGCACCACATCAAGGGGCACGCTGGGGGCGTGACACACTGGGGCCGTGACAAACGCTGTGGGCGTCTGTCCGCCCTTCATGACATGTGAAGCACCAATTACGCAATTCCGCCGCATCAAGGGGCACGCTGGAGGCGTGACAAGTGCTGGGGGCGTGTGCTACGTTCCGCACTTCATGCCATCTGGGTCGTACATTAATCAGATCGTCTGCTGTGGCCGTGTGCTGGGGCGTCACAAAGGCGTTCACCTCGAAGCGTGGTAGGTAACCATTCGCAAGACTCCCTTGGGGGACTGCCCGTTATCTCACACATACTGGGGGTGCCGAATGCAGTGTGTGCCTTGGCCTGGGTGCGTCTGAAAGGGCTGAACGCAGTATGTGGCTTGGCCTGGGTGCGTCTAAAAAGCACTCGGGCCGAAGAGCATCAGTGTGGGTTATACAAAAAAAATAACAGCGGGAAACAATCATTCAAGACTCACACAATTCTAATTGTTAGACGTCCCCGCTGGCCCTCAAGCGGGGGCACACGCGACTGAGCGTGTCTGTGGGGACAATTACTGCAGCCTCTCATGCGCGCTGTTACTCAACTATCACATTAAACCAATTTCACGTGCCTGCTAACATCAGCCAGGGCTGTAGCCGGGCTCAGGCGGCGGATCACAACACTAATTACATGCGCCTGTTAACATGAACCAGGGCTGCAGCTGGGCCTCAAGCGGGGGGACACGCACCTGCTAACATGAACCAGGGCTGCATCTGGGCCTCAAGCGGGGAAACACGCGAATGACTGTATCTGAATCCACACATTACACACATTCTATTTCATACCTGGACAACGTCGGGACGGGCTGCTAGTATATCTATTAGAGATAAATCTAACCACTAGTCTATGTAGTAGACCTTTGTACTCACTACCATTCCTATGTGATTCTTAGAGTTTATCCATTTGTATCTCTTCCTTGAGTGACTTTACAACTTGAACTTTTGCAATTTTTTCTATTTGTATCTCTTCCCTGTGTGACTTTGCAACTTGTACATTTGCAATTTTTTTTCCTATTTGTATCTTTCATGTAACTCATGTAATCCTAAATCCTTATGTATCGCAACTGATTCTTTTGTAAAGCGCTCTGACACCTTCAGGTAATTTTCGCGCTATAGAAAATCGCATTAAATAAATGAATAAAAATAAAAGGTCTAATCAAAATATAACCCCTCCTTTCAGGGAGTGAAATGCCATCACCATTAAAGAACAGAGAATTAGTGAAACAAAGAGCTCAAACGCTGTGCACAACAACAGTGACAACTTGCGTAACAATACACAAATTACCTAAAATGAGGTCCAGCAGGTCAATGAACGACGAAAATGCGCAAGTACAAAAGGCTGTGGAATGTAAAAATTGAAGTGAATAGGAAATGAAAACATCGCAGTGCCTAAAGATGAAGAAAAAGAAGAAGAAAAAATGACGAGTTTGTGTACCTGAACAGAGTCAATAATCTCTTGTTCTGAGGATAAAATGTGAAAAACAAAGCAATAAAGTCCAGGGAGCTGGTTACCGGACACATGCCAGGAAGAAACCAAGCGGTAAAACCACATACCTGATAGGGACTATTCAAGTTCCCCGAACGCTAAACGGAAGTCTAAAAAATGAAATAGAAAGCCACATTACTGGCTGAAAGACATCCTATCCAGGCACATGCATCGTACCGTAAACCGAAGAAAGAATCTTACCAAAGACCGCTGAGAAGCATGGATTAGGTTCCAAGTTCAAAGAGGCGAATGTGCCGGAGAGCCATAAAAAAGGCACGCCTGGCGTGGTCACGTGATCTACAGCGTGAAAGAGTGAAAATGGACTAAAACTGCAACTGGTGAAGAGCCGCCATGGCGGAACTGGATGAAAAGCCTGCACGAATAAGTGCTGCAAAGGAGCACACGGTATACAACGGTAACCACGCATTTTTTACAACGCGGTACCGTTACCACGCTACTTTTACCACGCAAGTCGTTACAACGACTTGCGCTGGGGGGCGCTCCAGGATAGTAAATAGTTTAATTTACTATCCAACTCCTTTCCCTAGAGTCCACGGGGACTGGAGTTGGAATATTAAAGTAACAAATTTACTATCCAGCGCCCCTCCACGCAAGTCGTTGTAACGACTTGCGTGGTAAAAGTAGCGTTGTAACGGTACGCGTTGTAAAAATACGCGTGGTACCGTCATACATCCGCACACCGTGGTTCAGGCAATCTGGCATCATTGTCTGCAATTTGCGGATCTAAAAAACTTGTCTTTGAGAACGTTTTTTACTGCTATCCATTCCTTCTTTAATTGGTACCTTCTCTACGACTGTGAAGCGAACTGGGTGATGTTATGACCCATTTCAAGCCAATGTTCCTCATTATAGGTAATTTATGTATTGTTACGCCGGTTGTCACTGGGGTTGTGCACAGCTTTTGAGCTCTTTGTTTCAATCATTCTCTGTTCTTTAATGGTGAGGGCATTTCACTCCCTGAAAGGAGGGGTTATGTTGTGTTTAGACCTTGTGTTGTCTAATTACTGGTAGCAATACATGTATGGGACTAGAACGTATGCTACCTTTCTGTATACAAGATGAATACATACATATTTCTGTGTTTTTTTCTACATTTCAGTGGCCCCTGAAGAAGAGACACGGGGTCCCGAAATGCATCGGGTCACCTTGAAATGCAATGCCTTACGTTTTTGTACAAACTTTTGAGTCACAATGTCAGTTTATTGATAAAATGTTTACCATACTAGCGTATGATGTACACAAAGGTTGTTTTGATTTTGAATTTGGAATGTGAATTGTGCAATAACAAACAACATTTCATTTGACAACAATCTTGTGTTGAAACTTTCTGTGTTCAAACCAGGCTTAACAAGGAGCAGTTGTATGTAAACTTGCATATGTTGTGAACTTTTTGTGAAAACTGTATGTAGTAGTGCACACAGTCACTCAAGTTAGAACTCGCTTGATATTTCATGAATAACGCGCATGTGGGATTGGTAGCCCACAAACACTGTGTAGCACACAAAAAACACACTCAGAAATGTATGCATTTATCTAAGCGTTTTTTCGACAGTGGTTTAAAGCCAGGTGCGCACCGCATTCCTTTTTTCATATTCAATTTATTGCCAAAGGTCAAGAAATACATGCAAAGTGGTTTTGGTGGGACCGGGAGGATGCAGGGTCGATACCCTGGCCTTGGACAGGGAGTCACTTGTGGCTCCTTGACATTAGGATGCAGAACATATGGTTATGGGTACATAGCAGAGGAGGGTGGTTTTTATCCATAGAGACAATGACCTTATGTGTACCCAAGTACAACTGCATGGTAGACTAGCTCAGTTTGTTCCTTGATGTAGAGAAATAATGTAGGACACATGGGTGTTGAGGACAGTACAGGGCTGTCATATAGCTTTTATAGGAGAGCCAGTACAGGAGGTTTGTCTAAGGTTACTATATTTTTTGTAGGAGCACTAGGATTTAGTAACTCAGGCAGTGGAGTTACTTTTAAGAAAAGGGGCCATAGAACGCGAACGCGATCCCGACTTGTTTTGTTCACAATATTTTTTGGTTAAAAAAAAGTACAAAGGTATGAGACCCTGATCAATCGGAAAGAGCTAAACAATTGGGTGTGTTAGTTCAAGATGGAAGAGATACACATTTAGAGATATTTGTTAAGGAAAAGAGCTTGGATGGCAAGGTTGGATTCTAAAGATGTGTATCTGACAGTTCCAATGTGTGAGGGACACAGAGATTACCTTCAGTTCTGGTGAAAGGGTGTGAGATAGAGGTCAAGAGTCTACCATTTGGGCTAACGTCAGTGTCATGGTGTTTTACAAAAGTCATGAGACCAGTGATGGAATGGTTCAGATCAAAGGGTGTACGTCTGATAGTGTATCTGGACAAAGTGTTGATTATGGCAGAGGAGAGACAGTTGGATTCAGAGCAGACTAAGTTGGCTGTGTGTGTGTGTTGGAAGACTTAGAATGTATAGTAAACAGAGCAAGGTCTTGTTTGAAACCAGCGCAGTAGATGATTTTTTTATGTTTTTGAATACCGACATTGGAGGCTGTGTTGAAGTTACCTATAGAGAAGGTAAGTAAAATTTGCAAGGAGTTGAAGAGTGAAGCAAGTGGAATGGATTTCTTTGTGACAGATAGCACAGTTGTTACGGCTCCTGTTGGCGACTATTCAAGCAATTTTTTCTGCACCCCAGCAATACAGAGAAGGATGGGTTTCCAATGCAGGAGGAGAATTGATGATTGTTAAACATGGAAGAATGGAAGGGCAATTTTTGGAGAAATCGCAGAGTTAGTAATCGAGTCATATGCAAGTCTGTCTGGATGTTAGTCCAGATGCGGCTCTGTGACTGAGTGCTTATCAGTCATGGAGTGGGAGATGAACATCCATTTTCTGGAACTGTTAGCAGGGTCACTCTTTTAGTGAGATTTATGAAGGACCAGATAAAGTGTTCGGTCCTGTTGAAAATGGACAATGCGTCAGCGGTTTGGTATGTCAACAAGATGGGGGCCCTCAGTCCAGGGCGTTTGCAGAAATGGCAAAGAAATTTTGGAGCTTGTGTATAGATTGGGAGATTATGCTTAAGGCACAGCATATTCACGGGATGTTGAATGTAGAGTTGGATTGGGGTTCACAAAATTCGCAGGAAACCAGTATTTGAAGGTGTAACAGGGAAGTGTTTTTGAAGTTTGACAGGAGATGGGGTCTGTTAGAGGTGGATCTGTTTGTAGACAGGTTGAATGCACAATTGCAGAGCTACTCCAGCTGGAGACCCGACCCAGAAGCAAAAACAGTGGATGCTTTTCTATAGAATTGGGAAATGGGAGGTTGTACACCTTTCTCCATTCTCATTGATTCAGGGGGTTCTTATGAAAGTCTGGTTTTGGCAATCACAAGTGTAGTTTCCGGATGTGATACACCTGTTGATAGATGATTCAATCTTGATACCATGTTTTCCACAGATGCTGGTGGGTGCCAAAGAAGAGTGCCATGAGTTGTCAGAAGAGGGACAGTTGGTGTTAATAGGTTGGATGATTTGAGGAGAGTGTGGCAAGTGCTTGGATTATTGGAGGAGGTTACAGAGCTTATTAAGGAATCCTGGGCTCCAGGGACAACAAAGTTATGGAGAACATGGTGTAGTTTGTGTGTTGCAAGAACTTTGGATCCCGTAACAGCAGTTGCAGTTGAAGTTGTACATTATTTGATAGAGGCGTTTAGCACAGATTTGGCTTATAGATCAGTGAATCTGAGCAGATCAGCAGTTTCAGATGGCCATGAGTTGGTGAATGAGATTCCAGTAGGAGAGCATGCTTTAGTGAAAAAGACTAGTAACAGTGCTCATTTAGAGATGCCACCTAAGGCCAAGTATGCTTATTTATGGCATGTGTCCAAGGTATTAAAGGAAGTTAGGAGATGACGAGGAAATGAGTTTATGCCATTGAAGTTGCGATCATAGAAAATGGCTGGCAGTTTTAGTCTGTTTAGTTTCTTTTACCAGGGTTTCAGATATGAGAGCTTAGGAAAAGATCTTGAGGAGTTTTCAGCCAGAGAATGTGTGGTTCTAATGACATACGGAATTGAACAAAACCTATGCCCAGGATGGCCTTTTATTCTAGAATGTTGGTACTTAATAATTTGTGTGTAGTGTGATGTTTCAGAGAGTATGCGAAAGGGACTGTGGGTTTGAGAAAGTGGGGATTTTCTCAGTTGCTAATTTCTTTTAGGAAACCAATTAAGGCACTGTCTGCACCTACTTTAGCAAGATGGGTTAAAGAGGTATGCAGATGGCTGTTGTTGATGTGAGTGCATTTGGAGCATGTTCCACAAGAGGAGGCTATGGCAAGTAACGCTTTTCTGTCAGGAAGCAGTTTGAATAGCATCATGAGTGCAGCAGATTGTTCAAGTGATTTTACGCATAAAATGTTTTACTTTAAACCTTTGGAAAATCCTGTACAGAGAGTAGTGGATAAGCTTTCAAAATGCAAAACATTTGCCTCCGTATCTTGCCATAAAATTCTGATTTTCCACAGTTTTAATGGGAAGAAAATCATGATTTTATTAAAGACACTAGGCAAAAAATATCCTCCCCGAAGATAATGACCAGCCCTATTGATGTTTTGGATTTTTGTTAAGCTAAGAAGATGGTTTCAGAGGAGGAACATCGTGCATTGTAAAATGTATTCGGATTCATGGCTGTTGCAGTTTACAGATTTTTCCTTGAGTGTGGACTTTAAGTTATTCGTAGCAAAGAAGGAAGGACGGTTGCTGTGAGTTCTGTGGTTATATGCATGTTCTAAGTATTTTAAAATGTTTAGAGATCTTCTATTCTAATTCTACATTCTATGTTGCTGCTGTGTATGAGGCAATAAAGGAGATAGTGCACAATATTAGTCTCTGTATCTTCAATAAAATCATGACTTTCTTCCCTTTAAAACTGTGGAAATTCTGAATTATACAAGACAATTTGATTTCAATAATGACACTTGTTGTGAGTGAATATGTTATTCTGCCTAGTTGGGATATTAACCAATGACCAGTGTTCCTAAACAACACCCTGACCTATTATCTTAAGGCAAATGTTACTTTATAGATAAATAGATTTATGATTGCAAAACTCTAACGCATTTGTTATCAAGCTGGGGATAGTATGCCACTAAAGGTACATCAGGAACAGTAGGCATTGGTCTCTATGTGCCTTTGTCCACAACAAAAACAGATGCAGAACCACAAGATGAAGTTCCACTCAAAGTTATACAATTGAATAGATATTTTCTCAGCTAGACAGATGCATCTTCCTGGCTGCTTTGGCAAGGAATTGCTTTAAGACACATTTTAATAATATATATTGTGCATAATACAGAACACATTACAGGTACTTTAGTTTGCCCACAAGCTGGAGAAAGTAGTAATTCTATGGCTAATACAGCCCAGTAATACCAAGCTCCGTTGCATACAAATCGGTACTATATGTCTACCTCCGTATTTTCATGGCCACATATCCTCTGGATTCGCTATGAGGAACTATGCATAGCGACATAGCCTAGTTCAGGAAAAACATGCTGAAATTAGTGTGGTAGGTCAGGGGACTACATATTACTCCCCTTTTTCCAATCTGAAACCTCAGAATAGTTTAATGTAGTACGGAAGGAATGCCCAGCTGAAATCAGTGATTCTGGTCTGAGTAATTCTGTCCACCCCCACTCTATGCAATTCAGAATTGGCCTCAATGAAGTTAAATTGCAAATCCATATAAGTAGAGGCACGTGGCTATAGGGTCCTCCCTAGCTGCCAATACTGGTTTCCCTATTTAAAAACCCCTTGACAAAGTAAAATGTTATGTTAAATACATTCTATATAAAGAACCAGCCTACAAATTAATTTTAGGTAAGGATGGTCTTCGTAACAACAATGCCTAATTATCTTAGCAGAAGTAATACATTTATAAAATTGTCCTGCGGTTACAAAACCTTGGGGACCTCCCCAGGCAAGTTAAAACATTCCTTCCTTCATTCAAGGGCAATACATAACAAACCACTTTAGCAAAAACAGCTGCCTAATTAGGGTATATACTTATGTCATTAAAAGGATAACACCTGTGAATGTACCTACAATTACGACCAATGTATCCAGAGATTATTTATATGGGTTGAAGTTTTCTGCAATATTTGACAATATGTTTCTAATTTGCTTTACAAAAATTGTAAATAACATTAAGAAACTATCTCTTTCGGTGGTGTGGATTATATATCATATTAACAGGAAAAATCCATATGATCAACACAATGGGTTATGGACTAAAGTAGATATATAAGATAATGACAGAAAAGGATGTTAGATACCATTTGACTTCAAACATCTGTTAATATCATCATGTGTTAGTACTACCCACAGGGAATGATTAGGTGGAAGCTGTTAGACCTGTCAGCCTTAGGGTGGTCTTCCCCCTAAATGTTTGCCTTACTCCTCCATGTTTGCTGACCTCGTTGTGATGGCCTTAGGACTCTGCCCACTTTACACTGCTAACCAGGGTTAAGTGATTCTTCTCTCTCCTTTAAAGATAGCAAAATTGGCTTAAACACAATGGGCACATTAATTTGCTTGTAAGTCCCGAGTAAACTGATAATTCATGTACCAATGCCCTGTCGTTTAAATGCTACTAGTGAGCCTGCAGCACGTTTTGTGCCACCCATTTGGGTAGCCTTTTATACATGTCTCATGCCCTCCATTGAGCTGTGTGTGCAGTTTTAAACTGCCATTACGACCTGGCAAAATAAACCTTTTATCAGGCCTAAACCTTCCTTTTAATACATATGTCACTCCTAGGGTAGGTCCTAAAGAGCCCATACAGCTGGATGCACTATATTTAAAAGATGGTACTTGTGCTTTTAACATTTACTTGTCCTGGTAGTTGAAAACTCCCCCCAAAAAATCAGTACTGCAAGGCCTACCTCTCCCACAGGATAAGATTGGGTTAATTTGTTATATTTAATAAGTGATAGCTTTCAATTGGGATCAGGTAGAAATTTCTAGTTTTTATATCTAAAGAATTGCAATTTTAAACCCTTTTTAATGGTAACGTTGGATTTTAAGGTACAATTCTGAAAATGCCACTTTTAGGAAGTTTTATTTATATAGAAATAGGTGACCCAATATACCCTTGTGGGGTTGGGTGAATAAGTGTCTGGAAATGTTCCCTACAAGGGATACATTTAAAAAAATATGTAGGTAAGAATCTCAAATTACTTACTAGACGTCTAATCATGACATCAGGAAACCAATTTGGAGCACAATAGTCTATATTATTTAAAAGGAAAAATAAATCAATGCAACCTGGTGGATCTCTAAAATCATTATATTTCGCTCATAGAAAGGTGGTTTCTTTAGGGTTTCAAAATGAAAATATACTTTACCAGCATTAATAACATAAAAGAAAAGAGATCCTTGACAGCTAGATTTTGCTAGTTATCAATGCACAGTAGCACATTCCCAATAGTAAGTATTTGGAGATTGTCCTAGACATAGGAACAAAATCTACTAGATTTGATGGTAACAAAGACTGAAAGAAGAACAGGTTAGAGCAACGACGTTTCAGTATTTTCTGAGTTAAATCTACAAGACCATCATCAGGACAATATGTGTCATGTGAAGATTCGAGACCCCCTAGGGCGAAAATCAAACCAATTCTAAGCAAGATAAGTTGTGGAATATTTGCACCAGGTGCCGTTGGCATCCTGTAATAAAAACAATTTGGTCCGATATCATTATTTTAAAGAATGATGCCACAGTCATTGTTCTCCATAAGCACTCTACAGTGCGGTGAAAGTGATATCGGACCAAATTGTTTTTGTTGTGGGACACCAACCTCACCTGGTGCAAATACTCTCCAACATCTGCAATACTTTTCTCCTTAGAATTGCTTTGATTTTCTATGAAAAACTTTCCTTGAAGGGAACAGAGAAGTATTTTTTCAAAGTCTAATTTTTCCCAAAATTTGTTGAGAATTGGTAGTAGTCTCCTGTACTATTTACTGCCTACTAATTCGAAAGGTGCAAGCAGTCTCAAGGGGACCACTTCTGCTTTGTGAATGTTTACCACCCTATCTAGGTAGTCTGTCATTTTTTATTGTTTTACAACTGGATTTCAGTCACAAAACATGTCCCTTTTAAATACTAATACAGTATGGATTCTTGGTACCATTTTAGGAGTCTTTAACCTTTTACTGACTCCTAAAATGGGATTTGCACATAAGAAAAGTAGGGGTGGGTGAATGCTCCAATCCGCTGGTGGAGTTCGCTGAGTTTTGTCCACTAATACGGAGTGCCAGATAAACTGGGCCAACTGCTACATGGTTGAGGTTTTCTCACATGCAGCTTGACAGCGGTCAGTTGGTAAGCAAGAATTTGCTTCCCCTAGCATGAATTTAAGGGTGCTACAATGCCTCCTGGAGAGAGATTCCTCAACGCAGGCAGTCATGGCTGCTTCTAGTGTAGAAAATCTTCTCAAGCAGCAGAAAGAAGCAGTGCCCTCTGATGCACCGTGTGGTGCTGTTAGTGCTGATTGCGCAGGATGGAAGAAGATCCCGGTGCTAAAAAATCACAAGCAAGACGATGTGCAAAATTCTGCCTGCACGCATAACTCCATGGATTGTCGCAGAGATTTTTTGGAACTTTGTGGAATTTCACAGAGTGAAACTCTGCAAGTTCCACCCACCCTTATAGGAAATGTATTTTTTCCCTGAAATGGGGTGTTTGTTATGTTATGTTATGTTATAAGCATTTATATAGTGGCACTAGATAACTGAACTACCTCACAGCACTCAGAGTTTTAATCATAGACCTGTTCAAAAAACCAAGTGTTCAAACACTATTTAAATCTGTGTAACAAGAGTTCATCCTAATTTTAACAGACATGTAGTTCGAGGAACTCGAGGCGGAATGATAAGAAGATTCTTGCTTTTGAAAAAATGCTTAGTATACCTGCCACTAGCTGTTTTTAGATAGCTTCACTTTTCTAACCTTTTATCAAACTTTGAAACCATTCTGGTCTCCATGTAATGTTTTTTTTTTGTTTCCTTGTCTCTTATAAGGCACCCTTAACATCTTTCAGTCAAGATGTGATATAGAAGAACCTGTTGATCTAAAAAATCCTAACTATTTAATCTAATCTATCACAATATCCAGCCGCCCCAAAATCATGAGAAGCTCGTAGAACCTCAAGCTTGAATCCAAACATTCCAACACAGGAAGAGTAGCATCAAAATCCTTTTCCAGAGCATTTCTTCATAGGGGACTACTTGCCATTAAAAATCACACTCTCCGAATCCTTTCTAATCTCGAAAAATAATGAAAACTCTTATTTTTCAATTGCACCTGAACTAAATATTTTTGACTAACCACTTTACTCTTTATTTTTGTCAAAGTATATCTAGACATACAGAGGGACAGACTGATGGCCAGCCAGATAGATAGCCTCCAGGATGTGTTATAGTCCACATTTTTCTGGCTTAAACCTTCACAGTTTATAATGCCTGGCCAATGTCATTCCCAGGGCCTCTGGAAATATGAGGCGGGGAGTACCTAATTATACTGCAAGGTTGTATAAATTAGTCTTCAAGAAAAGGCAAATTTGAAGGTGTAGTGCAGCATATTTTATGAAAGTATTACTTCATTAGTTTGAAAGCATATCCTCTAAAGGCTTGAGCGGTGGACCTCGAAGCTGGGGAACAGGGTTCGAGTCTTGGCAGTCACTGCCAACATTCTGTGATTCTAGACACACCACTTAATCTCCCTGTCCTTAAAAAACATGAATGTGCCCATCTGTGACACAACTGCAGCTCATGTAAAGCACTTTGATACCTTCATCAGCAAAAGGATCACGTTCAGGCTCCTTACCCACGCACACAAGTCTCTCCATAACCTGGGCCCCAAGTACCTCAACGACCGCCTGACCTTCTACAAGCCCACCCGCCAGCTACGTTCTACAAGCCTCGCCCTCGCCGCCATACCAAGCATCCGAAGAGCCACCATCGGAGGAAGATCCTTCTCCTAACTGGCAGCCAAGACATGGAACTCCCTCCCCATCCACCTCCGGCTGACGCAGGACCATCTCGCCTGCAGGAAACAACTCAAGACCTGGCTGTTCGAGCAGTAGCGGACCCCTCCCCCAAGCGCCTTGAGACCCTTCCGGGTGAGTAGCGCGCTATATAAATGTTATGATTGATTGATTGATCGGGTCAAGTTACACCATAAAACTCCAACAACAACAAAAAATTCTTACACAGGGTAACAGTGCGTGGGAAAATATTTCACCTTATTACTACCAGTTTACCACCCAGATAAAGCAATACACAACTGAAAGCTGACCAGTCATCCTTTAAGAAGGGCCTTTCGCTGCGCAGCAACACATGTTGCCATGTTTTTAGTAATTTATGATCTGTATCAGCTAGATACATTTGTTTTGATGATTGATTATGTTCCCAATGCAGAAAATCCATACTTGGGCGGAAAACACCGCAGCCATAGAATCTCATAGTTTCAGTGGCCTGGTTATTCCTTGCTGTTTATTTTACCGCGGCATACATGCCCTTATGTGTGTCTCGTTTGTTTTAAGCATGAATATTCATGAAGTGTGTATTTTGATCAACTCTTTTTCAAGCCCAAAAAATAAAAAATAATTGAATTAAGCAGGATACAGATCTAAGTACAATCTAAGGACAAGTTACTTATCAAGAAAAGAAAGATGAGACGGGAAACAGAAGGAAACGCATCAATTAAAACAACTTTAATTTATGGAGCTCTGCCGTCAAATGGTTCTAAACAGATGTTGACTATATGGATGTAAAGGAACTTAACCTACTGCTGCTGTCGAACGCGCCCACCGTGTGACTACAAAAATCAAAACAAATTGTTGAAGGATGGTAGATGTGCTGTTACACAGTAGCTTTATGTGCCTTACTATCATTAAAGAAATGTCATGTGTCCCCTTGCTTGATTACTAATGCCTGGTTTTTCATTTTTCTGGGTTGTGAATAAAAAAAATCTCAGCAACGAAAAATGTACAGAAGAGCATGTAAAGATGTGGGCTATATTTTAATTCTTAATGCACTCCTAATGTTCACTTTTCCATCATGTTCTCTTTTCTTAATGATGCATTTTCACTTTTACTGTCTAGTTTGACACCTGCTAAACAAAGAGCATTGTTTTCATTGTTAACATGCTTAGCATTTCCTGTTTTCTTCCATTAAGATCCTGTCTCTTGGGAGGAATAGTTTCAGCAACACATAAGAAAGTCAAAAAGCTTCCCTGTTGGCTTCTGATGTCAGTTTATAAACGTGAGATCGCTTCATGAAAGTCTAATGTGAATGTGATACACTTGATATCACAAAACGTAGCATCGAACGGTGAGTTAAATAAAGGCATCAGAATACTCTATATAAAACGTAACTTGAAATAACCTAGCTATAAAAGAAATCATCGTCGTGTTTTGAAGAATCCTGCATACAAGTGTCACGTTTAACGTCAGTTGGCACGCAGTCAATATGGTGCCCCTCACAGGTATTCATTCCCTTAATTAGAGGGTATCTGAGAGAGATGGATTGTGCTCCATACAGTTTTGTTTTGCCTGAAAGTTTCTAAAAACATTTCTGGAGATGTATCACCCTGTTTTACACTCTGGTCCACTACCTTTCTGATTCCCCTCGCCCCAATGATTCTCTTGGGCAAAAAGAAGTTGTAAGCGCTTAGATCGGGCTTGGCACAAACACTACATTCAGTGCTTTAAATGGAAAAAAATAAGTGCAGGTAATGATCAAAAATAAGTAGTGGAATGAGTTTGGATTTAAGGGAGGGGCAAGGGGCGGGCTATGTTTTTTACTTTTCTAAACTTTATATGAAAAAAGTATGCAAAAAATATGCATGCATTGTAAGAATGTCTAACAATATATATAGTAATTGCCAATAAGTCCTCAATATTAACCAAAGTAACCTCTTTTTTTAGCAAAGTTAGAAGAATAAAATATTCAGAAGTTATAGTTTGCACGAATATCCTTGAAGCAGGATGATCGAGTCACTAAGCTATATGGCAACGATTTTAACTTGTGACCTGCGGGTAACACAATGATCTCTGCAGCAAAAACTGTTACAAACTGAGCTCCCTACATAAAACCAAATCAGTGATCTGCATGTTTCATGCTATGCTTTCCAGCAGGCACATTGATCTGATCCTACATTCAATGTTATATTCAGTCGAACCTTTGATTAGAAGAATGACCACAGATATTTCCAGCAAGTGCATTAACCACCAGAGTTATTAATGAGCCATTAGACCAGGAAATGTACTAGATACACAAAGATCTCTGTACCAAGTAATACTTCAAAATACAGTATGTTGTGAATAGTTAGGCAAGGCAGAATAAAGTTATTATCACATTTGTCTTTATGTCAAATTCTTTTGGGCAGAGGTTAACCCCTTCGCTGCTAAGTCTTTCCCCCGTGCTAAGCCTTTTTTTGGCCATTTAGGGTAGTTTGCGCTTAGGCCCCTGTAACGTTTTCACCACATAAGGTATCCACGCCAGATTTGCGTCTCTTTCTTCCAACATCACGTGGATTTCGAAGGTCCAAAGGGTTTGTTGATTCCCCTGGAGGAGACCCAGAAATTAGCCAAAATACAGCAACATTTTGTTTTTTTGGGGGGGAAAAATGGTAAAAAAGTGCTGCCAAAGAAAGCGTCTGTTTTTTTTGAGTAATTAAGTAATAGAGAAAGGAATGAGGGAAGTAGCAAGTTAAATGTGATAGAAATATAACGAAAAGAGTACAAAACATTTACCTTATAATTGTCGTTAAGTTAGTCATTTGTTATTTTTATACTTTCAATCTGTGAAAGAGAGAACAAACATTTGAAAAATATTAAAACATGTTTTTAATAAATTAGAAAAGACAAGGGAAAAGATAGAAGGACAAACAGTTTTTCAACAACTTTGACACTTACAGAAGCCTCTGCTTCTCCAGGCCCCCTACACAGTCCTAAAAATATACATTTTAAACTAACAGTATCTTGATGCAGATGAAGTGAGTCCTATCTTGCAACATGGTGCATCTTTTGCATGACTGCTGCATCGGTTTCATGTGGCATTGTTTTTTTACAGCATGACACATCTGCCTAGATTCATCATTTTATAATTTTGTCGCCTCATAGCAAATCTTTTCAACCGCCACTGCGTCACAAAAGTGACGCACAGTGGCGCAAAAGAGGCATACACCTATCATAAATCTGTCCCTAACATGTTAAATGATTGATTCAGGATGACAATAAGGTGTGGCCTATCCAGAGGTTTGTTTAAGGTGAGGCCTACTCAGGGTTGCAGATCAAATTTACACTTGTTGAACAATACAGAGGAGATAATACATGTGAAGGCCTACTAATGAAGTAAGTCATGTCCACTTCACTCTTGAACAAAGGCCAGACCTCTTCTGTGTCCGTGGACAGACCTAAACTTCATCTGCACAATGTCATTCGTAAACTTAGGAAACACAGGTGATGTAATTGAAAAATGTGGAGTTTATTTTCCTCATTTCACAATCACATCACCTGTATTGCCTTTGCTTAGGTATCTCATAGTGCAGATGGAGTCTAGCATATCAAACAGTACACAGAAGTTGAGCAGTGTATACAACAATTTTGACACTTAGAAAAGCTTCAGCTTCTGCATGCCCCCTACACAGTGCTAATTATATACATTTTAAACTGATGGTATCTTGCTGGAGATGAACTGAAACCTATCTTGCAACATGGTGCATCTTTTACACAAAAGTGACCCACAGCGGAGCAAAAGAGGCGCACAGCCATCATAAATCTGACCCTAACATTTTAAATCATTGTTTCAAGATGCCGATAAGCTGTAACCTATTCACAGATTTGTTTCAGGTAAGTCCTACTCAGAGTTGCAGATGAAATTTAGGTTTGTTGAAGAATACAGAGGAGAAAATACATGTGCAGGCCTACCAACCAAGTGTGTCATGTCCACTGCACTCTTGAACAAATGTCAGACCTCCTCTGTCTCCAGGAACAGGCCTAAACCTCATCTACACAATGTGATGTGTAATGTTAGGAAACACAGGTAATATAATTGAAAAACGTGCAATTTTTTTTGCTCATTCCACAATCATATCACCTGTGTTTCCTTTGCTTAGGTGTCTCATTGTGGAAATGTAGTCTATCATATGAAAGACTACGTAGAATATGAGCACTGTATGCAACAACTTTGACACTTACAGAAGCCTCTCCTTCTCCATGCCTCCTACACAGTTCTAAATGTACATCATAAATGCAAACAGTACAGAATTAATTATACATGTTAAATGGTTTATTTTTGCTGTTCTCAGAATGTATCAAATTTCACTAAAAACAGTGACTTGAAGGTATTCATCATATAACAGCGGGGGAAAAAAAACACAATCAAAATGATTGTGTTTAAAAAACCCATACAACATAACAAATCAGAATTCAGAACTCCTTAAAGTTAACTTACTTTCCATGACGTCGAAGGATGTCCTATGAACAGCTTACACTCTGTTGTGCTGTTATTACTTTCAGACCGCCACTTTCTGAAAGAAAACCTCCATCGTTTTGAAAAACATGTTACATACAATAAATTACTTCTTGCTCTCTACCACACGTTTCCACAAGGCCAAATCATGTCAGAGCCATTTATAACTCTTAGAATTCTTGTAAGCCAATCCCGTCATGTTGTATTTCCGCAACTTTCACAATTAAAATGTTGAAGATCATTTTCACAATCCTGGACTAGTAATATCTTCCCCTTCTTGCTCAGTCATGTTCTACATTTCCTATGACACTGATACTGCTTACTATGAAGCAGACTTACACTATCTCTATGACTAATACAATTATTTAATTCTCTACATCACTTTTAATCAGAAAGCAATATAAAACAGTAGACAGCATTGCAGACTTACATTCCCTCTACTCCATGTTTTGATTGGCTGCTTCAATTAGCTTATAAAAAGAAACAGTTTTTTTAACTCATTCAAAGTGCACTTATTTCTCCATGACGTCCAGTGTTATGGTAAGAAGTTATGTCTCTGTACTACACTTATCCTCAAGGCCAAATCGTGTAGGAGCCATTAGAACTTCTTGAAATTCCTCAGAGCACATCCCGAGATTCTTTCCCTAAAATTTTGGTTTTAAAAACACCAGGTAAGAGTTTTTAAGGTCATACGGCAATTTTTTTTTTAAAATTAAAACAGAATCATTGCAGAATGACCAGCCATTTCTAGACTTTAAATAAGCTGTGTAATGTCCTGATGATATTGAAGGACCGTCATGATATATTATTGCTGCAGTTACAAAAGTCCTTCCTGATATTGACAACTGTGAAGCCACAACATTTTTAATTAAAGTTGTCAATTTTGTTCCATCAGGCCTACATCGTTGGAACATTAAAATAACATACTGGCCATATGTTCGTATAAATAATGTGGACATCATTTCAGATTTACATTGGCTACACTCCACGTTGTGATCAGCTGCTTTTACTAGTTTATTAAAAGAGACTGATTTACTGTCTGGCAAAGTTAAATATATAAGTCTTTCTGAGTCTACACTAGTAGTACTTGATACCCTACAGTTCTCGCAGTCATGCTGCCATTGATAAGAAAGCCCAAACAGGTGATCTACATCTACACCTTCAGCATGCAATACATCAAGCATATACATTAAAAACTCATGACAATCTTGCTGAATATTTTGAGAGAATTGTGTTTGGCCTGAACATCTATCTAACAGATTTCGAATTTCAGACACACTTTCTATTTTTGTTCTATCAGTGCTACATTTCTCTAACACAGAATTTAACAAACTGCAAAATCTTTGATCAGAATTGACCACAATCTCTTCTTTTACATTTTCTAGAGAAAACAAAACATTAACCACTACATTAGCATAGCAGTTGACACCAGAACTGTTTTCAAATTGAAAACCAACAACATCTTCAACAGAATCCTTTTTGTTTCTGCTTATAATTTCAGGTTCATCGACTTTTCGTCTTTTTGCTACAACCTCCCCAGTATTGGTCACATTTCTTCATTTCCGGCCTACCACACGTTTTTCAAACAAAGGATATTGAGGCAAATGTGGCGCATACTCTCTTCTTAACCTATTGTATTCCTTAACACAATCTAGATCCGCACAAATGTTTGTGACATCACACTCAATCAAGTACAATCCCGATAAAGTTCTAACTCGTGACAATGCCACATATGCCATACCCTCCTTGAACACAGAACTGCCAATATTCACCAATGCACTATCTACACTTAAACGTTGCGATTTATGGATTGTCACCGCATATGCTAAGCAAACAGTAAACTGCTTTCGGAGAACATATAAGTCTTTCACAAGCAAAAATCTAGCAGAACAACGACCAATTAGCTGTACTTCCTCAATGCCATCAAATTTAATTTTTAAAAATTCAATTCCATCTCTATTTCTGTATTTTAAAAAATCAACAACATTACCCATTGATCCATTTACCAGACCTCTTTCAACATGTAAATTCCTTCTTAAAATTATACGGCAGTTCAAGCACACATTCAGAGTCTTTTCAAAACCTGCAGTTTTAGATATAGTCTTCTCTAATGAATCCAATTTTGTTTTCAAATTCTCAGACAAAATAATTGTTGATCCCATATGCTCTACTCTGTCAATAGCTTCCAGTTTCACAATCTCTTGCTTTTCTAAATGCAACATTTTGTTGTTGAATTTGGCACATTCTGCAAGAGTTGGCATCAAACATATTCCAGATTTCTTCTCAGTAATTTTCTGAAAAATATTCTCAGGCACAACATCTTGTTCTGGATATAAATTTGACAGTAATCGTGCATGTAAAGCTTCTTTCCCATGCTCGGTCACTTTTCCAATTCTAACATCTTGTAGAATAGTCTTGTAAACTTCATCCTTCGCCTGACGCATATTTTCATGCAGTTCAGCATAATTGAAGTTTAACCATATATTGACGTTGCCAATGCTCCCTAGGCACTTCCTGGTATCTTCATGCGTGAGCATTTTGAACACAGGTTGCCCTTTCACTGGTGTCAGCTGCAGAAGATCTCCGAAAACAATGATGTGTTTGCCACCAAATAACACATCATACTCTGTTTTGAGAACTTCTTGCATTCTCAAATGCACAAAGGCAAGCATGACATTGGAAACCATGCTTACTTCGTCAATGATAAGAAGTTTCATTTTCCTCAAGATTCTTGAAACTTCACAACAAGCATCTCCAGATAGCTTGTGATATTGTAATTTGTTGTCATGCTCCACTGGCAGCATCAGTAAACGATGTAAAGTAATCCCTTTAATGTTATGTGCTGCCAGTCCAGTTAGAGCGGTGACAACACAAGACAGCGATGACTCTGTCCTTTCCTGCAAATAACAGGAAATTGCTTTAATAAGGAAACTTTTTCCAGTTCCCGCTTCTCCACTCACGTACAGTCGGACAGGCTTCAACGACGTACATGAGCACTCTTTCTTGTCATGACTTAATCCATGATCAATTTGCATGGTAACTTCGTCATATATTTTCCTCTGCTCAACGTTGAGTTGTCTTTCCAACTCTTCTAAGTTAACCGCATCCTCCTGAGCATGTGCCATGGCTCTTTCCACTTCATTCATAGCAGTGGCAGCTTCATTTTTGATAACAGGTCCTCCTAGTGGATCCTGACTCAATGAAGCAGAACTCTGACTGTCCTGAGAACTGTCTCTGGCAATCTCGGCTGCAATCGTTGCTTCCTGCTCAATTTCCACATACGGGAAAACTGTGGAAGGCTTGGGTCCTGTCACTGACCGGCCTGGACCACTAGTACATGAAAAAACAAAACAATGGCCGGGCAGTATTAAATTGACTACACAGTACACAGACCTAGTGTAATAAATCACTAGGTTGGACAACCATTTGTGTTGATTGACTTATTATTTTTTATAAAATATTTTGTGCAAGAAATTCTTTAGCATCAAAAGATACAACACAACATTCATGACACAATACAAAAACCAAATTCAGTGGACTGAAAAACAATTGTCAAAACAATATGAAAACAATGAAATTGTCATACATAAATAACGTGGACAACTGGGGAAAGGCCTCAAATTAATCACTTTACAGAGGCTCCAATCCTGGATATACAATAAACAAGGGGACTGTTCAGTTTGAAAAAAACCTCCTCGTTATAACCATCACAAGATACACAGTGGATACCACATCAGGTGCTCAGGCTAGGAACAACATGGGAACATGGGAACATCTAAACAATTCCAAAAAGTGTTTTAGTTGAATCCTAGCATGCCCTAGCGATTTGGTATCTTGGAGGTAAGAACGTCGACGCGTTTCCACATACAACATTTCTACATATTTGGGAAAAGCAGGACATTCTATGGTCTCCTTGGCAGCATTGAAAGAGTCTTCGTAACAGAGGAAATCTCCAAGCAGTTCCTCTTCTGCACGCCAAGGCTTGAAAAGTTGCAAAAGTGCTAAATAGAAAAACTCCTTTTTTTCAGGAGATTCGCCACTCAATTTTCGATGGTTTACCAAGTGGCATTTTCTTTGCTTGACCAGACATCCCTCACTTCCTATTACAGCATACACTCCTTTCTCAGTATCTTCTTTGATGTTCCTCTTGAATATGTAATTTTGAAGAACCTCATACAGACAAACATTCTCGAGGTGACTGCTTCGATTTGGATAATATGTATCCAACATGTTGGTCTTCAAAATGTCGGTACTGTTTGGCTCCTTTTCCGCCAAATACTCAATTTCCCGCACAGGTTTCAGAACTCGATTACGCGTTGCAGCAAGACCAAGACTCGCCCAAACGATACTCCTGGACTTGGCATAGAGACTTGCTGAAGACAACCGGTCAGAACATTCGTAAGCTCCGATTTCTCGATGCGACAACATCTTCAGACTGAAACTGTACAACTTCTTGCTGAGGCTCTTTTCATGGGAAATGTCCTCCCACATATCCTTCAATTCTGTCTTCTCTTTTTTGGTGATGTAAGATGTCACATACCGAGCCACAGCCATACAGTTATCAGCCACAAACTGTATATCCATGTTAGCATTCCACATGGACAAAATCACCGGGTTGTAGTCGTTGATGTACTTAGACTCTCCGTTCCTCTTCAAATTGGATGTGTTTTTAGGTGATTTCTTCATCACATTATGTCGCAGCGAAGACATCAAACTGTTTACTCTTCCTTTAGAAATCACCGGTCGTGGAAAGCCGAAACGACATTTGGTGTAGAACTTGTCCTTGTTTCGGAATTTATGACGACAGTACTTTCCACATCGATGGCTTTGGAAACGTAGAACTTTTTCTCTTAGGCTTTTCTTCTCCTTTGCGTTTGGAACAGCACACGTAGAATACTGTTGTATGAAACTCATCACTGAGTCTTCTGGATCCGTTCCAAATTTAGGTGCATCCTTGATCCACAGCAACATATGTATATGAGGAGCACCTCTTGCTTGGTACTCCTTTCTCCAGAAGAAATCCAACACCTCTCCAAGAGGTGGATTCTTCTTATTCATGATGAAAGACATCATAGCTTCAAATCTATGATTGAAGTACCTGCATACATTGACTGGATCCAAAGAGCACAGTTCTCCGGGTGTCTTGAATTCGATGTTTTCGATGTTTCCATTTGCCTCTCGTAGAAATTCAAGTAAGTCTTCCCAGCCATACTCGGCACAGCTCAGAGTGAGGAACCATGTGGGAGTTCCTAAGTTCCTCAGCATACATTTTAAATCACCATGACGACGGTACCAGTACTCATTAGTACCACGCTGACACGCCATGAGATTAATCAGGTGAGAATCCAAAATACTGTCCTGGACATTGACTTTATCCATAAAGTCACTTGCCGAGATGTTTTGCATGTGTATACCACTTTTCAAGATGTGGTTCACTGCATATGACAGTCCAGACAGATCGCTTTCAAACAGGAGATGAAACAAATAGGGAATGCATTGTCGAAACCTAGCATCTCCTGCATACAATCGCAAAGTCCGGTATTCAGAAGCAGGAATTTGATGAGGTCGCTCATCATATCTTCCTCCCTGACCTGTTGGAAAAAGCTGTGGGAAACACCGAGCTTCCAAACTTTCCTCCCAAACACTAATGGGACTCCCTTTCGCTTGTTTCATTTGAAACAACTCAATAGCATTCCCCATGACTTCCTTGGAATGCAAAGGATGAACACTATAATGTTCATATATTTCTTCACTAGTAGAGGGTTCTATTTTCTCAATTTGACCAGCACACAAATCGCTATCCTCTTCCTCACTTACTTCCTCCTCTGCAACATATACATTCCTATAGTATTTATTATTTTTTTTCAAATACAATGTTGCCTTTTTAACTTTCCTAACATCCACTAAATCTTGCCATATTTTCTTATTCTTTGTCGGAACCCCATTAACTAAGATAACCAGAGGTTCCTCTTCCACTTTTTCTACTCCAATTGTGTTAATGTTTTTCTTCAAATCTAGAGGCAAATAAACAACTCTTCCCTTTAATCCTCTCTGTAAATCTGATGGAGGCAATTTCCCTGTCGTTGGCTCCATTCTTACAATAGCCTGAAAGGGATGGATACTTTGAATCAAAATAGATTCATACGTATTTAAATCCTTCAATTCAGAAGGAATCTCAACCAATTCCAGATTATTATGAACTGCTCTAGCAGGCATCTGGTTTTGATTTAATTTGTTACAACAATAAGTACACACACGTTGATCCAATCCCAAATCAAAACAATTTTCTACCATCAAGTATGTTGTGAAATCCTTCCATTCACTATTATTTTCCCTTTCACTTTTTGCATATAAATCCACTAACTTAGTCTGATTCTTATAATAAGTGCGTCGACAACACACACAAGTAAAATTTGGCCTCTCACTTGATTTCACCTCAAACGTCGCAATTTCCCTCTGGAAATTATCTGTACTGGAAACCTGTACACCATCTTCCACATTACCCGCTTCTTCTTGGTCAATTTCAACATTCTCCTCTTTACTTCCAAAGTAACAAAACTCAATTTCTTCACATATATTCTTCACATCTATTTCAGAACCATGCAAAAGAGCAGCGCATAATTGTTTAAGCATAATTGCTGGACTCTTAGCATAATACAACATTCTAACTAATTTCCTCACTTTATTATGATGCACTGCTGGCATCCTGAAATGATGAAAACACTCTGGCATACTCTCCTGGAAAGACAAGCCAGTGAATGACCATGCAAACCTGTCACTTCTCTCACTCTGCAAGGATCTAATTCTTGCAACAACTTCATTTTCTGCTTCAAACTTTTCTTATTAAATGACCGTACAAAATCACAAAGCAGATTGATGGAATCCTGTCGCACACTGCAAATACTACTACACTTCCAGGTGTACACCGGACCCTTAGGACGTCTTCCTAAAACCTCATTACCTAACACCTCTTCTATCTCTGTTGTCACAAGTTTTTCTTTTTCAACTGGACAACCATCTTTCACTTCATAAGCTCGACCACTGGTGTCAACTGCATGCACCAAATCATTATCCTGGAAATAACTCTCCTCATTAAAAAATGCCTCACAGCTTGAACTATGCATCCATTCTCCAGAAAAAACTTCACAAAAATTACTACGATTAACTATTCTCTTCCATCTACTATTTCTTTTGAAATCATAAATTGCCTTGTTTAGCTTCCTAATTCTATTGATTATCAAAATAAATAACTTTCGTTTAATTTCAAATGCCTGATCAATAACTTTCTCAACTATTTTTTTTCTCTTATAAAAAACCACTTTCTGTTGACCTTTCTTAATATTTTTTAACAAATTGCCAATTATCCTGTTGCGGAACATTCGTTTACGAATGTCCCTAAACTGTTGTTTCCTTCTACTATCATGCACAGAGTTATCTCTTGCTCTAGCAGTAACATTTTTCATTGGCCTTTCCTTTCCGTTTGAATTGCTTCTCTTTTTCTGGACTGAAACATTTTCTGTAGTAATTATTTTTTTTTACTACAGATATTTCTTATGAATGTTTTTGTACTCTTACCCAGTGCTTTCTTGGTGACTTGACAAATCTTTTTGTTAGAGGACTGCTGCTTTTTTTCATTGACCTGCTGTCTTTGACGTTTTGCAGCCTTTCTCAGTCTTTCTTTGGTTGGCATGCTGAAATCTTGAAATAATCTGCAGTTGAATCTGTGGTAAAATATAATAAAAAATGTTATTAACCACTATTACCCAACAGTAAATCAATAACAGTAATCAAAAACTTAAAACACTACTTGACATTTTTACATAGAAGATTTTTTAGTGCTTGGCAAATTTAGAATACAGAAATAGCAGAAAAGAAATGGAATTTATATTCATTTTACCTGTGCTGTTTTATATGTGAATCTGATCTAATTTTATGAGCATATTTTAATATTTTATTGAAGACACTACACATAACCTGTTTTTGAAGGTGTCTTTATTTTTAAATAAAACGGTTTACATGTTTACTTTTTATTTATTATAAATTTTTAAAATAAATGTTTATAGTTCCATAGGCTCAAGCACGTCAGCTTCCCATCCTATGTCATACAATTCTGACAAATCTGCATCCTCATCACGTTCTTCTTCATCCTCAGGATTTAAATCATCCAAGGGATCAACATCCACTGATGTTTCAATTACGAGTTCAATGATGAGGTCGAAATCAACTGATTGCTGATTGTCGCTCATGTTGATGTTGTCTTTATCTTTAAAGAAAGATAACAACAATGAGATGTTGCAGAGTAAGAGACAAATCTCAGAGATTATAATAGTAAAATTGTTTAACAAGAGTAACATTTTGCAGCTATTATTTAGCCATGTCCAGCGATGCTGAGGAGGTGAAGCCTATGTCCAATTTTTCAGTGAACAGGACTCATCTCTTCTTAACCTTGGATAAGCCTCACCGACTCTGTGTCCCCTGCACATACTTAAATGTAAAGGGGCAGATTTATGTTAACTGGCACATCCCCAGGGATGCACCAGTTAACGTGCACCGCTGCTCTGCCACCCATGGTGTGCCGCATTTACAATCAGATAGGACAAAGCTGCATCAAAACCCTGCGCCTGCTTGAAGCAGGCATAGGTCTTGACGCAGCATTGTGGAGATGGGGCACCCCTGAGCCTTGCTGGAGCTGCATCGCACTTGCGATACAACTCCAGTAATGCGCCTCCTTTACGGCACAGATGCGTCACGCATCTGTGCCGTTTTTGCCCCATGGTGCGCCGCATTGTAAATGCAGCACACCATGGGTGGCGGAACAGCGGCGCAGGATGACTGGCACATCCCTGGTGATGCGCCAGTCATCATAAATCTATCCCTAAGCTCCTTATTTTGCATCAAACTTGTTTGATACATACCATTTGTCTAATTAGCATTCGCAAAGGCCGAAATTCGCAGAATTTCGGCCTTTGCGAATGCTAATTAGCTTGATACATATGGCCCCAAGTGAGGCCTGTCTTGCAACATGGTGCATCTTTTGCATCACTGCTGCATCGGTTTCATGCGGCACGGTTTTTTTACAGCATGACACATCTGCCTAAATGCATCAATTTGTAATTTTGTCGCCTCGTAGCAAATCTTTTGCACCGCCGCTGCATCACAAAAGTGACGCACAGTGGCGCAAAAGAGGCATACACCTATCATAAATCTGTCCCTAGCATTTTAAATGATTAATTCAGGATGACGATAAGGTGTGGCCTATCCAGAGGTTTGTTTAAGGTGAGGCCTACTCAGGGTTGCAGATCAAAGTTACGCTTGTTGAAGAATACAGAGGAGATAATACATGTAAAGGCCTACCAATGAAGTAAGTGATGTCCACCTCATTGCGCCAGTCATCATAAATCTATCCCTAAGCTTCTTATCTTGTTAGAGATGAACCGCCATATGTATCATCAAACTATTTTGCATTTCCTAAATAGCGAATTTTAAGGAATAAATAGCGATTCTTTACCATTCCTAATTTGCGATGAGCAAATTGCTAATTGCAAATTACCCATTCATTTCCATGGGCCAGGAGGCCCATAGCAATGAAGGTGGAATTTGCGATTAGCAATTAGCTCATCGCAAATTAGGAATTTTTCCAAGGGTGCAGGGGTGTCTCAAGAACACCCTGCTGCACCCCTGAAAAAGAAATTTGGGGGCATATGGCGCACATACATTTTAAAAACATTCCTTTACCTCAAAAACGATTTTCAAGTCATAATTTGAAAACACTGCCCACGGGGAAATGACTTAAAATGTCCTTAAGACACATGAAAGTGTTTTTTTAAAGCCTTTGCAACTTTTGTGGGTCACTTTTAACATGGCTATGTAACTCAAACAGTCAAAATCTAAATTTACCATGCACAGGTGGGAGCATATTTACAAGGAATTTGCTCCACGGGGAAAGGTCTTTTAATTTAATATGGGAAAAATAACATCAGAGACACTGAAATGCCTTATAAAGAAGCATACACCATTATGTCCTTGTCATATATTTTAAAACCATTCCTTTTCCCCAAAAACGATTTTCAAGTCATATTTTGAAAACACTCCACATGGGGAAATGACTTAAAATGTCCTTAAGACACATGAAAGCGTTTTTTGATTGCCTTTGCAGCATGTTTGGGTCACTTTTAACATGGCTATGTAACGCAAACATTCAAAATCTAAATTTGCCATGCACAGGTGGGAGCATATTTACAAGCAATTTGCTCCACAGGGAAAAATCTTACATTAAAATGGGAAAAATAACATCAGAGACACTCAATTGCCTTATAAAGAAGCATACACCATTATGTCCTTGTCATAAATTTTAAAACCATTCCTTTTCCTCAAAAACAATTTTCAAGTCATAATTTGAAAACACTCCACAGCTCCTATGCACAAAAAAACCCTGTCAGTACTAATACTTCACATTTTCTCCAATTACAATTTCTCAAAGAAACAAAATCTATTTGTAAAACACTTGAGACAAAGCAACATTTGAAAAACACAACTTTCTTCATAATTTTCTCCTTAAAGCACACTATTCTCTATCTAAATTAAAGAAATCTTTTCTCACCTTAGCAAATACTTTATGAGTTTCAAAACAGTCTCAGAAACACACCAATTTGTCTTCAGCAGAGCAAAAGGTATGCACTCCAGAGTCTGCAGCTATCAAAAGCACAGAAATGCTGTAATTCTTCACACATATCTCTCATGTCACCCAATCAAAACTCTTCCCTCACTTTTTTCAAATCAAAACCCTTCCCCCCTCTGCCCTCTCTGCCTTTTTTGCATAGCAACCACCTCTTGGAAGACCTCTGGTGTTTGCAAGTTCACACAACAATGTTTCAATTGAACTCTGAACTCTCTGCATATCCAGTGCATTCTTTCATTTAATTATTTTTTCTTGACCACTCAAAATACATCTTTCAAAGAACTCATCCATGCACCCTAACTTTCTGTTTTCAGCAATCAAAATCCACCAATCACTGTTACTGCTTCATTAACACAGAAACTCCACAGTTTTTTTCATTTTAAACTCTTATTTTTTCAACTGCCATTTCATTGCCACACTTCATCTGACTGCAGCAGAACTTTCTCTCACCATGTTTTCTGTCTGGATTGTTGGACACAGTTACATCTATTGGGCTCAGAGGTATGCTGAGAACAGAAATTTACCTAACCTCAATTTACAAGATGTGGAAATTAAGTGGTTTGGCCACAGAGGATTAAAATGTCACCAATTGATACCATTTGTGAAAACCTTTATGCATTTGCCAAAACCTGACCTGTTAACTGTGCACTGTGGAGGTAATGATTTGGGCACTTTGACTGGGGTAGGTCTGGAAATGCTTTTAAAGGACACCTTTGAGCAATTGATGGCACTTTTTCCTCAAACTGCCTTGGTATATTCAAATATATGCCAAAGACAGAAATGAAGGTGGTCAAACCAATTTTGTCCACAAATTGAGAAGTCGAGGAAGCATGTAAACAAATCTGTTTCAGCTTACATGAGAGACCATGGAATGGGCTCCATGTACAACAATAACTTGCGTTACTACATGCAAGATATCTACAGAGGAGATGGAGTTCACTTCTCAGATGAAGGGAACAGAGTTTTCATTCTGAATTTAAGACTGTGCATTGGTACCTACTTATAAGTACCTAAATGTACCATAAACCCAAAAGCTCTTCTCAGAGCTACCCTACATCTGATCACTCACAATTATTATTTTTCTCTAACTTTTTTCACTAATTTTCAACAAAGTACGCTCCCCGGGGCGCTACCCGGTACGCGAACCGGAAGCTAACCTCGCGAAATCTTTTAAAAAAATGTTTTTTTCGCACATATAAGCCTCCTCAGCTACCCTCAGAAAACCTAGGGGGTCAAGATAAGTCTACCGTGCCCCCTTCTACCCATTCTGAACATTATTTGCCCTCCATCTTGTATCTTAAGTCGACCGAAACACAAAATGGTGGACTCCCGTAACGCTTTAGGTTCGCGTACCGGGGCGCTCGCCAGTTCGCGTTCCGGGGCGCTCCCCGGGAAGCGCACCATCAAAAAAGGTGGGAAAGTAATTTACAGAAAAACGACTGGAGACACTCTCACCAAACATAGATTAGCTCATACTACATACCAATCCCTATCATTTTCACAAATTTGATTGAAATTCCATTTAGCCATTTAGCCTGTAGACCTCTCTAAATACCGTGAGGTAAATTACTTCTCAAAACACATCTGAAGTGTTGGAATTGACAACCAATGAAAATGTTACTTTCATTTTCTACTTTTATTACCTGACATTTGATTGGTTATATACCTGAATATATATAAAGGAAGAGAAGGAAACACAGCCATTTTGACTACTACTTCTTGTTGTACATTTCAATTGGATTTTCACTAATCACTCCAACTTCTTTGTAAAGGTAAGTTGTTATTTTTAAAACTGAAGTATATTGTGCACTTTAAGTTAATATGGTAAACTTTTTCTGATAGTTATATACTATCCCTCTGTAGTAGTTATAGATTTAGATAGACTTCTCTGTTATAGTTATGGATGGAGTTAGGTTTCTCTTGTATAATTATGAAATTACTTACGTTAAATCACATACACTTTTTTATATTCCTACTTCCACTCTGATACTATACACTGCCCAAAGATAAATTCACTGATAAAAACTGCCTATCTAAAATTAATCCCAACAGTGCCCTATCTCTACTAATAAATAATTTTTTTATCCAAATTTCAGGCAACATGGAAGGCGAACAGAAAGTTTCATTTCAAATTGTCCTGCAAGAGAGCAGCCAAGAATTAATTGATCCAAATTATATAGAATTTATGGATGAAACTTGGGACCAAGAACTACTGCAATGTGTGCAAGCAGTAGATGACCTCCTTCAAAATGAGGACATTTTACACCCTCAGAGATTACAAACAATGTTCAATGAAAATGACGACATTTCAGACAGTGAAATGTTAGAAAGTTTATTAAATTTTGAAACACAATCACAATAATAAATAATTGCTTAAAAAATAAAGAAATAAAAAAATAATCAACAAAACCAACAATCAATTAACATACAGTATTTGAAAAGTCTATCATTCTTTTTTCCTTATAGTACTCTCCCCAGAACGCTTCCCGGTTCGCGAACCGGGCGCTGCCCACGCAAAAAAACATTTTTTTTTTTTTTTTTTTTTACCCCTGCGGGGCCCTTTTAAAGCCTCCACATCAAACCTAGGGGGTCAGGGAGGATCTACTATGCCCCCTTATGGTCATTTCCCCCTTTGTTTTGGCCTCCTCTTGTCTCTCGATCCTACCGAGAGACAAGATGGCGGCCGCTCCGGACTGTTTAGAATGTTGACAGACACCGGAGAGCCAATCAGCTTCGCTTCGCGAAGTTCCGTTACGCGTCAAGTACGCGAACCGGAGCGCTGCCCGGAGCGCGCTTACAGATATATATCTTTTTTTGAACGTTAATTTCTCAAAATCCACTGGAGCACATATATTGAGACCTAGCAAAGGCACATCGGGCTAACAGTCCCTACAATTTTGCCAAGTTTCGTGCAAATCCATTCAGCCGTTCGGGCTAAAAGTGAGGCCAACCGCCCCATGGAAATTAACATTGGAAAAACACGTTTTGGGACACCCCTTTTTTCTCGGCCCCCCCTTCACGAACCCCCCCCAAATTTTCAGGGGCTGCTCAGAAACAAAATGTTCCATTTTCCTGAAAATTTCAGCCAATTCCGTCCACAAACGCCAAAGTTATTAGACATAGAATTTTCAAAAATCCCATAGGGAAAAAATCCTAACTATATATACCTACTGGCGACCGCCAGTAGGTAATATATATATATATATATATATATATATATATATATATATATATATATATATATATATATATATATATATATATATATATATGTATATATATTACCCACTGGCGGTCGCCAGTAGGTAGTTATAGTTAGGATTGTTTTCCATAGGGAAATCGCAACATTCTATTGGGAATAACTTTGGCGCCGATTGAGGAATCTGCCTGAAATGTTCCTCAAATTTGCCTCGCGGCTCTTTGCTCCTTCCCTGAAAGTATGGGGGGGATCGGTCAAGCGGGGGCCGAGATAAAAGGGGGGTCCCAAAACGTGTTTTCCCCATGTTAATTTCCATAGGGCGGTTGGACTCACTTTTAGCTCGAACGGCTGAATGGATTTTCACCAAACTTGGCAAAATTGTAGGGACTGGTAGCCCGATGTGCCTTTGCTATGTCTCAAGATATGTGCTCCAGTGGATTTTGAGTAATTTGGGTTTAAAAAAATATATATATCTATAAGCGCGCCCCGGTACGCGCACCGGGAAGCGTCCGGGCGCGCACCGCGAGTAACGCGAGTTCGCGCGCGGAAAGCTGATTGGCTCTCGGGTGTCTGTCAACATTCCAAACAGTCCGGAGCGGCCGCCATCTTGTGTCTCGGTAGGATCGAGACACAAGAGGTGGCAAAAAACAAAGGGGGAAATGACCAAAAGGGGGCAGGGTAGACCCCCCTTGACCCTCTAGGTTTGATGTGGGGGGCATAAAAGGCTCCGCGGGGCAAATAACAAAAATTATTTTTTTATCGACTTTCGCGGGGGGAGCGCCCGGTACGCGCAACCGGGAGCGTACCGGGGAGCGTACTTTGGTGAAAATTAGTGAAAAAAGTTAGAGTAAAATAATAATTTTGAGTGATTAGAGGTATGTTAGCTCCAAAGAGCTTTTGCGTTCTGTGGCTGACTTAGGTACCTACAAGTATGTCCCACACACACCCACACGCACACAACCCCCACACCCCCACACCCACACACTCCCCACACACACCTCACACACGCACACCTCCACCCACACCCAAACACCCCACACCCCCACACCGACACCTTACACATCCACACGCACACCCACACACCCACAGTCACACACACACCTCACCCCCCCACACACACACACACACAGAGACACCTCACAGACACAACCCACACATGCCACAGACACACCTCCCCTCCCCCCCCACACACACACACACACCTCACAGACACACCCACACATCCCACACATCCTACACACATACCCCCTCACACGCACACATCCCCCACACACACCTCACACACCCACACCTCCACCTACACTCAAACACCCCACACACCCACACCCACACATACACCTTACACACCCACACCCCCACCCACACCCACACACCCCACACACTTACACACAGCTACACACCTCACCCCCCCCCACACACACACACACACACCTCACAGACACACCCCACACATCCCCCACACACACCTCCCCCCCCACACATGGGGAAAACTCAATGAAACAGTAAAATAATAATTTAAAGTGCTTAGAGGTAGGGTAGCTCTGAATAAAGTTGTTGTGTTGTGTGGGTGATTTAAGTACCAACATGTAGGTACCAATGCAGAGTCTTAAATTCAATGTACACCTTTTTTTCTGTAGATATCTTGCATGTTGTTATAGAAGTTATTGTGGTATATGGAATCCATACCATAGTCTGTCAGGAAAGCACAAACAGATCCTTTAAGTACTCCCTGAGAAGACCTAGGGGATCATGGGTAGTCTACCCTACTCCCTTATGATGTTTTAAAATTGCACAGTATACTGTAAGTTTCACTTTATACTATAATATAAACATAATCATTTTGGTAGTACTTCATGAATTAGATATAAAAATGAATAATGTCTCAAACAATTTTTAATTATTAAATAAAAATGTATTGGTTAGAATTTTCATAGTTCAATAAAACTTCCAGCATTAGATCATCTGGAATCTCCTCAAAAATGCATGTTTCAATATCTTGTAAACATTCAATAAATTGTTGATCCAAAGACTGATCCATAAAATCTTCTTCAACAAAATCTTCATTAAGATTCTCCTCATATGTAATCTCGAAAGAAACATTGATGTTTTCTTGCTGCCCTTCCATTTTTTGCTGTAAATTGCATAAAAAATAACTATATCAGTAGAGTTAGGGCACTGTTGGGTTTAAGTTCAGACAGGTAGTTCTGATTTTTTAACAGTGAAGTTAACTTTGGGCAGTGTATGGTATCAGGCAGGAAGTAGAAATATAACAAAGTGCCTGTGAAGAAGCGTAAGTAAATTCATAATTATAACAGAGAACCTAAGTCAATCCATAAATATAACAGAGGAGCCTATCTCAATCTATAACTATAACAGAGGGACAGTAAATAACTATCAGAAAATGTTTTTACAAATTAACAACTTACCTTATTGAAAGGTGATGAAGATAAATGGAGAAAATTGTTTCAAGATGTACCTCAGGTAGGTGTAGTCAAAATGGCCATGTTTCCCTCTCATTTTTCATATATATTTATGTACATAACCAATCAAATGTAAGGTAAAAAAAGTAGAAAATGAAAGTAACATTTTAATTGGATGTAAATCCTAACTGTTCATATGTGTTTTTGTCATGTAATTTACCTCAGGATATTTAGACAGGGCTACAGGGCAAATGGCTCAATGGAATTCCACCAAATTTGGGAAAATGGTAGGGACTGGTATGTAGTAGGGCCTATTCTATATTTGGTAAAAGTCTCTCCAGTGGTTTTTATGTAAATTAACTTTCAAAATTTTTGGGGAGCGCTTCCCGGTGCGCGCCCCGGTACGCGTACCGGCAGCGCAACGGGAGTCCTCTATCTTGTGTTTCGGTAGATTTGAGACACAAGATGGAGGACAAACAACGTTGGGAATGGGTAAAAGGGGACACGGTAGACACCACCTGACCCCCTAGGTTTTCTGAGGGGAGCTTAGGAGGCCCATATAGGCCCCAAAACATTTTTTTTTAAAAAAAATTCGCGGGGGGCGCGCCCAGTACGCGCACCGGGGAGCGTACCGGGGAGCGTACTGTGGTGAAAATTAGTGAAAAAAGTTAGAGTGAAATAATCATTGTGAGTGATCAGATGAAGGTAGCCCTGAAAAGAGCTTTTGGGTTCTGGGGTGATTTAGGTACCTACAAGTAGGTTCCAAAGCACAATCCTAAATTCAGAAGGAATATTCTATTCCCCTCATCTGAGAAGTGCACACCATCTCCTCTGTAGATATCTTGCATGTTGTAACGCAAGTTGTTGTTGTATATTGAACCCATTCCATAGTCTCTCATGTAAGCAGAAACAGATTTATTCACATGTTTCCTTGCTTTCTCAATCTGTGGACAAAATTGGTTGGACCACTTCCATTTTTGCCTTTGGCATATATTGGAATATACCAAGGCAGTTTGTGGAAAAATTGTCATCAATTGCCCAAAGGTGTCCTTTAAAACCATTTCCAGACCTACCCCAGGCAAAGTGCCTACGTCATTTCCACCACAGTGCAAAATTATAAGGTCAGGGTGTGGCAGATGGTGAAAGGTTTTCACCAATGGTATCAATTGATGACATCTCAATCCTCTTTGGCCAATCCATTTTATGTGCACATTTGGTAAATCAAGGTTGTGAAAATTTCTGATAGCTGCATATCTTTGAGCCTAGTGAATGTAGCTATGTCCAATAATCCAGACAGAGTACATGGTGAGAGGAGGTTCTGGTGCAGTCAGATGAAGTGTAGGAATGAAATGGCAGTTGGAACAGTAGGAGTTTGCAAAAAATAAATGTGGAGTTTCAGTGCTCTTGAATCACAAACAATGATTGGTGGATTCAGATAGTTGAAAAGTGAAAGTTAGGGTGCATGTTTGTGTTCTGTGAAAGAAGTCATTTGAATGGTCAAGAAAAAGTCATTAAAGGAAAGATTGCACCTGATAAGCTCGTTTATTGATAGGTCAAACATCCTTGCTGAGTTCATTTGCAACATTGTAGAATAAACTTTTAACCCTGAGAGCTCAGTGAGGAGAGAGTTGCAATGGCAACAGGTAGAAAGGGCTGAGGGGGGGAAGGGTGTTGATTTGAAAATAGAGAGGGAAGAGTTTTGATTGGTTACCATGAGGAATATGTGTGTAGAATTAGAGGTTTTCTGTGCCATTCATGGTTGCAGTGCATGGAATACATACCTTTTGCTCTGCTAAAGAAATATTGGTGTGTGTATCTGACACTGTTCTCAATCTCCCAAAGCATTTGTAAAGGTGAGTTATGATTCATTCAATATAGATAGAGAGTTCAGATTAAAAAGCACATTGAGCTTCATGGCTGTTGGTTTGTGTGATGCTTTTTGAAAATGCATGGTATCAATATTTGCAATAGAGAGGAAATGTATTTTTTAAAATAGTGAGTTTTCAGAACTGAAATGGAATGCTTGTTCATAGGACCTGTGCTGTGTTTCTAAAATGTTATTCAAAAAACGATTTTGGGGTAAATCAATGGTTTTACATTTTTGAGAAGGAATAAATAGTGTGTGCCTGATTACATAAAAATATTTGAACCTTTCACAATCATGTCACTTGTGTTACCTCAGATTAGGAAGCAGAATGAGCTTCTTTGCTGTTGGTTTGTGTAATTTTTTGGTAATGCCTGGTAGGAATGTTTGCAATAGAGAGGAAATGTATTTTTTAAAATAGTGAGTTTTCAGAACTGAAATGGAATGCTTGTACATAGGACCTGCGCTGTGTTTCTAAAATGTTATTCAAAAAACCGATTTGGGGGCAAATCAATGGTTTTACATTTTTGAGAAGGAATAAATAGTGTGTGCATGATTACATAAAAATATTTGAACCTTTCACAATTAATCACCTGTGTTACCTCAGATTAGGAAGCAGAATGAGCTTCTTTGCTGTTAGTTTGTGACATTTTTTTGATAATGCTTGGTATGAATGTTTGCAAGAGAGAGGAAATGTATTTTGTAAAATAGTGAGTTTTCAGAACTGAAATGGAATGCTTGTACATAGGACCTGCGCTGTGTTTCTAAAATGTTATTCAAAAAACGATTTTGGGGCAAATGAATGGCTTTTACATTTTTGAGAAGGAATAAATAGTGTGTGCATGATTACATAAAAATATTTGTAGCTTTCACAATCATGTCACCTGTGTTACCTCAGATTAGGAAGCACACTGAGGGCCTTATTTATGAAAACAGCGATGCGTCATTTTTCACTGTGCACTCCTTGCGACACCAATGATGCGTCATATTTAATATATGACGCATCATGTCGCAAGGAGTTACAGATAAGTGAGTATTTCTGATGTATCTGTAAGCACAAAAGTGACGCATTGCTGGAGTGTGTCACAAAAGTGACGCAACTCCAGCAATGCGTCTTTTCAAATGGGGAAAGCCCCATGTTAAAGGGTTTGCATCAGTCTTATGCCTGTTGTGAGGCAGGTGCAAGATTTTGACATAACAGCGTCCTAAAAGTGACGCCGTGAAATCTCATAGATTTCACTGCGTCACTATTACAAGTTTTTTTACGGGGGAACGCCACCTCTGGATACATTATACCTGACGCAGGTATAATGTGGCGCAGGGGTTTAAAAAGTGACGCATCTACCTAGATGTGTCATTTTTTAAATATGGCGCAACAAGGCACATGTTTTATGCTGCCGATGCGTCACAAAAAGTGACGCATCACCAGCGCAAAACTGACACAGGGCCTTATAAATGAGGCTCTGAGCTTCTTTGCTGTTGGTTTGTGTCATGCTTTTTGATAATGCTTGGTATCTACATTTGCAAGATAGAGGATTTTTATTTTGTGAAATAGTGAGGTTTTGCTGTTGCTTTGTGTCATTTTTTGAGTAACGCCTGGTAGGAATGTTTGCAATAGAGAAGAAATGTATTTTGTAAAATAGTGAGTTTTCAGAACTGAAATGGAATGCTTGTACATGGGACCTGTGCTGTGTTTCTAAAATGTTATTCAAAAAACGATTTTGGGGCAAATGTATGGCTTTTACATTTTTGAGAAGGAATAAATAGTGTGTGCATGATTTCATAAAAATATTTGAAGCTTTCACAATCATGTCACCTGTGTTACCTCAGATTAGGAAGCACACTGAGGGCCTTATTTATGAAAACAGCGATGCGTCAGTTTTCACTGTGCACTCCTTGCGACGCCAATAATGCGTCATATTTAATATATGACGCATCATGTCACAAGGAGTTACAGATAAGTGAGTATTTCTGACGTATCTGTAAGCGCAAAAATGACGCATTGCTGGAGTGTGTCAGAAAAGTGACGCAACCCCAGCAATGCGTCTTTTCAAATGGGGAAAGCCCCATGTGAAAGGGTTTGGGTCAGTCTTACGCCTGCTGTGAGGCAGGCGCAAGATTTTGACATAACAGCGTCCTAAAAGTGACGCAGTGAAATCTCATAGATTTCACTGCGTCACTATTACGAGGTTTTTTACGGGGGAACGCCACTTTTGCATACATTATACCTGAAGCAGGTATAATGTGGCGCAGGGGTTTAAAAAGTGACGCATCTACCTAGATGTGTCATTTTTTAAATATGGCGCAACAAGGCACATGTTTTATGCTGCCGATGCGTCACAAAAAGTGACGCATCACCAGCACAAAACTGACGCAGGGCCTTATAAATGAGGCTCTGAGCTTCTTTGCTGTTGGTTTGTGTCATGCTTTTTGATAATGCTTGGTATCTACATTTGCAAGATAGAGGATTTTTATTTTGTGAAATATTGAGGTTTCAGTAGTGAAGTTGAATGCTTGTACATAGGACCTGTGCTCTGTTTCTAAAATGTTATTCAAAAAACGATTTTGGGGCAAATGAATGGCTTTTACATTTTTGAGAAGGAATAAATAGTGTGTGCATGATTATATAAAAATATTTTAACCTTTCACAATTAATCACCTGTGTTTCCTCAAATTAGGAAGTGGATTGTGCAGATGAGGTGAGGCATGTCCAGGGGTGCAAAGGAGTTGAGGCCTGTGTCCATGAGTGCAATGGAGAGGACTTACCTCCTCTGAAATTTAGACAAGAATTATCTAATCTGTGTCCCTTTGACAGGCCTCAATACATTGAGTATAATTGATGGTAACAGGGTGCTGATGAGATGAGGTGTGTTCAGGGGTGTTAATGAACTGAGGCCTGTCTAATGGTGCAGATGAGTTGAGGTCTATTCTGGGTTGCAGATAAGGTGAGGATTGTCCATGGGTGCATAGGAGGTGATGCCTGTGTTGAGGAGTGTAGTGGAAGAGAGGTCTATCCAGAGGTGGAAAGGAGGTGAGGGCTGTGTGTAAGAGTGCAGTAGGTGATAGGCTTCATGAAGTGCAGTCCAGTGGAGTCTTAGACACTGGCCTCACCACCTATGTTCCCCAGGACAGTCCTTACCTCATGTGTACAATCTGCTTACTTATCTGAGGAAACACAGGTGATATGATTGTGAAATGTGCAAATATATTTTTTTAAATATGCAGATACTATCTAATCCTTGTTAATAATGTAAAAGTAATTCATGTACCCGAAATATTTTTTAAGAATTATATTTAAAAAACAGAGATAAGGTCATATGTAGAAGTATTATAGTGTTTATATTGTTTGCTTATTGTCATTGTTTTGTACTTTGGTAATAGTGGTCTATAATGATTTTTTTATTTTTTTTTGTTTTCCACAGATTTAAATCAAGATTTAAAAAATAAGAAAAAATGCCCTCAAGGGAAAGGAGACGAAAAGATTGTAAGCGGAAAAAATCAAAAACAGCAACGGAATTAAAGCAGTCTCCTTCAACAAATACTTCAAAAAACAGGAAAAAAGCTCCTGGTAAGTCAATTAAGTCTTTCTTAAGGAACATATGTAGATCCAAAAAAATGTTGGACAGTATGTAGAAAAAGAGAAGGAGAGAGCAATTTTGAAGAGGAAGGAGAGATTCCCAAAAAATTTTACTACTGCAGCAGGAGACAAAAATATGTATAGGAATAGAAGGCAAAATCAATTTAGGGACATTCGTAAACGAATGTTTCACAATAGGGTGGTTTTAAATTTGTTGAAAAATATTAAAAAAGGTAAACAGAGATCTGCTTTTTATAAGAAAAAGAAAAGTGTTGAGAAGATTGTTGATCAGGCTTTTGAAGTTAAGAAAAAATTATTTATTTTAATAATCAATAGAATTAGGACAGTTAACAAGACAGTTGATGTTTTCAAATCAAACAGTAAATGGAAAAGAGTAATTAATCGGACTAATTTTTGTGAAGTTTTTTCTGGAGAATGGATGCACAGTTCAAGTTGTGAGCCATTTTTTAATGAGGAAAGTTACTTTCAGGAGAATGATTTAGTGCATGCAGTTGACACCAGTGGTCGAGCATATGAGGTGAAAGACGGTTGTCCGATTGAAAAAGAGAAACTTGTGCCTAGAGAACCAGAAGAGGTGTTAACTGATGAAGTTTTAGGGAGATGTACTAAGGGTTCAGTGTACACTTGGAAGTGTAGTAGTATTTGTAGTGTGCGACAGGAATCAATCGATTTGTTTTGTAATTTCTTACGTACATATAGTAAGAAAACTCTAAAACAGAAAATGAAGATGTTGCAAGACTTAGATCCTTGTAGAGTGAGAGAAAACACAGGTTTGCAAGGGCATTCACTGGCTTGTCTTTCTAGAAAAGTCTGTCAGAGTGTTTTTCATCATTTTAGGATGTTAGCAGTGCATCATACCAAAATGAGGAAATTAGTGAGAATGTTGTGTTATGCAAAAAGTCCAGCACTTAAGCTTAAACAATTAAACAGTGCTCTTTTGCATGGAACTGAATTAGATGTGAAGAAGATTTGTGAAGAAATTGAGATTTGTTATTTTGGTGAAAAAGTCGACAGTGTAGAAATTGACACAGAAATTCAAGGTAATGTGGAAGACAATGTACAGATTTCAAGTACAGAAAAGTTTGACCAGGAAATTACCAGGTTTAAGGTGAAATCAAGTGAAAGGCCTAATTTTACTTGTGTGTGTTGTCGACGAACTCATTTTAAGCATCAAACTAGATTAGTTGATTTATACATAAAAAGTGAAAAGATAAATAATTATGAGTGGAAGGATTTTGCCACTTATTTGTGGGTGGAGAATTCTTTTGATTTGAGTTCTGATCAGCGTAACTGTAAGTATTGTTATGATAAATTAAATCAAAACAGAATTCCTGCTAGAGCTGTTCATAATAATCTGGAGTTGGTAGACATTCCTACTGAATTGATAGATTTAAATACCTATGAGTCTATTCTGATTCAATGTGTCCATCCTTTTCAGGCAATTGTTCGCATGGAGCCTGGGATAGGGAAATTGCCTCCTTCGGATTTACAGAGAGGATTAAAGGGAAGAGTTGTTTATTTGCCTCTAGATTTCAAGACAAATATTGATACAATTGGTGTAGAGAAAGTGGAAGAGGAACCTCTGGTTGTTCTAGTTAATGGGGTTCCGACAAAGAGTAAGAAAATCTGGCAAGATTTAGTGGATGTTAGGAAAGTCAAAAAGGCAACGTTGTATTTGGTCAAAAACAATGAGTACTACAAACATGTATGTGTTGGAGAAGAGGAAACAGCTGCAGATGAAGACAGTGATTGTTCAGCTGGCCAAATTGAAAAAGTTGATGTGTCTAGAAGTAAAGAAATATATGAACATTATACTGTTCATCCTTTGCATTCCAAAGAAGTAATGGGGAATGCAATTGACTTGTTTCAAATGAAATCAGCAAAAAGAAGTCCCATTAGTGTATGGGAAGAAAGTTTGGAAGCTCGTTGTTTTCCACAGCTATTTCCAACAGGTGGAGGTGGACGATATGATGATCGACCACTTCAAATTCCAGCATCTGAATACCGGACTTTAAGATTATATGCTGAAGATCCAAGGTTTCGTCAATGCATACCATATTTGTTTCATCTACTGTATGAAAGTGACTTGTCTGGGCTTTCTTATGCAGTGAACCATATACTGAAAAGTGGAACACATCTGCAAAATGTTTCGGCGAGGGACTTTATGGAGAAAGTCAATCTGCAAGACAATATTTTGGAATCTCATCTAATCAATCTCATGGCATGTCAGCGTGGTACAAATGAATATTTGTACCGTTGTCATGGGGAATTGAAATGTATGCTAAGAAACTTAGGAACTCCTACATGGTTCCTCACTCTTAGCTGTGCCGAGTATGCATGGGACGACTTACTTCAATTTCTACGAGAGGCAAATGCAAATATACAAAATATAGAATTTAAAACTGCTGGAGAACTGTGTTCTTTGGATCCAGTGAATGTATGCAGATATTTCAATCATAGATTTGAAGCTATGATGTCTTTTATTACTAACAAGAAAAATCCTCCCCTTGGAGAGGTTTTGGATTTCTTTTGGAGAAAGGAGTATCAAGCGAGAGGTGCTCCTCACATACATATGTTGTTGTGGATTAAAGATGCACCCACATTTGGAACAGATTCGGATGAGACAGTGATGAGGTTCATTGAAGAGTATTCAACATGTGCTGTTCCAAAAACTACCAAAGAAAACAGTTTAAGGCAACAAGTTTTACGCTTTCAATCACATCGTTGTGGAAAGTACTGTCGTCGAAAATTCAGAAACAAGGACAAGTTCTACACAAAATGTCGTTTCGCATTTCCACGACCAGTGATTTCTAAAGGAAGAGTAAATAATTTGATGTCTTCTCTGCGACATACTGTTACGAGGAAATCACCCAAAAATACATACAATTTAAAAAGAAACGAAGAGTCCGAGTACATCAACGACTACAACCCAGTGATTTTGTCCATGTGGAATGCTAACATGGATATTCAGTTGGTTGCTGACAACTCTATTGCTGTGGCTCGATATGTGACGTCTTACATCACAAAAAAGAAAAGACAGAACTGAAGGAAATGTGGGAGGACATTTCACATGAAAATAGTCTAAGCAAGAAATTATACAGTTACAGTCTAAATATGTTGTCACATCGAGAAATTGGAGCATATGAATGTTCCGATCGATTGTCATCTCAAGTCTATATGCAAAATCTAGAACTATCATTTGGGTGAGTCTAGGTCTTGCTGCAACACGAAACCGAGTTTTGAAATCTGTACAGGAAATAGAGTATTTGGCGGAGAAAGAACCAGAAAGTACAGATATTTTGAAGACAAACATGTTGGATACATACTATCCAAATAGAAGTCCTTACCTTGAGAACGCTTGTCTCTATGAAGTTCTGCAAAGATATATTTATAAGAGGAACATCAGAGAAGATATCAATAATGGAATATATGCTGTCATTGGATGTGAAGGATGTCTAGTGAAACAGAGAAAAGGTCATTTGATTAATCACCGAAAATTGAGTTGTGAAAATCCAGACAAAAGAGAATTTTACTATTTGACTCTTTTGCAACTCTTTAAACCATGGCGTACAGAAGAAGAACTACTTGGAGATTTTCTCTGTTACGAAGATTCTTTTAATGCAACGAAGGATACCATAGAATGTCCTGTTTTTGAAAATTATCTGCAAATGTTGAATGAAGAAATAGAGCAAGAAGCAACAATTGCTGCAGAGATTGCGAGAGACAGTTCTCAAGACAGTCAGAGTTCTGCTTCATTGAGTCAGGATCCACTAGGAGGACCAATTATCCAAAATAAAGCTGCAACTGCCATGGATGAGGTGGAAAGAGCTATGGAGCAAGCTCAAGAGGATGTAATTAATTTAGAAGATTTGGTGAAACAATTAAACCTTGAGCAGAAACAAATATATGATGAAGTCACAGAACAGGTTGAACATGGATTCAGTCATGAGAAGAAAGAGTGCTCATGTACATCATTTAAGCCTGTCCAACTGTACGTGAGTGGAGAAGCGGGAACTGGAAAAAGTTTTCTGATTAAAGCAATTGCAACTTATCTGCCGAAAAGGACTGAATCACCGCTGTCTTGTGTTGTTACCGCTCCAACTGGGCTGGCAGCACATAATATTAAAGGGATTACTTTACATCGTTTACTGATGCTGCCAGTGGAGCATGATAACAAATTGCAATACCACAAGCTATCTGGAGGTGCGTGTTCCGAAGTTTCCAGAGTCCTGAAGAAAATGAAACTTCTTATCATTGATGAAGTAAGCATGGTCTCAAATCTAATGCTTGCTTTTGTACATTTGAGAATGCAAGAAATTCTTAGAACAGAGTATGATGTGTTATTCGGAGGAAAACACATTATTGTTTTTGGAGATCTACTGCAGTTGACTCCAGTGAAAGGACACCCAGTGTTTAAAATGGTCACGCATGAAGATACCAGGAAGTGCCTAGGAAGCATTGGAAACATTAATATATGGTTAAATTTCAAATATGCAGAACTACTGCAAAATATGCGCCAGGCAAAGGATGAAGATTATAAAAATATTCTACAAGATGTAAGAATCGGAAAAATAAGTCAGCATGGAAAAGAAGCTTTACATGGACGATTAATTTCAAATTTGTACCCAAATGAAAAGATTCTTCCAGAGAATATTTTTAAGAAAATTAACGAGAAGAAATCTGGCATATGTTTGATGCCAACTCTGAAAGAATGTTCCATGTTCAACAACAAAATGTTAAAGTTAGAAAATGAAGAGATAGTGAAACTGGAAGCTATAGATAAAATAGAGGCAATGAGAGCAACAATTATTTTGTCAGAAAATTTGAAATAAAATTGGATTCATTAGAGAAGACTATATCTAAAACTGCTGGTTTTGAAAAGACTCTGAATGTGTGTTTAAATTGTCGTATCATTTTGAGAAGGAATTTAAATGTTGAAAGAGGTCTGGTAAATGGAGCAATGGGTCATGTTGTTGGTTTTGGGAATTACAAAAATAGAGATGGAATTGAAATTTTAAAAATTAAATTTGATGGCATTGACAAAATAGAACAAATTTGTCGTTGTTCAGCTAGATTTTTGCTTGTGAAAGACCTATATGTTCGCCGAAAACAGTTTCCTGTTTGTTTGGCATATGCAGTGGCAATTCATAAATCTCAAGGTTTAAGTGTAGATAGTGCTTTGGTGAACATTGGAAGTTCTGTGTTTAAAGAGGGTATGGCATATGTGGCATTATCACGAGTCAGAACTTATCAGGATTGTACTTGATTGAGTGTGATGAAACAAAGATTTGTGCTGATCTAGATTGTCTTAAAGAATACAAAAGGTTAAGAAGAGAGTATGCTCCACATATGCCTGAATATCCTCTGTTTGAAAAAAGTGTGGTAGGCCGAAAAAGAAGAAATGAGAATAATTGCAGTGAGGTAGTAGCAAAAAGACAAAAAGTAGATGAAACTGTAATTGTACGGAGAAAGAAAAAGGATTCTGTTGAAGATGTTGTTGGATTTCAGTTTGAAAACAGTTCTGGTGTCAACTGCTATGCTAATGTAGTGGTTAATGTTGTTTTTTTTCTTCAAAATTTACAAGAACAGATTGTTGAAAATCGGGATCAAACATTCTGCTGTTTATTGAATTTTGTGTTTGAGAAATGTAGCAGTGATAGAGCAAAAATAGAAAGTGTTTCAGAAATTAGATATCTTCTAGACATATGTTCTGGTCAAAATCAATTTTCACAGATAATTCAGCAGGATTGTCAGGAATTTTTAATGTATATGTTTGATGTTTTGGAAGATGAAGGTGTAGATATAAAAAATCTTTTTAACCTTTCTTATCAATGGCAGCATGACTGTGATAACTGTACTTCATCAAGTAGTACTAGAATAGACACTGAAAGATTTATATATTTGAGTTTACCAGACTGCAAATCAGTGCCTTTTAATAATCTCGTTAAAGCAGCTGATCACAATATGGTGTGTACCCAATGTAAGTCTGCAATGCTGTCCACATTATTTCTACAAAGTTATGGCCACTATGTCATTTTAATGTTCCAACGATGTAGTCCTGATGGAACAAAATTGACAACTTCTATTAAAAATGTTGTGGCTTCTCAGTTATCAATTTCAGGAAGAACGTTTGCAACTGTAGCTATTATTTATCATGACGGTCCTTCAACAACATCAGGGCACTACACATGCTATTTAAAAAGTTGTAAAGATTGGACCCTTTGTAATGACACTCATTTGACTTTAAAACAGCGTTTGCCTTTTGACTTAAAAAATTCATATCTAGTGTTTTTACAACCAAAAATTAAGTAAAGGTAATTGGCCTATGAAGACGGGAGCAGTTAATAAAGGTTAGTTTGCTGTTTAAAATTATATTCTGAGTAAAAGTGATCAAGATAATATAAAAAATTGAGTTGTCATATAGGTACTGTAAGTGGATCTCATAGTAAGTGATATGAGTATTATAGGAAATGATGAACATGAGTGAGTCAGAGATAAAATTACGAAAATGTAAATATTGTGAAAATGTTGTTTGAGTCTTTCTTTCAGAAGGTCGGAAAAACGGTAATTTTAGAGTTTGTTTTAAGTAATTTGAAAATATACTGATACATCTGACACTATTTGGCCTTAAGGAATGGTGAAGGAATGAGTAAAGAGTCATGACTGAAAAAAGGAGTATATGAAAATAATGAAAATATTTCAGATGTTCTTGGAGCTTTTCTTCTAGAAAGTCGATGAAATTGATTTTTTAGTGAACAGCAGAGTACTTTCCAACGTGAAAAGGACCTTCATGATATACTATTTGGCCTAAAGGAAAAGTAAGTGAATCAAAGATTAGTGTACATTTGTCATTTGTCAGTATCTAAGGTTTTTTTAAAAACACAATCTTTAAGATTGTGGGGTTTTTTCCCCGCTGTCATATGATGAGTAGTTTGAACTCACTTTTTTAAGTGAAATTCAATATATTCTGAGAACAACAAAAATAAACTATGTAACATGTTGTACAAGTTAATCTATAGTTTGTATTCTGTAATTTAAAATATATTCCCATTGTCTCACACTACTTTCCTTTTTCCACCCTCTTTCAGCTCTTTTTACTCACTTATAATGTCTTTCTTTCACTCTCTTTCAACCCCGTTCTTTTAGTCCACTTCTTTCACAACCCATCATTCTCATTTCAACTGTCTGCATCCCCTCTCTCCATTGCATAACTATTCAGCTTTCAGTCTGTCTGCTTTACTTTCCTTTTCCGTGTTTTCCTCCTTTTAGTAATTCCTCTTTACTCACTCACCAGTATTGTCGCACTCTATCACTATAAATCATCCACTCTCCCTCGCTTATTTTTGTTTCCTCCTTTCTTTTGACCTCTTCTCTCTATTTTCCGTTCACTACCTCTATGTCCTCAGTCCCTCACTCTCCTTGTGTTATATTCACTTGTGTTTATCTACCTTCTATCATTTCTCTTACAACAACTTCACTGCTTCTATCTCATCGTTCATCAACCTATTTCTTTTAGTCCGGTTTCATTACTACCCCTCATTTCCTATGTTTCAGTGTCCTTCTCTTTACTTTCATCACCGAATCACTTTCTCTCAGTACCACTGCTTTAGTTCTCTTCTCCTCTCTTTCCTTCTTTTGCTCTCTTACTCATTTTTCTTTCCTCACTCATTGTACTCCACTTCACTCAGTCCTTCCATTAGTCTCTCTGTCTACTTACTTCCTCACTCCTTTTCCCTAAATCCTTCTATATTATCCTCTCTCCCTTCATCCCTTCACTCTATGACTCTCCTTCACTTACTCTCAGTTATCTTCCATTCCTCATTCTTCTAAATGCATCCTTTATTAGACTCCTTTCCCTCTCAGTCATTATCTTTTTACTTACTCCTGTTTCCTGATTTATTTTTGCTAACTCATATTCTTTTAGTATCTTTCTTATCTTCAGTTCATTTTTCTCTTCTTCTCTTCCTTTCTGTCAGTGAATCTATATGCCTTTCTCTTAGTAATTTGCTCTTCTTCTATTTCTTTTCCCTCTTTTTGTCCTTCTACCTTACTTTATTTCTAAATACACTGTTATGATTTTTAACCTCTTCATTTGTATCTTTAATTTTAAATACATATTTTACTAATTATAACTTATTTTTTCTTCTCTCTTTACAGATACAAAATGTATTAAAAATTGTAATTAAAGTTACATTTATTATATGGTAAGTGTGACTAAAAAAATGTAGTTTGTCATCACCCTTTACTTTAACCTCACTACTATTTTCTCAACCTACCTCAGTCCTGTTTCTTTACTCTGCTTCCCTCACTTATTCATATTCTCCATGTTTACTCCCCTTTCCCTATTTCCCCTCCTACATTCAATTGTTTTCAGTCCCCATTCTTCACTTCCCTTACACTCTGTTCCCTTCCTTTGCTCCCTCACTCATTCTCTTTCCCTTAATCATTTACTTCACTCCTACACACACACCTCCCCCCCAACACACACACACACCTCTGACATACACCACAGACACACACCACACACACACCTCACACACACACACAGCCATACACACACTCACACATCCCACACACACACACACACTCCACACACATACCCCCCACACCCACACCCCCCACACATATCTCACACACCCACACCTCCACCCACACCCAAACACCCCACACACCCACACCCACACACACACCTTACACACCCACACCCCCACCTACACCCACTGACTCCCTATAAGTCACCCACACTGCCTTAATTACCTTTCTTTCCTGTTTCACTCAGACTCTTTCAGTCACTCCTTCCTTTACTCTCTCTCTCTTTTCTCTCTGTTACTCCCCATGTCTTAACCCTATTCACTTTTATCCACCTTCTTTCACTCCTCTTTACTTACACTCACTGCTCTTTTCTCACCCTCCCTCACCATTGTTCATTTATTCCGGTTCCGTCACTACCCCTCATTCCCCATTCTTTACTGTCCTTTTTATTTTTAACACCCACTCACATTCTACCAGTACCTCTACTTTAGTCTTCTTTTTCTCTCTTCCCTTCTTTCGCTCCCTTATTCATTTTCTTTTTCTGACTTACACCCTATTACATCTTCTCTGTTTTTTACTATGTAATAAACAATCCCTCTGTGTTTCTTCCTGTAGCTCTTTTTCTATTAACCTTACTGTCTCTGTGTTCTTCCCTCATGCTCACTCTTTCATTATTTTTTTTTGGGTTGTGCGCCCCGGTGCGCGCCCCGGTGCACGTACCGGCCCGCATACCCTTGGAAAAAAAGATTGAGAGAGATTCTTCAAAAATATAGATTTATTTTTATAAATTAAAGGTAGTTCTAAAAAGAACTGTTTTTTATTCTTTTTGTTGTTTTATATTTTTTTATTGTTTTTTGAACATTTTGTACTTTTTTTGACTTTTCTGAACAGTTTTATATTTTGTTTGTATTTTTTAAGGGGAGAAACAAAAAACAGGGAATTCTAAAGGGCTCAACAAGAGCAAAAAAAAAGGCGGAAAAAATTAATGTTTTCTTGGGCACTTGTGGTTATCCCAAGCACGGTTAATAAGTGTGATGCTTTGTTCTCCATAGCATATCGTTTGTCCACAAAAAATACAAACCATTTTAAAATTGGAAAATTTTGGTTGTATGGTGGAGCATATCTCCCTAACTTCCGGTCCCGATGGGGTGGGAACATTAGTTTGGGAGGTGCTGGCAGAAGATTGGACAGGGTTTCTGGCCAGTTCCCTGAGCTCTGCCCTTGCATAGTTATTTGGATGCCTGCGTCGCATATGCCTGATCATCGTGTGGTTGCCAAAGGAGTATTTTTTGTTGGGATTCCCCCTTGACAGCTCCTGATGACATATTAAGCAGGTTGCCTTAGGCGCATTTAATTTTTTCTTGTCCTTGGGGATTGAAAAAAACTGCCAGATGATGTGCTCTTTAGGTTTGTATGTAATATTGTCTTCTCTGACGAATCTCCTCTCCTCCTCCTCCTCATCTTCCTCCTCTTCTTCATCTCCACCACTGTGAAGTTGTGGTGGTCCTAGTGGTGGTGGTGGTGGTGGTGGTCCAGAAGCTCCAGCAGCTGCAGCTAATGTAGCCATTTTCTAATGAAATAACTACAGGTCTACCTCTCTCAAAGCACAAAAGTAGAATGAGGAAAAAAGGTGGGGTCTTTCATCATTTAGAAAAGAAAACTGTTCTGAACCAATGAAAAGTGTTATTTTTAGGTCACATGACCTGGCCTTACATCATTAGGAAACCGATAGTGAAATGAACCAATAAAAAGTTTTATTTTCAGGTCACATGACCCGACGCGCTTACGCTACGTGCCCCGGGGCGCTCCCCGGGGCGCGCCCGGAGGTGCGTAGCGTAAGCGCGTCAGGACGTTGCGCGATCGTATCCGCTCGCATGCTTCCGGATGTGCTTACGCAGTGCGTCATTTGACGCATCACGCGTTTACGCAAAACGTCACAATGTTGTTTTCGTTCGCGAGAATAGCGCTAACGGGACGCTCACTGGTACACGCCCCGGGGCGCGCCGCAACATTGCGCTTACCGGTGCGTTCACCGGTACGCGCCGCCGGGAGCGCTCCGGGGCAAAAAAATAAATAAAAAGATTACATAATTATACAATATAAAATTCATTATAACATATTTTACTTTTTATACCTATAGATATTTGCTATTAAAAAAACATTGAAATTCACTGAAAAAACCATAGGTTTCACACCAGTTATAGTTAGGAATTAGCATTTAAAAAACCTATTAAATTCACTGAAAAAGACCATAGGTTTCACACCAGTTATAGTTAGCTGGAAGTTTTACTCACATAAAACCATTGAAATTCCAACGTTATAGTTAGTTGGACTCACTATAACTTGCGCGTGCAATGCACTGCTGATGACGTCACATATTACATCACTCATGACATGGTCAGTGACATCACTCATGACATCACTGATGACACCATCCTTGTGACAAAGTGACAGACCTCCTTTCACTGTAATGTAACCCTTGAAACACATATTCAAAAATAGAAACTAAAACATTTTTAAAAATGGAGATACCCATACCAGTTACAACAACCAATTCAGTAATTCCACCATCTATATACACATCCACTCATCCACCAACAGTTCTATGTAGTCACTCATACATATATTCACTCATCATATATAGTGATACACCTATATATCCTGTTACACAACGACAGTCGTAAAAAAGATACTCTCACACATACTCACACATGCAAATAAACTATTATACATCCATTTATTAGCATATACATCTATACACACACTACCATTTGACTTCTAAGTAAACTTACACATACTTACTCTCTTAAACAATCACTTATAGAAACACATACTTATTTAAACAGGAACTCTTACAATCCCTCACTCTCACAAATACTCACTTATATACATCAATATTCACATATACTAGATTAAAACATATGTAGTTACTGAGAAAGACACTAGTTAGACAGTCATTCACTCACTAACATACACATATACACACTCATCCACCCATACAGTCCTGCACATATGCTGTATTCAAAACACATACAAAGAGAGAGTCAGTCATTCATGCATCTATGTGCTAAGTAACACCCCCACCAAACATATAGACACTCATATTGATATTAAAAAAAATCTAATAACCCATATACCTACACATGTAGCTACTCACCAACCCATGCAGCCACTTATACACAAAGTGAAACATTAATACATATATTTAAATATTTAAACATTACTCACTAATATTTATTTTTCAGAAAGACACACATTCACTGGATGGTGTTATCAGTGATGTCATGAGTGATGTAATATGTGACGTCATCAGCAGTGCATTGCACGCGCAAGTTATAGTGAGTCCAACTAACTATAACGTGGGAATTTCAATGGTTTTATGCGAGTAAAACTTCCAGCTAACTATAACTGGTGTGAAACCTATGGTTTTTTCAGTGAATATATATATATTACTTACTGGCAATAGCCAGTAGGTATATATAGTTAGGATTGTTTTCCATAGGGAAATCGCAACATTCTATTGGGAATAACTTTGGCGCCGGTTGAGGAATCTTCCTGAAGGTTTCCTTAACTTTGACTCGCGGCACTCCGGTCCTTCCCGGAAAGTTTGGGGGGGATTCGTCAAGCGGGGGTTGAGATAAAAGGGGGGTCCCAAAACGTGTTTTCCCCATGTTAATTTCCATTGGGCGGTTGGACTCACTTTTAGCCCGAACAGCTGAATGGTTTTCCACCAAACTTGGCAAAATTGTAGGGACTGGTAGCCCGATGTGCCTTTGCTATGTCTCAAGATATGTGCTCCAGTGGTTTTTACGAAAATTAAATTTGAAAAAATATATATTGGGCTACATTGGGCTATATATATGTTAGAGCCCAAATGTAGCCCAATGTAGCCCAATGTAGCCCAAAGATGGCCACCAGAGACAAAAAAAAACCAAATGTAGCCCAAATATCAGCCAGATGTAGCCCAACTATAGCCCAATGACAGAATGTCCCAGAGTGTTGTAAAGAACAACTAGAGCGCTAACAGTCTTACTTATGACAAAAGTATGGCACACCTGAAGTCATCTTGATTGGAATAAAGTGTTAACACTTAAAACATTTAATTTGCAAAGGAACAAAATGAGGGGGTTCATTTTGCCATAGAAATTATGATTAGTGCTGAAGAAAGAAAATTTAGGGCACATTTTGAGTGACTTCTCAAATCCTCTTATATTTCATTAAAAAAATTCTGATATGCAGTCTCCCACGATGGCCACCAGAGACAAAAGAGCCTGTGCTTAAAAACTCTGTTAGCAAAGCAGGCATTTGAGATTTAAAAAATGTTTTAATATATAAAAACGTTATCCGCTAATAGAAATAGCATTTAAAATACCTTGCGAATTCAATGAAAAAACCATAGGTTTCAGGCCTTACATAGTTAGGAATTAGCAATTTAAAAACCTTTGAAATTCACTGAAAAAAACCATAGGTTTCAGGCCTTATATAGTTAGGAATTAGCATTTAAAAAAACCTTGCAAATTCACTGAAAAAACCATAGGTTTCAGGCCTTATATAGTTAGGAATTAGCATTTAAAAAACCTTGCAAATTCACTGAAAAAAACATAGGTTTCAGGCCTTATATAGTTAGGAATTAGCATTTAAAAAACCTTGCAAATTCACTGAAAAAACCATAGGTTTCAGGCCTTATATAGTTAGGAATTAGCATTTAAAAAATCTTTGAAATTCACTGAAAAAACCATAGGTTTCAGGAGTTATATAGTTAGGAATTAGCTTTTAAAAAACCTTTGAAATTCACTCAAAAAACTGTAAGTTTTAGTGGTGTTATAGTTAGCTGGACATTTTACTCATACAAAACCATTGAAATTGCTCCTATATAGTTAGTTGTACTAACTATATTTCGCGCACCAGCAATCCACTGCTGATGATGTCACATATTAGATCATTCATGACATGGTCAGTGACATCACTGATGACATCCCAAATGACATCACTGATGACATCACTGATAACATCATCCACGTGACAATCACATACACCTTTTCATACACTATTACAATTTTTCATCACTCTTTGTAAAATACAGAGTATCATATTTAAATCCATTGTCACAGCAATACAAGTATCTAAAAATCCACTCAGTGATTCATAGATGTATACACACATCTAATCACTTACCTATGGATTCACTCATACATGCTGTCAATGAACAATAGAACACTATCAAAAATACTTATACATCTATATCGACATTAAACAACAGCACGCATCCTATTCACATATGAAGTCATCCTACTCACTTATGCAAACAATGGATCATACTTACATATTTACTTAGCAAAACACTTATACAAACACCACTTCTTCTATTCATTTAGATAGTAAGTCATACTTAGTGAATTATAAAATCATTATTACAAGTATACAGTTATCAATACAGTCACTCACACAATCATTGTGGCTTATGTATACTTATTTATATACAACAACTGACACATACACTGCCTTTTATTTTTCTAGTTTGTTGGAACTGTACCATTGAGAAATATATTTGCTCATCACCACACCCATAAAGATATTCACTCACCCAAACAACGGTTAGAACATGTAGTTTTAACTTCATATATCTACTGAATCAACTATTCACACATCTTTGGACAGTCACACACCCCCCACCGAACCACACACACTTTCACACTCCCATACAAATACTCAGTTAACTAATCAATAACTAATATAGACTTTCACATAGCTAGTAACCAACTGTAGAATCAGTTTACACAACAACTGACAAAGTGATACAGATATTCACACAGTTTAGTCACTATCCACTATATTTAGTGAGACATAAAAAATTGGTCAAGTAAACAGTCAATTACACTGCTACTAAATACTCCATCCAAATATTTATTTATATATATCCACTTATTCTTCAATGCAAATTGCTATATATATAATGCATATTTAAATAACGAAGCAAACCACATTCACTGGATGATGTCATCAGTGATGTCATCAGTGATGTCATTTGAGATGTCATCAGTGATGTCACTGACCATGTCATGAATGATCTAATATGTGACATCATCAGCAGTGGATTGCGGGTGCGCGAAATATAGTTAGTACAACTAACTATATAGGAGCAATTTCAATGGTTTTGTATGAGTAAAATGTTCAGCTAACTATAACACCACTAAAACTTATAGTTTTTTGAGTGAATTTCAAAGGTTTTTTAAAAGCTAATTCCTAACTATATAACTCCAGAAACCTAGGGTTTTGTCAGTGAATTTCAAAGGTTTTTTAAATGCTAATTCCTAACTATGTAAGGCCTGAAACCTATGGTTTTTTCAGTGAATTTGCAAGGTTTTTTTAAATGCTAATTCCTAACTATATAAGGCCTGAAACCTATGGTTTTTTCAGTGAATTTCAAAGGTTTTTTAAATGCTAATTCCTAACTATATAAGGCCTGAAACCTATGGTTTTTTCATTGAATATATATATATATATATATATATTCACTGAAAAAACCATAGGTTATAGACCATATATAGTTAGGAATTAGCATTTACTAAACTTTGAAAATTCACTGAAAAAAACATAGGTTATAGACCATATATAGCTAGGAATTAGCATTTACAAAACCTTATTTTACTCACACAAAACCATTGAAATTCGCATATATAATTAGTTGCACTAACTATATATCGCGCACCCGCAATCCACTGCTGATCATGTCACATATTACATCATTCATGACATGGTCAGTGACATCACTGATGACATCACTGATGACATCTCAAATGACATCACTGATGACATCACTGATGACATCTCAAATGACATCACTGATGACATCTCAAATGACATCACTGATGACATCACTGATGACATCACTGATGACATCTCAAATGACATCACTGATGACATCACTGATGACATCACGGATGACATCTCAAATGACATCACTGATGACATCACTGATGACATCTCATTTGACATTACTGATCACATCACTGATGACATCATTCATGTGATAATACGATGAACCTCTTCAGACTCTAATATAACCTTAGATACACTCAGTGTAAACAGACACTCACAGACTGTCACTCATCCATGGAGTTACTCACACACCTAGTCAGTCATGCAAAGAATCAATCACACCTCCATTTCCTCAACTATACAGTTATACACACCTTACTTATTCAAACATATACTAACACATATTTACTCTCTTATACAATCCCTGATACAAGTTCACAATGATCCATACAGCCACTCACACATTCACTGGCTCTTATGCACTGTTATTTATATATGTCAACTCTCACATGTACTGTGTTTTACATATGTACTTACTTTGACATGTAGCACTGAGATATCCATTCACTCACCAATACACTCATGCACACAGTCAACCGCCCATACAGCTGTTTCCACATGCACTTTTGAACCCATACATCTAGTGAATCAACTGCTCACACATCTATGCACAGAGTCATACACCTCCCAGCCACCCACACACACACTCAGTCTCCCATACAAATACTTGGGCAACCAATCAATAACCCATATAGTTACTCATATAGCTACTGATCAACACATGCAGCAGTTTACAGAACAACAGACATAATGATGCACAAATTAAGACAGTTTAGTCACTAACCCATGCACTCAGTGAGACACATTTAATCACTCACTCATACAGTCAGTCATGCACCTCATAAATCCTTCATCCAGACACTTATACATCCACTCATTCTTCAATATGTAAGACATATTTTAACTTTACAGAAACATACAGTCACTGGATATTGTCATCAGTGATGTCATCAGTGATGTCATTTGAGATGTCATCAGTGATGTCATCAGTGATGTCACTGACCATGTCATGAATGATGTAATATATGACATGATCAGCAGTGGATTGCGGGTGCGCGATATATAGTTAGTGCAACTAACTATATATGCGAATTTCAATGGTTTTGTGTGAGTAAAATAAGGTTTTGTAAATGCTAATTCCTAGCTATATATGGTCTATAACCTATGGTTTTTTCAGTGAATTTTCAAGGTTTTGTAAATGCTAATTCCTAACTATATATGGTCTATAACCTATGGTTTTTTCAGTGAATTTCAATGGTTTTTAATAGCAAAAGCTGTAAAATGTATTCTTCTTTTAAAGGAAAAATATATTTTATATGTATTTAATATAATTTTTTTATGTATATAAATTTTTTGAGGGAACAAATTTATCAACTATCATGCTGAAGAAGAGTGTGGGGAAAAAAAAACAAAGAGGAGGACTAAGAGGAAAGAACAATCAGTTCAAAAATACAATTGCTTTAAAGCATGAAGTGCTTTTCCACACATTTACATTTAAATAACCCATATTAGAACATACAAAATATCTACAGAGGAGACGGTGTACATTGAATTTTAGACTCTTCATTGGTACCTACATGTTGGTACTTACATCACCCACACAACACAACAGCTCTATTCAGAGCTACCCTACCTCAAAGCACTCTAAAATATTATTTTAATATTTCCCATGGTTTTCCCCTTGTTACGCTTTCCGGAACGCTACCCGGTGCGCGGACCGGGCGCTAACCGTGCGAAAATTTGAAAAAAAAGGTTGTTTTTTTTACATATATGGGCCTCCTCAGCCACCCTCAGAAAACCTAGGGGGTCAGGATATGTCTCCCGTGCCCCCTTATACCCATTTCCAACATTGTTTATCCACCATCTTGTGACTAAATTCGTCCGAAACACAAGATGGCGGACTCCCGTTACGCTACCTGTGAGCTACCCGGTTCGCGTACCGGGTAGCGCTTCAACCGCGAAAAATCGAGAAAAAAAATTATTTTATTTTTTTGCCCCGCGGGGCCCTTTAATAGCCCCCACATCAATCCTAGGGGGTCAGGAGGGGTCTACCTTGCCCCCTTTCATTCATTTCCCCCTTCGTTTATTTCCACCTATTGTCTCTCGATCCTACCGAGAGACAATAGGTGGAAATGACTAAATAGGGGGAAATGACTAAAAGGGGGTAGGGTAGACCCCCCTGACCCCCTAGGTTTGATGTGGGGGCCATAAAAGGGCCCGCGGGGCCAAAAAAAAAAATACTTTTTGATTTTCGCGGGGGGAGCGCCTGGTACGCGCACCGGGGAGCGTACCGGGGAGCGTGCCGGTACGCGTACCCTGGAGATAAAAGAATGACAGAGTTTTTTTATAAATGTAGCATTTTTTTATAAATTAGAGGTAGTTCTAAAAAGAACTGTTTTTTAAATTCTTTTTGTTGTTTTATATTTTTTTTATTGGTTTTTTGAACATTTTTTACTTTTTTGGGCTTTTATGAAGAATTTTATATTTTTTTGTATTTTTTATGGGGACAAACAAAAAACAGGGAATTGTAAACGGGCTCAACTGGAGCAAAAAAAAAACAGGAAATATTAAGGCTTCTTTGGGCACTTGTGATTGTCACCAGCAAGGTTGATGAGATTAATACTTTGCTCACCATAAGTTATTGTTTTTCCACAATAAATACAAACAATTTTGTATCTACCAAACTTGGTTTGTATGTTAAGTACCATCTCCCTTGCCTCTGGACCCGATGGAGTGGGTTCTTGGCTTGTTGAGGTTCTGGAAGACGATTGGGGAAGGTTTCTTCACAGTTCTCTCACCTCTGCTGCAGAATAGTTATTGGGGTGCAATTGTTGCATGTGGCGAATCATTGTGTGATTCCCAAATGAATATTTTTTGGCAGGGTTCCCCCTGGATAGTACAGCGCCACAGATGAGACAGGTCACCTTTGCAGCGTTTACTTTTTTGGAACCCCTTGGGATTTTATAAAACTCCCATATAAAGTGCTCCCAAGGTTTCTATGGGGGATTGTCTTCAGGCAGGAACTGCCTTCTCTCTTCCTCCTCTTCCTCATCCTCCTCCTCCTCTTCTTCTTCACCACCAATGTGGTGTTGTGGTGGTCCTTGTGGTGGTGGTGGTGGTGGTGATGGTGGTGCAGCTGCTCCAGCTGCTGACAGTACTGTAGCCATATCTCTATGAAAAAAGCAGGTCTTCCTCACTCAAAGAACAAAGTGAGAATGAGGAAAAAAGGTGGGGGGTTTCATCATTTGGAAAACAAAACTGTTCTGAACCAATGAAAAGTGTTATTTTGAGGTCACATGACCCGACGCGCTTACGCTAAGCGCCCCGGTGCGCGCCCGGCGGCGCTTACGTTTCGCGATCGTATGCGCTCGGGCGCTTCCGGGTGCGCTTACGCCGTGCGTCATAAGACGCATCACGCGACTACGCGATACGTCACGATGATGTTTTCGTTCGCGGCAATGGCGCTAATGGGACGCTCACCGGTACGCGCACCGGGGCGCGCAATAACACTGCGCTTACCGGAGCGTTCACTGGTACGCGCACCGGGAGCGAACCAAGGCAAATTTTTTTTTTTTTAAAAGGGAAAAATATACATAAAAAAAATAGTATTACATAAATATACAATATAGGATTTATTATAAAAAATATTATATTTCATAGCTATAGAAATTAGCTATTAAAAAACCTATGAAATTCACTGAAAAAAACATAGGTTTGAGGCCCTATATATAGTTAGGAATTAGCATTTACAAAACCTATGAAATTCACTGAAAAAACCATAGGTTTCACACCAGTTATAATTAGGAATTAGCATTTAAAAAACCTATGAAATTCACAGAAAAAACCGTAGGTTTCACACCAGTTATAGTTAGGAATTAGCATTTAAAAAACCTATTAAATTCACTGAAAAAACCATAGGTTTCACACCAGTTATAGTTAGAAGGAAGTTTTACTCGCATAAAACCATTGAAATTCCCACATTATAGTTAGTTGGACTCACTATAACTTGCGCGTGCAATGCACTGCTGATGACGTCACATATTACATCACTCATGACATGGTCAGTGACATCACTCATGACATCACTGATGACACCATCCTTGTGACAGAGTGACAGACTTCCTTTCACTGTAATGTAACCCTTGAAACACATATTCAATAATAGAAAGTAACATTTTCAAAAAAATTGAGATACCCATACCAGTTACAACAACCAATTCAATAATTCCACCATCTATATACACATCCACTCATTCACCAACAGTTCTACATAGTCACTCATACATATACTCACTCATCATATGTAGTGATACACCTATACATCCTGTTACACACCGACAGGGATCCAAAAGATACTCTCACACATACTCACACATGCAAATAAACTATTGAACATCCATTTATTTGCATATACAGCTATACACACACTACCACCTTACTTCTAAGGAAACTTACACATACTTACTCTCTTAAACAATCACTTATAGAAACACATACTTATTTAAACAGGAACTCTTACAATCTCTCACTCTCACATATACTCACTTATATACATCAATATTCATATATACTAGATTAAAACATATATAGTTACTGATAAAGACACTAGTGAGACAGTCATCCACTCACTAACACACACATATACACACTCATCCACCCATATAGTCCTGCACATATGCTGTCTTCAAAACACATACAAAGAGAGAGTCAGTCATTCATGCATCTATGTGCTAAGTAATACCCCCACCAAACCATACAAGCACTCATACTGATACTAAGAAAAACATCTAATAACCCATATACATACACATGTAGCTACTCACCAACCCATGCAGCCACTTATACACAAAGTGAAACACTAATATATATATTTAAATATTTAAACATTAGTCTCTAATATATGTATTTACTAAGATACACTTAATAAGCCAGTTAACTAATCAATTTTTTTTTAAAAACATCCATTTACACACTTATTTAAACATTTATTCTACCATCAACTTTTATATTTACATATATAAAACATATTTATTTTTCAGAAAGACACACATTCACTGGATGGTGTCATCAGTGATGTCATGAGTGATGTCACTGACCATGTCATGAGTGATGTAATATGTGACGTCATCAGCAGTGCATTGCACGCGCAAGTTATAGTGAGTCCAACTAACTATAACACTATAACGTGGGAATTTCAATGGTTTTATGCGAGTAAAACTTCCAGCTAACTATAACTGGTGTGAAACCTATGGTTTTTTCAGTGAATTTAATAGGTTTTTTAAATGCTAATTCCTAACTATAACTGGTGTGAAACCTATGGTTTTTTCAGTGAATATATAAATATATATATATATATATATATATATATATATATATATATATATATATATATATATATATATACATTGATACCCCTCGGTTACTTTTTGCCAGAATTTGCAGCGCTCTCTCGCCGGTTCGTAAATCCCCGCGGCAGAACAACGCCGCATTTAAATCCACAACCAATTCCCCCAGCTGGGAGAAAAACGGGACAAACTCGCGTTTGTTTTCACTTATGTTCTTTTTTATTTAATTCTCGCAGCATGGAGTTTCTCAAGCAGGCAGGCACAAATCTACGTGTTTCGGGATAGGTTATCCCTTGTTCACGATCAATTTGGCTCCAGGCTCTCAGTCTCAATATAGTGAGTCACATTATTACATAATTTCCTGTTTGATGTTATTTTGGCCCTCGGCCTTCTGGATGATGTAGTTTTTTGCAATTATTTTTATAATTTTTTTTATCCATCTGCATAGCCTATGTCCTTCTGCTGCAACTGCCTTTTCCAACGCTGCATTGGGTGTTGTGATTGGTGCTGTGGTTACTGAGATTACCTGCCTCAAAGGTTTGGGCTCTCTCTTTATAATATTAGTATGGATTTATACTATTTTTTGTTCTTTCAAACTCCTTCCAGTTAATGGTAGAAATGGGTATGAAAGCAATAATGTATCCTGGAAAGTTCAACATTTTGGAAAAGAAGACAACATTCTGAATTCAGAAAGTGGTCATTAGTGTAGATCCTTCAAGTTTTTTTATGTAGAAACTAACAGCTTAAAAGAGGAAAATTAGAAAATGAGTTGAAAAAAACAGCCATTTGTGCCATCGTTTTTACCTGTAAATTCCTCTACGTATGAGAGAGTTTTGAAAGCAATATACTGTTACATCCGCTGGGCCCATTGGTTGTGAGGATATATAAGACTTGTAGGTTCACCAAGAAACCGACGAACCCAGAGCCAATGACTGAGCAGCATCTTGCAATGTTTTTTGATTGTGAACAAGGTGTATAGCAATTAATTTGGGAAAATAAAAACTGTGAAAAATCGGTATGAAAGACGCCTATGTATTTCCAAAATGGGAACAAAATATAGAGTTCAGAAACAATAGCTAGTTTCACATCTCCAAAATTGTGGGTACCCATACTAGCTTGTGAATTAGAGGTCATTTTTCAAAGTGACTTCCCTTTTACAGATTGTCTTATTTTTGGAAGGCAGCAATTCATCAAAGTCCACAACTAGGAACACGGTGACCCGGGAGCTACATCATCGGCGAGCACTTCGCTTTTCCGATCGCACAAGTATTCAAAGGGTTCGAGAGCGATTTTCTCTCTACCCTCTGTTCCTTTCAACTTACCAACCGGGATGGTAAACTGGAGTTATCCGCTCCACTACCGGTCACTCGATTAAGATCCCGGGATCCCTGTCAGATTATCATCTGTGACAGTGTCCGTCTCTACTCAGATACTTTTACTTGAATTGGTCAAGGGCCCCACTGGGTCGGAAATATCACTGGCAGAGCGACCTTCGGCATATACGCAGTCATTTTGAGCCCTGAAGATTTGCGTGAGCAATGAAACACGTGTAGGCTGACTGCTGACAAGTACATGAAAATTAAAGAACAGACTACCATATATTGTTTTTGGATACTACTGTTTTTCTGCTGCTTCACTGTTATTATTTTTTATGTCGCATGTACAAAATACCTACGTTTACATTGATATTACATGTGTGTGCATAGGGTTTTTCTTTATCAGCAATTCATCAAATGTCAATAGGCAATAACAGTTGCTTTTCAACTCTGTGTTCCCAGAGTCTCCTGATAAAATGGTACCTCACTTGTGTGGGTAGGCCTAGTGCCCGCAACAGGAAACGGCCCAAAGCGCAACGTGGACACTCCACATTTTTACAGAGAAAACAGACCTTTTTTAGCCAAGTGCCTAGCTATGGGTTTTCAACCCTAGCTAAGCCTGCACCTAGGGAAACCTAGCAAACCTATACATTTTTTGAAACTAGACACCCAGGGAAATCTAGGATGCGGGTGACTTGAGTGGATCTCTCCAGGTTCTTTTACCCAGAATCCCTTGCAAACCTGAAACTTTATAAAAAAGAAAAACACATTTTGGAAAGTTCTGGAACCTGCGTTGAGCCACAAAATTCTACCGACCTCGCATTTCTCAAAGTCTTATGAAAAAAATGGTATCTCACTTGTGTGGATAGGTCTAGTGCCCGCAACACAAAATGGCTCAAAACGCAACATGGACACACCACATATTTCCAGTGAAGACTTCCCCTTTTTTTCAAAGTGCCTAGCTGTTGATTTTGAACCCTAGCTCTGTTAGCACCTATGGAAACCTAGCAAACCTATACATTTTTTGAAACTAGACACACAGAGGAATCTAGGATGGGGTGATTTGTCTGGCTCTTACAAGGTTCTGTTACCCAGAATGCCTTGCAAACCTCAAATTTTAAAGAAAGAATGTAGCATTTTTATGTGGGGTGGGGGCACTGTCATGCCTATTCTGGGCAGGCCCCAACCCTACTTCTATATAAAAAAAATCCCAGATGTCTAGAGGGCTATTGCCCCAGCTGCCTCGTGGGGGGGGGGGGGGCAGAAAGTATTTTGCCTTCTTTGGGGGGGTAGGGTTGGACCCCGCCCCTTAAAAAAAGAATCCAGAATCCCTGGCATCTAGGGTGCAGGCTACTTCTCCACCTGCCCCCCAAGGAGGGGGGCAAAAAGACTGTCTGTGTCAAATGTTAATGGAGAAGGGGACGCACTCCCCTCCCGGGTGGCTTGTGGGTGCATCCCTGCTTGGGGGTCGCCCTCCTGGGGTGCTTGGTGATCTCCAAGCAAGGATCCACTAGGGAAGGTTACCATTGGAAAGGGGAGATTCTCCCCTTTCCAACGATACCTCGCCCAAGTGTTTCGGTGCTCGGGGCTGAGACAGCCTCATGAGCACCAAAACATTGACAATGAAACTAAATTCCAGTTTTGTTTTTAATATAATGACGACAGCGTGCCATGCGCACGATCATCATTACCTTAAAATAATAAACAGGCCTCGGGAGGTTGGGGAAGCTCTTCCCCACCTCCGAGGACCCCTCAAAAAAGTTAATCCCTCTGTTGTTTGCAGCAGAGCGATTTAGTGCTCCTCTACACATGACGGAATGGTTCCGTCATTAGCAGAGGAGCACTGGTTCTCATGACAGACCCATTCCGTCATGAGCTCCGAAAGGGTTAAAAAAATATAAGTTCAGACTTTGCTCTTTGTGAGTGCGTCCACTTTCTGCTGCCAACCCTTGGCCCATGCCCAATTAATGGCGCTAGTGTTGGCCTCATGAGTAGCCATTTTTAAAGTACATTTGCCTAGAGGTGGGTGAGCCACTTACGTGTCGAGCCAGTCTTGAACCAGATGCTGGACTCGAGTCTCTCTAGGAACTTTGAGTTCAAAATTAGCAGAAATTTCATGTGGCTCATGCCTGCTGCACTCACTGTACCCTTATGCACAAAGTTAAAAACAAAACATTAACATTTGACATAAAAAGGAGAGATAAATAGATACCCATTTAGTGGCTGATATGTACAATGTGAAACAACAAAACCTGGGATTGATCCCAGTTTCCAGATTTAAACAAACTCTGTGAACTTAAGGCAAATATTGAGTTTTACAAATCTCCTTTTTTCATAATACCTCAATAAACCTATAATATGACTTATTAATGTCAAAGCTACCACATGTTAAAGAAATATATATAAATATATTTAAGAGACTTTATCGTATTCTACATGATGTTTATTGGGTAATTTACATTGCAATCTTTTCCAGAGCTTGGCTCATGCAAGGTCTCTTAGAGCCCAGCAAGACCATTGGCTCTGCTCTACCTGTAAATTTTTAGCTCCCCCACCATTTGTCTTTTGAATGGTAAACCTGCTGCATCATTTGTTAAAATAGCTGGCATTTTCATAAAGAAATAAACAAAATTTCACAATATCATCACAGAACATAACAAAATTCACAAAATGATCACTAGAAAAGATGGAGACGATTTTAACACACATTACCTACACACTGATAAAAGTTTAAATACATGTTCCCCCTTTCACACACACACACTCTCCACTTCACACACTTAAACACCCATTTCTTACTGTCTGATTCACATTTAGTCTTCCACAAACACACAGTACCACTTTTATTTCTAACAGTCATACCCACGCTTGCAAACTCACGCACTTATTGCTTTTACTTCCTAGCTCTCACACGTTTTCCTTCACACTCAGTGCCAGACAGTGGAGACTCTCAAAAACATTAAACAGCTACATCACAATGTTGGGGTCACATTTTGTGCGATGTACGTATTTGCATATCGAAACATTTTCAGAGACAGCCACAGGCGTGTCTCATTGGAGCAGAGAAAATTAAGAGGTGATTTGGCTGCTGCAAATGATCTAAGTTTATAGTTCCATAACAAGTGTTTATCAATAAATGGCATGCTAAGGAATCAAAACTAGTGCTGTTGTTTTTCTTTTAAAATCATGAATGCATTGAATTAAGTCTATATTCCTGCATAATATTTTCACCTCCTGCATTTGCAGGGCCTCTAGTGTGGAGTATGCATACCTTGCCAGGGTGGATCTTATGCTTTATATAAACAGATGCCATAGAAAGAAGGATTTACTGACAGCCTAGATGAATGCATAGAAGCTATGCCAGAAGAAATTCACTGAAATAATTCCATATTCAACATAAGGGAACCCCCAAAAAATTGGGTTGATATTTGTTTTATGCATGATGTGTGTTGACTCTCACAAAATAAGTGATTAGGGGCCTCATAGCTCCCTCGTAGCTCCTTGGTAGGAGTTACCAAACATCTTGGATTACAGCTTGACAGAGGAGGCACTGAAGCTCTCATCCTACTGGATCTGAGTGCTGCTTTTGATAATGTCTCACATTAAGTGCTTCTTCAGAGGTTGGAGGATCAGGGTTTTCAAGGCCTGGGTTTGGCCTGGCTAAGCTCTTTCCTGCCGGAGCATTACTTTCAAGTCTGTGTAAAAATGCACAATTATAACTCATGCATGTTATCTTCTGGGGTGCCCCAGGGCTCTGCCCGGAGCCTGTATTGTTTAATATCTATGTGTGGCCACTGGTAGACATATTTGAGGGGTATGGTCTCACTTTCTTTTCATACGCAGATGATAAGCAAATTATTGTATCTTTATCCCCTAATGAAGATGGAAGTTCATCTGACCTTAATTCTTGCCTTGCCATCATGGCAACCTGGTTGAGTAACAACTATTTAAAACGAAATAGGAACACGTCCAAAGTTCTATTGGTCACAATCACCCTCATCTCTTGGTCCCTCACTACTGGTCTATCGAATTGGAAGCTGGTCCTACCCCACCCCTGATTGTTAAAAACCTAGGGCCATATTTATGGCAAAGTATCACAACGCAGTGCAGTTCAGCAAGTCACCTTGCTGCGCTGCACTGCATTACAGGGAAAGGACAGGAATGTGCCGTATTCAAAAGAATATGGCGCATACCTTTCCTTGTCAGCATTAGTGTCATTTTGGAGGGCTAGCCTCAACAGAGGCACCCTTGCACCATGGTGCAAGGGTGCCTGTGTTGCAGACAGGATTGGTTTTGTGCAGGAAGGGACACCTTCTTAAACAAAAACAACCCTAAAAGACAAAGTCCTCTTTCTTTGCATGCTGCAGAATGCAACACACATAAAATGGGAAAGTAACAAGGAGAAATACATATATTTCTCTTTGTTACACCTCACCTGAAGAGGCATATCTTTTTGAAGCATTCCCAGGTTTACCAGTTCTGCTAAATATAAGAATGTGACAAAAAAAACATGCAATGCCCATGGAACATTACCCTGCACAGAGTAAGGTAAGATTTATGAAGCCACCCAGGGCCACACAAGGTAAACTTGCATGGTTTCATAAATCTCGTTTTTGAGTTGCATCGCTCTTGCACCACATTACGTGGTACAAGAGTGATGCAATGGGGATTGTAAATATACCCCTTAGGCTTCTGACTTGATTGAAAAGCTTGCCATGGAGCAGCAAATTACAAGCTAGCAGCTTTTTTTTTTACTTTTCTTTTTATTAAAGACAAGGTAGTACAGGTATAAACAATGGTCAATCATTAATGCGAATGAGACATCCATGGGTATAGTTCCCCCAAATACAAAAGGAATCGTCAAATTACAAACTTCACACAGTTAGTCAAACTGGGACCAGTTTACCCTGATTCGTGCCTTTGTCTTGGCAACTGTGGTTCTCAGATCTCGCCGCTATAACAGTTCTATTTCTTCCATATTTGTGTCCATTTGTTGGGGCAGCCTCTAAATTCGCACACTGTCTTCTCAGTGAAGATACAATGGTCCATATCGTTTTCCCATAGTCTCGGTAACGGTTTTTCTTGCGCCCCCCACAAACTTGTAATATTCCATTTGGCAATCATCATTCCCAATGTCACCCATGTTTTCTGCTTGATATTCGAGTCAGTCAAATATCTAAGAGACACAGTTTTATGATGCATTCGATTTTAACACCCATTACTTCCTCCAATGCTACTCGGCACCCCCGCCCAGTATTCTTGGATTGCTTGACATTCCAAGAGCAAGTGTACGATAGTACTTCCCTGCCCACTTCCCTTCATGCAGTCTGTGTCGGTCTTATAGTCCATCTTCGCCAGCGTTGGCCCCGAGAGGTATGTTCTATGGAGTATTTTAAGCTGAACTAGCCTGAGTCTGGAAGAAATAGCAGTTCCGTTGGGTGAGGAAAGAGCTTCTAGCCATTCCTCATCATCCCCAGTCCCGCCACATCATGATCCCATATAGTCCTGAGTCGGAGTAAGGGATCAGGCATATTGTTAATAAGCTTTCCGTATATATCAGCGAAATTGTCTTCTCAGGGAGATTACCATTTAGTATCCTTCCTCAACCGGGGATGACTCTGGTGGCATCTCTCCTTTTGGTATTGCCGCCTGTAATGCGTGCCTAATCTGTAGGTATCTGAATCGTTCAGTAACGGCAAGATCATATTTGTCCTGCAATTGGGTAAAGGAAAGCACCCCCTCTGCCCTCCATTGGTCAAGGACCGTGGAGATGCCTATGATGTCCGTGTGGTCAAAGCTTTAATTGAATCATAAATTACGCAAAAGTGCAGTATCCCAAAGTGGGTGACCAATGTAAGTTTATCTTTCTAGCCGAAACTCTTCCTGGCAGTCCACCACACTTGGACTGTGTGTCCATTGGGTCCCGACAATTTCAATTTAGAAGGGTTTGCATGGAGCGCACCCATAAAGCTACCCCCTGGGAGTAGCCATCGATCCATATTAAATCCCGGATCTCCATGCGTTCTGTACATACACTGATTTACAGCAGTGAGTTGTGCCGCCAGTAATATATTTTTTATATCCGGGAGGGCCTTTACTCCATCGTACCAGCCACTCATAAGCTTTTGGATCGATATCCGTGGTGATTTCCCTTCCCACAGGAGTTCCCTCAGGGCACTGTTGATAGATTTAAAATAGTCTGCTCTCACTGGGTGTGGCATGTTCTGCAGGGCATATAAAAACAGTGGACGGGATATCATTTTAAATAGGGCTGCACACACTAACAAGGACACTGGATGTGACTATCAGTGCAAGACATCACTCCTGAGTGTTTGCAGCGGGGGGAGAAGGTTTCGTTCATGAGAAAGAGTCAGATTTTTCGACACCTGGATCCCCAGGTATTTAAATCCTGATGTAACTTCAACAATGATGAACCCCCTGGGTAACATCGGTGATTTACCGCTGAGAACGTATAGAACAGACTTGGACCACTTAATCGTGTATCCTGAAAACTTACAGAAGACAATAAAAATATGTAGCACTCTATTCAGGGAGACCACCGGCGATGCCAGGTATAGTAGGATGTTGTCAGCATACAACAAAATTCAGTCCTCCCACTCTTCAGCCCATCTAAGCCATCTAATAACATTGACCTTCCATATCAGCATTGCCAAGGGCTCTAGTACGAGTGCGAAGAGGGTTGTATGTCAGTACAACGCATGCTTTTACTCCGCATGCCATTACAACGCAGGGGTTACAACGCAAGTCGTTACAACGACTTGCGTTGGGGAGGCGCTGGATAGTGAAATAGTTTTATTTTCTATTCCAACTCCAGGCCCCGTGGATAGTAGGGAAGGTGTTGGAAAGAAAATTAAACTATTCCCTATCCAACAGCGCCCTCCAGCGAAAGTCGTTGTAACGACTTTCGTTGTAGCCCCCGCGTTGTAATGGTAGTGTGGGGGGAATAGCTGCATCGTAAAGGATGTTCCCCGCGAAGAGCAATGGGGGAGGGAGCAACCCTGCCTGGTTCCCCTTCCGAACGTGAATGTGGGGGAAATCTGGTTGTTGACCACTATTTGGGCCAGAGGCTCAGCATATAGGAGGCGTATCCATTGCAGGAAGCCTGGGCCAAATCCTAGTTTCCCCAATACTGCAAAAATGTATGGCCACTCGATCATGTCGAATGCCATGGCCGCGTCAAGCGACTCCACCACTGCGTCCACCTGTATTGTATCAGCCCGGTATAATACCCCATGCAATCTCCGCAGGTTAAGTGAGGTGTTTCTGGCTGGCATAAAGCCAGACTGGTCAGGGTGGATAAGCTTAGTAATGACATGTAATAGACGAGTAGCAAGTATTTTAGCCAGGATCTTCTGCATAAAGCAGGGAAATTGGTCTATGGGAGGAACATGAGTGTTTGGGTTTCCCACTCTTGTGGATGACCACTATAGTGGCTAGTCGCTGGTCTGCTTGGAGTGATCATGCCTCGCAGCTTTCATGGAACATATCAGTCAGGTGTGGAACAATTTTGCTTGAAGCGATCTTATACAATTCAATGGGCAAGCCATTCAGGCCTGATGCCTTGCCGACACGCAGGTCCTGAATAGCTTTTTCTACCTCCGTACAATCAAAGTCTTTTTCTAGGTCTAACCGTTCGTCATCGGAGAGTGTCAGGAAGGGGATGTCTTGCAGTAAGAAAAGTGCATCCATTTCTGTATATGTTGTCTGTGACGTGTACACCCGCAGTAGTGATCTCCGAATACATTTGCAATTTCTTGCGGGTCCGAGATCATGTGTCCAGACTCAGTCGTGAGTTCAACTACCACTCTGTTGGCCTGTTCTCTACCGTCAAGCCATGTGAGCAGCTCTACGGCTTTGTTGCCCACTTCATAGACTTTAGTGTGTTGCCCTATGTTGTGCTTTAGCTGCATCAGTGGCCAAAGCTGGGTATTCTTTAGTTTAAGTCGCAAAGGATGTCGTGTTTCTTCAGGATGAGCATCCTGGAGTTTCCCTTCCAGTTCCAAAATAGCACCTTTCAAATGCACTATTTCCATCTGTTTCTCTCCCTTAGTGCCAGCAATCTCAGAGAGAGCCGTCCCTCTTATGATGACATTGTAGGCCTCCCAAATTGTGTGAGTCGAGTCAAGCGAATGTTAATTTTCAAGGAAGTAGTGCTCTGTGTCGTTCATAATCGTATTGTGAATCTATGGGATCTTAAGATACCAAGGGTTTATAGGGGCTGTACTCCCTCTTTGTGGCTTCCCCACCTCCACCCTGGCCTAGATAGGCGAATGGTCCGATATACCCCTTGCGAGGTGGTTCACCTCCCTAACGTTTCCCAGTTGACCCACCGGTTGTTATAATATAGACTATTCTTGACATACTGCAGTGGGCCCCAGAGTAAAACGTGTATTGCTGCTCAGTGGGATGGAGCGCCCTACCGGTGTGTCCACAAGGCCAAATGCTGCCATGAAGTTATGGATTTGCATGCGAGCCGGCGGAGAGTCTCTAGAGGGCCAGCGATCTAACCGATCAGAGACGATGGAGTTGAAGTCCCCCTATCAAGAGTCGTCCCTTTAGGCAGGGAGAGTAATAAATCACCTAAATCTCTGACGCTGGGGCTTGAAGTTCAGGTGGAATGTATACAGAGACTATGTTTAACATATGTCCCACCCTGAAATGGCCACAAACCTTCCCAGGTTGTCTGTCCATATACGGTCGGTTGTCATCAGAAAAAATTTCCGGGTCAGTATCCCCACTCCCTGATCGAAACACAGAGTGTGCCACTAATTTGAACCCCCAATGCGTCAAAGCTGGGCATGCACTCCCCAGTAAGTGTGTTTCTTGTAGCAAAATAATGTCAGATAAGTGTCTTTGGATATATTGAAGCACTATGCCCCTTTTCAACTTGTCCCTCAAACCATTGACGTTCCAGGATAATAGTTTAAATCCGATTGGTAACTGTAGTCCCATGGCTATGCAGTGTGTCAGTCTGACCTTTTAGGGTAGTCCCAGCGGATGTGTCACATTCTCAGCTATTTGCCCTCATACAGACTATTGCTCCTGATGTAGCTATAGATTCTTTGAATACAGGCAGGGTAGCAGCATTAAGATAACCTGTCATTTCAACCTCGTTAGAACTTTGAATAAACCTTACAAAAGATACTCATGATGTCATTGTGTTTGACAAACTGCGCCCCAGTGTGATCATACATGAATGTAACATATATTCTCAATATATAAAGGTCCACCCACCCAACATCCCATAACTATAACCCCTTCCCTGCCTCCCTGCCTCCCTGCATGGCGGTATCAGACTCTCCCGCCACCCCAACATTGCAGAACACCTATCGGCCACCCCAAAACTGATAGGTCGTGTACCAACCCTGCGTCCATTCTGCCTTAAGTGTCATGAGATGCTGTAACATAAAATTAGGTGTCCGGAGTTCCCAGCTCGCTTACTTATTATACAATGACCAATGTCTGGTGAGAGATGTTCGATAGCCTCTCACCTTGGCCCTCATGGAGGCCAAGACCTGCAATATTTCTGAGAAAAAGTTGTAGTGGGCAATAGATTGTCCCCATAAAGGATACAGACCAGTTATTTTCTGTCGCCATCTGTCACCAGACTTTCACCTGCTGCCGGTCCCACGATCTGTTCCATTTGATTCTGCCTCTGCCTCTTTTGTGAGTTCTGCTGGTAAGTCGTATTTGAGATTCGCCACGGCGCACACCAACCACCCTGTGAGCTGTCTTATCTGCAGGAAGTCGAGCACTGTCTACACAATTCCAGGACCTCCGGAGTGTCTCCCAATCTGTTTCCTCACCCGATTATCAAGATGGGCAAGTTGCTGGCAGATAGGCAATAGGACTGGTAGTCCTGATTGCTCTGGAGGATAGCTGAGGCAGTGTTGTGGCCTATGCAAGTTGTAGGGAGAGTTGAAGATGAACAACTGCGCAATCCAAGGTCACAACCCATACAGCAGAGGGCAGCCCCTTTTAAATTTCTCACCTTGTCCCTTGGGCCACAATGCGGGTGTCGTAGCAGGTATGCACTGTGCGGCTTACCTGTCAACAAAGGTACTCCTGAACGCTGTCCTCTCCCTGTCCTTAGGCGGACTGCAGGTGGTAGCCAATGGAGCTGTATCATATGTGACGCACTTTGAATAAGAAGGCCCACAGGTGATTAGATGGCCCAGTGGTTTGGGGCACTGCACCAGTTTAGTTATGCGGCGATCTCCACCTGCATACCCAGGACACAATCAGGCACCAGGAAGTCTGCTCCACATCGAGCGCAATTCCCTCAACGCACACAGTGTTTGCAGCTTCTCACTGCTGCAGGAAATGGGGCCCCAGCCAGGGCGCTGTGCACATTGGCGCTCTTGAATTCTTCTGCCTTGATGGACACCACAATGGGGCTCCGTCCCGGTCACCAAGAGGAGCGGTCTTCAGGCTCTATTCAATAGTGAGATTGGGCTCTTCACTAAGCCCACAGCTGATCTGGCCACCCAGCAGCTCGGGGCACGGCGCCTTGAACAATTGGGCGGAGCTCAGTCTTTTAAGGCATGGTGCTCAGTCGGGCGCCAAGAAGCCAGCACTTCGCTGAGCACAGCTCTATCCAATGCTTCAGCGGCCGCTGCTCCCAGTCGTAGCAGGAAATGGGACCCCAGCCAGTTTCCTGTTCACATCGAATTTCACGATGGCTCACACCCCAGCGGGCAGTATGCTGGGGCTGCATCCTTTCTTTCACACTTTCCGACGGCCGTGCGAGGGAACTTGTGCGCCCCCTCCTCCACAGGCCAGCCTACGCAGTCGGAGTCATTGCCAAGGACAGTGCCGCGTTCTCCGTCACTACTTGGTCGATTTTGACTGTTTCTTCGGTGAGGACACTCCAGGTGGGCTCCGGTTGTCGAAAAGTTGGTAGAGTTACACTCTCTCAGGATATTGAGATGGATATTGCTGGAGAACGGGCGCACTCGAACGGAGCAGCTCTAAGTCACGGACATCTTACATGGTGGTTGGCCATGCCCCCAAGCTAGCAGCTTTTTGTTTTGGCACTCTTAGGTGTCTGAGAAAAATGTGTTGGCTACTTCCTATCCCAGCCCAAAGGACAGTTGTGCAAGCACTGATATTTCAAAACTTGATTGATGGAGACATGTCTGCTTCATTTGAATCCACCTGTGTTCTTAGTTCGCTAGTCGTAGAGACTGTGGGACCTATTCACAAAAGGTAAATTAACATGTGCAAATGTACTTCTTAAATAATAATCTATTACTGTACCTCGACCTAAGTGTAGACATGCATACCCCCACCAAAGTGGTGGGACCTCCTGCAACAGAATATACAAGTCCAAAGTACTTCTAGTAAGTTTTCACATGGTGGTAGAGCTCCCCTATGGGAAATTATAGCAAAAACATTGCTTTTTTATTCTTAAACACATATTAAAATATTTTATTATGAAATATAAATGCAAAAAAAAAGAAAAATGTACAATAAACCTAAGGCTCATAAAATAAAATGTTACTTCACATTTACTCGTTGTGAGGATCTGGGTGTATTATATGGTATGTATTATAAGACATATGTTATGACATGTGGGAAGGGGAGAAATAACTGCAAAGGTATGCCCCTAGGGAAGGATAGGATTGAGGCAACCAGCACATTCTCCTATCTGGGTGTCTTGCTTGATCATTTTGGGTCATGGATCCCAGCGGTTAAGAGTAGAACTCTTCTTTTTAAAAGGTCAATTGGGTCATGTTAGATTTGGGGGTCTCTGGTTGGCACAGGTAGGTACTTGTGACAAATAGGGACCCTCCCCTCTAGTCAGGATAAGGGGACTACACTCCTAAAATAACCGCTGCTCACCCCCTTGGTAACTTGGCACGAGCAAACAGGCTTTATCTCAGAGGCATTGTGTTAAGCATTTGTGACCACATCCAGTAACCCAGTGACAACACTACAAATGGACACCACACAAGGTTTTATTTCCAAAAATAAGTATACTTTATATAGAGTTACCACAAGACCATAAAAGACAAAAATACACAACACTGTTACTTTAAGATGGTAGATTAAGCTTAGTTCAGTTCAGTTCTTAGATGCGACACTTTGCGTCAATGTACCTTAGGTTGCGTTGCGCTTCCACGACAAGCAATGTCGCAGCGATGGAAATGTGGCAAAGTTCAGATACATAGAAGTAAAGACGTGAAGATCTTCCAGATGTGGCACGCTTCTCGAGGATGCGAGAAGTTCCCGGATTGATGCATGGACTGCAGCGGCGACAACCTTACGATGCAACGGCAGCAGCTCCAGCCGTGAAACTCTTCTCCCACGATGCATGAAGCTTCCGCTCCATGTGACAACTACATCAGCGACATCCACGATGCGACGGCAGCAGCTTCGATGGTGGCGCGCTTCTCAGGGATGCGAGGTGCTCTTCTTCGATGGGGTGCAGTGCGAAAGTTCCAGCGGGCACACCCTCCTTCGGAGTTGTGACAGCAGGCACAACGATGGCGACACGCTCCGACCTCATTGCGAGATTCTTCCCTTGATGCGGTGCAATGTGAGAGTTACAGCGGCGACACCCACCTTCGGAGTTGCGACGGCAGCAGCAGCGATGGTGACACGCTTCCTCTCCATTGCGGCACGCTTCTCTCCGATGCGGTGTAGTGCGAAAGTTACAGCGGCGACACCCTCCTTCGGAGTTGCGACGGCAGGCTCAGTGATGGCGACACGCTTCTTCTCGTTAAGTCGCGCTTCCAGCTCCTTGCGACACGCAGTTTCTCAGAAGGCCCAAAACAGCAGCAGGCACTTCCACAAGAACTCTGGGGAGCTGGGGGTGAAGTCTGTTGTCCCTGAGACTTCCGCAGGAGGCAAGCTCTTTTCCAAGCCCTTGGAGATCCTTCACAAGTTGAAAGCAAAGTACACAAAGTTCCTTTCTCCTTCCTTTGGCAGTAAGGCAACCACTGCAGGACAACCCCCCAAGCAGCACCTCAGCTTGGCAAGAGTCTCTCCTCAGTTTCTTCAGGTTCCTCTCCTCAGTAAAGGTTTCTTCTTGTAGTCCAAAGTGATCTAATTTCTTGGGATCAGGGTCCCAATATTTATACTCCAAAATCCTTTGTTCTCTGAGGGAAGAGGGGCCTTTTCCCAGTCCAAACCAGTTCTGAAGCACTCTGTTTACCAGACTTCTCCTTTCCTTTCAGTGTGCAGGGCAGAGATATCAGACGCTCCCCAGGAGGTAGAGCCACCATTGTGGAAGGCAGGCACAGCCCTATTCAAGGTTCAGGTGAAACTCCTCCCTCCCATCTAGATGCAGATCTCTCTATTCACCACTGGGCTGACTCATCCTGTCTCTTGGAGTCCCCCAGCCCTGTCACTCACAGAACCAGACAAGGAATACACAACCTAGCAGAGGCAGGCTTGAAAGGTTAGGCAAGCAAATACCTACTTTCTAAAAGTGGTATTTGCAAATACAGAATGTTAAAACCAATTTCACTAAAAGATGTATTTTATCATTCTGAGTTCAGGCATACTAAACTCGAATTTCTACCATGTTCTCTGAGTCGGTTAGGATTTTAAAATTTAGTAATTCTAACAGCCAATTCTGGCTTATGAAGAACAGGTAGCTTTGCAATAGTGAAAAACGAAAATGGCTGTAATTCATTATTAGGACATGCCACACACACCAGGGCATTTTCCACCTTATACTTAAAATGCACCCTGCCCTTGGGCCTACTATAGGGGTGACTGATATGAAGAACAGGGAAGGTTTAGGGACTGGCAAGTGGGTGCACTTGCCCGGTCAGTGTGACAGTACCAGACAGTACACAGGCTCTGCAATGGCAGACCTTAGGCACATTTTACAAGGCTGCTTCGGTGGGTTGCACAACCAGTGCTGCAGGCCCACCAGCAGCATTTGGATTTATACGCCCTGGACACACTCAGTGCACTGTACTAGGGTCTGACAAGTAAACCAAATAGCCAAACATGGAACCACTGATTATTATATCAATTTACGATAGGGAGCACTTGCACTGTGGCAATGGATAGCAGTGGCACAGTGCCCAAAGCATCTAACACCAGGAAAAATACATGAGGCAACAGCAAAAAATGGAAGGGAGACCCACGCCAATGCTGCCAGGTCTAACACGTGTCCTCTCCAGATGAATTGTGGGGAGAACTACCTTAACTCCTGGGAGTTCTCACCACTAAGGCGGAAAAATCTGGACAGACCATCAGCGTTGGCGTGTTCTTTTCCCTGGGCGGAGTTCCAAAGTAAAGTCCATACCCTGTAGGGAAAAGGACCACCTCAACAACTTTGGATTCTCACCCCTCATTTGCATCAACCATCTGAGGGGCCTGTGGTCTGTGTGAACCCGGAAGTGAGTCCCAAACAGGAATGGTCTCAGCTTCTTCAGTGCCCAGACCACAGCAAATGCCTCACGCTCAATAGCACTCCACCTCTGTTCCCGTGTAAGTAACCTCCTTCTAAAGAAGGCTACATCAGACGCTCCCCAGGAGGTGGGGCCAGCATTGTGGAAGGCAGGCACAGCCCTATTCAAGGTTCAGGTGAAACCTCTCCCTCCCATCTAGATGCAGATCTATCTATTCACCACTGGGCTGACTCATCCTGTCTCTTGGAATCCCCCAGACCTGTCACTCACAAAACCAGACAAGGAATACACAACCCTAGGATCTAGGCCCTCCTCATTCATCTGTAACAGAACAGCCCCCACACCATTCTCTGAGGTGTCTGTCTGAACGATAAACTCTTTTGAGAAGTTGGGTGCCAGGAGCACAGGCGCCGTGCACATGGCAGCTTTCAGGGCCTCAAAAGCTTTCTGACAGGTGTCAGTCCAAAACACTTTCTTGGGCTGCTTCCTGGAAGTCAGCTCTGTCAAGGGTGCAACAATGTTGCCATACCTCTTGACATACCTCCTGTAACACTCTGTGAGACCTAAGAAGGCTCTCACCTCTGTCTAGGTTTTTGGTGGCTCCCAAGCTAGGATGATTTCAATCTTGGGTTGTAGGGGCGCCACCTGGCCGCTCCCAACTTGGTGTCCCAAGTATACCATGGAACCCTGCCCGATCTGGCACTTACTCGCCTTGATCATGAGGACTGCCTTCCACAGCGCTATCAACACTTCCCAGAGGTGGCGCAGATGTTCCTCCCAACTGGCACCGAACACTGCGATGTCATCCAGGTAGGCGGCACTGAATTCATCCAGTACAACCAACAGCTGGTTGACCAACCTCTGAAAGGTGGCAGGGGCATTCTTCATCCCAAAGGGCATAACACAGAACTGGAAATGCCCATCTGGTGTGGAGAATACTGACCTCTCCTTTGCCCCATCAGTCAAGGTGAACTGCCAGTACCCAGACGTTAAGTCAAATGTGCGGAGGTACTGTGCAACCCCTAGCCGGCCAATGAGCTCATCAGCACTGGGGATAGGTGCGCATCAGTCTTCGTGACTGAATTGATCCCTCTATAGTCCACACAGAACCAGAGTTCGGGTGTGGCACCTGGCGCTGCAGCTTTCGGGACCAAGACCACTGGGCTGGCCCAAGGACTGCTAGATGTCTCAATCACCCCTAGCGCAAGCATCTTTGAGACCTCCTCTTTGATGCAAGCCCTCACCCTGTCAGTTACCCTGTGAGTTTTATGCTTCACAGGTAAGCTGTCTCCTGTGTCCACATCATGGACGCACCAATATGTGACACCAGGAACCAGGGAGAACAGATCAGCAAACTGTCCCAGCAACTGGCGGCAGTCATTCTGTTGCTCATGGGTCAGGGTGGAAGAGAGGTTAACACCATCCACTGACCCATCTTGCTCTGAAGCTGACAGGAGGTCAGGAAGAAGTTCAGTATCCTCCTCAATTCCAGCATCTGTTCCCAAGACCATGCCCCTTCAGACATCTTGAAGTGGGGCTTAAGGCGTTTGACATGCAGGACCCTCAAGGGGTTCCTAGGAGACCGCAAGTCCACCAAGTAGGTAACTGGACTCTTGCGCTCCACAACCTCAAATGGTCCGTTCCACTTATCCTGGAGCGTGCAAGTCTCCACGGGGGCCATGACCCACACTTTCTGTCCAGGTGTAAGCTCTACCAGAGCGGCATGCTGGTCATACCATCACTTCATCTCATCCTGGCTGGCTTCCCGATTCACCTCAGCTAGTTGCCTGAAACGCCAAGTCTGGTTTCTGAAGGCCAGCATGTAGCCATATACATCCTGGGGAGGTTTCCTTGGAGACTGCTCCCAGCCTTCTTTGACAAAACTCAGAGGTCCTCTGACTGGGTGTGCATAGAGAAGCTCAAAGGGCCCGAAACCTAGAGATTTCTGTGGCACCTCACGGTATGCAAACAACAGGCATGGTAAGAGGACGTCCCACTTATGCCTCATAGGTTTCTCAAAACCCATAAACATGCCCTTTAGGGTTCAATGGAACCTTTCAACCAACCCATTTCCTTGGGGGTGGTAAGGAGTGGTGAACTTATAAGTCACACCGCACTCCTGCCACGGGGACTTCATATACTTGGAAATGAAGTTGGTCCCCTGGTCAGACACTACCTCGTGAGGGAATCCTACTTGTGAGAAAATTCCCATCAGAGCTCGTCCCACCACGGGGGCCGTCACTGTCCTCAGAGATATGGCTTCCGGTTCCCGGGTGGCATGGTCCACCAAGACCAGGATGAACCTGTTGCCCATCGCTGTCTTGGGGTCCAGTGGCCCCACAATATCAATCCCCACCCGCTCAAAGGGGGTACTGACCACAGGGAATGGCTATAGAGGGGCCTTGTGCTTCCTCCCACTCTTTCCACTTGCCTGGCAAGTCTGACAGGTCCTGCAACGAGTATCTAAACTCTTACGCATTTGGGGCCAATGAAAGTGGGCAACACGCCTTTCAAAGGTCTTGTCCTTCCCCAAATGTCCTACTAAAGGCACATCATGAGCCAGCCCCAGTAGGAAGGCTCTGAACTTCTGGGGTACCACCAGCACACAGACTGACCCAGGTTCAGCAACCTTAGGCTCACTATACAGGAGACCATTCTCCCAGTAAATCAAGTGTGACCCTGCCTAATCACCTGCTGCCTGGCTTGCAGCCTGTTGCCGCAAGCCCTCAAGAGAAGGGCACTCTCTCTGCTCCTTACAGAATTCTTCCCTGGAAGGGTCTCCTTTTTGCTGCCAGTGGGTCAGCTCGGGGTGGTCCCCCAGCTCAGCTACTTGCTCCCCGGTAGGCTCCAGGGCATCCCCCTCAGGGTCTACCTCCTCCTGGGAACTTCGGGGGCCGGTTTCCCGTGCCACCCACCACTTCTCTCTTCAGCAGGTTCCTGGGTCTCCCTCTCAGGCTACAGGTCCTCCTGAGAACCCCTACTGGCTGACATTGACCGGGTGGTCTCGCACGTCCAGTCAGGCAGTCCAACCATCTTCAAATTAGTTGTTTTCTCCACCTTTTCCCAAGGGGAGCTCTCCAAATTGTTCCCCATCAAAGAGTCAACAAGCATGGCGGGCCTCACAGCTACCTGAAGAGTACCAGAGACCCCCCCACTCAAAGGGAACCTGCGCCATTGGACAATGACTCTCTGTGTAGTCGGCGGCAACAACTCGGCAAAATGCATGCGGGATAATCTGCTCTTGAGACACCAGGTGACACCTGACAGCTGTCACACTGGCTCCAGTATCTCTAAGAGCCCCCACCTTCTGACCATTGATGGTCACTCGCTGCCCATATTTCTTAGTATTCCTGGGCAGCTGAGCTTCTGAGACCATCTCACAGTCTCCTAAAGAGACTAAGGTCATCTGGGCGGGACCCCACCCACATTGGACATCAATCTCCTCCCCCAAGGCTACACTAGCCATCTGCCTGGGCAGAGCACCAGTGAGTGCTAGTTTACCAAACAGGCGGCATCTGGTATCATTCGCCTTATGACCCAGGTCACCACACTTGTAACATTTCAGGGCCCCTTGGGGAACAGGACTACCTGTCGGGCCCCTTACTTTCTCTCAGGGGGAGGCTGGGAACCTTTCCCTTGGTTCCCTTGGGGACTACTTTGGGGTCCTTTGCGGAACTCCTTCTGTTTACCCTTGTCCCCCCCACTCTTCTGCTGGGGACCCTGCCTACCTTTGACTGAGTCTCCCGTGTGACCCTTGTGGACCCGGGTGCTCACCCAGCGGTCTGCCTCCTCAGCAAGCTTCCTGGGGTTAGTCAGCTTGCTATCTATCAGATGCTGGAGCAGCTCTGGAAAACAATTATCAGACAAGTGCTCCCATGCAATCAAATCAAAGAGACCTTGAACATCATTAACCGTGCTGCCTTTTACCCAACCATCCAATGCTCTGCAAAAGAAAGTGGCATATTCAACCCAAGTACTGTTGCTAACTTTTTGCATTTCCAGAACCTCTGCCTATAGAGCTCAGGTGGCAAGCCATATCTAGACATCAATGCATCTTTCATGTGGTTGTATGAATTGTGGACTTCAGAAAGCAAGTCTAACAGTGTGTTCCGCCCCTCACTAAGGAACTTTCCCCACAACCCCGCTCCCCAATCTCTCTCAGGGACCCAGTGGGAAGACATGGCTACCTCATAGGCTCTGAACCACTGACCAATATCATAATTTTTGTAACATTCTTTTACCATATCACTGGGAATATACACTCTACTTTCTGTATGTACTGACAGTACACTGCCACCAGAGGGAGTAACCTCTAAACGTTTGGTTTTAAACTCCAACTAACTGAAAACTTTTTCATGCTCAAACTGCATTTTCTTTTCCTCAATATCTTACCTTCTATTTTCTAATTCCTGTTGCCTATTCACCTTGAACTTGGTCATCTCCATTTCATGCCTTCTTGATATCTCTCTGTCCTCCAACTACTCTGGAGAATGACTTTTACCAGAACCAATGCTACCTGTGGGGGAAGGTACTCTCCTTCCTTCTGAGCCCAATGGCCCTTCCTGTTGCCACAACTGCCAGGTCATCCTCCGTATTCACAGGAGTTTTCCTTGCCTCTACCCAGGCCTTCAGCGCCTTGTAGAACTCTTCCTTCTGTTTGAATCCACCAGTGGAAACATTGAACTTTTTGCAAAAGTACTTCAGGTGTGCAACTTTGTAGCTTTCCAATTTCTCTTCTTCCCATTCAAGATCAATAGAGGCTACGGATTCTGCTCTCTCTACTACAACTGAATCAGGTATCTTTCAAAATAGAATAAAAATCCAAAACGGAATCTACCAAAAAGTATGTGGTATTGTTATGGTCTGCACTCGCTAATTAGTGTTCACCAGTCACTGTACATGAGTCACAAAAGCAAATTCAAAATCCCTTCCGCTGACCAACAATGTTCGATTTGGTGGTCTCTGATTGGCACAGGTAGGTATTTGTGACAAATAGGGACCCTCGCCTCTAGTCAGGATAAGGGGATGCCACTCCTAAAATAACCCCTACTCCCCTTGGTAGCTTGGCACAAGCAGACAGGCTTTATCTCAGAGGCACTGTGTTAAGCATTTGTGACTACATCCAGTAACCCAGAGACAACACTACAAATGGACACCATACAAGGTTTTATATCCAAAAATAAGTATACTTTATATAGAGTTACCACAAGACCATAAACAACAAAAATACACAATAATGTTACTTTAAGATGGTAGATTAAGCTTGGTTCAGTTCAGTTCTTAGATGCGACACATTGCGTCAATGTACCTTGGGTTGGGTTGCGTTGCACTTCCACGACAAGCAATGTCGCAGCGATGGAAATGCGGCAAAGTTCAGATACAAAGAAATAAAGAGGTGAAGATCTTCCAGATGTGGCAAGCTTCTCAGGGATGCGAGAAGTTACCGGTTCGATGCGTGGACTGCAGCGGCGCCACCCTTACGATGTGACGGTAGCAACTCCAGCGGTGACACTCTTCTCCCACGATGCGTGAAGCTTCCTCTCGATGCGACAACTACAGCGGCGACATCCATGATGCGACGGCATTAGCTCCGACAGCGGCACACTTCTCAGGAATTTGAGGTGCTCTTCTTCGATGTGATGCAGTGCGACAGTTCCAGCGGCGACACCCTCCTTCAGAGTTGCGACGGCAGGCACAGCAACGGCGACACGCTCCAACCTTGTGGCGAGATTCTTCCCTTGATGCGGTGCAATAAGACAGCTACAGCAGCGCCACCCTCCTTCGGAGCTGCGACGGCAGGGGAAACATCATTTACTACGAAGCAAATAACACGCATAACGTTTACCACGCGTCACTCACCTCGCAAAGGTCTTTCCCACGCGTAAGCCTTCAACGACCGTCTTTACCACGCGAGTGGTATTCCTTCCTGTCGTCGTTCTGCAAGTACGATCTGCGTTGGCTTTGGGGGGCTGGGGGGAGGGGGGGATTAAGGGGCTGGGGGGGGGACTGGGGGGAGGCTAGGGGGGGTTGGGGGGGGTTCCCCCCCCCCAAAAAAAAAAACCAAGCGGATATTAATAAATAAATAAGAAGAACATTTCAAAAACGTAAAAAAAAACGCTCTACAATGCCTCAAAACGCTGAAGGAAAAGAGCACGTCATAATAGAAGTCCGTTATCAGTTTTGATAGACGTGTTTTGACGCTTGTTTCCGTGGTCGGTGGAAGAAAGGGCTGATGGTGAAAGACGTACAGGGGTAAGATATAAATCAAAACTTTGTAAATTAGGGTATTAATTAAGCGCATTATGAAAAAAATAAAAATATAATGTAAGGGAATCTGTTTATTATTGTTTAAAACATCGATCTTTTCCTTCGTACTGCATGTAGCCTATCAGTATCATTATGTAAATGTAAATGGGACGTCAGATGTTTCGTAACGTTATGATTGCGGAGTAAAAACATGCGTTGTCAAATGCTGCGTGCAAAAGACACATGCGAAGTAAAATTCGCGTGGTAAAGGCATGCGTGGAACTTGAAATCGTTGAATAATCATATATTCCCGACGGCAGCAGCAGTGACGGCGACACGCTTCCTCTTTGTTGTGGCACGCTTCTCTCTGATATGGTGCAGTGCGACAGTTCCAGCGGCAAAATTCCTCCTTCGGAGTTGCGACGGTAGGCACAGCGACGGCGACACGCTTCTTCTCATTAAGTCGCGCTTCCAGCTCCTTGCGAAACGCAGTTCCTCAGAAGGCCCAAAACCGCAGCAGGCACTTTCACATGAACTCTGGGGAGCTGGGGGTTGAAGTCTGTTGTCCCTGAGACTTCAGCAGGAGGCAAGCTATTTTCCAAGCCCTTGGAGATCCTTCACAAATTGAAAGCAAAATACACAAAGTTCCTTTCTCCTTCCTTTGGCAGTAAGGCAACCATTGCAGGCCAATCCCCCAAGCAGCAGTTCAGCTTGGGAATAGTCTTTCCTCGGTTTCTTAAGGTTTCTCTCCTCAGTAAAGGTTTCTTCTTGCAGTCCAAAGTGATCTAATTTCTTGGAATCAGGGTCCCAATATTTACTGTGTAGTACTCATTTGAGGTCCTGAAGAATTGGCACATTGCCATGAAACATGTCGACCTTTTTAGAGGGTTGAGTAAGTTCACTGAAGCCTTAACAGTCCCTTTCTCCCCTCCCACCCTTTTAAACTAGGGAGTCAGCCACCCCAAATAAAGTTCATTGTGGACTGACTCACCTATTTTTAAACCTCACCTTTTTCACTCACGACTACACTCACTCCAGACCCCTCACCTTCACGCAAAAACTGGCTGGAACAAAAGATCTCCATCAAAGAGCGCCTACGGCGCCCGTCAGACATTGCAGCGCCAGTCTGACGAGGAGCAGGAGACCGATGATGAAGCATGACACCTAGGCTCCCGTCTGGGTGTGTGAGGTCCCCCAGTTCCAACAAGGGAACACCCTGTTCCCTGACTAACTGACACGCTCCCTTAGCTCCATACATTCCCCGTTTGCTCTTTCACACCTCTCTCTAACCTGGGGAACTAAGTATCATTTTGGTTATAAGTTGATTGGACGCATACCTTGGACCCCGTAAAATATTGTCCACCCCTGGTTCCTTTTTTGTAATTTATTCCCAATATTTATACCCCAAAATCCTTTGTTCTCTGAGGGAGGAGGGGCCTTTTCCCAGTCCAAACCAGTTCTGAAGCACTCTGTTTACCAGACTTCTCCTTTCCTTTCACAGTGCAGGGCAGGCACATCAGACGCCCTTCAGGAGGTGGAGCCAGCATTGTGGAAGGCAAGTACAGTCCTGGATCACTTTGTTTACAGGACTCCTTTTCTTCTTTCAGTATGCAGGGCAGAGACATCAGCCGCTCTCCAGGAGGTGGAGCCAGCATTGTGGAAGGCAGGCACAGCCCTATTCAAGGTTCAGGTGCAACTCCTCCCTCCCATCTAGATGCAGATCTCTATATTCACCACCTGGCTGACTCATCCTGTCTCTTGGAATTCCCCAGCCCTGTCACTCACAGAACCAGACAAGGAATACACAACCTAGCAGAGGCAGGCTTGAAAGGTTAGGCAAGCAAATACCTACTTTCTAAAAGTGGTATTTGCAAACACAGAATGTTAAAACCAACTTCACTAAAATATTTATTTTATCCTTCTGAGTTCAGGCATACTAAACTCGAATTTTTACCATGTTCTCCGAGTCAGTTAGGATTATAAAATGTAATAATTCTAACAGCCCATTCTGGCCTATGGAGAACAGGTAGCCTTGCAATAGTGAAAAACGAAAATGGCTGTAATTCCCTATTATGACATGCCACACACACCAGGGCATGTCCTACCTTATACTTACAATGCACTCTGCCCTTGGGCCTATTATAGGGGGTGACTGATATGAAGAAAAGGGAAGGTTTAGGGACTAGCAAGTGGGTGCACTTGCCCAGTCAGTGTGACAGTACCAGACTGTACACAGGCTCTGCAATGGCAGACCTTAGGCACATTTTACAAGGCTGCTTCGGTGGGTGGAAAAATCAGTGCTGCAGGCCTACCAGCAGCATTTGGATTTACACGCCCTGGGCACACTCAGTGCACTGTACTAGGGTCTGATAAGTAAACCAAATAGCCAAACATGGAACCACTGAATAATATATCAATTTACGATAGGGAGCACTAGCACTGTGGCACTGGATAGCAGTGGCACAGTGCCCAAAGCATCTAACCTCAGCAAAAATACATGAGCAAACAGCAAAATGGAAGGGACACCCACACCAATGGTGCCAGGTCTAACAGGGCACTAATTAATTTTTCTAATAAATTGGGCAAAAGACCCTTGGGGATACTTCTTAAAATTTATCAAGCAAAATGCTTGAGTGTAGCAATGTATGGGGCATGTGTCTGGGGATATCAGGATGTAACCATATTACAAAAAGAGGAAAATACATTTTATTTTTTACTAGCAGTACCACAGAGCACACCTGTTTATAACTGCCATAACGAATTGGGGCTTCCCTATATCTCCGATTTGAATAAGATGCAGCCCCTGTTAATATGGCATAGAGTTTGGACGTCTAATAATACAGAGCTAAACAGAGATAGTATTGGAGATGCCATGAGTTTAACCCACGCAAACAAGATTACCTGGTTAAAGTACATCAGTAGATTTTCAATAGATGTGGGTAAACCTGACTTTTATAGTAACCACAGAACATTGACTACAATTTCTAGGAAGGATTTTAAAGTTATTTGTCAGGCTCACTTAGAGTCCTTAAGAGCGGCTTCAGAAATGCAGAAAAGCCCTGTTATCCCACATCAGCTAACCCTTGTATCTTCTACTATTCAACCATTTTTGGAATGGTGTATAGGAAGTTATGACAGGTTTGTTCTCACAAGACTTAAATTTGATAGTTTTCATTGATTAGTTAGCTTCCCTACACCAAATGACTGGACCAGTGAGCTTTGTAGGTGCCCCTGTGATGAAATGTATCTTCAGACGACAATACATGTGCTTTTATTTTGCAAATTTTATAGTGTGGAAAGATCTAGATGGATATTGCCAATGCTAAAGGGAGGGGACTTGAGGCAATGCTGCCCTGCCTACCTTTATCTACAAAGATTGTACAATGTTTATTGTGTGGGAGCTATGACTGTGCTCTTGAAGGCCATACTGAAAAAAAGTATAACATGGGAAACCCATCATGAGGCTGACTAATGTATAGAACACTTGTTTTAATAATTAACTGAAGATGAGATTTTAAGATGCAAGTGGAATATAAAGATGTAATTATTTTGTGTATTATTCTTTTAAACTTTAAACTGTAAATTTTTAATGTGTGACTTTTATGATTTTTAATCTGAAAATCGAATAAAGTTTATTGGATTTGATTTGAGATTTGAGATATGGCTGTGGGGCCTTATAATGGAAAACATTAGCAAAACCTTTATTGGGCCCCATCAGGCTCATTTTAACAACCTTAAGCTCAATCCTGGAGAGTTATGGCTTTCAATCAGCAAGGCTTGAACAAAGCAGTTAACAGCATCAAACAACAAAGATAAGAAAGTAACCAAATACGAAAGAAACACATCAATCTATAAAAATAGAGTGTATTTTCTGAATTTGTAGAGTTTAAGAGGAGTAACATACAATGGAGGGTTCCAGAAATATGATTTTTCAAAGATGTTATCCCTTAATTCCAACTGCAAACAAGCACTGCTCAACAAAAACTTTTCAAAAGATTGAAAAAGTTAGTACTACTAATCTGGCCCGGCTTGGGTGACCAAACCAACAGGATGGAGTCCTAGGGTGCTAGTGTGGTAGATCTGGACAGTTGCCTGGTCACTAGATTGTTTTTCAGTCTAGTACCAGCCTTTACTGTACAACTGCTAAAGATAATAATGGAGTGGTCCTAATGCTGGGGATGCAAGATGATAAGATGCTTTAGGATGCTCAGGTTGTGATGTGGTCACTGGACTTACCTTTGTCGTCCACAGGTGATATGTGGAAAATTTGGCCACAGAGGTTGGGTCCAATGAATTTCCCTTTCCAGGAGTCAAAGGTCAGCAGCGACTGGGCTTCAGGTCTTCTGGTACAACGGTGAGGCAACTTCCTTTTGTGGGGGCCAGTATCCCTCTGGAGTTACCAATCCAGATTTTGACAACACTCCCGAGTCCAGCAGACTTGGGAGCAACTTTTGTACATCAAGTATCAGGTTCTTGCAGTCCTCTATAGGCAACTACCCACAATTATTTTTAAGGTGGCTAGTACTTTGCTGGTTTGGGCTACTTCAGCTCTTTTGTCCCTGAGCTGGTCACAAGGGTTCAACATGCTGATCCTTTGAGTCACTGCTCTGGTCTGGGTATCAACTTTTCCCTGAATTAGGATCCAAAGACACAGTCCACACTTTGCTAGCCCAAATTGCAGCAGGGACAGTCCAGCAGACAGTGTAGCCTAGCCTCTCTTTGTGCGATTACAAGGGGTGCAGAGCAGTCCTTCTTTGTTCTTCTTTTCAAGTCCAGCATTATCTAAGGGGTGCCATGTTTGTTCTGCTTAAGTGCCCTGAGGGGACCATGCGGTCAGTAGCCAATGGGCTACCAGATCATCTCCATTTGGTGATGGCTTTCCGGTGATGTGTGGCATCTGGTAATTGCAGAGTGCACCATTATGGCCACTCTCAAGATGTTGGGACGCTCCCTTTTTTAAATATGCCTGCTATTTTGTGAAAAATGTATGTGTAAAATAATGTAAACAATTTAATTGTTTTGAACAAATGTTTACATTTATTTTATTGGGTTCATTACTAAGCTTACAGGGCTATATAGTTGGGCTCAGATTTCACTCATACAAAACCAGTGAAGTTCAGTAGTCATGGTTATCTGAGCTAACTATAATTTACGCCCCACAATACACTGCTTATAACCTAACATATTACATGGCTCATGGCATGGCTAATGACATCACTGCTAAAATCTCAAATGGCATAATTCATTACATCACTGATCACATCTTCCACATAACCACCTACACACCCACTCAGAGCCCCATTCAACCTCTCACACACCCACACAATGATTCACACACCCATTCACTCATCCATACAGCCGATCACACACTGACTCACTCACCCACACAGCCACTCACAAACCCACTCACAGACCCATACAGCCACTGACACACCAACTCACTCACCCATACAGCCACTCAGACATGGATACAGACAGTCACTACAGACCTATACAACCTATACAACCACTCACACACTCACCCATACAGTCACTCACATAGCCACACACACACCCATAAATGCACTCATACACACACTCACTCACCAATACAGTAACTCATATACCCAGTCACTCCCCATAGAGCTACTCACACACCCACTTATACCTTGCCCACTTAGGTCCCATGGGGGGACCCATAGGGACCCTCTTGGGCCAAAATAAAAACAATTTCCAATTTTTGCCTCAATCCCACTGGACTTCTTCAAGACATTGTATATCTAGATGGTTGGTTTTGAGGGAATCTCTTAAGAGTCCCTCAAAACGTATTTAAATAAATGCAGCATTCTGATGGCCCAGGCTGCTATTTTTCTCTTGGGCCAATTCGCTCCAGCAAGAGTCAGACTCCATTGGAGCAAGCACTCTGATTGGCTGCCAGCAACATGAGAAAAATGCTGCTGGCTGTCATTACAGAACTCGGCAAGATGTACAAAGGATAAGAATAGTGATTACCTAATTGTGTTTTTTGAGAATTGCAATAAGGAAAGCGCTGTTCCTAATTTATGAAGCTCTTTTGAGTTTCATTAATGATTCATAGAGGGAAGCAAATAAACCTACCTCATGAATATTAATGAGTTAGTTCTCAATTTGTGACCCACTGGCAATCGCTGCCATCACAGGGACAGTGGCCTACTGGGTCATCAGACCACCATGTCTGTGATTGCTTTTAAATAAGCAATTATTTTCTTAAACTTAAAGTAAAAGTGGATGCACTCGAAAAGCCTAACTGTGCCAAGGGCCAAAAGTCCTTGGACGTCAGTTGAAAATTATTCAGAAGCTGTAAATCAAACAATATCTATCTCCACATCAGATTTCAATTACAAATTCTTTGGAGTCAATGATGAGTTTTTTGTGTGAGTTTTCATAGGTTTAAGTTTTTATGTAAGTCTATCTCTGTTAATTAGTTCTCAAAACAGGTAATCAATCAATCAATAACACAATACAAAACAATTGCATAAAGCGCTTTCCATATAAGTGAATCTCTATTCTAAGTCCAGGAAACACATAGACAGTTCCTAAATGAGAGGTGAAAGCACATCGGCTTTCAGAAGTTCTTGATCAGTTAGCACATCCCATAAAGAGAAGTTCATGAAATTAAGAACAGTCTCAGAGCAGCATAGATTCAGGTCAAGGAAATTAATCGGTCTCTCTCAGAAAATGTAAGAAAATCTCAGCAAAGAGGCTCTGTAGGGAGTCTAGAATGGGTCTGAAAAATCCCTTTCACTGCTCTAGGATCACAGCTAAATATAATATTTTGATATCTATCACTAAGGTAAAATGTTGCATGCTTCTGTCTTCCCAGCCAATCATCGTGGTGCATTATCATGGGAACAGGAAAGTTTCCCTTATCTAAGTGGTTCAGGACAAAAGGCTTACAGATATTAAGCATTAAAATGAAACATTTCACAGCTTCCACTTTTCATTTTACTGCAACACAAAACAGTTCTTGATTAGGTATCTACCTTACACGGATGAAGTCATGCAATTCTCACACATTCTAATTTGATAATTTTATTCATAAGGAAACATTTTATGGAAATTAAACTACATAATTTACTACATTATAATTTTCTACCTCTATGGGAAGGTCAAAATCTAACATCCTCTATCAGGTCAATTTCAGCATAGCATATTTCTATCATTGAAAGTCTCTTTCATTACTGACATTTCTGACCTTACGTCAGAGAAAAGGAAAAAATGCATTCCGAAGTCTTTCTAACTGCAGGTATGCAGCTATGAAGGTCTAGTGGTCTCACTTGTTTTTAGGTCTCGCGCCTAGCGTTGCAGTGCGCAGTGGTATCCCGCAGTGCAAGACATATAGTAGGTAACAATGGGGTTTTGGAAGCTGACCTAGGGATGGCACAAGCACAAGCGTGTGCTTTATCTTTTGTGGCATGCTATTGGGATTTGCGTGCATGTTTTTTACCAAGAGAGCAAGCAATAGGCCAAAGGTGGGCGCATTGCTCCGCCCATGAAACTGCGAAGCGTGGCTAGGTTACACCTTGGAAAACCAATATTACATAGTAGTATAACCAAGTTACATAGACAAATGCTCCAGGGTACAAAAAGGCAACGGCCAACCACGCCCCCAAAAAATCTTCTGTGATAGAAAACCACAGAGGATAGACTATAAACAAAGTATTGCTCCCGAGCAAACAAACCCTAGCATTCAGATCCAATCATATCAATTGATCAGTCCAAATAGACATTTTTTGAAGGTTTACAATGATAATTCCTTTATTTTCTTATTTTCTTTGTCACAAATGCAGAAGTTTGTAGCAATGATTCTCAGGGATAAATTGGTATAGTTGAAATAACCAAATGTAGCCAGACAGCCGACACGTGTTTCGTCTCGGGAAAAAAATCACCCGACGACTTCATCAGGGCTATAGTAACAAGAAAAACACGTATTTGCACTGAATAACAATACTCCAACCAAATTATATCAAACTAAGTTCATCACAATATAGTATATGAAATAAGAAGTGAAAGAGAAGAGCAAAGCCAATGAACACCTGAAGTTCACCCAGTGAAGAGACAGACATCAAGCCCATAATGTGAACAAGATAAAAGAAATGAAAAGAGGTGTAAATCACAAGATATAAGAAAACCGGTAGGTCGCCAAGATAATGTAGCATATTATCAGAGATATTGGTGCAGAGGTTCCAACCTTTAAGGAATCCAGCCTTATAGTCCAAAAGGACTATACATTCAGCTCAATAAAGAGCTAAATATTGCAAAGCTCACATAGATATTATTTATATCAAGTGACAAGAGACCCACTGCCAAAGTGCCAATACAATTCAAATGTAGTGGATCCTACAAAGATTATATAACACTCACCAAAAGCAATTCTTTAGTAGTATTGTCACCACATTCCAGGTATAACCTGTATGAGGTCCCATGCAATATGGGTCTAAAAGAGGGGGGGAACGATACGAGAAGAGCAAGAGATTTTTCAGTTAAAAGAACAATCACATCCTCTATTTTAGTAAGTGATTGAATTCACAGTTCACAAATCATTGTTATTACGCACATTCCATATCAATATCACTACCAAAATGAAGAGAGGTAATATTGCCCACTCTTATAAGAAACCATATCTATTAATCATATTGAATGTATGAATAAAAATAGCTAAAAAGTAGAGAGTATTCCTTCCTTGTGCAGCAATACTTTGTTTATATTGCTCCGCCCATGGTCTATTGGTGTCTATTCCACGCACCAGCCGTCATGTGGTTTCAATTATCGTGCCCAGACACGAGCGCGATAATTGAAACCAGATGGCTCGCAGAGGCACGTGTGCACTCACTGCTCACGGGATTGTTCTTTTTTTTATCCATTTCTCAGAGAAGCAGCTAAATGAATGAAGCCGTGTTTTGTTTGGCGCCACTTTCACACCTCCCAGGATAGCGATGTTTATAAAACAAAGTCTGCAACAACAACTGAAGAGTGACTCAAAGGTGCTATAGTAATATAGATATCCAAAGCAACCAGAAAAACTCAACCAATAAGTGGAGAGACGTTATATATGAACCAAAAAGTGCTGCACACACAGTGACAAATATATCTTGCTTTTAAGAAGAGCCCTCACTCATCCTAGTGGTGACATGCTTCATGATAGGGCTCTCACTGGAGGAACCGAATGTCCCCCCAGTGTGCTACAATGCCTGATTTACAGCGGAGCTGGTTGTTGTAAACAAGAATTTTCTGTGTGTGTTTGTGTAAGGTGAAGTGAGGCTAAAAGATAATAACTGTACCCTAAACAATTTTATTCAGAGGTCAGTTAGTATCAATAAAAAACTGTGTATAGGATACCTCAGATGTTATATTTTAAGACCCTGTATCCTACAAAGGTGTAGGTCGACATGTTTCAGCTGTCAGTAGATTCACGCAGCTTTCTTCAGGACCAAAAAAGTGAGCATCCCCGGTGGTCCACGCTCGCTAAGGCGTGTCCTCTCCGTGAGGATATGATGTGTGAAAAATATCAAAAATTAAAAGACAACTCACGGTGTTACCCGTGTAGGCACTCCTAGAATTCCCAGGGGCCGCAACCTGTGGAATAAGAAATCACAACATTAAGGGCATACATATAGTTCTGGCCTTACTCGTGTTATCTTTGTGATGACTTAGTTTCCATAGAAAACAGGCACACTCAGTTACAGCACCTAGGTTCACCATTAAGTGGTATGTCATTGGGATCTGGTTACTGATCCCCCCCGTCAATTATTAAGGACACAGTGTTTCTTTGTATCATTCAATAATGATTATGCCCGCTCGTTTCTTGCCAACAAAATACTAATTACAGTCAATGCGGCAAAGATCCTCTTTCAAGCGTCAGCAGAGTGGCCAATTCCTGACCCTTTAGTGTAAATGCCCACACTTTAAAATAAACAATATAAAATGTAAACTTCTCCGACAAGAGAGGGATTAAAAATCCGCTTAAGTTTAAAATCGGAAACGGAAAGTGTATTGGCGTACTTACAACACGTATTTACAGTGCTTTCGTCATGGGCTAGCGGAGGGGGTAATCTTCACGTCACTTGTCCTCTAAGGAGTGATTAAAAAGATAACGTTAGGAAAACTCCCACCTCAAAGCCACAATATTCACAGTGCAAGTATCACACCACGCTCTCACCACTTATTTCTTACTTGCAATGTAACGGCTCCCTGCCCGTAACCTATTCAGTTCGCTTCCGCCGCCCGAATGGTGATTTTCTCGGACGCGATGCAGAAGTAAAAATGCTGTAGTCTGATCACGTGACTAACGTCAGGTTACGTATATACTCATACAGTCTAAAAGAGACATACATGTATAGTTCCTCTCGTCGATCGGAAATTAAATTTCAAGTTTACTTTTCAGTTTTAATAGCAATCATGCCTTATTTATTTGTGACAGGAAATTAGTCATACACTGACAGACTCTCTGCGTAGGTGTTAACTCCCAACTATTTAGATTGATTGTATTCATTGCGACAGTATTATCCATAATGTGGAATCTTTTTATAATGTGTTTAACATCGTTTTGTGTCATCTCGCCAAAAACGGTATTGGCCATCAGATGGTTTCATAACTGCCTCATAGTTATATATATAGGCCATCTTGAAGAAAAAACTTTATTGACAAACCACTTGTTTTCCCAAAAAGGCGGCTCTAGCTTTATTGAGACTGTTCTAGGCACACAAACACTCCTCTACTCGAAACTCACACGGGGAAAGCCAATGGTTCAATCCTCCATCTGCTTCCTATTTATATACATCTCATGTATAATTCCAAAAGATATCTCATCTTCATTAGTGGTTGGGGAATGCAGGATTCTAAAGGGCATTTCAGAGCTCATCTATCACAGGGATTGTGGTCACCTGATTATTAGCTGTCTCATCTACCTCTAATTCCGGGTGAACAGACTAAAGGATACTGTGTATATCGTGGAAAGGACTTTGTCAACTCATCTTACCCCATGCAACCAACCAGTCATTGTGATTGTTCAGTGTTTTTGATTTATTAATGACTTTCATGTCTCCAAATTCATTAAACTGCTGCAGTTTTTGGTCATTATTACAGCCTCATAACTGCACCCCAGGGAATATCATCATTCAAGCCAGTCCGGTGGCTTGAGAGGCGATACATCCAAGTTTTTTCTTTCTCGAACAGCCTGACATGAGAGCCCTGGGCCAGTTGTTCGATAATTGTCCACCTTATGTCATCCAGAGTGTGGTTCAGCTGTAGGAAATGAGATGTCAATTTAGTATTACTTTTCCGACATCGAATACTACTGCGATGCTCCCCAATTCGCAGTTTTATACGTCTTGTTGTCATCCCTACGTATCTTAACCCGCAGGGGCAAGTGAGTAAATAAACCACTTTGCAAGAATTGCAATTGGTGTGGTTCCGTTGCTGCCATTCTTTCCCGGGTTCAAGGTCCAATACTTCGGTGCTGGATGTAAGGTGACACACACTGCATCCTCCGCATGGAAAATGCCCAATGATAGGAGGCAAACCCCACGCATTCAGTACCCCATCAGTGTTCACATTCTGTTGCTTTCTGGGACGTGTGTGGACAATAGCATCCTTCAGACTCCTTGCCCGTTTATATCAAAACAAAGGTTTTTCCCAGTTGTGGTTGGTACTTTTCAACACTCTCCAATGTTTATTGATGCATCGGGTTACCACATTCGACAAAGGATTATATGTGGTTACACATGTAAGGGGCATCTCCAAGGAGGCCTCCTTTGGATGATCTTCCAGCAAAGCCTCTCGGTGCTGGTTACGTGCCCGCTTACAGCTCTTTTGAAACAAATGATTAGGGTATCCACGGCGTTGCAATTTACCAGTAAGATCCTGTGCCTGGTGTTTAAAATCCTTCAGTTCACTACAATTGCGTCTTATCCGAAGGTACTGGCCAAAAGGGAGGTTTTCCCCAAGTGCCTGAGGATGAAAACTAGAGTAGTGCAATAAATTGTTTCTTGATGTCGGTTTATAGTAGGTTTTGGTTCTCAACTCATTGCCTACTCTAGAGATGGTCACGTCCAAGAACACAATCTTATCCTCAGCGTATTCATTGGTAAACTTCAAATGTGGATTCAGATCATTAATCCGTTCGAAGAAGGATTTTGAAGTAATTTCCTCCCCTCTCCAAATTATCAAAACGTCATCTATGTACCGTTGCCATAGTAACATATTCGATGAATAGGGATTGGACTGAAGGAGTATATGTTCACACTCAAAATGGTACACGTATAACCCTGCCACACTGGGCGCGAAAGTGCTTCTCATTGGTGTACCTGTGGCCTGCAGGTAGAGCTTTCCTTTATATTCAAAGAAATTTCGTTTTAAAGCCAGGGTCGCACATTCCACCACAAATGACCTTGAAGTTTTAAACTGCCATGTTGTCTGTTGTAACAAATCCGCAATCACTGAGTGAGGGCTCTTCTTAAAAGCAAGATATATTTGTCACTGTGTGTGCAGCACTTTTTGGTTCATATATAACGTCTCTCCACATATGGGTTGAGTTTTTCTGGTTGCTTTGGATATCTATATTACTATAGCACCTTTGAGTCACTTTTCAGTTGTTGTTGCATAATTATTGGGGGTACAGGAGTGACCCATAAAAACCCTTACTCTCTTGTTGTTGAAATATATTCTGAAGCGCACAGCTGCGAGAGTTTGTTTCTTTCATTTTAGTGCAAACCCACTTAGGAAATGGAAAACCTTGGCTTATCTTACACAAGAGAGGAAGTTGATGCTATCCTCAGTGATAGCTCACTTTTTTCAGACCCCTTGAAATCCCAGACAATCGCCCAGACGACTGAATGGGATAAACTTGGGGAACAGAAACGGAATCGCATTAGGGCCATTTTACATGGTACTATGCTGAAGGAATATCTGAATAATAATTTAGCACCCAAGGGACTTTTAGTCACCAATGCCCCTAGAATCTTTCTCGATGATGCAGTGTTCAGGAAAGAATGTGCGCAGATTGCCTGGCACTGCACCCGGGACTGGGCAGTGCTAATTATAAAAACTGCCCTCCGCTTGTCAGAAGCATTAATGGTGGAAATCCAGCAAATAGAGAGCCATTTTAGGACCACCTTGACGGGTTATAAAAAATGACTGGATGATCTAAATAAAGAAGTCAACGAATATAAAGAGAATTTGACTCAGTCAAAAGCACAAAAGTTCAAAAAGGATCTTAAACGTTGGTCCTAGGTGAAGGTCTATCCCTATTCCAGTCCCGATTTCACACCTCCAACTTTGACTGATGATAACTCCGACACATCAGGAGACTCTAACTCCAGTGGGTCATCTGCTGGGAGCACTGGGAATAGGAGGAGAGGACGGGGAAGGGGCAGAGGTTTTTATAACCAAGGTTGGCAACTTTACCAACAAGGGACCAATTACCATCCTAACGCTTTTCACCAACCACAGCAGTTTCCACCAATGATGGGTTGGAACCCATCTTTTGGACCCCCGCCACATCCACATTACTACCCCAATATGTTCCCCCGGCATTTTTTAGGGGGAGGCCGGGGAGGAAGAGGCAGGAGGAAGGGCGCCAACCAGGTCCACTGGGGGAAATCGAAGGCAGTGGGCGACAATACCCGCAGCAAAACACAAGATCAGAGAGCGGGCACAAGCAAACAGAGACTCTAGTGACAAATCTATCTTCTGTCACTCTTAGCTCAACAGAGACAAGCATTTTGGAGAAATGACTTGGTATAGTGCCAACCCCCAGATTAGATCGGTTCAAGCTACATTGCGAACTGAAGGAGTTTTTCCGCAAGATAAGATTAAAAAGCTTTTTTAAACAACAAACGCAAGAGTCCTCACAGGACCCTCAGAGTGACACTTTGTTCAGACTAAAATCTAACTTTACTCCTCCACCGCACACGATACCACCAGAAATATTAACATTCGAAAAGGCTGTTATCAATGAAGTGGAATCGCTGACGGAGCCCACCCCCTTTAAAAATCTCAGAGGGGCTGAATTTCAAGCCATTCAGTCTTTACAGAACAACACTAAAATTGTTATCAAAAGTGCAGATAAGGAGGGGGCATTGTCGTACAGAACGTGGAAAATTATGACAAGGAATGCCGTCGCCTCTTGAATAACCAAAACAACTATATCCCTCTGCGGGAAGATCCATCTGAAAGTCTGAAAATTGAAATATTGGAACTAGTCACTACAGCAGACTGTGAGGGAAATATTAGTAAACAAGAGGCAGACTTCCTTACAACCACGGAAGGTAAAATTCCATATTTTTATATCCTTCCTAAAACTCATAAGTGTATCTTACCTCCCCCTGGACGTCCGATAGTATCGGGTCTAGGTTCGATGCTTGAACCTCTTTTTAAGTACTGCGATTTTTTTCTAAGACCCATCATTGAATCCACTAGCACTTACATTAAAGACACCAAGAGCCTATTGGCCATGTTGCAAACAGTAAGAATACCAGATGACTCTTGTTTCCTGGTGACTCTGGACATCGAGAGTCTTTATACCTGCATTCCGCAGGATACAACAATTAGAGTGACTGCGGATTTGTTACAACAGACAACATGGGAGTTTAAAACGTCAAGGTCATTTGTGGTGGAATGTGCGACCCTGGCCTTAAAACAACATTTCTTTGAATATGAAAGAAAGCTCTACCTGCAGGCCACAGGTACATCAATGGGAAGCACTTTCGCGCCCAGTGTGGCAGGGTTATAAGTGTACCATTTTGAGTGTGAACATATACTCCCTCAGTCCAATCCCTATTTGTCAATATGTTACTATGGCAACGGTACATAGATGACGTTTTGATAATTTGGAGAGGGGAGGAAAGTACTTTAAAATCCTTCTTTGAATGGATTAATGATCTGAATCCACATTTGAGGTTTACCAATGAATACACTGAGGATAAGATTGTGTTCTTGGACGTGACCATCTCTAGAGTAGGCAATGAGTTGAGAACCAAAACCTACTATAAACTGACATCAAGGAACAATTTATTGCACTACTCTAGTTTTCATCCTCAGGCACTTAGGGAAAACCTCCCTTTTGGCCAGTGCCTTCGGATAAGACGCAATTGTAGTGAACTGAAGGATTTTAAACACCAGGCACAGGTTCTTACTGGTAAATTGCAACGCCGTGGATACCCTAATCATTTGCTTGAAAAGAGCCGTAAGTGGGCACGTAACCAGCACCGAGAGGCTTTGCTGGAAGATCATCCAAAGGAGGCCTCCTTGGAGATGCCCCTTACATGTGTAACCACATATAATCCTTTGTCGAATGTGGTAACCCGATGCATCAATAAACATTGGAGAGTGTTGAAAAGTACCAACCACAACTGGGAAAAACCTTTGTTTTCATATAAACGGGCAAGGAGTCTGAAGGATGCTATTGTCCACACACATCCCAGAAAGCAACAGAATGTGAACACTGATGGGGTACTGAACGCGTGGGGTTTGCCACCTATCATTGGGCATTTCCCATGCGGAGGATGCAGTGTGTGTCACCTTACATCCAGCACCAAAGTATTGGACCTTGAACCCGGGAAAGAATGGCAGCAACGGAACCACACCAATTGCAATTCTTGCAACGTGGTTTATTTACTCACTTGCCCTTGCGGGTTAAGATACATAGGGATGACGACAAGACGTATAAAACTGCGAATTGGGGAGCATCGCAGTAGTATTCGATGTCGGAAAAGTAATACTAAATTGACATCTCATTTCCTACAGCTGAACCACACTCTGGAGGACATAAGGTGGACAAATATCGAACAACTGGCCCAGGGCTCTGATGTCAGGCTGTTCGAGAAAGAACAAAGGTGGATGTGTCGCCTCTCAAGCCACCGGACTGCCTTGAATGATGATATTCCCTGGGGAACAGTTATGAGGCGGTAATAATGACCAAAAACTGCTGCAGTTTAATGAATTTGGAGACATGAAAGTCATTAATAAATCAAAAACACTGAACAATCACAATGACTGGTTTGTTGCATGGGGTAAGATGAGTTGACAGAGTCCTTTCCACGATATACACAGGATCCTTTATTGTGTTCACCCGGAATTAGATGGTAGATGATACAGCTAATAATCAGGTGACCACAATCCCTGTAATAGATGAGCTCTGAAATTCCCTTTAGAATCCTGCATTCCCCAACCACTAATGAAGATGAGATATCTTTTGGAATTATACATGAGACATATATAAATAGGAAGCAGATGGAGGATTGAACCATTGGCTTTCCCCGTGTGAGTTTCGAGTAGAGGTGTGTGTGTGTGCCTAGAACTGTCTCAATAAAGCTAGAGCCGCCTTTTTGGGAAAACAAGTGGTTTGTCAATAAAGTTTTTTCTTCAAGATGGCCTATATATATATAACTATGAGGCAGTTATGAAACCATCTGATGGCCAATACCGTTCTTTGGCGAGATGACACAAAACGATGTTAAACACATTATAAAAAGATTTCAAATTATGGATAATTCTGTCGCAATGAATACAACCAATCTAAATAGTTGGGAGTTAACACCTACGCGGAGAATCTGTCAGTGTATGACTAATTTCCTGTCACACATAAATAAGGCATGATTGCTATTAAAACTGAAAAGTAAACTTGAAATTTCATTTCCGATTGACGAGAGGGACTATACATGTATGTCTCTTTAAGACTGTATGAGTATATACGTAACCTGACATTAGTCACGTGATCAGACTACAGCATTTTTACTTCCGCATCGCATCCGAGAAAATCACCATTCGGGCGGCGGAAGCGAACTGAATAGGTTACGGGCGGGGAGCCGTTACATTGCAAGTAAGAAATAAGTGGTGAGAGCGTGGTGTGATACTTGCGCAGTGGATATTGTGGCTTTGAGGTGGGAGTTTTCCTAACGTTATCTTTTTAATCACTCCTTAGAGGACAAGTAACGTGAAGATTACCCCCTCCGCTTGCCCATGACGAAAGCACTGTAAATACGTGTTGTAAGTAAGCCAATACACTTTCCGTTTCCGATTTTAAACTCAAGCGGTTTTTTAATCCCTCTCTTGTCGGAGAAGTTTACATTTTATGTTGTTAATTTTAAAGTGTGGGCATTTGCACTAAAGGGTCAGGAATTGACCACTCTGCTGACGCTCGAAAGGGGATCTTTGCCGCATTGACTGTAATTAGTATTTTGTTGGCAAGAAACGAGCGGGCATAATCATTATCGAATGATACTAAGAAACACTGTGTCCTTAATAATGGACGGGGGGATCAGTAACCAGATCCCAAATGACATACCACTTAATGGTGAACCTAGGTGTTGTAACTGAGTGTGCCTGTTTTCTATGGAAACTAAGTCATCACAAAGATAACACGAGTAAAGCCAAAACTATATGTATGCCCTTAATGTTGTGATTTCTTATTCCACAGGTTGTGGCCCCTGGGAATGCTAGGAGTGCCTACACGGGAAACACCGTGAGTTGTCTTTTAATTTTTTATATTTTTCACACATCATATCCTCACGGAGAGCACACGCCTTAGCGAGCGTGGACCACCAGGGATACTCACTTTTTTGGTCCTGAAGAAAGCTGCGCGAATCTACTGACAGCTGAAACATGTCAACCTACACCTTTGTAGGATACAGGGGCTTAAAATATAACCTCTGAGGTATCCTATACACAGATTTTTATTGATACTAACCGACCTCTGAATAAAATTGCTTAGGGTACAGTTATTATCTTTTAACCTCACTTCACCTTACACAAACACACACAGAAAATTCATGTTTACAACAACCAGCTCTGCTGTAAATCAGGCGTTGGAGCACACTGGGGGGACATTCGGTTCCTCCAGTGAGAGCCCTATGATGAAGCATGTCACCACTAGGATGAGTGAGGGCTCTTCTTAAAAGCAATATATATTTGTCACTGTGTGTGCAGCACTTTTTGGTTCATATATAACGTCTCTCCACTTATGGGTTGAGTTTTTCTGGTTGCTTTGGATATCTATATTACTATAGCACCTTTGAGTCACTCTTCAGTTGTTGTTGCATAATTATTGGGGGTACAGGAGTGACCCATAAAAACCCTTACTCTCTTGTTGTTGAAATATAAAACAATGTCTACCTATTATTATGTGGTAGACAGACGGGGACACTATTAAGCTTCACAGCAGACAACATTTGTAGCATATACATTGTCACCCATGAAGGTTGCTTTGGTCAGCGCCTGGCATCCTTCCAGAATCCTCAATACAACATGACCTGGTTCTCTAAGGCAATTATTTTGAAATTCAAACGTGTACAACGTGTTGCAATTTTATTGTATAAACTATTTTCTCCCCCTATCCTTTGTATATTTGGGGTAGAGTGTCACATGTTTACTTGCCTATTTTATAAACAGCTGAGTAACTAAGAAGACAGCGAGGGTGGTGCTCCGATCGGGAAGAGACTGTTTTTTGAGTCATTTTAGCAATTGCAACACCACAAATGAGGTTTATATGTTGCAATGTGAGTGTGGCTTGTACTACATATGACTTACCTCTAGAAAAATAAAAACAAGAATCCAAGAACATCTTAGCACCATAAAGGCAGGCAAGTTGACAACTAGGTTAGTACAACATTGCTACACAATGAAACACGGCTTTACTTGGACAGTACTTGAGAAAGTGATCGGTGATCTTCAAAATATTGAAAGGTTACTTGTGTCTAAAGAGGCACGTTGGATTTTTCAAGAAAAGAGTAAACAACAATGGTTGAATGAGCTTATAGAGTGGAATAGAGTAGGCTAACCCTTGCAATTGCGCTTGTTAGTTCTCCCTTGTGGGTTCCATTCAGCATTGGCATTCATGATCCAGCAATCGTGTACACTTGTAAACACAGTAGTTTGGTATTGGTGAGAGGAGTCCTACTGGCCGTGTGGGTGTTTACCCTATGTTACCAACATATATTAGGCAAGTTTTTTTTCAAGATTTTCTGAAATTAACAATGAACTCCACTGCCGTCTAACACACTCTGTGTCCCCCCAGAAAATTAACAACTAATTTCCTGGATAACATTATGGGATTGTATACAGTCTTTGCATTTAGTGAAAAATATTCCTTTTTTGGTCTAAAATGGAATATAATTTATAAAGACACCATACCAAAGAAGAACTATGTAAATAGTAGTGCGGTTTCAAACAATGTCCTAAATTAACAATCTAATTGGGAGTGGTTGAATACGAATATAGGGTACAAATATACACAAACGCATGATTGCACAGCAATGTTGCACTGCTAAATACATGCAAAATATTTTTTAAGCAGTGCGGAAGAGGCCAGGCTTTTGTTGGGTTGGGAGGCTTCCCAATACAAAATGGCTACTGCACTTACGCTGGAGTGTCAGCTTGACACGTGGTACTCTGCGCGTTTGAAACTGAACGCGGTACGAGTCCACGGTAACAGAGGTGGAGACGACACGCACCGTGAGGCTCCGACTGGTAAGGAGATGGGGGAGTTGGTGCAAGTGGTGGAGACGTTGCAGGAAGGTCTGTGTTATCGGACAAATGGAAATAGTACATAAATATGGAGTATGAGAATGGAGAGAGTTCAATACTAGATATGAATAGTTATGTCCCTACAGAGTTTCCATCATAAGTTCATGCTGTTTATTTCTTTCCCGCAATGGGGATTCTCGGGTTTAGATTCATATAACGACTGAGAGCCGAATCTTAGAGGGAGTCTCACATGAGGGGCTTTCCTTTTTCTTTTTAATTGGACCTTACAGCCGGTAGGAGACGCCGAGACTGAGTAAGGGTAAATATGATGTATATAATAGAATAAAATGGAGCAGTGGTGTTTTGACATGGTGTGCATTGATATGGGCAATTCTATTTGCATATAGTAAATTTATATTGACAGTCTATATGAATGGTGTGTCCAACTTTGATGCAGTGGCGAGAAAATCTTATCCCTTAAGAATTTGCCTAAAAGTGTTCCAGGCAATGAAACATGTTGGCTTATGGTAATGGTATGCATGTTTAGCAGCCAGCCTGGCTTTTTAGTTTGATAGGTTTCACAAAGTTAAGAATAAAAGTGATAGTGACGTGTATACCTATCGATTTTAACTCACTTTTTGAGATTTTTCACTATTTCACTGCACGTATACTTTTTTGGACATGTTTATTTTGGGCTTAGTGACCGCAGATGATGATAACAATGGGCTTAACTCGTGAGTACCTACCAGGTATCCCAATGGTGGTTCGCCCGTGAGGGGTCATTTCGCCCACACACATTTTTTTCTCTTTGTCACATTGTGAATGTTGTGAACTGAATGTATTGTAAGTTTACAGGTACCTCAGTTCCTCCTTGGTTTTGTATTCAGACAGACTGTCTTCATTGGGATGGAGGCTTTTTATTAAATAGGCAAGTAAACGTGTGACACTCTACCCCAAATATACAAAAGATAGGGGAGAAAATTGTTTATACAATAAAATTGCAACACGATGTACACGTTTGAATTTCAAAATAACTGCCTTAGAGAACCGGGTCATGTTGTATTGATGATTATATGAGTTGGGGCGAACCTGGTGCTCATTTTTCCCGCTATGCTCCTTGTTGATTATATCCTTCCAGAATCACCTATAGCAAATACCCAGACTGTGTCCGATTCTTCAGAAGGCAGATCTGCTCGTTAAGTAGTCAACAGCAAGGGCTTTTCAAAATCTGCAGGAAGACAACAGCAACAGGCACCACATTTCAGTGTTTTCAAAACTTGTTCTAAGTGAATGGGAGTAATATTGATGACAGCAATGGGACTAGTGCTGATGACAATTAAAATAGCGATGATGATACCAATGGGACTAGTGCCCATGACAACAACGAGAATAGCACTGATGATAAAATTGGGACTAGTGCTGATGCGAACAATGAGAATAGCTCTGATAACCATGGGACTAGGGGCAATGCCAACAATGAGAATAGCACTTATGATAACAATGGGACTAGTGCCAATGGCCAACAATGAGAATAGCACTGATGATAAGAATGGGACTAGTGCCCATGCCAATAATGAAAATAGCACAGATGATAACAATAGGACTAGTTCCCATGACAACAATGAATATAGCACTGATGATAACAATGGGACTAGTGCACATGACAACAATGAAAATAGCACTGATAACCATGGGACTAGTGCCCATGACAACAATTAGAATAGCGCTGATGATTCCAATGGGACTAGTACTGATACTAACAATGAAAGTAGCGCTAATGATACCAATGGGATTAGTGCCCATGACAACAATGAGAATAAGGCTGATGATACCAATGGGACTAGTGCCCATGACACCAATGAGAATCGCGCTGATGATACCAATAGGACTAGTGCCGATGCCAACAATGAGAATAGCGCTGATGATACCAATGGGACTAGTGCCGATGCCAACAATGACATTAGTCCTGATGATACCAATGGGACTAGTGTCAATGACAACAATGAGCATAGCACTGATGATAACAATGGGACTAGTGCCGATGCAAACAACGAGAATAGTATTGATAACCATGGGACTAGGGGCGATGCCAACAATGAGACTAGCACTTATAATAACATTTGGACTAGGGCCGATGCCAACAATGAGAATAGCACTGATGATAACAATGGGACTAGTGCCCATGCCAACAATGACATTAGCACTGATAGCAATGGGACTAATGCCCATGACAACAATGAGAATAGCACTGATGATAACAATGGGACTAGTGCGAATGAAAACAATGAGAATAGCACTGATAACTATTGGACAAGTGCCCAAGACAACAATTAGAATAGCGCGGATGATACCAATGGGACTTGTGCAGACGCCAACAATGAAAATAGCGCTGATGATACCAATGGGACTAGTGCCCATGACAACAATGAGAATAGTGCTGATGATACCAATGGGACCAGTGCCCATGACAATAATGAAAATAGTGCTGATGATACCAATGGGACTAGTGCTGATGCCAACAATGAGAATAGCGCTTGGGACTAGTGCCGATGCCAATAATGAGAATAGCGGTGATGATAACAATGGGACTAGTGTTGATGCCAACAATGAGAATAGCGCTGATGATACCAATATGATTAGTTCTGATGACAACAATAAGAATAGTGATGATGATAACAATGGGATTAGTGCCAATGACAGCAATGAGAGTAGTGCTGATGATAACAATGGGACTAGTGCCGATGCGAACAATGTGAATAGCACTGATGATAACAATGGGACTAGTGCCCATGACAACAATGAGAATAGTGCTGATGATAACAATGGGACTAGTGCCGATGCCAACAATGAGAATAGCACTGATATAACAATGAAACTATTGCTCATGACAGCAATGAGAATAGCACCGATAACCATGGGATTAGTGCCCATGACAACAATGAGAATAGGCCTGATGATGACAAAGGGACTAGTGCCGATGCCAACAATGAGAATAGCACTGATGATAACAATGAAACTATTGCTCATGACAGCAATGAGAATAGCGCCGATGATACCAATGGGACTAGTGCAGATGCCAAAAATGAGACTAGCACTGATGATACCAATGGGATAGTGCTGATGCCAGCAATGAGAATAGCACTGATAACCATGGGACTAGTGCCCATGACAACAATGAGAATAGCGCTGATGATACCAATGTGACTAGTGCTCTTGACAACAATGAGAGTAGCACTGATGATACCAATGGGATAGTGATGATGCCAACAATGAGAATAGCACTGATAACCATGAGACTAGGGGCAATGTCAACAATGAGAATATCGCTGATGATACCAATGGGACTAGTGCCGATGACAACAATGAGAATAGCACTGATGATAACAATGGAACTACTGCTGATGCGACAAATGAGAATAGCACTGATAACCATGGGACTAGGGGCGATGCCAACAATGAGATTAGCACTTATGATAACAATGGGACTTGTGCTGATGCCAACAATGAGAATAGCACTGATGATAACAATGAGACTAGTGCCCAGGCCAACAATTAGAATAGCACTGGTGACAATGGGACTAGTGCCCATGACATCAATGAGAATAGCACTGATGATAACAATGGGACTAGTGCCCTTGACAACAATGAGAATAGCACTGATAACCATGGGACTCGTGCCCATGACAACAATTAGAATAGCGCTGATGATACCAATGGGACTAGTGCCGATGCCAGCAATGAAAATAGCGCTGATGATACCAATGAGACTAGTGCCCATGACAACAATGAGAATAATGCTGATGATACCAAAGGGACTAGTGCCCACGAGAACAATGAGAATAGCCCTGATGATACCAATGGGACTAGTGCCGATGCCAGCAATGAGAATAGCACTGGGGACTAGTGCTGATGCCAACAATGAGAATAGTGCTGATGATAACAATGGGACTAGTGTTGATGACAACAATCAGAATAGCGCTGATGATACCAATGGGACTAATGCCGATGACAACAATGAGCATAGCGCTGAGGATACCAATGGGACTAGTGCTGATGCGAACAATGAGAATAGCACTGATAAAAAAAATTAGACTATTGCTCATGACAGCAATGAGGATAGCGCTGATGATACCAATGGGACTAGTGCTCCTGACAACAATGAGAATAGTACTGATGATAGCAATGGGACTAGTGCCGATGCCAACAATGAGAAAAGCACTGATAACCATGGGACTAGTGCCCATGCCAACAATGAGATTAGCGCTGATGATACCAATGGGACTAGTGCCGATGCCAACAATGAGAATAGTACTGATGATAGCAATGGGACTAGTGGCGATGCAACAATGAGAATAGCACTGATGATAACAATGGGACTAGTGCAGATGCCAACAATGAGAAAAGCACTGATAACCATGGGACTAGTGCCCATGCCAACAATGAGAATAGCGCTGATGATACCAATGGGACTAGTGCCGATGCCAACAATGAGAATAGTACTGATGATAGCAATGGGACTAGTGGCGATGCAACAATGAGAATAGCACTGATGATAACAATGGGACTAGTGCAGATGCCAACAATGAGAATAGCACTAATGATACCAATGGGACTAATGCTGATGCCAACAATGAGAATAGCACTGATAATAAAAATACAACTATTGCTCATGACAGCAATGAGAATAGCACTGATAACCATGGGACTAGTGCCCATGATAACAATGAGAATAGCACTGATGATAACAATGGGACTAGTGTTGATGCCAACAATGAGAATAGCACTGATGATTACAATGGGACTAGTACCGATGCCAACAATGAGAATAGCACTGATAACCATGGGATTAGTACCCATGACAACAATGAGAATAGCACTGATGATACCAATGGGACTAGTGCTGATGCCAACAATGAGAGTAGCACTGATGATACCAATGGGACTAGTGCCCATGACAACAATGAGAATAGCGCTGATGATACCAATGGAACTAGAGTCGATGCGAAAAATGAGAATAGCACTGATGATAACAATGGAACTAGTGCCGATGCTAACCAAGAAAGTAGCACTGATGATAACAATGGGACTATTGCTGATGCCAACAATGAGAATAATACTAATGATAACAATGGAGTAGTGCCCATGACAACAATGAGAATAGCACTGATAACTATGGGACCAGTGCCCATGACAACAAAGAGAATAGCGCTGATGATACCAATGGGACTAGTGCTCCTGACAACAATGAGGATACCACTGATGATAACAATGGGACTAGTGCCGATGCCAAGAATGAGAATAGCACTGATGATAGCAATGGGACTATTGCTCATGACAGCAATGAGAATAGCACTGATAACCATGGGACATGTGTCCATGACAACAATGAGAATAGCACTGATGATGACAATGGGACTAGTGCCGATGCCAACAATGATAATAGCACTGATGATAACAATGGGACTAGTGCCAATGCCAACAATGAGAATAGCACTGATGATAACAATGGGACTAGTGCCGATGCCAACAATGAGAATAGCGCTGATAACCATGGGATTGGTGCTAACCCTGAAGGAGGATTATCTCAACAAAATAAGTAAAAAATCATAGAGGAGGAACATGGCTGCAGGTTAACGGCTGTCGTGGAGCTCCCCGTGCGGAGGCACCAAGTACGAACCGATTTGATGTTTCCCCCAGCTGAAATACTGTTGCGGTGAGAGCGGATGGTGTGGGGCATTGATACGGCACAATGCGTTAAAAAATAAGCTTTTCTTTGCCTTTTTTTTGCTCTTTCCCCGCTTTTTTGGACACCGTGTAAGCGGCACATGTATGCGACGCGAGTAGCAAACTGGAGCGGCAGGCACTAGGACCCGGGGATGGTGAAGTTGAGCCTGCACATAGAGGACGGGGTGGAGCTGTTCTGCGCCTGGAAAGACGCCACTACACCGGAGACTGCATCGGAGACGGCAGCAGAGGTGCTGGAGATTGTTTCCCTGGTTTCCCCGAGTCAAGGATGCGGAGGAGTGGAGATAAGTTTGGGGACCGGGGCCCACGTCTCAGGGTGTTGTGATCGGAAGTGGGAAGTTTGGCAGCATGCAAAAGGAGCGTTTCTGCACCATTATGGAGGTCCTGTGTGTTGGGGGCATTTTTCTGCCATAAAACATTTAGCCTCTGTTCAAGGAACTGTTCGTATGGAGGCAGCCTTGTCGATAGGAGTACCAGTATTGATAAGCCAGAGCCCAGTGAGCTCAACAAGACCTGACGGTGGCTCTATAGATATAGCCCCAGTAAATATAAACTTAGCGACTGTGTTCTCAGGGATAATAGAGAGGGAACCAACTGAGATTAAGCACCCAAAAAGCAGGGGGGAGGTGGTAAGAAATAGATACCAGCTAAGGTCTAAACAAGAGCTGCGGCAGCAGGGGGTTTGGGACCCAGTGGAGCTGGGCGAAAAAGTCAGGCCTACACCACTTACGCCACATAAGAGTAAAAGGAAGTGGGGTGCTAAGAAAGGGGATAGTGATAAAGCCCCCCAGCAGATTTCGAAACAAAAAAGTACACCATCTCTTAAAAGTTACTTTAAAGTTATGGAGAAAATGAACTCTGTGAAGAAGGGGGTAGGGGCAGATTTGCAGCAAACTCAGGCCCCTTCTTCATCTGTCCTGGTCTTGGAGAACAGGTACTCCCCTAAAGCGGAAACACAACTTGATGAGATATCAGAAGCCCTTGCTAATCCGGTTTGTCCAGACACAGACGTATTAATAAGTGGTTGCAATATAGTGGAGGAGAGCGCTCCAATTCATCAAGATCCTACAGTAGTATCCCAAATCCCTATAAAGAGCTCGGAACTTACAACTACGACCACAACAGAGGGTATAAGGTCAATCCATCCCTTATTAGGAGAGCCCACTGTTTCGGAAGCAATTTCAATGTGTGACAACTCAGACACTTCAACTACCTTAGCCTCTCAGACCCACACTAGACCTGAAAAAGATACACCTCGTGCCCCTGCTTCTGCCCCCGAACTTGATAAAATAGGGCTTTTACTTCAATCATTGCGTGGAGACTTACTTGAGAAGTTTGAAATCTCCGAGGCAAATCAAAAGAGACTGCACAACAGGTTTGATATTTTAGAGGCCAAACTTGAAGGCATAGAGTCGCGGACAACCACGCTGGAAAGTAAGGTCTCTATCCTCTCAGTCACCACTGCAGAGAGCTCAGCTGATCTTTGTATCTTAAAAAAGCAAAATCGGGCTCTAATGATGGACATGGAATGTCTGGAGACTCACTCGCGACGGAACAATCTGCGCATATTAAAGATACCGGAAGGGGAGGAAGTGGAGGACATTAAAGCCTTTGTCTGTAGACTCCTTAGGGAGGGTGTGCTGAAAGATCGCTTAGACATAGACTTAGAGGCAGAAATACAGAGGGTCAATAGAGATCCCTATAGACTTCACCCAGACCGTAAGGCACCCAGGAAAATTCTGGTATACTTCCAGACTTACAGTGTTAAAGAATTGATCCTCAGTAGGTCCCTGGCGAGTGCTAATCCGTACCAAATCAGGTCGGATATAGGAGGACGAACAACCCAAAGACAATGGGAACTGGGATCAAGAATGCCTGAACTCAGATAATTAGGGGCAAGAGTGCAGATGAAGTTCCCTGCCACGCTAAAAATCATGTGGAACAACAAAATGCACACATGTAACCAGCCAGAAGAGGTTGATACGCTGTTGACGAGCATGAGAGAGTAGGTTTTTGGTTTAAGTGTGTGTAGTTTTTGCTTGTCTTCAATAGCTTTTCATGTATTACTAACATGAAAAAGAACATTGCAAACAAGGGAGAACGAAGAGTTCCCCTTGTTTAGGGTGAGGTGACACAGACTGAGATAGTTAAAAAAAAAAAAAACATATATAATAGTATAAAAGAAAAGAAAAGAAAAAATTAGAAAAAATATATACCACACACGGTGTTAGATGGGGGAAGGGTAGACAGGGTGCTGAAAGGCGGGGAGCTCCATATGGGCTAGACAATGCCTGAGATGAAGGGAGGGTTCCTCAGGGGGGAGAGTGGGTGGGTTGGGGAGGGGAGGTGGAAAAAGAATAAAAAGTCCTCATTTTTTGTAGAAACGCAGTATATATTGACTCAGATGATACAGTCATCCAGGGAGGTCGGAGACTGGGTAACACTTGGTTATGACTACAAGCCAGCTTACTAGTAGTAAAATCTGCTCCTGGAACCTTAACGGTATAGGAAGTTTAAAGAAACAGCAAAGGGTGTGTGAATTTTTAAAGAACTTAGAGGCCAGTATATATTTACTACAGGAGACTCATCTTGAGGCAGAAGCATGTACAAAGGTTTTCGGGAAACAACGTTGGGTACAGGATGTCCTAGGCTCCAGGCAGAAGGGAATCTCCAGGGGGGTGGCAATAATCGTTAGGGCAAATAAGGGAGTTAAGGTATAGAGCTGGGAAACTGATCAGTCAGGGAGATGGTTGGTGGCGGTCCTTCTGATTGTCAGTTCACCCTATACATTTGCAGTATATTACAGCACGAATGAAGACAATGAAATCTTTTTAAGAAAACTTGAGAAGACATTAATTCTGGGTACAGCACCTGTTATTCTTGGGGGCGATTTCAATCTTGTTTTAGATAGTCAATTGGATCGTACCTCCAGAGCAAAATATGTCCCGCCTAGGAGATCTCTCTCAGCCCTCAAGAATATAATAAGAGACTTTAATTTGCTAGATGCTTGGAGAGCTAAGAATGGAGACTTAAGAGAGTACTCTTTTTATAGTAAAAAGTATAGGCAATTTTCAAGAATAGATTTGTTTCTGGTGGACCATATACTTAAGCCTGTTTTGACTTCAGTTTCCCATACCCTAGTGGGCCTCTCAGATCATTCAGTTGTGGAATTGAATATTAACTTTAAGTCTCTGGTTTATGAACGCAGATGGACTCTCGACAGAACTATCTTATTGGAAGGAAGCATTGGAGCCAAAATTAAGAGCAGAATAGTGGAGTTCTTTCTATTCAATGTGGGTTCGACCACAGAACAAACAGTCTGGGAGTCATTCAAGGCTTTCATAAGAGGCTTTTTGGGGTACCAGATGAAACTAAAAAGAAAAAATCTAAAAGAAAGAGAAGGTATAGATTTGGATTCTATCAAGAGGAAAGAACAAGAATTACAGCTGGCAGCTCTGGAGGAAAGAGATAAGATCCCAGTACTCGAAAAGGAGCTCTTGGAGTTACAATTAAATTTTAAAGCTAAAGCAGATAAGCTGTTGCATGATCGGTGGGAGGCCAGTAAACTTAGGAACTTTGAGTACGGTGAGAAATGTGGTGCACTCTTGTCGTGGAAAGCCAGATCTGATAGGACCAGAAACAACATTAACACCTTGTCCCAACGGAGTTCGGGAAAATTGTTGACGGAAGAAGAAGAAATCAGGGCCGAAGCCAGGGGTTTCATGGAGGAGTTATATCAGGAGAGCATAGGTGGGGGAACTGAAGATCTGGAGAAGTGGTGGAACTGGAGGACACTACCTCAATTGAGTGAGGCAGATAAAAAGACTCTATCGGGTGAGATTACCGAAGGGGAGATTAGGGCGCAGCTAAAGAAGATGAGCAGGAACAAGGCCCCAGGCCCTGACGGCTAACCAACAGAAGTCTATAAGGACAACTCAGAAGAGATTCTCCCCCACTTGCTATCTCTTTTTAACAACATATACCAGCAAGGAGGAGGTATTCCACCCTCATGGTCAGATGCTACTATTACCTTAATAGCCAAACCCAATAAGGATCCCATGAAAATAGAGTCCTACAGATCTATCTCCCTTCTGAATTCTGACCTTAAAATATTTTCTGGAATTTTGGCTTGGAGATTAGCAAAAGTCATCAAAACTATTATCCACCCGGACCAGAGGGGCTTTGTGCCAGGTCGGCAATTAAACGAGCTGACATTCCAGGCCATTGGAGCAATAGATTTTGCAGAAGAAAAGGGACTGCCATTGGCCATTGCGGCAATTGATGCCGCAAAGGCCTTTGATCAGGTTAATTGGTTGTTCCTTTGGGACACTATGATCAGTTTTGGCTTTCCACCTCCCTTTATTCAGGCTGTTAAAAAACTGTATGGGAACCCACGGGCGAAAGTTTTGATTAATGGCTGTCTGACTGACTGGTTTGTGATTTCAAGGGGGACGAGACAGGGTTGTCCCCTGTCTCCTCTCCTTTTCGATCTCTATATCGAGCCTTTTGTCTCTTTGCTGAGACCGGATCCAACAATCATCCCCTTTAAAATGGGAGGTCTGGAGCTTAAGACCGCATTAAATGCGGATGACTTATTGCTCTATACCATTAATCCACTAGAAGCTATCCGAAAGTTATTTCAATTAGCGAAAGAATATGGTGCAGTCTCAGGATATAGCATTAACAAAAGTAAAACAGATATAATGAGTTGGAACAGTCCTGTCACTATACCTGAGGCCAAAAGCAAAATTAGATACCTGGGTATCTATCTAACGCAAAAGTTAATTGATATCCCCAGAATAAGCTGGCAAATAGTGTTTAAGGAGATAAGTAAACTTTTACTTAGATGGGCTGGTTTACCTCTTAGTATATATGGCAGAGTCAATTTAATAAAAATGGTAGTACTGCCTAAAGTAACTTTTTTATTTAATAGTATCCCATTGACTTTCCACAATAAAGATATCTCCAGCCTCCAGGGCAAGATAGGCTCCTTTATCTGGGCTACTAAGTCACCAAGAATTGCTTGGAGGAAGTTGAGATGGGGCTTAAAAATAGGTGGCCTAGCCCTTCCAGATTTACTTTTATACTGTTATGCGTTCCAGTTAAAGAACTTTAGACTCCTGGCCAATAAGTTGGACTCATCCTCGCACGGTCGTCTGTTCCAGGCGATGTTATCCGACCTACCCCAGGGCCTTGAATTTTTTTTGTTTAAATTTGGTGCCCAGAAATTCTACCAGAAAGTTTGCTTAAAAATTTTACTTACAGCACTTAAGTTGTGGCAAGCAGTCTGTAAAATATGGAGAATATCTTATTACAACCCCCTAGCCCCAATCTGGGATTCCCCAGCAACACCGGAATGCTTATTAGATTGTTTATCATCCCCTCTGAGGGATGCAGGCTTTATTAGATGGGGAGACCTGAATAACAATCTAGGGCTCCTTGATTGGACATCCTTATCCAATATAACTGGAGGGTCCCTTACAAGGTTCAAATTTTATCAACTATCATTTTGGTGGGCAAGCCAACATTGGAAGCTGGAAGAAGAGGGAATGGGTTTTTTGGAACTAGCCAGCAGACAGGAAGGTTGGAAGGGGGAGGTCTCTTCCTGGTATACTTTACTAATTGGGGCAAAAGATCATCAGGAGGAAGAAATTTCTAAACTTTGGGGCGACCTTTTGGCAGATAGTCCGGTAAGGAGGTTAGAGGTTTGAGCAGACTCATTTATAATATCCCAAAAGAAAATAAAGCCTGCCAATCTTAGAAGGAACCATCTCTACACAGCGTATAGGGTCTACTGGACTCCTTCAAAATTGACAAAAATCTCTGGAGAATCTTATCACTGTCCAAGATGTAAGCTTCGAGCTGCAGATGACGTGCATATTTTTGCAGAGTGTACAGAAATTAAAAATGATTGGCAGCAGGTTTGTAGTTTTTTAGAGGATGTATTGTTACGACCAGTAATTTGCAGCACAAGACTGATCCTTTTTGGTCTGCCATACGAATATGACACCAGAGACAGTATGTTTCAGTTTATATTTTATGTTGTTGTTATTGCAAGGAGGGAGGTGTGTAGAGAATGGAAATCCTCGATCCCCCCAAGGTTTGTTGACTGTTTAAGAAACATCATGGCTGTAAGCAAATCAGATCTGCTGTGTGGTGGAGAGGGTGCAGCTAAGGTATGGGCCCCACTGGTAAAATGGTCGGAACGATAAATGATGAGAAGTCCAATGATTATGCCAGGGGTTTGTGGTCTGGTCCTCCCTTGGGGCCGGTATCGAGAATGGGAGTTGGACTAGTAGACAGCCTACCTCTGGGTGATCTTTAACCGGCAAACATAAAATCTTGGGGCGGTTAGTAACGACTTGTGCTGGCGGCTTGAGAGATCCCATCTAGAGTCATAACATCTGGTGGCATATATGAGGACAAAAAAAAAGAGATAACCATGGGATTACTGCCCATGACAACAATGAGAATAGCACTGATGATACCAATGGGACTAGTGCTGATGCGAAAAATGAGAATAGCACTGATGATAACAATGGGACTAGTGCTGATGCCTACAATGAGCTTGTTTCCTTCCCAGTGTAAGAATTGGCTTTTGTAGTCTGGTCTGCCCTGTTCCCATGATGCACTGGGCCAGGGACAGACTAATTTGCATACAGCCAGGTTCTGAAACTGGGATGGTGCAATGAGCTAAAAAACTGTGTTGGATCTAGCCCTGATCTCTTGACTGGGTGAGAGTATTCTGCTTAATTCAGAGACTCTGTCCATCACCACCCCTTGTTGTAAATATTTTTGTCCACCCTAAGCGTGGAAGGGTATACTCAGATGTGAGTCCCTTGCTCATTGCACCATCAGGATTCAAGCAAGCCGGGCCGAAGACGGCTGAAATGCCAGAAACCGGTCCCCGGAAGCTTGTTTCCTTCCCAGTGTAAGAATTGGCTTTTGTAGTCTGGTCTGCCCTGTTCCCATGATGCACTGGGCCAGGGACAGACTAATTTGCATACAGCCAGGTTCTGAAACTGGGATGGTGCAATGAGCTAAAAAACGGTGTTGGATCTAGCCCTGATCTCTTGACTGGGTGAGAGTATTCTGCTTAATTCAGAGACTCTGTCCATCACCACCCCTTGTTGTAAATATTTTTGTCCACCCTAAGCGTGGAAGGGTATACTCAGATGTGAGTCCCTTGCTCATTGCACCATCAGGATTCAAGCAAGTCGGGCCGAAGACGGCTGAAATGCCAGAAACCGGTCCCCGGAAGCTTGTTTCCTTCCCAGTGTAAGAATTGGCTTTTGTAGTCTGGTCTGCCCTGTTCCCATGATGCACTGGGCCAGGGACAGACTAATTTGCATACAGCCAGGTTCTGAAACTGGGATGGTGCAATGAGCTAAAAAACGGTGTTGGATCTAGCCCTGATCTCTTGACTGGGTGAGAGTATTCTGCTTAATTCAGAGACTCTGTCCATCACCACCCCTTGTTGTAAATATTTTTGTCCACCCTAAGCGTGGAAGGGTATACTCAGATGTGAGTCCCTTGCTCATTGCACCATCAGGATTCAAGCAAGCCGGGCCGAAGACGGCTGAAATGCCAGAAACCGGTCCCCGGAAGCTTGTTTCCTTCCCAGTGTAAGAATTGGCTTTTGTAGTCTGGTCTGCCCTGTTCCCATGATGCACTGGGCCAGGGACAGACTAATTTGCATACAGCCAGGTTCTGAAACTGGGATGGTGCAATGAGCTAAAAAACGGTGTTGGATCTAGCCCTGATCTCTTGACTGGGTGAGAGTATTCTGCTTAATTCAGAGACTCTGTCCATCACCACCCCTTGTTGTAAATATTTTTGTCCACCCTAAGCGTGGAAGGGTATACTCAGATGTGAGTCCCTTGCTCATTGCACCATCAGGATTCAAGCAAGCCGGGCCGAAGACGGCTGAAATGCCAGAAACCGGTCCCCGGAAGCTTGTTTCCTTCCCAGTGTAAGAATTGGCTTTTGTAGTCTGGTCTGCCCTGTTCCCATGATGCACTGGGCCAGGGACAGACTAATTTGCATACAGCCAGGTTCTGAAACTGGGATGGTGCAATGAGCTAAAAAACGGTGTTGGATCTAGCCCTGATCTCTTGACTGGGTGAGAGTATTCTGCTTAATTCAGAGACTCTGTCCATCACCACCCCTTGTTGTAAATACAATGAGAATAGCACTGATGATAACAATGGAACTATTACTCATGACAGCAATGAGAATAGCACTGATAACCATGGGACTAGTGTCCATGACAACAATGAGAATAGCACTGATGATGACAATGGGACTAGTGCCGATGCCAACAATGAGAATAGCACTGATGATAACAAAGGGACTAGTGCCGATGCGAAAAATTAGAATAGCACTGATGATAACAATGGAACTTGTGCCGATGCCAACAAAGAAAGTAGCACTGATGATAACAATGGGACTATTGCCGATGCCAACAATGAGAATAGCACTAATGATAACAATGGACTAGTGCCCATCACAACAATGAGAATAGCACTGATAATTATGGGACTAGTGCCCATGACAACAATGAGAATAGCGCTGATGATACAAATGTGACTAGTGCTCTTGACAACAATGAGAGTAGCACTGATGATACCAATGGGATAGTGATGATGCCAACAATGAGAATAGCACTGATAACCATGAGACTAGGGGCAATGTCAACAATGAGAATAGCACTGATGATACCAATGGGACTAGTGCCGATGACAACAATGAGAATAGCACTGATGATAACAATGGAACTACTGCTGATGCGACAAATGAGAATAGCACTGATAACCATGGGACTAGGGGGGATGCCAACAATGAGATTAGCACTTATGATAACAATGGGACTTGTGCTGATGCCAACAATGAGAATAGCACTGATTATAACAATGGGACTAGTGCCCATGCCAACAATTAGAATAGCACTGGTGACAATGGGACTAGTGCCCCTGACATCAATGAGAATAGCACTGATGATAACAATGGGACTAGTGCCCATGACAACAATGAGAATAGCACTGATAACCATGGTACTCATGCCCATGACAACAATTAGAATAGCGCTGATGATACCAATGGGACTAGTGCCGATGCCAGCAATGAAAATAGCGCTGATGATACCAATGGGACTAGTGCCCATGACAACAACGAGAATACAGCTGATGATACCAAAGGGACTAGTGCCCACGAGAACAATGAGAATAGCCCTGATGATACCTATGGGACTAGTGCCGATGCCAGCAATGAGAATAGCACTGGGGACTAGTGCTGATGCCAACAATGAGAATAGCGCTGATGATAACAATGGGACTAGTGTTGATGACAACAATGAGAATAGCGCTGATGATACCAATGGGACTAATGCCGATGACAACAATGAGAATAGCGCTGATGATACCAATGGAACTAGTGCTGATGCGAACAATGAGAATAGCACTGATAATAAAAATGAGACTATTGCTCATGACAGCAATGAGAATAGCACTGATGATAACAATGAGCCTATTGCTCATGACAACAATGAGGATAGCGCTGATTACACCAATGGGACTAGTGCTCCTGACAACAATGAGAATAGTACTGATGATAGCAATTGGACTAGTGCCGATGCCAACAATGAGAAAAGCACTGATAACCATGGGACTAGTGCCCATGCCAACAAGGAGAATAGCGCCGATGATACCAATGGGACTAGTGCCGATGCCAACAATGAGAATAGTACTAATGATAGCAATGGGACTAGTGGCGATGCAACAATGAGAATAGCACTGATGATAACAATGGGACTAGTGCAGATGCCAACAATGAGAATAGCACTAATGATACCAATGGGACTAATGATGATGCCAACAATGAGAATAGCACTGATAATAAAAAAACAACTATTGCTCATGACAGCAATGAGAATAGCACTGATAACCATGGGACTAGTGCCCATGATAACAATGAGAATAGCACTGATGATAACAATGGGACTAGTGTTGATGCCAACAATGAGAATAGCACTGATGATTACAATGGGACTAGTACCGATGCCAACAATGAGAATAGCACTGATAACCATGGGATTAGTACCCATGACAACAATGAGAATAGCACTGATGATACCAATGAGACTAGTGCTGATGCCAACAATGAGAATAGCGCTGATGATACCAATGGGACTAGTGCCGATGCCAACAATGAGAATAGTACTGATGATTGCAATGGGACAAGGGCGATGCAACAATTCGTGGAGAAGTGTGGCTCAATGGTTAGAGCAGGCAGACCTTGATGCAGAGCTCTGGCCAGGGACCAGGGTTCAATTCCCACCTCGGCGGGTCTCCGGCTCATTAATTCCCCTGACTGGATATTCTCACCTCAGTGCCTGTTCTGATCATGGGTCCCACGCTGCAACTCTGGGCAATAGCTTGCTTAATCTCCACAACGGCCCCAAAAGCGCTGGGATGCCTGGCTGCACCTGGGGGGTGCCCAGGAGTGGACATTTCCCAGGAAAGCCAGGAAGGGTTCCTAAGCGGTATACGGACAGCGCCGGGACACCTCCGGTGGAGGTAGCTGTGCGCTTTACAAATTCCGACATTTACATTTTTACATTTAACAATGAGAATAGCACTGATGAAAAAAATGGGACTTGTGCAGATGCCAACAATGAGAATAGCACTGATGATTACAATGGGACTAGTACCGATGCCAACAATGAGAATAGCACTGATAACCATGGGATTAGTACCCATGACAACAATGAGAATAGCACTGATGATACCAATGGGACTAGTGCCCATGCCAACAATGAGAATAGCGCTGATGATACCAATGGGACTAGTGCCGATGCCAACAATGAGAATAGTACTGATGATAGCAATGGGACTAGTGGCGATGCAACAATGAGAATAGCACTGATGATAACAATGGGACTAGTGCAGATGCCAACAATGAGAATAGCACTAATGATACCAATGGGACTAATGCTGATGCCAACAATGAGAATAGCACTGATAATAAAAATACAACTACTGCTCATGACAGCAATGAGAATAGCACTGATAACCATCGGACTAGTGCCCATGATAACAATGGGCCCGATTCACAGAACTAACTTAAGACAAAATCCTAAACTTACTACCATTTTGGTATTCACAGAAGGCACTTACTCATTTTGGTATTCACAGAAGACACTTACTCATTTCGGTATTCACAGAAGTTAGGAGTCCTAACTTTAGGACTCCTAAATGCCTTCTGTGAATACCGAAAGTCTTAAAGTTAGGATTTTTCTCAATTTAGTAGTAGTAAAGTTAGGACTCCTAACTTTAGGACTCCTAAATGCCTTCTGTGAATACCGAAAGTCTTAAAATGAGGGTTTTTCTCAATTTAGTAGTAGTAAAGTTAGGAGTCCTAACTTTACTACTACTAAATTTAGAAAAATCCTCATTTTAAGACTTTAGGTATTCACAGAAGGCATTTAGGAGTCCTAAAGTTAGGAGTCTTAACTTTACTACTACTAAACTGAGAAAAATCCGAATTTTAAGTCTTTCGGTATTCACAGAAGGCATTTAGGAGTCCTAAAGTTAGGAGTCTTAACTTTACTACTACTAAATTTAGAAAAATCCTCATTTTAAGACTTTAGGTATTTACAGAAGGCATTTAGGAGTCCTAAAGTTAGGAGTCTTAACTTTACGACTACTAAACTGAGAAAAATCCTAATTTTAAGTCTTTCGGTATTCACAGAAGGCATTTAGGAGTCCTAAAGTTAGGACTCCTAACTTCTGTGAATACCGAAATGAGTAAGTGTCTTCTGTGAATACCAAAATGAGTAAGTGCCTTCTGTGAATACCAAAATGGTAGTAAGTTTAGGATTTTGTCTTAAGTAAGTTCTGTGAATCGGGCCCAATGAGAATAGCGCTGATGATAACAATGGGACTAGTGTTGATGCCAACAATGAGAATAGCACTGATGATTACAATGGTACTAGTACCGATGCCAACAAGGAGAATAGCACTGATAACCATGGGATTAGTACCCATGACAACAATGAGAATAGCACTGATGATACCAATGGGACTAGTGCTGATGCCAACAATGAGAATAGCACTGATGATACCAATGGGACTAGTGCCCATGACAACAATGAGAATAGCGCTGATGATACCAATGGAACTAGTGTCGATACGAAAAATGAGAATAGCACTGATGATAACAATGGAACTAGTGCCGATGCCAACAAAGAAAGTAGCACTGATGATAACAATGGGACTATTGCTGATGCCAACAATGAGAATAATACTAATGATAACAATAGAGTAGTGCCCATGACAACAATGAGAATAGCACTGATAACTATGGGACCAGTGCCCATGACAACAAAGAGAATAGCGCTGATGATACCAATGGGACAAGTGCTCCTGACAAGAATGAGGATACCACTGATGATAACAATGGGACTAGTGCCGATGCCAAGAATGAGAATAGCACTGATGATAGCAATGGGACTATTGCTCATGACAGCAATGAGAATAGCACTGATAACCATGGGACTAGTGTCCATGACAATAATGAGAATAGCACTGATGATGACAATGGGACTAGTGCCGATGCCAACAATGAGAATAGCATTGATGATAACAATGGGACTAGTGCCGATGCCAACAATGAGAATAGCACTGATGATAACAATGGGACTAGTGCCGATGCCAACAATGAGAATAGCGCTGATAACCATGGGATAAGTGCCCATGACAACAATGAGAATAGCACTGATGATACCAATGGGACTAGCGCTGATGCGAAAAATGAGAATAGCGCTGATGATAACAATGGGACTAGTGCTGATGTCAACAATGAGAATAGCACTGATGATAACAATGGGACTATTACTCATGACAGCAATGAGAATAGCACTGATAACCATTGGACTAGTGTCCATGACAACAATGAGAATAGCACTGATGATTACAATGGGACTAGTGCCGATGCCAACAATGAGAATAGCACTGATGATAAAAATGGGACTAGTGCCGATGCGAAAAATGAGAATAGCTCTGATGACAACAATGGAACTTGTGCCGATGCCAACAAAGAAAGTAGCACTGATGATAACAATGGGACTATTGCCGATGACAACCATGAGAATAGCACTAATGATAACAATGGACTAGTGCCCATGACAACAATGAGAATAGCACTGATAATCATGGGACTAGTGCCCATGACAACAATGAGAATAGCGCTGATGATACCAATGTGACTAGTGCTCTTGACAACAATGAGAGTAGCACTGATGATACCAATGGGATAGTGATGATGCCAACAATGAGAATAGCACTGATAACCATGAGACTAGGGGCAATGTCAACAATGAGAATAGCGCTGATGATACCTATGGGACTAGTGCCGATGACAACAATGAGAATAGCACTGATGATAACAATGGAACTACTGCTGATGCGACAAATGAGAATAGCACTGATAACCATGGGACTAGGGGCGATGCCAACAATGAGATTGGCACTTATGATAACAATGGGACTTGTGCTGATGCCAACAATGAGAATAGCACTGATGATAACAATGGGACTAGTGCCCATGCCAACAATTAGAATAGCACTGGTGACAATGGGACTAGTGCCCATGACAACAATGAGAATAGCACTGATAACCATGGTACTCGTGCCCATGACAACAATTAGAATAGCGCTGATGATACCAACGGGACTAGTGCCGATGCCAGCAATGAAAAATGCGCTGATGATACCAATGGGACTAGTGCCCATGACACCAATGAGAATAATGCTGATGATACCAAAGGGACTAGTGCCCACGTGAACAATGAAAATAGCCCTGATGATACCAATGTGACTAGTGCCGATGTCAGCAATGAGAATAGCACTGGGGACTAGTGCTGATGCCAATAATGAGAATAGCGCTGATGATAACAATGGGACTAGTGTTGATGACAACAATGAGAATAGCGCTGATGATACCAATGGGACTAATGCCGATGACAACAATGAGAATAGCGCTGATGATACCAATGGGACTAGTGCTGATGCGAACAATGAGAAGATCACTGATAATAAAAATGAGACTATTGCTCATGACAGCAATGAGAATAGCACTGATGATAACAATGAGACTATTGCTCATGACATCAATGAGGATAGCGCTGATGACACCAATGGGACTAGTGCTCCTGACAACAATGAGAATAGTACTGATGATCGCAATGGGACTAGTGCCGATGCCAACAATGAGAATAGCACTGATAACCATGAGACTAGGGGCAATGTCAACAATGAGAATAGCGCTGATGATACCTATGGGACTAGTGCCGATGACAACAATGAGAATAGCACTGATGATAACAATGGAACTACTGCTGATGCGACAAATGAGAATAGCACTGATAACCATGGGACTAGGGGCGATGCCAACAATGAGATTGGCACTTATGATATCAATGGGACTTGTGCTGATGCCAACAATGAGAATAGCACTGATGATAACAATGGGACTAGTGCCCATGCCAACAATTAGAATAGCACTGGTGACAATGGGACTAGTGCCCATGACATCAATGAGAATAGCACTGATGATAACAATGGGACTAGTGCCCATGACAACAATGAGAATAGCACTGATAACCATGGTACTCGTGCCCATGACAACAATTAGAATAGCGCTGATGATAGCAACGGGACTAGTGCCGATGCCAGCAATGAAAAATGCGCTGATGATACCAATGGGACTAGTGCCCATGACACCAATGAGAATAATGCTGATGATACCAAAGGGACTAGTGCCCACGTGAACAATGAAAATAGCCCTGATGATACCAATGTGACTAGTGCCGATGTCAGCAATGAGAATAGCACTGGGGACTAGTGCTGATGCCAATAATGAGAATAGCGCTGATGATAACAATGGGACTAGTGTTGATGACAACAATGAGAATAGCGCTGATGATACCAATGGGACTAATGCCGATGACAACAATGAGAATAGCGCTGATGATACCAATGGGACTAGTGCTGATGCGAACAATGAGAAGATCACTGATAATAAAAATGAGACTATTGCTCATGACAGCAATGAGAATAGCACTGATGATAACAATGAGACTATTGCTCATGACATCAATGAGGATAGCGCTGATGACACCAATGGGACTAGTGCTCCTGACAACAATGAGAATAGTACTGATGATCGCAATGGGACTAGTGCCGATGCCAACAATGAGAAAAGCACTGTTAACCATGGGACTAGTGTCCATGCCAACAATGAGAATAGCGCTGAAGATACCAATGGGACTAGAGCCGATGCCAACAATGAGAATATTACTGATGATAGCAATGGGACTAGTGGCGATGCAACAATGAGAATAGCACTGATGATAACAATGGGACTATTGCTCATGACAGCAATGAGAATAGCACTGATGATAACAATGAGACTATTGCTCATGACATCAATTAGGATAGCGCTGATGACACCAATGGGACTAGTGCTCTTGACAACAATGAGGATAGCACTGATGATAACAATGGGACTAATGCCGATGCCATCAATGCGAATAGCACTAATGATACCAATGGGACTACTGCTGATGCTAATAATGAGAATGGCACTGATGATATCAATGGGACTAGTGCCCATGACAACAATGAGAATAGCTCTGATGATACCAATAGGACTAGTGCCGATGCCAACAATGAGAATAGCACTGATGATAACAATGGGACTAGTGCTGATGCCAACAATGAGAATAGCACTGAGTATAACAATGGGACTAGTGCTGAAGCCAACAGTGAGAAAAGCACTGATGATAACAATGGGACTATTGCTCATGACAGCAGTGAGATTAGCACTGATAACAATGAGACTAGTGTTGATGACAACAATGAGAATAGCGCTGATGATACCAATGGGACTAGTGCTGATGTCAAGAATTAGAATAGCACTGATGATAACAATGGGACTAGTTCTGATGCCAACAATGAGAAAAGCACTGATAGCCATGGGACTCGTGCCCAGGACAACAATGAGAATAGCGCTGATGATACCAACGAGACGAATGCCGATGCCAACAATGAGAATAGCGCTGATGATAACAATGGGACTAGTGCAGATGCCAACAATGAGAATAGCACTAATTATACCAATGGGGCTAATGCTGATGCCAACAATGAGAATAGCACTGATAATAAAAATACAACTATTGCTCATGACAGCAATGAGAATAGCACTGATAACCATGGGACTAGTTCCCATGATAACAATGAGAATAGCACTGATGATAACAATGGGACTAGTGTTGATGCCAACAATGAGAATAGCACTGATGATTAAAATGGGACTAGTACCGATGCCAACAATGAGAATAGCACTGATGATACCAATGGGACTAGTGCTGATGCCAACAATGAGAATAGCACTGATGATACCAATGGACTTGTGCCCATGACAACAATGAGAATAGCACTGATAATTATGGGACTAGTGCCCATGACAACAATGAGAATAGCGCTGATGATACCAATGTGACTAGTGCTCTTGACAACAATGAGAGTAGCACTGATGATACCAATGGGATAGTGATGATGCCAACAATGAGAATAGCACTGATAACCATGAGACTAGGGGCAATGTCAACAATGAGAATAGCGCTGATGATACCTATGGGACTAGTGCCTATGACAACAATGAGAATAGCACTGATGATAACAATGGAACTACTGCTGATGCGACAAATGAGAATAGCACTGATAACCATGGGACTAGGGGCGATGCCAACAATGAGATTGGCACTTATGATAACAATGGGACTTGTGCTGATGCCAGCAATGAGAATAGCACTGATGATAACAATGGGACTAGTGCCCATGCCAACAATTAGAATAGCACTGGTGACAATGGGACTAGTGCCCATGACATCAATGAGAATAGCACTGATAATAACAATTGGACTAGTGCCCATGACAGCAATGAGAATAGCACTGATAACCATGGTACTCGTGCCCATGACAACAATTAGAATAGCGCTGATGATACCAACGGGACTAGTGCCGATGCCAGCAATGAAAATAGCGCTGATGATACCAATGGGACTAGTGCCCATGACACCAATGAGAATAATGCTGATGATACCAAAGGGACTAGTGCCCACGAGAACAATGAGAATAGCCCTGATGATACCAATGGGACTAGTGCCGATGTCAGCAATGAGAATAGCACTGGGGACTAGTGCTGATGCCAATAATGAGAATAGTGCTGATGATAACAATGAGACTAGTGTTGATGACAACAATGAGAATAGCGCTGATGATACCAATGGGACTAATGCCGATGACAACAATGAGAATAGCGCTGATGATACCAATGGGACTAGTGCTGATGCGAACAATGAGAAGATCACTGATAATAAAAATGAGACTATTGCTCATGACAGCAATGAGAATAGCACTGATGATAACAATGAGACTATTGCTCATGACAACAATGAGGATAGCGCTGATGACACCAATGGGACTAGTGCTCCTGACAACAATGAGAATAGTACTGATGATAGCAATGGGACTAGTGCCGATGCCAACAATGAGAAAAGCACTGATAACCAAGGGACTAGTGCCCATGCCAACAATGAGAATAGCGCTGATGATACCAATGGGACTAGAGCCGATGCCAACAATGAGAATAGTACTGATGATAGCAATGGGACTAGTGGCGATGCAACAATTAGAATATCACTGATGATAACAATGGGACTAGTGCAGATGCCAACAATGAGAATAGCACTAATTATACCAATGGGACTAATGCTGATGCCAACAATGGGAATAGCACTGATAATAAAAATTCGACTATTGCTCATGACAGCAATGAGAATAGCACTGATAACCATGGGACTAGTGCCCATGATAACAATGAGAATAGCACTGATGATAACAATGGGACTAGTGTTGATGCCAACAATGAGAATAGCACTGATGATTACAATAGGACTAGTACTGATGCCAACAATGAGAATAGCACTGATAACCATGGGATTAGCACCCATGACAACAATGAGAATAGCACTGATGATACCAATGGGACTAGTGCTGATGCCAACAATGAGAATAGCACTGATGATACCAATGGGACTAGTGCCCATGACAACAATTAGAATAGCGCTGATGATACCAATGGAACTAGTGTTGATGCGAAAAATGAGAATAGCACTGATGATAACAATGGAACTAGTGCTGATGCCAACAAAGAAAGTAGCACTGATGATAACAATGGGACTATTGCTGATGCCAACAATGAGAATAATACTAATGATAATAATGGAGTAGTGCCCATGACAACAATGAGAATAGCACTGATAACTATGGGACCAGTGCCGATGACAACAAAGAGAATAGCGCTGATGATACCAATGGGACTAGTGCTCCTGACAACAATGAGGATACCACTGATGATAACAATGGGACTAGTGCCGATGCCAAGTATGAGAATAGCACTGATGATAACAATGGGACTAGTGCTGATGCCAACAATGAGAATAGCACTGATGATAGCAATGAGACTATTGCTCATGACAGCAATGAGAATAGCACTGATAACCATGGGACTAGTGTCCATGATAACAATGAGAATAGCAAAGATGATGACAATGGGACTAGTGCAGATGCCAACAATGAGAATAGCACTGATAACCATGGGATTAGTGCCCATGACAACAATGAGAATAGCACTGATGATACCAATGGGACTAGTGCCGATGCGAAAAATGAGAATAGCACTGATGATAACAAAGGGACTAGTGCTGATGCAAACAATGAGAATAGCACTGATGATAACAATGGGACTATTACTCATGACAGCAATGAGAATAGCACTGATAACCATGGGACTAGTGTCCATGACAACAATGAGAATAGCACTGATGATGACAATGGGACTAGTGCCGATGCCAACAATGAGAATAGCACTGATGATAACAATGGGACTAGTGCCGATGCGAAAAATGAGAATAGCACTGATGATAACAATGAAACTTGTGCCGATGCCAACAAAGAAAGTAGCAATGATGATAACAATGGGACTATTGCCGATGTCAACAATGAGAATAGCACTAATGATAACAATGGACTAGTGCCCATGACAACAATGAGAATAGCACTGATAAATATGGAACTAGTGCCCATGACAACAATGAGAATAGCATTGATGATACCAATGGGACTAGTGCTCCTGACAAGAATGAGGATACCACTGATGATAACAATGGGACTAGTGCCGATGCCAAGAATGAGAATAGCACTGATGATAGCAATGGGACTATTGCTCATGACAGCAATGAGAATAGCGCTGATAACCATGGGACTAGTGTCCATGACAATAATGAGAATAGCACTGATGATGACAATGGGACTAGTGCCGATGCCAACAATGAGAATAGCACTGATGATAACAATGGGACTAGTGCCGATGCCAACAATGAGAATAGCACGGATGATAACAATGGGACTAGTGCCGATGCCAACAATGAGAATAGCGCTGATAACCATGGGATAAGTGCCCATGACAACAATGAGAATAGCACTGATGATACCAATGGGACTAGCGCTGATGCGAAAAATGAGAATAGCGCTGATGATAACAATGGGACTAGTGCTGATGTCAACAATGAGAATAGCACTGATGATAACAATGGGACTATTACTCATGACAGCAATGAGAATAGCACTGATAACCATTGGACTAGTGTCCATGACAACAATGAGAATAGCACTGATGATTACAATGGGACTAATGCCGATGCCAACAATGAGAATAGCACTGATGATAAAAATGGGACTAGTGCCGATGCGAAAAATGAGAATAGCACTGATGACAACAATGGAACTTGTGCCGATGCCAACAAAGAAAGTAGCACTGATGATAACAATGGGACTATTGCCGATGCCAACCATGAGAATAGCACTAATGATAACAATGGACTAGTGCCCATGACAACAATGAGAATAGCACTGATAATTATGGGACTAGTGCCCATGACAACAATGAGAATAGCGCTGATGATACCAATGTGACTAGTGCTCTTGACAACAATGAGAGTAGCACTGATGATACCAATGGGATAGTGATGATGCCAACAATGAGAATAGCACTGATAACCATGAGACTAGGGGCAATGTCAACAATGAGAATAGCGCTGATGATACCTATGGGACTAGTGCCGATGACAACAATGAGAATAGCACTGATGATAACAATGGAACTACTGCTGATGCGACAAATGAGAATAGCACTGATAACCATGGGACTAGGGGCAATGCCAACAATGAGATTGGCACTTATGATAACAATGGGACTTGTGCTGATGCCAACAATGAGAATAGCACTGATGATAACAATGGGACTAGTGCCCATGCCAACAATTAGAATAGCACTGGTGACAATGGGACTAGTGCCCATGACATCAATGAGAATAGCACTGAATAGCCCCCTCTCAGGCCACGCCCCCCCGCCGAGCTTAAAAGCGCTGAATGCGAGCGCATTTGCAAAACTCCCACTCCTGAGGCGGATAGCCGGGAGCTGCATTCCTGAGCATATTTTTAAAAATATTTTAATCTTTGAGTGTGCTAATAATCTGTGTATTTTACTGAAAGAAGCCTAACCTTCAGTCCATGCTGACACTGTTTTAGGAGCCTGCTGATCAGGAGCAGCGCCTCCCTCGCCTCGCCAAAACGCCCTCTGGCCGCCGCCATTGACGGCGTGTAACGAGGCCACGCCCCCTCTCAGGCCACGCCCCCCCGCCGAGCTTAAAAGCGCTGAATGCGAGCGCATTTGCAAAACTCCCACTCCTGAGGCGGATAGCCGGGAGCTGCATTCCTGAGCATATTTTTAAAAATATTTTAATCTTTGAGTGTGCTAATAATCTGTGTATTTTACTGAAAGAAGCCTAACCTTCAGTCCATGCTGACACTGTTTTAGGAGCCTGCTGATCACGAGCAGCGCCTCCCTCGCCTCGCCAAAACGCCCTCTGGCCGCCGCCATTGACGGCGTGTAACGAGGCCACGCCCCCTCTCAGGCCACGCCCCCCTCGCCTCCCCACACTACAAAAATGTGCCATTGGAGGAAGCGCAGCGGACGAGCGCAGCGGGAGCGCCGTTTGCGCGCCGAAGGCGCACCTAAGGCAAGCCCGTCTGCGCCCGTCCGCGACCGGCCTGCGACCAGCGCCAGCCATGCTGCCCGCGCCCACAAACAATGGATAGTCTGGTCCAGTGAGGAGCTCCGGTCTCTGAATGCTGCTACTATCTGTCAGACGCCTGAATTTAATCTGGCGACTCAGGCTCTCCCTCTCCACTGCCCACGCTGCCATATGTCTTTAGGCACAGTTCCCTCTTTAACAACTTCACTCCTCAAAAAAGCTAGCAAACCCTCTCGTAACACCCCTTCCACCCAACTTAGGATCGGATTACTTAACTGCAGATCTCTTCCCAAGCATGCTAATGACCTATGCTTGCTCATAACGGACTCGCATTGGGACGCTCTATGCCTCACAGAGACATGGCTCAATGAAGACAACATGGCATCCATTTCGCTAGCAATCCCGCCAGGCTTTAAAATGAGCTTCTCCAATAGAAAGGAGGGCCGAAGAGGAGGTGGAGTGGCTTTCATTTACAACGAGAATTACACTCTGTTGTCTTCCACTCCTACCATACTCCCAAGCATCGAGGGGCTACGCGTTTGCCTCCAAATTACCCCCCAATTATCTCTTACAGGCCTAGTTATTTATAGACCCCCTGACTGTCCGACATCAGCCCTGTGTGAGCTTACGGACGTTATCATCCAAAACTCTCTAGACCACTCTTACTTTTTTGTAGCCGGCGATTTCAATCTTCACGCCGACAATCCCGACTGCCCACAGGCCTCCCATCTTATCTCTACCCTGCAATCGGCCAATCTGACTCAAGCTATTACAGGCACCACGCATCGGGCAGGGCATATGCTCGATCTTTTCTTTTCCAACATACCAAACACAACAGCCTCCTCTCCGCTACCGCTGCTCTGAACGGACCACTACCTAACTACCATGACCATCTCAATCCCCCCCCAATCTCAGAGCACTGGAAAGCGATCCTATGTGCGGAGAAAATGGGACAATCTAACAGCGGACAAATTATGTCCAGCACTTCGCGCGACCCCCATACCCCTTACCTCGGATGCTAATTCCGATGCTGCTTCTCTGAACTTGTGGATAAGCAAAACAGTGGACTCTATAGCGCCGGCCAGTATTGCCACATCACGGAGAGAATCTCCCTCTGCACCGTGGTTCACCCCTGAACTCAAGGCCGAAAAAAGTAAATGTAAAAGACTGGAACGCCTTTGGCGAGCTAACTATTGCGACGCTGCCAAATCCAGCTATAAAAAAGCCCTTCATGCTCTGCACTTATCTATTAAAAAAGCCAAGAAAAACTTCTTTGAGGCCTCCATCATACAGGCGGAACAATCAAGCAAAGAAGTATTCAAGATTGTTCAATCCTTTTTCAAGCCCAGAGCTATCGAGACGGATATCATCCCTTCAGTAAATCTCTGCGAATCCGTTTCAGACTTTTTTGATACCAAAATTTTAAAAGTCTATGACACTTTTAGGGACCCTGAGCCGACATTAATGGATGAGCTAAGAGTCTCTGAGTGCCTCATTACCCCTTTAAATCAATTTCAGCCTATCTCCCTCTCTGAAGCAGTAAAAGAAATACAAAAATGTAAATCGGGAGGCCCGGACGATCCCTGCCCACCTAAACTGTGGAAACTAATGTCGGAAGCAATTGCAGTGCCCCTCCTACACATATGGAACACGTCCATTGCTACGGGCACGTTTCCGGACTGTTGGAAACAGGCCACACTTCTCCCGCTGAAAAAAAACCCCCAAGGCGCACCGGATGATCTGAACAATCTCCGACCCATCTCTCTCCTTGCAGCCCCCGGCAAAATGCTTGAAAAAATAATCCAGCGGCAGCTTAACAAATTTATTGAAGACAGCGGCGCCCTACATGAAACTCAGTCGGGCTTTAGGGCCGGTTTCAGCACCGAGACGGCCCTCATTGAGGTTGCCGAGTCTATCAGGTGGTCCTTAGATTCAGGGGCATCAGCTATGCTGGTGCTCCTGGATCTATCAGCTGCTTTCGATACTGTAGATCACAGCAGATTGCTGACCCGACTTAAGGACATAGGTATTGGAGACAAAGCTCTCAACTGGCTACTCTCCTACCTCACTAATCGCTCCCAGAAAGTGGCCTTGGGCCCCTTCTCTTCTGGACCAAAAAATCTCTGGTGTGGCGTCCCACAAGGGTCGGCACTCAGCCCCCTGCTGTTTAATGTATACTTGGCCCCACTCTTTACCTTGATTGCCAAATGGGGGGTCAAGGCAATATCCTACGCGGACGATACGCAATTAGTCTTCCCATACACAGACATGTCCGAGGCAGCATTTAGCAAAATCAGGGGCTGTCTGCAAGACGTGGCCAAGTGGATGAACACAAACAAACTTAAAATGAACGCGAGCAAAACGGAGGTGCTATTCTTTGGTAACCCCAAACATCCCCCTCCGGATCTGTGGTGGCCAACGGAAATGGGCCCTGCCCCATCTCCCAGCCCCCATGCAAAAAATCTAGGAGTAAAATGGGATGAGAAGTTGTCTTTCTTGCCGCATATACAACAGCTCACCACGGGCTGCCTGCATAAACTCAAAAATTTGCGGAAATTTCTGCCTTTGCTACCAGTCGAGTGCCGGAAAACGGTTGTTCACGCAACAATCACTTCTCGACTCGATTACTCTAATGGCCTCTATCTTGGTCTACCTAAATATGCGGTGCAACGCTTACAAATCGTGCAGAATGCGGCTGCGAGATTAATAAAACGGGTCCCTTTTAGGCAGCATATCTCTCCGCATCTGCACGAGCTGCACTGGCTACCAGTGGCAAGCAGAATTAAGTTCAAAGTGCTAACCCTGGCTTTCAGAGCGCTAAAAGGCACATGTCCAAACTATCTGAAACTCCGACTTCCCCGCTACCACCAAAAACGTGAGCTACGCTCAAACTCCCTACTCAAGCTAACTGTACCGCACATAAGGAAAGCGAGACTTGGAGGCAGGTCCTTTTCGGCCGGCACGGCGAAACTTTGGAATACCCTGCCTCCTGCCATCCAATCCGCCACGTCAGAAGCAAGCTTTAGGAAACTCCTAAAAACCTGGCTTTTTACGCAATAATCCTGCCCCCCTTCCTGACTACTTACTCTTGTTGTGGGACTCTCTAGCGCCGGGACACCTCCCCAGAGGTAGCTGTTCGCGCTCAATAAATTTCTGTATTATTATTATTATTATAACAATGGGACTAGTGCCCATGACAACAATGAGAATAGCACTGATAACCATGGTACTCGTGCCCATGACAACAATTAGAATAGCGCTGATGATACCAACGGGACTAGTGCCGATGCCAGAAATGAAAAATGCGCTGATGATACCAATGGGACTAGTGCCCATGACACCAATGAGAATAATGCTGATGATACCAAAGGGACTAGTGCACACGTGAACAATGAAAATAGCCCTGATGATACCAATGTGACTAGTGCTGATGTCAGCAATGAGAATAGCACTGGGGACTAGTGCTGATGCCAATAATGAGAATAGCGCTGATGATAACAATGGGACTAGTGTTGATGACAACAATGAGAATAGCGCTGATGATACCAATGGGACTAATGCCGATGACAACAATGAGAATAGCGCTGATGATACCAATGGGACTAGTGCTGATGCGAACAATGAGAAGATCACTGATAATAAAAATGAGACTATTGCTCATGACAGCAATGAGAATAGCACTGATGATAACAATGAGACTATTGCTCATGACATCAATGAGGATAGCGCTGATGACACCAATGGGACTAGTGCTCCTGACAACAATGAGAATAGTACTGATGATCGCAATGGGACTAGTGCCGATGCCAACAATGAGAAAAGCACTGATAACCATGGGACTAGTGTCCATGCCAACAATAAGAATAGCGCTGAAGATACCAATGGGACTAGAGCCGATGCCAACAATGAGAATATTACTGATGATAGCAATGGGACTAGTGGCGATGCAACAATGAGAATAGCACTGATGATAACAATGGGACTAGTGCAGATGCCAACAATGAGAAGATCACTGATAATAAAAATTAGACTATTGCTCATGACAGCAATGAGAATAGCACTGATGATAACAATGAGACTATTGCTCATGACATCAATGAGGATAGCGCTGATGACACCAATGGGACTAGTGCTCTTGACAACAATGAGGATAGCACTGATGATAACAATGGGACTAATGCCGATGCTATCAATGCGAATAGCACTAATGATACCAATGGGACTACTGCTGATGCTAATAATGAGAATGGCACTGATGATATCAATGGGACTAGTGCCCATGACAACAATGAGAATAGCTCTGATGATACCAATAGGACTAGTGCCGATGCCAACAATGAGAATAGCACTGATGATAACAATGGGACTAGTGCTGATGCCAACAATGAGAATAGCACTGAGTATAACAATGGGACTAGTGCTGAAGCCAACAGTGAGAAAAGCACTGATGATAACAATGGGACTATTGCTCATGACAGCAGTGAGAATAGCACTGATAACAATGGGACTAGTGTCCATGACAACAATGAGAATAGCACTGATGAAAACAATGGGACTAGTGCTGATGTCAAGAATTAGAATAGCACTGATGATAACAATGAGACTAGTTCTGATGCCAACAATGAGAAAAGCACTGATAGCCATGTGACTCGTGCCCAGGACAACAATGAGAATAGCGCTGATGATACCAACGAGACGAATGCTGATGCCAACAATGAGAATAGCGCTGATGATAACAATGGGACTAGTGCAGATGCCAACAATGAGAATAGCACTAATTATACCAATGGGGCTAATGCTGATGCCAACAATGAGAATAGCACTGATAATAAAAATACAACTATTGCTCATGACAGCAATGAGAATAGCACTGATAACCATGGGACTAGTGCCCATGATAACAATGAGAATAGCACTGATGATAACAATGGGACTAGTGTTGATGCCAACAATGAGAATAGCACTGATGATTAAAATGGGACTAGTACCGATGCCAACAATGAGAATAGCACTGATGATACCAATGGGACTAGTGCTGATGCCAACAATGAGAATAGCACTGATGATACCAATGGACTAGTGCCCATGACAACAATGAGAATAGCACTGATAATTATGGGACTAGTGCCCATGACAACAATGAGAATAGCGCTGATGATACCAATGTGACTAGTGCTCTTGACAACAATGAGAGTAGCACTGATGATACCAATGGGATAGTGATGATGCCAACAATGAGAATAGCACTGATAACCATGAGACTAGGGGCAATGTCAACAATGAGAATAGCGCTGATGATACCTATGGGACTAGTGCCTATGACAACAATGAGAATAGCACTGATGATAACAATGGAACTACTGCTGATGCGACAAATGAGAATAGCACTGATAACCATGGGACTAGGGGCGATGCCAACAATGAGATTGGCACTTATGATAACAATGGGACTTGTGCTGATGCCAGCAATGAGAATAGCACTGATGATAACAATGGGACTAGTGCCCATGCCAACAATTAGAATAGCACTGGTGACAATGGGACTAGTGCCCATGACATCAATGAGAATAGCACTGATAATAACAATTGGACTAGTGCCCATGACAGCAATGAGAATAGCACTGATAACCATGGTACTCGTGCCCATGACAACAATTAGAATAGCGCTGATGATACCAACGGGACTAGTGCCGATGCCAGCTATGAAAATAGCGCTGATGATACCAATGGGACTAGTGCCCATGACACCAATGAGAATAATGCTGATGATACCAAAGGGACTAGTGCCCACGAGAACAATGAGAATAGCCCTGATGATACCAATGGGACTAGTGCCGATGTCAGCAATGAGAATAGCACTGGGGACTAGTGCTGATGCCAATAATGAGAATAGTGCTGATGATAACAATGAGACTAGTGTTGATGACAACAATGAGAATAGCGCTGATGATACCAATGGGACTAATGCCGATGACAACAATGAGAATAGCGCTGATGATACCAATGGGACTAGTGCTGATGCGAACAATGAGAAGATCACTGATAATAAAAATGAGACTATTGCTCATGACAGCAATGAGAATAGCACTGATGATAACAATGAGACTATTGCTCATGACAACAATGAGGATAGCGCTGATGACACCAATGGGACTAGTGCTCCTGACAACAATGAGAATAGTACTGATGATAGCAATGGGACTAGTGCCGATGCCAACAATGAGAAAAGCACTGATAACCAAGGGACTAGTGCCCATGCCAACAATGAGAATAGCGCTGATGATACCAATGGGACTAGAGCCGATGCCAACAATGAGAATAGTACTGATGATAGCAATGGGACTAGTGGCGATGCAACAATGAGAATAGCACTGATGATAACAATGGGACTAGTGCAGATGCCAACAATGAGAATAGCACTAATTATACCAATGGGACTAATGCTGATGCCAACAATGGGAATAGCACTGATAATAAAAATTCAACTATTGCTCATGACAGCAATGAGAATAGCACTGATAACCATGGGACTAGTGCCCATGATAACAATGAGAATAGCACTGATGATAACAATGGGACTAGTGTTGATGCCAACAATGAGAATAGCACTGATGATTACAATAGGACTAGTACTGATGCCAACAATGAGAATAGCACTGATAACCATGGGATTAGCACCCATGACAACAATGAGAATAGCACTGATGATACCAATGGGACTAGTGCTGATGCCAACAATGAGAATAGCACTGATGATACCAATGGGACTAGTGCCCATGACAACAATTAGAATAGCGCTGATGATACCAATGGAACTAGTGTTGATGCGAAAAATGAGAATAGCACTGATGATAACAATGGAACTAGTGCTGATGCCAACGAAGAAAGTAGCACTGATGATAACAATGGGACTATTGCTGATGCCAACAATGAAGAATAATACTAATGATAACAATGGAGTAGTGCCCATGACAACAATGAGAATAGCACTGATAACTATGGGACCAGTGCCCATGACAACAAAGAGAATAGCGCTGATGATACCAATGGGACTAGTGCTCCTGACAACAATGAGGATACCACTGATGATAACAATGGGACTAGTGCCGATGCCAAGTATGAGAATAGCACTGATGATAACAATGGGACTAGTGCTGATGCCAACAATGAGAATAGCACTGATGATAGCAATGAGACTATTGCTCATGACAGCAATGAGAATAGCACTGATAACCATGGGACTAGTGTCCATGATAACAATGAGAATAGCACTGATGATGACAATGGGACTAGTGCAGATGCCAACAATGAGAATAGCACTGATAACCATGGGATTAGTGCCCATGACAACAATGAGAATAGCACTGATGATACCGATGGGACTAGTGCCGATGCGAAAAATGAGAATAGCACTGATGATAACAATGGGACTAGTGCTGATGCAAACAATGAGAATAGCACTGATGATAACAATGGGACTATTACTCATGACAGCAATGAGAATAGCACTGATAACCATGGGACTAGTGTCCATGACAACAATGAGAATAGCACTGATGATGACAATGGGACTAGTGCCGATGCCAACAATGAGAATAGCACTGATGATAACAATGGGACTAGTGCCGATGCGAAAAATGAGAATAGCACTGATGATAACAATGGAACTTGTGCCGATGCCAACAAAGAAAGTAGCACTGATGATAACAATGGGACTATTGCCGATGTCAACAATGAGAATAGCACTAATGATAACAATGGACTAGTGCCCATGACAACAATGAGAATAGCACTGATAATTATGGAACTAGTGCCCATGACAACAATGAGAATAGCATTGATGATACCAATGGGACTAGTGCTCCTGACAACAATGAGGATAGCACTGATGATAACAATGGGACTAGTGCTGATGCCAACAATGAAAATAGCACTGATGATAACAATGGGACTAGTGCTGATGCCAACAATGAGAATAGCACTGATGATAACAATGGGACTAGTGCCGATGCCAACAGTGAGAAGAGCACTGATAACCATGGGACTTGTGCCCATGACAACAATGATAATAGAGCTGATAATTATGGGACTAGTGCCCATGACAACAATGAGAAAAGCGCTGATGATACCAATGGGACTAGTGCTCTTGACAACAATGAGGATAGCACTGATGATAACAATGGGACTAATGCCGATGCCATCAATGCGAATAGCACTAATGATACCAATGGGACTACTGCTGATGCTAATAATGAGAATGGCACTGATGATATCAATGGGACTAGTGCCCATGACAACAATGAGAATAGCTCTGATGATACCAATAGGACTAGTGCCGATGCCAACAATGAGAATAGCACTGATGATAACAATGGGACTAGTGCTGATGCCAACAATGAGAATAGCACTGAGTATACCAATGGGACTAGTGCTGAAGCCAACAGTGAGAAAAGCACTGATGATAACAATGGGACTATTGCTCATAACAGCAGTGAGAATAGCACTGATAACAATGGGACTAGTGTCCATGACAACAATGAGAATAGCACTGATGAAAACAATGGGACTAGTGCTGATGTCAAGAATTAGAATAGCACTGATGATAACAATGGGACTAGTTCTAATGCCAACAATGAGAAAAGCACTGATAGCCATGGGACTCGTGCCCAGGACAACAATGAGAATAGCGCTGATGATACCAACGAGACGAATGCCGATGCCAACAATGAGAATAGCGCTGATGATAACAATGGGACTAGTGCAGATGCCAACAATGAGAATAGCACTAATTATACCAATGGGACTAATGCTGATGCCAACAATGAGAATAGCACTGATAATAAAAATACAACTATTGCTCATGACAGCAATGAGAATAGCACTGATAACCATGGGACTAGTGCCCATGATAACAATGAGAATAGCACTGATGATAACAATGGGACTAGTGTTGATGCCAACAATGACAATAGCACTGATGATTAAAATGGGACTAGTACCGATGCCAACAATGAGAATAGCACTGATGATACCAATGGGACTAGTGCTGATGCCAACAATGAGAATAGCACTGATGATACCAATGGACTAGTGCCCATGACAACAATGAGAATAGCACTGATAATTATGGGACTAGTGCCCATGACAACAATGAGAATAGCGCTGATGATACCAATGTGACTAGTGCTCTTGACAACAATGAGAGTAGCACTGATGATACCAATGGGATAGTGATGATGCCAACAATGAGAATAGCACTGATAACCATGAGACTAGGGGCAATGTCAACAATGAGAATAGCGCTGATGATACCTATGGGACTAGTGCCTATGACAACAATGAGAATAGCACTGATGATAACAATGGAACTACTGCTGATGCGACAAATGAGAATAGCACTGATAACCATGGGACTAGGGGCGATGCCAACAATGAGATTGGCACTTATGATAACAATGGGACTTGTGCTGATGCCAGCAATGAGAATAGCACTGATGATAACAATGGGACTAGTGCCCATGCCAACAATTAGAATAGCACTGGTGACAATGGGACTAGTGCCCATGACATCAATAAGAATAGCACTGATAATAACAATTGGACTAGTGCCCATGACAGCAATGAGAATAGCACTGATAACCATGGTACTCGTGCCCATGACAACAATTAGAATAGCGCTGATGATACCAACGGGACTAGTGCCAATGCCAGCAATGAAAATAGCGCTGATGATACCAATGGGACTAGTGCCCATGACACCAATGAGAATAATGCTGATGATACCAAAGGGACTAGTGCCCACGAGAACAATGAGAATAGCCCTGATGATACCAATGGGACTAGTGCCGATGTCAGCAATGAGAATAGCACTGGGGACTAGTGCTGATGCCAATAATGAGAATAGTGCTGATGATAACAATGAGACTAGTGTTGATGACAACAATGAGAATAGCGCTGATGATACCAATGGGACTAATGCCGATGACAACAATGAGAATAGCGCTGATGATACCAATGGGACTAGTGCTGATGCGAACAATGAGAAGATCACTGATAATAAAAATCAGACTATTGCTCATGACAGCAATGAGAATAGCACTGATGATAACAATGAGACTATTGCTCATGACAACAATGAGGATAGCGCTGATGACACCAATGGGACTAGTGCTCCTGACAACAATGAGAATAGTACTGATGATAGCAATGGGACTAGTGCCGATGCCAACAATGAGAAAAGCACTGATAACCAAGGGACTAGTGCCCATGCCAACAATGAGAATAGCGCTGATGATACCAATGGGACTAGAGCCGATGCCAACAATGAGAATAGTACTGATGATAGCAATGGGACTAGTGGCGATGCAACAATGAGAATAGCACTGATGATAACAATGGGACTAGTGCAGATGCCAACAATGAGAATAGCACTAATTATACCAATGGGACTAATGCTGATGCCAACAATGGGAATAGCACTGATAATAAAAATTCAACTATTGCTCATGACAGCAATGAGAATAGCACTGATAACCATGGGACTAGTGCCCATGATAACAATGAGAATAGCACTGATGATAACAATGGGACTAGTGTTGATGCCAACAATGAGAATAGCACTGATGATTACAATAGGACTAGTACTGATGCCAACAATGAGAATAGCACTGATAACCATGGGATTAGCACCCATGACAACAATGAGAATAGCACTGATGATACCAATGGGACTAGTGCTGATGCCAACAATGAGAATAGCACTGATGATACCAATGGGACTAGTGCCCATGACAACAATTAGAATAGCGCTGATGATACCAATGGAACTAGTGTTGATGCGAAAAATGAGAATAGCACTGATGATAACAATGGAACTAGTGCTGACGCCAACAAAGAAAGTAGCACTGATGATAACAATGGGACTATTGCTGATGCCAACAATGAGAATAATACTAATGATAACAATGGAGTAGTGCCCATGACAACAATGAGAATAGCACTGATAACTATGGGACCAGTGCCCATGACAACAAAGAGAATAGCGCTGATGATACCAATGGGACTAGTGCTCCTGACAACAATGAGGATACCACTGATGATAACAATGGGACTAGTGCCGATGCCAAGTATGAGAATAGCACTGATGATAACAATGGGACTAGTGCTGATGCCAACAATGAGAATAGCACTGATGATAGCAATGAGACTATTGCTCATGACAGCAATGAGAATAGCACTGATAACCATGGGACTAGTGTCCATGACAACAATGAGAATAGCACTGATGATGACAATGGGACTAGTGCAGATGCCAACAATGAGAATAGCACTGATAACCATGGGATTAGTGCCCATGACAACAATGAGAATAGCACTGATGATACCAATGGGACTAGTGCCGATGCGAAAAATGAGAATAGCACTGATGATAACAATGGGACTAGTGCTGATGCAAACAATGAGAATAGCACTGATGATAACAATGGGACTATTACTCATGACAGCATTGAGAATAGCACTGATAACCATGGGACTAGTGTCCATGACAACAATGAGAATAGCACTGATGATGACAATGGGACTAGTGCCGATGCGAAAAATGAGAATAGCACTGATGATAACAATGGAACTTGTGCCAATGCCAATAAAGAAAGTAGCACTGATGATAACAATGGGACTATTGCCGATGTCAACAATGAGAATAGCACTAATGATAACAATGGACTAGTGCCCATGACAACAATGAGAATAGCACTGATAATTATGGAACTAGTGCCCATGACAACAATGAGAATAGCATTGATGATACCAATGGGACTAGTGCTCCTGACAACAATGAGGATAGCACTGATGATAACAATGGGACTAGTGCTGATGCCAACAATGAAAATAGCACTGATGATAACAATGGGACTAGTGCTGATGCCAACAATGAGAATAGCACTGATGATAACAATGGGACTAGTGCCGATGCCAACAGTGAGAAGAGCACTGATAACCATGGGACTTGTGCCCATGAGAACAATGATAATAGAGCTGATAATTATGGGACTAGTGCCCATGACAACAATGAGAATAGCGCTGATGATACCAATGGGACTAGTGCTCTTGACAACAATGAGGATAGCACTCATGATAACAATGGGACTAATGCCGATGCCATCAATGCGAATAGCACTAATGATACCAATGGGACTACTGCTGATGCTAATAATGAGAATGGCACTGATGATATCAATGGGACTAGTGCCCATGACAACAATGAGAATAGCTCTGATGATACCAATAGGACTAGTGCCGATGCCAACAATGAGAATAGCACTGATGATAACAATGGGACTAGTGCTGATGCCAACAATGAGAATAGCACTGAGTATACCAATGGGACTAGTGCTGAAGCCAACAGTGAGAATAGCACTGATAACAATGGGACTAGTGTCCATGACAACAATGAGAATAGCACTGATGAAAACAATGGGACTAGTGCTGATGTCAAGAATTAGAGTAGCACTGATGATAACAATGGGACTAGTTCTGATGCCAACAATGAGAAGAGCACTGATAGCCATGGGACTCGTGCCCAGGACAACAATGAGAATAGCGCTGATGATACCAACGAGACGAATGCCGATGCCAACAATGAGAATAGCGCTGATGATAGCAATGGGACTGGTGCCGATACCAACAATGAGAATAGCACTGATGATAACAGTGGGACTAGTGCCGATGCCAACAATGAGAATAGCACTGATGATAACAAATGGGCTATTGCTCATGACAGCAATGAGAATAGCACTGACAACCATGGGACTAGTGCCCATGACAACAATGAGAGTAGCAATGATGATAACAATGGGACTAGTGCCGATGCCAACAGTAAGAATAGCACTGATAACTTTGGAATTAGTGCCCATATATCCAATGAGAATAGTGCTGATGATAGCAATGAGACTAGTGCCGATACCAACAATGAGAATAGCACTGATGATAACAGTGGGACTAGTGCCGTGCCAACAATGAGAATAGTACTGATGATAACAATGGGGCTATTGCTCATGACAGCAATGAGAATAGCACTGACAACCATGGGACTAGTGCCCATGACAACAATGAGAGTAGCAATGATGATATAAATGGGACTAATGCCGATGCCAAGAATGAGAATAGCACTGTCAACTTCGGGACTAGTGCCCATGCCAACAATGAGAATAGCGCTGATGATAGCAATGGGACTAGTGCTGATACCAACAATGAGAATAGCACTGATGATAACAATGGAACTAGTGCCGATGCCATCAATGAGAATAGCACTGACAATAACAATGGGACTAGTGCCAATGCTAACAAAGAGAATAGCACTGATGATAACCATGGGACTAGTGCCGATGCTAACAAAGAGAATAGAACTGATAACAATGGGACTATTGCTCATGACAGCAATGAGAATAGCACTGATAACCATGGGACTAGTGCCCATGACAACAATGAGAATAGCCCTGATGATAACAACGGGACTAGTGGTGATGATAACAATGAAAATAGCTCTGATGATAACAATGGGACTAGTGCTCATGACAACAATGAGAATAGCACTGGTGATGATAACAATAACTATAGTTCTGATGATAGTAGTGGTATTAGTGCTAATGAGAACAGTGACAATAGTGATGATGATAACAATGAGACTAGTGCAGATGACAAGACTAGTGCTGATGACAACGAGACTAGTGCCGATGACAACAATAAGAATAGCGCTGATGATAACAGGACTAGTGCAGATGGCAAAACTGCAGGATTAAGAGACTGTTACTCAGGGTCCGCACTGCTCATTCCTAGGAGACACTGTCCTAGACTCACCAGCCTCTCATCAGCGTGCACACTGGTCTTTAACTGTAGTCCTCCAACTGATTCTAGCACGTTATTACCAGTTAATATGTTCCTTGTGAGGCCTCCTTATCCTGCCATTGGGATTTAAGTTCTGCCACTATGTTGATTATAATTCCAGTGCTGGAGCATTGTGCTTTTGGTAACACAAAACCATCTCGTGCTTTACCTGTACTTGTTTGTTTTTGTGAGTAGCATTAAAAGAGCCAGTATGCGCTATAGAAAGGGCTTTTCGGTAACAACAAGCATTTGTAATGCAATAGGTCTCGCATTTACGCAAGTTTGACCTATTGGCATTGTAAATAACAATGGCTTTTATTTATGTTTCAAAAACTAAAACATAAATAAAAGGCAATGTAATTTACAATAAAAAGATCTCAAACTCTCTCAAATGCGAGACCTATTGCATTGCAAATGCTTGTTTTAAATGTGACCTTTCATTTTGAGGCCTAGATGTTATTTCTACATGTTAATTGCATAAGTCTTTATTTATTAAAATCACTCTAAAACATTCTTATGCTTGTCTGAAATAAACCCTATTTTCCATCAATTCGTAGCAAAGGGAAATGAGAGAAATTGAAGGCAATTCATCAGAAATCCATGTGGCAAGATGGAGAAAATACATAACAATATGAGGGCGCACAATTGTTTACACATCAAAATCACAGATCAGGTATCAGAGCATGAGTTGACAGGAAATAAAGACATAACTGCTGCTCTCAAACCATCCCTAATCATATGTTAAGCCAATGAGTACTTCGATTCACTTCATTGCTTATCTTAGCAACACAAAGAAAGGCTTGTACATGGGCCTCCCATTACATGGGGAGGCTGTAAATTCAAGAATGGTTCTGTTAGTAGTAAGTCTCCTCACAGGAGGCTGGAAAAATACATTGTTAAATGATTTTCAGCTGAACATGTAAGCTCCTATGTTAAAATACTTTTAGCATATGGCCTTTTGAAGAACATGGATTCCTTATGATATATGGGGGCATTCTGCAAAAGCGCGGTTCTCTGTCAGGGTATGCAGATGGGGCACACTTAAGCAAAATATCAATTTAAACAAAGGACTGGAAATAGCACAATGAAATGCAAAAACATCAGCTTGATCAGCATGTAGCTTTTGAGGTATACTTAAATAGTGATTTTTGAATAAATATTGATTAATTCATATGGAAAAAGAGGTTTTTGGTGACATTGTTTCAATTCAATGTGCCAGTTCAAATGTGGGAATTGTGTATCAGTATTGGCTTTTTGTTGTTTCTTGGTTGAATAGGGATCTACCTTACTGATTGGAGCCCAAACCCCCTTTTGTTCCTTTGTGCATGAAAATGATAACAATTTTTAACAGATGGCACATTTTACTATCAACAATCTTTTCTACAGTGTTAAAAGTAAAACAGTCAATATTTCTTTGACTTCCTGAGTAATGCTGATGTTCTAAGGTAACTCCCCATGTTTGAAGGAGATGCACATTTTGCTTCACTGTAAAAGGGGTCTAAAATATTCTGGCTAAGATGTTGGGTCCCATTTTGGGAATCATAATATCATGCTCATTTACTGAAACAGAACAGCGATGTTCTTTAGCTTTACCCTTGGCTAATGTCAGTAAATGCTATCCATAGATACACACATAATCAGTGCTTAATTTGTAAACAAATATGTGCAGACGTCCGATGTTTTTACTAGGAGCCTGCCGTTGGTACAGGCAAATGCTGGGATTGGTGAATACAAAAGTTGCCTGGCTTTAAATCTACCTTATGTCTCTTTCTTCTTTCACCCTATACTTTCTGTCTCTATTTCACTCTTGCAGTTTTGTTTCCATCCCTGATTTTTCTTTGCAACTGTTTTTCTATTTTTCTATTTGCCCCTTTTTTGTTTTGGTATGAAGTTCCTATGGAAAACAATAGTTTTCATCCTTTTGGCTGGTGGAAAACAGAATAACTGTGGGTTACAAACTATACAAATGTGCCATTCAAGATGTTCTGTGTTTGATCTAAATAAAAAAAACAAGTCTAGGTCAGACAGACAGCTTGCATTTATACTATATAGACAGTAAAATTACTATACAGTGTGAGATCATATAACAGAATAGGTTTTAAAACATAAAGCAGAACTTGGACAATCGTGTTGTCAATTTATTGGTGTGCTTCAAGCAGGTGTGCATATGATATCCTGTACCTTGTTGAAAACTACATCTTAGACCATCATTATGAATGTCCCATTGTGAGAAAGTTGATTATTAGTAGTTGGGGCGTGGCTACGTCATGCTGCAGAATGGCCGAAATCTGAAGGGGCTCTGCAGGCCATGCTTCAAAATCCTGCAATATCACCATAAAGGTTCGGAATCTGCCGGCACAAAACAATGTTAACCACAGCTGACATAGGCTGCGCTGTTCATGTGGAAACTCAACTATGAGGACACCCTAGAAATAGCCAAACTTGTCGGCGGTGCTGCGGCCATATCGACTACAGAAAATGGCTGCAATACATTACAGCACCCCGTAACAAACTCAACAAGGCCAGTAACACCCTAACGCTACACACGAAGGGTCACTGTATCTTAGTGTATTAGAAGCGGCAGGTAGCTGATAGAGGACGAGCTCTGAGCCCTGGTCATCGGCCGCCCACCAATCCCTGGGTTCGAAAGGCACCAGGTTCTTATTTACCAGATTCCATCTCATGTGCCAAAGCTTGGCCACCCTGCCACATGGCAGATAATAGCCGGCGTCCCAAGCCCCACAGGAAGATCTCTCATGTGCTTACGCTTTTGTTTTGTTAAAGGGGTATCTCAGGGGTGGGTGGGAGGTCATAATTCACAACACAATTGGGAGGTTGATCTGGGTGGCGAGTGGGACAGGGAGTTCACAGCATATCAGACACACAGTAATTAACTGCACTGTATTTGCAAAGGATAAATAGCAACTTGGGTTTTTCAATAGACATGGTCATTTTTGATCTATACACAACGGAGAGAACAGTAATGCCATCTCCCTATTCTCTTTACGATGCTCCGCAGTGCACAGTCTCCATGCAAGAAACATACTGCACAACTCTCCTACTAAGACATGACTGAGACTAAATTCCTCACATGGAATGTGAGAGGACCTAATGACTTTAGAAAAGCACGGTTGTAACATGCATTCTTAAGCAGGCACCACATAGACGTGCGCTTCCTCCAAGAGACACTTGAAACACGATTCTGGCCCCAAACTGAAAAATAGATACTGGGGGTGATACACTCGGCCCCATACTCCAACAATGCTAGGGGGTCTCGATACTGATTAGACGTGGCCTCAGCTGGTCAACCACACATATGCACATAGACACGGATGGGCACTATATCATTTTAACTGGCACCCACATGACAACACAGGTCACCTTGGTGACCATTTACGGTCCAAATGCTAATGACCCACAATTTATTCTCACTGTATGGGCTAAGGTAATGGCAACAGGTGGAAACACAGTCATCTGGGGCGGGGATTTCAATGTTACTCTTAACAATGACTGGGATATAGTCCGAGCCCCTTGCAATCCACACTTCAAGGCAACCCAGCAGCTAAATAAAAAATTCTGGAGCACAGTCTTATTGATACCTGGCAAAACAGGTATCCAATCACCAGAGAGGGCACTTGTATCACTTCACACCACAGCGCCTGGTCCAGACTGGACTACTGGCTTGTAACATTTGATGTCGCATCTTGGACCATAGACGTGCTACATCTATCATGCACGCTGTTTGACCATGCCCTGGTAATGTTGCGCTGGAGGATACAACAAGCATCACCCGCGAGTTCAGTTGGCATCTTCCACCACATGCCATCTTGGACGCTGCATTCTGAGAAGAGATTAGAATTAACATCACACAGTATTTTTCCACAAATGAAGGGACTGTGAACTCTCCTCCAATCTTGTGGGAAGCCTTCAAGGCAGTAATAAGAGGGGCTTGCATCTCTAAGCAATCTGGGGTGCTTAGATCTATTCCATCCACCCTAGCAAAACTGTAGCAGGAAATCAAGTCCATTGAGCTACTGTGTTTTCAATCTAGAGAACCCAAGCACTTAGCATCTATACAGGGTAAAATCTCGGAATTTGAAGAAGAGGCAGATAGGGAGACCTGATTCTTGAGGATAAATGCAAGAGCACTTAGCTACAGAAAGGGATTACAGGCCAGGTAGAACCCTTGCTAATGCACTCAAGCAACATGAATGTATGATGATACCACGCATACCAACACAACGCAGTATTTTACATCGTGGTTTTGACGATGCAAGTCATTAGATCGACTTGCGTTGGAGGGCGCTGGACTTAGGAATAGTGTGAATTACTATTCCAACTCCAGTCTACGTACAGTAGGGAAGGTGTTGGAATAGTAATTCACACTATTCCTTAGTTTAGAGGGCCCTCCAGTGCAAATCGAAGTAATGACTTGCGTTGTTAAAACCATGATGTAACCATTTCGCGTTCCCAAAATCTGGAATGATGTCCCCATACATATTAGGACGAACTCTTTCTACAAAGCTTTCAAGAGCCAGCTCAAAGCGCTCTTCCTCAATCGAGTCCTCACAAAGTGACATCGCCACGTGACACAGTAAAAAAAGAAAACATACTATGATGCAGGTACAATTTACAGCGGAGGCTGATGTTGTGATGGCTTCTCCTACCTTTGCTTCTGTCGTCTCTTGTCTTGACTACAAAGGCTGGGGCTTTGGCTGGGCCTGGGGTGGGCTGGGCGCGGGCACCGCCACCACTGCGCCTATGGTGGCCTGGCTGGGCGGCAGCAGCAGTGACACCGCGTCGAGTGTCACGAGTCCTCCTCCGCTTGAGCAAACAGTTCGGAGTACAAACGACGACGAGAGTCTGTCTGTTACCGCAGCATAAGCAAGGCAAAAGAGAGCGTGCTCACGTCAGTGCCCGCATTATATGGGAACCGGGGGGGTCTGACCAAAACAAGCCCAGGGCCGTCATCGTGCGGGTCACAGCACAGAGACGGCCCTTCTCTCGATGGTCGAGCATCTGCGTTCCGTGCTGGATTCCTGTCGGACGGCGGCACTATTGTTATTAGATCTCAGTGTCGCCTTAGGCACGGTCTCGCACGGGATTCTGATTCGGCGTCTTGAGGAGGTGGGCGTTTCTGGCTCCGCTTGCACTGGTTTCAATCCTTCCTTACGGATAGGTCATTCCAGGTGGCGTTCCCGCCCGGTAAGTCGTCATCCTACCCGTTAGACCAGGGAGTCCCACAGGGGTCATCACTAAGTCCCACCCTTTTCAATCTGTATGTGAGACCGTTGGCTGCGGTCGTCAAGCGGTGGGGCCTGACCATGGTCTCTTACGCAGATGACACGCAGCTGGCGGTCACACTGAGTGGGGACTCAGACCTGGAGGCTCCCAGGTTCTGTGATGGTCTGCGGGAAGTGGCTAACTGGATGAATTCCAACTGTCTCCAGTTAAACACCAAGAAGACGGAGATTATGGTGGTTGGTAAACAGGTGGCTTTGTGGGGTGACAAATGGTGGCCTTCGGAGTTGGGTGTGACTCCCCTCCCAGCGGTAGAGATAAAAAACCTGGGGGTGTGGCTTGATCCTTCTCTGAGTTTCATCTGTCATACCAAGAAAGTGGCGGCTTCTTGCTATGGCATCATCGGAGGACTTCGACCCATCCTCAAATTCTTTGATGCACCCACAAGACAGCTGGTATTCCAAGCATCAGTGCTGTCCAGGCTGGACTATGCCAGCTCCCTATTGGCGGGGGTTAACCAGTCAGAATTTCTGCGGCTCCAGCGGGTTCAAAACGCTGCGGCCCGACTGGTGACAGGTCTGCCTAGGCGGTGCTCGGTGTCCAATGCCCTGCGCTCTCTCCACTGGCTCCCTGTGCAGCAGAGGATTAGATTCAAGGTTCTCTGCCTTGCATTTAAAATCCTCAAGGGTACTTCCCCACAAATCTTGGAGAAACTGCTGATCCCCTATGTCCCCTCTCGCACTCTTAGATCGCTAGGCCAGAACTTAGCAGTGGTCCCGCATTTTAAGTCGAGCAGAATTGGTGGCCGCTCCTTTCGAGTCCTGGCAGCGAGCTGGTGGAATTCTCTCCCTCCACAAATCCGGGCCATCGATGAGCTCCTTCAGTTTAGACGGGCAATCAAGACCTTTTTATTTGTTTAGCTCACCTGTTGTGTCTCTTCTCCTTTCTGCCCGCTTTTAATGCTGTGTTGTGTTTACCTTCTCAAAGCGCCAGGACGCCCCTTTGCTGGGGCAGCTGTGCGCGGTACAAATAAAAATAACATAACATAACATTGGTAGCATTTTCGCGCTCTACAAAAATGACGGCCCTGGGGGACCTCCCTTTGGCTAATGTATTGGCATCCAGGCTTAGTAATAGCAAGAAAGCTAGGTGGTGACATCTGGGGAGTGTGGGCGGGCTTGCACCGCGCATGTGCATGTATGAGTGTGTGCACCAACAATTAACAACAGAGAGAGATGGGGCGGGGTTATCATGTGCGCAGAGGCAGGCCCAGAATCGGATCTCCAATGAGTGACCACTTGTAACCATTCTCGTAGCACGCCATGCGCTCTGATTTGACACTGAGAGAGTGATCGCAACATACTTTGTACTGCTAATAATACTCAGTGCGTACCCGCGAATACGTGACGAATATGCTTTGACGTTACGTGTCGCATCAAAGCTTCCGTGTGACATCATGTATGGCGCCCCGTACGTGAAAGGCGCAAATGTTTTTAATTGTTTAAAAACATATATTTATGTATTTAATGTACATACTACCAGAACATATTATCTAGGGTAGTTATGAAACTAGTTTTTTTTTTACTTTTAACAATCGTATATTACTTTTAAAAGCAATTACACAAATTGCGGTGGAACGTCATGCGTACTCGCATCGTAAAAGCACCGTAAGCACACCGTACGCATACGCAAAGACATGTGACATTAAAAGAAGAGATTTGATTGGTTGATAACACTTCCTATTCCAACTGTTGAAAGTTCCGTCCCATTTTAATCATTCTACTTTGACTTTCTAAGAAGAAGCATCTCTTCTGAGAATCCTGTCAAATAGAAGGAAGATCACCATAATAACAGCAATGGACTCATCTTCCAGCCTTTCTTCATAGGGCGATTTCATTCCTGAAGAACCTCCAAAGAAGAGGAAAGAAGCTCTAATTTGTGAGTTTTTTACTTTTTCTGAAGGGCAAAAAAAGGTTAATGTTTCAAAAGTAACCTGTAAAATTTGCCAAACAACTCTTACAAGGGGTGATCCATCAAAAAAACTACTCCTTTGGCACAGCAAATATGGTGCGACACGTGAAGAACTTGCACCCCAAATTTGCTCAAGCTGCAACACGAAGGTTGCAGGACAACCCACTTGCTACTGCACCAAGCACATCAACTGCTGTTGATGTGCAGTCCACACCCACAAATTGATCCTGATTTTGGTGAAGTTAAAATTCTATGCATTTATTGAGATAAACTTTTGTGTTATGGGGAACAGTCTATTGACCTGATAAAACGCAGGAAGCAGGACCATCACTGTCCTCGACATTATTATTATTTTTTTTTCATTCTTTTGTTCCTGTTGGACACTTTTTGGGTTCCAGTTCCATTTTTTTGGTTTAAAAAAAAACTTGTTGAAAAAACACTCCTTTATCTCCATGACGCGTTTTGGGCATCAAGTACCCTTGATCACATAAGGAGACTGCAGTACGCCATGTTTTTTTATATATGCTTGGTGAACACAACACCCACGTGATAATAAACAGTGAAGAAACACTTTCATTTTTCTGTTTTTGTTAAAACATTTCTCTCGTTTTAGACACATTTTGCTTGACCAAATTGACCATATATATTACAATATTTTAAAATATACAATATACATGTAAACTTGCATTCATTATGGTGTGTTTTAAATAAATATATTAAATAAATAAATCATTAAAAAAATGTATAAATATGTATAATTAATTTAAAATATACACATCATTACACACTAATAAATATAGATAAAAATATCACAAAATGTGCAAACTCTTTCAACGCAGTAAACATATTTCTGCATAAATGCATTTTAGCCTTCCTGTTCTGATCTCTTACTATCAGCATAATACCTTGTTAATTTTTCATGTGATTTTTATATTGTTTTACTATCAGCCTAAATGCTCCTATATTCAAAATCACATAGGCAGAACATAGATATATTTCATTTCAGTGCATGACTTTTTTTTAGCAATATTTTATTTAAAAGTGTTTCATAAATATCTGTGCAAAACTATGTGTTATTTATATATTAAAGTGCCTAGTGCATACTATAAAAATCAATAACCCAAAAGGGAAAAAATATAGTGACATTCCCATAAAAATAATTAAAAGGGTGTTTAAAAAGAGAAGCATACTGTAAATTCTGTTTACATTTCTGTTGGCAGCGGGCAAGATTTATCTCTACAAATGTTAATTGCACATGATGCTTAATAATTGTATTTGATTATTAAAGAATTTCATGAGATCCAGACATACTGATTTTACAAATTAGTTCATGGATCAAAATATGTGATTAAGATATCCCAGAAAAACCATACCGTTAGTCCGTTCGAAATCCTAAAATTCACATATAAATAATCCATATTAAAAAACCTGGTTTATAAAAAAGTGGATTTATAAAAAAGTGTGTATGTCTTCTGTGTTGTTTAATCTATTCGGTATTTTACTATTAAGCTGTAAAATACATTTTGTTTCATGCTGTCTCAAAAGTTTTTCCCGATTTCCCCCTCTGCGCGGGACTGGGATTGTATCAATAACAAAATACGTCTGACATTTAACATCAACATTATGGGCTTCTTTAACCCCTTGCGTGCGGCCGTCGGTCAACGGCCGTCGGAAGCACTATGTCAAGACTTACAATTATTTATTTCTATAAATAGTCTTACCAGATCTTGCACGGGAACAGAGAAGCTCGGAAACAAGATGCTAGTCCCTAATCCCTCTTAGCAATGGCCCAAGGTCTATTAAACAGAACCTCAGAACATTACCTCCAGGGAAGGGGGATTGGATAAAATAATAAACAAAGAAGAGACTGGTCCAGTTCTGCCTCCTTCTGTCTGCTTCTTGAACACGTTCTCTGTTCTTGTCACAGGAACCTAGGCTTAACTGGACTTGTGCCTCTCTTCTGTATAGTAGTTTTAGATTCTTCTCTTCTTGCTAGTTGTAATTCACTAACTGGAAGAGTGTTGTTTTTAATTGGATTCTGTAGATTACTTGTAATGTGCCTTTCTAGTTGATTGACAACTCCTTATTTATGCTTTTCTTCTTTTTATATCACAGGAGGACCTTCAGCTTTTCACTGTTTTACTCCAGGTAAGTATGTACATTTATATATTTTGTTTTCAATATGCTAAATGAAATACTGTCTCTAACTCTGCTCCTTTTCACTAGGATGAACTTAGACTATGTCCTTGACAGTTCTGGAAATAACCCTCTTAAACTCGAGTTAAGAAAGTTTACTGATTCTTGAATTCAAAAATAGGAACGAAAACGCCACACTTAGCTCAATAAAGTCCTTTGCCTCTTTCCTCAGCTGTCTTTGACTCCACTCCTCGTCGAGAAGACGACTCTCTCCGTCGTGTTGTTTTTTCCCAGCTCACGAAGAATTCTGGCAGGCTTAGTTATCTAACTCTGGCGAGCGCTGACTAATTAAAACACAAGTGTCACCACGTACTGTTTATTTTCTGTGACTTTTCTGGTGACAGAAAATACACGCGCTGGGAATACGCGCAGTGTATTTACCCTAAACTACAAAGAATATCAAGTTTTAAACCTTGAACTAGGATTACGCTTCAAAAACTACTCTGACTAACTTTTCCTTGACTGACTCGGCAAACGAACTCGGTGAAGTGCGCAGTTGAAAGGGGGCACGCGCTTCACCTGAGTTCCGTTCAGCTGCGAGCCGGCAGACTAAAACGCCCACTTACACAGTGACTTGGGGCGAACCGGCGCCCAACTTGTTTCTCCATAGGCCAACCCAGGCTGACCAGGTCTTAGTTCTTCCAACATCAGAAACGACTGGAGGTGGGGAAATAACTCTACAGGTAGCTGATGCTAGGGTCCTGACACACTACCTCGGTGGTGCTGCGCACGTCCGTTGGCTGACGCGGCCCCGCCCGCGCAATGGAATGCCCGCACAGCGGCGGAATTGCCGCCGCGGTAAACGGGTTTAAGTGTTGTGCAACTGAATAGGCCAAATCACTAATGATGATTGCTCGTAGGTGTTAAAGTATTCTCAAGTGCATCTGTAGCCTAGTAATTCCCACGTATCTAAGCCCACAAGTGCATGTGAGGACAGATACTGCTTGATCAGTCCGACAGTTGTAAATGCCTTTAATGACTGCCTCATTCTCTCTAAATGGAGTCATATAGTTTGGAGTATTGACTCCAAATTTACAGGCTCAGCAGGATGAGAATTTAAAGAAGCCTTGTCTTGGTTTTAACCAGGTTTCACTAGTACCTAGTTCTGGGCTGCTTCTTGACAGTCTAGATCCCATAGATTGTGTCTTTCTAAACGTGATCACTGGATTATTTGGGAGTCTAGTACTGAGAACATTATCAGTAAGGACAATAGGCAAGTTCTTATTAATTATCAATCTTATTTTCCTCTCTTGGCGACTGTATGATGTAATTAGTCTAGGTGTACTTTCTGTTGTGTCCGCAGGAATTGCACCCCTCTCGTCTTTTTGTGGAAGCAGTGATAATCTTGCTCGAGTGTCAGCTTTACTCACTGCCTCAGCCAATATCTTATTGCTGTATCCCGTCTTTTGCAATCTAATGAGGGTCTCCTGTTTGCAGCTCTCAAAGTGATTTGATGTGCTGCAAATACATTTTAATCTCAGGATTTCCCCATAGGGGATACTGCTGATCAGGGGCTTGGGGTGTGCACTAGTTGCATGTAATATTGCATTTCCTGCTGTTGGTTTCCTATATGCAGTAGTGGCCAATCTTCCTTCATTGATAAAAATACTAACATCTAACAATTAAATCCTGGAATGACTGATATGTGATGTGAAATGTAGATTCATGCAGTTGATGTTAATTGTTTCCACAAACTGTCTAGCACTTTCAATATTGTCATTCCATATAATAAAAACATCATCGATGTAGCGTAAACAATGAAGATCTCAAGGTGTTTCCTCTTGAGGACTTGCTCCTCCCAATAGCCCACGTGCAAACACATGTAGCTAGGGGGGAAGCAGGCCCCCATAGCAACACCCTGTATCTGCTTGTAGGCATTTTTACCAAACAGAAAGTAATTATTATTCAGACACTATGTAATAAGGGCAATTATCATTTTGTTATGTTGATGGTATTTACATGGCCTAGACTCTAGGAAATGCTTAACAGCAGTTATACCCATTGTGTGTTCAATACTGGTATACAGTGACTCAATGTCCAATGTGATTAAAATAAAATTGTCTGTTCATACAATGTTTTTGAGTTTATTTAAAAAGTCACCTGTGTCTTTCACATTTGAGAGCAGCGACTCAACCAGATCTTGCAAAAAGTAGTCCACATATTCCCCCACATGTTCAGCCATACTAGTAATAGCCGAAATTATGGGGCAACCCGGGATTGGAGTAACATTTTTGTGGACCTTTGGTAAAAGATATAAAAACGGAAGAAAAGGGTATTCAATGAACATATATTGGTACTCCTCTGTAATAATCAATCCTTCACGTTTCCAATGTTGCAGCTCCTTTTTTATGGTATCATTCGCTTTGTTGTATTCCCTCATTGTGTTTTTTCATAACATTGCTCATTATTAAGTTGCTGCATAGCTTCCTGTACATAGTATTTTCTAGACCACAGTACTATATTCCCACCTTTGCCCGATTTTTTAATGAGAATTTCTAGATCTTTGCCCAATTTATTCATCAGATTCTGATATTGTATTTGGTTATGCTGCATGTTCCATTTTTTATAATTGACTTGGCGGTGCAGTTTTATAATGTCCTCCGTCACCCGTTCATGGAAGATGTCAACTGCGTCTTTAGGCATGATCGGCAAAAATGTAGATTTAGGTTTGTAGGGCTTTCACCTGCTCCTTGCTGAAGTAAATTTATTTTTTGGAATCTCTGTTGAGTAGAGTTTAAAGTTTCTTGTTCTTGGCTATTTTCATTTGACTCAATGCTACATCATGCATTGTTAGAAGTGTCTGTACATCTGATACTTGTAATGTAGGTGGATGGTTGGTTTCAGTTGACTGTGTGTTGCTAACTTTATCCAGTCCTGTTTTTATAGTAAAAAATGTTATAGTTTTAGTTTACATATGAAACAAAACACATCCACCCTTGTGTTTGCATAATCAAAGTTGCTCTCTGGACAGAAATTCTATCCTAAACAAGCAACTGTTCTTCAGCCTTGGTTAGTGTTATTGATGACAGATTAATAATGGTTTTTCCATCAGAGATTATTGCTTGCGCCATTGATTCCTTTTCTTTCCTTTTGGCTTCACGTTGCCACCTACGACGCTGTGCTTTTGTTATTGCGTTCCACCTTTTTCTATTGGCTTCTTTTCGTTTCTTGGTCTCAGAGTCTGTCTGCGTTCCTCCACTAAAAAATCAATCTCTTCTCCAAGGCTGAGGATTGTTTTATTTGTTACACTTTCAACTTTCTGCCCTTTCATACTGGAATCACTTGTTACGGATTCGGTGTCAGTACCTGAAGCAATTACATTATTCGTTGTTATTTGCGCCCTAACCACAATGTTTGGCTTAGCCTTGCCACTGAATTTAAATTTTTTGGCATTCTCATATTTTTGGGCAAAGGTGTAAATTTGGCCTAGATCGTAGTCGGCCTGGTCGCGTGCAAATTTGTGTACTTTTCTCACTTTTATCCTGTATTGATGCTTTTTTTTAATTGTTCAATTATTTCATTTCTTTTTGCCGCAATGAATTCTTTTTGTCCGATTTACTCAGTTCTTTATTAAGGGATTCAATTTCAGTTAGTAGCATTTGACGATCTATTTCAGCATATTTAATTAAAATATGTACTAATTTCATTGAGGCCATTAAACTACTTTCACCCCATTCCCTAAGCATGTGGGGATTGGGGTTGTCAAATCTTGGAGCAAGAAGTATCCTTAGTCCCTGCAGTACTCTACCAACCTCCACATACTTTGTCAGAGAATTGTGCTCCCACCACTTTGTTATTTCGTTTTTCATTTTCTATTCCAAGTCTTTTAAGAGTAATTTGATGTCATTATCCGTATTTATCTCAGTTGCTGTTATGTTTGGCTCATTAGCATTCACTCTAGGCAGATTATTAAAGCTCTTGTCCGTTGCTGCCTCCCATTCGCGTACTGTGTCTGCAGACATTTCGGCGGATTTTTACGTGAGTTTTAAGCTCTGCAGTCCGCGGGCTTAACAATTGTTATGCCGATTGTCCTTTTTCCCCACCTACGTGTGTGCAGTCTCACTCACCAGCTTTGATGCCGTTCCTTCGTGAGTGCTCCGACCCGACCAACAGCGTCCTCTCACTGATATATGCACTCCCGGCGTGATAATAAACAGCGAAGAAACACTTTCATTTTTCTGTTTTTTTTTGTGTGAGCTCACTCAAATACATAGGCTAATGTTAAAACATTTCTCTCATTTTAGACACATTTTGCAAGACCAAATTAACCATATATATTACAATATTATAAAATATACATGTAAACTCACATTCATTATGGTGTGTATTCAAATAAATATATTAAATAAATCAATTATTTAAAAAATGAATACATATGTATAAATAATGTAAAATATACACATCATCAGACACCAATAAATATAGATATAAATATCACAAAATGTGCAAACTATTTCAACGCGGTAAACATATTTCTGCATAGATGCATTTTAGCCTTCCTGTTCTGATCTCTTACTATCAGCATAATACCTTGCTAATTTTTCAGGTGATTTTTATATTGTGTTACTATATATCTCATTCACTGCATTCGAGTTTTCCAGGCCACTTCCAGGAGCGGACCCGTGTGGTTTGAGGCGTTTTGGGGACTCGGGAGGGAAGCTTTGTTTCAATTACCCTGACAGCTACAGCCCTTAACAGCGCTCCTGTAAAAACCTGATAATTACGGACTACACCGTTGTTGGGAGGAACACTTACCTCGCATGCAGTGGCAGTGCATGCTGGGATCTGTGGTTTACCACATAAACTACAGGTCTGTACATGACTCCAGCTGACCAATCAGGATGACCATGAAAGGAGGAGCGACTGGGGGTATTCAAATAGACTGCTGCTATGTTGGGGTGAGAGCTGGCATTTGATAAAGGCAAAATGCCGAAATGCGTCATGCCCTTGCTTGAGTAATAAAGCCCCTTCTCACAGTACCCCATGGTGTTTCTCCGTTCTTTTCAACAAAATGACCTTTCCTGGTATTTTCTGCGCGCAAGTCCTGGGCGCGCATGGGAGAAACCCACCTCAGCAAACTGAAAGAGCGAACTGGACAGCTTCTGTAACTTTTTCTTTCACAGTAGTGAAAAGCTCTGACCCACCACACCCGCCCTCGTTACCTGGCCGCTGCAGATTGCGGTTTGTGACTTCACAAAGGAATCTCATTCACTGCATTCGAGTTTTCCAGGCCACTTCCAGGAGCAGACCTGGGTGGTTTGAGGCGTTTTGGGGACTCGGGAGGGAAGCTTTGTTTCAATTACCCTGACAGCTACAGCCCTTAACAGCGCTCCTGTTAAAACCTGATAATTACGGACTACACCGTTGTTGGGAGGAACACTTACCTCGCATGCAGTGGCAGGATAGACATGGCTTGGCAGTTCGGGCTGGACTGTTCCCATGAGGCACAGGGTCACGGCTGATTTGCATATGGCCACGTTTGACCTTGGGTGGTGTGGAGTGCAAAAAAACGATGGATTTAGGCCCAGATCTCTGTACTGGGGTGAATGTATGACAATGTTCTGCATTCTGTCCATCACCTGTTGTTTTTGCCTTTGTCGCCCCGAGTGGGATGGGTATGCTCAGACGTGAGTCCCATGCTCTCCACACCACTGGAGTCAAGCTATCCAGGGTGATGAAGGCTGATAGCCAGAAACCGGTCCTTGGATGCTTGATTCCGGTCCAGGAAAGACATGGCTTGGCAGTTCGGGCTGGACTGTTCCCATGATTCAGAAAAGGGGTGGTGATGAACAGAGTGCCTGAATTAAGCAGACCACTCTTACCCAGTCCAAAGATCAGGGCTTGATCCATCACCGTTTTTTAGCTCACTGCACCATCCCAGCTCAGAACTTGGCTATATGCAAATTAGTCTGTTCCTGTCCCAGTGCATGATGGGAACAGGGCAAACCAAACTACCAAGCCAATTCTTATACTGGGAAGGAAACAAGCTTCCGGGGACCGGTTTCTGCCATTTCAGGCGTCGTCGGCCCGGCTTGCTTGAATCCTGATGGTGCAATGAGCAAGGGACTCACATCTGAGTATACCCTTCCACGCTTATGGTGGACAAAATGATTCAGAAAAGGGGGTGGTGATGAACAGAGTGCCTGAATTAAGCAGACCACTCTTACCCAGTCCAAAGATCAGGGCTTGATCCATCACCGTTTTTTAGCTCACTGCACCATCCCAGCTCAGAACTTGGCTATATGCAAATTAGTCTGTTCCTGTCCCAGTGCATGATGGGAACAGGGCAAACCAAACTACCAAGCCAATTCTTATACTGGGAAGGAAACAAGCTTCTGGGGACCGGTTTCTGCCATTTCAGGCGTCGTCGGCCCGGCTTGCTTGAATCCTGATGGTGCAATGAGCAAGGGACTCACATCTGAGTATACCCTTCCACGCTTATGGTGGACAAAATGATTCAGAAAAGGGGGTGGTGATGAACAGAGTGCCTGAATTAAGCAGACCACTCTTACCCAGTCCAAAGATCAGGGCTTGATCCATCACCGTTTTTTAGCTCACTGCACCATCCCAGCTCAGAACTTGGCTATATGCAAATTAGTCTGTTCCTGTCCAAGTGCATGATGGGAACAGGGCAAACCAAACTACCAAGCCAATTCTTATACTGGGAAGGAAACAAGCTTCCGGGGACCGGTTTCTGCCATTTCAGGCGTCGTCGGCCCGGCTTGCTTGAATCCTGATGGTGCAATGAGCAAGGGACTCACATCTGAGTATACCCTTCCACGGTTATGGTGGACAAAATGATTCAGAAAAGGGGGTGGTGATGAACAGAGTGCCTGAATTAAGCAGACCACTCTTACCCAGTCCAAAGATCAGGGCTTGATCCATCACCGTTTTTTAGCTCACTGCACCATCCCAGCTCAGAACTGGCTATATGCAAATTAGTCTGTTCCTGTCCCAGTGCATGATGGGAACAGGGCAAACCAAACTACCAAGCCAATTCTTATACTGGGAAGGAAACAAGCTTCCGGGGACCGGTTTCTGCCATTTCAGGCATCGTCGGCCCGGCTTGCTTGAATCCTGATGGTGCAATGAGCAAGGGACTCACATCTGAGTATACCCTTCCACGCTTATGGTGGACAAAATGATTCAGAAAAGGGGGTGGTGATGAACAGAGTGCCTGAATTAAGCAGACCACTCTTACCCAGTCCAAAGATCAGGGCTTGATCCATCACCGTTTTTTAGCTCACTGCACCATCCCAGCTCAGAACTTGGCTATATGCAAATTAGTCTGTTCCTGTCCCAGTGCATGATGGGAACAGGGCAAACCAAACTACCAAGCCAATTCTTATACTGGGAAGGAAACAAGCTTCCGGGGACCGGTTTCTGCCATTTCAGGCGTCGTCGGCCCGGCTTGCTTGAATCCTGATGGTGCAATGAGCAAGGGACTCACATCTGAGTATACCCTTCCACGCTTATGGTGGACAAAATGATTCAGAAAAGGGGGTGGTGATGAACAGAGTGCCTGAATTAAGCAGACCACTCTTACCCAGTCCAAAGATCAGGGCTTGATCCATCACCGTTTTTTAGCTCACTGCACCATCCCAGCTCAGAACTTGGCTATATGCAAATTAGTCTGTTCCTGTACCAGTGCATGATGGGAACAGGGCAAACCAAACTACCAAGCCAATACTTATACTGGGAAGGAAACAAGCTTCCGGGGACCGGTTTCTGCCATTTCAGGCGTCGTCGGCCCGGCTTGCTTGAATCCTGATGGTGCAATGAGCAAGGGACTCACATCTGAGTATACCCTTCCACGCTTATGGTGGACAAAATGATTCAGAAAAGGGGGTGGTGATGAACAGAGTGCCTGAATTAAGCAGACCACTCTTACCCAGTCCAAAGATCAGGGCTTGATCCATCACCGTTTTTTAGCTCACTGCACCATCCCAGCTCAGAACTTGGCTATATGCAAATTAGTCTGTTCCTGTCCCAGTGCATGATGGGAACAGGGCAAACCAAACTACCAAGCCAATTCTTATACTGGGAAGGAAAAAAGCTTCCGGGGACCGGTTTCTGCCATTTCAGGCGTCGTCGGCCCGGCTTGCTTGAATCCTGATGGTGCAATGAGCAAGGGACTCACATCTGAGTATACCCTTCCACGCTTATGGTGGACAAAATGATTCAGAAAAGGGGGTGGTGATGAACAGAGTGCCTGAATTAAGCAGACCACTCTTACCCAGTCCAAAGATCAGGGCTTGATCCATCACCGTTTTTTAGCTCACTGCACCATCCCAGCTCAGAACTTGGCTATATGCAAATTAGTCTGTTCCTGTACCAGTGCATGATGGGAACAGGGCAAACCAAACTACCAAGCCAATACTTATACTGGGAAGGAAACAAGCTTCCGGGGACCGGTTTCTGCCATTTCAGGCGTCGTCGGCCCGGCTTGCTTGAATCCTGATGGTGCAATGAGCAAGGGACTCACATCTGAGTATACCCTTCCACGCTTATGGTGGACAAAATGATTCAGAAAAGGGGGTGGTGATGAACAGAGTGCCTGAATTAAGCAGACCACTCTTACCCAGTCCAAAGATCAGGGCTTGATCCATCACCGTTTTTTAGCTCACTGCACCATCCCAGCTCAGAACTTGGCTATATGCAAATTAGTCTGTTCCTGTCCCAGTGCATGATGGGAACAGGGCAAACCAAACTACCAAGCCAATTCTTATACTGGGAAGGAAAAAAGCTTCCGGGGACCGGTTTCTGCCATTTCAGGCGTCGTCGGCCCGGCTTGCTTGAATCCTGATGGTGCAATGAGCAAGGGACTCACATCTGAGTATACCCTTCCACGCTTATGGTGGACAAAATGATTCAGAAAAGGGGGTGGTGATGAACAGAGTGCCTGAATTAAGCAGACCACTCTTACCCAGTCCAAAGATCAGGGCTTGATCCATCACCGTTTTTTAGCGCACTGCACCATCCCAGCTCAGAACTTGGCTATATGCAAATTAGTCTGTTCCTGTCCCAGTGCATGATGGGAACAGGGCAAACCAAACTACCAAGCCAATTCTTATACTGGGAAGGAAACAAGCTTCCGGGGACCGGTTTCTGCCAGTTCAGGCGTCGTCGGCCCGGCTTGCTTGAATCCTGATGGTGCAATGAGCAAGGGACTCACATCTGAGTGTACCCTTCCACGCTTCCAAGCCCTGATCTTTGGACTGGGTAAGAGTGGTCTGCTTAATTCAGACACTCTGTTCATCACCACCCCCTTTTCTGAATCATTTTGTCCACCATAAGCGTGGAAGGGTATACTCAGACATGAGTCCCTTGCTCACTGCTCCATCAGGATTCAAGCAAGCCGGGCCGACGACGCCTGAAATGGCAGAAACCGGTCCCCGGAAGCTTGTCTCCTTTCTGGTGAAGAATTGGCTTGGTAGTTTGGTCTGCCCTGTTCCCATGATGCACTGGGCCAGGGACAGACTAATTTGCATATAGCCAGGTTCTGAGCTGGGATGGGGCAGTGAGCTAAATAACGGTGATGGATCAAGCCCTGATCTTTGGACTGGGTAAGAGTGGTCTGCTTAATTCAGACACTCTGTTCATCATCACCCCCTTTTCTGAATCATTTTGTCCACCATAAGCGTGGAAGGGTATACTCAGACATGAGTCCCTTGCTCACTGCTCCATCAGGATTCAAGCAAGCCGGGCCGACGACGCCTGAAATGGCAGAAACCGGTCCCCGGAAGCTTGTCTCCTTTCTGGTGAAGAATTGGCTTGGTAGTTTGGTCTGCCCTGTTCCCATGATGCACTGCGCCAGGGACAGACTAATTTGCATATAGCCAGGTTCTGAGCTGGGATGGGGCAGTGAGCTAAATAACGGTGATGGATCAAGCCCTGATCTTTGGACTGGGTAAGAGTGGTCTGCTTAATTCAGACACTCTGTTCATCACCACCCCCTTTTCTGAATCATTTTGTCCACCATAAGCGTGGAAGGGTATACTCAGACATGAGTCCCTTGCTCACTGCTCCATCAGGATTCAAGCAAGCCGGGCCGACGATGCCTGAAATGGCAGAAACCGGTCCCCGGAAGCTTGTCTCCTTTCTGGTGAAGAATTGGCTTGGTAGTTTGGTCTGCCCTGTTCCCATGATGCACTGGGCCAGGGACAGACTAATTTGCATATAGCCAGGTTCTGAGCTGGGATGGGGCAGTGAGCTAAATAACGGTGATGGATCAAGCCCTGCTCTTTGGACTGGGTAAGAGTGGTCTGCTTAATTCAGACACTCTGTTCATCACCACCCCCTTTTCTGAATCATTTTGTCCACCATAAGCGTGGAAGGGTATACTCAGACATGAGTCCCTTGCTCACTGCTCCATCAGGATTCAAGCAAGCCGGGCCGACGACGCCTGAAATGGCAGAAACCGGTCCCCGGAAGCTTGTCTCCTTTCTGGTGAAGAATTGGCTTGGTAGTTTGGTCTGCCCTGTTCCCATGATGCACTGGGCCAGGGACAGACTAATTTGCATATAGCCAGGTTCTGAGCTGGGATGGGGCAGTGAGCTAAATAACGGTGATGGATCAAGCCCTGATCTTTGGACTGGGTAAGAGTGGTCTGCTTAATTCAGACACTCTGTTCATCACCACCCCCTTTTCTGAATCATTTTGTCCACCATAAGCGTAGAAGGGTATACTCAGACATGAGTCCCTTGCTCACTGCTCCATCAGGATTCAAGCAAGCCGGGCCGACGACGCCTGAAATGGCAGAAACCGGTCCCCTGAAGCTTGTCTCCTTTCTAGTGAAGAATTGGCTTGGTAGTTTGGTCTGCCCTGTTCCCATGATGCACTGGGCCAGGGACAGACTAATTTGCATATAGCCAGGTTCTGAGCTGGGATGGGGCAGTGAGCTAAATAACGGTGATGGATCAAGCCCTGATCTTTGGACTGGGTAAGAGTGGTCTGCTTAATTCAGACACTCTGTTCATCACCACCCCCTTTTCTGAATCGGACTGTTCCCATGAGGCACAGGGTCAAGGCTGATTTGCATATGGCCATGTCTGACCTGGGGTGGTGTGGAGTGCAAAAAAACGATGGATTTAGGCCCAGATCTCTGTACTGGGATGAATGTATGACAATGTTCTGCATTCTGTCCATCACCTGTTGTGTTTGCCTTTGTCGCCCCGAGTGGGATGGGTATGCTCAGACGTGAGTCCCATGCTCTCCACACCACTGGAGTCAAGCTATCCAGGATGATGAAGACTGATAGCCAGAAACCGGTCCTTGGATGCTTGATTCCAGTCCAGGAAAGACATGGCTTGGCAGTTCGGGCTGGACTGTTCCCATGAGGCACAGGGTCAATGTTGATTTGCATATGGCCATGTCTGACCTGGGGTGGTGTGGAGTGCAAAAAAACAATGGATTTAGGCCCAGATCTCCCTACTGGGGTGAATGTATGACAATGTTCTGCATTCTGTCCATCACCTGTTGTTTTTGCCTTTGTCGCCCCGAGTGGGATGGGTATGGTCAGACGTGAGTCCCATGCTCTCCACACCACTGGAGTCAAGCTATCCAGGCTGATGTAGGCTGATAGCCAGAAACCGGTCCTTGGATGCTTGATTCCGGTCCAGGAAAGACATGGCTTGGCAGTTCGGGCTGGACTGTTCCCATGAGGCACAGGGTCAAGGCTGATTTGCATATGGCCATGTCTGACCTGAGGTGGTGTGGAGTGCAAAAAACAATGGATTTAGGCCCAGATCTCTGTACTGGGGTGAATGTATGACAATGTTCTGCATTCTGTCCATCACCTGTTGTTTTTGCCTTTGTCGCCCCGAGTGGGATGGGTTTGCCAATGTAATTTAGGCCACAGGTACATGTCAGGACATCAACTGCAAAATCTGTTTTGCAATTGAAGCTACCTGAAATGGCTATATCAGAGGAACTGAAAGGTGTTTGGTAATGAGTTTTATTACTTCCAAATTTACATGCCCTACATGTAGAACATTTTTGGAACCCCTGCGCTGGTTAAAACCACATAGTGTTCTGTCTGACCTCTGGGCTGCTCTTGTCCAAAAAGGATCCCATGCTCTTAGCTTTTCTAAAAGAGATCATAGGAGTGCTCGTAACTGGGGACTCAGTACCTCATCAGTTAACACTATGGGCCAGTTTTTCTTGATGATAGTCCTGATTTTACTTTCTTCATTACTGAATGCAGTAATTAACCTAGGGCAGACTTTGATCTCATTATTGTTTGTAGCAACTGAGTTCATATCAGGGTTTTCAGGGCCATTTGGACTTGATGAAAATAGGCTTTCTCTAGATCGTGAGTTAGCCTTGGTTACAGCATGATGCAAAGTTGCATCAGAGTATCCACGTGCTTTTAACCTTGCCATAATATCTTTCAAACATGACTCAAAATCACTGGTGGAACTACATATTCTCTTGAGTCTCATAATCTCTCCGTAGGGAATACTATTTATAGTATGCTTGGGGTGTAGACTGATAGCTTGTAACGTTGTGTTACCAGCAGTTGGTTTTCTGAAAAGAGTAGTCTCTATTCTGGCATTTTTGATGTACACTTTCAGATCCCAAAATTCTGTTTCACATTTACCAATATGGGACGTGAAATGGAGATTGAGGGGGTTGTCATTTATCTCTTCTACAAACATTGAAGCCTCCTCCTCATCCCCTTGCCATAAAATAAAAACATTTTTGATATAACGAAGATATTTGACTATCTTTTCATTGACCCATACATGATGTTTTATGTTGAGGACCTGTTCCTCCCACCAGCCAACGTGTTAACACGTGTAGCTGGGGGAGAAAAAAGATCCCATCGCTACACCCCTTGTTTAAACAAATCTTTAGCAAAGAGAAAGAAATTGTTGTGAAGACACCATTCAATAAGACTGATCTGACTTTGTTGTGTTTGTAATATTCATGCAATCTTCTACTCAGGAAATGTTCAACAGATTTCAACCCAGTGGTGTGTTCTATGCTGGTATATAAAGACTCTACGTCTAGAGTTATGAACAACATGTCGTCATTCCACTCTAGATCCCCAATTTTCTGCAAAAAGTCGCTGGTATCTCTAACATAACTCAGTAGATTTTTTACCATGTCCTGCAGAAAAAAATCAATATACTGACCGGCCTGTTCACTGGCACTTTTAATAGCCGAAATGATCAGTCTTCCTGGCATTGGAACTATGCATTTGTGAACTTTAGGAATTAGATAAAACACAGGAAGGACAGGGAATTCATTGTTCATGAACTTGAATACTTCCATAGAAATCTAGCCTTCTCTGCGCCATTTGGATAACAGTTTAAGTAGAGTCTCTTTAGCCTTTGCATATTCTGTATATGTAGTTTTTTCATAACAGTTGACATCCTGCAATTGTCTGTTGGCTTCAGTGATATTTTATTTTTTAGGCCAGATGACCACATTGCCACCTTTATCTGAGTCTTTTATCACAATTTCTGCATTGCCACTCAGTTTTTTCATAAGGTTGGTGTATTCTAATTGTTTACGATGACATATGTTCTTCTTTTTGCCTCTGGTGGTTCTGTAGAGTTGCTTAATATCATTTGTCAAACAGTCGTGAAAAGTGTCTACAGAATCCGTCGTCATCAAAGGAATAAAGCTGGATTTAGTTTTAAAGGGGGTAATCCCAGCACCTTTTTGTAACATCTGGACCTGAGAGCTGGGAATTGGTCGCGTCTTTAAGATCATGCAAAGTCAGGAGAGTCGAAGCATCCGAAGACAATAGCCCTACTCCTTCCATTTGTGTTGCAGAGGAAGAGCGAGCTTCTGATTCGGTGGAATTTTTTAAACTTAGTAGTGGGAAGAAGTTTTTTTATTTCAATTTTCTAATAAAACAGAAGACGTCTATGCGTGTTAATGCATAATTGAAAGATTGTTTGGGGCAAAAATTTAAAGCAAGAGATAGGAGTTGTTCCTCAGCTTTCGTTAACGTGATATCAGACAAATTGATAATAGATTTATCATCTATTGTCATTTCCTTTGCATGTTGATTTCGTTTTCTTTTTTTGTTGTTTTTTGTGTATACTTTCTTCTTCTTTCTCGTCATCTTTTGTTCCTCCATTTCTTGTTGAATTCTTTTGTCTCGGTCTCAATGTTTGTAGTCTTTCCTCGACTAAAAAAATCTAATTCTTTCTCCAGATTCAATTTATTCGCTGTCTGTGGAGTGGAATCGGAGTCCAGACTAGACTCACTGGTGAGAGATTCGGTCTCAGTGCTTGACAATTCATCATTAGCATTACACGTTCCTGTTGCTGTTGCTGCTGTTTGAGGAGTTGCTTTCTTACTACCTTTGTCACTATATTGTTGTCGTTTGATAGCATTGTACTTGCGCGCAAAGGTGAAGATCTGGCCATTGTATACACACATATATATATTATCTACTGGCGGGTGCCCGTAGGTAGTTATAGTTAGGTTCTATTGTCCATAGGTAAAGCTTATTTTAACTAGTTTATAACTTTGGCGCTGTTTGTTGAATCTTCACAAAATGTTCCAAATAAAGTGCACCATTTTTTTGTAGTTGTGCATGGAAAGTTTCGAGGTAAACCATCAAGTGGGAGCCGGGAAAAAGGAGGATGAAAATGTGTGTTTCCCAAGTTAATTCCTATACAGATTTTAGACATGACTACAGTTCAAACCGCCAAAGGAAATTTCACCAAATTAGGCAGAAAGCTAACTCTTGGTCCAGAAACAAACCTTTTTATGATTTGGAGTAAATCCATTCAGTAGTTTTGGAGATATTAAAGGAAAACCAAATTTGTGTAGCTAAAAGTGTGGCCCCTATGTGCATGTTACCGATTTCATGCAGTGATTTGATTAGCTGCCAGCACTTCAACTAGGGGTGTTTGCAGCCATCTTGGGACTCGGACTCAGCCGATCACAAGCAAAAATGTAAAGAAAATAGAGTAGGGGTCAGGGTATGAATATCCTGACCCCTAGGCCTGGAGATGAAGTCCACCAGGGACCCCATCAAGCCAAAAAGCACTTTTTTAAAAACATTTTTACAAATTGTGAAGTTTCTCAAAGCCCCATGAAAATAAAAAAAGAAAACATGCATTGTCTCCCGTGCTTGTATATATTCCAGCTCCTGGGTGGCCCTGGTCCTGGGGGTATTGATTTTTAATAAATATGGAGAGCTTAAGAACCCCAGTACATGATTTTTAAATCAGAGGGGGCTGTTTATCTACTGAGGTGCCCACCCCCAGGAGGTAGCAGTTTGATTTCCCTTGGCAGAAGCTTTGACAGTGCTCGCCAAGCGAGGGTAAACTGTAACTCTGCTCCCTTTGCGTGGGAGCGGGAAATTTGCTCCCGCTCGCTGGGAGCGGACATTTCATCATCTTTCCTGCCTCCTGCCAAGCGGGAGGAAAAACAGGTGAAGAACCTGGTGAAAATCAGGTGAAGAACCTGCTCTCTGTGTGTAGGAGCAATGCCAGCTCACCCTGAAGTCAGGAAGCGGGCTAGGACTGTGGGGGCATTGAGGCTCCCCATGGTCTACAACACTACACACTGGGGGTTCTGTGTGGGCTCCGGGGCACCCAGAATGGAGAGGCTGGGACCCAGAGGCTGCAGTTCCCGGGGCCAAAATTGGCCCGGGGAGGGTGGCACGAGGCTCCTTTCCCTTGTATAATTCATTGATTTATGATTCTCTCTTCTAATTACCTTGAGTATGCAAATGCCCAAAATCATCTGCAAACTCTGCTCGTTTTGCCTGACCCAATTTTCATAATAGCATGCACAGGTCTTTCCCCCTTTTCCAACGTTGATGGACAGCTTCCCAAAAGGCCCCACTAGCACGTTTCCTACTGATTTTGGTGACACGTTCTTGGTACAGAGGAATTCGAGTACAGCTCCACCAAACAAAGAAGCACTTACTTCATATAGTTAAGAGGAAGTACCCCTGTTTGGTGGAGATTCTCCTTGTCTTCTTGTCTTCTTTTGACGAGGATTCATGTTATCATAGATTTGTGAACAAAGATGCTGCAGGAACAATCTCATTAAATTGCTCAGACATTTTTTGTGCTGTTTGACCGCATGTGCACTGAGTGTTAAGCAGGTAAGTGAACAAGACCGTCAGAGCTGCATTTACTTCAGCACAGCATAAGAGTGCTCAATGAGGGCTAGGGCAGCTTTGGGGGGGGCTCACGCACCCAGCTCCTCCTGCAGGGTGATTCTCGGATCATGACAGGTGCATGATTGGAATTTGTGAGTCCTGGAGTCAGTCCCCGGAGCTGCATCTGCCGACTGCTGCTCTGTCATCACAGTCTATGAAGTCCCTGTTTTTTTCAACCTACAACTGCCCCACTGCCTGCACAGCCACCTCTAGCTGCCAATGAACCAGAGAGTGATTTTACTGATCAGGGGTGGGGCAATTATGTAGACTTATTTTCACTAAGATTCAGGAACACACCGAAAAGCTCTTGTTTTTGTAAAGCAGGGAGATGCTTCGGTCTGGTTTTTTTTTAAAGCAGGGCTACCGCACTGTTTTACATATTGAAGCAATTGTTACATGAAGAGGAAGCAGCAGTTTGGAGCAAGCACATCATTTTTTACCCCCAGTCACTGGGATTACAATTAAACCCACCAGGGCTTCAAATCTCAGTTTGCTGGTGTCAGTGAGCCTGAGCACAGTGATAATAATGGTAACTTGCAATGATGATTCAAGACGCACAGCTGAAAGTACAGAACTACCAATAGTTCATCAATCAGTTCCAGGGCAAACTAGCTATCACTTCTGGCACAATAGAGGAGCGTAGCACTTGTTTCATGGGTTTGGATATTTTACTTCTCTCTAGCCAATAGGTGAGCTCATGGGAAGTATAGCCAGCTCTCCAGTAGGATCATAATTTGGTCTGTCAATCACCTAAACTAGCTGTCTAATTTCTGTGTCTGTGCTTCCTTTGGAGCGAAAATAAAGGCAACTGTAATAGGATGTCCAATGAAAAGTGGAAGGTATGGACACCTACCCCTCATTGGGGAGAGTTGAATTGTTTGTGTGAATGGAAACTGATAACATTCAAAGAAAAAAAGTGTCTCAATAGAAGCTGTTTGCATCCACTGAGTCTGAGTCCATGGTTCTCCCTTTTATTTACTCTGAGTATGCAAATGCCTAAAATCATCTGCAAGGGCCGCCCACTTGTGTACAAATTCACTGGAAAAAACAAAAGTTACATGAATATTATACTTAGGAAATAGAATTGAAAAAACCTTAGAAATTCATCACTAAAAAAACAAAGGTTACAGGGGCGTTATAGTTAGGCTTGGATTTTACTCGTACAAAACCAGTGAAATTCAGCAGCTATAGATACCTGAGCTAACTATAATGTATGCCCTGCAATGCACTGCTTATGACCTCACGTATTACATCACTTATGACATGCCTTATTAGCAGTATTAAGTGCTACATAAAAACAATTTAAAATTTGCAATAATTATTTATTCAATGTGATCACTGAAGATGCAATTATGACTAACTTTTTCATTGAGTCCTAATTGGTAGTAGTATTAATGCTAAGTCTTGAGGTGAAGGGAAAGCCCCACAACTTCAGAGCCTGTAGTTGCCTAATGTGACAATCCCTGAAAAGTTTAACTTTTCCATTTCTGCTGCCCCCATTTCCTTTAAGATACATTTACTTTTTATATTGAATTAAAATCTGTGCAATTTTCTTTATAATATTTATTCAAGATGGCATATTTGGAAAAGCGTCCACCCAAATACCATAGTACCATGTTTTTTCTGTGGTTGAGATTAATCAGAGTTGATTAAAATAGGTGCAGTATTTGTATTCTTAGATCTGTTCACTAACCTTCACCTTTCCTGATGTTTTTGGGCATTATTTTTGGCTTCTGATTTTAATTACCCAGACATGTTTGCACTTCTAGTTAATTAAACTATGAAACTATTATGTTTCCAAATGCAGTGAGCTATTAACTTCATGGATGTAGCTAATCTCTTTCAGAATTTGGAAATTAAGATGAAGGGCCCAGGTTAGTAAATAACACATAAAATCATTATTTAGTCGATATTGAATCACAGAACATTGCATAATCGGTAAATAATTTCCAGAGCATTAGAACAAAGCTTGGGACATAGTACGGAGACTGCTCTCCTGGCCACTACTGAGCACCTGCGGTCCATTCTTGATGCCTGTCAAAGTGCGGCACTTATTTTGTTAGATCTTAGTGCCACCTTTGACACGGTATTACATGACATCCTGCTACAGCGGCTTGTGGGAGCTGGAGTGAGCGGGTCTGCTCTGAAATGGTTCAGATCTTTTCTGACCGGATGATCCTTCTTCTCTCAGGCCCACTCTATCGATCAGGGAGTACCCCAGGGCTCAGGTATGAGCCCAGCATTGTTTAACCTTTATGTCCAACCCTTAGCAGCTGTCGCCAGGCAATGGGACCTTGTGATGGTCTCATATGCCGACAACACGCAGCTGGTGGTCACGTTGGCGGAAGGGTCTTCTCCCAATGCCTCCAGGTTTCGAGAGGGGATGGCGGCTGTGGCTCGTTGGATGGCCTCCAACTGTTTGCAACTCAATGCCAACAAAACTGAGGTTTTGTTGGTTGGGAAGCATGCTAGTCTTTGGAACGAGCAGTGGTAGCCAGATATTTTGGGTGTAGTCCCCACGCCTAAGACTCTGGTTAAGAATCATGGAGTGTGGATGGACTCATCCCTGAGTTTTAGAGACCACACTAGGAAAGTTGCAGGCACTTGTTTCGGCCTTCTGCTGGGTCTAATACCCATTTTGAAATGTTTTGACCCTTCCACCCGTCAGCTGGTGATTCAGGCTACTATCCTTTCACGCCTTGATTATGCCAGCTCTCTTCTACTTGGAGCTAATAAGGCCAAAATAGTCCAGATGCAATGTGTCCAAAATGTGGCTGCTAGAGCTTTGGTAGGCCTCCCGCTAGGCAGTCCTGCTGCAGAGACCATACAGAGACTGCACTGGCTTCCCTTTGAGAAACGGATCCATTTTAAGGCTTTGTACCTTTCTTTCAAAATTGTTAAATCTGCTAGTCCCAGCCTGTTGAGCAACTTGCTCACTTTCTATGTTCCTACACGTAGGCTGCGCTCGGCCGGACAGCAGTTGGTCGTTGTCCCGCGGGTTAAGCCCTGCCGCGCGGGAGGTCGGTCCTTCCGTTACTTGGTAGCCAAGCTGTGGAACTCTCTGCCGGCGCAGATCCGTGGTATGGATTGTTTATTTGCTCTTAGGAAAGCTGTCAAAACATTCCTTTTTCCTTTAGCCTAATCTCTGTTAGTTCTACGGTTCTCACTTCTGTATACACCACACTCTGTAGATGCAAGCGCCGGGACACCCCTTCGTTGGGGCAGCTGTGCGCTATACAAGCCACACTAACATAACATAACATAACATGAACACCAAATTAAAAGACTCTCTGTGTAGGTGATTTGCTAGGCATGAGGAAATGCATTCACTTGTGCTTGCTGCAGGCAACATGTGTGGTAATATCAGGGAAAAAAACACTAAAACCCGGCCCACCCAACCATAAAACATGTGAAAAACATCCAACACACTTACCCATCAGACCAGTCCATCTGGCACTGTCAGATTTCCCTGTACACCAGTTCCACCCGAGGAATAAGCTACACCAGCTAATGGAGAAAGCTGGGTGGGTCTTTTCTTGACGAGACATAACTTTCCGGGGACAACATAGGCCCCTTTTAAGGTGAGGTACTCATTTGGAGTTTTGTAGCCTGGAATACAAGTTACTCATCGATACGGAGAATGCACTCAATGTTCTGTGTCGTTAATATCTGAGCTGGTTTAATATTCCCAGCTGCTAAATTCTGAGAAGTGGGAAGAGTAAAGAATGTAGAGGTTGAAAGAAGGTCTGTCCAGAGCCTTAGCCACTGGACCCGTCCTACAGTATTGTTCGCCCCCTCTTCCCAACTTAGCAAGCCTGCTGGCAGAATATCTTGAAAAAACTGTTTATTTCAATAATATATAAAAAATAAAAATGCACACTTGTGAACTCTTCCTTCAAGGAGCTAAGATCCTTTTCAGAGCCCTATTAATTTTGGGCTCACAATTCACTGGTCAATGGGGAAAGAAAAGAGATGAAGATAAATGTAGGCACTAGTTAAAATAAAAAGTATTGACACAAAAACTGGTCTGCGTTTAATTAGCAACTTGGATTTGAAACTTTTAGGTCTTTTTTTCTTCCCCAATAACCTCCAGCAATGATATGTCCAAGACATTAGTAGAATGTGAAAAACAATGGATCTATAGATTAAATACCAATAAAAATGGTTTAAATGATGAAATCCCCTGGAACGTATTGTGAACATAGGCTGCTAGAGACTACAAATCCCATCATCCTCTGTGCCATGTGACCTCCTGTTGACATCATCAAGTGACACTGGAGTATTCAGCTGCATTGACTGTTTGTGGTAATGCTGAAATGGAGCCAGCATGTTCGAAGTCAAAATAGCTAAACGGGTAGATTAGCACCCTTGACGAAGTACAGGGTGGTTCTATTTACGAGCATTTGTCTCACTGTATTCCTAATCTTTGTGTGGTGAGTCTCTTCTGCTAAATTAGTGTGTGACTTCAGGGGCACGCCCCGCTCCTCCTACCATGCTGTGAGTTCATTGAGTATGGTAAGAACATAATTTTATCCAAAAAGACAAATGTTTTTATGAATTATACACTACAGTTTGTTGGGATTTGTCCATCATATTCACCATGCATGTCAGTGTATTGTTATTTTTCACAGCATCTATGGCTATCTGCACCAAGTCTTTCATTGTTTGTTTGAGATTATAAGGGTGACGGAAAGTAATGAGTAGGACAACATGTCCAAAATCACGGCTGCTCTGCATGACTATTATAAAGTAGATAATAAACAAGTGTGAGAATGCCTTTACCTATATAATTTGTTTCCAAAGGAAAATAAAGTAGAGGTTTTCCTTATACAGTAAGGCAGCATGTCTGTTTTTTCACATGCTTTGTATGTTTAATGTTTGTCTATCATCCATCCAGAACTTTGACGTAGGGGTACGGAAGAACTGGGGCAGGTTTTTGTACTGATGAAAGCCAAAGCACCCCTAGTGGCCACAAACTACAGGCTGAAACATGTGGAGAAGTGTATAGGATTATAGGATCATTAATCCCCATTGTTACCCACCATATCGTTTTTAACCATACCTGAGCAACCACCAGTAAAGGGAAAACCTGATCCGCTTTCGGTATTTTTATTCTTTAGGACCTTGGCTGCTAGCTAATATTCAAAGTGCTCCCTGGAATAAAGTAGAGCCCATCCTGGTTGTTAGGGACCAGGATGAGAACTGACGATGAAGCATACCACTTCTAGAGTGGGTGAGTGTCCGTAAAATCAAATACTCTTATTTCTGGAGCAGACAGTGATCAGCTCAAGATGCCTGACTTAAGATGAGTATGCCCTTTTGTAGTTTTCAGTTTAAAGCATTCTTTGCTTCCCACATAGTCAACCGTCCATATCCTGGCCCATTACAGGATTTACTCTTGAGCAGCATTATGCCACACTTGGGTGATATTACGCCTGTGTAAATGTATTCATCTGTGCAAGGTCAATATTTGTGAATACTTTGCACACATAAATCATGTGATTTGCTCTTGTAAATTGGCAATATATTTGTATACCACTTGGAGAATTTCGACTAAGAAGGGCTTAAACACAGACTTGCATGAACTGCCACATGGAGAACTGAACAGTTAAATCATTTGTAACTAGTGTTGTAAGGACCAGGGTTACATGGGTATTGCATCACTCCCCTAGGCCCATTTATGTGTTTAAATAGGTATAATCAAACTGATGGTCAAATAGAGAAATAAGGAAAATTCCAACCAGGGCTGTTATTAATATTTGAGGGGAAAGTCAGGGCTACTATATGTATGAGTGCACTATCAGTACTTCTAAGCCTGATAGCTACAGTTTTAATGGGTCAGAACTAGTACTTCTAACTAAGGACTGTAACATGGTTTCTCAGCATGCCTCTTTCTTTTGGGCTTAATAGCAATTCTTAAGAGGGGTGCTGTATTTTAATGACACAGTACTAGCACTAGTCACCAGCCACAAATGGGAGGCCACTAATTCAATGGGCATTAGCAGAACTCCCATCTCACCTTTCACATAATGTGACACAATCAAATGTTTGCAGTGAGAAAATAATGCGGGACTTCAAGTGTTGTGGTTAAGAAGCAAGCACATTTCATGAACTTTTCTTTTCCTGATACATATGTGGCAGCCACTATTTAAACATAAGGAGTTGTTCAGAAGCAATGACCGCTCAGGAAATCTGCAGACTTTAATAACGCATACTTTCTTAATTCGAGTGTTGGGCTGAGGCACAGTCATTACAAATCATTTATGAGTCAGTTTCAACTGCTATTGTTCCAGCCTTCAGTATGTCTAGGGGTACTGGTATGTTGTGAAATCCAGCCTTGTGAGGTAATGTATCAGCTCCTGATAACTTTATTTTATTTACATGACTCAATTGTCCATAATAATAACTGCGATGAAAGTGATTGATTATTTGGTGTGGTTCTGTGAACTTACTGTGTAATGAACTCACATACCCATGTTGGATCCCATGTTGGATCCAGTTGGATTTGTTTGAAAACTTTTAGCTCAAGCCCAGAACGTTGTGGTTCTGAGCAGTCAGGCTTTATCAAAGGGACACGTGTGAAGCATTGAGAAGTACCAAAATAGTTGAATAAGAAGAAAACCGTCATCAATTTATAAAAAAGGATATATATTTAAGTTTAACTAGAAACCTCAATGACAAAATATACCAGTGGGGATCTGGAGATATGAATTTTTAAAGGAACAGTAAATCATAGCTTTTCACTGAACACAATAAATTATTGTAATGACTGCGATAGCGGTAACGTTTCCAAAGTTTTATAAACTTGTAAACAACTACTTCTAAACTCTTGTGGTAACTCGTTTTTATGAAGTTGTAAACAACTACTTCTGTGGTAACTCCTGGGGTGGCAGGGAGCTAGTCACAGGAGGCAACAAGATCCAGTTGAAGGGAATCTTGCACTCAAAGTAGGCTCCAGTCAATTTCCAGCCACTATGGTGAACCACCATAGACTATGATTAAGTGATCCTAATGCAATGTAATACAAGATGTTGAGGTTGCTGAGCCAGTGATGTGGGTCTTTCTGGGGCCACCCCTCAGTCCACAAACATTGTGGGCCAACTATGGCCACAGGGTCAATGTCCTTTGAAGTCTAGGTGAAGTTCAGTCAAAAACCACTTACCCCTTGTCTACTGGTCTCTGGTTACAGTAAAACCAGGGGTGTACTTTAACTATCACTAACTTTCCTTACTGTGCATCCAAAGTTCAATCTAAAAGCTCTTCTAGATCCAGTAGACTTGTGTGCAACTTTTTAAGGTTGGGACTCCATCTCCCAGGCTGCAGTTCAGTGGTTAGATGCAGTGTAGTAAGATGCGGTTGTACAATACATGTTTTATATGCTGCTGTATGTGAACACATTCTTTTGTTATTGTTGATTCTGCATTCGTGAATAGATAGTGGGTTTGGACTCTGGGCTGTAACAGTTGAGTCAGTTGCTGTCTCAACTTTGAACCGGTTAGTGTTTTTCGATGTGAAAGTGATAGACATTGCTTGAGTCTAAGAGTATCAAGATGGCATATTAGTTTTTGCAGAAAGTGTTGTGTTACATAACCAAATTCTGAGTGATGTTTTAAGTGTGAAGTCCAAAACTGGTATGACCATTAAATGTGACAAATGCATGTTTGGTGCACTGGAATTGGAATTTTTAGAGCATAGAACTATTTCATCTGGTATAAAACCCAAGTTTTTTTAATCACACCAATCAGAGATGCTCCTCCACCTAAAGACAGAGATACCCTTCTGTCCTTTTTAGGGCTAGCTGTATACTACATAGACTTTGTTCAAGGGGAGAGCTACATTCTTACACCATTAAGGGTTTTGGTAAAAAAAAATGCATTTCATTGGACAAATGATTTGAAGGAAATATTTAATCATCTTAAAAAGCTAGCTGAAGGAGCACCAGCTTGCATGCTTTTAAAGCTGACAGTACATTTTCCATCCAAGTAGATGTAAGTTCAACTGGCTTAGTTCTCAGGCAATGGTAAAGAAAAAACTGTAACGTTTACTTCCAGAATTTTGAAACAATCAGAAAAGCACAATAGAACACGAGGCATTGGTGTGCATTGGTGTGCATATGGGCAGTTCAAAAGTTTATGATGCACATCTGGGGTTTTGATCTTTATACTGATCACCAATCTTTAGTTTGTATCCGTAAAGAAGGTAAATCCAGTAGTTTGTCTGCTAGGCTAGTCAGATTTTTGTCGAAACTTCAGGCGTACAATTTTCAAGTGAAATACTTGCCTGGTAGGAAGAATGTTTGTGCTGATTGTTTTCACACATGTCTATTGATGAGAATAAAGGTGATACTGAAAGTGTAGTTGCAACTCTGGATATCATTAATGAATATGCCAATAATATCACAGAGAAAGATTTGACAGATGGGTATTGTTCTGATGAACAGTTGAAATGGGGAAAGCAGTTCATTAAGGATGGGTGGCCGGAAGGAAGCTGTTTGTCTGATGATTTGAAAACATTATTTCAGGTGTTGCAGGAATTATCAATAGTAGAATCATCAGAGGTGATATATGTGTACCTCTTGATAGTTTAAGGTATCATTTTATGATACTTGCTCAGGGAACTTTCAGGTTCACAAAAACATGGAAAAGATTAAAGCAGTTTTATTGGTGCCCATATATGGATAGTCAGGTCAAATAGTTCATTGATAAATGTTCAGACTGTCTCCTTTTGATAAAATTGGCAAACTACTGAATCACCTTTACATCCTGTTACTTATCCTGATAATGCTTTCGACAAGGTATCGGTGGATTCTTCTGGTCCATATTTCATCTCACAGAGCTGCATGAGGTATTTAATTTTGATACTTGATTACTATTCAAAGTGGATCCATTATTCCTTTGTTGATTTACCCAGCATTCACTGTACAATTACTTTTCTAGAGAAAGCTTTTAATATTGAAGGCCCACTGAAAGAAATTGTCACTGACAATTGCACACATTTTTTGTCAGACCGCAAGTGTGCATTTTTAAAAGAAAATGATGTGAAGCACTTGATAACAGCTTTGTATTTATCTTCCCCCTAATCATTTGCTAGAGAGACCAAATAATGAAAGCATTCAAACTGCTATAGCATCAGGTCATAACGTTTGTAAGTTTTTAAAACTATGATTTGGGGGTATAATGTTATGCTGCATTGTACTGCAGGAGTATCGCCGTTTATGTTAAAAAGAGGGCATGAAGCTCATACTAGTATGTTTCTGGATTGTAGGTGGGCGAGGGAGGATGATAAACTTTGCCGGTGTGAACTTCCATCATGAAGTTTGACAGTTAGTATGAAGAGTCTCCCATAGAAAACATACTTGTTCCAGATATACCCGCATAAACTCAATTAAGTTGTGGCTATCACACCACTCTAGTTATTCACTGCCTTATGACTATTGGACATTGGACCTCATCAAATTGATGATTGGATGTTTATATGGAACACTCCTTCAACATACGAATCAGATAATATATTTTGATTTCTGCTGAGAACCATCCACGCACAAGGCGTCTATCAATCTACGTACTTTTCAGTCGCCTTAGACTGATCAATGCCCTGAAGTAGTCCTATGTTAAAGGGCAAAACGTGTTGGCTGTTGCTTGCTTCAAACGAAAGAATAAAGAAGATATATGTCACACTCTGCACTTTATTGAGCTTTGACTTCTTACATGGACTTAGTCACTTCATAGTGATGCAGCTCTAATTTATTGTTTGTTTAAGTTCCCCTTGGGATAGGGGTGCTCTTGGACCGGGAGCACCTTTGGAAGTCTGCACACAAGATATCTCACACCTTTAATTCAATTGGTGATTTTTTATGATTGTTGGCGCAAGTGTTTATATTTTGTCGACTGTCCAGTGTTTTGAATTTTTATGTTTCTGGATTGGCTGAAGTATAAAAATGGTTAGAATTAATGTGATAACAATGAAAATACTCATAGGCTCATGCATCAAAATGAGCACTAGCGAATCCTCATCAGCGAAAAATAAGGAATCGCTAATAAAGGAAACCAAAAACCAATGCATCATTAAAAAAACATAAATTTGCAAATCCTAATTGCGAGTTACTGTTTGATGCATTTTTATGACATCACAATCAGGAAGTTTGCATCCCATGCTGAATGCAGTGCAATGAGAGAGTCAGAGGAGTAGGCAGACTGCAGGAGCACAGTCAAAGGAAAAATCTTTGAATTCTGAAAAACTGTTCTGGGACATAAGCTTTGGCTTCAGGATCGAGTGGGGAGAAGGCTGCGACTCACAAAAGGAAGCTGATATTCAGCAAAAAGGAAATAGAAATACTCATAGAGGAGGTTGTGAAGAGGCATGACAAGGTATTTGGAAAGCTGTCACTCAAGGTCCCTGAGTCAGAGAAGCGCAACATCTGGCTCAGAATACAACCAAAACTTAACACAGTGGGCGTCACACATTGCACAATAGAAGACCTGCGCAAAAGATGGTATGACATGTGCAGCAGTGCAAAGGAGAGTGTTGCTGCCAGGCTTCCGGAGGCGAAGAAGATTGGAGGAGGACCACAGACAAAACCTGGGAATACACCCCGGGAGGACTTAGTGGAGTCCACACTTCAGCCTGAAGCTGCATAATGAGTAACTGAGTTAGACTCTCTGCACCGGCGAGTACTTCCCAAGGTAAGATGCATGCAATCGTCAATTTAATGCTGAATCCCACCAATGTACCCTAAAGTCAGACCAAGTGTAGTGTTCAGAATCAAAATCCAGTCCACATTTTACTTGCTACACCCAAATCCCTTATGGGATTATTAGGCAGCAAAACATATAGTAAAGGCATGTGGGGAGGTAAACAGCATTTTAGCTTACAAGTACATCAAGAAAGTGAAACTTATAAACACTGTGTGTCAGAAAGTAAGTTAATGGAACAAAAAAATGCATATTGTGACACATGTTTTTTAAAAAATCAACTAAAATTGTACTGTTTCACGTCACAGATGTAGCTGCACAGGAAACAGATGAAAGTGAATGTGAAGACACCCAGGAGACTCAGGAACAGTCAGGAGTGGAGACACATGTGGTCCCACAAACACCAAACCCTGCACCCAAGGGAGGCAGGACCACAGTGCCACCATAACCTGCCATCGAAGTAGAGGAGGAGACCCAACATGATCCCCGGACATCCCAGGCTGGGCGTACACCCACAACACGACCCCAATCACAGGTGTGGCACAGCAATGCCCAAACACAGAGGTGCAGGTCAAGGCCACAGATGGTAACAGCTGAGGATGATAGTCCAAATGTCTGGGGTGGGCTGGAGAGCCAAATGCTGAGGGTGCAGCACCTGCAAGCAAAGAACATGTGATTAATGCAGGCACAACTTTGTACAACGTCACACAACATGGCAGATATGAGGGACTGCTTGAAGGAGCTGGCTGCAGCAGTGGTGGAAGGATGTAGACAGTCTAGTAAAGCCATACAGGAGCTTTGCAGGGTGATGCAGGAGGACCAGGTATCCCAAAGAAGAAGGTATCATCAATTCCTAGGGCACTTAGATGGCTACACCAGAGCCATCAACTAACTGAGCACCAACACAGCTGTGCTGTCCCGTTGTTCTGTGGTCATGCAGCTCTAAATGAGCCATTGCTCTTGGGATGTGGCCAAGGGACTCATCCAGGTAACAAATGCCGTAGAGCAATTTCAGCCTGCTTCTTCTCGGGGCAGCAATGAATTTTTAGGAGGGGAGAGTGAGGAGGCATCCAGACTCAGTAGTCTATCATCAACAGTGACCTCAAGCTGGAGGCTCACTACTCGGAGTACCCCAGCTTCTGAAGGCGCCAAGCAGAATGTGACAGAGCCCACGCAAAGGCGCCTGGGTGGGCGTTCACGCAAAAAGTAGTGTGGCTTTTGATGAACAACCACAATATGGTGATGTAGCCATGATCGTGACAATCGTTGTGACTGACATTCAAGTGCAATGATAATGTCATGTAGTAAATTTTTTTAATCACTCTGCTAGGTAGCACCTGGTATTGTGCATCAACACTACGTAGGTATTAGAACATGCACTACCAAACTGTTCTCAAGATGTGAAGTTGAGGCGTGCTCCGGGGGTATCACCCTCTGATTAGGGTATTGATGCAAATATGTGTGGGTAGTGCCACTGGAATCAGAGACATCGCCCTGGGCACAGCTTGAAGCCTGCAAAAAGCAGGATACAAACATTTGATGAAAACGTTTAAAGAATGAAGGCTGATCAAGTGTTCATACTTTCACTGTATTTATTCAAAAATATTGATGCTTCATTTAAAAAATAAATCAATTGTTGGTATACAAATCCAGCTGTTTGTTTGAAACAAATCTCACGATTCAATTCAGGCAGGTCGCTCTTTGTCAGGGGAATTATCTATAAAGAATATAGGTGGAGAATATCAAATGGTCACCCAAGCAAAGACTGTGAAAAAGTTCCCTACACCTAGACCACCGGTGTCAATGAAAGTTCGGAACGTGAAGCTGACCAGCTATCTCCACTAGCTGGAGGTGAGATTAAGGTTAATAAGAGGAGATGTGTTGAAATTACATTACTTGGCTTTAACAAACTGAACGTGCCTAAAGGAACATAAAGCTAACCAGACAACGAGAAAAGGGAATACATTGATGAGCGTGATGTTAAACGGATGTTGTATAGGCAAATAAAATAGTAATGGGACTGTAGAATTTTAAAACAAGATGCGGTGATGCGCATAAACCCGCGTGAAGTTAAACAGATGAAATGTTAATTAAATTGACAGTAGAACGGTTACGTGTTACAATTAACAACAAACAAATAAATGTCAGTGCGCGTAAGTTTGGTCAAGTGGAAAACTTGAGAACATATAGATCTGAAAACTTATATTTCATAACATTACAGCAAGCGTGTATCAGCAGGGGGTAGTGTTTGAAAAGCGAGTGATGCCGGTTAGTTTTCAAGTGAGGTGTGATGTGAAAAGAGTAGAGGGACTAATTATGTCAATAGATGGCACCCTCCAAACGCGGGTGCCATCTTTAAGTGTAAAATATGGGAAAGATTTAACTAATGAAGTAATGCTAGCTGTGATACCTGATAGAACCATGATGTAGACAAAGAATAAAGAGGAAAAACAAATAATAGAAGGATTGTGCAACAATGTATACACAGTTGTACCAAAGGAAATACACAATATATGTGAACCAACTGGTGGTATAATGACCAATTACAAATGAAAAAGGTCTATGAGAAACTGTACATGAAAAGATCATCTAAGTTGCACTTTGAATAATGATAAGACACATGTGTGGGCAGCCGGGTGCAACTATGTACAAGGCCGGAGGATGAACAAGGTGGTATGATGAAAAAGCGGGTGGGGAAAAAAAAGAGCAGTGAGGTGATGTGTGAAAGGAATAATTTGTGTTATAGATAGAGGGTGAAACCGAAATGAGGTAGTGATAGTCAATAAACAAGGTGATAGGTATGGAAAATAGGTAAATAACAGCCAATAGAAATTGCAGAAAGTGTTATAAGCACACTAAACTGTGTGACATGTAGGGGTGTAAATAAACAATTGGGGTCACAGGATGTGTTGTAAGCACACTGTACGGGTTTCCTGGTAACATTGAAATTCCATACGATCATTGAGAACGTTGGGTTTCATGGAGTCCAAAAACTTAATTCAATGATTTTCTCTCTGCAGAAGTAAGTTGTTATTGTCTCTACCTTCGTGTTTCTCAATTATTTCCAGAACAACAAACTGTAATTGGCTGATGTTGTGACGGTTCTCTATGAAATAAATGTTCAGCGATTATTGATTTGGTGTTTCTGGTGCGAATATTGCTTTTATTGTCGTTTATTCGAATTTTGATCTTTCTTTCCGTTTTGCCAACATACACCAGGCCACATGTGCATTGGTATTGTGCATCAACACTACGTAGGTATTAGAACATGCACTAACAAACTGTTCTCAAGATGTGAAGTTGAGGCATGCTCCGTAGTTTACTACCCCCACCCTGCCCCTCCCCTGCTCCACGTCAGCGCCCAGCAGCACTCCCATCACGTGCCACTACTGGGCAAGAATATTAAAGACCTAATCACTAACAGATCACCAGTCACACTTCAACCTATTTAGAAACAAAATATGCCTTGCTACAACTGTGGCAACTGCAATAACATCATGAAAGTTTCAACTATCACACACCCCATGAAAGGCACCAAAATCAAGCTTAAGGTTAATGCTAATTGCGATACCAAGAACGTCATCTATATGCTTAAATGCCCATGTGGCCTGGTATTAAGTATGGGCGCAAAATCCGCTCCGCTCGCGAAATTTGCGAATTTTCAGCAATTTCGCGATCCGCGAATCTCGCAAAATTGGCGAAAAATTCGCAAAATTCGCGAGCGGGTGGATTTTCTTGGGGCCCACAAGAAGCACAGTTAAGGCAGGTGCTTGAGTTGAAGCTAACTTTGTAACCATTTTAGAATGGCGCCGGCAAGCTGCCAGAGTGCTTGCTGGCGCCATTCTAAAATGGTTACAAAGTTAGCTTCAACTTGGGCACCTGCCTTAACTCTGTAAGTGCTTCCTGTGGGACAAAAATTAAACCTCAACAGGGAGCACTTACAGATATAAATAAAGCAGGTGCCCGAGTTGAAGCTCAAATTCAGTAACGTTTTAATCAGCCCAAAACATTAGTGAGCACGGTCAAGGCAGGGCAAGTGTGCTTTAACCCCATATCTGCAGTCAAAAATTAGCTGTAATACTCGAGGGTGGTCTTTGCATCCCTGAGTTTCTCGAGCGCAATCCCCATTCCTGTGACCAGGAGGCTGCTTTCTCCTCACCTGCTGCCCTGCTGGCTCCTTGACCCTTTAGACACAAGAGGCATGCTGACACGCATAGAAGCCCCGCACCACAGACTAGCAGTATCAAACGTCTTCCAGCCCTTTCCCAACTATGATGGACAGCTCACTCAAAGGACCTCGGCGCCTTTTGGCGCTGTGGCAAAGTTATAGGCACACATGGTCAGTGGAGACAAATCTTCTGGCCTTACGCAGCTGCAGTGTAGGAAAATCACTATCATTTACCCAATGAGGTAGCACTTACTGGATTAGCCAGTAGAAAGTATTCCAGTTGAGTAGAGGTATTGCACAAAACGGTGGCATCTTGGTGGATAACTATGCAGGGAAGGATTCATTCCGGCACGATGCTCCTGTCACAAAAATTAAACCTCAACAGGAAGCACTTACAGATATAAATAAAGCAGGTGCCCGAGTTGAAGCTCAAATTCAGTAACGTTTTAATCAGCCCAAAACATTAGTGAGCACTGTCGAGGCTGGGTAAGTGTGCTTTAACCCCATATCTGCCATCGAAAATTAGCTGTAATACCAGAGGGAGGTCTTTCCATCCCTGAGTTTCTTGAGCGCAATCCCCGTTCCTGTGACCAGAAGGCTGCTTTCTCCTCACCTGCTGCCCTGCTCGCTATCTGACCCTTTATACACAAGAGGCATGTTGACATGCATAGAAGCCCCGCACCAGACCCTAGCGGTATCAAACATCTTCCCGCCCTTTCCCAACTATGATGGACAGCTCACTCAAGGGACCTCAGCGCCTTTTGGCGCTGTTTCAAAGTTACAGGCACACATGGTCAGTGGAGACAAATCCTCTGGCCCTACGCAGCTGCAGTGTAGGAAAAGCACTATCATTTACCCAACGAGATAGCACTTACTGGATTAGCCAGTAGAAAGTACTCCAGTTGAGCAGAGGTATTACACAAAAGGGTGGCATCTTGGTGGATAACTATGCAGGGCAGGATTCATTCTGGCAAGAGGCTCCTGTCACAAAAATGAAACCTCAACAGGAAGCACTTACAGATATAAATAAAGCAGGTGACCGAGTTGAAGCTCAAATTCAGTAACGTTTTAATCAGCCCAAAACATTAGTGAGCACGGTCGAGGCTGGGCAAGTGTGCTTTAACCCCATATCTGCAGTCGAAAATTATCTGTAATACCCGAGGGAGGTCTTTGCATCCCTGAGTTTCTCAAGCGCAATCCCTGTGTAGTTCCTGTGACCAGGAGGCTGCTTTCTCCTCACCTGCTGCCCTGCTCGCTCTCTGACCCTTTTTACACAAGAGGCATGTTGACACGCATAGAAGCCCCCACCACACACTAGCGGTATCAAACGTCTTCCCGCCCTTTCCCAACTATGATGGACAGCTCACTCAAGGGACCTCGGCGCCTTTTGGCGCTGTGGCAAAGTTACAGGCACACATGGTCAGTGGAGACAAATCTTTTGGCCCTACACAGCTGCAGTGTAGGAAAAGCACTATCAGTTACCCAATAAGGTAGCACTTACTGGATTAGCCAGTAGAAAGTACTCCAGTTGAGTAGAGGTATTGCACAAAACGGTGGCATGTTCGTGGATAACTCTGCAGGGCAGGATTCATTCTGGCACGAGGCTCCTCTCACAAACATTAAACCTCAACAGAAAGCACTTACAGATATAAATAAAGCAGGTGCCAGAGTTGAAGCTCAAATTCAGTAACGTTTTAATCAGCCCAAAAGCATTAGTGAGCACGGTTGAGGCTGGTCAAGTGTGCTTTAACCCCATATCTGCCATCAAAAAATTAGCTGTAATACCGAGGGAGGTCTATGCATCCCTGAGTTTCTCGAGCGCAATCCCCGTTACTTTGACCAGGAGGCTGCTTTCTCCTCATCTGCTGCTCTGCTCGCTCTCTGACCCTTTATACACAAGAGGCATGTGAACACGCATAGAACCCCCGCACCACACACTAGCGGTATCAAACGTCTTCCCGCCCTTTCACAATCCCAACTATGATGGACAGCTCACTCAAGGGACCTCAGCGCATTTTGGCGCGGTGGCAAGTTACAGGCACACATGGTCAGTGGAGACAAATTTTCTGGCCCTTTGCGCAGCTGCAGTGTGGGAAAAGCACTATCATTTACCCAACGAGGTAGCACTTACTGATTTGCCAGTAGAAAGTACTCGAGTTGAGTAGAGGTATTGCACAAAAAGGTGGCATCTTCATGGATAACTATGCAGGGCAGGATTCATTCTGGCACGAGGCTCCTGTCACAAAATTTAAACCTCAACAGGAAGCACTTACAGATATAAATAAAGCAGGTGCCTGAGTTGAAGCTCAAATTCAGTAACGTTTTAATCAGCCCAAAACATTAGTGAGCACGGTCGAGGCTGGTCAAGTGTGCTTTAACCCCATATCTGCCGTCGAAAATTAGCTGTAATACTCAAGGGAGGTCTTTGAATCCATGAGTTTCTCGAGCGCAATCCCCGTGTAGTTCCTGTGACCAGGAGGCTGCTTTCTCCTCACCTACTGCTCTGCTGGCTCTCTGACCCTTTATACACAAGAGGCATTTTGACACGCATAGAAGCCCCGCACCACACACTAGCAGTATCAAACGTCTTCCCACCCTTTCCCAACTATGATGGACAGCTCACTCAAGGGACCTCGGCGCCTTTTGGCGCGGTGACAAAGTTACAGGCACACATGGTCAGTGGAGACAAATCTTCTGGCCCTTTACGCAGCTGCAGTGTAGAAAAAGCACTTTACATTTACCCAATGAGGTAGAACTTACTGATTAGCCAGTAGAAAGTACTCCAGTTGAGTAGATGGAAATCACAAAAAAATCCTCAATTTCGCTGGAAAATCTGTGATTTTGCGGACTTTTTGCGATTTTGCGTGAATTCGCGGACCGCAAATCTGCAAAATTCGCCCATACTTACCTGGCATATACTCGAAAAACAGAAAGAAAATTAAAAATTCAAATAAACGAACATAAGAGCAATATTCGCACCAAAAACATCAAATCAGTCATCGCTGAACATTTCATAGAGAACCGTCACAACATCAGCCAATTACAATTTGATATTCTGGAATTAATTGAGAAACACGAAAGCAGAGACATTAACAGCTTCCTTCTACAGAGAGAAAATCATTGGATTACGTTTTTGGGCTCCATGAAACCCAACGGTCTCAATGATCGTATGGAATTTCAATGTTACCTGTGAAACCCGTACAGTGTACTTACAAAACATCCTATGACCCCTATTGTTGATTTACACCCCTACATGTCAACCGGAATAGCGTGCTTATAACACTTTATGTGATTTCTATTGGCTGTTATTTACCTAATTTCCATACCTATCACCTTGTTTATTGACTTTCACTACCTCATTTCGGTTTCTCCCTCTATCTACACCCCAAATCATTCCTTTCACACTTCACCTCACCGTTCTTTCTTTCCCCAACCTGCTTTTTCATCATGCCATCTTGTTCATCCTCCGGCCTTATACACCATTATTATTATTATTATTCAAAGTGCCACTTAGATGATCTTTTCATGTACAGTTTCTCACACACCTTTTTCGTTTTTAAGTGGTCATTATACTACCAGTTAGTTCACATATATTGTGTATTTCCTTCGGTACATATGCGCATACTTTATTGCTCAATCATTCCATTGTTTATTTTTTCGGCTTTAATCTTTGTCTACATTATGGTTCGATTACGTATCACAGTTCGCATTACTTCATTAGTTAAATCTTTCCCATACTTTACACTTAAAGATGGCACCCGTGTTTGCAGGGTGCCATCTACTGACATACTTGGTCCCTCTTCTGTTTTCAGATCATGCCCCACTTGAAAACTAATCTGCATCATTCGCTTTTCAAACGCTACCACCCTGCTGATACATGCCCACCTTAATGTTATGAAATGTACGTTTTCAGACTGTTAGATCTATATTTTCTGAAGTTTTCGTCTTGACCAAACTTTTGTGCACCGACTTTTATTTATTGTTCATCGTAACAGCATGTGTAATAACACCACTCTGCATGTTTTCACTATCATATTTCTCAACCAATCTCACACTCCCAACACGACACTTAACCGTTCTACCGTCAATTTAGTTAACATTTCATCCATTTTACTTCACCCGCATTTACGTGCACCATCGCATCTTGTTTTAACATAATACAATCCCATTACTATTATATTTGCCTATACAACACCCATTTAACATCACGCACATTCAAACGCATCACCGTATTCCTTTTTCAGGAAGTCTGGTTCACTTTATGTTCCTTTAGGCACGGTCAGTTTGTTGAAGCCAAGTTATGTAATTTCTACACATCGCCTCTTATTAACCTTAATCTCATATCCAGGTAGTGGGGATAGCTGTTCAGCTCCACATTTCGAACTTTTGTTGACACCGGTTGTCTAGGTGGAGGGAAATGTTTCCCAGTCCTTGTTCGGGTGACCGTTTGATAGTCTCCACTTATATTCTTTATAGATAATTCCCCGGATGAAGGGCGACCTGCCCGAAAAGCATCGAGAGATTTGTTTCAAACAAACAGCTGGATTTGTATACAGCCAATTGATTTATTTTTTAAATGAAGCATCAATATATTTGAATAAATACAGTGAAAGTATGAACACTTGATCAGCCTTCATTCTTCAAACATTTTAATCACATATCTGTATCCTGTTTTTTGCAGGCTTCAAGCTGTGCCCAGGGAGATGTCGCTGATTCCAGCGGCACTACCCATACATATTTGCATGAACAGTACTGCATTTATTCATTAATATCATCTGCAACAGTTAAACCATGCAGTGTCTTGTCTCATCATTACCCAACTTAGAAATAGTGCTGTGATATTTCTGCACATCTCCGTCTCCCTTCTGCTATTCTTACACCAGCTGCTGCTTGTGAGGGTTGCCCTGGATGGTTGTCTCCCTCAGGCTTGCTGTCAGACAGCTCCATGGGTATGCCTCTCCTAATTGCGATGTTGTGCAACATGGCACATGTGGCCACAATTCTGCAGCAGGTATCTGGGAGGTACTACAACGCCCGCCAGTCTTGTGGAGGCAGCGGAACTGACTTTTCAGTAGCCAAAGGTGCGCTCTATGATGTTCTGTGTGGAGATGTGTGCTGCATTGTACCGCTGCTCACTTGGGGTGCTTGGGTTGAGGTATGGTGTCAGCAGGGCGTATGCGCTTTCCCCTACAGCACAGCTTTCCAAACTTTTTATGTTGGCGACACACTTTTTGGAGGTGGATCATTTTGGGACACAGTAAGGCAGTGTAGCGAGCGAACGTGGCGTAGCGAGCCCAAACTACCTAAGGGTGATGCTGGGGGGGTTCTCACTCACTCTGTCTGTCTGTCTCCCTCTCTCTCTCCCTCTCTCTTTCTGTAACTGTCTCCCTCTCCTCTCTCTCCCCCTGTCTTTCTCTGTCTGTCTTTCTCTGTCTATCTACCTCTTTCTGTCTCTCTCTGTCTGTCTCGCTTCCTCTGTCTCCCTCCCTCTGTCTGTCTCGCTTCCTCTGTCTCCCTCCCCCTCTGTCTGTTGCCCTCTCTCTCCCACCCTCTGTCTGTTGCCCTCTGTCTCCCTCCCTCTCTCTCCCTCTGTCTGTCTGTCTGTCTCCCTCTGTCTGTCTGTCTCTGTCTGTCTGTCTCTGTCTGTCTGTCTCTGTCTGTCTGTGTCTGTCTGTCTGCTGTCTGTGTCTGTTTCCGTCTGTCTGTCTGTCTGTCTCTGTCTGTCTGTCTCTGTCTGTCTGTCTGTCTCTGTCTGTCTGTGTCTGTCTGTCTGCTGTCTGTGTCTGTCTGTCTGCTGTCTGTCTCTCTCCCTCTGTTTGTCTCTCTCCCTCTGTCTGTCTCTCTCCCTCTGTCTGTCTGTCTGTCTCTGTCTGCCTGTCTCTGTCTGTCTCCCTCTGTCTGTCTCTCTCCCTCTGTCTGTCTCTCTCCCTCTGTCTGTCTGTCTCCCTGTGTCTGTCTCTCTCCCTATGTCTGTCTGTCCCCCTGTGTCTGTCTGTCTCTGTCTGTCTGTCTCTGTCTGTCTGTCTCCCTCTGTCTGCATCTCTGTCTGTCCCAGTCCCTGTCTGCATCTCTGTCTGTCCCCGTCGCTGTCTGCATCTATGTCTGTCTGTGTCTCCCTCCCTCTCTCTGTCTCCCTCCCTCTCTATCTCTCTCCCTTTCTCTACCTCTCTCTCCCTCCCTCTATCTCCCTCCCTCTCTCTCTATTTCCCTCCCTCTCTATCTCCCCCCTCTCTCTATCTCCCCCCTCTCTCTATCTCCCTCCCTCTCTATCTCCGCATATCTCCCTCCCTCCCCATCTCCCTCCCTCTCCATCTCCCTCTCCATCTCCCTCCCTCTCTATCCCCCCCCTCTTTATCTCCCCTCCCTCTCTCTCTCTATCTCCCTCCCTCTCTATGTCCCCCATATCTCCCTCCCTCTCCATCTCCCTCCCTCTATCGATTTCCCTCTCTTTATCGATCTCCCTCTCCCTCTCTCTCTCCATCTCCCACTCTCTCTCCATCTCCCTCTCACTCTCCATCTCCCTCCCTCTCTCTCTCTCCCTCTCTCTCTCTATCTGCCTCTCTCTCCCTATCTCCCTCTCTCTCTCCATCTTCCTCTCTCTCTCCATCTCCCTCTCTCTTTCCATCTCCCTCTCTCTTTCCATCTCCCTCTCTCTTTCCATCTCTCTCCCTCTCTCTCTCTCTATCTCCCTCTTTCTCTCTCTCTATCTCCCTCTCTCTCTCTCTCCCTCTCTCTTTCCATCTCTCTCCCTCTCTCTCTCTCTATCTCCCTCTTTCTCTCTCTCTATCTCCCTCTCTCTCCATCTCCCTCTCTCTTTCCATCTCCCTCTCTCTTTCCATCTCCCTCTCTCTTTCCATCTCTCTCCCTCTCTCTCTCTATCTCCCTCTCTCTCTATCTCCCTCTCTCTCTCCATCTTACTCTCTCCTTCCATCTCCCTCTCTCTTTCCATCTCCCTCTCTCTCTCCATCTCCCTCTCTCTTTCCATCTCCCTCTCTCTTTCCATCTCTCTATCTCCCTCTTTCTCTCTCTCTCTCTCTCCCTCTTTTTCTCTCTCTATCTCCCTCTCGCTCTATCTCCCTCTCTCTATCGATTTCCCTCTCTCTATTGATTTCCCTCTCTCTCTTCCTCTCCATCTCCCTTTCTCTCTCATTCTCCCTCTATCTCTCCATCTCCCTCTCTATCTCTCTCTCCCTCTCTATCTCCCTCTCTCTCTCCCTCTCTCTCCCTCTCTCTCCCTCTCTCTCCCTCTCTCTCCCTCTCTCTCTCCATCTCTCTCTCTCCTACTCCCTCTCTCTCTCCATTTCCATCTCCCTCTCTCTCTCCATCTCTCTCTCTCTCCATTTCCCTCTCTCTCTCCATCTCCCTCTCTCTCTCCATCTCCCTCTCTCTATCGATTTCCCTCTCTCTCCCTCTCTCTCTCTATCTCCCTCTCTCTCTATCTCCCTCTCTCTATCTCCCTTCCTCTGTCTGTCTCCCTCCTTCTATCTCCCTCTCTTTGTCTCCCTCTCTGTCACCCTCTGTATCCTTCTCTCTGTATCCTTCCCACTGTTTCAATCCCTCTGTATCCGTCCCTCTGTTTCCCTCCCTGTCTCTGTCTCCCTCTCTCTATTTTCCCTCTCTCTCCCTGTCTTCCTCCCTCTATCTCAAAGTCTCCCTCCCTCCTCCTGTCACCCTCTGGCACCTCACCCCAGCCTCCCGGGCACGCAGGTCTTTGAAGGACCATTTACTTGTTAATGGGGCTTTGTTGTGAATCTCCCGCCCCCCCCCCTAGAGCAGGGTGTCTCGGAGTCGCAGCTGTGGCTGACTCCGAGACACTCTTTCAAAGGAATGCCTCCTAATTAGCAGTTATGTGCTAAGTGCCTCATTCTGCGACACACCCACCACTTGTAGGCGACACACTACTGCGTTGGGACACAGAGTTTGGAAAGCTCTGCCCTACAGGGTAACTGACTGATACGCATCACATTTGCACAGATTTTGCAAGACATAGTAAGATATATTTACCTAGCAGACATCCTTCACCAAATTTACCCCCAAGGAGATGAGTGCGTATGCTGCTGTGTCGAAATATGTAGAAGTCATGAGTGCTGGGTGGGAATTGTGCCACTATGTCAGTTATGATGTTTTGTGAATTGCATACAACTTATATATTCAGTGAATGGTAGGATTTTCTGTTTCTATATATGTACTCATACACTGATGGTGGACAAATGGCGACATGCGTTCCATCAATGCAACCTGAGATGTGGGGGTACCGGGCTATTTGATAGAAGTATAGTTTTGTTTGATGCAGTTCTTGCGGCATTGAGGGAAAGCTAATATGGTGGTGTATCCTGCTCAACATTGCGTCAAGGAATGCATTGAATAAGTGCAATAGGGAGCTTTGTGACACCCCTCCAGCTACATCAACTACACCCTGGAAGCTACCTGACGCTAGTAGGTGCAGGGAACATAGGACCTGCACATGGGTGGGTATGGTATGTGTTCTGCGAGTCTGACGCTGCAGTATGGGATCTAATTCTGCAATGAGATCATAGATCATGGCAGAATTTAATCTATATTTGTCATAGATCTTCTCCTCTGTCTGCCCCACACTCTAAAAATGCGCTCCTGTATCCTCCTTCTTCTTTGTGCCTCTGCTCGTAGCCTCATCCTCCTCTCCAGGACGTATAGCGCTGCCATTGTGAAACATTCTGAGGCCTCCCAGGCCTGTTTATATTATTTGCTAATGTTTCCCACCTGTTTTAAGGGTTTTCACCTGTTTATCACCTGCCTTTAAAATTCTTTATTTTGCGGTGGCAAATTAGCGATTTTTTATAAAATCGCTGTTTGCGAGTTTTTCATGCATTTGTTTGTGATAAGTAATTTGTGAATCACAGTTTTAAACACGCAGAATCAGAAATCGCTAAAAGTGATTCCTTATTTTTTGCGATATTCTTTATTTTTGGATAAGTTGTATTGATGCATTGCTTAAGGCTAATTTGTGTGTGCAAACAGCCTTTTTTTGCGAATCGCAAATTTTGTGCAACCAAAATAGCTTGATGCATGTGGGTAGCTGGGTGATGATTATGAGTTCCCATGGAGTTATGGAAGGTTACATCGAAATTGTCTTCTGCTGTTGTGAAAGTCTCAAGCATCAAGGGAGCTATACTGTTGAGGGTAAAGGATGATGGAATAAAATAACTCTTTTCAAAATATCTCCAAAACGTGCTGAAATCGTCAACTGGAAGAGGAGTGATTGTCATGAAGCTGATTTGTCAACCTGGTTACAATCATATAAAGTTATTCATAATCATATGGTTGATGATGTTCATCGACTAGCGGTTGTAGAAGCTGTGTCTTGAACTTCCCATAATGCAGTTCCTATTTCAAACAGTAGTACTTCAAGGAAAGTTAGTTTCCATGTGTTTAGAACACCATGCAAATGCAATGATTATTTCATGAAGTAATTTTGTTAGTTTTGATTATTTTCCTTAGAGGGAAAGGTGTTGTAGTAAGATGTAGTTGTACAGGACATGTCATATACAGCTTTAGCTGAACATTTTCATTTGTCATTGTTCATCCTGCGTTCTGGACTAGAAAATGGGTTTTGGTTCTGGGCTGTAATTGTTGAGTCAGTTGCTGTCTGGACTTTGAACGAGCTGGTCGTTCTGGTCATGGGCTACATACTGCATGAGTAAACTCTTCTAAACCAAGGCAGGCTTATTCTTGTCACACTCATGGTAGCACAATGAGTGCTGCAGTTTACAAGAAACACTTTAACTTACAGGCATTGGGTACTGCCTCTATCATATACTAGATTTATAAGTAATTTAACTTATGCCAATTGTGAATGAACCAATGAGACAAATACCTTTAAAGACTCAGGACACTGGCAGGGAGTTTTGTTTAGCAGGGCTCAGCGCACCCTCAGAGTAAAATAACAGCAGCATCAGTACAAAAACTTGGGGGTGATCATGCAAAAACAAAAAAGGCATTTCCTTACAGTAATATTGTGGGACAGACAACCATCTGTTCCACATGATTTCCAACTCAACAAGACTGAATTTTGCTCTAAGGACTTGAAAGTATGTAATCCAAGCAATCCATTATATTGAGTCTGGATCTGACCCTGTCCAGTAGAAGCAATAAACAAATCCAATTTGAATTAGAAAGTTGAGGCCTGGATTCTAGAAAACAAAATACACCATATGTAAATGTCTTACCTCTCCAAAAAGGTATGTAGTGTGTTTTTAAAGTATAATTAAACAGCTTTGATATGCTAATTTACTATGCAACTCTGTACCTTTGCTTTCTCTCTTGGCCTGATTCACAAATTTAGACTTACACTTTTACATTGGCAGTCAGATTCCTAATACTAAAATGGAGGCTGTGCCTGCGCAGGCAATGTCATAGAGACTAAGATATCCCTTCCCTTTGCCAGCGCCATGAACAGGCGAACCGAAAGGGGCTTTGGGGGCACCAAGCAGGGCCCCATCCCCTGTGGGCCACTGCTAAGTGGCCTGGGGGCACATGCAGTTCCCACCCACACATCCATGCACCACGTGATGCCTAGCACACAGTGCATGGATGGGCACAGAATGACTTTTTCTTGTGCGGCTTGTATTGCAGCCCTTTTTCTGGCCTGCAGCACACACTGCAGTAGAAAAGTAATTTACGACCTCATGCATATTGGTCCTATCCTAATCGGACAGGTGGGACCTCCAACTCGTTGTCTGAATGGTTTATTGCCCGAAATGATGGCTGTCGGCGGTCTGACATTCCGCTATTGTAATAAGGGTCTTAGTTTCAGAAAACAAATTCAGAGGAGTCGGAAAGTTAGTTCTTGTTTTCATTAATAAAACGTGTTGTTATTCTGCTACTTGGTCCTTCCTCTCCTGGCATCAGCCATTTTGATGTCACAGTATTACTGTAATAACTTTTTGCAGTTCAGCCACTACTTCATTTTCTTTCTATAAGGGTCTAGAGATTTCACACCTTAAATCTAATAAGAAGATTAGTGACAGGTTTTTGTAGAGGGATTGCAAGCTTCCATGTTTTATAAACTAATGCCAGCAATTTGATGCTAATTCATTTTCTAGCACAAACATTTTTAAGTTTAATAACTGGCAAAGAAACAATAATGACTTAATATTAAGCACTGGTTGCTCTTGTGGTAAATGTGTCACGTGGGCTGCATAACACTTCTATGTAAAGTGGCAGGCCCTTATGCATTGGAATATTTTAGAAGTTCTATTTCAGAATAGCTTGTAACATGAAGGGATTATTAACTACTATATATGGAAAATTATGATTTCAACAAAAATAACCTCTGGCTAGAGGTTTCTCCAAATTGTAATGGTTGGAAAGGTTCCCATGCTCCCCTTGGAAAGAGTCTGTCTCGCTGGCTCAATAAGATAATTATTCCTAAATGTCTCAAATGCAAACAGAACCACCTGTTGGCATTCTGAGTTTTTGCAGAAAAGGGAGTCAATGCACAGGCAAAAATACTGCTAGAACTGCACAGGGATAGGGTAAGGGGAAGCTGTGAGTTTTATACAGGTCTCAAGGACCATATCTCAGCTTTACCAGACAATGGGCCTGATTACGATATTTGCCGATGGGATACTCCATCAAAAACGTGACAGATATCCCGCCCACCAAATTACAAGTTCCATAGGATATGATTGAATTGTAATTTGACAGCCAAGATATTTGTCATGTTTGTGACGGATTACCCTGCACTCCAAGTTCATAATCAGGCCCTTATTTCTTTAGCAGTGAAAGGTTGGCGGCACCTTACTCAGTAAAGAAGAAAGCGCAGCTGCTTAGACTTTTGTTTCATCATATTAAGGTCTAACCTGTTAAAGGTAAGAGGTATTGTGTCATGAATTGTATGTTATGGGTAACAAAGATAATGGGGCATGGCTTGGACGCTGAGGGAAATGGCTGCGTGAGCTCGGAGCTCCGCGCCCGATCCCCCGCATTAATCCTGAAACCGAGCACTGGGGTGCCTGTGGTCACTCTCCCGGACAAGCGGCGTCCAGACTAAGAGCTGAGGGCTTCCCTGAGCCCACGCACAGGACCAGCTGGGCAGGAGTCACCCGCGAACGCCGATCGGCGTTTGATGTACGCGGAATTCAAAGATGGCGGACGCGGCCGAGGCTGCGAGGACCTAGACGCTGTACGGCACGGAGGACTGCTAGCTGAGGGCGACGGCCGCACACTGTGAGCAGACCCTTGGAGAGGAAAGCGGACCCGCTGGCGGCGGTCCCGCTGCCAGATACATCAGTCCCGGTTGCGCTGGGACTCGACCTGTGGGAAGGGCCGATCACAAAATGGCGGCGCAGTGCTCGCCGACCACTGACCCTGGCCGGGACTGAGGCCACAAAGAAGACTGATCCACGGGTCAGAGCCGTTGAGGAGCCGACGTGCCAATCCCACAGGGGGGTGTTGTAGCGGGACCGCGGCAGCATCTGAGTGCTCGGCGGCAGTGACGGAGCCGCCCGGCCTGGTCGCTGAAGGTAGGAGAGGTCACTGAACTTTCCTAACGGGACGGTGGCTGCTGACTGTGGGAGGAGAGGTGGCTAGGAGGAGGCGCAGTTGCTGGTGGCCGCTGCGGACGGTGCTGCTGGGCAACAAAGACGGCCGACGAGCCCCCGGACCCTGTGGGAATTGGAAGCAGGAGGGCGGCGGTCTTCCACTGAGCCAGCGGTGGGGAGCCCACCCGCGTCCGGCCCGGGAGTGAAGAGCTACGGGGAGTGAGAGCGGAGGCGTGGGGCCCACCTGGGGCTAAACCGTAACACGCCAGGAGACCGGGGCCAACGCCGATGAGTCACGAGGACAATCTCCAGCGGTGGTTGGGGGACCCTGGCCGCGAGCGGTGAGCCCGGTGCAGAGCACTGATGGTGGAGGGCGGTGCGGCGGGCACTGTCGCAACGCTATGGACTGCAGGCTTGTAGGCGGATGAGATCCGGAAGAATAGCCCAGAGGCCAGGGTACCTCTGGAACCGCGGCTGAAATCCCTGCGGGGCACGTGCGGGGGACCCGGGGGTGAAGCCCTACTGCTCGCCCCTCCGCTAGTGACCACAACCTGATCCCGAGGCCCAGCTGAGACTGGTGTTTGCCGGAGACTGCTATTTCCAAGGACAGCGACACCCATAGAGGCATAATTGCACGCAAGTGCAGCCGGCACAGTACCTAGCGGTGACCATGGGGAAGCCTAACAAGAAAACAGAAGGGGCAATGTCATCGGAGACTTCAGATGGGGGCTCGACGGGCCCGGCGGACCTGCAACAGCTCCAGGACCGGATACTAGAGGCCATCGCGGCGACTAGGGACGCCCTACAGCAGGACATAGCGCAGGTGGCTACGGGCCTGGGCCTTCTCCACGCAGAACACGACAAACTCAAAGACAGAGTGAAAAACGTGGAGTCCACCCTGCAGGAACTAGCCCCAGGCCGCAAATCAACGGAGGGGAGGTTAGCAGATGCCCTAGATCGCATACAAGCGCTAGAAAGAAGAGCTGAGGACGCGGAAAACAGAAATAGACGTAGCAACATCCGCATAGTGGGTATGCGGGAAAAATCAGAAGAAGGAGATATGATTGAATACCTGGACACCTGGCTTAAAACGGAGGTGGCCCCTGAAGGTCTCTCCCCTTTCTTCACGCTGGAAAGAGCCCACCGTGTCCCGTCCAGGCCGCCTAAGCCGGGGCTGCCACCAAGACCGATTATTGCCTAATTGTTACACTATAGAGACAGGGATGTGCTCCTCCAGAGGGCTTGCGATGCGGGGCCGTTTCAAGTGGCGAACAGCAAGGTGACATTGTTCCCCGACTACACGTTTGAAACGCAGAAAATGCGAGCCTCTTTCCTGTCTATCAAGCGAGAATTGAGAACAGAGGGCATTCCATATTCCCTGCTTTTCCCAGCGAAGCTTCAAGTGGTGGTAGATGATAAATCAATCTTTTTCTCCACATCGGCCGACGCATGGTCGTGGTGGGACACATATAAAGCCGGCACAGACGGAGCTAGAATCCAAGAAGTGAGGGAGAGAGGGTCGATACAAGTGCGGAAATTGCAGAGGATACATGGAAGGCGTCAGGGATCGCGAAAACCCACTGCAGCCCAAACGGACGAGGAGAGGAGAGGAGAGCAGCGCTGAAAGCGGTGGAATCACTGTCGAGAGACGAAACCTCCTCAGCTAAGCAGGACACAGAATCAGAAGAGCATGTCTCCGGCACGGAAACGGACCAATCGGACACACTCAACGCCAATGGCCCGCTGGTGACGCCGCAGACCTCGGATGAGATCCTGAACCTATGATATGAAGGCGGTGGGCGCTGGACATTCTCTGAGTAAGAGGGGGGCCCGGGGATTGGAGCTGTTGTGGGGGGGCAGTCTTGGGGCCATTGCACAAGCACTGACATCGGGGGATCAGAGGGCACGGGAGGGGGGGCGAACGTAGCCGCCGTCTAACCTGAATCACACCTCACTAGCCCTTAAGGCGTCCACGGTCACGACTGTGGAGTAGTTGGGGAGTACAGGGATTCACCTGAGTTTGGATGGGTACTGATAGACCGATATTGGGGCCTGTTCTGGGGAGGGAGGTTTTGGGAGTTGTAGGGATGTTTATCAGTTGGCTACAGGTTCATTTTGCGCACTGGAGAAGTGCGAGTTGTAGAAGTATTGGGGACGGTTGGGGGACATTCACCACCACAGTATGAACAGAACACTATGACATGATGCGACACCTCATTAGGGACAATGGCTAGTGTGGGTGTGTTGCGGTGCATAACCTGGAATGTCCGGGGGCTACACTCAATGACGAGGAGACACAAAATACATGCTTACCTGATTCGTAGGGGGATACACATCGCCTTTCTCCAAGAAACGCATCTCACAAAACAAGAGGGTATAGCATTGCAGAGGAGGTGGAGGGGGCAGATATATAATACAACTTATTCGGCGTACGCTAGGGGCGTCTTAATCTGGATAAGGGCGGGGGTCCCTTTTCAGGCTATGAAACACGTGATTGACACTGAGGGCAGATATGTAGCAGTAGAGGGGAGGCTCAGGGGCAGGGACATAAAGCTATGTAGCGTATATGCTCCGAACATTGAGCAACTACACTTCTTGGCGTGCCTTTCTGGCACGTTGGCGCATTACTTGGCGGGCCCTGTTCTAATTGGGGGTGATTTTAATTCGATAACGGACGTCGCCTTAGATAGATCACACCCGCCCCTCCAAGACTCCCCTGTGCACCGCCTCACGAAAGGCAGGGTGGACTGGCAGAGACGTTGGGGTCTGCTAGATGCCTGGCGTCTGCAACACCCAACGGAAAGGGATTACTCATTTTTTTCGGGACTGCATGACCTGCATGTGCGGATTGATGCACTCTTATGCTCTCCGCTTATGATGCCGTTTGTAGCGAGAACTGAGTACCTCACCAGAACACTATCGGATCACAATCCTGTGCTGTCATCCTTAAATTGGATGACAGAGACTCCGTGTGTCCCCACATGGCGATTGCGCCCGGAGACACTGGACGATCCGCTGTTTCACGAGGCGCTGCAGGAAGGAATGACGCACTATTTTGAAGAGAACGAGGGATCAACGGCCTCTAGAGCGATGGAATGGACCGCCTTTAAGGCGACCATAAGAGGCCAATGCATAGGAAAGCACGCGGGCGTGCGCAGAATTTTGCAGGATGATCTGACCAAAGCCGATGATAATTTGAGGAAGGCCGAGAAAGCGAGACCTGGTCACCCTGAAAAGCAGGAGGAGGTTAACCGAGCTAGAGAGGCGGTGGCGGTGGAGGTGGAACGCCTCCGACACTTCGACCACAAGGCTTATCTGATGAGGGCACACACAGAAGGGGATAAATCTGGGACGCTACTAGCATGGCAGGCCAACCCTACTAAACGGAGTCCACCGATACTAGCCATAGAGAGGGAGGACGGACAAATGGTGTACACCCAACCTGGGATACTAGAGGTTTTTCAGCATTTCTACAGGGCCCTTTATAAGAGTACACTAGTGGGGCATGGCAATGCCATCGATAGGTATCTCGAGGACCTACAATTACCCCGACTGCAACAGGAACAGGCGGATGGTCTGAGTAGGGACATAGAGTTCAGCGAAATCAAGGCAGCGATAAAGCATATGGCCCGCAACAAAACACCGGGGCTCGATGGATTTCCCATCGAATTCTACAGCAAGTATTCAGACATCCTTGCACCCCGCCTCCAAGCGGTGTACAACGAGGCCAAAACTGCTGGCTGTCTACCACAGTCTCTGCGGGAAGCGCTGGTGATCCCATTATTGAAACAGGGAAGGGAGATCAGTGATCCAGCCTCCTATAGGCCGCTCTTCATGCTGACTACAGACTATAAAATCCTGAGCGCCATACTCGCAACTAGGCTGTTACAACATATGCCTACCTTGATACACCCAGATCAGTCTGGATTTATCCCGGCACGCAACACCACCATAAACATTAGAAGACTTACACGGCTGTTGGCAGACCCATGCACGACTGCCCCGATGCCTCTAGTGCTATCCATTAACATAGAGTAAGCTTTTGATAGTCTGGAATGGGAATACCTATACAAAACTATGGAAAAATTCGGTCTAGGAGAGGGATACATCAGATGGACCAGAGTGTTGTACACTGCGGCAGTGGCTAGAGTGCGAGTGGGCCCCCTTATATCACGGCAATACCCAGTAGAGTGAGGGACCAGGCAGGGGTGCTCCCTATCGCCCCTGTTGTTCGCACTGGCGATTGAACCCCTAGCAGCGAAGGCGAGGACAGGGAATCATTTCAGAGGCCTAGACAGTAGAAGAGGCCTGCAACATATCTCGCTTTACGCAGATGATTTGTTGATATTTCTAGAAAACGCGGAAGGAGCACTAGAGGGAGCGGAGAGATTGCTAGCAAGATTTGGTGGGATCTCAGGATTAAAGGTTAATTGGACAAAGACGTGCTTGTTTCCACTGCGCCATGGTACACCACAACCGCATTGCAGATTGCAGCTGCAATGGGCGCCCACCTGTTTGAAGTATCTAGGTGTATACATATACCATGAGGCAGCAGACATGCTGGAGGGTAATGTGGGAAGATGCATAAGAACGTTACGAGGAAATATGGAGTTCTGGGCCACCCTACCGCTGTCTCCGATAGGCCGTATTTCCTTACTAAAAATGATCACCTTGCCGCGACTGCTCTACTACTTTCGCACTTTGCCCATCTGGGTGCCCAGCTCTGTATTCCGTAGATTACGGTCGCAGATCACTTCCTTTATATGGAACTCGGGAAGATGCAGAGTGGCACTGACGACGCTCATCCGTCCGAAGGACGAGGGCGGGTTAGCGGTACCGGACTTTGAGCTCTACTACCTCACGGCTCAATTGCAGATCTTCACACAAGAAGTAGCAAGAGTATACCGTGGCCCGGAACAGGAAAGAGAGAGGGGGACGCCACATCACGTACTAGCGTACAAAACTCTGCAATAGGAAATTGCCCTGAATGGCCTAACTCCTGAAGAACAGACGTTCCGGCTGTGTTGGAACCGATTGCAGCGCCGAGCGGGTCCACAACACCCGTATGCCCCAGAAATCCCGCTGGGAATGGTGACCGCGCTCCCACATGGGGGAGATTGGTCACAGCTACAGCAGTGGGAGGCGGCGGGGCTACAAGTGCTTGGTGACTTGTATGAGGAAGGGGCACTGATACCCTACCAGGACCTACAGGAGAGATATGGCCTTCCGCGAGGAGGGTATTTATTGCATGCAGCAGTGACGAGGGCCATCCGGGCACATTGGGAGGGGGGCTTGACGGAACCGACCACCACCATGGCTTGCCAATATACAATGATGGCGGCAGGGACTTATAAGGCAGTAACGTGCCTGTACTCCAGAATGTTGCGGGAGAACCTTCCACCACTCACGGTGCTTAAATCCAAGTGGGAAGTAGATCTTGGCAAAGACATCCCAGATACCACCTGGGCCCAGATAGTGCGACGGGCTAGTAAGAGCACAAGAAACGCGAGATTCCAACAGATCTACTTTTACATCTTACATAGAGCCTACATGACACCGGGCAAAATTAAGAAATACATTGGGGTGACCGAGGCGGGGTGCCTACAATGCACCCTGGAGGGGGCGGAGCTGGACCATATGTTATGGGCATGCCCAGAACTACATGACTACTGGCAGGCGATTGGTGAGACGCTTAACGAGGTCACCGACAGAACAGTGAGCTTTGATATGGCTACCTGCATACTACACTGGTTCCCGCACACACCTAAGAATAAAACCACTAGTAAATTTATAGACTTGGGATTAATTCTGGCCAAGAGAGAAATTACAAGAGTGTGAAAGGCGAGGGTGGGTCCTACACACAGAAAATGGGTGAATGAGCTACTAAAATGGGCAACTTGTGAAAGCACGATCCGATACCAAGCAGCCCGTAAAAAACCAGACGAAAGAGCAATAGACACGGCCGCAGCGTGGGAGATGATAGTGCAGGCACTAAGAGATTGCACACTACAAGAGGACGAAGAGGCCCTGAATACACACAATAACAGTCCCCAGGGCGCACCAGAAACACCACATGACTACGCACTAACTCCTGGAAGAACCCCTAAAGGTAGTCAAGCGAGGGCATTCCTACGCAGATGGTGAAGTCACGGGGGAGGGTGGAAAGGGGGAGAATTTGAGTTAAAAGTGTTCTGGCACGCGCCACGGGGAGGGGGGGGACACAGTTACAAAAGCAGGAGTACACATTTTTCGAATGTGCAGAGCGTAATTGCTAAGATACTGGACACTGGGCTTGCCCCTTTGCAGAGTGCCGCCCGACCTCCGGGATGTGGGCTAAATGGCTGTGTACTGAGCGGAATAGCGGGGTGGGTGGAAGAGGATTGACATAGCAATGCTTACTGTGAGATGTCAGATGTACTGTAAACGTGCAATAAATATTGTTTTACAAAAGAAAAATGGGTAACAAAGATAATTGAATCTGTACAGCACATGTGTTCACAATTTTAATGCGTTCAACTATCCTGTGAGAAGATAGCTCCTTAAGGGAGTATTTGGAAATAACAATTGCTCTCTTTTGTTTGATGCGATACTCATTTTGTGATCTTCAGCAAATTGTTTGTCATGAGTTAATGGTCACCAAACTCTACTAGTGCTTCAGCCCATACAACAATGAATTAGTGTAAATTCATGCAGTATACTTTAGCTATATTAGGACATAGTTTTAGTTTTTATTTTCAAGCTAATTACCATTTGTCAAAGTATAGCAACAAGTAGGTAAACCCTAAACCAAGGCATTCGACTGCAGTAGTGAAAGATGTTCTGTTTTGTATCACTGGCAGTTATCTCAACTTCAACCAATGACTCCTGATATCCGTCTCTATCGTACTTTTGGTTGTTTGCATTTTTCAGTTCAATTCTAGCACCATGTTTGTTATGGGCATGTTAGAGAACATGTGGGCATATTTACAAGCATCACTTTTGGGATTCTCCAGTGGCGTAGCACCAATTCACATGTATACAAGGTGGCCACTGTAACGCCCATTGCTTTTTGATGCTTCCCCAGATTCTCAAGACTGGGGCAGTGCCAAAAACGAAAACCAGGAAATACCTGGTCCTAGAATGGTGATACAAGGATAAATTATAAGTTTCTCCTCATTTTCTCCTCTTTCTATGTATGCTGCATCCTGCAAAACACATCACCATTATTGATTATTTATGTGCAGAAAGGTGTCCTTTCCTGCACATAAACAAATGCCCCAACAGCGCAGGCACCCTTACAACATGGCAGAAGGGTGCCTGTGACGGTGCTAATCCACCTTTTTTGTGCTAGGGTAAACACAGAGGTGCACTGTATTCTTGTGAATACAGCGCTTTCCTGCATTTAAAAAATGCCGGAGCTCGGCGTTGCCAAATTCGGCATAGGACCGCGCTCCAAATAGTTTTTGTAAATACGCCCTATGAATTCTAATGTGCCAGCGCCACTGCAGTTCATAGTTTTCTACTGCGTGCTCTTGCCAACTCACATTCACGGACACTTACACTGATCGAGAGGGGCACATGCACTCACACCTGCTTGCGGGGTCTTTCTTTAATGGTGCACACTTCATTCTATTATTGTGCACTTAACACATTGCATGGAGTGCTTAACATTTCTTGACACATCACCTTCGCTATAATTGGATCAGCTGCTACTGCATCTTTCCACTTCTTTTCATATATAGCTTGACAAACATCAGAGATCTCAGCAACCATCCACTCGTCCTCTTCTTCATATGAACGATTTTCAAGAGGTAACCTAGACATGCAATCAGCATTTATGTTTCTAACCGCAAGAACATACTCAACGGAAAATTATGCTCTTGTAAGTGGTTTAACCACTTTACAATGCGTGGTGTAGGTCTTCGTGCACCAGATGTGAAAAATAAGTGTACAAGAGAATTTGTGGTCAGTTCATAATTCAAACTGTGTGCCCCATACAAAAATGTGGAAATGTTGTATTCTCCACCAACATGCCAGAGCTTCTTTTTCTATAACAGAATAAGATCTCTCAGCTCCTCTCAACGTTCTGGAAGCAAACGCTACTACTCTTTCTCTACATTGATCTTTTTGCATCAATACTGCACCTAACCCATATCCACTTGCATCTGTGACAATGGTGGTGTTGTGATTAGGATCAAATGGCTTGAGAGTTACAGCTTTTGCTATCTCTTGTTTTATAGCGTCAAGAGCATTTTGCCATTCTGCTATCCAAATAAATGTTGTACCCTTTTTCATTATGTTTCGTAATACATGTACTTTCTCAGCAAAATGGTGTACAAATTTTGAGTAATATTCTGTCAACCCAGGGAACAACTTAAGTTGTTCTTTTTCTTGAGGAGCAGGGGCTCTTTCAATAGCTTCCACTAAGTTATACTTAGGTTTGACTCCATGAAATGACAATGTATGCCCTAAATACTCAACCACAGTCTGACAACATTTTGATTTGTCCAAACCAATGGTAACACCTGCATGCTCTAATCTTGTTAAAACTTCCTTTAGTACTTCATTGTGATGATTCATATCTCTGCCCCACACTAGAACATCATTTTTAAATACTAATGCATTTGTAATATGTCCCAGTATATTTTGCATAACTCTCTGGAATACAGTGGATGCTGATGCCAGACCAAATGGCATGTGTTTAAATTGAAATGCTCCTTCTGGTGTGATAAAAAACATCAGGTGTCTTAGATTCGCATGCAATTTCACCTGCATTAGCATTAGATAAATCTAGTGTAGTAAAAAATCTACCCCTGATACTCCTACCAACATCTCATTAATCCGAGGTAAATGGATGACTGTCCACCCAAATGCATTTGTTTAGGTCTCTACCGCTAGGTTTCATTGTGATTACAATGGGAAAAAGCCATTCTGAAACCTCAATAGGCTCTATCACATCGTTGTCACATAATCTCTGTAAATCATTCTTGAGTGCACTTCTCATGGTTAATGGAACATTTCACACTTTATGTACAACTGGTTTGACATTTCGTTTAAGAACAATTTTGGTTTCTAATTTGTTTAGACAACCCAACTGTTTTTTAAATAATCTAGGAAATAAATTAACCCATGTGCAGTCGTTTTGAGTCAATAATACTTGCTGAGGGTGATTAGGATTTAAGATCATCCCCAACGCACGTTGCTGTTTCCAGCCTAAAAGTGATTTCCCTCTTTCCACAATATATACTTTAGCCACAGCACATCTGTCTTGCAATTTCAGATCAGACACAACATAACTCATTATGAGAAACTGTTCCCCACCCATAACCTTCAGGTTCAATATCTTTTGGATTCAAATTGAGCTTACCTAACCTTTCCCATGTGTGCTTGTCAATAATTGTGAAAGGTGACCATGAATCTGCCCAATATTGCACAGACATGCCAATCATCATGACATCATATTTAGGAGGGGAATAACTTCCACCCGTCACTTCAGAAATAGTGCAGGGTTGATTTGAGCACTCATTGATCATCATTACTTCAATTTCTTCTTCCTCTGTATTATTATACTCTCCTTGACCAGAACACAGATCATTACTTGTTACCATATTTACAGATTTTCTCCCCTTTTTGTACTCATCTGCTTTGCATGTTCTTGCAAAATGACCAGATTTGTTGCATTTAAAACACTTACTATATATTGCTGGACAGTTTCTTGCTTCTGCTGTATGCATGTCACTACCACATCTAAAACATACCCTTTTCTATACTACATATTGTCTTCCTTTGACATCTCTACGGATTGGATTTTTGTTTATTGCCTTATGTTCACTAAATTCACACACTTTTTTAGTTTCAGGATTAGATTTAGATAATTTACTTTGTAATTCCTTCACATAACATGAAGTGTTCTCCATACCTTTGGCTACCTCAATAGTTTTTTCTAATGTGGGATCCTTTAAATCTAATAATTTCTATTGAATCCGCAAATGACACAATCTAATTATCATTTGAACTCTTATGATTTCATCCCTTAAATTTTTGAATTTACATGTGACTGATAATCTGCATAAAGTTGCAACATATTAACTAATTGATTCTCCAGATTCTTAAACCCTTGAAAAAAAAGTATGCCTTTCTACAACTAAATTCAATTTCTTTCCATAGTTTTCTTGCAATGCTAATAAAACATCTTCATATACATCAGCTTCATCCTCAGACCCATCGTCATCTCTGTTCACAGGTATAGGCAACGTTTTTAACACCTTTCTACGTTCTACACCCAAACAATTGTTTTTAATGGCTAATTTCCTTTTTGCGATGTATACATCACCCCCTATTGCTTCTTAGTAAGTCACAAATGATTCCTTTCAGTCACCTCACTCCATAAGAGGGGATCCTGGTTCCTGTAAAAAACATGGTGGAGGAAGAATGTTCTGTGCACACATTGTTTGTGTAGTTCAATGCCAAATTGCACAAAATGAAACAGCTTGTGAAACACTAACTCCCTTTTGGTATAAAATTCTGACCCACCGTAAATGTGTGTGCTTGTCACAGTATCAGTACACTCCTTGACAAGTAGCGTAAATGTATGTGCTTTTCACAGTATAAGTACACTCCTTGACAAGCAATCAACTTCACTAAGAATCGTCAATACTTAATACTTCTACCATCCGATGTCGCTTGAGTATGAGGAATGAGAAAAAAAAATAAACGCTCCAATTTGTTAAAAAGTTCCTCTTTCAAGATGGCAGCACTGGAGGTGTTGCGGTATCTACATGTGCAATGCGAACATCAGGCTCCTTCTGTTTGCTTACGTCAAGACTTTCTCACAAAAAAGAGAATCTCTACGTACACTGTTGCCAGGTAGGCATATTCCACATTCCTTATCTACTACAAGCGCTAACAAATACCATTCCGAAAGCTTGTGCCTTCTTTCAAATGTAATGCAAAAACAACAGTTGATGGACAGAATGCAGAACAATGTCATGCATTCACCCCAGTACAGAGGTCTGGGCCTAAATCCATCGTTCTTTTGCTCACCATGCCATTCCAGTGTGAACTGTGCCATTTGCAAATCAGTCTTGACCCTGTGCCTCATGGGAACAGTCCAGCCCGAACTGCCAAGCCAGGTCCTCCCTGGACTGGAAACAAGCATCCTAAGACTGGTTTCGGGTTTTCAGCCCTCATCAGTCAGAATAGCTTGATTCCAGTGGCATGGAGAGCACAGGGCTCACGTCTGAGCATACCCGTCCCACTCGGGGTGACAAATGCAAAAACAACCGTTGATTGACAGAATGCAGAACAATGTCATACATTCACCCCAGAACAGAGATCTGGGCCTAAATCCATAATTTTTTTGCTCCCCATGCCATTCCAGTTTGAACCGCGCCATATGCAAATCAGTCTTGACCCTGTACCTCATGGGAACAGTCCAGCCTGAACTGCCAAGCCAGGTCCTCCCCGGACTGGAAACAAGCATCCTAGGACTGGTTTCGGGCTTTCAGCCCTCATCAGCCAGGATAGCTTGATTCCAGTGGCATGGAGAGCACAGGACTCACGTCTGAGCATTTGGACCATAGATCTGACAAATGCTAGATGGTGTAGGCTTCCTTCTGGCAAATTACTAAGAGATGCATAAAGTGCTCTAACTATATTAATATATTTCCAGGATTTTATGATTTGTAAACTTGTATTGCGGAAGGCCATCCAGCTGAAAAAAAAAATGTGGAGCGAGACCCTTCTTTTAAAATTTTCCCTTATATGTCTTTTGAGGCTTCTCACTGGTGATGGGAATTCAAGCAGATGTTGAGAAAATTTAAAGCTCAGGAGCTGCAAGTCCAGTTAGCTCAACCTGCAAAGTTAAACATTTTATGGGAGGGCAGATTTCTGGTTCTCTTAGAGGTAGAGGCAACCAGACATTTCCTGATGAAAATGGGCATGGTTTGAAGCATCTAGTTCATTGTAATAGGTACCAGCTGCCCCTATTCTCAGGGATTCCTAGATGTTATGAAGCAGCATTGATGTGTGGGGAGTCAGCAAAAGCCGACATGGGCGCCAAAGCATCACACCTACAATATATGGGAGAATGGAGGCCCTTGTAGTCAGGGGCAGGGCAATTCATGGGAGTGGGGGGACAAGGGGTGGTGGGATATTAGAGGGTTGAGAGTAGGGTTGGAAGTCTTGGGGGATAGGGCGCAGCAAAAAAAAAAGGGGCTGCACTGAATGCTGTTTTCACAGGCAGTTTGAGAATAAGGTTAAGAAGGTGTGAATCATGGATCAGATTGAGCCAAATGGGTTCAAACAAGAATGATATTCAGGACAAGTTATTGTTAGAGTTAACAATCCCTACTGCACTTCATGATGGTTAGATGTAGTAGATTTGTAATGCACTTACGAACGCACATGGATGCACATGGGAAACATTTGGGTAATTAGCTAACTAGTATTCCCCAGAAGAAGAAGAAAGGGGTTTGGTGTAAATATTTGATATCATGTGGAAAAGATGATATACATAGCTGGATCTCTGTAAAATGATCTAAGGAGGAAGGACGATTGATGCGTGACATTTGGCTTGCAATAAATTAATTAAGTTTCATAATTTTGAAGGGCTCCAGTATTCGCAACATGCAGATTTTTCAAAATGGCTAATTTATTGGACTCCTTAAGTTTTAAGTAGATTATATAGGCCAATCTAATCAATGCTTTAGGTATGAGGCGATAGACAAGGGGAACTGGAATCACATGATCTGACATTAAGCAAAAATTGGCAACTTTTGGGACAGCATTTTTAGATTTTTGGAAGATGAACTTCAGATTAAGATTCGTCGGACCCCCCCTACTTAGACTTTTGGACTATTATTATTTGACTTTGGTAGTGAAAGGGCATTGGAAGAATATATTTATTTCTATGTTAGAGGCTGAATCGATTCTTCTACAAAATTGAAGGCTCAACATTGTCCCATCCTTCGCTGATTGGTTCAGGAAAATGATGAGAGTAAGGGACAGGGAGCAGTTGTATGCGGAGAGGGAGTGGAGATTGAAATAACTTCATGTATTTAGGGGTCGTTTTATGTCTGATGAGGTGAACGACTCACTTTAGGTTTTAATCAGTAGGTGAAAGCGGCTCTGGATGGGATGTTTAGGATTAGATTTTCTCTGTGCATTTCCATCTGAACCTTTCCATTTATTATCTACTCCTGTGATATTTATGAAAATGACACTGTGTTATGTATGGCCTATATGTGTTGTACTGCACCTCCGTGATTAAATAATTGTATATTCTTTTTGTTTTTGATGACTGTCGTTCCTAAGTGAAATGAGCTGTGTGGCAGCAGCAAGGGAAGGGAAGCTGCCTCTGGTTTCAGATCCAGCTATAATCTCTTCCTTAGCACTACTTCAGTGCTTTATCACAGCCATAATGTCACAGAAGCTGAGGCCATTCCTATTGGGAACTCACGTGGAAAAAGGTAAAAGACTAACACGTAACTGGCGCTCCAATCGGTAACAAAAAAATAAAAGGTGAAGGGGCAGATTTATGAGCTCTTGCGTCACTTTTGCGCCGCTGGTGCGTCACTTTTTGAGAAGCACCACCGGAGTAAAAAATGTGCCTTGTTAAACCATATTTACAAAGTGACGCATCTAGGTAAATGCGTCACTTTGTAAACGCCTGCGCCAGGTATATTGTATGCAAGGGGGGCGTTTTGACGCAAGAAAGAGTCATAGAAGTGACGCAGTGAAATCTATAAGATTTCACTGTGCCATTTCTTGGACGCTAATATATCAAAATCTAACGCCTGCCTCATGGCAGGCGTAAGACTGACACAGGCACTAACAACATGGGACTTGCCCATGTGAAAGTACACATTGCTGTATTTGCGTCACTTTTGTGACACACTCCAGCAATGCGTCACTTTTGCGCCTACAGATACGTCAGAAATACTGACGTATCTGTAATTCCTTGCAACATGATGCGTCATACTGTAAATATGACGCATCGTTAGTGTCGCAGGGAGAGTGCACTGAAAAGTGACGCATCGCTGTTTTCACGCAGCGATGTGTCACTTTTCATAAATGAGGCCCGAAGTACTTCTTCAGTTACCATGTTAGGCCCTTTCCCTTGAGCCTGCGCTACAAGAAGTGCTCAGGTGACAAACGACAGCTACCCTTGTGATGCTCACCCCACTCCACTCCCACCCTTGCAGACATGTGGGCAAATGAGAAGTGCTCATGTGACAAATAATGACACCCAAGACTTTGCATACATGGTCTGTTTCAAAACTAACAAACACGAGAATGTAGCCAGCACACCCTCAACTGTTCTAAAAAACTTAAGGACATATTTACAAGCCCCTAAAGTCACTTTTTCTGATGTGCCGGTGCTCCATACAAACACAAAAGGAAATGATCTGTCAGATGTGTGTTGCTGTACAAGAAACTGTAGAAAACTAGAAAGTGTGAATAGTGAAGAGTATTGCAGCTGACTGAGATATTCCCATCAGACCACCCTTGTGGCAGAGTTTTATCATATAGGATGTTTGTTAGTACATCCACTCAGTCGCCCAACCATCCAAAGATGGTGCGAATATGGATGTGGGGTGAAATCTCGAGGCAAGCTGTTACTCAAGAGTTGGTCTTATGAGTGTGTAGTGCAGTGCAGTGGTGAAAAGTTAAAATTAACGACTTAGACAAAAAATAAGTTTAATGGAAATATCTAAGTGTTAACCATAAAAACACGCCTGGTAGTAAATTTATGACTACGCTATGGCGCTGTGCAGGAGGTCAACATGTTTCAGCCCAACAAGATACTATCCGGCTTTCATCAGGACCTAGTTGGAAAGCTACTGCCACTATATAAACGTGAGTGATAAAATAATAAATGTATAAATAATAATACAAGTGCATATATCTACCAGGAACCTGGAGCCCCAGTGTTCACAATGGAGATGTGCATAGTTTCTCAAACCGTGCTCTGCGTGGAAAAAGACCTCACCTCACCCGACAACCGCTTGGGAAATATGAGGCCCCGCCCTGTCCGTCAGTACCTCTCTCTGTCATCCGAGAGGAAGTGGAGGTGGTGCTCAATACCCCATATTTAGAAGGTGGTGTTAACACACTTTACATGGCTTAACGTCACCTTGTAAATATCCCCCTCTCTGCAGCAGTCCGCTGCAGCAAAGGGGCAAGCAATGGATGTTGCATTGGGAATTACACCGCAACACTGCTTTTTGATGCTGCCCCATATTTACAATGCTGGGGTAGCACCAAACACTAAGGCCAAGTAAAACATGATCTTTGGGCGGTAATACGAGGAGAAAATATGAATTTCTACTCATATATTGCTCTTTTTATGTGTGCTGCATTTTGCAGAACACATAAATCAGCAAATCGCCTTTAAAGATTTTTTATGTGCAGCAAGAGGTACCTTCTTGCACAAAAACAATCACCCCTACAGCACAGGCACCCTTGCAACTTCGTGCTAGGGCTTCTGCGCTGGCACTAGTCAGCTTTTTTAGGGCCAGCGGTAGGAGAAACACTGGGGTACATCGTACTTTTGTAAAAAACTTGCATTCCTGCGTTTTTTCAAATATCGTAGCGTTGTGTTGCCAAATTTGGCGTTACGCAGCGCTCTGACATTTTCTTGTACCTCTTAGTCATCCTGTTTATTGACCCTGTTTCCACGAGAATATCCGAATCTCACAAAAGGGCAACGGCCATTCCTATAACGGCCATTTTGATCCTTACTTGAAAAGGGCTCCTATTCTTTCTGGAGTTCACTGCAAGGACATTTGGCACTTTAAGAAGTTCTTTGGTCAGCTTTCAAGAGGAGAGTTGTTTTTTGAAAAACTGTGATTTTGTTGAGAGCTGAAATCTGAAGAAAGGACAGATTTATTTGCTGCAGGATTTTGAAATTAGAAACAGTAATACGCAAGTGACCAGGGCACATTAATAGACTTACCAGAAGTTAATGGATTCTGCAGCTGCAAGCTTGAAACATTCTAAAGGTGCCTTGAAAAAGACAATGACAAATTAGATCGACACTGAAAAGTGTTTCAGCTATAATGTTTTCATGAGTAATAGCTTGAATGTCAATTTAATAGCAAGAGTGTGATCTGCAATATTTATATATTTGCCTAACCCTTCTTTCTTTTGAAAATGATGATTCACAAACGATTCTCTTCATACCAGAGTCAGGTACAGAGAGTTCAAGTGCACTAAAAGTTCGAACATACAGGAAGTTGTGTAGATCGGTGACAGAGTTCCGGAAAGCCAAAGGATTATTTCATGTGTGAATGTTAAATACCAGTGGGCATTGACAAAAAACACATCAGATTGAAACATTGATAACCCGAAAAGAGGAAATACAAGGTGAAGGTTACATTTTATTTCAGAAAAAGCATTCCGAGCAAAAGGAGAGAAGCTAAAAAGATATTGAGACAAATTGGTTCTCTTTTTTTTAACTTCAAGCAGGGCTGAAGGACGAGCAGGTGAAATCACGGAAGATTAGAAGGCAATGCCTCGTCTGACGTTTCTCTCTCTCCCTCTCTCTCTCTCTCTCTCTCTCTCTCTCTTTCTCTCTTTCTCGCCCCTCTCTCTTGCATTTATGCATTACGATTGTTAATTACAAAAGACTGGCAGACAGATGAAGTTTTCTTGGCCTTAAATAATCTTTACATTGGTCTTAATTTGATGAAGTTTAAATATTTGGGATGTGGTATTATATTCTTCATAGTATAATCTTATGTATTTTTTTATACTGTAACCAGGTTATCCTGGAATGTATGCAGTGTATACCTGGGGACGGTTACCGGGCAGTGATGTATCTGATGTCAGACCTTGAGGAGAGAAAGCGAGGCTGGTCAGTTGCGGATGGACTTGGTGGAGTCTCCAAGGGCTGTTACTCTATTCTAATAAATGAAGTTAATTCAACATTAATGTCTCCTGCTATCACAAAAATGGCGACGGGGATGGGATGCATTGTAAAGGAAACACCATGGAGAATATCGCCTGATGGAATTTAATTTTTGGATGTTAGCGACAATTAGAAAATATGGATTACGACCCTGGAAGCTCAGAAAATTGAAAAATGCCAATGTCTATTGATGTCGCCTTCTTTAAAAGTTTTGTAGTGTAGTTCCTATATTCCCAATAGGCTCTGCACATTGGAATAACATAAACGATAGTTTAGACGTAGGACTGAGGTCGACTAGGTCTCTACTGAATATGTTAGACTTAATTATGAATGCCAGCTAGCTCAGAGGTCACTAGAAACTTTCTCGAGTAAACAGGAAGGTGTTAACTTTCCTGAATAGACAAGAAGGGATTAGTTTCTGACAACCACATAAACATGACAACTTTGCTCCCTCCAGAATAAGGAATATATCTCCAGAGTCGCGGAAACAATAGACAGCTATTTCACTCAGTCAATCGTGTATGCTTAGTTTCACCAGGAGTGCAGAGAAATAGAGAGACGGGCGTTTTCAATAAAAGTAGTTATATATTGAGCAGTCTTCTTTCTCATGCAGGAGAAGTGAATTGCCACAATTGCAATACTTGTCATAAAGTAAAGTGCGTACAGTAAATAAAGGATTATGAAATAATACTGTAAAAGAATTTATATGGTTTCTAAGCCATAAGATACTTAAAACGGATAAAATACATACAATGATAAAAGTTGACTAAACGTACTCAACTGGTGTTTCTAAAATACGCCTACCCCGGTGTACCTAACCTAAGCCTAGTACGTGGGAAGGACTAAGTGAGATATAGTTTGAGTTAAGATAGTTTTTGCCAAGAATCTGAATCAAGAATTCTCTAAGGATCTAATCAGCTCCGTACCTTGGTTATAGAATGAAGGAGGTCTTGTATCTCTATCTCAGGACTCGTTCTCCCAGCAACCCGCAAGGGTGACTGGAAACACTGGAGCTGGATTTCTCGGCAGGAGAAAAGACAGCGTCTCTCTCATTGCGTCAATGGGAGGGTCGGCTTCCTTCGGCACTCGTTTCAGCAGGGCATCGGGTAAGTAGATAGCCGTTCTGCTCCAAACCGCCGTGTGTTTGCTAGGGCAGCTGTTGGTATATTTATATCTGGAAGGTGCCGAGTTTGACGTAAGGTTGGACATAAGACGTCACTAAGAACTCGCAGTTCTTTCAGGACTCCAGGAGTTCTTGGACAAATCAAAACAGAAGCAGGGGGAATTCCCGGGCTGCTGCAGGCTTGGTTTGTTTAAAGAACACGTTGTACTTTCTAGGAGTCTATGGGAGTAGCCTTGCCGTATTTGGACTGCATTGGCTATGACTAAATATGGATATGATTCTTATGCCTTTATAAGGATATGATGTGTTATAACCACATAAGGGCATGAATCGGGAATATTTAAATAGGGTTCTAGATACGTTCACAAGTGGAGCAGATACAGACTTTTTGTGCATTCCACACCATTAGGATCTTTCCAAACTGACCTTTCATCCAAGCCTGAGAGGGAAAACAAGGGTGCTAACTGCAATAGTTTCTCTAGCTCAGTTCTCAAATGAGTGTCTTCATTAGTGGTTGTCATTAAAATAGCTTGCAGCATACTACCCACACTATCCTCTCCACCAGCCACACTCCAGTGGAGGGCATGCTGATCTAGAAGGTGTCCCTCTCCTTCCCCTTCATCAGGGATGCCCAGCTGAGCTTTGGATCTGGGGCAGTCCTGTTTAGGCTTTTTAGACTGGGTCTCCTGAGCGGCAGAGATTTTTTATAGAGGACATAACAAAGGCTCCTACACCCCTTTTCCAGCTCTTAGAAAAATTGGGTATTGAGTTTCGCTTTGTACAATGACCTTAAACGAGAGCAAGGCAGAGTAACTCCTAAAATCATAAGCAGCTTGGTTCTCTTCCCCGAGCTGCAAGTCATTTGTTTAATCAGGTGGGTCCTCCTCCATTGCCTATGGGTTTGAATCTGTGTTCATTGTACGCCCAGAGGGAGGTTGCGAGGCCACTGCTTCAATCTAATCCATTTGTTGGGCACTGGCTTCCACTTTGGAAATTTGCCTCTCTCTTTCTCTGCCCCCAGCTGTATTTGTCGCCAAGTTCCACCCACTCAGAATGTCACAATTTAATGTCACCTGCAAGTACAAAAGCCTGTTTATCCAACTGATTTAGCAAAGCAAATATTTGGCTTTTCACTCTGCAGAGGGAGACAACTTGGAATGAATTTGGATTTTTTGATAGAGGGCTTCCTCTTTAGTATCTCTTCCCGCTGAGGTGAATGACGTGAGTGCAAAATTGAAAAACAATATAGCACACGTTACCACACAAAGCCAGATAAACCCAGCAAGCAGCAACTGATAGCAGCAGCACCAGATATAGAGTCCTAACAGAGAAATGAAAACAAAAAAGAGTATTTTGCTCACTTGGGTGCACACACAAAAGGTGTTTCAACAGTTCTATGAAGATAAAAGTGCACTTTTTAGCTTGTTTTGTTGCCAAACACAGCTTTGGTGTTTTACTGCCAGACACTGCCCAACGCTGCTGGGCTCACCTTTCTTTTATCCTTCCCCCTCCGGACCCTTCATCTCCTCTCCCCAAGTTGTAAATCAACCATTAATTCAGCATGCAGTCCACAGTTTGAGAGAGTAGTTCCTTCATTATTTCATCTACTAGTGAGCAATCAGATATCTACCATCCAATGTTTGACCTTGATGTTATATCCATCTTCCCTACAATGTAACTGCCTCCAGTGTGACAGTTTAGCTCACATCCATATGCCAGTTCCTGATCCAGAAAATAAGCTCCACTTTGTCAATTCATACATGATCACTTAGTTATGTCAAATCTCTTTTATCTCAGGACGTCAAATCCAAACAAGACAAAAAACCTTCAACCAATATGCAAACCTCCAGTATGGCAGATCACCCTTTCTACAATATGCAATTTCCCCAATATTGCAGAAGTCTTTCCTCAGTAGGTGAACTCTCTAGGGGCCAGAACATTCTTCCCTCATTATCCCCACCCTTAGTGTAACACATAACCCTTTCTTCAGTTTTTCAACCACTACATAAACTTGTCCACAGTGTTCCAGTAGTATAACATATTAACATTCTCACAGTATGCCTGACCCTGCAGTGATAGATATGCCTCCCTCCAGTATGTCAGCGTTAGTGTGGCAGACTAAACTTTCCTTATACCTGTGTCTATCCCTATTGTGACACATGGGCCCTTTTCCAATGTGGAATTTCTCCTTAGTAGAAAGAAATGTAAATCAGTCCATAATCTCTACTACACCCCTCTTTAACCCTTGTGTCCAGCCCATTTCTCTCCCTGTGTTTCCCTTAGTAATCGCCATCATGAATGAGCACCACAAGGAGTTTCTCAGTGGCACAGAACAACCTAAAATATATAAAATTCAATAAGTAACTAAGCAACTTCTTTTGAGACACAAGTGTATTAACAGAATGATTAAGACAGTAAGTACAAATGGCAAAAATCACATAACAGCTAGTAGAAAAACTACAGCCACATGTGTTTATTCATTAAGTGTGAATGTGTATCAGATATTTTTGGGGAAAGATAGTTCCAATATTTATCCCTCAAATGTTTTGGAGTGGATTCTAAAGTTTTATCCCAACATCTTACAAAGAGTATATGTCACGTAGCACATCTTGGCAGGAATAAAATATTGTAGTAAGACTGAAGAATTATTAGAGTTTAGTAAGCAATCATATTTGGTTTGGAATCCATAGTTGTACTTAATACTCACAATTCGTCCTCCCAAGAGATACAGTCATTCACTTTGTAGGTTGAAAACTCATCCTTATATTGTGATTTTGACTAGACCATAGCTATTAAGATTACTTGATTTATTTATTATTTAATTAATTTCTAAATTTCTTTAGCTATAGTGTTTTGAACATTACTAATGAGATGGGACAGTAATTATGAAAACAAACTCATAAAGGAAGCATTCCCTCCCACATTAACTCAATCATTCTCGTTCATCCATTCATGTACCGTTTCCACTTAAACCATTGCGCTCTCGTAGCATCCCTTCTATAAAACCATACACACAAAACAAGCACTAACTTAACCAATAAGTTTGACTTTGGCTGCAACATTTTTGTTTCAGTGAAGGCTTGTTTTTTTCTGTAATGCTGCTGGGTCCTTGGCAATCATCTCTTGAGGCACACATTTCCATATTAGTGCATTTCATTCAAGGGAACTACTTTATGTGTGGATAAGATTCTTATGAAAGTGAAGTATGGCATCAATCACCGGGAAGTTAGCCAATGGTTGAATTGTCTGACCCACTGCCCTGTGCTTTATGCAGTAGAACAAGGATGACTGATGCATATTTATATATATACATTACCTACTGGCAGTCGCCAGTAGGTAGTTATAGTTAGGACCTAGTTACCATAGGAAAATGGCAACATTCTATTCCCAATAACTTTGGCGCCGATTGTTGAATCTTTGCAAAATCTTTAAAACAAATTATTTGTTGATATCAGCTCCTATGTTGAAAGTTTGGAGGAGATTCGTCAAGCGGGGGCCGAGAAAAAAGGGGGATCCCAAAACATGTTTTCTCCATGTTAATTTCTATAGGAAACTTTAGACAAGGCTACAGGTCGAACGGGTGAACAGAATTACCGCACATTTGGCAGGGAGAAGGGTCTTGGTCTAGAAAGCACCCTTTTGTTTATTTGGTGTGAATCTGTTCAGTAGTTTTTGAGAAATATCGAAATTTACAGATATCGATATTTTTGAATTCTGCCATCTGATTGGCTTAGGCATTACCAGGACGAGCTTGCTGCTGACTGGCGGAGAGCGGTTGCAACTAGGAAGTGTTTGCCGCCATTTTGTGATTCTGTTGAAGTGAATAAGGGGAAAAAGGGGAAAATAAAGTGGGAAAGAGGAGGGTAGGCGCGCTGTGAGGTCTGTAGAGTGGTTAGGGTGTGCTGTAGATGGAGTGTGAAGCGAAGGATTTACCTCTACCAGTGTGAAAGTGCTGTTTTGCCCACTGTGAGATGGTGCGTAGGTGAGGGCCTATTGAACTCGGCGATGAAAGTGTGTGCCTAAACAGTGAGCTGAGGGCTCTGTAGCATCCTGGCAGAAGTGAAGTATTTACCCTTACCGGTGTAAAAGTGCTATTTTGCCTAGAGTGAAATGGTGTTGGGGTGAGGTATCGGTAAAGTCGGGGATGAAAGCGTATGCTTAAATTGTGAGCTGAGTGCTGTAAACTGATGTGCTCTGGGCACTGTAGCATACTGGCTGAAGCGAAGTGTTTGCTCCTACCGGTGTGAAAGTGCTGTTTTGCCCACTGTGAGATGGTGGTGAGGTGAGGTGCCAGTACACCTGGGGATGAAAGTGTACGCCTAAACTGTGAGCTGAGTGGTCTGTAGCATACTGGCAGAACCGAAGTATTGACGCTTACCAGTGTGAAAGTGCTGTTTTGTCTAGAGTGAGATGGTGCAGAGGTGAGGTACCGCTAAACTCGGGGATGAAACCGTGCACCTAAACTGTGAGCTGAGTGCTGTAAACTGATGTGCTCTTGGCGGTGTGCATACTGGCTGTTGTAGCATATGTGTGCAGGTGGTGTTAGTATGCCTTTAGCGTATATTGGGAGTGGGAAGCAAACTACTCACTGGTACCAGTCTGAAGACTCGGGGATGAAAGTGTGAGTGTAATTCCTGAGTTTATTGCTGTAAAGTGATGTGCTGTGGGTGCTGTAGTATACTGGCCGCTGTAGCATACCTGTGTAAGTAGTGTTAGTGTGTGTTTATACTATACAGGGAGTGGGAAGCAAACTACTCACCCCTACTGGTCTGCAGACTCGAATGAAGCATTTTAGGAAGCAGGAATAAAGAAATAATAGTGAAGAATATAATGCAGAATGTTGCAAACACACAGAAGAAAAATGGTGAAATGAGGTGTGTCTAAGAAAGTGGCTTTGTGCAATAAAGTCGTGGAGTTTGAAAATTATATAGAAAGTGTCTTTATTTACGTGCCATAATTGGACCCACTGGTGCAAGAGCTAGGGAATTCAGGTGATTCAAAGTTGAACCACTACTGCTGTATTCAAAAGTAAGCTCCTGCATCAGTGAATTGCATATTACATGTTACAGTTGCATGTGACATAAGCAATAGCTATTACACTTGAATGACTCTACATTCTATAAGGAAAATAACTAGGATACGATTACCACATTTATGCTTTAAGAAAATGAATAAATAAAAAAGAAATTGCAAAAATGTAATCATCAAACTTTTTAGGTACCTTGGCAGTGCTTTTTTGTAACAGAAAATTATTAACAGTAGAATAGTTAGCAATTTGTTGTACAGTAGATTCAGTGTGGTGCGTGTCAGAATTGGTACTAGTTCTAATCACATTGGAACTTTGAGGATGAATACAAACATTGTGCTTATGAGAAGCACATTCAGTACCTTTGTGGTCAAAGCATACATTATTGTCTTCAGCTGTTTCAAAAAAACATTCTTGTGTAGAGAGCTAAGCCATCGAGCTGAGACAAACTACAACCGCTTCTGCTGTAGTCAAATCGAAGCTCCTGCATCAGTGAATTGCACATTATATGTTACAGTTCTATGTGACCTACACAATAGCTATTAGACATGAATGAATACATTGTATAATGAAAATAAAGGTAGTTTACGATTACCACACTGTGCCAACCAGTTCCTAAACAAATTCGTCTTCAATTCAATATTATTGTGAGGTTCTGAGTAGAGGATGACTTTGAGTAAAGTTGTGTGAAAGGGCTTTGTGAATAACAGGGAGGCAGAGAGGCGTGTGCACAAAGAATAGACGTGGTTTCTAAATGGGTGTCGGGTTTACGCTAATTTAGGAAGTAAATAGCGTATTTGCATAGGCCATACATCACCGATCCCAGGTTAAAGTGGAGACGTAAGGGGCAATAATGAAGATAGAGTTCAAATGTCTGAGTATACTTAGAAAGTTGTTATATGAAAGTAATAGGATTGAAGTGGATTATAAAAAATTTAAAGGAAAAAGTCAAAAAAAACATTCAAGAATAACATGAGTTTCTTACAAGTCTTGGAGATTCCAGTCCAGAAGTTCTTCAGCGGCTTGAGGTGCGTAATGTTCCAAGAGGCTATTGTTGCCATTGTCTGAGAAAGCAAAGCAATTCACTTCATATCCTCGAAGGGACAGTAATGTTTCTTGAATGTTAGAGCGGCAATTTGAATTGGAAGGCAATCTGCGATGTTGTGAAAGGTCGCATGTTGCCGGAGATCTTTCGTGGCTGCGCAGAAATCCCATTCTGCTGCGATTCCTTTTTGCATTGCATTCGCCATTTCTCCCCTGCCAGAACAATCATGTTCATGGTTTTCAAGGTAATGCATTACCTGCTGGATATCGGGAGCGATTGTTGGGATGTTGGCATGGCATACATCCATTCGCCAGTCAAATGGGCAAGTTTTGCAATCAAACAATGGTTGTACGCATATTGCATAAGTGTAGATAAATGTTATGTTGTAGCTAGCTCCAATATTAGATAGAGGCAGGTCGCCTATACAGTATTGATCAAGTTTGGCGTAGAGGCGTATTCTGTCGGGCATAGTTGTTTCCACAGAAAGCGTAGCCATTTTTAGAAGTAGAATTAGTAGTAGGATGGCCGCAAAGAGAGCGAGAGATATGGGCACTGTTGCTGTTATTCCAGAGATAATTAAATGAATGTAGTCTGGTATTAAAAGAAGAACAGCTTGAAAGCGTGTTAGTAGGCAGTAGGAGACCGTGTTAAAAAAGTGTGCCAGTCCTTGAGTGTGACATGTGTTGAAAATTGTGTAACAATTCACAAAGTGTACTTTTCACTTGTACAAAACCATAGAAATTTCCCCATTATCATTAGTTCAGCTAACTATAACTTGCGCCCCTGCATTGCACTGCTGATGACATCACATATTACATCACTCAGGACATGGTCTGAGACATCACTGATGACATCTCAAATGACATCACTGATTACATCATCCAGTGACTGTGTGTTTCTGTAAAGTTTAAATATGTCTAATATTTTTCGGGAAAGGCGTATTGAGGAATGAGTGGGTGTATAAGTGTCTGAATGGATGATTTAGTAGGTGCGTGACTGACTCTATAAGTGAGTGATTAAATGTATCGTCCTGAATGCATGGGTACAGACTAAACTGTGTGAATGTCTGTATCCATCTATCTGTTGGTGTGTAAGCGGCTACATGGGTTTGTAAATAGGTAGATGAGTGTCTGTATGAGTTATTGATTGGTTGTTTGAGTATCTGTATGGGTGCCTGAGTGGAAGTGTGGGTGGGGGGCATAGATGTGTTAGAGGGTGATTCACTGGGTGCATGGTTTCAAGAGTGCATCTGTGATGGACTGTATGGGTGGGTGAGTGTGTGTATGGGTGTGTTAGTGAGTGAATGTATATCTCAGTGGTACATGTATGAGTAACTACATATGTGAAAGGCAGTATATATGTGTGTTAGTGTATATAAATGGCTATAAGTGAGAGTGTGTGATTGTGAGAGTGGCTGTATGGATGAGTGTGTGCTTGTATCAGTGATTGTATAAGAGCATAAGAATGTGCTAGTATTTGTAGGAGTAAGTGAGCTGGTGTGTGTATAATTGTATAGGTGAGTAAATGGGAGTGTGATTAATTATTTGCAAGACTGACTAGGTGTGTGAGTACCTCTATGGATGAGTGGGGGTGTGTGGGTTACTATATAGGTGTATGAGTGCATATGATAGTCATGTACTGAGTGACCGTAAGTATGAGTGACTGTACGGGTGAGTGAGTGGATGTGTGTATAGACCAAGGAATCAGTGAGTGTGTATGAAGTTATTGGTGTTGGAGTGTTTATGATTTTGTTAATGGCAGTCTGTAATTTAGAGTGGGTGTATCAAAAGTAATATTAGGATGGGAGAAGATGCATGAAATTATCACATGGATGATGTCATCAGTGTTGTCATTTGAGATGTCATCAGTGATGTCATTAGTGATGTCACTGACCATGTCATGAGTGATGTAATATGTGACGTCATCAGCAGTGCATTGCAGGGGCGCGAGTGATAGTTATCTGAACTAAATGGGAATTTCTATGGTTTTGTACGAATGAAATGTCTAACTAACTATAACGCCCCTGAAAACCTATGCTTTTTTTCAGTGAATTTCTAAGAATTTTTAAATGCTAATTCCTAACTATAACATGCCTGAAACCCATGGTTTTTTCAGTGAATTTCAAAGGTTTTTTAAATGCTAATTTCGAATTATAATGTTCATTAAACCCATGGTTTTTCAGTAATTTTGAATTTTTTGGGGTGATATTTTGTAACTTTAATATCCTTAAAATAGTTTTTGTAAATGTTTTTGTTTGTTATTAAAATAATATGATGTCTTTTGTTTCCTTAAATATTAATATTTATATATATATATATATATATATTTTTGGTGAAAAAAGTGAGTCATCGTGTATCTATCTCTGTGGGTGTGCAGATTCAAACAGCCATATGGTTAAAGTCATGAAGGATGCGCGTTTCAGCCAGCCCACTCCTCTTACACTTACAGGGAGGGAACTACAACGCTACATGTCCTAGGTCTTCCCTGTAGTGATCTGCTGATCACAGGTCTAGTTGTCAGCATGCCCAAGCCACACCCTCACGGCTGGTTTACACCCACACCACACACATGCAGCACAGGTGTCACAGGACATGTGACTCTGCCAATAAAAAGGGCTGGGCGCACGTGCTCAACGCCATTTGAACTCTTTATCTGGGTGTATCCCTGTGGGTATTATGTTGGTGGCAGCCAGGGCACTTTGGCCGTCACGGGCCTCCCGCAACGTGGCGATAACTTGAGGTGCACAGAGTTGGTGGCAGCCGAAGCACTTTGCCCGACACTGGCCTCCTGTCACATGGTGATGACTTGAGGTGCAAAGAGTAGTGGCAGCCGAGGCATTTTGGCTGACATGGTCCTCCCGCGACGTGCTGATGATTCGAGCTGCACTGAGTTAGAGCCACCAGAGCTGAGCAGATGTGCAGCCAGCGACGGCTGAGGAGGTTGCTCCTGCACATGATGGGCCCTCTTGGAGACACGCCAGTGGCAGCAGGTGAGGATTGAGGTCTGGGTGCACAGTGTCAGGCAGTCATTTCTGGGTGGCGGACTGGCCTGGTGACCAGGGCTGGGATGCTTGCGAAAGATGTAGGAATCATGCACCCTGCCTGAGAAGTTTGCAACTACATTAGTGTACAGGCCCCTGTGGTCCAGTTTTGCCTGCACATTGTTGAAATGCATGTGGTTTCTGTTGTGGTGATTGTGTGCAGTGTTGGCAGGAGGAACATGTAGTACATGTGTGTAGTCAATTTCCCCCAACACGTGTAGGAAGCCTGCTATGGCGTGGTTCCCTTGCTTGGTCACCAGCTGTTCCTGCGCAGTGTGGGTGAAGTGAACAAGTAGGTGTATAAAGCTGAAACGAACCGTGATGCTTATAGGTATGATAAATCCTGCATTATGAGACTGTAACAGAAGTTTGTGTGGTTGTAATGTTCCTTTTCTTTTTTACGAAGGTTACGACCACACAAACTTTTGTTACGGTCATTTTGTGCAGGATTGATCATATCTGTAAGCATTCTGGTTTGTCCAAGTGCAATACATTGTACCATATTATATTTGGGACCATACTAACGCTTGACCATTGTCTTCATTTACCCAACAGGTTTCTGAATACGGAGTTTTGGGATTTCCAGGACAATCTACAGTTATTTCGATCCACAATTGATGTTCCCCATTGAGAATGTCACTCGTTGTTTGATGTTTTTGTGTTGTTAATTTATGTTTTTCTAATAAAGTACTGTTTTTCCACTACTGTTGACTACTAGACTTCATGACCTGGCGCACCCCCATTTCAGTGACTACAATCTTGGACCTGGAGTACAGAGGTGTCAAGCAACGGCTGGGGTTGGGGTTGGTTGTGCAGAAATACCACAAATTGGGATGAGCGGGTGGTGCAGATACAGGGGCCCTATGTTGCTTTTGTGGACATGCATCCAAGATGTATGAGGAAGTTTAATAGGGCTGGCTGTGAGTCTCCTCTGACTCTCGCAGTTATCAGTTGGAAGGTACCAGAGGCCAACAGATGCAGCACAGCCAGCAGCTTTGTCTGCGGAAGGATGTTGATTGTCCTCTGTGTTGGTACCGTCAGCCTGTGGGCAATGTGGCAGTGTGCACCAACTTGAGAATGGGGCGATAATTCTTTCGCCACTTTTGCTGCACTAAAGTGCTCATAACTCAGCGATAAGTCCCCACTGTTGGGTCATAGGGTGACTCTAAAATGAGCCCTTGTGTTTATTAGGACTTTGTTGTAGCTACATGCGAATCACAAGAAAAAAATTAAAAGACAAGAAAAGTGGGCAGGGTACAAACATCCCGTCCGCCTAGGCCTGCTCAGGGGAGCTCATAAAAACCCTCATGCCAAAAAATGATTACTATTTTTTTTAAAGAAGCAGCTGGGTGTACGAATCCAGACGAAAAAAAGTAAAAAACAATGGGGCCTATTCTCAAGGACTTATCGCTGAGTTATCGGCACTTTAGCGCAGCAAAAGTGGCGAAAGTATTATCATCCCATTTTCAACCTGGTAAAAACTGCCGATATCGCCAGTTTTCCAGTGATAGCTTCTCCAAAAACATTGCCACGAATGACAGCGACAACTAACGCTAATGATATGCAGAGTAGGCGTTCCCATGCAAAATAAAAATGAAAACACCATTTCCCGATATTTTCAACGACCGGCCAAATCTGTGATGCAATCTAAAAACAGGCGATAAGCCGCGTTAGCAGTAAGAATTCAACATCTGCATTTTACTGGTGTAAAGTAGGATGACTACCTACAGTATGAATGGGAGCCCAGCCCAGAGCCACATCTGAAGACCAACACGTCATAGAGCTACTGATCATGCAGCTCTGACACCCAAGAAGTCCACAACACCCACCGCCACACCCCCAGGACCTCCCCCCCGGACCACCCCCTCTACTACCAATGACACAGCGCAGAATAGGACAGTGGAACTTCCCAAAACGGCATGGCCATTCAGCCACACAATAGCTGAATGTTGGGAAAGGTGGGAACCAAGTTTGTGTGAAGGAGGAAAGTCACCCATCAATAACAATGGCACACAATGCCAAGTGTAGCGGTGATGTGCTGGACAGACCTCACTATGCAGAGCACAGACCTCTCCATGTGTACATATACTGCAGGTGCTTGTAGGTTTGTGGACAGTGGACGCAACCATGTTACCTCAGGCAGTGGGGAATATCTCGATCATGTAGCTGTGTCCCCCCCCCCCTGTAAGCAGAATGGGCTGCTCCAACGTACACCACTCCAGCATAGGAGTGTGAATAAATAGGCCGGGGCTCTGGGCATGGTTCACTTCAGGGAAAGCCAGCGCATCTGCCAGAGCATTGGCCCTCACTCTGTCACGAGGCCGCAGCAGTTACCGCCGGCCTCCCCGACACAGGCCCCCTGTGAACTCAGTGGCACAGCACCACAGAGTTATGTCTGTACAGGCTACTGCCTTCGTTGTACTCTGTGGACAGCACGGCTCTCAATTCAGTTCGAGTCGCGATTGCAGATGACACAGTCCAGTAGGCAACAGACATTGCTACCAGTGCTGTCCGCCCGGACAACGCATCATCGCTCGCTGTGCACACGGTGAGTGCTTCAGGTGCCACTAATTCAGTGCACCACAAGTCACTGCCACGTAGCCTTATTAAGGCAGAATTCACTAGGCAAAAGACATTGCTCCCAGTGCGGCCCATCGGGACCACGCATCATCGCTGGCTGTGCACATGCTGAGTGCTTCAGGTGCCACTAACTCTGTGCAGCTCAAGTGAACACCACATGGCTGTTGGCCCTTGCTGACCTCTGCCTCCGGCCAATACTGCGATCAGCAGGGCTTACAATTCAGATAGAGTTGCAATTGCAGATGACGCAGTCCAGTAGGCAACAGACATTGCTACCAAGGCGGCCCGCCCGGACCACGCATCATCGTTGGCTGTGCACAAGCTGAGTACTTCAGGCACCACTAATCTGTGCAGTTCAAGTCAACACCACAGGGCTGTGGGCCCTTGTTGTCTGCTGCCTCCAGCCTACACTGCGGTCAGCAGGGCTCACAATTCAAGATTAGTGCTGATGCAAATTGTGTCAGAGAGTATAATTGTGTAAGAAGACCAAATGCTCCCAATTTGTGCAGCTCAAGTCAACGCCAAGTTGCTGTGGGCCCTTGCTGACCACTGCCTCCAGTCTACACTGCAGTAAGCAGGGCTCACTATTCAAATTCAGTCTTGATTCAATAATTGCACAGTCCAGTAGGCAACAGACTTTGCATCCAGTGCGGCCCGCCCAAACGACGCATCATCGCTGGCTGCGCACACGCGGAGTGCTTCAGGTGCCACTAACTCTGTGCAGCTCAAGTCAATGTCATGTGGCTGTGCGCCCTTGCTGACCATTGCCTCTGGCCTACACTGCGGTCATCAGGGCTAACAATTAAAATTGAACCTTGATTCATTAATTGCAGAGTCCAATAGGCAACAGACATTGCTCCCAGTCCACCCGGCCAGACCACGCATCATCGCTGGCTGTGCACATGCTGAGTGCTTCAGGTGCCACTAACTCAGTGCAGCTCAAGTGAACACCACGTGGCTGTTGGCCCTTGCTGACCACTGCCTCCAGCCTATACTGTGATCAGCAGGGCTGACAATTCAGATAGAGTTGCAATTGCAGATGACGCACGCAGTCCAGTAGGCAACAGACATTGCTACCAAGGCGGGCCGCCCGGACCACGCATCATCGCTGGCTGCGCACATGCTGAGTGCTTCGGGTACCACTAACTCTGTGCAGCTCAAGTCAATGCCACATGGCTGTGGGCCCTTTTTGTCCGATACCACCAGCCTACACTGCAGACAGCAGAGCTCACAATTCAAGATTAGTGCTGATGCAAATTGTGTAAGAGAGTATAACCGGTTAAGAAGAACAAATGCTCCCAATTTGTGCAGCTCACAATTCGAATTCAGTCTTGATTTATTAATTGCAGAGTGAATAGTACTCTATGTCCTCGGATTTTGTTAAGAGGCAGTGATAAAAAGCATTCCGCGATGTCTGTGCTGACTACTGCCTTCCATCTACAATGCGGACAGCAGGGATCACAATTCAGATCGAGTCGCTATTGCATATGACACAGTCCAGTAGGCAACAGACATTGCTCCCAGTGCGGCCCGCCCACACCATGCGTCATCGCTGGCTGCGCAAACGCCTAATGCTTCTGATGCCACTAACTCAGTGCACCACATGTCACCACCACATGGCCTTATTGAGGCAGAATTCATTAGACAAAAGACATTGCTCCCAGTGTGGCTCTCCCGAACAACTTATCATCGCTGGCTGCGCACACACTGAGCGCCACTATTGCCACTAACACAATGCACCACAAGTCAATACCACATGGTTGTGGGCCCTTGCTGACCACTGCCTCCGGCCTACACTCCGGTCAGCAGGTCTCACAGATATACAATCCAATCCTGTCCTGCAAGGACATGCCGTCATCGCTGGCTGCGAACACACACTGAGCTCTTCAGGTGCCACTAACTCTGTGCATCACAACTGATGGACCCTTTATGATTGACTTTCGTGCTGTTGGCACCGGATGCAACAATGTCACCTTAGGCAGCAGGAATTTCCCGAAGGGACATTAACAATTTCTTCACATGAGCACGCTCATCTCTGGTGCCCCTACCTCAGTGCACCACAAGTCTTGGACCCTTCACAATACAAACTTTTGTGTGTGATTTAAGATCTGGTGTCCCAACCTTAGTGCACCACAAGTCATGGACCCTTTATGATAGAGTCTCCGTGTGTGATCCAATGATCACTGTTGTAGTTGTTTCCAGCAGCAACCATTCTCTAAGGGATGGCTTACACTCACCCCACACGCATTCAGCACAGACGTCACTGGACATATGACCCTGGTCATAAAAAGGGGGTGAGCGCAGGTGCCCGTATCCAGTTGCACTATCTATCTAACTGTGTCCGTATGTTCAATATGTATGCATGATGGCCCTGGGCCCTACCACATTACATTGTGCTGTTGACTGCACACGCAACCATGCTACCTCTGGCAGTGGGGAAGACGTCGGGTATGTAACTTTGTCTGGGTCATTCTATGAGTACATGGGGAGAGACTGGATGATTATAGTACTGCAAGGAGAGTGTATGGGAAATATATAAGTGCTTGGGTATTGTCGGAGTGATTGGATAAGTACAAAGTTGGCAGAGCCTAACCCCCGAGATTGGCTGTAATTGGCTGCCAACCAGTGGTAACCCCGGAGGAGCGTCAGGATTGCAAACCAAGCCTAGGGAGAGCCGACGCTACGCACGGAGCGTGGGTAGACACTGCACCGGTTCCTGAGGCACCCACCTTCTTTGCTACGGGATCCCCACAGCCTTTGCTCTAGTACACTGTGTTCCCGCCCACTAAAATGTGGGCCACTAGCTAGCGGGAATACCGCATGGATGCCTGGAAAACTGAGTCCAGGAGCTTGAATTCTCCTTGTGGTATACTGCATTATCATTCAGTGGATACCCTCCCAGGTCATTGATCTCTGGATTAAGAAATTCTGACTGTTGGATCCCCGGAGTCCCTTCCACTGGATCCCCTAAAGCGAGCTGCTGGGTCTGTGGAGCACCGGTAATAAAAAGCCCAGAATCCTGTCTGCAAGATATTCCCAACCCCACAGCTGGATCATTGACATATGATAAAATCTACGGAATTCTGTAAGCGCAAGCATAGTGGGCAGAGTCATCGTACGCCAGTCAGGGGCGCAACTCGAGCCAAATTTCGGGAGAGGCTGATAACAATTTGGGACGGCTAATTCTTCCAGTCATAGGCAGAGTGGAGATGCAGGGTCTCTAAGAAGGGGTGAAAACCCAACAAAGCCTCATTAACAGGTAAATGGTCTTTTAAAGACCTGTGAAGTACGCGGGTGCTGTGCTGAGAGTCGCGCACCTAGCGCATTCACACTAGGGGGCCATGCTGAACGCCACATTAGGAGCGCCACTCCAAACATTTTATTTTTTTAAACGGTCCACTTTCATTAATCTACATTCACCCCGAGGACTCCATCCCCAGGGCGTGCCCAATTCTTGAATGTTTTTATTAATAAATAGGAAGTGGGGCTGCGTGGTCCCCCTTCCCTTGTCCACTTCTGGCCCTGGGGACCCCATCCCCTGGGCCTGACCTCTTCGTTGGGGACCGTGGGGGAAGTTCCAATGCCCACACAGTCTTGCCAGCTCCCCGCCTCCTGCAGGAACCGGCATTGATTTTGGGCAAAGGAGCTGCTAACATGCAGCTCCTTTTGCCCAAAACCAATCCTGCTATGCTTCATTGAAGTGAGAGCAGGTTTTCCTGCTCTTGCTGCAATGAAGCAAAGCAGGGTTTGCTATGACAGGGTAGGAGCATGCCATAGCAAACAGCAATGTCCCGGCGGTGGGTACCCGGGCAAATTCCATCAGCCAGCCCTGGGGGGTGGTGGTCCCCAGGGCCATCAAGGACTCCAGGAGGGGGGTGTGCAGCCCCCCTCCCTCTATTTTCAAAGCCCCTGGGAGGTGGAGGTCCCCGGGACTTCGGCGGGCCTGAGAGGCCCCCCTGTATATTTAATTAAAGTCCCTGCGGAAGGGCCGTGCGCCCTCCTGTATCTAATTTACATAGCCCTGGAGAGGTTACAGTACCCAGGGCTGCGGGCGCCGCGCAGGCCCCTGCAATATAATTATAGGATTGCCCCGGGACCTGGCCCACCCTTTAGCTCATTTAAATTAAGTGGGGGAGCCCTTGCTTCATTTTCTTTTTTGTCCAGATTCGCGCATTTGGGCCTGGGGGTTCTTGTAGGAACCCCAGAGCAGGCCTAGGGGGGTCAGGGTGTTTCTACCATTCCCGGTTTTCTTCTTTTTTAATCTTTTTTCCATTGTTTTTTGTGACTTTTTGTGTTCTCACCAGTTAAAAAAAGATTGCTTTCTGAACCAAGCGCTACCTTTTTGCCAAATTTGGTGTAATTCCATTCAGCAGTTCTGGCTGTAGCCTGTAATAAAATATCCTATGGAAATTAACAAGGAGAAAACACTTTTTGGGACTCCCTTTTTTTCTCAGCCCCCGCTTGACGAATCACTTCCAAATTTTCAGGATAGTAGCTAGCCTGGATAGACCATTTTTTTAGAAGGTATTAGCAAATCAAAAAAACGCCTTTCCTATGCAAAATAGGTTCTAACTATACCAACCTACTGGTGACCGCCAGTAGGTGATATATATATGGATATATATATTTTTATATATATATTCGCTGAAAAAAAACAGGTTACAGGGATGTTATAGTTGTTAATTAGCATTGAAAAAACCTTAGAAATTCCCTGAAAAATCTTACAGGGACGTGGTAGTTAGAAATTGGAACAAAGATCCTTAGAAATTCTCTGAAAAAAACAAAGGTTACAGGGACATTATAGTTATGCTAACATTTCACTCATTCAAAACCAAAGAAATGTAGCAGGTATAGTTGGTGAGATAACTATAACTCATGCCCCTGCAATGCACTGCTTATGACCTCACATATTATATCACTCATTACATGGTCAGTGACATTATTGATGACATCACTGATGACATCTTAAATGGCATCACATCATCCAGTGACTGTGAGTGTTTTAAAAAAGTTTATGATTGTTAAATATACATACCTAAGTATGTTGGGGACTCAGTGGGTGTATGAGTGCCCGTATGAATCATCCAGTGGGTACGTGACTGACTGTAGGCAAGTGATGAGGTGTCTCAGTGAATGTATGGGTGAGTGACTGGTTGTGTGAATGTCTGTATTAGTCTGTCAGTTGCCCTCTAAGTGGCTGTATGGGTGTATGAGTGGGTACACGAGTGGCTCTATGGATGAGTGATTGGTTGTTTGAGTACCTGTATGGTTGTCTGAGTATCTGTGTGCACACAGAAGACACAACTTATGGCTGTCAGACCTCAGAGGAACTATAAATATCAACTTACCTTAGAACCTACTGTCTTTCAGCTGGTTAGGTTTTCCAGATCCCTATCTTGATCACTCTCTAAAAGTGGTTTGATTGTCTCACACACTTCAGCTGCTATTTTAAAAATGCATAAAGCTTCCAAACAGCCGACTATTTCTCCAACTCTGAAAATCTATTGAGCCAAGACTCAAGCAGTTGGACTCTATAGTGCTAATCAATGGGGAAACACAAATCTTAGCATCTTGAAATCGAAGGAACTTAAGTTTCTGATGTTCCTGCTCAAGCCGCCTCAGTCTGCTCCCACCTTACCTTTTATTTTCAACACTGCCCTCAAAGACATAGAGCATTTTGCTGCTTTAAGATCTCTTCTTTATTGGATCAGAATGGGGTCCAATACTGAACTGGACCTGTGTCGAAGGGATCTGATAGAAATCAAGATTTGAGGCACAGGCAATAAAATCAAGTGGCACGACCATCTCAAGGAATGGTTTACAAAATTAGGCTGGCAGGCATTCTACACTCACCCTGATTGTATTACTTCCAACTCCAAGATCATTCTTAGGAAAACATATTGAGATTTTTTAGTGGCCCAGTGGCATCAATCTTCCAATCTGGGGTCCCTTTCACTTCAATTCATGGCCCATAAACCTGCCTCTAAATACAAATTTTATCTTGAGGAGGTTACCACTCCCTTGGCAAAAACGTTTATTCATCAAATTTTGCTTTGGTATTCTTCCATTACGGTGTTTCACTAGCAAATTGTCCTATGTCCCTTCATTAATGATCTAATGTACATTGTGTTGGTACAAACATGAGGACATTGACCACTTCCTGTTTGTATGGCCATTTCACTCGCACCCGACACACAAATGGATTTGGCCTCTTCAATCAAGTTGCCGTGCTGGATATTTTCTTCTGAACCCTGAAGGACTATATTATTTACCATCAGTAGATACTTACACAAAGACTGGTTTATATGCTCAAGACTCCTTGCTCTTGTCACTTTGAACACTTACTGAACTCCCAAAACCTATGAGACCTCTCATTTCTCCACCTTATACATATAGTGATAATAATACTGCAGGATCTTGTGCGTTGTGTTAATGCACTGTATCTCACTCAATTAGGACAGACAAGCCCATTTTATATTTTTAATAAACTAGTCAATCACACACCACAACACTTTACTCCTGCATTGCCTATACTGCCCTGTTTACTATCACTCTGTGAGCTCCATTGTCCTGTCTGCAAAGCAGGGGAACATCTTGATACCTTATCTTGGAGCTGTGGTTTCTACTTGCAGGTATCATAAAAAAAAAGAAAAATCTGCTTGTCTTCTTATTTGTTTATTCGGATCATGGGTTAATCCCTAAATATAGGTTAGATAGTTAGGGTCTGATTACGATGGCGATGGGATTGCCACTGTCAGGCCATCGGTGACAGTCCCACTGCCATCTGCCTGTCAAGGAACAGCTCCGGGCCCAGGCCCCGCCATGTCCCATTTGTACTCACCCCCTAGGCACCTTGGTTGCCCATGTTTATTATCCTTTATAAGGTTTTAAATACTGCTTCTACATTCACTACTGAAGGATTCTATTGGTTGCAGGAATGCTTGTTTAATTCAACCTGTAAATGCCAATGCTTGTTTAATTGTTGCAATGCTTGTTGTATTGTCTTCATTCTGACATGTGATAGCCAATTGTCATATTGGTGGGTGTGGCAAGCCTTGTGCAACTGCATGTGGAGGGGTGTGGTTTTGCCATGTGATAGTCAACTGTCATATTGGTGGGTGTGGCAAACCTTGTGCAACTGCATGTGGAGGGGTGTGGTTTGCCTCATGTGGAGGGGCTTGGTTTGCCTCATGTTTACAAGCACCTGTCCTGTTGGTTACAAAAGAGCAAGCCCTGCACATGCCTGTGCTTGGCTTATTTCCTGGATTCATGCAGGTTGATGTCTCAACATCTCTCCAGCTGTCAGTGCCAACGCCTGATCTGACTTCTTTGATTTGGCTTTCATGAGGATTCCTCATGTGTCAGACAAGCTAAGTGCTTACCTTTTCATCTTGTCTGTGACTTCTTGAACTCACGCTTGGCTACTTCTTTCGCGGTCGGTGTAGAACATTACCCATTGACTCTCTGAAGGGGCAACATTGCTTTTGAAGGTGATTTTCTTGGTTTCTGTCTAACGCCCAAATACAAGACTTTTGGGAACAAGAAAACACAGACTTTTAGTGTGCTGATAGCCCTTTAATAATTAATGAACAGTGTTTGTATTCAGTATTTCCTACTGTTAGTATTGTGGCATAATGTGCTGTACTTTCCTGTGACAGGTTCAGAAATTGGAAACTCTAGTGCATGCTCTGAATTAGGATATTTGTTCTTGAAGCACAAGTGCACGTTATGAATGGTGACATCTGCTTTAGTCCTTTTATTGTTCAGTTCTGTCTTATTTTGTTTTTCCTTTGAATCTTTTATTTTGAAATATTTAATCCTGTTGGAACAAGAGACTATACATGTAAACCAACGCATAAAGTATACTCTAATGCGAAATCATATTTTATTCATATCTACCACCCCTTTGGATTGAGATATTAAGGGGCTGCAAGTGGTGCATGCATGAGGTAAATGCACGTTTATTACATGACATTGATATCTAAACTTGTGATGTGTATGTGTGCAGAGAAGTGTAACTGTACTCATCCTTACTATTTTTACTATCAGAGTATTACACAAACAAACGCTGTAGATTCCTCAGAGACCCAAGACGTGGTGCCCGGCAGGACCAGGCTGAGTGAAGAAGCAGTGTTTTTCTCTTCTCTTCTTTCTCATCCACTTCCCCTTCTCTTTTGGGAGATCTGCCAGTGTTACAGCGTTCTAGCCGCAGCACTGAGAGGTGCCCCAAGAGGCATTGGGAACATTCATCATTCATCGCTCCTATAGAAATCCTGAGATTTCAGGTGCTTGGTTACGCCACAACCTTACACTGTCCGTGCAAGTCTGCCTGCCACATTACGATGGCGGGTGGATTTTGGACTGGCGGAGAGACCATCTGCCACGCATCTGCCAGCCTCAAGGAGCCCGTCGGGTCGTCGGAGGGACAGTAATCCCTACAGTAATGGCGCTACCAGCTCAGGCACCACTGTAGGGATTACAATGTCCCTTTCTACCAGCTGTTTCATGACGATTAGCCTGCCATGGAAAGTCAGGTTGAAAGTGACTTTGGGGGCCCTAGTGGGCCCCCTTCCCCCGTCGCCCTCCACTATGGACTCTGGGGGGGGGGGGGCACCCATGGTGCTCCCTTAACATCCCTGCACCATGTGACAGGCTTCACACTGTGCCTGGCACATAGTGTAGGATTGTTTTAAATGTGTTTATTTGTATTGCGGTTTGTGCTGCAGCCTGCAGCACATGCTGCAATACAAAATATACACGTTGCAACCGCTGTGAAGGCGGTCGCATCATAATGCGGCCAGCAGGACCTCCAACTCCTTGTCAGGCAGTCCTGCTTCCACCCCGGTGTCGGGCTGATGTAAGTCCACCCGACATCATAATCAGGCCCTTAGTCCCAACCTTTAAAAGGTTTTGGAGCTCATAACAGACCCCAAATCAAGGTTTTGCCCTCCTTCCTTTTTCTTTTGCTGGGACTCTAATTTGAACATGCAATCTACCCAATATTGGCAAAATGGTCTAAGCTGGCCCTAATTGATGCAGTGTTGTTTCCTAGTTTGTTGGTTCACCTAGAGTTTAAGATATCTTTGGACATTAGTTGCACCATTAGGCTCAGTGTGTTTTTGACTGTACTATATTGTCCTGCTGAGAATATTGCAGTGCTACATGAAATCATGCTATCTAATATTTGACTTGGACATTAATTGTCTTTGCTTTTAATGTATTTTTACATATCTTTGGACATTAGTTGCACAATTAGGCTCAGTGGGTTTTTGACTGCATTGTATTGTCCTGCTGAGAATATTGCAGTACTATATGATGTTGTGCTATCTTGTATTTAACATGGACATTAATTGTCTTTTATTCTTATGTATTTTTACATTTGCAACCCTTGTTTTTTATCTGTTGAGTAATTTTCTGAACAAACAATGTCTGTTAACTGTTTATTTTTATTCTTTGTTGACCTTCTATGGCCTTTTGGCTGAAATAAAGTTTTACAACTACTACTGCTTTATATATTACCTACTGGTGGTCGCTATTTCCCTTAGGAATTTTGGACACAACTACAACCTGACCCGCTGAACGGAATAACACCAAATCTCGCAGAAAGCCTAATCTTGGTCCAAAAAGAGTGCTTTTTGTAATTTGTTGAACATCAAGCCTTGGTGTTATAAAAGAAATAATATTCATGTATATCTAGAGATGCAGCTCCACTGCGATGGATCCACTCACAAACAGCAATGTTGTAATTGGCTGTCCACAACCTGATGAAAAAAGTTGTGCCACCATTTATTTATTGGAACATGACTCCCAGGGTGAATTAAGCAAAATAGAATGTAAGGGGTCAGGATAGAGGCATCCTCCTAACCCCAGGGGACAGATGGAGGGGTCTGTCAGGCACCCCTCATGGGAACGAATTGTTGCAAATTTTGTTTTGCATGTGCAAGGATCCATAGATCTACTGCGGCAGACAGCATAGCCCCCTGTGTGAATCTGTGGTGGATCTAAAGATCCAGACCCCAACTAAAAAAATATACCCACTCACAGACCCACTCACACATTCTCTCACATACCCACAAAACCACTCACACATCCATATAACCACTCACACACCCTTTCATACACCCATGTAGTCACTCACACACCTATTCAGTCACTGATATATCTACTCACAAATCCTGAGAACCACTCACACACCCACTCACAGGCTCACTCACATACCCTCTCACATAACCGCATAACCATTCATACACCCACTCACATATCGGTACACCAACTCACACACCCACTCACCCACCCATACAGTTACTCACATACCCTCTCACACACCGATAAGGTCACTGAGACATCTACTCACAGACTCAGACTCAGAGACCCACTCATGCATCCACTCACAGACCCATTCACCCACTCTCACAACCCACAAAGCCATCACATATGCATATACTCACTCCAACATCCACTTGAATACCAACCCACATGCCATAGTCACTCATGTACCTTCTCAAACACCCATACAGTCAGTGATACATCCCCTCACAGACCCAGAGAACACTCACAATCCCACTTACAGACCCCTTACACATGCTTACATACCCATACAGCCAATGAGATACTACTCAGATACCCACACAGCCACTTATATACCCACTCATACACCCATTAATCAAACACTCACACATCCACATACACACCCACACAGCCACTCACACACCCACTTATACACCCATACAGTCACTTACACTCCCACAAAGAGACCCAGGAAACGTCTCACACACCCATGGATATACTCACATACCCCGCCACACATCCATACAGTCACTCATACACTCTCTCATACACCCATACAGTTAATGATACATCCACTATGAGAACCACTCACACACCCAATCACAAAACCACACAGGCACTCACACGCCCAGCCAGAGACCCAAAAAATCATTCACACACCCGTATATACACTGATACAGCCGCCCACACACCCAGCCACATATACATACAGCCAGTCACACACCCACTTACAGAACCAGGTAAATACCCATATACACACTCATAGAGCCACCCACATACCCACTCACACACCTCTACAACCACTTATACAGCCACCTACAGACCCACACAGCCAGTTACACACCTACTCAAACACCCACACAACCACTCACAAACCCATACAGCCATTCACCCACCCACTCACACACATAGGGAGTCACTCACACACCCATTCACAGACCGACCAAAGCACTAAAACACCCACTCATATACTCACTTATATACCTGGACAACCACTCACATACCTATACAGCTACTCCAACACTAACACACCGCAAAAACTACTTACATACCCACTCATAGACTGACACCAGCACTAACACACCTACCCACATAACCACTCACACACCCATTCACCCACTTTCTACTCACTGATCAATGAGTCACTACAAATCTATAACAGGAGTGACAAAGTGTTTGGTGGAAGTGTAAGGATAGAAACTGGGGAATTCAACATATAAAAGGCAAATTTGCAGGTGCATAGAACAGTATAGCATATTGTAAAACCTATGGTTTTTTCAGTGAATTTCAAAGGCTTTGTAAATGATAATTTTTAAAAGTATTAATTATTATATTTCTTTCTTTTTATACTCATTTCCTACATTTTTATTATAAATATTTATATTTATTTTATTTTTTAAGTTATATTTCAATTTTTTATGTAAAATAGTAACAGAACTTAATTCAAAAATATTTTTTTATTAATTAATTTTTGTTTTCAATATATTAAAATTAAGTTCTATATAATTCCTTTTTCATTTTTTTGGGGGATAATCGTGCCGTACGCGTACGGTGATCGCACCGTCCTTTGTACGGCTAATCTTACTCAGCAAGTATGCGCGCATCCGTCGCACGTACGTTTTGACGTTACACGGTGTATCGGCGCTTCCTCGTGACGTCATGTGCGCTTGTATGGTGCCCCGTACGCTTACCCCACGAAAGTTTTATAATGTTTAAAACAATATATCTATGTATTTAATGTACATTTTTAGGGTAGACATTATCTGAGATAATCATGAAAATTATTTTTTTAAACTTTTAATAAATGTATATTACTTTTAAAAGCATTTACACAAAACGCGACGGTACGTCGTACTTACTCGCAGCGTAAGAGCACCGTAAGCGTACCGTTAGTGTACGCAAAGCCATGTGACCATAAAAGGAGAGTTTTGATTGGTTCATAATACTTCCTATTCCAACTGTTGAAAGACCCCTCCCATTTTGATCATTCTACTTGGACTTTCCAAGGAGAACCGTCTATTCTGTGGAGCAGCTGTAGTCCTTTAGAACCAAACTCTACAATGTCTACTCTTGTGGAGACTTCATCAGAACATTCTTCTGAGGAAGATTTTGTTGCTGAGCCACCTCAGAAAAAGAGAAAAGAAGCTTCGATTTGGAAGTTGTTTTCATATCCGGCGGGACAGAAAAAGGTGAATGCGCCGAAAGTAACGTGCAAGATCTGTGAGGTTACTCTTTCTAGGGGTGACCCAACTAAAAAGTACTCTTTCGGGACAGTCAGCATGGTTCGCCATGTCAAAAATTTGCATCCAAATAATTACGCAAGGATGGCAACACAAAGGTTGCAGGATAATCCTCAAACTGCAGTTCCTTCTACCTCAACAGCACCACCACCTCCTCAGAGCAGTCCGCATCCTATTATTGTGCCACAGTTTGCGGATCTTACAATTCATTGCAAATTTTGCAGAGAACTCCTTTGTTACAGTGAGCAGTCTATTGACCTCATTGTGAAGAGGAAAGAAGAGCACCGTTGTCCAAGACAATCATCTTTGTTCCTGTTTCATAGTTTTTTTGTTTCCAGTTCAATTTTTGGGGTTTTAAAGAAAATAAAACTAAAAACTTGTTGAAAAAAATAAAAAAAAATAGAAAACTAAAAACACAAAAAAAACCAGTTCTTTTTAGAACTACCTTCACTGGTCAAAGACAGAACTATATTTCTATGTTAGTGTGTAAAAGTTTGTCAGAATAATGTGTAGTTCATAAATGAATTAATGAATACATTAGTAGTGTATGGTGAATGTGAAAGTGCAGAACTAGAAGGAAGTGCTACAGCATAAATCTATAAGGTGTTTACCGATAGTATACTGTAGTACCTCCGAAGCACTTCAATCAATCAATCATGCCACTTATATAGCGCACTACTCACCCGGGAGGGTCTCAAGGCGCTTGGGGGGAGGGGTATGCTACTGCTCGAACAGCCAGGTCTTGAGTTGTTTCCTGAAGGCGAGATGGTCCTGGGTCAGCCGAAGGTGGATGGGGAGGGAGTTCCAAGTCTTGGCAGCCAGGTAAGAGAAGGATCTTCCTCCGGCGGTGGCTCTTCGGATGCGTGGTACGGCTGCGAGGGCAAGGCTGGTGGACCGTAGCTGGCGGGTGGGCGTGTAGAAGGTCAGGCAGTCGTTGAGGTACTTGGGGCCCAGGTCGTGCAGAGACTTGTGTGCGTGGGTGAGGAGCCGGAACGTGATCTTCTTGTTGACGGGGAGCCAGTGCAGGTTCCTCAGGTGGCTAGAGATGTGGCTGCATCGGGGGACATCCAGGATGAGTCGGGCGGAGGCGTTCTGGATGCACTGGAGTCTTTTCTGTAGCTTGGCTGTGGTTCCGGCATAGAGGTCGTTTCCGTAGTCCAGTCGGCTGGTGACGAGTGCCTGGGTGACAGTCTTCCTGGTCTCGGTCGGGATCCAGCGGAAGATCTTGCGAAGCATACGCAGGGTGTTGAAGCACGATGAGGAGACGGCGTTGACTTGTCTGGTCATCGAGAGGGAGGGGTCCAGGATGAAGCCCAGGTTGCGTGCGTGGTCAGTTGGCTTGGGTGCGGTGCCCAGGGCTGGGGGCCACCAGGAGTTGTCCCAGGCGGAGGGCGAAGATCCCAGGATGAGGACTTCCGTCTTGTCCGAGTTCAGTTTCAGGCGGCTGTCCTTCATCCACTCGGCGACATCTTTCATCCCTTCGTGTAGGCAGGTTCTGGCGGTGTCGGGGTCTCTGGTGAGGGAGAGGATCAGCTGGGTGTCGTCGGCGTAAGAGATGATGTTGAGGTTGTGCTGGCGTGCGATGGCTGCGAGAAGTTTCATGTAGATGTTGAAGAGGGTGGGGCTGAGTGAAGATCCTTGCGGGACGCCGCAGATGACTTCGGTGGCCTCGGAGCGAAACGGGGGGAGGCGGACTCTTTGTGTTCTTCCGGCGAGGAACGAGATGATCCACTCCAGTGCCTTCTCTTGGATACCGATGTTGCTGAGGTGCTGGACTAGGGTGCGGTGGCAGACCGTGTCGAACGCAGCAGAGAGGTCCAGGAGGAGGAGGGCCACTGTTTCCCCCTTGTCGAGCAGGGTCCGGATGTCGTCGGTGGCTGCGATGAGGGCGGTCTCGGTGCTGTGTTTGGCTCTGAAGCCGGACTGCGAGGGGTCGAGGGATCCGTTCATCTCGAGGAAGGCGGTCAGCTGTCTGTTGACGATCTTCTCGATGACTTTAGCAGGAAAAGGGAGGAGCGAGATGGGGCGGAAGTTTTTGAGGTCGGTGGGGTCCGCTGTAGGTTTCTTCAGGAGGGCGCTGATCTCGGCGTGCTTCCAGCTCTCCGGGAAGGTGGCGGTGTTGAAGGAGGCGTTGATGATGTTCCGGAGTTGGGGTGCGATGCGTTTGGGTGAATGTAACATATGCACATAAATATGTTACAAGTCTATGCTTCAATTTGCACTGCTGATTAAACTGCCTGGGTGAATTTGTATGTATTAGGAGCGGATTTACAACCCCCTTGTGCCTCTTTTACACATCTGTTGCATCACTTTTGTGATGCAGCGGTGGTGAAAAAGATGAGCCATGGTGTATGGTATTTACAATGTGACGCATATGGAAGGTGCATCACATTGTAAAGCCCTGCGCCAGAAAGAGGCTTTCCTGCGCAGGGGGTGGTGTTCTGGCGCAGGAACGCCTCCTACAAGTGACTGAGTCAGTCACTTTTGGGCTTATGCTGCGTCAAAACCCTGCACCTGCCTGAAACAGGTGTAAGGATTGACACAGCATTGTGAGCAAGTCAAGCAATGCGCCGCCTTCACAACACAAATACATCACATATCTGTGCCGTTTTTGCCCCATAATACACCACATTGTAAATACGGTGCATCCATGGTGGTGATGTCACAGTGCACAATAACTGGCATATCTCTGGAGATGTACCACTTTTTCTTTTTTTTATTGTTTTTATTATTGAAGGAACAACAATGAACGCATATGTTACACATTTCAAGAAAACAAAGTATATAAGTAGTTACAATATTAATTAGGTAAACAATATATAGTCAGAAAAACGTTAGAAGCAGAGATCTCACAAATACTAAACTTTGACAAAAATAATAGAAAAAAAGAAATAAAGTCTTACAAAATAATATACCAATATTTAAGCTGGCCTTGTTTTCTTTCTAGTTCATATAGATCATGATTCAAAAAAGTTTAACCAGATGTTTTCCTTCTTTTGTAGAGCCTTAAGGCCCCTATGTCTTGCTAATGACAGTTCCATGGTGTTGATTTCTTTCATCAAGAGCCACCAGTCGAAGACATCTGGGATATCTTTAGATATCCATAATCTAGCGATAACTAGCCTAGCACATGCAAAGATAATAGTTATTAGTTCTTTATAGGGACAATTCGTTTCCTGGATATCTAATAAGACCAATTGTGCTGAGAATGGTGGTGTGACAATTTGTTTGTTATTTAAGATTTCAGACAGTCCTTTCCAAAATAGCAAGAGCGCTGGGCATGAATAAAGCATGTGTTCTATGCCTGCCGCTTCATGGTCGCATTTCGGGCACTTCGTTTTCTTATTTACTTGATTACCCCGTACCCAACTAGCTATCCTCTGTGGTGTATAATAAAGTTGAGTGATGGTTCTGTACGTCTGTAATCTCAGGCTAGTAGACTGGACGATCAAGTTTATGTGACGTAGAGAATAAGAGATCTGTGAGGGATTAATATTCATACCCAGTCGGAGAGACCATTTGGCAGCTATTTTCGTGCAGTCTTCATTTTTACCCTGTTTTAAATATCCGTACCCTAGACTTATTAATGATTTACTTTGTCAGAATATAGACATTTAAGTATGTCTGATTCTATCGCTTCAATAATTTTCATTTTAGAGAGCAGATAATCCCTTATCTGAATATATTTAAAGTACGCATTATCCCTTAAATTATAAATAATTTGAAGTGCTTCAAAATCCCAAAAAACGTTTTGACCATAAAGATCCCCTAATGTATAAATACCGTGTCTCTTCCAAAGGGAACCTGCTCCATCAGAGAAGATATCAGGAAGCCCTGGATTGTCCCATAATCTGAGCTCTGCGTTGTAGAATGAGATTTTCCCAATTGTCATTATTTGGTCCCAAATTTTTTTGATGTGCTTGGCTGACTTAAATTTCACTCGCTTGAAGTAGTTTGGGTCTTGCAGGCGGTGCAAAAATTGGTTGCTGACTAATCCCAACATAAGCCGGTAAAAAAATAATGGACTGTCATTTTTTAACAAGCTTCTAATACGACAAAAGAAAGTAGCCAAAAAGTAAAACCTAAAATCAGGAAATGTTAGTCCACCCTTTTCTGTTGTCAGTGTTAGCAGTTTCAACGCCCTTCTCGCTTTTTTGTATGCCCATATGAAGCTGCTACATATACCCTCCAATTTTTTGAAGAAGATGTTATTGGGTTGGAAAGGGATAGTTCTAAATAGATATAGCACCTTCTGCAGGATTTTCATTTTTACTAGATTAATACGTCCCAAAAGACTAATCGGAATCTTGTGCCATTTTTTGAGTGACTTTTCTGTTTCTTTTAGAAGAAGATCATAGTTTAGCGTAATAATTTTATCAATATTGGATGCTAATTTAATGCCTAAATAGATGGCACTTTGACATAAGCCTGGGATCGGTACCAGAGGTTTATAGTTGGCTATTACCTGTGTTTTACCTACATTTAGTTTATAGCCTGAAACATGGCCGTAATGAACAGCTTCTTTGATTATTTCAGGTGTAGCTTTTACTAGATCTGTGGTAAATACAGCTATATCGTCTGCAAAAGCAGTGATTTTCAAACTCTCTCCACCATGTACAAATGGGTGAATATTTCCTTGCATAGTTAGTGCATTTAAGAATGGCTCCAAGGAAAGAGCGAAGAGCAGGGGAGACAGGGGGCATCCTTGTCTGGTTCCCCTCCCTATTGCAAAGCTCCTTGACTCCTTTCCCCCATAGCTGATTATAGCCTGCGGGCTATCGTATAATGAACAAACCCACTGTAGGTATTTACCCTGAATGCCTACCTTCTTTAATGCCTCCCACAGATACTCCCACCCCACTCGGTCAAATGCTTTTTCGGCATCTAGCATTACCATTCCGAGTGGGGTGGGGGTAGTCGAGGCGACATCAAAGGCTGTAATCGCTGTATTTACATGGGCCGTTGTATCTCGCCCTATCACAAAACCATGTTGTTGTGGATTGACCAAAGTCAGCATATTGGGTGCTAGGCGATTTGCTAGTATCTTAGAAAAGATTTTGGCATCTGCGTTGAGCAGTGAGATCGGCCGGTAAGAGCCGCAATCTTCCGGTGTTTTTGTTTTTTTTAAGAAAGAATACTATTTTGGCTACTTTCCATGACATAGGGACTTTTCCCAAGCTGTCTATAGAATCGATGACATTTTCTAACAGAGGTAATAATTCTTCTGAACAGACCTTATATAGTTCCATGGGCAGACTGTCTTCCCCAGCAGCTTTTCCCGGTGGTAAGGCTAAGATCGCTGCATTTATTTCAGATTGTGTTATTTTTGAATTAAGAAGTTGCAATTTTTCTTTAACCGTATCTTTTGATATAGGCATATATTTATCCAGATATTGTGTGATTCTAGCTCTGGAAGGAGTATTATCAGGAGTGTATAAGCTCTGGTAGTAGTTAACAAACTGACCAAGGATTTGTTCTGGTTGGTCATATTCTTGTAAATCGAACCCTTTAATCATTTTGATGTTAGTTCTCGCCTTTTTATCCGCAACTTTATATGCAAGTATTTTTCCGATTCTAACTCCTCCTTCATATTGGTTTAATTTATATTTATGTATTTTAGAACAATATCTGTCTCTTAGCGTCTTTTTAAGAGAAGATTGTAATTTTAATAGTTCAAATCTTATCTCCTGGATATTTCCATTTTGTGACTTAGTTTCTTCGGCTAGTTTCTGCTCCCATAACAATATATCTGAAGTAGCTTTTTTAGTAGTCCTACGAATTTCGGCATTGAGTCTGTAGATGAATTGTTGAGTAAACCCCCTTATACTGCACTTACATGTGTCCCAAACTACGTCGATTTTGGCTGAGTTAATATTCAATTCAATACATTCTTTAATATGTTTCTTTAGGGAGGTGACAAAGCCCAAGTCAGTCAATAGATATCTCGGAATGTAAATTGTCTTAGATCTGGCCTCGGCTCACCATTCTCGAATTCTAATAATATAGGATTGTGATCGGAAGTGATCCTTGGACACAGTTCAATCTTACAATTACTCAGTATTCGATCGGTTGCCCACACCATATTAATTCTCGAGCAAGATCTATGAGGCGATGAATAGTATGTGTGTCCCGCTAGGTTAGGGTGTTTATGACGCCATACATCTTTGATGTTAAGCAATCTACCTAACTCAAAAATCGCAGATCTGACCTTACGCATCCTGCGTGGGGAGCCGTGTCGGGTAGAATCAATTGTATAGTCTATTACGCAATTAAAGTCTCCCATGACTAATGTTTCTCCCTCCCACTCTAGTAGCTCAATACTTAAGTATTCAAATAGCTTGGGATAGTCTATGTTAGGGCCATAAACACACATAAGACAAACTTCTGGTGTTCCATCTGTACTTGTGCTATCGCCCACCTCCCCCGTACATATGATGATGTTTTTATAATTTCTATCGCTAATCCTTTCTGTTTCAGTATGGCCACCCCCCTAATGGAGGCACCAAGGAGGAACACACCACAAGCTCATACCCCATTTCTTGTCTTGGTAACTAATATGAGTTTCCGAGAGAAGAGCGAATTGAGGTTTATACATAGCTAGCTCTTCTTGAACCAGTCTCCTCTTTTGCTTACTATTAAGGCCAGCAACATTCCAAATTAACAATTTTGTTTTAGACATAGCTTACGTCTAAATTCTTTGTCTTTCCTCTGTATTAGATCTTTACTAAAACATTTCATTATTCTGTCTACACCATATTTCTTCCTTCCAATGCATTTTTCCCCCATTTTTTCTTTCCCCCCTCACCCCAGTCCTTCCCTTCCCTCCCAAGTCCCTTTGGGGGAGCACCCCTCTATCCCTTGCTGCCGCTGGTGTGGCAGCCTAGTGAAATGGCTAACATGGGGATAGGCTCAACCCTCTTTTTGAAAACAAATTATTCATTAAATCCACAAGAAACACAACTAATATGGCAGTGTGTAAATTATATATATATAAGACCCATAGAACTAATAAATGCCATGCATAAATTCAACCCATTTTTGTCCCCCTGGTGTTCCAACGTGATCTGATATTTTAAGTGCGAACATCAATTGCCTTGCAAGCTAACCATTTCATTTCCATTTCATTTCTGCCTTTCGGCTGTAAATTTTTCTAGAGCCATAACCGCCTCTTCTTGATCAGTAAAAAAGAAAGGTCGCCCATTATTAATTGCCTTAAGCCAAGTGGGCTCTTGTAAATAAACTGTACAGTTAATAGCTTTGAAGGAGTCTATTAGCTTTCTAAGCTCCCACCTTCTATCCATTGTTTCCTTACTTAGGTCTGACCGTACAAAAAATGATATATTATCAATAAGAACAGGGCTATTAGGTTTAGCTTTAAATAACACAGCTTGTTTTAGCAAGAAATTTCCAAAGTATATCAAGATAGGCCTCGGAAATTTGCTATTTTTGTTCTTTTGGAACAGAGGAAGTCTGTGTACTCTCTGTAATTGAGAGTCCCAATCCCAGTCAGATAAATCACTAAACACTTTTTGAAATAGTTTTACTACATATGATCTAGCGTCACCTCCCTCTGCCCCGTCTGGTACTCCAAACAGCCTAAGGTTATGCCTACGTGCCCTGTTTTTCATATCCTCAACCTTAGTCTCTAGTTTGGATATCCGTGTGGCATGTTGTTTAATTAGCTCATCCGAGCGAGTAGATCCTTCTTCAATTACCACGACGCGTTGTTTAAGGCCTTCCATTTCTTGTGTAACACCCCCAAGCTTTTCACATACTTCACTCATAAAAGCCTGGATTTTGGTATTGTCTTCTCTTAGCTGCAAGAAATGCTGTTGGCTTTCTTGTCTTTGAGCAATGAGAGTCTGCATTATCGTGTCCATAGTAATCAAGTTTGGTTGATCTTCAATAGTTGCTGCTTTTAGAACACTTATTGTACATCTGCTGATTAGTGTTTGAATGTAGTGAATGGATTACTACACACTGATCAATGAGTCACTACAAAACTATAATAGGAGTGAGAGAGTGTTTGGTGTAAGTGTAAGGATAGAGACTGGAGAATTGAACATATAAAAGGTAAATTTGCAGGTGTATAGAATAGTACATACATAGTCTATAGGAGTTTGAAGCAGTCCATGCCCTAAGGCCTACTTTGGTGCATGAGTACTTGGAAACCAATTGAATGCTTACACTTCTACAAATAGATTGTCTAGCTGAATATATAGCACCTTCACTTTTAGGACAGTGCATACATAAGAACATACTGATGTATAACTCACTACAATACTAAAATAGCTGTAGCAAAATGTTTGGAGGAAGTGTCAGCATACAGACTGGGCAATTCAAAGTTTAAAAGCCAAGTGTGCAAATGTTTAGAAAAGTGCATTTATTATCTATAGGTGTTTGAAGCAGTCCAAGCCCTAAGGACTACTTTGCTGCATGACTACTTGGGTAGGGGCAGAATGATTACACTTCTCCAAGGAGAGAGTAGAGCTGAATGTGTAACTGCTGCACTGTTTGTACAGTGTATAGATAAGCATATATTGCTATATGTCTCACTAAAATATTGAAACAGTAGTGGCAAAGTGTTTGGAGGGAGTATAAGGATAGAGACTGGGTAATTAAAACTTTAAAAGACAAGTTTTAAGGTGCATAGAAGAGTACATGCATAGTAAATAGGAGTTTGTAGCAGTCCATATACTAAGGCCTACTTTACTATATGAATATTTGGGTACTGACTGGATGATAAGAGTTCTGCAAACAGTGTCAAGCAGTGTCAAGCTGAATGTGTAACTGCTTCACTTTTAGAACAGTGTACAGATAAGCCCATACTGCTGTATGGTTCACTACAATACTGAAACAGCAATGACAGAGTGTTTGATCAAAGTATAAGGATACCGACTGGGGAATAGAAGGTATAAAAGGCACGTTTGCAGGTGCATAGAAGACTGCAAGCATAGTCTATAGGGGTTTAAAGCAGTCCATGGCCTAAGGCCTACTTTGCTCCATAATTACTTGGGTACTGACTGCATGATTACAGTTCTGCAAAGAGAGTGCATGACTGAATTTATAAGAGCTTCATTTTTAGCACACTGCATAGATAAGGACATTCTGCTGAATACCTCAGTACAATACTCAATCAGCAATCACAGAGTGTTTGCTTGAAGTGTAAAGATAGAGACTGGGGAAATGAAGGTATAAAACGCAAGTTTGCCGGTGCATAGGACAGTGCATGCACAGTCTATAGGGGTTTTAAGCAGTCCATGCCCTAAAGCCCACTTTGCCCCATGAGTACTTGGGTACTGGCTGAATGATTACAATTCTGCAAGGAGACTGTCTGGCTGAATGTATAGCATCTTCACTTTTAGAACAGTGTATACATAAGCACACTGTGCTGTATGGCTAAATATAATACTGAAACAGTAGTGTGATAGTGTTTGCTGGAAGTGCAAAGGTACAGACTGGGGAATTGAAGGTATAAAAGACAAGTTTACCGGTGCATCAAAGACTGCATGCAAAGTCTATAGGAGTTTGAAGCAGTCTATGACCTAAGGCCTATTTTAATGCATGAGTACTTAGGTACTGAGTGGATGATTACAGTTCTGCAAAGAAAGTGCCTGACTGAATTTATATTAGCTTCAGTTTTACCACACTACATATATAAGGAAATATTGCTGAATGGCTCACTACAATATTGAAACAGTAGAGTGAGAGTGATTGGTGAAAATCTAATGATACAGACTGGGGAATTGAAGGTATTAAAAAACAAGTATGTAGGTACATTGAAGACTTCATGAATAGTCTATAGGGGTTTAAAACAGTTCATGGCCTAAGGCCTACTTTGCCCCATGATTTCTTGGGTACTGACTGGATAATTACAGTTCTGCAAGGAGAGTGTCTGACTGAAATTAAAAGAGCTTCATTTTTAGCACAGTGCAAAGATTTATTTATTTATTTATTTATTTAGTGTATTTGTAGAGCGCAAACCTGTCACCCAGAGGGCATCCTGGCGCTATGAACTTCTGGGCGAAACACTACTCACTGCTCAACCAATTTTCGGAAAGAGGTGCATTTTCAACGCTTTCCTAAACGGCAGGTAGTCCTTGTGGCTTCTCAGAGAGCTAGGCAGGGAGTTCCAAAGTTTGGCCGCTGCAACACTAAATGAGCGGCCGCCCATCCTAACTCTCTGAAACCTCGGGACAACCAGCAGTTGTGCCGAAGAGGAACGAAGGGGCCGCGAGGCAGAATACCAGGGAAACATATTCCGCAATGGTATCGGGCCCAGTTGGTGTACCGCCTTGAACACCAGGCACGCGGCTTTATACGACACTCGCAGATGTACCGGAAGCCAGTGTAAGTCTCTTAGAGCAAGAGTGGAGGAGCTGGACCTGGGACGGGAAAGAGCCAACTTAGCGGCCATGTTCTGCACTCATTGTAACTTCCCCAGCAGATTTTTAGGGGCCTCCAGAAGTAGCGCATTGCAATAGTCTAAACGACTTAGAATAGTACTGCGAACTACTTCCGGCCTGGCCTGGGCGGGGAGAAGGGGCAGAACTTTACGCAACATGCGTAACAGCATCATGCACATAGAGATAGTTTTATTGACGTGCAGATCAAGCTGTAAATTTGGTCCGAAAATCACCCCCAAGTTGCGTGCTGATCCAGCCGCCGCTACTGGCTCGGGGAAGGTGGTAGGCCAAAAGTTCTCTGGAAGAACACGCGGAATCCGGTCTATAGAGCAATAGAGCACCTCCGTCTTCGAGCTGTTAAATTGGAGGGAGTTGGCCCGTAACCAGTCCGCTGTGGCTGTCATACAGAGATGGAATGTCTCCAGCGGGACCGCATTGATTCCTTCCAGAGAAAAGACCAGTTTGGTGTCGTCAGCATAGTTAAAAGCCGTGACACCAAAAGATTTGATAAGCTGGACCAGGGGGCGAAGGTATAGGTTGAAAAGTATCGGGCTGATGGCCGAGCCCTGTGGAACCCCCTGTCCAACTTTTCTTGGCTCAGAACTGAATGGGGGAAGCGAGACCAACTGTTGCCGATTACCCAAATAAGATATCAGCCAATCTCTTGCACCCTCTGTGACCCCACATTCCTCCAGTCTCCTGATAAGGGTCTGATGGCAGACCGTGTCAAACGCGGCCGACATGTCGAGCAGCACTAGAAAGGCTGCCCGACCACTGTCGACACGCGAACGAAGGTTGTCCAGTACGGTTACAAGGGCAGATTCCGTCCCGTGCCCGGGGCGGAAGCCAAACTGGACCTCGTCAAACCATCCGATGTCCTCCAGGAACGCTGAAAGCGAGCGGGTCACCCATTTTTCCATGATCTTAATAGGAAATGGGAGCAAAGAGATTGGCCTATAGTTAGAAAGGCAAGCAGGGTCCAGCATTGGCTTCTTGAGCAGAGGTGACACTACTGCTAGCTTCCAACACTCGGGGACCAAAGCCAACTCCAAAGACTGGAGGCAGATGGAATGCAGGGGTTGAAAGAGTTCTGCATGAAAGGCCTTCCAGAATTTGGGAGGTAATGGGTCGAGCGGAGAGCCCGAGGCTACCGTATGAGCCAAGCTACAAAAATCCTCAAAGGAGGGACATGGAAACAGTCTTAATTGGGGTCGACTAGAGGAGGTCTCCGGAGCTCCCAAATAAAGAGCTGGGTCACTCGGCTGGGGTCGACTGGGTGGTCCATCCGGAGCTACCAGACTGGGGCCAAACGTGCCCATCTGGGGTCGACTGGACGGACCAGCCGGAGCTCCCAAGCCAAGAATATCCTTTGTGAGAGCTACGACAGTCGGCTGGGGTCGACTGGGTGACCCGTTCGGAGCTCCCGAGCCAGGGCAGAGCCCTACTGGCCGGGGTCGACTGAGCGGGCTAACCGGAGCTCCCAAACCGAGAGCAGCGGGCAGAGGGTTTTTTAAGCCCTCTAAGATCTTTACAGTCTTCTCCTCAAAAGCATCCGCCAGGGAGTCGCACAGGGCTTGCGACGCCACGACCGTGTTGGCTACACACACTGGGTGAGACAAGTCCCTGACAATTTTGAACAGGGCATGAGATTTATTAGGCGCCTTATTCAAGGTGGATTCCAGAAAGGCCGCCTTTGCCAACTTAATCTGCGCCTTATAACCCTGCAGTGCGAGCCTAAACGCTGCCTTATCCGATGATAAATACTGCTTCCTCCAGACTCTCTCAGCACGTTTACAGCTCAGCTTTCGCTGTCGTAGCTCTTCCGTGTACCAGGGGAAAGCACGATTCACTCTCCCTCGAGACCTACGAAGGGGCACCAGCTCATCTAACGAGTCAGTGATAGCCCGACACAGGGAGAGGTAGCTTTCCTCCACCGAGTTGCTCAGACAAAAATTGTCTGGTAGTAAGGAAGGCAGAGGAGATGACTTAAAAAGTCGGGACCATGGTCTACCCAGTTTCGATAATCCTACCCCTGCAGCTTCAGAGGGATGAACCCCTATGCAAAGGGAGAAAGCCACCAGTGCATGGTCAGTCCAGCATTGGCGTAGGATATCATTGACCACTACTGATTGAACGTCAGCGAAAATCAGGTCCAGGGCGTGACCTCCCCGGTGAGTAGCAGCGCCAACCAATTGCTGCAGCTGAATATCACCAAGTGCTTGGCAGAGTGTCGTGAACACTCCATCCAGTGGGCCGCCCTGCCATAAGTTGAAGTCCCCCAGGACCAACAACTTAGAGTGAGTATTCGATAGGTCGTATATCAGATCAAGAAAGTCTGATAGGGAGGGAGCAGAGCCCGGTGGGCGATAACATAACACACCTGCAAGGAGCGTTCTCTCCAGGTCTTTAATGGAGAATCGCATCAGTTCGAAGCCCGAAACCTCACTGATTTTAAGCTGGAAAAGACCCAACGACTCTCTATAGATGATGCCAATTCCACCACCTCTGTTCTTCAATCGAGGGGTGTGAATGATTTTAAAGCCTGGGGGGCAGGCCAATCCCAGTTCAACTAGGCAGTCCTCCCGGGTCCAGGTTTCTGTTAAAAACAACAAATCCAACCCTGAGGATTCAATCAGGAAGGCAATCTCTATATGGTGCTTGCAGAGCGACCGAACATTAAGAAGTCCGCAAGACAGAGAATGAGAGGAGCCTGGGGCAATAACCCTCCGAGTCAAGGTCGCCAGGGACGGTCTTAGTTCCAGTAAGGCAGCCCGAGAATAGACTAGGCGAGGAGAGTGCGATGAGCCAGAGGGAGCGGCCCTATGCGCGCCCGTTGCGCGAACGGGCGCAAACGGGCTTACCTCTGGCGCACTTCCGGCGCGCCTACGACGCGCCCGCTGCGCGTAACCGCTGCGCGTTTGAATCTCCATCCTTATCTGGTATTCGGCCGAGCGGAAGTCCGCCTCCTGCGTCCCTTGCCCTCACCAAGATGGCGCCAGAAGTGCTCCCAGCCTTGACCCCCACCCAAGATGGCGGTCGGACCCACTACACTATCTGTGTCCCGCCAAATGCGGGTGAATGCCAAATTAAAATGCAGGTAAGCCTGATCTGATTCCCCGGCCTAATGATCCGACACCTGGGAAGCAGCGCCAAATAAAATGAGCCCTAGACGCTCTGTAGCGCGATAACCAACAGCGCGAGTAAAAGCACAAGTAAACACAGTTAAAAATTGCCCCAGCCGTCAGGAGCGCGCCGACCAAAGATCTAACCTGGCTGCAACCTGGTAGCTTAAATAAGCTTACCAGGTGCGGAGGTCCGCCTCCTGCGTCCCTTGCCCTCACCAAGATGGCGCCCAAAGTGCTCCCAGCCTTGACCCCCAACCAAGATGGCGGTCAGACCCGCTACACTATCTGTGTCCCGCCAAATGCGGGTGAATGCCAAATTAAAATGCAGGTAAGCCTGATCTGATTCCCCGGCCTAATGATCCGACACCTGGGAAGCAGCGCGAAATAAAATGAGCCCTAGACGCTCTGTAGCGCGATAACCAACAGCGCGAGTAAAAGCACAAGTAAACACAGTTAAAAATTGCCCCAGCCGTCAGGAGCGCGCCGACCAAAGATCTAACCTGGCTGCAACCTGGTAGCTTAAATAAGCTTACCAGGTGCGGAAGTCCGCCTCCTGCGTCCCTTGCCCTCACCAAGATGGCACCCGAAGTGCTCCCAGCCTTGACCCCCACCCAAGATGGCGGTCGGACCCGCTACACTATCTGTGTCCCGCCAAATGCGGGTGAATGTCAAATTAAAATGCAGGTAAGCCTGATCTGATTCCCCGGCCTAATGATCCGACACCTGGGAAGCAGCGCGAAATAAAATGAGCCCTAGACGCTCTGTAGCGCGATAACCAACAGCGCGAGTAAAAGCACAAGTAAACACAGTTAAAAATTGCCCCAGCAGTCAGGAGCGCGCCGACCAAAGATCTAACCTGGCTGCAACCTGGTAGCTTAAATAAGCTTACCAGGTGCGGAAGTCCGCCTCCTGCGTCCCTTGCCCTCACCAAGATGGCGCCCGAAGTGCTCCCAGCCTTGACCCCCACCCAAGATGGCGGTCGGACCCGCTACACTATCTGTGTCCCGCCAAATGCGGGTGAATGCCAAATTAAAATGTAGGTAAGCCTCATCTGATTCCCCGGCCTAATGATCCGACACCTGGGAAGCAGCGCGAAATAAAATGAGCCCTAGACGCTCTGTAGCACGATAACCAACAGCGCGAGTAAAAGCACAAGTAAACACAGTTAAAAATTGCCCCAGCCGTCAGGAGCGCGCCGACCAAAGATCTAACCTGGCTGCAACCTGGTAGCTTAAATAAGCTTACCAGGTGCGGAAGTCCGCCTCCTGCGTCCCTTGCCCTCACCAAGATGGCACCCGAAGTGCTCCCAGCCTTGACCCCCACCCAAGATGGCGGTCCGACCCGCTACACTATCTGTGTCCCGCCAAATGCGGGTGAATGCCAAATTAAAATGTAGGTAAGCCTCATCTGATTCCCCGGCCTAATGATCCGACACCTGGGAAGCAGCGCGAAATAAAATGAGCCCTAGACGCTCTGTAGCGCGATAACCAACAGCGTGAGTAAAAGCACAAGTAAACACAGTTAAAAATTTCCCCAGCCGTCAGGAGCGCGCCGACCAAAGATCAAAGATAAGGACATTCTGCTGAATAGCTCAGTACAATACTGAATCAGCAATCACAGGGAGTTTGCTGGAAGTGTAAGGATATAGACTGCGAAATAGAAGCTATAAAAGACAAGTTTGCCGGTACATACAAGAGTGCATGCATAGTCTGTAGGAGTTTGAAGCAGTCCATGCAATGAGGCCCACTTTGTACCTTGAGTACTTGGGTACTAGATGAATGATTACAACTCTGCAAGAAGAGTGTCTCAAACAATTATTATTATATAATAATACATTTATTCTTGTAACATCTCATAATTTAATAGAGGTTATAAAATAATTTCATCAGGTATTTCATTTTCCTGGTTATCAATTTCAAAATTCATATGCTCAAACTCGATGTCATCTAATGCTTCCACAAAATCAGCATCCAAGGTTTCGTCTAGGAAATCACACCTGAAATCAGCAGCAATAATTCTTTCCTCTTCATTCTCGCTGCCCATGACAGGTATGTTTAGCTCATCTACGAGAGTGTTACTAATTTTGAAACCGTCTTCCATATTGTTCTGTTGTTTTTCCATAGTGAATTTCTTATGTTGTAGGTCCTTGTACAAAAACGCTTCATTTTATAATTTTTCCTATTACATAACACAAAACTAGCTTTATCAACTATTTTGCCCTTTAAAAAACTTTATAAGATTATATAAATATAATTATTTATATGAATGTTCAGTTTTAAAATGTTCTTACATTTTCAAACCAGTCACTCCTTATCACGATAGGAGAAAACTAAGGCTGTTATAATAAAATGCAGTACTAAAAAAAGTACAATATGTCTATTCACCTTACCTGTTCCAAACTAGTAGATGTGTTGTAGTAAAATGCAAAGAATACTGGTACACTCAGTATATATATTTACATTTTTTCAAATGTCTTTAAAAGATACAAACCATCTTTACACACTTATGTACTCCATCCATGTTTTGTTACTTCAGCTCTGTATAAGCACATCCCATCGACCATTTGTAATTGTTACTTATACTTACCTTCAAAATATTAAATAATAAAAAAATTATATGTTATAAAAATTAGCATCTGTGGAAGACAAAAAAAATACAGTTACAATATATCTTTTACAACACAAAATAATTTGTAAAGCATTTCATGTACCTTTTTTGCTATCCTCAGAATATACTGAATTTCACTAGAAACAGTGGGGCAGATTTATGATGCCCTTGCGCCTCCTTGCGCCGCAATTGCGTCACGTAATGTGACGCAATTGCGGCGCAAACAATGCGCCCTACTTACAACGTGACGCATCTAGGAGATGCGTCACGTTGGAAACCCCTGCGCCATAAGGAGGCGTTCCTGCGCAGGGGGGGAGCGTTCCTGCGCAGGAACGCCTCCTAAAAGTGGCTGAGTGAAATCTATGAGATTTCACTCAGCCACTTCCTACGTCAATTCCTTACGCCTGCTTGAAGCAGGCGTAAGGGTGACGCACAATGCATTGCATAGGTGGCTCCTGTGCATTGCAGGAGTCATGTCGCACTTGCGACATACTCCTGCAATGCGCCGCCCGTACGCCGAGAGATGCGTCACGTATCCTCACTGCCTTGCACCATGGTGCGCCGCATCATAAATGCGGCGCACCATGGGTGGCGGAGCAGTGGCGCACTGTGGCGCATGTTAACTCGCGCATCCCTGGGGATGCGCCAGTTAACATAAATCTGCCCCCACGAGTTCAATAGTGCTCATCACATAACAGGGGGCAAAAAAAGACAATCAATAAGATTATCTTAAAAAAAACATTCAACATTCTCAATAACAATCTAAAAATAGAAACAAAACATATATCACATGTTTTTTTCTAACAGCAATTTCTTACATAACTATGAGATATCTCAAACAATCTTAAAATAACAAACCACTATCATTAATTTTCATACACTGCAAATAAAGTTACTTGGAAATATATGCTAACAAAATATACAACAAATAGTCCTTTATCGTTTTATATACTTTTCCTCATGGCCAAATAGTATATCTCAAATTCTTAGTTCAGAAGTTCTTCAATACTAATCCTCAGCATCCGTCTCCCACCTTTCTGATTCAAAACCACCGACATCATTTGCAACATCCCCCAGGGCTCATCCCTCAACTTGACGCTATTCTACATGGCACCCTCACACAAGTGGCCCACCATCACAACCTGAACATTATCTGCTAAGACAACAACAGCCAACTCATCTTCTCCCTCACCAAGGAGCCACATACCACCGAAAGATGTCACCAACTGTATAAGGATCAACTCTCTAAACCTCAACTCGGACAAACACCTACAACGACTACAATGAGTCCAAAACACTTCCACCCGACTGATCATCAATATCCCCTGCCGCAGCCACATCACCCACTACCTGAGAGATCTACACTGGCTTCACGTCAACAAGAGGATCACCTTCAAGCTCCTCACCCTCACTTACAAAGTACGCTACAACACCAGACCAACCTACCTTAACAGCAAATTAAAGGGCCAAATTTTGTTCCTAAAATGTTGGCTTTAAAAATATTAGGTAAGAATTTGGTAACTCTTTAGGCATACGTTGTTTGAAAACCAATTGACTATCATTACAATGTATCCAACTTTTCAGACATTTTAAATAAACAGTGTAATGTCCAGATGTTGTAGAAGGTCTATCATGAAAAATAATTGCAACAGCTACAAAAGTTCTTCCTGATATTGATATTTGAGTAGCTACAACATTTTTAATTAAAGTTTCCAATTTTCTTCCATCAGCTCTACAATGTTGCAGAATTAAAATTACATACTGTCCATATCTTTGTATAAAAAATGGTGATGACATTTCTGATTTACATTGGCTACACTCCATGTTTTGACTTGCTCCTCTAACTAGATTGTTAAAAGACACTGATTCACAGTCAGGTAAAGTCAAATATATGAATCTTTCAGTGTCTATGTTAGTGCAACATGTAAACAAACAATTTCCTCAGTCATGTTGCCATTTATAAGAAAGGCCAAAAAGGTTTTCAATATCTATACCTTTATCTTCCAATACAACTAGCATAAACATTAAAAATTCCTGACAATCTTGCTGAATATTCTGCGTAAATTGAGTAGAACCAGAACATATGTCCAAAACATTTTGAATATCAGAAACACTTAGTATTTTACTTTTATCACTAGTACATTTCTCATAACCAGAATACAACAACAAACAGAATCTTTCTTCCCGATTTCCAACAATTTGCTGTTGCAAACTTTCAAGAAAAAAAAAACATTAACAACTACATTAGCATAGCAGTTGACACCAGAACTATTTTCAAACTGATAACCAACATTCTCTTTAACACTGTCCTTTTCTTTTTGCTTGCAATCACAACTTCATTTTTTTTCTTTTTCTCTACAGTTTCACTACAGATATTCTCAAATCTTCTTTTTCTACCTACCACGCACTTTTCAAATACTGGAAATTGACCTAAATTGGGTGCATATTCTTTTTTTAACCTATTATACTCTTTCACACAATTTGCATCTGCACTTACTTTTGTCTCATCAAAATCAATCAAGTACAATCCAGATAAAGTTCTCACTCGAGACAAAGCAACATATGCCATACTCTCTTTAAACACGGTACTGCCAATATTCACTAAAGCACTATCTACACTTAAACCTTGAGATTTATGAATGGTCACCGCATACGCCAAAGAAATAGGAAACTGTTTTCTGCGTACATACAAATCTTTTACAAGCAAAAACCGAGCTGAACAACGACTAAATTGTTGTACTTCTGCAATTTCATCAAATTTGATTTTCACAAATTCAATAACATCTCTATTTACATAATTAACAAAATCAACAATTTTACCCATTGCTCCATTTACTAAATCTTTTTCCACATTCAAATTACATCATACAATTACCCTACAGTTTACACATGCATATAAATTATTTTCTAAAGCATCAGTTTTACTTATCGATTTCTCTAAAGAATCCAATTTCCTCTTCAACTTTTCAGTCAAAATAGTAGTGATTCCTTCATGTTCTAATTTATCAATAGCTTCCAATTTTATAGTTTCTTCATTTTCCAACTTTAAAATTTCTTCATTGAATATAGAACATTCACCCAATGTTGGCATTAAGCAGATTTCAGATTTGTTTTTTGCAATTCTCATATATATTTTCTCAGGAACAATATTTTCATTTGGAAACCAATTGGAAAGTACTCGACTCTGTAAAGCTTCTTTGCCATGTAAAGTCACTTTTCCAATTCTTAGACCTTGAAGAATATTTCCTTAATGAGCATGATTTGCCTGTGGCATATTTGTAATAAGTTCCTTATACTTAAAATATGACCAAATGTTAACATTTTCAATGCTCCCCAAAGACTTTCTGGTATCTTCATGCCCCAGTGTTTTAAACACTGGTTGTCCTTTTACAGGAGTAAGTTTTAGTAGATCGCCAAAAATGATGATGTGTTTTCCTCCAAATAATCCGTCACACTCTGTTTTAAGAATTTGCTGCATTCTTAAATACACAAAGGCAAGCATTAAGTTTGATACCATGCTTAACTCATCAATAATGAGAAGTTTCATTTTCTTCAAGACTCTTGAAACTTCACAACAAGCTTCTCCAGATAGCTTGTGGTATTCCAATTTATTTTCATGCTCTACTGGTAGCATTAATGAACGATGTAAAGTAATTCCTTTAATATTGTGTGTTGCCAATCCAGTTGGAGAAGTAACAACACAAGACAAATGCGACTCAGTTGTTTTCTGTAGAAAAGTTGTGGTTACTTTAATTACAAAACTTTTGCCTGTTCCTGCTTGTCCATTCATGTACATTTGGATAGATTGAAATGATGAGCAAGAGCACTCTTTCTTCTCATGAAGTAATCCATGGTCAATCTGTTCTCTCACTTGCTCATATATTTGTTTCTGCTCAACATTTAGTTGTTCTTCCAAGTTTCCTAAGTTTGTTACATCTTCTTGCGCTTAATACATTGCTGTTTCCACCTCTTCCATAGCAGTTGCTGCTTCATTTTGAACAATTGGTTCTCCTAGTGGATCCTGACTCAACGTAGCAGACGTGTGACTGTCTTGAGAACAGTCTCTAGCAATCTCAGCTGCAATTGTAGCTTCTTGCTCATTTTTCGTTGTTCAACATTTTCACATAATTACCAAACTCAGGAAATTCTATAGTATCTTTACTTGCGTTGAACGAATCATCATAGCTCTCAAAATCTCCAAATAACTCCAATTCTGAACGGCTAGGCTTGAAAAGTTGCAAAAGAGCTAAATAGTAAAATTCCCTTTCGTCAGGAGTTTCGCAACTCAGTTTACAGTGATTAATCAAATGTCCTTTTCTTTGTTTCACCAAACATCCTTCAGAACCAATCACGGCATATGTACCATTATTAATGTTTTCGGTAATATTCTGTTAAAAAATATAGTTTTGCAGCACTTCATAGAGACACATGTTTTCAAGATGATGACTTCTATTTGGATAATATGTATCAAACATATTTGTTTTCACAGTATCTGTACTTTGTGGCTCTTTTTCAGCTAAATATTCAATTTCTTGTACATATTTAGGTACTTGAATTCGTGTTGCAGCAACACCTAGACTCACCCATCCGAACATTCTTACGATCCAATTTTTCGATGAGATAACATCTTCAAACTGTAACTATATAATTTCTTACTTAGACTCTTCTCATGGGAAATCTCTTCCCATATTTCCTTCAATTCTGTATTTTCTGTTTTGGTTATGTAGGATGTGATATATCGACCAACAGCAATGGAATTGTCCGCAACATATTGAATAACCATGTTAGCATTACACATGGACAAAATGACCCTTCATTTCTTCTTAAGTTGTAGGTATTTTTTGGAGACTTTCTTGTGATAGTATGTCGCAAAGATGACATAAAACTGTTCACTCTTCCTTTCAATATTACAGGACGTGGAAATTGAAAACGACATTTGGTGTAGAATGTGTCCTTTGATTTGTACTTTCGACTACAGTATTTCCCACAATGATGGCTTTGGAATCGTAATACTTGTTGTCTTAATTCCTTATGTAGTGTACTTTTGGGTATATCACATGTAGCATATTCTTCAATAAAAGACAACACAGTATCATCTGAGTCTGTTCCAAATTTGGGAGCATCTTTGATCCATAATAGCATATGTATGTGAGGAGCACATCTCGCTTGATACTCCTTTCTATAAAAGAAATCCAGAACCTCTCCAAGAGGAGGATTTTGTTTATTGGTGAGAAAAGACATCATAGCTTCAAATCTCTGAATAAAATACCTGCATACATTAACTGGATCCAAAGAGCACAATTCTCCAGGTGTCTTGTATTCAATATTTACTATATTTGGATTTGCCTCGAAGAAATTGAAGTAAATCATCCCAAGCATATTCAGCACAGCTTAGAATAAGGAACCATGTAGGTGTTCCTAAGTTCCTTAGCATACATTTAAGTTCTCCATGACGACGATACCAGTACTCATTAGTACCACGCTGATATGCCATGAGATTAATTAGCTGAGATTCCAAAACATTATCTTTCTGCAGTACTTTATCCATAAATTCCTTTGCCGAAACCTTTGCAGATGTACACCTGTTTTCAATATATGGTTTACTGCATAAGAAAGTCCAGACAAATCACCCTCAAACAAAAGATGAAACAAATACGGAATACATTGTCGAAATCTTGGATCTTCTGCATACACTCTTGATGTTCGGTATTCAGATGCAGGAATCTGCACAGGTCGGTCATCATATCGTCCTCCTTTTCCTGTGGGAAAACAACTGAGGGAAACAACGAGCTTCCAAGCTTCCCTTTGCTTCTTTCATTTGGAATAACTCTATAGTATTCTCCATCACTTCTATAGAGTGAAGTAGATGAGCACTGTAATGTTCGTAGATTTCTTCAGTTCTGGACACATCCACTTTTTCAATGTATCCAGATGGCGAGTCACTATCTTCTTCTACAGTTATTTCTTCTTCTCTCACATACACATTTTTATAATATTGATTATTTTTTACCAGTTACAACGTTGCCTTTTTCACTTTCCTTACATCCACTAATTCTTGCCAGATTTTCATACTCTAGTGGGAACGCAATTAACAAGAATAACTAAAGGTTCATCTTCTACATTTTCTCCACATATTGTTTCAATATTTTTCTTTAAATCTAGAGGCAAATATACAACTCTTCCCTTTAATCCTCTCTGTAAATCTGAAGGAGGCAATTTTCCTGTCTTAGGCTCCATACGAACAATAGCCTGAAATGGATGCACTCATAAGTATTTAAATCCATCAGTTCAGAAGGAATATTTACCAACTCAAGATTATTATGCACATCTCTAGCAGGCATTTTATTCTCATCTAATTTGTTATAACAATATTTACAAATACGCTGATCAGAACTCAAATCAAAACAATTCTCTACCAACAAATAAGTTGCAAATTCCATCCACTCATTATTATTTTCCTTTTCACTTTTTAAATACAGATCAACAGTCCTGGTCTGATTTTTATAATGAGTTCGTCGACAACAGACACAAGAATAATTCGGCATTTCACCTGAAATCACCTTAAACTTTGTAATTTCTTGCTCAAACTTTTCTGTACTGCAATGTTGTACATTCTCTTCTACATTTCCTTCTATTAATGTATCAATTTCTGCACTGTCTTCCTCAGGACCAAAGTAACTAACCTGAATATCATCACAAACGTTCATTACATCTGATACAGATCCACGCAAAAGAGCACTGTTCAACTTTTTTAACATTAGTGCTGGACTTTTTGCATAATACAATCTTCTGACTAATTTCCTCATTTCAGTATGATGTACTGCTAACATCCTAAAATAGTGAAAAACACTTCGACATACTTTTTTTAGAAAGACAAGCCAGAGAATGACCTTGCAAACCAGTATTTTCTCTCACTCTGCAAGGGTCTAGTCCTTACAACATCTTAATCTTTTTTTAACACTTTTCTTAGTATAGTTACGTAAGAGATTGCGTAAAAAATCAATAGATTCCTGCTGTACACTACAAATACTACTGCAATTCTAAGTGTACACTGGAGCTTTAGGACGTCTCCCTAAACCTTCATCAGCTAACACCTCTTCTGCATTTCTAGGAACAATTTTCTCTTTCTCAATAGGACAACCATTTGTAATCTCATAAGCACGACCACTGGTGTCAACTGCATCCAACAAATCATTACTCTGAAGATAACTCTCTTCATTAAAAAAAGGCTCAGAACTTGAACTAGGTTTCCATTCACCCAAAAAAAACTCTTCTGTTAATTACTCTTCTCCACTTACTTTTGGCCTTCATTAAATGGATTGGCTTATCTAGTGATCGAATTCTATTGATTACTAAAACAAACACATTTTTTTTCAATTCAAAAGCTTTCTCAACTACATTTTCTATACGTTTCTTCTTCTTATAAAATGATGGCTTTTTTTTACATTTCTTAACTTCCTTGATCAAATTCGACAAAACTCTATTATAAAACATTCTTTTTCTAATTTCCTGAAACTGATTCTTCCTCCTTTTACAATACACTGCTTTTTTACAAGATGAATTCCCATGGTTGTTCTCTTTTCTCTTGCTTTTATTTTTAGTTGCAGATACCGAATTTGTATTTTTAACATTGTGCACACTACTCCTTGTATTTGATAAGTTCTTCAAGAAAATCTTCGTTCTCTTACCAGAACTTTTTTCGTTTTATTCCCACATTGTTGTTCAGGTAAATCTTGTGGATGACTTCTCTTTAAATAATAACCTTTATTACGTTTTTTCCTCTTTTAACTTTTTGAAGGCATGATACATTTCTTTTACTGTTGATAAATAAAATCTGTAATAAAAAATATATTTAACATTATAAAAAAAATATAAGCAGGTTATTTGCTAAGCCCTACTTCACTGCATCAATACTTGAGTACTGACTAAAACATTACACTTCTGTAAGGAGAGTGCCTGACTGAATTTATAAGTGCTTCAGTGTATGATGACATACACACAGAATGAGGAAACAGGGAAGAATATGAAGAGAGAGGAGTGAGAATGAAGAAGTAGAGATGAGTATAAAAACACACAGATGTGTTTAAGTAGACAGGGATGTGTATGAGGAAAGAGGGAGAAGTATCAGAAAATACAGGAGAGTAAAATGAGAGAACGGAGTATGAGGAAAGGGGGACAAATGAGCTGAGAGGGTGGAGTAACAGGAAAAAAAGAGGGGTATGAGGAGAGAAGAAAGAGTATGAGGAGAGAGAAAGAGTGTGAAGAGAGAGAGGGAATAATATGCAAAAAAAGGCGAGTATGACCACAGACAGGGGGACTATAAGGACAATCGGTAATATGAGTAGAAAGGGAGAAGTAACAGAACAGAGGGAAATCTGAGGACAAGGGGGAGTATGAAGACAAGGAGCACTATGAGGAAAGAGAAGTGAGAATAAGGAAAGAGAGGGAATATCAGAAAAGAGGGGAAAGTATAAGGAGAGAGAGGTAGACTGTGAGTAGAGAGGGGGGAAAATATGCAAAAAAAGGTGAGTATAATTCCTTAATGTACACAGACGCTCAGTGTGATTCTAGACAAAAAATATGATACCATGCATTTTACCAAAACACATTTACTACTCTAAAACGGTTAAGTGATTGCACACGATTCATTTATATAACTACTAGATTTCACTGCACGACCCTGACTCATTTTGCAAATACATTTCCAATTTGCTGCATTATTTTTGCCAACATTACGTCCAAAAAGTGACACAATAGAACAACAAACAGTTTATGCATCAGTGTATGTATACTGATTGGGAAATTCTTAACAAGGAGGTATGAGGAAAGAGGGAGGAGTGAAAGGAGACAGGAGAAAGTATACAAAGTAGGGGGAGTATTATGAGACAGAGGACACAATAAGGAAAGAGGAGGATTATGTAGAGAAACAGAGAAGTATGAACACAGAGAGGAGGAGTATGAAGACAGAGGAAATATAAGGACAAAAGGGATTATGAGGAGAGAGGGGGAAGTAAGAGGAGAGAGGGGACCGTACGAAGACAGGGAGGAGTATAAGGGGACAGAGGGAAGAATGAAAAGAGAGAAGGAATATAAGGAGAGAGGACAGAGTATGAGCACATAGACGGAAACTATGAGAACAGTTGAGAATATGAGTAGAAGGGGGAATATGAGCACAAAGCGAGGAGTAACAGGACAGAGAGGGGAATATGAGGACAAGAGGGAGTATGAGAACAAGGAACACTATGAGGAGGGAAAAGTGAGAATAAGGAAAGAGGAGGAATATCAGAAGAGACGGGACAGTATAAGCAGGGAGAGGTAGACTGTGAGGAGTGAGGGGGGAGATTATTGAAAAAGGGGCAAGTATAATTCCTTAATGTACACAGACGCTCAGTGTAATTCTAGACAAAAAATAGGAGACCATACATTTTACCAAAAGACATTTACTACACTAAAACTGTTAAGTGATTACACACATTCCATGTATATAACTACTACATTTCAGTGGACAACCTTGCCTAATTTTTCAAATACATTTCCAATTTGCTGCATTATTTTTGCCAACATTACATCAAAAAATGTGACACAATAGAACAACAAAGAGGCACAAGGGGCTTGTAAATCTGCCCAAGATTGTATGCAGCGGTGTAAGTATACTGACTGTGGAATTGCTAAAAGGGAGGTATGATGACAGAGGGAGGAGTAAGAGGACAGAGGAGGGAGTATAAACAGAAGGGAGAGTATTAGGAGACAGAGGAGACAATGAGGACAGAGTGGGAATATGAGGACAGAGGGGAATATGAGGACAGGGGGGACTATGAGGACAAGGAGCACTATGAGGAGAGAGAAATGAGAATAAGGAAAGAGTAGGAATATCAGAAGAGAGGAGACAGTATAACCAGAAAGAGGTAAACTGTGAGGAGAGAGGGGGGAGATTATGGAAAAAAGGGCAAATATAATTCTTTAATGTACACAGACACTCATTGTGATTCTAGACAAGAGACCATACATTTTACCAAAACAAATTTACTGCACTAAAAAGTTTAAGTGACTGCGCACATTCTATGTATATAACTACTACATTTCTGTGGACAACCCTGACTCATTTTGCAAATACATTTCGAATCTGCTGCATTATTTTTGCCAACATTACGTCCAAAAAGTGACACAATAGAACAACAAAGAGGCGCAAGGGGCTTGTAAATCTGCCCAAGAGTGTATGCAGCAGTGTATGTATACGGACAGGGGAATTGTTAAGAGGGAGATATGATGAGAGAGGGAGGAGTAAGAAGAGAGAAGAGGGAGTATAAAAAGAGGGGGAGTATTAGGAGACAGAGGAAACAATCAGGACAGAAGGGGAATATGAGGACAGGGGGGACGGATGTATGACATTACAACGCATGCTTTTACATCGCATGCCTTTACAACGTGGTATTTACAACAAATACCTTTACAACGCATAGTGCTTTGGGGCGCTGGATAGTGAATTGTTTAATTTACTATTCCAACTCCAGTCCCCGTGGATAGTAGGGAAGGTGTTGGATAGTAAATTAAACCTATTCCCTATCCTAGAGCGCCCCCCAGCGCAATGCGTTGTAATGGTTTGCGTTGTAAAAGTTGCGTCGTAAAGGCACTGCGTGGTAAAAGTTGCGTTGTAAAGGTTGTTTACCGGGGGGGACTATGAGGACAAGAAGCACTATGTGGAGAGAGAAGTGAGAATAAGGAAAGAGGGAGAACATCAGAAGACAGGGGACAGTATAAGCAGAGAGAGGCAGACAGTGAGGAGGGAGGTGGGAGATTATGGAAAAAGGAGCAAGTATAATTCCTTAATGTACACTGACGATCAGTGTGATACTAGGAATAAAATATGAGGCCATACATTTTACCAAAACACATTTACTACACTAAAACGTTTAAGTGACTGCACACATTCTATGTATATAACTACTACATTTCAGTGGACATACCTGACTCATCTTGCAAATACATTTCCAATCTGCTGCATTATTTTTGCCAACATTACATCCAAAAAGTGACACAATAGAACAACAAAGAGGTGCAAGAGGCTTTTAAATCTGCCCAAGAGTGTATGCAGCAGTGTATGTATACTGACTGGGGAATTGTTAAGAGGGAGGTATGATGAGAGAGAGAGGAGTAAGAGGTCAGAGGAGGGAGTATCAAAAGAAGAGGGAGTATTAGGAGACAAAGTAGACAATGAGGACAGAGGGAATATGAGGACAGGGGGGACTATGAGGACAAGGAGAACTGTGAAGAGAGAGAAGTGAGAATAAGGAAAGAGGGGGGAATATCAGAAGAGAGCGGACAGTATAAGCAGAGAGAGTTAGACTGTGAGGAGAGAGGGGGGAGATTATATAAAAAGGAGCACGTATAATTCCTTAATGTACACAGAAGCTCAATGTGATACTTGGCATAAAATATGAGACCATACATTTTACCAAAACACATTTACTACACCAAAACAGTTAAGTGACTGCACACATTCCATGTATATAACTTTTACATTTCAGTGGACAACCCTGACTCATTTTGCAAATACATATTCAATTTGCTGCGTTATTTTTGCCAACATTACATCAAAAATGTGACACAATAGAACAACAAAGAGGCGCAAGGGGCTTGTAAATCTGCCCAAGCGTGTATACAGCAGTGTATGTATACTGACTACAAAATTGTAGATTTAGAACACAAGTCTAATTCTAAGCAAGCAACACTATTAACTACTCTACAACTAAAAAAGTGACTGCACACATTCTACATTTTATAGTACTGCACGTTATTGCACAAAAGTGACTCACTAAACATATTAACTTACCAAATGATTTTATCTCAATAGTTATCCAAATGAAGACAAACACAGAATATGATTCTACAAACTTCAGAAGGATAAGCACATTACTCTTACTAAAAATAAAATGCACCACATACATTACAAGTTATCAACTCACCTCTCAAACTGATTGGTAGATTAAGAAGAATGCCGCCACTCACACGGCAGATAGTCTTATACAGAATCTCTATACTTCAGTGCTTGCAGTACATTAATTCGAAACCAAACACACATTTCTATTGGTTCAACATTTCAAACCTTTCCAACTGACATAACTTTCCACCCTACCCCCAACACATCATGCAAAAGACACTGTAAAACACTCCTCCTCCAGAAGTTTAGACTCTGCATTGGTACACACTTATCAGTACCAATAAAGAGAAAAGGTCTCATTAGCACCAACCAACATATAAACACATAAACTTGATAGATATCTATAAAATATATTTTTAAATAAATTTTTCTTGCTTAGGTACACTTACGGGGCACTTACAGACTTCGCACCGTACGTCGTAGGTACGCGCATGGTACGCGCACGGTAAATCTACCGTAAAAAAAAAATAGCCTCTATCACAAATTTTTTATAATCCCCGGGGACCCCATCCCCCGGGGCTGAAATATAACGTTGGGGACCGTGGGGGAAGTCCCAATGCCCCCACTGTCCCAGCCGGCTCCCCGCGTCCTTCGGGAGCCGACATAACTTTTCGTCAGAGAGAGAAGCTTACATGCTGCTCTCTCTGACGAAAAGCAATCTGCTTTCCTACTTGAAAGAGAGAGCAGGTTTCCTGCCCTCTCTTGCAAATAGGAAAGCAATTTGCTATGGTAGGGCGGGAGCCGCAAGGCTCCCGCCCTACTATAGCAAACAACAGTGTCCCGGGGGTAGGCACCCCGGGACACTGCAGGAGGTGGCCCTGGGAGGTGGTGGTCCCCAGGTCCATCAAAGGCTCCAGGAGGGGGGCCGCGCGGCCCCCCTCCCAACATTCAAAAGCGCCGGGGTTGGTGGTCCCCATGGCTGGGGGCCCGTCACGGACCCCCCTATTTTCTATATTGGAGTCCCGGGGTGGTGGCGGTCCCCGGGGAGTGTGGGGGGACTCAAGCCCCTATACACTGATGTTTTTATAAAAAAAACATTTTTTTTTAAAAGAAGCCACGGGGGATGGGGTCCCCGGGGATTATAAAAAATTAGTGATAGAGGCTATTTTTTTTACAGTAGATTTACCGTGCGCGTAGCATGCTCGTACGTACGACATACGGAGCAAAGTCTGTAAGTCTTGGGCTACACTAATGAGAGTAGCCCCATGGCCCTATAGGGCGCCGGGAAGACAGTTAAAATCAGCCCCATTGTTTAATGAAGTACTGAGGATAGCAAAGACCTCCTGCAAGTGGTTAGAACAAGTATGGAGGAACGACTTTTTAGATCACAGGACGGTTGAATACAAAACCAATCTAAAGCACTATCTATCACGACCTAATAAGAAAAACTTGTGCCGCCTACTACAATAATAGGATAGAGCAAGCTGAGAACTCTTCTAGAGAACTTTTCACAATTTTCAAAGACTTTTCATCACTAGCCAGAACTATGGCTTCCAAAAGCGGATCTGTTGATTCTTGCAATTTGGTGGCAGACTTCATTGCAGAGAAGGTAGCAAGGATTTATACTATGTTCCCGGATGAGGCACGTAATGGGAGTTCCGATAGCGAGGGGAAAACCAACATGGAGGAGGCAGACTACCTCTCCAGATTTGATCTCCCCTCCTGTGACGACCTCAAAGGCATAGCCTTAAGTATTAAATTCTGTTCACCTAGGGACCCCACTACTCCTAAAGTTCTGAGAGACTGCCTGGAGATCCTAGTACCTCGTATTAGGCACCTCCTTGAACTCTCCTTTGAGTCAAGAGTGGTCCCTAAAAGATGGAAAGAAGCGATTGTCCTCCCCATAAAAAATAGCTGAATGTGATTGAGAGTCAGCTGGAGAACCTTTGACCAGTCTCACTCCTGCCATATTTCGCGAAAATAGAGGAAAAAGTGGTCAATATGCAGCCCACATTAACCGACACAGACTATTGCACACTACGCAATCGGGTTTTCAAGCAACTTACTTGACTGAGTCAGCACTGCTCCTGTCAACAGAAACTATGCACAGACAGGTAGAGGAGGGCCAGATGGTTGCTTTAGTCCCCTTGGACCTCAGTGCCGCATTCAACACTGTAGCCCACTCAGTACACCTACAGTGCCTCCGAAAAAAGGCGGGTTGGATAAACTGGTCCTAGATTGGCTGGGGTCCTTTCTACAGGATCGAAGCTTTCAGGTGTCTCAGAGACCTCATTATTCCAAAAGCATGGCACTTGCTCAAGGGGTCCCCCAGGGCTCTATATTAAGCCCCATTCTTTTTAATCTCTATATCATCCCACTGGCGGAGATTATTACTAAACATGGAATTAGTGTTGTGTCATACGCGGATGACATGCAACTGGTGGTCTCACTGTTAAAATGCCATGAAGAGGTAGCCACCAATTTTTCTACTTGCCTACAGGAGCTGGCATCCTGGATGACGAATAACTGTTTAAAATTAAATGGCAGCAAAACTGAGGTTCTAGTGGTGGGAAATGCTCCCTCGATCTGGTCCTCATCTTGGTGGCCACAGACTCTCGGCCCAACCCCTTCCCCCAGCAATCAGGTCAAGAACTTGGGGATGTGGCTGGACTCCAAACTCTCCTTTGAGAATCACACTAGAATTGTGGCCAGGAAGTGTTTTGGAGTAATGAAAGGACTTTGGAAAACTTTAGACATGCTTCCAGTGGCAGCGAGAAAAACCCTAGTCCATGTGCTTGTAACTTGAACGCTTCAGCCTGCCGTGTTCTGATGCTGCTCAGGAGAGCTTCCTCCAAGAATGCCCTCGCTGCCCTTCACTGGCTCCCAGTGAGGGAGAGAATAATTTTTAAGGCCCTGTGTATTAGTCACCGTATTCTGCAGGGGAAAGGGCCAAGTTATCTACACAAACTACTGTCCCCCTTTACTCCATCCCGACATCTAAGATCTTCAGGGACTGGACAGGTCAAAACTCCGGTTATCAAAAGAGCAAGAATCGGTGGCCGATCCTTCTGCTATCTAGCCGCAAAACATTGGCATGACCTTCCTCTCGCTCTCCGAAAGGAACCTTCTGAAATCATTTTTCGGAAAAAAATGAAAACATGGCTCTTCCGCCCATGGGTTTCCTCTAAACTATGTCACATTATTGTTCCTTTTTATTAAATTTTTTACACATTTTGCCCCCTAAACCAGGCGTGAGGAGCACATCACTATATACATTCAGTCACAGTTTCTAAACAAAACAAAACCACTAATAATTTCTACAGAAAAAACATATACATTACATACATAGGATAACTAATATCTATTATACATTTAAGAGAAAACAAGACACCTGTCCTACTGCAAACTTAAGAAACCCTGCCTCATATCGCAGTATACAATCCATCCCCTAAGCATCATAGTAAATTATAGTTCTTCCTTCCAATTAAATATTGGCTCCCATATTTTCAATCCCAGCTTCCTCCCCTTTTTCCCTTTTCTGGCATAGATTGCTTTTTCCAAATTATATATATTTAGAATCCTGGCTAACCACTGTTGAAATATCGGTGGTGCCTGGTCGAGCCACGCTGAAGCGATACATAATCTCAATACAGCCATTGCTACAAAGCTAAAATAACATCCTTCTCCCTGAATGCCATCTGAATTCACCCCCAATAGTACTATTGAGGGGGTTAAGTTAACTGTTATTTTTAACGCTCCTTGTACAAAATTCTTTATTTCTTTCAGTATCGTAGATAAATGTGGACAAGTTGCGAATATATGTATTATATCAGCCTGGTTACTTCCACATCTTGGACAATTAATTCCAGTAACCGCCCCCCATTGTGCAAGTTTCGCCGGGGTATAATAAAGGCGATAAAGTGTCTTATAATGCTGTGCCTGTAATGCTGCAGAGCACAGAACATTCTGGCCCAAATCTAATGATAATTTAAAGCAATCCAGTTCCGCCTCCAACTTGCTCGCCCAGCTTTCCCCCCACTTATCCATATCATCTTGTCTTGTTTTAATTAGTTCAGCATAAAACCTTTTAATAGTGCAAGATACTCCCTCTTGTATCACCTCCAGTATGGGTTTTTTCTCAAATCCACTAAGGCCCCCCTTTTATTTGCCAGGAAACTTCTTACTTGAAGATACTTAAAAAAATGTCTTGTTTCTAAACCATATTTCCCCTGGATCTCAACAAACTGCTTTATTCCCTGCAGATCCATCAAGTCTCCCACCCTCGTAATTCCCTTTCTCAGCCATATCGCGAAAACTGCGTCAGAAAAAATATCAGCGGGGAATACTGGATTGTTTCTTATTCTTGTATATCTATTGATTTTCCCCAAACCATATTTTTTAATAAAGGCCTTCCAAATATTATACGCTGCCATAATAGTGTTAAATCGAGTCCTCTTAAAGTAAGCTGTATCAAAGTGTCTTAAAAGTATATTATTTACCTCTTCCCCCATCAAGAGGCTATATATTGCTAATGTTCCTAATTCATCATCCCCCTCCACCTCCGCTCCGCCTATCAGGCCAACCATATATTGTAAAGCGGCAGCCCAATAATAAGATTTCATATCCGGTAATGCCCACCCTCCTCGCTCTCTTGGTAATGCCATGAATCTTAATGCTCTCCTAGTTTTTCCTTTGGACCAGATAAATCTATTAATCATAACTTCTAATTTTTTAAACCAAAAATTGTCAAACATAAGCGGAATTGCCCTAAAGATATATAAAAATGTTGGTAGGACGAGCATCTTAATGATATTAACCCTGCCAACTATCGTGAGATGGAGATTTTGAAGCCTATCTAAATCTCTACCAACTTTCGTTATAATAGGACCTATATTCAATTCTACTATCTTCTCCAGTTCTGAAGTAATTATTATTCCAAGGTATGTTCCTGACTGCACCACCCGTTGATCCTGACATACTGCCTTATCATTTTTAATTATTTGAGTCTTATTGGTATTTAGGGAATACCCTGATACTTTCCCAAATTTCTTAGCCTCCATTTCCACATACCTAATAGCCTCTGTGGGTACTGGTGTTAAAACAGCCACATCATCGGCATATGCGATTATCTTGCAATCCCCCCTATACGTACTAACTGGAGTTATATTCTCATTCATTTCCATCCTACGAATCAGTGGATCCAAATACATGGCAAACAACAGGGGGGAGCACGGACATCCCTGTCTGGTTCCCCTATTAATTTGCACCGATTTTGTTAATCCTGAGTTTATCCTTACTGCAGCCACCGGGTCCCTGTATAGTGTTTTTATCGCGGTGACAAAGCCCTCCCCAAATCCTGCCCTGATTAAAACACTCCACAAATAGTCCCAGGAGACCCGATCAAATGCCTTCTCGGCGTCTAAAAACAATGCCGCGATCGGGTCCCCTGTGACTTCCATTTTGTCAAATAGAGTTATAAGTTTCCGTGTATGATGGGTGGTTCCGCGCCCTGGTATAAATCCATGCTGACTGATGGTGACTAGTGGTGTTATGACGCTCGCAAATCTTAATGCTAATGTTTTTGAATAAATCTTCGTATCGGTGTTCATAAGTGTTATTGGTCTGTAGGACCCAGGGTCCGTGGGTGACTTTCCTTTCTTTAGAATGACTACGATTTCTTCACCCGACCATGATTCTGGTATCGATAAACCCATCTGCGCCTGTTGCATAGTACACACCATATCCTTCCCCAGTACTTTCCAAAAAACCTTATAGAACTCTAACGGTATCTTATCTGGTCCAGCTGCTTTGCCAGAAGGAAGACTCATAAGAGCTGTTTCAATCTCCTGCAGATCTAGTAGATTATCTAGTCTCCGTCTTTCTTGATCTTCCAACTCCACCTTTGGGGTATCATTCAAATATGCTGTTATTTCCCCTATATCTTTCCCTTGCTGTTCTTCATATAGGTTCACATAGAATTGTCTAAAGACTTCTCTAATCTCCTGTGTACCCGTCACCACCTTCCCAGTCCTATCTTTAATCGCGCTTATCTCCCCTACCGCTGCTTTTTGCCTTGCTCTCACAGCTAGCGTTCGCCCTACTCATTCACTAAACTCGTAGCATTTCTCCCTGTTTGCCACATATATTTTTGCTGCCTTAGATGCTATATATTCCTCTGCCTCCATTCTTAGCTTAACTAATTTAATCATGGCAAGCTCCAGTACCTTACCAGTCGGTGTGGTTGCCTCATTTGCTGCACATTCACTCAATTCCTCCTCGGCTAAAAGTATCTCTCTTCTTAAAGCTTGATTTCTCTGTTGCTCCTGCTTCCTTTTATTTACACTGTAACTTAGGGTCTCCCCCCGCACTCCAGCCTTGAAACTATCCCAGACCATGCCTTCAGCTCTAGTACCCCTATTTATTGTCAAATATTCTTCAATCCACCGCGTCATATGCTGGATATACATCTCATTTTCTAGGAGTGCTCTCGCAAAAGTCCAAACTGTACCCCCCCTTGACATTGATGTCACTATTAAAGTTATAATCAAAGGATTATGATCAGCCAGTACACGTGGCAACCTTTCAATCTGTAGGTTTGAAATACAATTATTGCTAACCAAAAAATAATCTAATCTTACACTCACCCTATGAGGCCCAGAGTAGTACGTAAATCCCTTTTCTCCTGGCTTTAAGGCATACCAGATATCTAATAAACCATTATTCCTTGCCAAGGAGCAAACAGCTCGGAAGACTCTTCTTTTTCTTCCTTGATATCTTACAGGAGGTCCTAACCCTAGTCCCAGACCCCCCGCTCCATTAATATTGAAATCTCATCCAAGCACAACACAGGGTGCCCAAGTAGCCAACTCTACGTCTAACTGTTCAAAAATTTCTGAATCATCCCCAGTACAGCCATATATAGAGCCAAAAGTTATCCATTGCTCCCCTACCAAACATTCTACCAAAGCCCATCTCCCCCAAGCATCTTCCAATTTCTTCCTAGTGGTGGTACCCCTCTGTCTTGATAATATTGCATCTCCCCTATTCCTAAAGCCCTGTCTTGAAAAAGCTAAAACTGAGAACCCCAATTGTTCAAGCAAGTGTACTTCAGTTGCCTGTATATGCGTTTCTTGCAAAAGTAGAAAATAAAATCTCAAGCTTTTTATTAGAGTAGACACCTTCTGCCTCTTTTGTCTATCATTTAGGCCACATACATTCCATGTCATTATCCGAATAGCCATTAGGAGTCATCAGATGGGCGAAGAATCCTCATTACATCCCTCAACTCAAAAATTGTATTGGACAGACACAAATTCAACTTTTGTTTATTATTCATTTTCATCTGATTTCTTTTTTTTGTTCCTCTGTAGTAAATCCTTACCTTTTGCCCCTCACCCCCCCCACACGTCCTCCCCCTCCCCTGGGTTACCACCCTGACGATCCCGCCCCCCCTACTGGCAAATAGGTCCACAGGACCTATGTGTGACAGCTGTGACCTAATGGGATTCTCGTGCCCTCTCCCTCCCCTGCCATTATGCCTACCTATACACACACCATAGTCCCTGAATACATACACAACCCTTTCCACCCTCAATTCCCTGTTACTGTATATTCTTTTCCTATGCTAAAGCCTCTATGCCTTTTTACTTCCTTGTGAAACCAGAGCCACTGTCCGCTCCTTATCAGCCTGCGATGTGTTTTCTTTTAGCCATATCAGGAATCCTTGATCTCAGAGTGGAAGATTTTAAACTGGCCATCTCTTACCACTTTCAACCGACTAGGGAACATTAAATATGCCTCACATCCTATCTTTTGAAATGGCATGACCAACTCCCGCATTCTCCATCTCCTTTCTACTGTCGTATGACAGAAGTCAGGCCTAGCAAAAAATTCCACATCTTTATATCTACATTTAGCCTGAAGTTTTGCCTTTGCCATAATCTCTTCTCTCAAAAGATAGTTCCCTACATATATAAGTATTGCTCTAGGTTTAGCTGATGAATTTCCCTTTCTCTGTACAAATGGGAATCTGTGCGCACGTTGTATTTCTGCTTCCCAGTTCCAACCTGTTATCTCAGGAAACGCACCTCTAAGTAGTTCAATTACATATGTCCGCACGTCCTGTCCCTCCTTTCCTTCTGCCACACCCAAAAGTCTTATATTGTTCCTTCGTTGTCTATTTTCGAAATCTTCCAGTTTCCATAAAACATCTGATGTGGTCTTCTCTTGCTCGTGCTTGAACTCCTGCCATTTCCTCACTTCGTCCTCCGGATTGCCAGTTCTCTCCTCTACTTCTGTAATTCTCCCCGCCAGATCTGCATACAGTTTGTTCACCTTTCGGAGAGATCCTTGTATCTTTTTGCTTTCCTGCCTTGCTCTACGGCTTTCCACCCTTGCTTCCACCTGGATCTGTTTCAACATTGAGTACATCATCTCAAACCCCATAGGCGGTTACCCTTGAGTCTGACTCTGCCTCTGTACCTGGTCTTGCAGAAGAGCAGCCCCTGCCACCCCTGCACCCTCTTGGTACAACTGCGATGTCGCGGAGTAGTCCCAGTCCAGTCTTTTTACCATTTCTGTATGCAGAGGACTTAAAACATTTTTCGATTTACTCCGCCGCTTTTTCGCTAAATTTTTTGATTTGCATCGAGAAGGTGATCTCTGAACTGTATCATCTCCCGAGTCTGAGGTTCCTAATGACTCAGAAAATGGCCCAGACACTATTAAGTCGTTTTCCGTATCTGAAGAACTTGAGGCAAATGCAGATGCAGATGGAGTTTGACCTCTCCCCGTACCCACCTCGCCCCCCTCTTCCTCCTCCTCACCTTCGTTCACAGAAAAAAAACAATCATCACTAGGTGAGCCAGGGTTAATGCAAGGGTGTAAACTAGAGTCTCCATCTTTTAACTCAGAGTCTGCGGCAGTCTCAGCAGTCTCGTCACTCTGGTTTTGAGAAGGCATCATTAAGGGAGGCAAAATCCCGCAGTTAGACTGCCCTTTCATGACCCCAACCCCAATCTCCAATATATGCCCCAAGTCACTGCCAGATTTATCCAAATTCCCCCTTGCATCCTGTACAACATCTCCTAATTCCTCTGCTGACTCTGTATGCACAATCGTTTTACTCACTGTTTTACTCACTGTGTCTATATAGTCAAAGTTTGGTTTCACCGATCTAGGTGCCTCGTCCCCCTGCTCTTGCACTATCTGCACAGAGCGTGCTCTCTCCGGAGTCGATAGATTTGTTGGAGTCATTGGGGTCAGTGATTCCGTGTGTAGAACCTGTCCTTCTCCCTCCGGCGATGTACGGTCCCCCCTCCTGCTAAGGGCTCTGCTCCGTCCCGCACAAGAAGTGTCAGATCCTCCACCGGCTGCTGTGTCGACCGGTGTACCGCCCCCTGCAAGTCTACCACTCCCATACCTGTAGAGAGAGCTGTCGCTGTATCAGGGATATCGCCATTGCTCAAGCTCTGCTGTGCTGCTGAACTGGGACGCAGAGGCTGAGGCTGAGGTTGAGCTATCACGGCGGCAGACCCTTTGATGCTCGACATCGGCACCACCCTGGAGTTTGCATTCAACGCCATTGCAGGTGAGAACGCCTCGAGTACGGTAGGCTGCCTCATACCTGCCTGCTCAGTAATCTTAGCTCCTGTGTTATGCCTCCTATTGGAGGTCGATTTTTCTTTATTTTATTTCCTTCTTCTCAATCAGAGTAGCGTCCCCAGTAGCATCAGCAATTTTGCGTGTTCAATGTCTCGAAGATTAGCACGCTCCTCCTGATTACGTGTCACTTTCTTCGTCCGTAGATTAGCTGCCGGAGCATCAGAACCACTCCAGACAGCTTTCTCCTTATCTTCCTACCTCGGCGGCTTCGGAGCCATTGTATTCCGCAATGTTAATGCCCTGCGCCAATGATACCGGCCCCAGCCAGTAATCTCAGCAAAGAGCTGTACTGATTGAGTCAGCGTCCGCTCCACTGCCGCCTTAATACTCCAAGTGAGTCAAGTTTTTCCTGGGAGAAGCACTTTGAAATCTGCCGGAAAGTCAAAGTCAAAAGGCAAGTTCGTTTTTTTTAAATAATTTTCTCCAAGTCGATGCAGCATAGTATGTACTACTCAGGGAACTACCAGTTACGCTCCCGGGAGAATGGTGTGCTTTTTCTAGTCCATTTCATCCGTATCGGGGAGAGCAGAGAAACACGACCTCTCCCTACAGCCTACCAGCGGCCATCTTGCCCCGTCACATTATTGTTCCTGATGAGTTCTAACCGCAGCGGGGGGACACACCAGTGAGTATAAACATGCACTTTATATGCTTTCTTATTATTTTTAACATTGAATCTAGCTTAAATGTTATATGTTATATTACCAAATAATATGTATTTTGTTTTTTTCCTTACTTTCCTGATCCTGCTGGAATCTCGACGGACACTTGCGGAAGTGTATCAACCAATGTAAATCCCCCACTGGTACTCTGTCGAAGCTGTGCTTCCTCTTCCAGGTCCCATGGGTATCCTGCAGGAGCGATACAACTTTAAAAAGTCTCTATTAAGCACAATGCAAAACTTTAAATAATAATGTAACCCCATTTATAACCTAGGCATGTCAGTTAATAAAACGTGCTGTTTATAATTCATGGTCCTTTGTTATAATAGTATGTTTACATCTGTATATAATAAAAAATATAGTCCACCTGCATTAGATTGAGACTGTGTATATGTATATATATATCTATATATTACCTACTGGCGGTCGCCAGTAGGTATATAAAGTTAGGATTTTTTCTCTATGGGATTTTTGAAAATTCTATGTCTAATAACTTTGGCGTTTGTGGACGGAATTGGCTGAAATTTTCAGGAAAATGGCACATTTTGTTTCTGAGCAGCCCTTGAAAATTTGGGGGGGGTTCGTCAAGGGGGGGCCGAGAAAAAAGGGGGGTCCCAAAATGTGTTTTTAACATTGAGTTTTCCATAGGGCGGTTGGCCTCACTTTTAGCCCGAACGGCTGAATGGATTTGCACGAAACTTGGCAAAATTGTAGGGACTGGTAGCCCAATGTGCCTTTGCTAGGTCTCAATATATGTGCTCCAGTGGATTTTGAGAAATTAACGTTCAAAAAAAGATATATATCTGTAACAGCGGACCGGGCAGCGCTCCGGTTCGCGGACTTTTCGCGGTACGGAGCTTTGTGAAGCGAAGCTGATTGGTTCTCCGGCGTCTGTGAACATTCCAAACAGTCCGTAGCGGCCGCCATCTTGTCTCTCGGTAGGATCGAGAGACAAGAGGAGGCCAAAGCGAAGGGGCAAATGACCATAAGGGGGCATAGTAGATCCTCGCTGACCCCCTAGGTTTGATGTGGAGGTTTTAAAAGGGTCCCGCGGGGCAAAAAAAAAAAATAATAATAATAATCGAACGGCTGAATGGATTTGCACGAAACTTGGTAAAATATTAGGGACTGGTAGCCCGATGTGCCTTTGCTAGGTCTCAATATATGTGCTCCAGTGGATTTTGAGAAATTAACGTTCAAAAAAAGATATATATCTGTAACAGCGCTGCGCTTCGCGTAACGGAGGTTTGCGAAGCTGATTGGTTCTCCGGCGTCTGTAAACATTGCAAACAGTCCGTAGCGGCCGCCATCTTGTCTCTCTGTAGGATCGAGAGACAAGAGGAGGCCAAAGCGAAGGGGCAAATGACCATAAGGGGGCATAGTAGATCCTCCTTGACCTCTTAGGTTTGATGTGGAGGTTTTAAAAGGGCCCCGCGGGGCAAAAAAAAAAATAATAATAATAATCGAACGGCTGAATGGATTTGCACGAAACTTGGCAAAATTGTAGGGACTGGTAGCTCGATGTGCCTTTGCTAGGTCTCAATATATGTGCTTCAGTGGATTTTGAGAAATTAACGTTCAAAAACAAGATATATATCTGTAACAGCGCTCCGCTTCGCGGAGATAAAATTATATCTGTATTACCTAGCTGTTGCTAACACCAGTTAGCGACGGCTAGTAGGAGATAGCGACCATCTTGGGCCCCACTTTGCATGTGAGTGATATTTATCACTAATGACATGCAAAGTGGGCATGCCAAGATGTTAGCGACTGGAAACAGTCGCTAACATCGCTATCTGCTATTATCAACTTTTGGAAATATTCGCGATAAGCGCGAATATCTCCAAAAGCTAGCACCTGCCCTGAGCAGTTCTTAGCCATGTTATCCAATGGAAGGTGGATAACATGGCTAAGAGCATTAGCTCGGTAATGCATGAATATCGCTGAGTTTTCAGCGATATTAATGCATTGCGGTCGTTTTTTATCGTATTTGCGATAAACCTTGATAATAGCAAGGTTTATCTGCGATAATTTCTGACGATGCTTAGCGGTAAAAAAATCGTTGCTAAGCATCGTTAGGGATAAATATCGCTTAACTTTGGTAATATGCCCCAACGTCTGTTAACGTTCGATTCGAAGGAAATCAGGAAGTGTTGAAAAACATTGTCTGCGCCATCTTGTCTTTTTTCAAATGCCACACTTTTGTCGTGCACGGCTGTCATTTTAGATGCCTTGACCAGACCCACTCTGTGCACGCTGTCGATCCTTAGCATGGCTCCCCACCCTCGCAAGCATCTCCCCCAGGCAGTGGTCACCCCCGCTCTCTGTCTTATGCATGGGTAATAAACCTCCCCCCATCTGCGCTGCTCTTCCCTGAGAATCACACCCTGTGCCCGCCCGACACCTCCCTTTCGCCCTATTCACTACCGCACCCTCTGACACTCCTTTTCCTCTGTGTCCGATTGTCCAGGCCGGTCCTAGGGCATCAGCTAGCCCTGCAGATGTAGTTTATGGCCCCAGCTGTAAAGAATCACCCCTCTTCAAAGGAGTTATAGTAGATCAAGGCCCATACTCGATGAGATCCGTCACAGCAGACGCGTTCCTATTATCTGAAAACCATCCTGTATTGTGATTGGGGAGGGGACCGAGCCTGAAGCGGAAGATTCCAGGGATGACTCTTTGTACATCAAAGTTTTTACAATTATGTGTCACATTAAAAATATATAGCACTCCGACAAAGTAGTAAGATTATAAAACTTTAATAAGTTATAAATATATACAAGAAAACAAAAACAGTAATAACATATAAACATTTTTAGGGAAAAACAACGAAGTAGCGGTCGGCTGTGCGAATAGTCCCAACGCAGCACAACGTCCAGATTTCTGGCGTGGGGCGTCGCGGGGGGTTGGTCATCAGTAGCAAACTGTTGTGCGAATAGTCCCAAGGCAGCAGAACGCGCTGAGATGTGGATGGCACCCAGGTGATGTCCAGTAAGTTGCCGCACTGGTTTTGGTATCCTACAATGCTGCTCCGAATAACGGCGTGGGGCGCCCCGGGGGAGGCGGCGTGAACGGGCCTCTCCAGGTGGAGTCTCATCTGTTGTAGTGGGGCGCCCCTTTACCGTTTCAGTTGCCATTCCGTCCGTTTTTGGTCCACTGTGTCAAAAGCCGCAATTCAGCTGAGTTGCGCCCACTCTTGCGGTGCAGCGATAGGCGGCTGTCACAGGACTCTCAAAATGGCGGCAGGCTGTTTCCTTTTTGGGCCTGGTCCACTGAAATGGCCCTGGGACACCTTGGAAATCGGACGCTTGTCTGCTAGGTCTTGGACCCCATTCTCGAAAGCGTCCCCTCCGCCTTGAGGATTCATCAAAAGTTTTGGGGGCCCCCGACTCCTGTAGGCTTCTGGTGGGGAGCGGCTGCCATGATTGCTCGCGGAATGACCACGACGGAGCTACGAGATGGTGGTGCTCTCATGCTGACGCCAGCTTCAGTCTGAAACATCCAGAAACAAGGTGGGGCTTTCATCGTTTGGGGAAAAAAAAAGTTTTCATCCAATGAAAAGTGTTGTTTTTAGGTCATATGATCAAGCCTTCCATCATTAGGAAACCAAAAGTAAAATGAACCAATGAAAAGTTTTATAAACAAGTCACATGACCTGTTATGCGGCATAGGGTATAAAATGCGGAGAAAATACGTTGGCACGTGAGGCGGCGTCAGTAGCGGACCGGTGTGCAAATAGGCCGAAGGCAACACAACGCGCCAAGATCCGGATGGCACCGAGGTGGTGTCCAGCAAGTTGCAGCACTGGTGTGGCCATCCTACAATGCTGAAAGTCGGCGTGGGGCGCCCCGTTGGCCTGTGAGTTTGCGTCAGTAGCGGACCGATGTGCGAATAGGCCGAAGGCAGCACAACACGCCAAGATCCGGATGGCACCGAGGTAGTGTCTAGTAAGTTGCCGCACTGGTGTGGCCATCCTACAATGTTGAAAGTCGGCGTGGGGCGCCCCGTTGGCCTGTGAGATGGCGTCAGTAGCGGACCGATTTGCGAATGGGGCCAAAGGCAGCGCAACAATATTTTCGGAATAGAAGACACCACAAGGCGCTGAGATGCCAAGATCCGGATGGCACCGAGGTGGTGTCTAGCAAGTTGTGGCACTGGTGTGGCCATCCTACAATGGTAAAAGTCGGCGTGGGGCGCCCTGTTGGCCTGTGAGATGGTGTCAGTAGCGGACTGATGTGCGAATGGGGCCAAAGGCAGCGCAACAATATTTTCTGACTGACACCACAAGGCGCTGAGATGCCAAGATCCGGATGGCACCGAGGTGATGTCTAGGAAGTTGCTGTACTGGTGTGGCCATCCTACAATGGTAAAAGTCGGCGTGGGGCGCCCTGTTGGCCTGTGAGATGGTGTCAGTTGCGGACCGATGTGCGAATGGGGCCAAAGGCAGCGCAACAATATTTTCTGTATGGAAGATACAACTAGGCGTTGAGATGCCAAGATCCGGATGGCACCGAGGTGATGTCTAGCAAGTTGCTGTACTGGTGTGGTCATCCTACAATGCTGAAACTCGGCGTGGGGCGCCCCATTAGCCTGTGAGATGGCGTCAGTAGCGGACCGATGTGTGAATAGGCCGGAACCAGCACAAGGCGCCAAGATCCGGATGTCACCGTGGTGGTTTCATAGTTGAGAGGCACTTCATCTGCAGTGGGGCGCCGAGATCCGGATGGCACCGAGGTGATGTCTAGCAAGTTGCTGTACTGGTGTGGTCATCCTACAATGCTGAAACTCGGCGTGGGGCGCCCCATTAGTCTGTGAGATGGCGTCAGTAGCGGACCGATGTGCGAATAGGCCGAAGGCAGCACAACGCGCCAAGATCCGGATGTCACCGTGGTGGTTTCATAGTTGAGAGGCACTTCATCTGCAGTGGGGCGCCGAGATCCGGATGGCACCGAGGTGATGTCTAGCAAGTTGCTGTACTGGTGTGGTCATCCTACAATGCTGAAACTCGGCGTGGGGCGCCCCATTAGCCTGTGAGATGGCGTCAGTAGCGGACCGATGTGCGAATAGGCCGAAGGCAGCACAACGCGCCAAGATCCGGATGTCACCGTGGTGGTTTCATAGTTGAGAGGCACTTCATCTGCAGTGGGGCGCCGAGATCCGGATGGCACCGAGGTGATGTCTAGCAAGTTGCTGTACTGGTGTGGTCATCCTACAATGCTGAAACTCGGCGTGGGGCGCCCCATTAGCCTGTGAGATGGCGTCAGTAGCGGACCGATGTGCGAATAGGCCGAAGGCAGCACAACGCGCCAAGATCCGGATGTCATCGTGGTGGTTTCATAGTTGAGAGGCACTTCATCTGCAGTGGGGCGCCGAGATCCGGATGGCACCGAGGTGATGTCTAGCAAGTTGCTGTACTGGTGTGGTCATCCTACAATGCTGAAACTCGGTGTGGGGCGCCCCATTAGCCTGTGAGATGGCGTCAGTAGCGGACCGATGTGCGAATGGGGCCAAAGGCAGCGCAACAATTTTTTCGGAATAGAAGAGACCACAAGGCGCTGAGATTCGGTTAGCACCGAGGTGGTGTCTAGCAAGCTATGCAGCTGAGTTGCGTGCGCACTTGCGGCGAATAGGTCGAAGGCAGCATAACAATGTTTTCTGAATAGAAGACACCACAAGGCGTTGAGATTCGGTTACCACCGAGGTGATGTCTAGCAAGTTGCCGCACTGGTGTGGCCATCCTACAATACTGCTCCGAATAACGGCGTGGGGTGCCCGAAGGGGGGGGGGGAGGCGGCGTGAACGGGCCTTCCTAGGTGGAGGCTCGTCTGCTGTAGTGGGGCGCCCCTTTACCGTTTCAGTTGCCATTCAGCTGAGTTTCGGCTGCTCTTGATGCTACAGCGACAGGCGGCTGCAACAGGACTCTCAAAATGGCGGCCTGTTCTTTGGATATGGGCCTGGTCCACTAAAATGGCCCTGGGACACCTTAGAACTCGGACGCTCGATTTTTTTTTCCTTTCCTGTACATGCAAAAAAAGGTAAATGCCCGGTACGTTACACGCTTCATCTGCCACGATGAACTCTCCAGAGGAACCGAAAAAAAATATAGTTATGGTAACTATACCATGCATCGTGATATGGAGAGGTGGCACCAATTAATTATAGTGCTGCATAAAAGAGAGATTTGGAGGAGAACCCCTGACCTGCTAGTACATTCATCAAAGAAGTGGCACTGACAGCATCAGAGGCAAGGGAAACGGTCCCAAATATTTAGAAGAACTTTGGAAAGATTAAAATGACATGTTTAGATTGTGGCAAATTAATTTCATGTGGACAGATGAGTGTTACTCTAATAAATACAGCATATGAACATCATCATAGTCGATGGTTGGTAGAGACATTTTGACTATATCCTGGACCTGCCCGTCCTCGCCCAAAATGGCGCCGGAATAAATGGGACTCGTAACTCCTTGTTGTGTACTGGTTGCAGAACCTTGAAATCACGAGATACGTATGCAGTTTTGAAGCACATGGCGGGCGGGGACGAGAATTGATTGAATATTTCGACATCCCTATTGATATTAAGTTCTGATGTGTTATTGATTACTGTACTATTGAAAGTTCGAATTAACGTCACCCATGGTACTTGCCCGCAAATGTATATCTAGATAATTTTATTGTAACTGGCCCTGTCGTATTTTAATTATAAAATGTACGTCCACCGATTCCGTAACTGTTAGACACCTTAGTTCTTGCAACCTAATGGCCCGCCCGTTACGTTCCTCTACAGTGTAAATGTCTACTCATCATATACGATTACAGTTTGCTCCGTGGCCGGCCCACGTGGTTATAGGCTCGTATTTGTATAATGAAATTTTCACAATAAAGGTTTTTAAAAGAAAACATGGTAGTAGTATATACATTGGTAAAGTTTTTAATAATAGTCACTGTTTTAGAATCATTAAAAGGCAAGTGAAATAAAGCAGACCAATTACATGAAGGGTAAAAGGTATAATACGAAGGAACGCAGTAAAGATAAATGGTCAAGGGCTGTTGTGTTTTCTAATCCTGCAACATAAAGTGATCGATAAGAATCTCATATTCAGGCGTATCGTCGACTAAGACAGCAGGTCGACCCTCTTTTGCTCAACGGCTCCGTCATGGGACGAAGAAACGCTCTTTTTCTCGAAAAAAGAATATATTTTACTTGCAGGACAGTTGTAAATTTTCCGGGAAAGTACATTAGCCTGGAACATTATAACATATATTTAAGAAAAAATAATGTTCGGAAGTAATAAAAAGCGTAATTTTTAGGTCATATGACCAAGCCTTTCATCATTAGAATAAGAAAAGTAAAATGAACCAATGAAAAGTTTTATTAACAAGTCACATGACTTGTTATGCTTACGTTACGCGCTGCGCGCCCCGGATGACTTCCGGATGCGCTAACGCGGCGCGTCATATGACGCATTACGCGACAACGCAGGTCCAGAATATAGTCAAAATGTCTCCACCAACCAGCGGTCGGAACACAACCCCTTTCAGCAGGCTAAATAGTTCTGTTAAATGACAACAGAAGGGACAGGCAACAAGAACCATTAGTCAAAGAGGGGAGGGCTAGTTCTTCTCTACCGGGTTACATTGGGGCGCTACCGGAACTGATCGAATTGGTAGTCTACAGTGTTTCTGGATGTTTCAGACTGAAGCTGGGGTTAGCATGAGAGCAGCACCATTTCGTAGCTCCGTCGTGGCCATTCCGCAACCAATCATGGCAGCCGCTCTTTATCGTTATTTTGGGCGGGGTGGGTGGCGGAGCCGAGCTGTTTTGCAGCCATCATTGTGTGGAGTTCAGTTCATTTCACTAGTTTTGTATTTGTCATGAGGGGTTGTTCCTAATGTTTCTATTTTAGCGAGGTCAAAAAGAGATCCCATTGGTGGCCTACTGATTTTGCTCGATTCCTTTTCTTTTTTTTTTACACGATTTTTCATTATCTGCAAAGACTAAACAGAGTATTGCGACTCTGTGTTTGTTTGTAAATAGAGAATGAACCAAAGAGAACCAATTCTAAAACAGTAAATACTTGGATAACAATCAATCAAATGGAGAGAGAAGCAGGCACGACGTATTACAACGGGGGCAAAGGCCTGCGTTAACTACCCTTCACTATGTGCAAAGAGAGAGTACTCCTAATAGAAATGAGGGGGGGGGCACCATTCAAAGCAGATCAGTGTGCATAAACACGAAAATGTTTTCACTTACCACGTACTTGACATTCGACAGCTTATGATATTTGCTATTAAAAAAACATTGAAATTCACTGAAAAAACCATAGGTTATAGACCATATATAGTTAGGAATTAGCATTTACAAAACCTTGAAAATTCACTGAAAAAACCATAGGTTATAGACCATATATAGTTAGGAATTAGCATTTAAAAAACCTTATTTTACTCACACAAAACCATTGAAATTCCATATATAGTTAGTTGCACTAACTATATATCGCGCACCCGCAATCCACTGCTGATGATGTCACATATTACATAATTCATGACATGGTCAGTGACATCACTGATGACATCACTGATGACATCTCAAATGACATCACTGATGACATCACTGATGACATCTCATTTGACATCAATGACCACATCACTGATGATATCATTCATGTGACAATACAATGCATCTCCTCACATTTTAATATAACCTCTGTTTCACCCAGTGTTAAATACAGAGTATAATTTTTGAAACCATTGACACACCAATACTAGTTACTACATATGTACTCACTGATTCCTACGTCTACACACACATTCACTCATTCACCCATACAATCATTCATACATACAATCACTCATCTTTACAACACTATCATATGCACTCATACACCTATACAGACACTCACACTCTGCCACTCATCCATGGAGTTACTCACACACCTAGTCAGTCCTGTAAAGAATCAATCACACTTCCATTTTCTTGTCTATACAGTTAAACATAGAGCACCTTACATTTTCAAACATATACTAACACATACTTACCTTGTTATACAATCATTGATATAAGTACACATTGATCTGCACAGAGTCACACACCTCCCAGCCAGCCACACACACACTCAGTCTCCCATACAAATACTTGGACAATCAATCAGTAACCCATATAGTTAATCATATAGCTACTGATCAACACATGCAGCAGTTTACAGAACAACAGACATAATGATGCACAAATTAAGACACTTTAGTCACTAACCCATGCACTCAGTGAGACACATTTAATCACTCACTCATACATTCAGTCATGCACCTACTAAATCCTTTGTCCAGACACTTATACTTCCACTCATTCTTCAATATGTAAGACACATTTTAACTTTACAGAAACATACAGTCACTGGATGTTGTCATCAGTGATGTCATCAGTGATGTCATTTGAGATGTCATCAGTGATGTCATCAGTGATGTCACTGACCATGTCATGAATGATGTAATATGTGACATCATCAGCAGTGGATTGCGGGTGCGCGATATATAGTTAGTGCAACTAACTATATATGGAATTTCAATGGTTTTGTGTGAGTAAAATAAGGTTTTTTAAATGCTAATTCCTAACTATATATGGTCTATAACCTATGGTTTTTTCAGTGAATTTTCAAGGTTTTGTAAATGCTAATTCCTAACTATATATGGTCTATAACCTATGGTTTTTTCAGTGAATATATATATATACATAGACTGACCCGGGTCACGGAGGTTGCTGCGGTTGGGGAGCTGAGGAGGCGGCGGAGTATGGCGAGTACACTCGAATTTGGGGGCCAAAACCATTAAGCATAAATTCCACCCCTCGCAGCACTGACCCACACTGAAAGGCATTCTGGGACTTGTAGTAACCAGTTGATCGGTTGCTACCAGGAAGTGTATGCTGGGACTACTCACCTGGGGGGCGGACCTATGCTTTGTTTAACAGGATGGGGCAGGGTATTTAACCCCAGATGGACATCCTGTTGTCATTCCCCCGGCGCTGAAGAAGGCGTCATGAAACGCCGAAATGCATTCGCAAGGGTGTGCTACTGCTAAATAAAGGTGCCTCCACTGTTCTCCCCTGCTGTGGCCTCCATTTCTTCAATTCGCTTGGAGGAGTTCTGCTCATCTAATTCAGCGCGAGTTCCAGAATCGCGCTTTTGGAGGTCCCCGCAGCATAAAGTCGGCTTCAGCATCTGCTGATTTCTGCCTTGGTGGAATCGTGTTTTCCGTGGTAACGGAAGGACTGAAGCCCACCTCTGTGCCTGGGAAAAGAAGAGGCGGTGTTGTTCGCATTGAGGGCACGCTGGGCTAGTTGGACTTCCGACCCGTCCCCGCCATAGACTGACCCGGGTCACGGAGGTTGCTGCGGTTGGGGAGCTGAGGAGGCGGCGGAGTATGGCGAGTACACTCGAATTTGGGGGCCAAAACCATTAAGCATAAATTCCACCCCTCGCAGCACTGACCCACACTGAAAGGCATTCTGGGACTTGTAGTAACCAGTTGATCGGTTGCTACCAGGAAGTGTATGCTGGGACTACTCACCTGGGGGGCGGACCTATGCTTTGTTTAACAGGATGGGGCAGGGTATTTAACCCCAGATGGACATCCTGTTGTCATTCCCCCGGCGCTGAAGAAGGCGTCATGAAACGCCGAAATGCATTCGCAAGGGTGTGCTACTGCTAAATAAAGGTGCCTCCACTGTTCTCCCCTGCTGTGGCCTCCATTTCTTCAATTCGCTTGGAGGAGTTCTGCTCATATATATATATATATATATATATATATATATATATATATATATATATATCCAAAACAGAAGTTGCCCTCATTGAAGATGTCGCACATGGAGGGTTACAGCACACGCACCACCGGCAGCAGCAGATTCAGCCAGCCCCCAAACCTCATTTGAGATGGCCAAACGCGTTTCGAGCAGGGTATTGCTCTTAATCACTGGCTACACCACCAAACGGAGACATCGGGCTTTTGACGGGATCACCTTTATTTGAAATTACAGTCCCGCCCATGTGGGCGTCAGCCAACACAGCCTTCTGGTCGTGGTAGTTCGTGCTATTGTTGTCTGGGCTCAGATCCCAATTTAAACCTGAATCGGTGCCGTTTTGCTCCGTAAAAAATATACAAATGTTTACCCAAGTGGGTGCGGTGGAATCTTCTCCAAATATTAACCCCAGTGGGTGTGAGGGATTGTGAACTTGCTGTACTGCTCCCAATAATTCCGATAGGCTGGCCCCTCCATTCCTTTCAGTGCTCTAGTGGCTGAGCACCTTGGATCCACTGTATCCAGCGGCGGGACATCCTCGCGACTGAGCCAGCCGCTATAGTATCCAAAACAGAAGTTGCCCTCATTGAAGATGTCGCACATGGAGGGTTACAGCACACGCACCACCGGCAGCAGCAGATTCAGCCAGCCCCCAAACCTCATCTGAGATGGCCAAACGCGTTTCGAGCAGGGTATTGCTCTTGATCACTGGCTACTCCACCAAATGGAGACACCGGGCTTTTGACGGGATCACCTTTATTTGAAATTACAGTCCCGCCCATGTGGGCGACGGCCAACACAGCCTTCTGGTCGTGGTAGTTCGTGCTATTGCTGCCTGGGCTCAGATCCCAATTTAAACCTGAATCGGTGCTGTTTTGCTCCGTAAAAAATATACAAATGTTTACCCAAGTGGGTGCGGTGGAATCTTCTCCAAATATTAACCTCAGTGGGTGTGAGGGATTGCGAACTCGCTGTACTGCTCCCAATAATTCCGATAGGCAGGCCCCTCCATTCCTTTCAGTGCTCTAGTGGCTGAGCACCTTGGATCCACTGTATCCAGCGGCGGGACATCCTCGCAACTGAGCCAGCCGCTATAGTATCCAAAACAGAAGTTGCCCTCATTGAAGATGTCGCACATGGAGGGTTACAGCACACGCACCACCGGCAGCAGCAGATTCAGCCAGCCCCCAAACCTCATCTGAGATGGCCAAACGCGTTTCGAACAGGGTAGTGCTCTTGATCACTGGCTACACCACCAAAGGAGACATCGGGCTTTTGACGGGATCACCTTTATTTGAAATTACAGTCCCGCCCATGTGTGCGTCGGCCAACACAGCCTTCTGGTCGTGGTAGTTTGTGCTATTGTTGCCTGGGCTCAGATTCCAATTTAAACCTGAATCGGTGCCGTTTTGCTCCGTAAAAAATATACAAATGTTTACCCAAGTGGGTGCGGTGGAATCTTCTCCAAATATTAACCCCAGTGGGTGTGAGGGATTGCGAACTCGCTGTACTGCTCCCAATAATTCCGATAGGCAGGCCCCTCCATTCCTTTCAGTGCTCTAGTGGCTGAGCACCTTGGATCCACTGTATCCAGCGGCGGGACATCCTCACGACTGAGCCAGCCGCTATAGTATCCAAAACAGAAGTTGCCCTCATTGAAGATGTCGCACATGGAGGGTTACAGCACACGCACCACCGGCAGCAGCAGATTCAGCCAGCCCCCAAACCTCATCTGAGATGGCCAAACGCGTTTCGGGCAGGGTATTGCTCTTGATCACTGGCTACACCACCAAACGGAGACATCGGGCTTTTGACGGGATCACCTTTATTTGAAATTACAGTCCCGCCCATGTGGGCGTCGGCCAACACAGCCTTCTGGTCGTGGTAGTTCGTGCTATTGTTGCCTGGGCTCAGATTCCAATTTAAACCTGAATCAGTGCCGTTTTGCTCCGTAAAAAATATACAAATATTTACCCAAGTGGGTGCGGTGGAATCTTCTCCAAATATTAACCCCAGTGCGTGTGAGGGATTGCGAACTCGCTGTACTGCTCCCAATAATTCCGATAGGCAGGCCCCTCCATTCCTTTCAGTGCTCTAGTGGCTGAGCACCTTGGATCCACTGTATCCAGCGGCGGGACATCCTCGCGACTGAGCCAGCCGCTATAGTATCCAAAACAGAAGTTGCCCTCATTGAAGATGTCGCACATGGAGGGTTACAGCACACGCACCACCGGCAGCAGCAGATTCAGCCAGCCCCCAAACCTCATCTGAGATGGCCAAACGCGTTTCGAGCAGGGTATTGCTCTTGATCACTGGCTACACCACCAAACGGAGACATCGGGCTTTTGACGGGATCACCTTTATTTGAAATTACAGTCCAGCCCATGTGGGCGTCGGCCAACACAGCCTTCTGGTCGTGGTAGTTCGTGCTATTGTTGCCTGGGCCCAGATCCCAATTTAAACCTGAATCGGTGCCGTTTTGCTCCGTAAAAAATATACAAATGTTTACCCAAGTGGGTGCGGTGGAATCTTCTCCAAACATTAACCCCAGTGGGTGTGAGGGATTGCGAACTCGCTGTACTGCTCCCAATAATTCCGATAGGCAGGCCCCTCCATTCCTTTCAGTGCTCTAGTGGCTGAGCACCTTGGATCCACTGTATCCAGCGGCGGGACATCCTCCTCAAAATAAATAAAAACCCCAGTGGGTGTTATTTATTTTTTAACACTTTCACACTGTCGGCGAGCAGCTCACTGGAGCAAGATGTTTGGACTACGAACACCAGAAGGCTGAGCAGAGCCAACGCCCACTGGGGCAGGTGTTTTTGATTTAAGACACCCGGAGCTCCACACAGTGTTCACGAGTCTCTGAAGAAATGCTCTCAGAGCATGAAACGCGTCAGGCTTCCTAATGAAATGGGACTTTGTTTCATCTGCACGAATGTTGTCAACTTGCAAATAAAACGAATATGCACCTACCTGGATGGTGGTTTTTCCATATGGGGTAACCTTTTGTTGGAATGTTTTGCGGCCGACCCTGATCGCGGAAAAGCCCCACCACATGACAGTGGTCATATGCTGCAGTCACTGGGCGAACAGCGTTGTCAGGAAGGTCGTTTTTGCAGGATTACTCTACAGCGCAGAAACAAAGGAACAATTTCCACACCCACTGGGGTTTTTATTTATTTTTGAACACTTTCACACTGTCGGCGAGCAGCTCACTGGAGCAAGATGTTTGGACTACGAACACCAGAAGGCTGAGCAGAGCCAACGCCCACTGGGGCAGGTGTTTTTGATTTAAGACTGCCGGAGCTCCACACAGTGTTCACGAGCCTCTGAAGAAATGCTCTCAGAGCATGAAACGCGTCAGGCTTCCTAATGAAATGGGACTTTGTTTCATCTGCACGAATGCTGTCAACTTGCAAATAAAACGAATATGCACCTACCTGGATGGTGGTTTTTCCATATGGGGTAACCTTTTGTTGAAATATATATATATATATATATATATATATATATATATATATATATATATTCAACTCCAAGCTCTCTCAGCTATCGACTGAAAATGGGACACAGACACCAGTTGAGTGCTCCTTTTTTTTCTTTATTCAATCACGCTGTACATGGCTAGATGACTCATTTCGCCCAACTCCTGGGTTTGTTCACATATGAATTCAAACAAATGCCCTGGAGCTTCTGGAGGTCACTTGGCAGCAATTTAGCCATCTGGCTTTCATTCTTGACTCTCCTCTTCAAAACAAAAAAAGATTGTAGCCTGAAGCGTTCTGATGCAGAAAGCATCTTCCTCATAGGCTTGCAAAAATGACCACAGGAAAGGCTCTCTTTTGTGTTTATTTCTGAATGTCTCATCATTTATTTTCCTTAATAGGCTTTGCTTAGTGCAGTTTAGTAGCATGCTGGGACAAGTAGTTCTATGACGAGCAAAAGTCTCCCTTAAGTGGGCTCCTGTTGGTAATTAATATTAAAATGCATGTCTTTTCCATAGTGAGACTTTGACTGCAGAGAAAAGTTTCTTTGTTTTTCGGATTGCTGCACTGCACAGTCAATGAATGGTTTCCCATCACAGCCTCTCTGTTGCCTTTACTTGTGATGGTGAACCTCCCCATGACCGGGCTGACGTGTGGATAATTTTGTTCAAAAAAATGCCCTGGAGCTTCGGGAGGGCACTCAGCAGCAATCCAGCCATCCAGCTTTACTGCACTCTGCATATATATATATATATTCACTGAAAAAAACCATAGGTTTCACATCAGTTATAGTTAGCTGGACAATTTACTCATACAAAACCATTGAAATTCCCACATTATAGTTAGTTGTACTCACTATAACTCGCGCGCCAGCAATGCACTGCTGATGACGTCACATATTACATCACTCATGACATGGTCAGTGACATCACTCATGACATCACTGATGACATCTCAAATGACATCGCTCCAGGAAGCGCCCACGTACGTGCCGCGTAAGCGCCCCGGAAGCGCTCCGGAGTGAGTAGCGTAAGCGCGTCAAGCCATGTGACCTTAAAATAACACTTTTCATTGGTTCAGAACATTTTTTTTTTCAAATATTGAGAACCCCTCCCATTTCTCTCACTATTGCTTTGTACTTGGAGAGAGAAAGAGGTGTTCTGTGCATTATCTGCTTCTCAAAGTTTTCTGATCTACAGCAATGGCTGCAAGGGAGTCATCCAGCAGTGATTCTGAAGGTTTTTTGCCTGAGGACCCTCCTCAGCACAAAGTAAAAAAACACTTCATTTGAAAGTTTTTTTCCATCCCTGAAGGAAAAAAAAAGGTTAATGCTGCTAAGGTAACCTGCAAGATATGTGGCACTACTTTATCCAGAGGCAATCCTAATAGGAAATATAGCTTTGGAAATGCCACTTTAATTAGGCATGTCCAGAGAAGACAGCCAAATAACTTTGCCAGAGAGAGTGTCAGGGACCTGGCACAGAATGTACCAAGAGATGGCGGCAGCACCTCCACTGGTGGAGCAACAGCTTCGGGAACACCACGTGGAAGAATGATCCCTAATGTGCAGCCGGTCTTTGCGGGCATAGCATTTCTATGCGTGGACTGTGATGAACTGCTCTGTTATGGGGAGCAGAGCATTGAACTCATTGCTAGGAAGAGAGAGGAACACCGCTGCACTCCCCGTCCCTAATTTTTCACCTTTTTTTTGCTCCTGTTGAGCAGTTTTGGAATCCCTGGTTTTGTTTTTCCCCTGAAAAAAAAAAAAATATATATAAAATCGTTATAAGAGAGTATACAAAAATATAAAAAAGAAGAAAAAAAAAGTTCTTTTCAGAACTACCTCCAATTCTCAAAAAAGAGCTGTTTTTTTTACTCTATTTTTTTACACTGTTTTTCCCTGTGGAATAATAATAAATGTTTTTTTGCCCTTCAAGGTCCTGCTAGGCCCCCCTCAGAAAACCTAGGGGGTCAGGGGGTGTCTACTCTGCCCCCTTTTAAATATTTCCCCCTTTCTTTTTCACCTCTTGTGTCTCGATTCTACCGAGACACAAGATGGTGGACTCTCCGGACTGTTTAGAATATTGACAGACACCCAACAGCCAATCAGTTTTCCGCTCGCGCACTCCCGTAGCGTGCCGGGTGCTCGTAGCGCGCATATAGATATATATGTGTTTTTGAAGTTAATTTTCAAAAAAATCACTGGAGCAATTTTCAGCAAATATAGCAAAGGCACATCTGCGTACCAGTCCCTGCAATTTTGCCAAGTTTGGCGTAATTCCGTTCAGCGGTTCGGGCTGTAGACTTGTCAGACCGTCCTATGGAAATTAACATGGGGAAAACACGTTTTGGGACCCCCCTATTTTCTCAGCCCCCACTTCACGAATCCCCCCGAAACATTCAGGGAAGGAGCGCTGCCGAGCTGACCAGAATTTGGGAAAATTACACTCAAATTCCTCAACCGGCGCCAGAGTTATTCCCAATAGAATGTTGCGGATTTCCTATGGTAGCCAATCCTAACTATAACTACCTACTGGCAACCGCCAGTAGGTAATATAGATGTTTGTGTCATAGTCTGTGTGTATCTGTATTTGATTGTTTGTGTGTATTTTAGTATGTGTATGAAAGAGTGTCTGCATGTCAGTATGAGAAAATGTGTATATGTGAGAATACCTGTTTCTGTAAGTGGGAAACTAGGTATGTGTGGGTATCAGAGTGTGTGTGTCAGCGTGTGTATTTGTGTCCCTATGTGTTCCTGTGTATGTGCATAGAGCAAAGGCTGCGCATAGTAGGGTTTGGTGAGTGACTGCACTCTCCACGAAAACCCATGTACAGAACAAAGTTTATGAGTAGTATGCTTGGTGAAGTTCTGGGATCTCTACCAAGACCCCTGCACATAGTGTAGATTATGCATTGTATGGTTTCTTAAGTGACTGGTCTCTCCATCATGACAGCGGTACAAGGCAAATACTAGAGTCTGGTCCAGGATTGGGATCTCTGCAAAAACATCTATGCAGGTTAAAGCCTGTGTGTAGTAGGGTTTGGTGAGGGACTGGAATCTCCATGAAAAACAAGCTACAGGGTGGAGCTTGTGCATTGTAGGGTTGGGTCAGCGACTGGTAAAACCATAGTACAGGGCAATGTCTGTGTGTAGTAGGGTTTGATGAGGGACTGGGCTCTCACAAAGAATGCTGTACAAGGTGAAGGTTTTACAGAGCAAGGTTTAGTGAGGGACCAGAATCTCCACAACATCCACTGAACAGATTGAACTTTGTGCATTGTAGGGTTCGTTGAGTGACAGGCATCTCCACCAAGACGTGTGTACAGGGCTAACTCTGTGTGTAGTAGGGGTTGGTAAGGAACTGGACTCTCCACAATGATCACTGAACAGAGTGAAGTCTGTTAATAGTAGGGTTTGGTGCATGACTGGGACTCTCTGCAAAGAACACTATACAGGGGGTTATTTGTGCATAGTTGGGTTGTGTGAGGGATTGAGCTCTCTCCAAAGTCCACTGTCCTGGACAAAGTTTGTTCAATGTAGGGTTTGATGAGGGACTGGGCTCTGTGCAGAAGCCACTGTAACAGTCAAAGTTTGTGTGTAGTTAAGTTTGGTAAGGGTCTTGCCACTTTGCCAAGACCGCTGTACAGAAAGAACTCTGCTAGTAGTAGAGTTTGTTCAGGGACTAGGATGTCAGTGAAAACCGCTTTACAGGGTGAAGTTTGTGTGATGTAGGATCTGAACAGGGGCCGCCTCTCTGGAAATAGTTCTGTATGGAGAAAAAGGTGTATTTGGTGCAATTTATGCAGGTTCTTAAAAATGTTGTAAAAATTGTATTCCATCCAGTGAGACTCCCACTTGAGTCGTGGCAGAGCACACAGGCTCCCAGGAGACTCACACAAGATCATAACACCTCAATTTTTTTTTATATATGTGTTAATTCAGGCTCCATAGGTGGGCTCTCTAGGACCTCCACAGAAGAGCCATGGGGGCAGGGTAACATTACCCTGCCCCCTTCTATTACTGTCCGGTATTTTTGGCATCAACATTTTCTTTAATCTTGCAGTCCACCAATTAGAGGGCAAGTTCACCAATGGAAACAAGCAGCCAATGATAAAATTAACCGCCTGGACCAATCACATTTCCCCATAAGGTGCATGCCTGCTGGGCTCCTGTGAGACTTCAGTGAACGCAACCATCCAGTTGTGAATGAATGTTGAACCTTAATTTCTCAAAAACTACTGCACAGAATGACAACAAATAAAAAAAAACACTTCCTTGCGAAGATTTGATGTAATTTCATTCTGCCATTTGGGCTGTAGTGCTGTTCAAAACTCCAATTGCATGGAGTAATAGCATTTTGGGACTCCCCTTTTTCTCAGGTCCCCAACTTGAAGGATCATCCCAAAACTTTAAAGGAAGGAGCAGAGGTGGATGAACTGTGTTCAGAAAGTATTGTGAAGATTGATTAAATCGCGCCAACGTTATTAGCAAACCAAAAATCCATTTCCTGGATATAAGAAATTGAGATTTTGATTGAGGGGGTGATAAATCTATTCAAATAATAACCACAAACCTTGTCAGGGTGATCCACAAAAGTCAATAAATTAACCTGTGCTTCACACTGTAGTAGCTTGGCACAAAAGCAGGCAGGCTTAACTGACAGGCAATGTGCAAAGTATTTCTGCAGTACACAAACAGTAATAAAGTTTAAACACAATGTAAGAAAAACCCCACACCAATTTAGAAAAATAGAGAACGTGTTAGTAAAAATTTTTTTTAAAAAACAAATTAAATCCAATCAGTCGCACCGAATTATGAATTGGTAAAGTGCTTATTGAAATTTAGAGCCTAAAAGATCAAAGCACCAACTGCAAGTGTCTTGACGCACACGACTGGGGCATAACCAAAACTTGGGGCCCACATCTATAAAGCAGAATTCTGCTACATGAGGTGGAATGGGTGGGTCCTCGAGTTACCTACTGCTTGGAAAAGTTTTCTGATAAAATTTCAACAAAATGGCAGAGTTTAGATGGGCAAGGAAGCAGGCTGTGTCTCAGGTCATTGCTGGGAAGCGCTGAACACAGAGTGGTAGAAGCTGGATTTCCAGACTGAGGAGGTAGTAGTTATCGATGGGGAGCATGTTGTGGTTGATCCCTGTGAAGATTTTAACCTTCTGACTTAGCCTTTTGGAAGTCGAAAACCTCTAGCGGGCCCAAGATGCAAGACATAGCTGAAGAGGGCTCCATGTGGCCAGATACCATCTTCTGAATGATCTCACTGAACAGGATCTGCTGCTGTGGAGAAGAATATGGTGTTAGATAACACACAGTCAGGACGACGATGATACATCTTAAGCAGATCGGCTGGCTGGTAGATGCTGCTCTTCTGTTGGTGCTTCTGGCAATTTTTGGTGAAAATATTCTTAAGTCCGAAATTTTATGGTTAGTCAGGAGCAGCACCTCTAACACTACTTCCAAAAGTCCAGTACCTGGGCTGCGGGGGATCACTTGTGGAGTTAGGACTCATTCCAGCAGAGGGCAGGTGCAGGGTTCAAGGTCTCTGGAGCATGTATGTTCCTGTAGCTAACACAGGTAGCCAGCCAACTAGCCCTTGGGTCACTCTGCTAGTCCTGGATTCAAGCGGCAAGGCAGAGGTTTAGAAGGAGGGCTGTTCTCTAGGAAGCAAGGCAGGCCTAAAGTGACAAGACAGAGCTCTGGTTGCAGCAGGCAGTCCTCTGAAAAATAAGACACGCCTCAAGCTGCAGGGCAGCCCTTTGGGGTTCTTCCCAGTCTGAAGTCCTCCACAGGTCTAGCAATGTACTAAAGAGTTGTTCTGAAGCTCAACTATTTATACCTGTTGCCAACCTTTGAAGTGGAGAACTCTTCTAGATTACAAAAATAATTTACATTTTTTTTCTTATTAATTTTTTTTTCCCACCAAATTTGGCAGAGAGGTAGAGTTTGGTTCGCAGATTGTGCTTTTTGTTAAATGGTGTAAACCTGTTCAGTAGTTCAAAAGAAAACCCCTAAAGACTATGCATGTAGTCTTCTACGCACCGGGAAACTTGTCTTTTATACCTTCAATTCCCCAATCTGTATCCTTACACTTCCAGTAAACACTATCACACTTCTGTTTCAGTATTGTAGTGACCATACAGCACTATGTGCTTATCTATACACTATTCTAAAAGAATCCATTCACTACATTAAAACACTAATCAGCAGATGTACAATAAGTGGAACATCCCCAGAGATATGACAGTTATTGTGTATTGTGATATCACCTCCTTCTGGCGCAGGGCTTTATAATGTGATGCACCTTCCACACACCATGGCACATCTTTTGCACTACCAGTGCATCACAAAAGTGACGCAATGGCTGTGTTAAAAGAGGCACAAGGGGGTTGTAAATCCACCCGTAACACATAGAAATTCATCCAGGCAGTTTAACCAGCAGTACAAATTGAAGCATAGATTTTGTGGATATGTTACATTCAAGTTCTTCGAAGGTTATACAGTATACTATGGGTAAACTGCTTATAGATTTATGCTGTAGCAGTTCCTTATAGTTCTGGAGTTTCAAATTCACCATACACTAGGAATGCATTCATTCATTCATATATGAACTACACATTAATTCTGAGAAAATGTTATACACTAACATAGAAATTTAGGGGCAGATTTATGTCGGACTTGCGCCACGTTTACGCCACCGTTGCGTCACGCAATGGCGCGGAAACGTGGCGCATCCCTGCGACCTATTTACAACATGACGCATCTAGGCAGATGCGTCACGTTGTAAAGCCCTGCGCCACATGAAACCTGCGTCAGGTTTCATGTGGGCGTTCTGTCACAGAGTTGGCATTCCCTCATAGGAAAGCCCCGTAAAACGGACGCAGTGAAATCTACAAGATTTGACTGAGTCAGTTTTACGACGCTGCTGGGTCAAATCCTTACGCCTGCTTAAAGCAGGTGTAAGGAGTGACGCACCACGTTATGTATGGGTGGCCTCTGTACATTGCAGGAGTTGCGTCGCACTTGCGATGCTACTCCAGCAATGCGCCGCCCGTACACCACAAGATGCGTCACGCATCTGCCCTTCCTTACACCATGGTGCGCCGCATTGTAAATGCGGCGCATCTGTGGTGCCGCAAGGAGGGAAATGCGTGACGCATCAGTTCTGGCGCATCCCTGCTGATTTGCAGAGATGCGCCAGAACTCATAAATCTGCCCCTCAGTTCTTTCTTTGACCAGTGAAGGTAGTTCTAAAAAGAACTGTTTTTTTTGTGTTTTTAGTTTTCTATTTTTTTTGTGTTTTGTCAACAAATTTTTTTCAAAACCCAAAAAATGGAACTGGAACCCAAAAAGTGTCCACCAGGAACAATATAATTTTTTAAAAAACTAATGTTGAGGACAGTGAAGCTCCTGATTCCTGCGTTTTATCAGGTATCAGGTCAATAGACTGTTCCCCATAACACAAAAGTTTATCGCAATAAATGCATAGAATTTTAACTTTACCAAAATCAGGATCAATTTGTGGGTGTGGACTGCTTGCTGAAAATGCTGCTGCAGAAGTTGATGTGCTTGGTGCAGTAGCAGGTGGGTTGTCCTGCAACCTCCGTGTTGCAGCTCGAGCAAAGTTTTTCGGGTGCAAGTTCTTCACGTGTCGCACCATATTTGCTGTGCCAAAGGAGTATTTTTTAGATGGATCACCCCTTAAAAGAGTTGTTTGGCAAATTTTACAGGTTACTTTTGGATCAATAACCTTTTTTTGCCCTTCTGGAAAAGTAAAAAACTTCCAAATTAGAGCTTCTTTCCTCTTCTTTGGAGGTTCTTCAGGAATGAAATCTCCCTCTGAAGAATGGCTGGAAGATGAGTCCATTGCTCTTATTATGGTGACCTTCCTTCTATTTGACAGGATTCTCAGAAGAGATGCTTCTTCTTAGAAAGTCAAAGTAGAATGATTAAAATGGGACGCAAATTTCAACAGTTGGAGTTGGAAGTGTTATGAACCAATCAAATCTCTTCTTTTAAAATCACAAGGCTTTGCGTATGCTTATGGTGTGCTTACGGTGCTCTTACGCTGCGAGTACGCATGACGTTCCACCGTGATTTGTGTAATTGCTTTTAAAAGTAATATACGATTGTTAAGGGCCTGTAATGGGCGGGTCAATAGAGACATCCCTCCAAAACCCACCTTCAATAAACCAGGGCCTAAATCCCGGTTGAATTACATTCTAGTAGAAATGCGTGATTGGGCCAGAGTCATGAGTTTTAATGCAATCCCTTGAGATCAAAGTGACCATAACGCGCTGATCCTAAAATTTTCGGTGCCGGGTGTTACTATTGATTCCCAGGGGGTTGATGACCTCCCGGACCCTAGAGCGATTTTATCTAGTGATAGACGTAGAGTTAGGTGGACTAAAATTATAGGAAACCCTAAAGATATCCAGCAGCTCTATGCCAAAATAGTCCCAGCCTAACAAAAAGTTGAAATTCTTAAACGCAATCTCCGAGTGAGGAGTACTATAATAAATTAGTCGATATTTATCTGGAACTATCTGGCGCCCTGGCGGAGGTACTGAACCCTGTACTGCAGAAAAAGAAAGGCAAAGGGATGAGACCCTCTTGGTACAATGCTGCCTGTAGGAAGGCCAAAACTGGCCTCCTGGAAGCCATGAAGCAACAGGACAACATTGCACTGGTTAGGGCTAAGAGGAAGGAATATAAAGTTCTAATCCAAAATGTCAAGATTGAATGGGATAACGACAACTGGACTGATATGATGGGTGCTCTAAAATTTAAAGACGCCCGTAAATTCTGGCAGATTGTCAAAACCGGTTCTGCTGATCCGACCCCAGCAGTGGAAGCTAACATCGCACCAAGTGTGTGGGAGGCCCATTTTCGATCTTTGTATGGTCAAGCAGCTATGGGCCAATTAGGGGACTCAGGTAGCCTAGTAGTTGACCCTTCCTCTATTCCCTCAATAGAGTGGGATGAATTTACTGTAGCAGAGGTTGAGGCAGCTATTTCCAGACTTTCAGCAGAAAAAGCCCCAGGGCTGGATAAATTACCAGGGGATTTGTTCAAGCACGAACCTACGGTTTGGGCCCCATATTTCCAGGTGGTATTTAATGCAATCCTGGGTGGGATGGCGGTACCTAGTACTTGTCTGGGAGCAGAGATTGTTCCCATCTTCAAGAAGGGCTCTCCTCTGCTTCCAGCCAACTACAGGCCTATAAGCCTAATCGATGTCCCACAAACAATTTTCGCGAGGCTGATTCTGGATCGCCTATTAGAATGGATGCTTGATCGTTCTGTCCTGAGCCCATATCAAGCTGGGTTCAGGAATAGAGTTTCAACTATAGATCAAGTTTTCCGCCTGGCTCTCATATTTTGGAAAACGGTAAAGTTGGAGGGTGGCAGCCTCTACACCGTTTTCGTGGATCTCCGAGCGGCCTTCGACCTTGTACCCCGTAAGAAACTCTGGTCAGTTCTCTTAAATTTGGGGGTTCCGCAACACCTACTAAATATAGTTATCCGTTTACATACAGATAACTTTGCACAAGTCAGATGTGGCAGGGGGGAACCTTATCAAATAGATTCCCCATTAACAGGGGGGTAAGACAGGGCTGTGTGCTAGCACCGACCCTGTTTTGCCTCTATGTCAACGGGGTCATCGCCCATCTGAATGGGGTGGAAAACAGTGATGCCCCTAAGTTGGCAGGCAGCAGGGTGCCGTCGATTATGTTCGCGGACGACACCCTGCTGCTGTCTAAATCGCCTATGGGAATCCAAAGAGTGCTTGATGGCTTTGAGGCGTTCTGTGGAGAACATGGCCTCGAGATCAACGCACTAAAAAACAAATTTATGGTTTTCAATCCACCATTAAGATCTCGCCCCGACCCGCGTATTGGTGCAATTAGATTAGAAAGGGTTCAAACCTTTGAATATCTGGGGATTACCCTAAATGAGAAAATGACCTGAGGGCACCATCAAACAAAATCACAACTAAAATTGGCTCAATTGGTGGGAGGAATTACTAGGCTTACACATAGAAATAAATCTTCCACTAAGCCGATTGGGCCGCCGTTAGAGATTTATAGAGTTCAGGCCCGGGGTGCGGTTATGTATGAAGGCGAGGTCTGGGGCCACATGTGCAAACGCAAACTAGTGGCAACAGAGAATAAATGTATTAGGCAGCTCTTACTATTACCCCCTAGCACTCCCCTGTTGCCAATGAGACTTGATTTGGGTCTTAAACCCCTTGACGAAGAACTGGGTGTTAGGCCCCTAACCTTTTGGCGCAGGATATGGACTACACCAGAGCTAGTTAATTATAGGACAGAGTTGCAGGAAATTCTGACCCTCCCTAATGTGGGGAAAATCCCCTGGTTTAATCACATAAAGAATGAACTAGGGCGATTAGGCTTAGCTTCCTTATGGTCAGACCCTCTGTCATCTTGCACCAAGGTATCACGGAAGCACTTGGTCCCATTGTATTATAAAAGTAAACTTGAGGCACATATACATAATACAGATTCGGGTACCCTGACAGAATCATTTTTAAAGGCTAAGGATATCTACAAGTTTGAACCAGTTTTAGATATTATATTCCCAACCACCACCAGGAAATTGTACCTACAATGGAGGTATGGCAGTTAGCATATACTAGCATATACCAGCAAATAGTCTGAGTCCTCCCCGAGTTACTGTCCTGGGTGCAAATTAGAGCAAGAAACTGAGTTGCACATACTGTTCTTCTGTCGTGCGTATGCGTGGGCAAGGAGGCATTGGATTGTCCCGGCCTGCAAAAACTTAGGGTTTTCTCACTGTTTGCAGGCGTATAGCATTTTTAAAACTGACTCATCTGATATGATTGTTTTGCCGTAGCCAAATTCTTAGACAGCATAGGGCATAAGAGAAGACATCTACTAATTGGGGATGGTGGATAACTGTCAAAACTGGAACATGCGTTGGTTTCAGACAGCCTGATTCATGTACGGGCCGTTTTGCGTGTCCCTAATAGCGATTCATAGCGACTCGCTATAGAGGAAACGCAAAACGGCATTCATGTACTTTTCGGGGAAAAAATAGCGACTCGCACGCGGGCGCTAAAGCCGTTAGCGACCAACAAAAAACGCAGAAAAATCGCTATTCCCGGCTACCTGCGATCGGGATTGCGACTCCCGTGCGATCGGGATTGCGACTCGCATTCTCGCGCGATCGGGAAAACGGGAAGACGCATTCCGAGCACCGTGATGACATCACATCCAGGAAGCAGGCAGTTCCCACCCCCAAACACCACAGTGACGCTATCCTACGAGTGAGCACGTCGGAAAGCAGACGCCTAACCAGCGATAGCGACTCCAGAAACACCTGAAATAGCGACCGCCATGTCTGAGGAACCTGTCCCTGGCCCCAGCAACAGCGCAGGACGAAAGCGCAAGCTCAAGTTCTCAGAGCAGGAGCTCGAGAACCTAATTGAAGGGGTGGTGGCCAACCATGACAGGCTGTTCGGCCTCAACTCCAGGAAGGTCCCAGAGCAGGACAAGCGGAGGATCTGGCTGGGAATAGCCTCCAGCGTAAACTCGGTGGGTGTGGCCGATAGGTCCTTGGAGGAGCTAAAGAAGCGCTGGTACGACCTCCGAGGTCGTGCCAAGGAGAGGGTGGCGGAGCGCCTTGGTGAGGCATCGGGCACTGGAGGTGGCGGACCGACAGTCCCACCCAACACACCCCTGGAGGACCAGGTTGAGAACACCTTGGAGAGGGAGGCGTGCGTTGGCGTGACCCCTCTGGACTCCTCCCGCCCCACCCAAGACACCCAAGGTAAGTGGCATGCGACTGCGACCCTGTCCCCTATGACCGTCCCTGACCAAATAGGCTCACTCATTGGCCCTTAGTCATGCCTATGTTGTGCATCAGGAAATGCCCTGAAGCATTGTGGGAGATGTAGTATGTCCACAATGTAGTAGTACCACAATGCAGCCAGAAAGGTTCCAAAGTACGCAAATCCACAGCCATCCAGGGAATGTCACCCAGCATGCATGTAACATCTGCACGTCTGACAGTCACATGCAACTAATGAGTATCCACTTACCCTCACAGGTGGCGCAGATAGCAGTGACAGCGAGAGGCTGCAGATTGATGAGGAGGCCCAGGAGGAGGACTCACAACCCGAAACCCAGGCACCAGCCCCTGCCGCTGCACCAACACCAGCAGCCAGGCCCCCCACCATACCTGCTCCTGCATCTGCCGCTGCACCAACACCAGCAGCCAGGCCCCCCACCGTTGTGGCCCCTGCAACTAGCATCCCACCGGCAGCCAAGGCCAGGCCCCCCACCGTAGCTGCATCTGGATCTGCCGCACCACCCGCAGCCAAGGCCAGGCCCCCCACCGTAGCTGCATCTGGATCTGCCGCACCACCCGCAGCCAAGGCCAGGCCCCCCACCGTAGCTGCATCTGGATCTGCCGCACCACCCGCAGCCAGAGCCAGGCACCCCACCAATGTGCCTCCAGTTCCTGCCGCACCAGCAACACCTGCTGCGACGCCACCTGCAGCTCGTGCAACGAGATCTGGGCCTGCGACAGCGGCAACACAGCGGCCGATCAGCAGGAGGGGCAATGGGCATCTCCATGCCTGTATGAGCGTCGAGCGGCGCATGCTCAGAATCCACCAGCGCCAGTCGCAGCAGCAAGGAGCCATCCAGCTCCAGCTGCACAAAATTGGCCGCAATGTGGCGGGAGTTGGAGACAGGATGGACCGCATGACGGCGGCCATGTGCCGCATGACTGCAGCCATGGAGGATAACACTGCTGCGCTCATCAAGCACCGCAGTGTAGCAAGCAGGCGCCACCACCAGCTAATGAGCCGGCTGTCGTCCTATAGTAGGTCGAATTATGTGGCAGCAAATGCCACCACCCAGTTGTCGCGGCGCTCTCTCACCCAGCAGCACCAACTGGTCCAGTGCTGCGAGGACATAACACGGGTCCTGGAGCACCTAACCACCGCCGTGACGGCACTTCACACACCTGTGCTACCGGCCACTGTAGGGGGAGACGATGCCAGTGAGGGTGCCTCCAGCGTGAGCAGCCAATCTGCCACGCAGGTCCCGCCACCTAGGCGCAGCACCAGGGCAACGCCTGGTACAGCTGCCCAGGATGAGGATGAGCCTCACAGGCGCCTGGGCATTACGCGCCGGAGGCGCCTTTGACACTGTCGGAGGGACACTGCCACAGGCTGACGCTAAGCCTGCCAAGAACCTTCTTCACACTGCAGTATGCAGGAATACTGTAATTTGTAAATAGTTGAAACCATAACCTTTTTCTTGTGAATGAAACAAATACATTTATTTTGCTGCACACATTAGCCTTGTGTAATCATTACATTTTGCATGCAATTGTGATATGTGGGTTGGGGGAAGAGGGTGGGCTAGAAATTGTTCGCTGTGATGTGGTTGCGACGTCTGTGGCCTTCAGCTGGGTTCTCCCCGCGTGCATGGTGCGCATGTGCTGGTGGCCGGTCGTCCCCCTCAGATTCACTGCCTGAGATGTCAACAGGTATCCGGCGCTTGGTTGCAATGTTATGAAGCATTGCACAGACAGCCACAATGCGGCAGCACGCTGCAGGACTGTAATACATCGCCCCACCTGTCTTGTGCAGAATACGGAACCTGCTCTTGAGCAGGCCAAATGTCCTTTCTATACAGTTCCTTGTCCGGATGTGCGCAACATTGTAGCGCCGTTGCTGAGGTGTGGCAGGGTTGAGGTAAGGGGTCAGGAGGTATTCCCGTAGGGCGTAGCCACTGTCACCTGAATGAGAGGAGCAGATGTTGATTGCCTGTGCAGCGCAGTTACTTCATAGCAATGTGACATTGTCGGCAAAGTGTACTTACCAAGTAGGTGTCCTTCCCAAAACTCTCCCCTGAGCAGTCGTGTGTGGAGTCCGCTGTGCCTGAAGATAAAGGAGTCATGGGTACTCCCTGGGTACTGGGCCACAATGTCAGTGATGATGGTCTTGGCATTGCAGACCATCTGTATGTTGAGGGAGTGGTAGGACTTCCTGTTGCGGTACATATACTCCGTGGCAGCTGGTGGGCAGATGGCGACGTGGGTACAGTCTATGCAGCCGAGGACATGGGGAAAATGGGCGACATTGTAAAATTGTAGTTTTGTCAGGTCCAATTCCTGTTGGCTCGTGGGAAATGTGATGTGGCGGTGGAGCTGGCTGAGCATGGCGTCAACAAAAGTGTGGAGGCAGCGTGACATGGTGGGCTGGGATATCCCCCCAGCAGCGGCTACTATGCCCTGGAAACTGCCGGAGGCCAGGAGGTGCAGGCTGCACAATACCTGCACATGTGTGGGCACAGAATTGTTTCGCCTTGTTGGGTGCTGCATGATGGGGTCGAGTTCTTGTATCAGCCAGGTGATCATTTCCCCATTCAGCCTGTATTTAGCATAAATCTGTTCTCTGGTTTGGCCCAGCAAGGTGACCCGCTGCCGGTAAATCCTTTCCTGCCTCATGCGTCTCCTCCGTGCTGCTCGCTGTAGCCTTCGCCGCCTCACCACCATGTACATCCCTGGCATTGTGGAACGCCTAATGCTGCTGCTGAATGTCCTTATGTGTGATTGGTCAGGCCTGGACCTGTTGGTGATTGGCCAACAGTTTTTCAAATTTTACTTAATCATGGCTTTTATGGTTACCACCTGCTTTGAGTTGTCCTTAAATTGCGCCGCGCAAACGTGCGAATTTGCGCTTTTTCGCTATTGTATTTTTTTCATGAATGCCGATTGAGACAATATTGCGTTTCGCTATTCATTTCGCAGATTCCGTGGTTGGTCGCTATTTCCGTATCGCTAATGCTCGACTACCCGGAGTCTGCGACTATTATAGCGTAATCGCTATTTAAATCGCTATTCTGTGTTTGCGAATTCGCTATTTTGTACTTGAATGCCGATTCCGTGTTTTGCACCCGCAATTGCATTTTCGCAGCCATTGTGGGCGCTATTTCGCTTCATGAATCAGGCTGATAATCCCTTGCAGTTGCTTGTTTTTAATTGATATCTGTTCGAACTGGAACATGCGTTGGTTTTCAATGCTTTACAGATGTCTGTTTCTAATGTACTATTCATTCTTTTATCGAGTTGTTTTGTATCTTTTATGACAATATTTTGTAGAAATGAAGATTGTTGATGATGATTGTTAAAAGTAAAAAAAAACTATTTTCATAACTACGTTAGATATTGTGTTCTGTTAGTATGTACACTAAACACATAAATATATGTTTGAAAACAATTAAAAACATTTGCGCCTTTCGTGTATGGGGTGCCGTACATGATGTCACACGGAAGCTTTGATGCGATGCGTAACGTCAAAGCGTATTCGTAGCGTATGCGCGGGTACGCGCTGAGTATGATTAGCAGTACAAAGTATGGTGCGATCACTCTCTCAGTGTCAAATCAGAGAACAGGGCGCGCTACGAGAATGGTTACAAGTGGTCACTCATTGGAGATCCGATTCTGAGCCTGCCTCTGCGCACATGATAACCCCTCCTCCGTCTCTCTCTGTTGTTAATTGTTGGTGTACACAATCACACTTGCACATGCGCGGTGCATACCCGCCCACCCTCCCAAGATGTCACCACCTAGCTTTCTTGCTATTCCTAACTGGAAGCCAATACATTAGCCAATGGGAGGGCCGTCATTCTTTTAGAGTGCGAAAATGCTACCAAAGACGGCCCTGAGTTTGGTTTTGTCAGCCCCCGCTGTTCCCATATAATGCCGGCACTGAGGTGAGCACGCTCACTTTTGCCTGCTTATGATGCGGTAACAGACAGACTCTCGTCGTCGTTGATTGTACTACGAACTGTTTGCTCGAGCAGAGGAGGACTCGTGACACTCAACGTGGTGTCACTGCTGCTGCCGCCCAGCCAGGCCACCATAGGCGCAGTGGCGGCGGCGCCCGCGCCCAGCCCACCCCAGGCCAGCCAAAGCCCCAGCCTTTGAAGACAAGACAAGTGACGATAGAAGCAAAGGTTGGAGAAGCCGTCACAACATCAGCCTCCGCTGTAAATTGTACCTGCATCATAGTATTTTTTTTTTATTGTGTCACGTGGCCCTCCCAGCTCTGTTTTGCTTTATTTTTTTGCACCACATGCTTTGTGCTTCATTGTATTTGCACCCTCCTAATCCTCCCGTGTCTCTTAATATTTATTGCTGCCTCACGTGGCCTTCCCAGGCCTCTATTCTTATTGATCCTATATGGTTGATCGTAATATTTCCTTCTGCGTCACAGGGCCCTCCCAGGCCTTTTTAAAATAAATTGTGCATGCATGAATTTCTGTGTCGTATTTTTGAACTGTGTTATGTGATTTAGCCTGTATTGTTACAATTTGTGCGTTCAAATTAGTTTTTTTTTTACTGCGTCATGTGCCCTTCCCAGCTCTGTTTTGCTTTATTTTTGTGCGCCACGTGCTTTGTGCTACATCGTATTTGCTCTCTCCTAATCCTCCCATGACTTTTAATATTTATTGCTACCTCACGTAGCCTTCCCAGGAGCTATTGTTATTGATCGTATATGGTTGATCATAATATTTCCTTCTGCGTCACGGGGCCCTAATAGACTCTATTTTTAATAAATTGTGCGTGCATGAATTTCTGTGTCACATTTATGTTACTCTTGATAGTAAAGTATACTATATATACCAGGGCTGCTCAAGTGAATGCTACTAGTGGGCCTGCAACAGTAATTGTGCCACCCACACAAGTAACCTTAAATAAACAAGTCAGGCTTGGAACTACAGTGCCTGAGCGCCCTTTCTAAAATCGCCATGTTTTCAAACTGCATCCATTTGGCAGGCCTTACCCGTCCCTTTGTATGGACTATACTCTGTATCCCTCACTTAAACTTTGTGGGCGTATTGAGCTGTGAAGACAGGGTGACAGTTGTTTTACTAATTGTATATTCACACATCTTTATAGTCATTTATGTCTTTATACTTGAATGTGAGCATATAAAATGTGTTCTTTACATCTATAATGTTTTTCTTCTAACGATTTTTCCTGTTTATCTTCATTTTCCATAGAAATGAATGCCACTAAGTACCAAGAGCTTCTGGATTATATAAGCCGTAATGTGTATCCTGATGGTGTCAGTAAATTCCACAAGCATGAATTGCGTAGACTATCTAAAAAATTCTCTGGTGACGGTAGTATAATTTTTTCAGTATTGGTACATAATTTGAATGTCTAGATTAATGATGTTCTATTGGCTGGTGTAATTCTCTCCTACATAGGTGAAAAGTTGATAGGTTGAAGAACAGTACGTGATTATGTCTTTCTGCACACAACATATTTTTCAAACTACATTAATGTAAGAAAGGTATTTCTGATGAACTTTTTGTGTTTGTGGTAGGTTGTTAAACTAACTTTTTCTTTAAGAAATTTTTACTTTTTTGGGATAGTTGATGAGGTTAGTTTCTGTTATATGTAAATTGTGTATACTATGGCTAATAACGTATGATGTACATATTGGTTCCTCTTTACAAGCTCATGTGCTTTCATATATTTTTACGGGAAATCAATATCTTCCTCTCAAATATGTTTGTCAAGACCAAATGTATGTATATTTCCGTTCCTAATACAGTTACCTATCTTTAAGTAATAATTTCAAATCAATGTGTGTACTGAAATCCTTTAATTTTAACCTTACTGTTTAGTAATATCAGCAACAGTGTTGTGTTGTATCTTCCTCGGCAAATATCGCTCTTCTACTTTTCAGGTAAATATTCATATATGTTATGTGACTTTTCAGTGTTACTGGTGCACATACTGATTGTCATTGGATACTTTTGGTAAGTGGATTCATCAATCTATTTTGAAAGTTCTTGTTGGAAAATGACTGGTTGTAATAGTTCAAATTGTCAAAGAAATATTTTTCAAATTTTTTAAATGCTAATTTTTCTAAATGATTTTGTAATGTATCTAGAGCACTGAAACCTATAATTGCTTTTCAACCTCAAACCTTTTGTGATTAATTGTTTTTATGTGCATTAACATTCAGGCTGGACTTTTGCTCAACATATATGTTGGACCTGGGGGGACCCCAGTCCAATTTGTGTAGCTTAGCACAGAGTGGATAGGACTAAATCCGGAGACAACTTGTGTTAAGCTTGCATCACACCAATACAGTAATTCAGTACCCATCCACAAAAAGAAGGACACTACACAAATTTTAGAAAAATACGAGCTGTTTTATAAAATAATCTCTCTGTTTCTTAGCAGTTTGAGTTTCAATACATTAAATAGCTCTGCATTGGTTTAGGAACATAAGCACCAGTTTAAATAGCACAAACAACATTTTTCTCCCTCAATTGAAAAGAGCTCAATGCTACCTCTTACACCTTCCCACAGCAGTAAATATTCCACAGTTTCAATTGTAGCAACTAGAAAATATCAATTCTCCATGCAGTTATTTACAGTTGTACCTTACCCTTGGGAGTTCAAAGTTAATATTGGCAGAAGGTTACAGATTTTCAGCAATTACACAACACTTAGCCCTTTAGTACCTTGGTTCAATGGAAGAATACCTGAATAAAGACAGGCAAGGCAATCAATCAATACATGCAGCAAAAATATTGGTCTTATACCCCCAGTGGTTCACTTGCAAAGATTTCCACACAGCTGCTTATTGGGTTATATCAGACAGACTACTCAGTCTTATCCTACAGCCAGTTAGCTTTCTTTGTGGCTACATTTATCAGGTAGGTTAAAGCTCGAGATCACTCCGGACCCCCTTTAGTGAACTGAAGGCGAATGGTTTCTTATTACCTTCCCTTCTCACCCCTTTTGAGTCCCCTTTCGTTGCCCTGTTCTCCTTTAGATTACAGGTTTTGTTTTTATTACGGGACCTCCCTCTCGTAAAACCTACCCAAGCCTGGTAATTTCCGGGGTGTGTCAGTCCCACAGTTAATGAGCACCGCTTGTGGTGCGAGTCACTAGGCTGGAGGAACGTAGGTCTGAACGCGGCTTTCTCCTCCCGCCCAACCAATGCCCCTGCTTACTGTGTCCACGAAGTTCTGTTAGTTCGCTTCCCAGTTGGGCCCGTTCAGTTCCTGGAGGGCCGGGGAAGGCTCCGCTGACAGCAGACTCCACTCGCCTGACTAAACGGGGCGCGACCTCACCGCTTCTATCCTGCCGGTCTTCAGGGCGTTACGCAGCTCTTCCGGGGTTCATCCCTCGCCGACTCTGCACGAACTCAGGACTCCGCCCACGGCCGGCCTCCTTCAGCTCCTCTCCGCCTCTTCCGTCGCTACAGCACCTGCTGTGGAGATCTCCCGCTTCCGCCGCTCCTCAGCTGTGCTTGCCTGACTTCTCCTAAGCAACTCCGAAGGAAGTATTTCACGGCAGACACACTCCCGCGCAGATTGAGATTACAGCTGCCGCCGGGGGTCCTTCGCTCAGCGCTCCAGGGCCTCTCCCACAGTGAGTGTCTCTTTGGTCACAAATGCTTCTGCGCTTTGATTCCCCAGGCCAGCTTCATACAGCACACTGAAGTTAGCCTAGGAGCACTTGACGAATGCAGGGAGCCAGAAGTAATTCCACAATGGTAGGGCTTGGTCGATAGGTAGGGGGTCACGTCATTTAAGGAGGCAGCCGGCCCAGAGGACGATCTTCCCTCACTCAGTGCGCCTTCCTCCCCACAATATCGCCTCACTCCTTCCCCGACCAGGTTCCAAACCAACTCTCTGGTCACTCCTAAAATGGCCGCCCTAGATCTGACCCTTATATAGGCTGGCCTCAGGCTACCAGAACCAGCTGGAAGGTTCTAGAGGGTCCCTATGTTATCCTATGGGTCCATTTTCTGAGGTGATCAGTTGTGGCAGTTACAAGCCACCATTCTGCGTCTCTACATTTTCACCATAATGAGGGTCACCTAGGCCTAAAAAAATGATAGGGTCAAGGAAGTACCTAACCCTTAGGACAATACCTAAAAATTCCAGTGGACATGAAAAAAAAATGAAAAGTACTAGGAGTCAAAAAGGGACAAAATAAATAAATAATAGGAGGGACCACCCAAAGGGCTGACAGGTCTAACAATATACATTGCTTATTATGTTTTCAGTTTGAAGAATGCTACCTAACTCAGCAGCAAGTTGACAAGATTTTTACTAATGTAATATTTCTAGAGAATGATCTACTGAAAATTGCAATGGACCTAATGGAATCATCAGGTTTGACTTTAACATTTCAATGATAAATAAGGTGTCACACTGTAGTGTTGTCCGGAACACTGGATTATTCTATATTTTCTTTTTTCATAGAAGTTCTTTTATATATGTTATGTTATTATGTTATGTTATTATGGTTCTTCTATAGCGCAACAGCTACTCCAGATGGAGTGTCCCGGCGCTTTGGCGAAGGAAACCCTCAAGGACAACAACACGACACAACAGCTAAGGAAAGCGGCAAGCCTATCTGGTAAAGAGCCAAGTTTTTAAAGCCTTTCTAAAGGACAGAAGGCAAGGGGTCTGTCTAAGAGAAAGCGGAAGCTCATTCCAAGCACGAGGGGCCAAGTGATGAAAGGAGCGGCCGCCCTGTCTAACACGTTTAATGGCCGGGACTACCATTTTAGACAGAGAGGCAGACCGTAGAGCTCTGTTGGGTTTGTAGAGAGACAGACGTTTCCTGATGTACCTGGGGCCGATGTCATGAAGGGCTTTAAAGGTCAACGTCAGGCTCTTAAACTGGATTCTCTTGGCTATAGGAAGCCAATGCAGCTCTTTAAGCAGAGCAGAGGCACTTGCGCGTCTAGGAAGCCCGTAGATGGCACGGGCAGCTGAATTTTGGACTACTTGAAGCCGCCTCACCAGGTATTTGGGGAGCCCTAGATAGAGGGCGTTCGCGTAGTCCAATCTGGACCCTACAAGTGCCTGAACAATAATCCTTCTGTGTTTGAGGGATATCAAGGGCAGAAATTTTCTAAGCATCCGGAGGATGCCGAAACATTTCCCCGAAAGGCTAGATATTTGGGGCCCGTAAGATAGGTCATTATCAATAATGATTCCTAAATTCTTAGCTTTAACGCTTGCCTTTGCAGGTGGAAACAGATCCTGCGGCCACCAGCTTTTCCAAACTGGCTCAGTAGCATAGCCAAAAAATAGCAGCTCCGATTTATTGGAGTTGCATTTTAGACCATGCTCCCTGAACCAGCCGAAAACCGCCTCAAGGCAACCTCTGATGCGGCTCCCGTCGAACACCTCGTTCTTGTTATGGGTAAACAAGAGTTGGGTGTCGTCAGCGTAAGACACGATCTGGGCGCCAAAGGACTCCGCCACCTCTGCAAGGGGGGCCAGAAAGATGTTAAAAAGCAGGGGGCTAACAATAGACCCCTGAGGGACCCCTACTTCCAGAGGTGCCATAACGGCGGAGTGAGGGGGCGCCCAGATCGTTTGTCGGCGGTCGGCTAAGAAGGATTTAAGCCAGTTCCACACCGTCCCCCGAAGACCACATTCCCAGAGTCGAATTAGGAGGGTTTCATGGGGAACGGTGTCGAACGCCGCCGACAGGTCCAGCATAACCAGCATAGCTTTTCCCCCCGCATCTAACACCTCTCTGATAGCGACAGTGACTTCCAGCAACGCGGTCTCCGTGCTATAATTGGCACGAAAACCGGATTGGGTATTGTGCAACAGATCGTTCTCTTCGATGAAGTCTGAGATTGATCTGTGCACATGTCTTTCTGCCACCTTCGCCAAGGCAGGGAGGAGAGATATAGGCCGATAATTGGCATGGACGGTAGGATCAAGGGCTGGTTTTTTTAGGAGTGGAAGGATGAGCGCACACTTCCACGCCGGGGGGACCACACCAGAAGACAGAGAGGAATTAAGAATGGAGTTAATGGGACCATTTAAGACTGGGGCTATTTTGTTAAGACAGGAGACCGGGCAAGGGTCCAAAGGTGAGCCAGACTTCAGCCCGGTCAAATGGACTAACGAGGAATCAAGGCTTAGCGGGGGAAATTCCCAGAGAGTGGGAGCCACAGCTAGATTGGGGAAGTAAAGGGCACCAGGTAAATCCACCTTAGTGTGATTGGAGTAACTAGCAAGGGAAACTTGGATAGTCGTTATTTTATTGACAAAGTAATGTGCCTATTCAATCAACCAAGGTTTTGAATGGGATTGAGCCGGGGTACCCAGGGACGGCGCAGTAAAGTCCTTAACAATTTTAAAAATTTCCTTACATGTGTTTCCAGCGTCGTCAATACGACGTTCAAAATGTAGTTTTTTTTCATTCCATATCAACTTGTGATAAGATCTAGTCAGATTTTTGAGTTTGGCTTTAGCCAGAGGGTTGTAATCCTTCCGCCAAACTCTTTAAGCTCACTTGCAATTTTGGCGGGCTTCCCTAAGCTGAGAAGTAAACCAGGGAGCAGAGGGCCTTTTGTTTCCCACTTTAGTTATTTTCTCAGGAACAAGAGTCGCCAATCTTGCCGTGAGCCAATCGATAAAGTAGACTAGATCTTCTTCTACGTTACCCGACAAAGTACAGGGTACGTCTTCCATCGCCTGTAGTAATCTCTCATTAGAGAGGAGATGAAAAGGTCGGGACGTGCGCTTGGAAGGACTAGTGAGTTTCCTTCTAGAAGGTAAAACACAAGAAAGGAAGAAAGTAATCAAATAATGGTCTGACCACAACACCGGCTGCGGAGCTTGAGAGTCAATAGGAAGGGTGGAAAAAACTTGGTCCAAGGTATGACCTTTATTGTGTGTAGGTTCATGGATGAGCGGTGACAGTCCTAACATAGTAGTAATATCCATCAGTTTAATAGTGTCTGGATTAGTATCATCATCCATGTGTATATTTAGATCACCGAGCAGTAGGCAGTGCTCCGATTTCAGGCACGGGACTGAAAGTGCTACCTGTAGTTCGTCTAAGAAAGGGCCTATAGGGCCAGGAGCTCTATATAAGAGGACACCGGTACAGGCCTGAGATGAGGAAAGATGGAGTGTAAAGCCAAGGGCCTCAGTCTCCTGAATGTTATCGACTGGAAAAATGGTGCAGTGCAGCTGTTTGTTAACTATAATGGCCACACCGCCCCCTCGCCCAGACGATCTGTCACTCCTGAAGATGGAATAATCAGGAGGGATAGCGTTAACTAAGTCGGGGGTCGAGGAGTCATTTAACCAGGTTTCTGTCAAAAAAAGACAGGATACATTCGAGTTATACAGCAGATTCCAAATGTCAGGCGCGTGACAGCCTAAGGAACGCGTGTTGAGAAGTAGACAGACAATGGAAGGTGGTTGAAGGGTCGGAGTGGCTTTTTCATATTTAGGAAGGCGCCAACCGCAGTCAGGGCAACCTTTCCTTAACGCCCGACTACCGGGAAAAACATAGTGGCAGCGACCTACACGAGGACGAAAAGTTAAAAGGGTCTCAGATGAGTATGTGTACGACATACTCAGAACAGATAATAGTAATGCACCTATCAAAAAGTAGAGCCAGCCGGCCGTTCTGCCCCGTCCGCTCCCGGAACGCTGACGGGCGCAGACGGGCAGGACTCTGGCACGACTCAGGCGCAGAGAAGGCGCCACCCTGCGTGTCACCGCTGCGCGTTGAAAAGGGTGGAGCTTTAAGTAGGCCGGCGTAAGTTGCCTAATCAGGCGCCACGACCCGCACCAATATGGCGGCGTCTGGCTTCAAGAACTGAATAAGTATGGCGCTCCCACAACACCCCAGAACCGGACCCGCAAAGTAGCGGTGCTTTAGTAAGTTTTAAGTGTGGGTGAGGGGCAGTATTAGCGCTACAGCGAGCAGCCAAAAACAAAAATTATTTTTAAGTAAAGATAAAAAATTGAAAGCGCTGGAACAGCAGTCTCAAATCACCGCAAATAGCGCGAGCACACAAACCAAAGCAGCGCTAGGCAGCCTGTCCTCAAGGCACCTTTGCCAAGGAAAGCCCCTGCTTGGGTTCCGCCTTAAGTAGGCCGGCGTAAGTTGCCTAATCAGGCGCCACGACCCGCACCAATATGGCGGCGTCTGGCTTCAAGAACTGAATAAGTATGGCGCTCCCACAACACCCCAGAACCGGACCTGCAAAGTAGCGGTGCTTTAGTAAGTTTTAAGTGTGGGTGAGGGGCAGTATTAGCGCTACAGCGAGCAGCTAAAAACAAAAATTATTTTTAAGTAAAGATAAAAAATTCAAAGCGCTGGAACAGCAGTCTCAAATCACCGCAAATAGCGCGAGCACACAAACCAAAGCAGCGCTAGGCAGCCTGTCCTCAAGGCACCTTTGCCAAGGAAAGCCCCTGCTTGGGTTCCGCCTTAAGTAGGCCGGCGTAAGTTGCCTAATCAGGCGCCACGACCCGCACCAATATGGCGGCGTCTGGCTTCAAGAACTGAATAAGTATGGCGCTCCCACAACACCCCAGAACCGGACCCGCAAAGTAGCGGTGCTTTAGTAAGTTTTAAGTGTGGGTGAGGGGCAGTATTAGCGCTACAGCGAGCAGCTAAAAACTAAAATTATTTTTAAGTAAAGATAAAAAATTAAAAGCGCTGGAACAGCAGTCTCAAATCACCGCAAATAGCGCGAGCACACAAACCAAAGCAGCGCTAGGCAGCCTGTCCTCAAGGCACCTTTGCCAAGGAGAGCCCCTGCTTGGGTTCCGCCTTAAGTAGGCCGGCGTAAGTTGCCTAATCAGGCGCCACGACCCGCACCAATATGGCGGCGTCTGGCTTCAAGAACTGAATAAGTATGGCGCTCCCACAACACCCCAGAACCGGACCCGCAAAGTAGCGGTGCTTTAGTAAGTTTTAAGTGTGGGTGATGGGCAGTATTAGCGCTACAGCGAGCAGCTAAAAACAAAAATTATTTTTAAGTAAAGATAAAAAATTAAAAGCGCTGGAACAGCAGTCTCAAATCACCGCAAATAGCGCGAGCACACAAACCAAAGCAGCGCTAGGCAGCCTGTCCTCAAGGCACCTTTGCCAAGGAGAGCCCCTGCTTGGGTTCCGCCTTAAGTAGGCCGGCGTAAGTTGCCTAATCAGGCGCCACGACCCGCACCAATATGGCGGCATCTGGCTTCAAGAACTGAATAAGTATGGCGCTCCCACAACACCCCAGAACCGGACCCGCAAAGTAGCGGTGCTTTAGTAAGTTTTAAGTGTGGGTGATGGGCAGTATTAGCGCTACAGCGAGCAGCTAAAAACAAAAATTATTTTTAAGTAAAGATAAAAAATTAAAAGCGCTGGAACAGCAGTCTCAAATCACCGCAAATAGCGCGAGCACACAAACCAAAGCAGCGCTAGGCAGCCTGTCCTCAAGGCACCTTTGCCAAGGAGAGCCCCTGCTTGGGTTCCGCCTTAAGTAGGCCGGCGTAAGTTGCCTAATCAGGCGCCACGACCCGCACCAATATGGCGGCGTCTGGCTTCAAGAACTGAATAAGTATGGCGCTCCCACAACACCCCAGAACCGGACACGCAAAGTAGCGGTGCTTTAGTAAGTTTTAAGTGTGGGTGAGGGGCAGTATTAGCGCTACAGCGAGCAGCTAAAAACAAAAATTATTTTTAAGTAAAGATAAAAAATTAAAAGCGCTGGAACAGCAGTCTCAAATCACCGCAAATAGCGCGAGCACACAAACCAAAGCAGCGCTAGGCAGCCTGTCCTCAAGGCACCTAAAGGCATATTATTAATGTTTAACATAGTATAGTAAGATATTGTCATTATAGTTGTGAATTTTCAATAATGTTCGTAGTGACGTCATTTGAATATGTTTGCAACAGTGGTGACTAGCTCTATTCCTGGATCTGAAAACACCTAGAATCATGCATGATATATCGCAAAATAAGTTTTGAATTGTTAGCATTGCTGTTATAATGTGCCAATGTACATCTTTTTTACATTTAGAGTCTGTTGAAAAGTATTGTGGTGTCTGCAACCAAGATACTTCATCAATTTATATACAAAACTTAATGGTAAGTACCCTCAATGATTGTAGATGCTGAAGATCAAAATTAAGTGATATAAGTCCTTGGGGTGTTTTGGAGGCATTGTCTCCAGTTCATATTTGTCTGATGCAGGGTGTATCTTAGTATGACTCAGATAACTGAGGCATTTGTAAGGGTATTTTCAGAGTTACGTCCGCCATGTTGCTTAGCTGGCTATGCACCCTTCCTAGTTATGGACTCATTACCACTTTTCCACTGAGTATTGAGAGGTTCCGATATTTACTAAGTAAATACATATAAAGTTTTCATTTCAAAAAGCTATTGACCTTTAAACAAAGCAATGTTAATAACAAGTTACTTTTCACTATCTTCCCAACAGGCCCAATCTTTTGAATGCAGCAGATGGGTCCACCTTGAATGTATCAAACCAAATGTAACATCCTGGTTACCTTTTACTGGTTACAAATGTAAAAAATGTATGTCTTAATAAAAGATGTGACTGCATGCAAGATGTCTAATTAGATGTTTTGCATACTCCTGCGATCTAGTGTTGTGTCCGGATTATCATAAGAAGTAATGTTGAGACACACTTCCTTCAGCTGTCACGATTTGCACAATCCATTTAGAGTTGGGCCAGACTTCCTCTAACATTCCTACTTAATTTTTTTTTCAAATCGAGCAACTATTTTGTTAGGTTGTTGAAATATAAATGTAAATCTTCCTCCTCTTTGAAGGTCAACAAGCAATACCGCTCCTCCACACATTATTGTTCAATGGTAGTCTAAAAAGTAGTGGTAATTCCACTATCACTAAGGTAGACGTCTGACAATAGAATCAATGATATAGTTACACCACTATTCCATGGTCATAATTCAAAAGGTGTGTTTTGAGTCAACAAAAAGAACATTTATGCACATTTAATACTGGACAGTATTACTTCTAAACACCCTTTCACTGCTTTCTTCCATACCTTCACAAAAGATTTATGAATGTACATGCATAGTCTATCAGGTCTGTATATCTCTAATGTAAAACAAGCGTCCTTGTTTTTCTTTTCTTTTGTCACTGACATATATAAACTCATCAGTCACTCCTATGGCAAGCTTTTACAATCCTGAATGCTGAGTGCTGGGTTTTGTGTGAGGGGGTGCCCACGCATAACCATGCTAAGTTTTCTGAGGCTGCATGGAAACATGTACTGTAACCTGTCAAACACTTTGAAATGCTACCCTTCCACTAGTCCTAGAGGCGGAAGTAGAATTCAACCTTTCTACATAAAATAGAATTGGATGTCACTAAGTACAAAGTATTTCTGTATTATGGGAGCCTTAATGTGTCCCTTGAAGATTCCAGCGAAGTCCAGACACATACTAACTGAGACCCACAAACCATTAGTAACCTGTAAAATTTGCCAAACAACCCTTTCAAGGGGTGATTAATCCAAAAAATACTCCTTTGGCACAGAAAATATAGTGCAACACGTAAACAACTTGCACCCAATCACTTTGCTTGAGCTGCAACACAAATCTTGATTTTGGTACACTTAAACTTCGATGCATTTATTGCGAGGAACTTTTGTGTTACGTGGAACAGTCTATTGACCTGATAAAAAACAGGAAACAGGAGTATCGCTATCCTCCACATTAGTCATTTATCGAGCTGGGCCAGGGGTGGGCTGGGTGCGGGCGCTACCACCACTGAGCCTATGGTGGCCTGGCTGGTCGGCAGCAGCAGTGACACCATGTCGAGTGTCACAAGTCCTCCTCCGCTTGAGCAAATGGTACGTAGTAAAATCGACGACAACAGTCTGCCTGTCACCGCAGCACAGTCAGGCAAAAGAGAGCATGCTCACGTCAGTGCCCGCATTATATGGGAACCGCGGGGGCTGACCAAACCAAGCCCAGGGCCGTCATTGGTAGCGTTTTCGCGCTCTACAAAAATGACAGCCCTGGGGGACGTCCAATTGGCTAATGTATTGGCTTCCAGGCTTAGTAATAGCAAGAAAGCTAGTTCGTGACATCTGGGGAGTGTGGGCGGGCGTGCACCATGCATGTGCAAGTGTGAGTGTGTGCACCAACAATTAACAACAGAGACAGACGGGGGCGTGTTATCATGTGTGCCGAGGCAGGCCCAGAATCGGATCTCCAGTGAGTGACCACTTGTAATCATTCTCGTAGCGAACCCTGTGCTTCGATTTGACACTGAGGGGGTGATCGCACCATACTTTGTACTGCTAATCATACTCAGCGCGTACCTGCGCATATTCTACGAATAGGCTTTGACGTTACGCGTCGCATCAAAGCTTCCGTGTGACGTCATGTACGGCGCCCTGTTTGCGAAAGGCACCAATGTTTTTAATTGTTAAAAAACATATATTTATGTATCTAATGTACATACGAAGGGTAGAAATTATCTGGGATAATTATGAAAATAGTTTTTTTTAACTTTTAACAATCATATATTTCTTTTAAAAACAATTACACAAATCGCGGTGGAACGTCATGCGTACTCGCATTGTAAGAGTACCGTAAGCCCACCGTAAGCATTCGCAAAGCCATGTGACTTTAAAAGAAGAGATTTGTTTGGTTCATAACACTTCCTATTCTAACTGTTGAAAGTTCCATCCCATTTTTATCATTCTACTTTGACTTTCTAAGAAGAAGCATCTCTTCTGAGAATCCTGTCAAATAGAAGGAAGATTACCATAATAACAGCATTGGACTCATCTTCCAGCTATTCTTCAGAGGGAGATTTCATTCCTGAAGAACCTCCAAAGAAGAAGAAAGAAGCTCTAATTTGAAATTTGTTTGCTTTCCCTGATAGGCAAAAAAAGGTTAATGCTCCAAAAGTAACCTGTAAAATTTGCCAAACAATTCTTTCAAGGGGTGATCCATCTAAAAAATACTCCTTCGGCACAGCAAATATGGTGCGACACGTGAAGAACTTGCACCCCGAAAACTTTGCTCGAGCTGCAACACTGAAGTTGTAGGACAACTCACCTGCTACTGCACCAAGCACATCAACTGCTGCAGCAGCATTTTCAGCAAGCAGTCCACACCCACAGATTGATGCTGATTTTGGTGAAGTTAACATTCTATGCATTTATTGCGATGAACTTTTGTCTTAAGGGGAACAGTCTATCGATCTGATAAAATGCAGGAAGCAGGAGCATCGCTATCCTCGACATTAGTTTTTTTGACATTATCTTGTAATTGGTATCAACTACCCCAGCCGAAAGCAGTAGTAAATTTGCACGCTTGCTGCCTTTCTTGGCTGGGGTTGTCAATTATTCTTCAATTTCATATTCTGATTCAAAGTTGAGGCCCTTTATAGAGCCTTTTTGTTGTAGCTACTACCCCAGCCGAAGGTTAATGCTCCAAAAGTAATCTGTAAAATTTGCCAAACAACTCTTTCAAGGGGTGATCCATCCAAAAAATACTTCTTTGGCACAGCAAATATAGTGCGACACGTGAAGAACTTGCACCCCAACTACTTTGCTTGAGCTGCAACACAAAGATTGCAGGACAACCCACTTCCTGCTACACCAAGCACATTAACTACTGCAACAGCATCTTCGGCAAGCAGTCCATACTCACATATTGATCTTGATTTTGGTAAACTTAAATTTCTATGCATTTATTGCGATGAACTTTTGTGTTATGTGAAACAGTCTATCAACCTCATAAAAAACAGGAAACAGGACCATCGCTGTCCTCAACATTAGTCATTAGGCATTTATCGAGCTTTTTTGTTGTAACAATTACCCCAGCCGAAGGCAGTGAGAAATTTGCACATTTGCTGCCTTTCTTGGCTGGGGTTATCAATTATTGTTCAATTTCATATTCGGATTCAAAGTCATGACCCTTTATCGAGCCTTTTTGTTGTAACAACTAAAGGCAGTGGGCAATTTGCACACTTGCAGCCTTTCTTATTTTTTACATTATGTATCTTCCCCTCAATCAACACATCATCCACACATACACACACCTACTTGCTACCTTTTTTGACAGGGATTATCAATTATTGTTCAATTTCATATTCCTATTCAAAGTGCAGGCCCTTTATCAAGCCTTTTTGTTGTAGCTACTACCCAGGCCGAAGGCAGTGGGAAATTTGCACACTTGCTGCCTTTCTTGGCTGGGGTTATCAATTATTCTTGTTGTAATACACATTCAAAATGCAGGCCCTTTGTTCAGCCTTCTTGGTAACTACTTCCCGTGAATGGCAGTGGGTAATTTCCACACTTGCATCCTTTCTTGCGACACACTGTCTGTGTAATGAGCTGGGTATCCAAACATCAACTTCCCTGATAAGGCAGTGGTTACTTTGCGCGTCTGCATCCTTTCTTACTTTTTACCTTATTAATCTTCCATTCAATGAATACATCATCCACACATATACACACTTACTTTCTGCCTTTCTTAGCTGGAATTATCAATTACTTTTCAATTTCATATTCTGATTCAAAGTCAAGGTCCTTTATCGAACCTTTTTCATGTATATACTACCACGGCAGAAGGCAGTGGGTAATTTGCACACTTGCAGCCTTTCCTATTTTTGACATTTTTCATCTTCCACTCAATCAACACATCATCTACACATACACACACCTACTTGCTGCCTTTCTTGGCTAGGGTTATCAACTATTCTTCTATTTCATATCCGTATTCAAAGTGCAGGCCCTTTACCGAACCTTTTTTGTTGTAACAACTACCCCGGCCGAAGGCAATAAAAAAAATGTGCACACTTGCTGCCTTTCTTGGCTGGGGTTATCAATTATTCTTGAATTTCATATTCTGATTCAAAGTCAAGGCCCTTTATCGAGCCTTTTTGTTGTAGCTACTACCCCAGCCAAAGGCAGTGGGAAATTTGCACACTTGCTGCCTTTCTTGGCGGGGGTTATCAATTATGCTTGTTGTAATACAAATTCAAAGTGCAGGCCCTTTATTCAGCCTTCTTGGTAACTACTTTCCATAAATAGCAGTGGGTAATTTCTACACTTGCATCCTTTCTTGCGACGCACAGTCTGTGTAGTGAACTGCGTATCCAAAGATCTACTTCCCTGATAAGGTAGTGGTTACTTTGCGCGTCTGCAGCCTTTCTTACTTTTAACCTTATTCATCTTCCATTCAATGAACACATCATCCACGCATACAGACACTTACTTGCTGCCTTTCTTGGCTGGGGTTATCAATTACTTTTCAATTTCATATTCTGATTCAAAGTCAAGGGCCTTTATCGAGCCTTTTTCATGTAGATACTACCCCAGCAGAAGGCAGTGGAAAAATGTGCGCACTTGCTGCCTTTCTTCGCAGGGGTTATAAATTATTGTTCAACTTCATATTCTGATTCAAAGTCATTGCCTTCTATCAAGCCTTTTTGTTGTAACTACTTCCCCGGCTAAAGGCAGTGGGTAATTTGCAGACTTGCAGCCTTTCTTATTTTTTACATTATTCATCTTCCACTCATTCAACACATCATCCACACATATACACACCTACGTGCTGCCTTTTTTGACTGGGGTTATCAATTACTGTTCAATTTCATATTCTGAGTCAAAGTCATGGCCCTTTATCGAGCCTTTTTGATGTAACTACTATCCCGGCTAAAGGCAGTGGGTAATTTGTACACTTGCAGCCTTTCTTATTTTTTACATTATTCATCTTCCACTCAATCAACACATCATCCTCACATATACACACCTACTTGCTGCCTTTTTTGACTGGGGTTATCAATTATTCTTGAATTTCATATTCTGATTCACAGTGAAGGCCCTTTATCAAGTCTTTTTGTTATAGCTACTACCTCGGCCAAACACAACACGAGATGGCAGGACTTTGAAAAGCATCTCAATCTACAACACTACATGCCAAAAAGAAATGCTTACTGTGTAAGTGACATTTTCCCTCTTTAAGATCTAAGATCTTTCAAAGGAAAAAAAACATGTTCTCAGTGAAGTGAAATGAGTTTTTGTGATATTTACTGTTGTTCATTGTTTAAGTGTTTTTTTGCTCCTCACGTTCAATATTTTAAGTTACACTGCAACTATTTCCACAACTTCATTACTGTAATATCGAGGTTTGTGGTGCTCACATAAAATATTTTGTGATTCCTTGAAACTATTTTTAAAACTAGTTTACTATAATATCATTCTTTCAAATGCTTTCATAAAACATTTTTGGATACATTGCAACTATTGTAAAAAAATCTTTACTGTAATATCAGTGATTGAGGTGGTAACAGAAAATAAATGTGATACACTGTGCTGTGTGGCTCACTACAATATTAAAACAGAAGTGTGATAGTGTTTGCTGGTAGAGTAAAGATACAGACTGGGGTATTGAAGGTATAAAAAACAAGTTTTACAGTGCATGGAAGAGTGCATACATAGTCTATAGGGGTTTGAAGCAGTCCTTGCCCTAAGGCCCACTTTGCATCATGAGTACTTCAGTACTAGCTGAATGATTACAATTCTGCAAGAAGAGTGTCTCAAACCATTTTTATTATATAATAATACATTTATTATTGTAACATCTCATAATTTAATAGTGCTTCTAAAATAATTTCATCATGTATTACATTTTCCTGATTATCAATTTCAAAAGTCATATGATCATACTCGATGTTATTTAATGATTCCACAAAATCAGCATCCAAGATTTCGTCTAGGAAATCACAACTGATATCTGCAGCATTCATTTCTTCCTCTTCATTCTCGCTACTTACAAAAAAGTATGTTCAGCTCTTCTGTGACACTGTTACTAATTTCGAAACCGTCTTCCAAATTGTTTTGTTGATTTTCCATACTGAATTTTTTATGTTGTAGGTCCTTGTACAAAAACATAAACACTTCATTTCAACCTTACTGTAATATCAGCATATGTGCTGATTCTCATAAAATAAATTAAATATTTATCTAGGAAATGAAGCAACAATATTTTGTACTTGAGTGTATATTATTTTGAAAACATTTGAAAAATAAATACAGTGTCACTATGCATTGTGTCAAGTGCTTTATTTAGGATACACAGGTATATGTTACCTTTGATTGTAATGACATACGACGCGTCCCGGGTGTTGTTGGCCAGTCTTAAATCAGGTTCGCCACTGGACCCATGCCCTGCCAAATTTTTGGCCGGGATGGCGGCGGTGGTGAACCCCCTGGTTAACCCTATCCTCAATGCCTCCCTGAGGGAGGGGAGTGTTCCACGTACCTGGAAAAGGGCGATGGTAATCCCCCTCCTGAAAAAGCCTTGTCTTGATGCTACGGTTTTGGTCAATTATAGGCCAATCTCACTTCTCCCGGCTCTGGCTAAGATCACAGAGAAACATGTCCATGGCGTCTTGTCGAGCTTTCTAGAAGTCAACAATCTGCTCCATCCATCCCAATCCGGATTCCGCCCTAATTTTAGCACGGAAACGGCGTTGTTGGAGGTCTCAGAGATCATCAGGGAGACTTTGGATGTGGGTGGCAAGGCCATGTTAGTCATGTTAGACCTGTCGGCGGCCTTTGACACCGTCCCCCATGAGGCGCTCCTCGCCAGGCTTTATGACATCGGCATCAGGGGGACGGTGTTCAAATGGTTTACATCTTTTCTTGAAGGCCGCCGCCAGACGATCTGGGTTTCCCAGAGCTCCGCCGAGATGCCGCCATTGGGAGTCGGGGTTCCACAGGGTTCTGTGTTGAGCCCGTCATTGTTTAACATCTTCATGTCCCCTTTGGCGGCTGCGGTGGAAGCTTATGGGGCCCAGATCGTGTCCTACGCCGACGACACGCAACTCCTCTTCACTTGCGGTAAAGACCAGGCATTTGATGGGGAGAGTGTTCGGGGCTGTCTGGGAATGGTCTTCGACTGGTTCCAGCGGAACAGTTTAAAGGCCAACTCCAGCAAGTCGGAGGTCTTATTCTTTGGTTGTGCCACTGACCCTGACTGGCGGCAATGGTGGCCCTTTGATATGTGTCCCCCTGCACAGTCATCACAGGTTGTTAAAAACCTTGGTGTCAAGCTGGATAACAGGCTCTCACTAAGAGCACATGTCCTGGGGCTGGCTGGCACCTGTTTCGGTATTCTGAAGATGCTCCGCAAATTTTTACCACTGCTGTCTGTGGAGCATAGGCGGATTACTGTGCAGGCGCTCATCGGATCCAGGTTGGATTATGCCAATGCCCTTTTCCTTGGCCTTCCGGAGTACTTGGTCCAGCGCCTGCAGGGGGCACAAAACTCTGCTGCCCGCGCCATTTTTGGCCTGCACAGGCGAGCACGAGCTTCTGGGTTGCTGCACACGCTTCACTGGCTGCCTATCCGGAAGCGGATTATGTTTAAATCCCTGACGCTGATGCACAAAGCATTGTTTGGGTTAGGTGCTGGATACCTGCGGCGAAGATTGGCCTTCTATCGCCCAGCCCGCTCACTGCGGTCCGAATCCCTTTTTAAGGCTGTGGTTCCGCGTGTGAGGAAGGCCCGCACTGGGGGGCGCTCCTTCAGCTACAAGGCCCCCCAGTTGTGGAATTCGCTTCCGCTGGCGCTCCGTAGCACCTCCAATCTGCTTCAGTTCAGGAAGAGCCTGAAGACCTGGCTTTTTAATCTTTAGGCGTTCCTCTGGTGGGTTCTTTTTCTTTTTTCTTTGTAACTGTTTATTTCGTGTTGTGTTATTCTACTTCGAGCTGCCTGTGGAAAGCGCCGGGACACTCTTTTAGAGTAGCCGTGCGCTATATAAACTTAATTTAACATAACATAACATAACATACAAACCAAAACAAGATAGAAAACTGCAACTAAAGCACATTACATAATGGTACAAAGCATGTCATTGGAATGTTGGGTATTAGGATAACTTACACAACTCACATATAAAATGATTTCAGAAACTTGTTACTTTTTCAATGATAAGTATTAGTTATGTCTTTCCAAGAAGATTTGAATATTTAAAAGGGTAAAAAAGGAGGTGAAGAACAGAGGTAAGAGGTTACATCTCAGGATGCAAAAATGGATGAAAAGGGTGGTCCAAGGTCTGCATGTACAATGGTCAGTGAACACGTTTTTTTTTTATAATTTTTTTTTTTATTGAAAAATCAACAACAACAATAACAAATTACACAAGGCAAGAAAGAATCGGAATTACAGTCATGGGTTCATGCAGTAGGCGCTACAGCATTGTAGCATACATAACACATGCATGATATATCATGGGGGGGCAGCGAGGAAACCAATAGCAATACATTTGAATGAATATGCGGAATGTCAATCAGGGGGACAGGGTATCATCAGGAGGCAAGTCTTGAGGGAGAGTGCATATATTACCACGGTATGTGTTCCATTGTGACCAGATCCTGCCCCACTTCTTGGGCCTTCCACGTGACAAATACACAGTCTTCTCGCAAAACATGCACCAGTCCACATTCTCTGCCCACGATGTCACGGTCGGAGGCCTATGGGAACCCCAAAGCTGTGCAATGTCTCTTTTGGCGATCATATTGCCAAGGGTCACCCAGGTAATCTGTGCCGTATTGTAGTCATTGGGCTCCCAGACATTCAGGAGGCAGCGCCTGGCCTCGGGCTGTAGCGCCACTCCAGTGACCCTCTCCATGACGACATGCACACGGGACCAAAACTCGACCACCTCTGGGCATTCCCATAAAATGTGGAGAAAAGTGCCAGTCATACCACAACCACGCTTACACAAATCATCAGAAGAGTACCCCATGCACACCAGACTCGGGCCAGTGACATACACCCGGTGGTGGATCTTGAGTTGAACAAATCTAAGGCGTGCGGGTATGGCGACTTCTTTTGGCGAGGACAAAGCGGACAGCCAATCCTCATCATCTAATTCTAGACCATCGGCAATCCACGAGGCCCTCAGGCGCACAAGCAGGTCAGCTCTGTTGTAGATCAACTTCTTGTAAATTAATGAAATAGTGCTGTCGGGCACATGTCCGTCCAGAATACGATTCTCAAGGGATGAGGATTCAGGGATATCCGTACCCACCGCAAAGAGCGACAGGAGGGCATGTCGGACTTGAGCGTACCTGAAGAATTCTCTGTCACCAAGTTCATACTCCGCCTTAAGCGCCTCGAATGTCTTAACATTGCCTTTAGACCAAAGGTCCCCCACCTTAGCGATTCCAATAATATCCCATTTATCAAAACCTTCCGTTCGCCATAAGTTACCCAGACATTCAGAGTCATACAAGGGGGTCGCACGTGTAAGTCTATCCTTCCATCCCAAGGCCGCATTTGCATCGTGCCACACACGTACCGCGACTTTAGTGGGTCCGGTCAGTATTTTACAAAGCCCCCTGGAATACAGCGCCCTATTGAAGTTCCCCCCCCGGCAGAAGGTGTCTGTCCATTGCGAAGGAGGGAGCGGGACCGGCAACATACGTTGCGTGTTTGTCCGCACTTAATTGGGAGGCCCAGTAATAGCGCCTGATTTCGGGAAGGGCGATGCCACCGTCATACCACGGAAGCGTGAGTTTAGACAGAGCAACGTGTGCACGGCCGTCCCAAATCAGTTGCCATTGTAAACTCTCCACCTCCCGAAAGTAACAAGAGTTCTGGAGCGCATACAAAAATCTGGGCAGCGACATCATTTTAAAGAAAGCCGCACGACCGAGCGGTGAAAGTGGCAGATGACGCCAGCGTGTAACATCTAGCTTCAGCCGTTGGAGAGGGGGCAGCAGGTTGCGCTCGTATCGGACGGTGGGGTCCAAAGAGACATATATCCCCAAATACTTAAAACCGGTCTCTGTTACTTGAATCAGAAATCTACGTGGCAATGGGGGGAGACCACCCACCAAGATGTAAACACAGGATTTAGTCCAATTGATAACGAGACCCGAGTTCTTCCCGAAGGAGGTAAGAACATCGAAGAGTACGTTTAAGGATTTCTGAGGGGAAGTCAGATATAGGAGAATGTCGTCTGCGTATAGCGAGACACGATCCTCGAAATCGGGAGCCCACCGAATGCCTTTCATAGAAGGCTCCCAGCGGAGCCACTCCGCCAACGGTTCCAATGCGAGAGCGAAAAGCAATGGAGACAGCGGGCAGCCCTGTCGAGTACCGAGACCGAGTGCAAAAACACCGGATGCCTTCCCGTTGACCACCACCTGGGCAAGAGGCTGCTCATAGAGAAGTTTCACCCAGTCGATGAACATGGGGCCGAACCCGAATTTTGAGAGGGCCGCAAAGATAAGGCCATTCAATGGTGTCAAAAGCCATGGTAGCATCAAGGGAGGCTAAAATGGCCGACTCAGTGAGAGTCGCAGCCCTCGCGAGAACTCCGTGCAGTCTCCGAAGATTAAGGGCGGTGTTCCGATGAGGAATGAACCCGGACTGATCCGGATGAATCAAGTCCCCGATCACCTTAATCAAGCGATTAGCTAACAATTTAGCTAGAATTTTGGGTTCGGCATTAAGCAGAGATATAGGCCTATAAGAGGCACAGCGATCCCGTGGCTTACCCTCCTTGTGAATCACCACAATAGTGGTGAGTCGCTGATCAGCGGGAAGGGAACCCGAGTCCAGGGCCTCAAGGAACATATCCTTCAAGTGGGGCGCCATTTTGTCAGGTCGCAGTTTATAAAGTTCAATGGGTAAGCCATTGGGGCCCATTGCTTTGCCAGAGCGGAGGGAACGTATAGCATCCGCTACTTCATCCGCTGTAAGGGGTGCATCCATGAGGTCTCTGTCCTCTTCGGAGAGGCAGGGCAACGCAATGTCGCGAAGCAACAACCGGGAGTCTCCCTCGTCCCTATCGCAAGCAGAGGCATATACTTTTTGAAAGTGATCGACAAAGCACTCAACAATCCCAGCAGGGTCAGTAACACACTCACCATCCAGCCTCTCAATCACAGGGACAACACGATTCACTCTTTCTTTCTTGTCCAGCCACGCAATCAATTTACCGGCCTTGTCATCCACATCGTACATCCTGCCCTGTTGGTCCCTGTGCATCACCTTAGCCGCATCAGTGACAATGGATCTATAATCGGCCTGTTTCAGACTGAGAGAATGCATTTTTAAATGTGTTACTTCCGTATCAAGGTCACTCTCTAGTGCACTTATGTCAGTTTCTAGGCGCACCAGCTCCTCATTTTTGACTTTTTTGGCAGCAGCAATCAGTGAAAGAGAATGCCCACGTATGACAGTCTTAAAAGCTTCCCACAAAGACACAGAAGAAGAAACAGACCCCACATTATCGTTGAAGTAATAATCCATGGCTTTAACAAGTTCTGAGCGGGTTTTCGGGTTAAGAAAATACCAGGGGTTGATAGGAGCCACTCTGCCCGCACTTCCCCCACCCACCGCAAGCCGAAGCCACATGGGGGAGTGATCAGAAATACCCCAGGGAAAATGGCGAACCTCACTGATTGAGGAGGATTGGGCAGATGGCATTAAAAAATAGTCTAACCTAGAGAGACTACCATGTGCCCCAGAATGGAAGGTATACTGAAGCTGTGTAGGGTGCATCAACCGCCAGCTATCCACGAGCCCTAAGGTATCAAGGAAGTCGCTCAACCACATATGGGATCTAGCCAGGTCCCTGGGGGGAAAACGATCAGCAGTACCAGAGACAACGGAGTTAAAATCCCCTCCGAGGATAAGAAGACCCTCAGGCAGCCCCAGTAGGACCCTACCCAAATCAGCATATGTGGAGGCCTGTAGGCCCGGGGGGATATATACCGTGAGCACGGACAGTGTCTTCCCCTCCCATCTACCCGTGAGCCCAGCATAGCGCCCTCTATCATCAAGTATAACTTCGTCAATTTCGAGGGGGAGAGAAGACCGAATAAGAATGCCAACCCCCCTGGAGCCAGAGGTGAAGCCAGAGTGAGCAACAAGGCGGTATCCACGTCTGTTCATGGCTCGACAAGTATTCCCTATAAGATGCGTCTCCTGTAAAAGAACTACATCAGGTGAATGACGCCTGAGAAACTGCAACACTACCCCTCGCTTTATCCTGTCTCCCAACCCATTAACATTCCACGATAGCAGTCTCAACTAACCACCCCCCATCCCCCAGAAGAGGCAGAGCGCCCCACGCACGGTACCCGGAGACCGATACAGTTAAGGAAAACATTTGGACGCCCTGTGAATGGAAACAACCCCACACACAACTCCCACCCCCCATCTTGAAATCCGTTACAACACCCCCCACCCTGCACCCCTGCGTTAGACTCGAAATCCACCCCAACTTGCAGTGTGCCTGTCGCCCCATCAAAAAACTAATCTACACAAAGAACCGCAGAGGAGGAAGAGACCCCTTCACCCCCGCCACCCTCAGAGCAAACAGAAGGAAGTACTAAAGCATCATTGTCCAAACTCAGCTGGAGAAGTCGGAAAGTTCAGACGTCGGGAACCACCAGTCATTCCTGCTGCGGCGAGCCACCTTCGGCGCCGCCGGGGTGCTCAGTAGAATCGTCCTTTTTTGGCAAAGAATCCAGCCAGTCACTGACACTGTCCGGGCGATCAAAGAACAACGTTTGTTCCCCATACTCAATACGAAGTCTGGTCAGAAGCAGCATGGCATTCTTGAGGCCCAAGTCCCGTAGATGCCGCTTGACACCCTGGAACCCCATTCTCTGCCTCTGAACGAATGGGGTAAAGTCCGGGTAAAAGTTCACGGTGGCATTCTCAAAAGTCACAGGGCCCTTGTCCCGAGAGGCTTGCAAGATGGCATCTCTGTCCCTGAAGTGGAACAGTCTAGCAATGATAGGTCTCGGGGGGGCACCCGGCTGGACTTTACCGCCAGGGATCCGATGTGCATGCTCAACCGCAAAGAATCTTGTAAGTCCGGCGGGAGCAAGATAGTTGGAGACCAGATCTTCCACCAGGAGGTCGTTTGCAGAGGCCTCTGGATTTTCTGGGACCCCTATAATGCGGACGTTGTTGCGACGGGACCTGTTTTCATAATCCTCCAAATGACGGGCCAGCACATCTCGGGAAGAACGCAAGTTCCCGATCTCGGTCTGAACGTCCGTTACATCCGTGGTCAGGCTGGAAGTCTTCAGATCTAACTCCTTGACCCTCTCCTTGGTCTTTGCCAGGTCCGCTCTTATCAGAGTAACATCCACGGCAACCGTGTCGATCTTGGAGGCAAGAGCCTCATATTGCTGCCCCATGGCGGCCTTCATATTGGTAATAGCGCCCATTACGTCTTGCAGCGATACTTCAGGCGTCTTACCGGAGGTAGCCTTAGGGTCATCAGGCGTGCGGCCAGCACTACTGGGGGAGCCCTTCACGTGAGAGTAATGGTCCATGATGTTCGTCTGGGTCTGTCCCCACGATGAGGCGTCTTGATCTTACGCCTCTCCGAGTCAGGTCTGGCGGCCATATTGGAGAAAGGACCCCGTAGGGGCCCGCGCGACCTGGTAAAAATGGCCGGCCGGGACGTGGTCAAAAACAGTGAAACCGGCCAAAATCAACATAAACACCGATAGTGCGGGATAAAAGAAGAGAAGCCAGGAGAACGCACTATGGTGTGGGAGCACCAGGCAAGGCCATGGGTAGATCCGAGCAGCGTTATAGCTAATCTTCGCTGGGAGTAGGAAAGCGAAACCGAAAGTTAGGCAGGGGACCCCTGGAGGAGAAACCCCTCCGGCCGCTCTTGTTCAACTACTCCCCTGCTGGCAAAGTAACCAAAAGCCCCGTCTGGTCACGGGGCAGGCCGCAAAGTTCAAAACGGCGTAAAAGTGGATCCCAATATCCGATCAAAATGCTTCAAAGAATGTTGGGATCAGCGAGAGTTCGTCTTCAAAAGCCTATCGTCTAACTCAGGATGTAGGAAGGATATGTGCGAAGGGTGGCGCGGGTCTCGGGAGCCCTCTGCTCACACAACCATCTTGGATGCCCGCGAAGCTCCTCCTTAGTGGAGACGTTTTGAGGGCGGGTACACTCAAGGTATTCTATAATTTGCAATAAGTGCTGACGATACCACCACACAGAATGGGCAAGAACAGATAAAATGATGGATTGTATGTGCTTGGACTATGATGAGAATAAAGTGTAGGAGGACCACGGTCAAGTGCAAAGATTAAATACTTAAGACATAGCAAACGAGGTGGCAACAAGAGCCAGCAGGGTCCAAGAGTGGTGGAGGCTGGGTTTCTTAACCCATGTCCTACCTACTGTGTTGCAAACTTAAAACAGTGACGACAGGAGTGCCTTACTTAGACTCCCCCCATTACGTTGTCAATTAGGGTGGAGGGAGGGAAAGGAAAGAAGTAAACTGCATGTCTACAGATGTACTGCTATGTTCAGAATACTGGATCAAGCACTGAATAAACAAAGTCAGATACAAAAGAAGATACACAAAACAAAACAAGGCTGCACAAAAGATACACAAAGGAAAGCTACACAAATAAGACGGCGAATCTTGAACACAAACTGGTAAGTCAGCAAAGGAACAAAAAGGCTAGGAACACTGCAACGGACGCTATGCTGTGGACCTCATTGTCAGGTCCATGAAACTGTGTGGGCAGCTGGTGGGAGCCTACACAGGACGATGGCAGGACGAGGCCCCTGGAGAAGCTTGGGGGGTGGTGATCCCCGGGGCTACGCGGGGGGCCGTGAGCCACCCCGCATACTTCAAAATAAAACCCCAGGGGGTGGCGCTCCCCGGGACTCGGCGGGCCTTACAAGCCCCCCATTATGAAACAAAATTGCCCCCGGGATTTGGCCCCCCGGGGCTAATTAAGAATAAAACGGACTTCTAGTTTGTTTTTTTCTTTGCCATCCCGTACACGTACCATACGCATACCCCGGGATTTTTTTATTTACAAAAAAACAAGATCCATGTGGGACCCCCTGAGCAGGCCTAGAGGGTCAGGGTGTTTCTACCCTGCCCCCTTTCCTTATTTTTCAACTTTGTTTTACTGTTTTCTTGTGACTCGGTTCTACTGAGGCACAAGATGGCTGCCAACACTTCCTGGTTTGGAGTGTTGACAAACAGTTGACATCCAATCAACATGCAGCTCGTGCTCGTAATTGTACGGTTTTCGGTACACTTACTGTACGCTTAGGGGAGGCTGAAAACATACTTTAAAAAAAAAAAATTAAAAAGCCCCGAAGGGGTGGCGGTCCCCGGAGCTGCAGGGAGGGAGGCCGTAAGCCCCCCCGCATACTTCAAAATAAAACCCAGAGGAGTGGCGTTCCCCGGGGATCAGGAGACTTTACAAGCCCCCCATTATGGAAAATAATTGCCCCCGGGATTGGGCCCCCAGGTGCTAATTAAGAATAAAATGGACTTCTAGGTTTTTTTACCTTTTCCACCGCGTACGACTACCATATGTGTACTCCGCGATTTTGTATTTTAAAAAAAGATCCATGTAGGACCGCCTGACCTGGCCTAGAAGGTCAGGATGTTTCTACACTGCCCCCTCTCCTTATTTTTCAACTTTGTTTTACTGTATTCTTGTGACTAGGTTCTACCAAGGCACAGGATGGCTGCCAACCCTTACTGGTTTGGAGTGTTGACAGACAGTTGACATCCAATCAGCATGAAGCTCGTGCTCGTAATTGTACGGATTTCCATACGCGTGCAGTACTTCATCCCTAGATATCACTATGATTTTACTTTTGATTTTCTCAGGAACTACAGAACGGATTTACACCATTTAACAAAAAGCACAATCTGCGAACTCTACCTCTTTGCCAAATTTGGTGTAATTCCGTTCAGCCGTTCGGGCTGTAGCCCTGGCTAAAGGTCCCTATGGAAAATTGCATGGGGAAAACACATTTTGGGACCCCCCTTTATTCTCTGCCCCCACTTGACGCATCACCCCCAAACTTTCAGGGAAGGAGCGGAGCAGAGCAGGCCATTTTCTTGGAGAATTTCGCAAAGATTTGTCCACCGGCGCCAAAGTTATTCCAAATAGAATGTTGTGGATTTCCTATGGAAAGTAGGTCCTAACTATAACTACCTACTGGCAACCGCCAGTAGGTAATATATATATATATATATATATATATATATATATATATATATATATATATATATTACCTTCTGGCGGTCGCCAGTAGGTATATATAGTTAGGATTTTTTCCCTATGGGATTTTTGAAAATTCTATGTCTAATAACTTTGGCGTTTGTGGACGGAATTGGCTGAAATTTTCAGGAAAATGGAACATTTTGTTTCTGAGCAGCCCCTGGAAATTTGGGGGGGGTGGCCGAGAAAAAAGGGGGGTCCCAAAACGTGTTTTTCCCATGTTAATTTCCATAGGGCGGTTGGCCTCACTTTTAGGCCGAACGGCTGAATGGATTTGCACGAAACTTGGCAAAATTGTAGGGACTGTTAGCCCGATGTGCCTTTGCTAGGTCTCAATATATGTGCTCCAGTGGATTTTGAGAAATTAACGTTCAAAAAAAGATATATATCTGTAAGCGCGCTCCAGGCAGCGCTCCGGTTCGCGTACCTGACGCGTAACGGAACTTCGCGTAGCGAAGCTGATTGGCTCTCCGGTGTCTGTCAACATTCTAAACAGTCCGGAGCGGCCGCCATCTTGTCTCTCGGTAGGATCGAGAGACAAGAGGAGGCCAAAACAAAGGGGGAAATGACCATAAGGGGGCATAGTAGATCCTCCCTGACCCCCTAGGTTTGATGTGGAGGCTTTAAAAGGGCCCCGCAGTGCAAAAAAAAATAAAAATGTTTTTGTTTTTTTGCGTGGGGAGCGCCCGGTCCGCGAACCGGGAAGCGTTCTGGGGAGCGTACTATAAGGAAAAAAGAATGATAGACTTTTCAAATACTGTATGTTAATTGATTGTTGGTTTTGTTGATTATTTTTTAATTTCTTTATTTTTTAAGCAATTATTTATTATTGTGATTGTGTTTCAAAATTTAATAACATTTCTAACATTTCACTGTCTGAAATGTCGTCATTTTCATTGAACATAGCTTGTAATCTCTGAGTGTGTAAAATGTCCTCATTTTGAAGGAGGTCATCTACTGCTTGCACACATTGCAGTAGTTCTTGGTCCCAAGTTTCATCAATAAATTCTATATAATTTGGATCAATTAATTCTTGGCTGCTCTCTTGCAGGACAATTTGAAATGAAACTTTCTGTTCGCCTTCCATGTTGCCTGAAATTTGGATAAAAAAAAAATATATTAGTAGAGATAGGGCACTGTTGGGATTAATTTTAGATAGGCAGTTTTTATCAGTGAATTTATCTTTGGCCAGTGTATAGTATCAGAGTGGAAGTAGGAATATAAAAAAGTGTATGTGATTTAACGTAAGTAAATTCATAATTATACAAGAGAAACCTAACTCCATCCATAACTATAACAGAGAAGTCTATCTAAATCTATAACTACTACAGAGGGATAGTATATAACTATCAGAAAAAGTTTACCATATTAACTGATAGTGCACAATATACTTCAGTTTTTAAAATAACAACTTACCTTTACAAAGAAGTTGAAGTGATTAGTGAAAATCCAATTGAAATGTACACCAGGAAGTAGTAGTCAAAATGGCTGTGTTTCCTTCTCTTCCAAGACCTTTCCCCGTGGTGCAAATTCCTTGTAAATATGCTCCCACCTGTGCTTGGCAAATTTAGATTTTGAATGTTTGAGTTACATAGCCATGTTAAAAGTGACCCTAAAATGCTGCAAAGGCAATCAAAAAACGCTTCCATGTGTCTTAAGGACATTTTCAGTCATTTCCCCATGTGCAGTGTTTTCAAATTATGACTTGAAAATCGTTTTTGAGGTAAAGGAATACTTTTAACATTTATGACAAGGACATAATGGTGTCTGCTTCTTTATAAGGCATTTGAGTGTCTCTGATGTTATTTTTCCCATTTTAATGTAAGACCTTTCCCCGTGGTGCAAATTCCTTGTAAATATGCTCCCACCTGTGCTTGGCAAATTTAGATTTTGAATGTTTGAGTTACATAGCCATGTTAAAAGTGACCCTAAAATGCTGCAAAGGCAATCAAAAAACGCTTCCATGTGTCTTAAGGACATTTTAAGTCATTTCCCCATGTGCAGTGTTTTCAAATTATGACTTGAAAATCGTTTTTGAGGTAAAGGAATGCTTTTAACATTTATGACAAGGACATAATGGTGTCTGCTTCTTTATAAGGCATTTGAGTGTCTCTGATGTTATTTTTCCCATTTTAATGTAAGACCTTTCCCCGTGGTGCAAATTCCTTGTAAATATGCTCCCACCTGTGCTTGGCAAATTTACATTTTGATAGTTTGAGTTACATAGCCATGTTAAAAGTGACCTAAAAATGCTGCAAAGGCAATCAAAAAACGCTTTCATGTGTCTTAAGGACATTTTAAGTCATTTCCCCATGTGCAGTGTTTTCAAATTATGACTTGAAAATCGTTTTTGAGGAAAAGGAATGCTTTTAACATTTATGACAAGGACATAATGGTGTATGCTTCTTTATAAGGCATTTGAGTGTCTCTGATGTTGTTTTTCCATTTTAATGTAAGACCTTTCCCTGTGGTGCAAATTCTTTGTAAATATGCTCCCACCTGTGCTTGGCAAATTTACATTTTGATAGTTTGAGTTACATAGCCATGTTAAAAGTGACCCAAAAATGCTGCAAAGGCAATCAAAAAACGCGTCCATGTGTCTTAAGGACATTTTAAGTCATTTCCCCATGTGCAGTGTTTTCAAATTAAGACTTGAAAATCGTTTTTGAGGAAAAGGAATGCTTTTAACATTTATGACAAGGACATAATGGTGTATGCTTCTTTATAAGGCATTCGAGTGTCTCTGATGTTATTTTTCCATTTTAATGTAAGACCTTTCCCCGTGGTGCAAATTCCTTGTAAATATGCTCCCACCTGTGCTTGGCAAATTTAGATTTTGATTGTTTAAGTTACATAGCCATGTTAAAAGTGACCCAAAAATGCTGCAAAGGCTTTAAAAAAACGCTTTCATGTGTCTTAAGGACATTTTAATTCATTTCCCCATGAATGTAGGTAGGCCTCACCTTAAACAAACCTCTGGATAGGCCACACCTTATCGTCATCCTGAATTAATCATTTAAAATGCTAGGGACAGATTTATGATAGGTGTATGCCTCTTTTGCGCCACTGTGCGTCACTTTTGTGACGCAGTGGCGGTGCAAAAGATTTGCTATGTGGCGACAAAATTACAAATTGATGCATCTAGGCAGATGTGTCATGCTGTAAAAAAAACGTGCCACATGAAACCGATGCAGCAGTGATGCAAAAGATGCACCATGTTGCAAGACAGGCCTCACTTCATCTCCAACAAGATAAGAAGCTTAGGGATAGATTTATGATGACTGGTGCATCCCCAGGGATGTGCCAGTCATCCTGCGCCGCTGTTCCGCCACCCATGGTGCGCTGCATTTACAATGCGGCGCACCATGGGGCAAAAACAGCACAGATGCGTGACGCATCTGTGCCGTAAAGGTGGCGCATTGCTGGAGCTGCATCGCAAGTGCCATGCAGCTCCAGCAAGGCTCAGGGGTGCCCCATCTCCATTTAATCTGCAACCCTGAGTAGGCCTCACCTTAAACAAACCTCTGGATAGGCCACACCTTATCGTCATCCTGAATCAATCATTTAACATGTTAGGGACAGATTTATGATAGCCGTGTGCCTCTTTTGTGCTGCTGTGCGTCACTTTTGTGACGCAGCGGCGGTGCAAAAGATTTGCTATGTGGCGACATATTTAAAAATTGATGCATCTAGGCAGATGTGTCATGCTGTAAAGTCCTGTGCCACATGAAACCTGCATCAGTTTTCATATAGGTGTTTTGTTGCAAGGTATGCATTAATTTGCAAGAAAGCCCTGTAAAACTAACACAGTGAAATTTAGAAGATTTCACTGACTCAGCTTTATAGCATTGCTGAATCAAATCATTACGCCTGTTTGAAACAGGCATAAGGAGTGATGCACCATGCAATGTGTGGCTTGCTCCTGTGCATTGCAGTAGACATGTTGCGCTTACGACGTGATTCCTGCAATGTGCTGCTTTTGCGGCACAGATGCGTGACGCATCTGTGCTGTTTTCACTCAATGGTGCTCCTCATTGTAAATGCGGCACACCATGGGTGGCAGAGCAGCGGTGCACATTAACTGGTGCATCCCTGGGAATGCGTCAGTTAACATAAATCTGCCACTTTACATTTAAGTATGAGCAGGGGACACATAGTTGGTGAGGCTTATCCAAGGTTAAGAAGAGATGAGTCCTGTTCACTGAAAACTTGGACATAGGCCTTACCTCCTCAGCATCGCTGGTCATGGCTAAATAATAGTTGCAAAATGTTACTCTTGTTAAACAATTTTACTATTATAGTCTCTGAGATTTGTGCCTTACTCTGCAACATCTCATTGTTATTCTCTTTCTTTAAAGATAACGACAACATCAACATGAGCGACAAGCAGCAATCAGTTGATCTCGACCTCATCATTGAACTCGTAATTGAAACATCAGTGGAAGTAGATCCCTTGGATGATTTAAATCCTGAGGATGAAGAAGAACATGATGAGGATGCAGATTTGTCAGAATTGTATGACATAGGGTGGGAAGCTGACGTGCTTGAGCCTATGGAACTATAAACATTTATTTTAAAAAATTTATAATAAATGAAAAGTAAAAATGTAAACCGTTTCATTTAAAAATAAAGACACCTTCAAAAACAGGTTATGTGTAGTGTCTTCAATAAAATATTAAAATATGCTCATAAAATTAGATCAGATTCACATATAAAACAGCACAGGTAAAATGAATATGAATTCCATTTCTTTTCTGCTATTTCTGTATTCTAAATTTGCCAAGCACTACAAATGTCAAGTAGTGTGTTAAGTTTTTGATGACTGTTATTGATTTACTGTTTGGTAATAGTGGTTAATAACATTTTTTATTATATTTTACCACAGATTCAACTGCAGATCATTTCAAGATTTCAGCATGCCAACTAAAGAAAGACTTAGAAAGGCTGCAAAACGTCAAAGACAGCAGGTACATGATATAATGCAGCAGTCCTCTAACAAAAAAACTTGTCAAGTCACCAAGAAAGCACCGGGTAAGAGCACAAAAACATTTATAAGAAATATTTGTAGTAAAAAAAATATTACTACAGAAAATGTTTCAGTCCAGAAAAAGAGAAGCATTTTAAACGGAAAGGAAAGGCCAATCAAAAATGTTACTGCTAGAGCAAGAGATAACTCTGTGCATGATAGTAGAAGGAAACAACAGTTTAGGGACATTCGTAAACGAATGTTCCGCAACAGGATAATTGGCAATTTGTTAAAAAATATTAAGAAAGGTCAACAGAAAGTGGTTTTTTATAAGAGAAAAAAAAAAGTTGAGAAAGTTATTGATCAGGCATTTGAAATTAAACGTAAGTTATTTATTTTGATAATCAATAGAATTAGGAAGCTAAACAAGGTAATTTATGATTTCAAAAGAAATAGTAGATGGAAGAGAATAGTTAATCGTAGTAATTTTTGTGAAGTTTTTTCCGGAGAATGGATGCATAGTTCAAGTTGTGAGGCATTTTTTAATGAGGAGAGTTATTTCCAGGATAATGATTTGGTGCATGCAGTTGACACCAGTGGTCGAGCTTATGAAGTGAAAGATGGTTGTCCAGTTGAAAAAGAAAAACTTGTGACAACAGAGACAGAAGAGGTGTTAGGTAATGAGGTTTTAGGAAGACGTCCTAAGGGTCCTGTGTACACCTGGAAGTGTAGTAGTATTTGCAGTGTGCGACAGGATTCCATCAATTTGCTTTGTGATTTTGTACGGACATTTAATAAGAAAAGTTTGAAGCAGAAAATGAAGTTGTTGCAAGAATTAGATCCTTGCAGAGTGAGAGAAGTGACAGGTTTGCATGGTCATTCACTGGCTTGTCTTTCCAGGAGAGTATGCCAGAGTGTTTTTCATCATTTCAGGATGCTAGCAGTGCATCATAATAAAGTGAGGAAATTAGTTAGAATGTTGTATTATGCTAAGAGTCCAGCAATTATGCTTAAACAATTATGCGCTGCTCTTTTGCATGGTTCTGAAATAGATGTGAAGAATGTTTGTGAAGAAATTGAGTTTTGTTACTTTGGAAGTAAAGAGGAGAATGTTGAAATTGACCAAGAAGAAGAGGGTAATGTGGAAGATAGTGTACAGGTTTCCAGTACAGATAATTTTCAGAGGGAAATTGCGACGTTTCAGGTGAAATCAAGTGAGCGGCCTAATTTCACTTGTGTGTGTTGTCGACGCACTTATTATAAGAATCAGACTAAGTTAGTGGATTTATATGCAAAAAGTGAAAAGGAAAATAATAGTGAATGGAAGGATTTCACAACATACTTGATGGTAGAAAATTGTTTTGATTTGGGATCGGATCAACGTGTGTGTACTTATTGTTGTAGCAAATTAAATCAAAACCAGATGCCTGCTAGAGCAGTTCATAATAATCTGGAATTGGTTGAGATTCCTTCTGAATTGAAGGATTTAAATACTTATGAATCTATTTTGATTCAAAGTATCCATCCCTTTCAGGCTATTGTAAGAATGGAGCCAAAGACAGGGAAATTGCCTCCATCAGATTTACAGAGAGGATTAAAGGGAAGAGTTGTTTATTTGCCTCTAGATTTGAAGAAAAACATTAACACAATTGGAGTAGAAAAAGTGGAAGAGGACCCTCTGGTTATCTTAGTTAATGGGGTCCCGACAAAGAATAAGAAAATATGGCAAGATTTAGTGGATGTTAGGAAAGTCAAAAAGGCAACATTGTACTTGAAAAAAAATAATAAGTACTATAAGAATATATATGTTGCAGAAGAGGAAGTAAGTGAGGAAGAGGATAGCGATTTGTGTGCTGGTAAAATTGAGAAAGTAGAACCCTCTACTAGTGAAGAAATATATGAACATTATAGTGTTCATCCTTTGCATTCCAAGGAAGTCATGGGGAATGCTATTGAGTTGTTTCAAATGAAACAAGCCAAAGGGAGTCCCATTAGTGTTTGGGAGGAAAGTTTGGAAGCTCGGTGTTTCCCACAGCTTTTTCCAACAGGTCAGGGAGGAAGATATGATGAGCGACCTCATCAAATTCCTGCTTCTGAATACCGGACTTTGCGATTGTATGCAGGAGATGCTAGGTTTCGACAATGTATTCCCTATTTGTTTCATCTCCTGTTTGAAAGCGATCTGTCTGGACTGTCATATGCAGTGAATCACATCTTGAAAAGTGGTATACACATGCAAAACATCTCGGCAAGTGACTTTATGGATAAAGTCAATGTCCAAGACAGTATTTTGGATTCTCACCTGATTAATCTCATGGCGTGTCAGCGTGGTACTAATGAGTACTGGTACCGTCGTCATGGTGATTTAAAATGTATGCTGAGGAACTTAGGAACTCCCACATGGTTCCTCACTCTGAGCTGTGCCGAGTATGGCTGGGAAGACTTACTTGAATTTCTACGAGAGGCAAATGGAAACATCGAAAACATCGAATTCAAGACACCCGGAGAACTTTGCTCTTTGGATCCAGTCAATGTATGCCGGTACTTCAATCATAGATTTGAAGCTATGATGTCTTTCATCATGAATAAGAAGAATCCACCTCTTGGAGAGGTGTTGGATTTCTTCTGGAGAAAGGAGTACCAAGCAAGAGGTGCTCCTCACATACATATGCTGTTGTGGATCAAGGATGCACCTAAATTTGGAACAGATCCAGAAGACTCAGTGATGAGTTTCATACAACAGTATTCTACATGTGCTGTTCCAAACGCAAAGGAGAAGAAAAGCCTAAGAGAAAAAGTTCTACGTTTCCAAAGCCATCGTTGTGGAAAGTACTGTCGTCGTAAATTCCGAAACAAGGACAAGTTCTACACCAAATGTCGTTTCGGCTTTCCACGACCGGTGATTTCTAAAGGAAGAGTAAACAGTTTGATGTCTTCGCTGCGACATAATGTGATGAAGAAATCACCTAAAAACACATACAATTTGAAGAGGAACGAAGAGTCCAAGTACATCAACGATTACAACCCGGTGATTTTGTCCATGTGGAATGCTAACATGGATATACAGTTTGTGGCTGATAACTGTATGGCTGTGGCTCGGTATGTAACATCTTACATCACCAAAAAAGAGAAGACAGAATTGAAGGATATGTGGGAGGACATTTCCCATGAAAAGAGCCTCAGTAAGAAGTTGTACAGTTTCAGTCTGAAGATGTTGTCGCATCGAGAAATCGGAGCTTACGAATGTTCTGACCGGTTGTCTTCAGCAAGTCTCTATGCCAAATCTAGGAGTATCGTTTGGGCGAGTCTTGGTCTTGCTGCAACACGTAATCGAGTTCTGAAACCTGTGCGGGAAATTGAGTATTTGGCGGAAAAGGAGCCAAACAGTACCGACATTTTGAAGACCAACATGTTGGATACATATTATCCAAATCGAAGCAGTCACCTCGAGAATGTTTGTCTGTATGAGGTTCTACAAAATTACATATTCAAGAGGAACATCAAAGAAGATACTGAGAAAGGAGTGTATGCTGTAATTGGAAGTGAGGGATGTCTGGTCAAGCAAAGAAAATGCCACTTGGTAAACCATCGAAAATTGAGTGGCGAATCTCCTGAAAAAAAGGAGTTTTTCTATTTAGCACTTTTGCAACTTTTCAAGCCTTGGCGTGCAGAAGAGGAACTGCTTGGAGATTTCCTCTGTTACGAAGACTCTTTCACTGCCGCCAAGGAGACCATAGAATGTCCTGCTTTTCCCAAATATGTAGAAATGTTGAATGTGGAAATCGAGCAGGAAGCAACGATTGCAGCCGAGATTGCCAGAGACAGTTCTCAGGATAGTCAGAGTTCTGCTTCTTTGAGTCAGGATCCACTAGGAGGACCTGTTATTGAAAATGAAGCTGCCTCTGCTATGAATGAAGTGGAAAGAGCCATGGCAAATGCTCAGGAGGATGCGGTTAACTTAGAAGAGTTGGAAAGACAACTCAACGTTGAGCAGAGGAAAATATATGACGAAGTTACCATGCAAATTGATTATGGATTAAGTCATGAGAAGAAAGAGTGCTCATGTACGTCGTTGAAGCCTGTCCGACTGTACGTGAGTGGAGAAGCGGGAACTGGAAAAAGTTTCCTTATTAAAGCAATTTCATGTTATTTGCAGGAAAGGACTGAGTCATCGCTGTCTTGTGTTGTCACTGCTCCAACTGGACTGGCAGCACATAACATTAAAGGGATTACTTTACATCGTTTACTGATGCTGCCAGTGGAGCATGACAACAAATTACAATATCACAAGCTATCTGGAGATGCTTGTTGTGAAGTTTCAAGAATCTTGAGGAAAATGAAACTTCTTATCATTGACGAAGTAAGCATGGTTTCCAATGTCATGCTTGCCTTTGTGCATTTGAGAATGCAAGAAGTTCTCAAAACAGAGTATGATGTGTTATTTGGTGGCAAACACATCATTGTTTTCGGAGATCTTCTGCAGCTGACACCAGTGAAAGGGCAACCTGTGTTCAAAATGCTCACGCATGAAGATACCAGGAAGTGCCTAGGGAGCATTGGCAACGTCAATATATGGTTAAACTTCAATTATGCTGAACTGCATGAAAATATGCGTCAGGCGAAGGATGAAGTTTACAAGAATATTCTACAAGATGTTAGAATTGGAAAAGTGACCGAGCATGGGAAAGAAGCTTTACATGCACGATTACTGTCAAATTTATATCCAGAACAAGATGTTGTGCCTGAGAATATTTTTCAGAAAATTACTGAGAAGAAATCTGGAATATGTTTGATGCCAACTCTTGCAGAATGTGCCATCTTCAACAACAAAATGTTGTTTTTAGAAAAGCAAGAGATTGTGAAACTGGAAGCTATTGACAGAGTAGAGCATATGGGATCAACAATTATTTTGTCTGAGAATTTGAAAACAAAATTGGATTCATTAGAGAAGACTATATCTAAAACTGCAGGTTTTGAAAAGACTCTGAATGTGTGCTTGAACTGCCGTATAATTTTAAGAAGGAATTTACATGTTGAAAGAGGTCTGGTAAATGGATCAATGGGTAATGTTGTTGATTTTGTGAAATACAGAAATAGAGATGGAATTGAATTTTTCAAAATTAAATTTGATGGCATTGAGGAAGTACAGCTAATTGGTCGTTGTTCTGCTAGATTTTTGCTTGTAAAAGACTTATATGTTCGCCGTAAGCAGTTTCCTGTTTGCTTGGCATATGCGGTGACAATCCATAAATCGCAAGGTTTAAGTGTAGACAGTGCATTGGTGAATATTGGCAGTTCTGTGTTCAAGGAGGGTATGGCATATGTGGCATTGTCACGAGTTAGAACTTTATCGGGATTGTACTTGATTGAGTGTGATGTCACAAACATTTGTGCGGATCTAGATTGTGTTAAGGAATACAATAGGTTAAGAAGAGAGTATGCGCCACATTTGCCTCAATATCCTTTGTTTGAGAAACGTGTGGTAGGCCGGAAACGAACAAATGTGACTAATACTAGGGAGGTTGTAGCAAAAAGACGAAAAGTCGATGAACCTGAAATTATAAGCAGAAACAAAAAGGATTCTGTTGAAGATGTTGTTGGTTTTCAATTTGAAAACAGTTCTGGTGTCAACTGCTATGCTAATGTAGTGGTTAATGTTTTGTTTTCTCTAGAAAATGTAAAAGAAGAGATTGTGGTCAATTCTGATCAAAGATTTTGCAGTTTGTTAAATTCTGTGTTAGAGAAATGTAGCACTGATAGAACAAAAATAGAAAGTGTGTCTGAAATTCGACATCTGTTAGATAGATGTTCAGGTCAAACACAATTCTCTCAAAATATTCAGCAAGATTGTCAGGAGTTTTTAATGTATATGCTTGATGTATTGCATGCTGAAGGTGTAGATGTAGATCACCTGTTTGGGCTTTCTTATCAATGGCAGCATGACTGCGAGAACTGTAGGGTATCAAGTACTACTAGTGTAGACTCAGAAAGATTTATATATTTAACTTTGCCAGACAGTAAATCAGTCTCTTTTAATAAGCTAGTAAAAGCAGCTGATCACAACATGGAATGTAGCCAATGTAAATCTGAAATGATGTCAACATTATTTATAAGAACATATGGCCAGTATGTCATTTTAATGTTCCAACGATGTAGGCCTGATGGAACAAAATTGACAACTTTAATTAAAAATTTTGTGGCTTCACAGTTGTCAATATCAGGAAGGACTTTTGTAACTGTAGCAATTATATATCATGACGGTCCTTCAATAACATCAGGACATTACACAGCTTATTTAAAGTCTAGAAATGGCTGGTCATTCTGCAACAATTCTGTTTTAATTTTCAAAAAAAAATTGCCGTATGACCTTAAAAATTCTTACCTGGTGTTTTTAAAACCAAAATTTTAGGGAAAGAATCTCGGGATGTGCTCTGAGGAATTTCAAGAAGTTCTAATGGCTCCTACACGATTTGGCCTTGAGGATAAGTGTAGTACAGAGACATAACTTCTTACCATAACACTGGACGTTCTGGAAAAATAACTGCACTTTGAATGAGTTCAGAAAAACTATTTCTTTTTATAAGGTAATTCAAGCAGCCAATCAAAACATGGAGTAGAGGGAATGTAAATCTGCAATGCTGTCTACTGTTTTATATTGCTTTGTGATTAAAAGTGATGTAGAGAATTAAATAATTGTAGTAGTCATAGAGGTAGTGTAAGTCTGCTTCATAGTAAGCAGTATCAGTGTTATAGGAAATGTAGAACATGAGTGAGCAAGAAGGGTAAGATATTAGTAGTCCTGGATTGTGAAAATGATCATCAACATTTTAATTCTAAAAGTTGCGGAAATGCAACATGACGGGATTGGCTTACAAGAATTCCAAGAGTTATAAATGGCTCTGACATGATTTGGCCTTGTGGAAACGTGTGGTAGAGAGCGAGAAGTCATTTATTGTATGTAACATATTTTTCCAAACCAATGGAGGTTTTCTTTCAGAAAGTGGCGGGCTGAAAGTAATAACAGCACAACAGAGTGTAAGCTGTTCATAGGACATCCTTCGACGTCATGGAAAGTAAGTTAACTTTAAGGAGTTCTGAATTCTGATTTGTTATGTTGTATGGGTTTTTTAAACACAATCATTTTGATTGTGTTTTTTTTTCCCCGCTGTTATATGATGAATACCTTCAAGTCACTGTTTTTAGTGAAATTTGATACATTCTGAGAACAGCAAAAATAAACCATTTAACATGTATAATTAATTCTGTACTGTTTGCATTTATGATGTACATGTAGAACTGTGTAGGAGGCATGGAGAAGGTGAGGCTTCTGTAAGTGTCAAAGTTGTTGCATACAATGCTCATATTCTACGTAGTCTTTCATATGATAGACTACATTTCCACAATGAGATACCTAAGCAAAGGAAACCCAGGTGATATGATTGTGGAATGAGCAAAAAAAATTGCACGTTTTTCAATTATATTACCTGTGTTTCCTAACATTACACATCACATTGTGTAGATGAGGTTTAGGCCTGTTCCTGGAGACAGAGGAGGTCTGACATTTGTTCAAGAGTGCTGTGGACATGACTCACTTCGTTGGTAGGCCTGCACATGTATTATCTCCTCTGTATTCTTCAACAAACCTAAATTTCATCTGCAAGTCTGAGTAGGACTTACCTGAAACAAATCTGTGGATAGGTTACACCTTATCGGCATCTTGAAACAATCATTTAAAATGTTAGGGTCAGATTTATGATGGCCGTGCGCCTCTTTCGCTCCGCTGTGGGTCACTTTTGTGTAAAAGATGCACCATGTTGCAAGATAGGTTTCAGTTCATCTCCAGCAAGATACCATCAGTTTAAAATGTATATAATTAGCACTGTGTAGGGGGCATGCAGAAGCTGAAGCTTTTGTAAGTGTCAAAGTTGTTGCATGCAGTGCTGCACTTCTGGGTACTGTTTCATATGCTGGACTACATCTGCACTATGAGATACCTAAGCAAAGGCAACACAGGTGATGTGATTGTGAAATCAGGAAAAGAAACTCCACATTTTTCAATTACATCACCTGTGTTTCCTAAGTTTACGAATGACATTGTGCAGATGAAGTTTAGGTCTGTCCACGGACACAGAAGAGGTCTGGCCTTTGTTCAAGAGTGAAGTGGACATGACTTACTTCATTGGTAGGCCTTCACATGTATTATCTCCTCTATATTCTTCAACAAGCATAAATTTGATATGCAATCCTGAGTAGGCTTCACCTTAAACAAACCTCTGGAGAGGCCACACCTTATCGTCATCCTGAATCAATCATTTCAAATGTTAGGGACAGATTTATGATAGGTGTATGCCTCTTTTGCGCCACTGTGCGTCACTTTTGTGATGCAGCGGCGGTGCAAAAGATTTGCTATGAGGCGACAAAATTACAAATTGATGCACCTAGGCAGATGTGTCATGCTGTAAAAAACCCGTGCCACATGAAACCGATGCAGCAGTGATGCAAAAGATGCACCATGTTGCAAGACAGGCCTGACTTCATCTCCAACAAGATAAGAAGCTAAGTCTTCTGTAAATGTCAAAATTGTTGTATATACTGCTCAACTTCTATGTATTCTTTGATATGCTAGACTCCATCTGCACTATGAGATACCTAACCAAAGGCAACACAGGTGATGTGATTGTGAAATGAGGAAAAGAAACTCCACATTTTTCAATTACATCACCAGTGTTTCCTAAGTTTACGAATGACATTGTGCAGATGAACTTTAGGTCTGTCCACGGACACAGAAGAGGTCTGGCCTTTGTTCAAGAGTGAAGTGGACATGACTTACTTGATTGGTAGGCCTTCACATGTATTATGTCCTCTGTTCTCTTCAACAACTCGAAATTTCATTTGGAACCCTGAGTAGGCCTCACCTCAAACAAACCTCTGGATAGGACACATCTTATTGGCATCCTGAAACAATCATTTAAAATGTTAGTGTCTTGTGACACTTTTGTGAGACAACAGCAGAGCAAAAGATGCACCATGTTTTAAGATAGGCCTCACTTCATCTGCATCAAGATACTGTTAGTTTAAAATGTATATCTTTAGGACTGTGTAGGGGGCCTGGAGAAGCAGAAGCTTCTGTAAGTGTCAAAGTTGTTGAAAAACTGTTTGTCCTTTAATCTTTTCCCTTGTCTTTTCTAATTTTTAAATACATGTTTTAATATTTTTCAAATGTTTGTTCTCTCTTTCACAGATTGAAAGTATAAAAATAAAAAGTGAGTAAGTTAACGACAATTATAAGGTAAATGTTTTGTACTCTTTTCGTTACATTTCTATCACATTCACCTACTATTAGTTCCACAGCTTCATTTCTTTAACCCTCAGTTTCCTGCCTTTGCTACTTTCCTCATTCCTTTCTCTATTACCTACTTACTCAACTCCTTCCACTCTTTTTCTCAGTCCCTCTCTTCTCATAGTTCCTCACTCTTGTTCACTCACTCCGTCTCTATTACTCTTAGTGTCTTTGACTGATCACTCTTTCACTACTTGTTCATAATGCTTTCTCTGTGTAGTTGAAGCACACTAAGGGGCATATTATGAACACAGCCAATAAAATTATTGCTGTTTTTATTGGCAGAAAACTGCTGCAAAAGTGGTTTTAGCGGCAGTTTTCTGCCGCAAAAGCGGCTTTAGCGACACATTTCTGCCGATAAAAGCTGCAAAACATTTATTGGCTATGTTAATGATATGGCTCTATGTTATTTACATTTCTTTGCTGTTTCAATTAATCTTTTTCTGTTATTTTTTCTTTTCTGTTTTCTGTTTTTTCTCTCTGTTATTCCACATGTTTTAATCTTATTTTGAACATTCACTCACATTCTCCAAGAAACTCTTCTTTGTTATTGTTCTACTCTCTTTTTTTTCTTTCACTTCCTTTTTTATTTTGTTTTTCACAATTATACCCTCTTCTATCTTTTCTTCGGTAAATAGATCTAATAAACAGTATCTCTGGTTTACTCCCTATAGCTGTCTTTCTTTTAAAATTACTCTCTGTTTACTTCCCTTATACTAACTCTTCTTTTTTTTTTTTTTTTTTGGTTCGCTCCCGGTTCGCGAACCGGGAAGCGAACGGGGAAGCGAACCAAAAGAAATAGAGCTTGCCAGAGTGCTAAACATTCTAGCAATTTTTTTTGAAAGGGGAGGTAGTTCTGAAAAGAACTTTTTTTTAATGTTTTTGTTGTTTTATATATTTTTTTTATTTTTCTGAACATTTTTTGTTTTTTTTGTATTTTTTGAACAGTTTTATGTTTTTTTTGGTTTTTGATGGAGGGGAAACAACAAAAAACAGGCATTGGAAAGGGCTCAACAGGAGCAAAAAAAAAATTACTGTCTGTGGCGTTTAGGGCAATTGTGATTTTCATAAGCTCGGTTGATTAAGGTAATACTCATATTACCACAAGACAGTAATGCACCACAATACAAGCAGGTAAACTTCATATGGACAAATTTGTCCTGAATGTTTGGCACGGTTTCCCGTGCCTCTGCTGCTGTCAAAGATATCTGTGATGATGACCTGGCCACAGGAGTTGTTGGGTTGTCCTGCTGGTCACGCATCTCTGCCCGGCTGTAGTTTAATGGATGCCACCTGCTCATGTGACGATGCATGGTGTAGTTACCGAAGCTATACTTTTTTAATGTGCCTCTAGATAACTTCTCTTTACATATGAGGCAGGTGACATATCTGGCATTTACTTTCTTCTGCCCTTCAGGGATCGAAAAAAACTGCCAAATAAAACTGGTTTTCCGATGAGAAACCCGGGGCTGCTCTTGTAAAAACTGTGGTCCTTCTGTCTCCTCTTCCTCTTGCTCATCCTCTTCCTCCTCTGTGTTGCTGATGAACTGGGGAGGTGGTCCTCTCTTCCCATGAGGAGGTGGTGGTGGGGGTCCACCAGCTGAAGCTACCAATGAAGCCATTGCTGAAATATCAAAATAGGTCTTCCTCTCACAAAGATGAAAGTCAGAGTGAGGAAAGAAGGAGGGGTTTTCATCATTTGGGAAAAACAATAGTTCTAAACCAATGAAAAGTGTTATTTTTAGGTCACCTGACCTAGCCTTACATCATTATGAAACCAAAAGTGAAATGAACCAATGAAAAGTTTTATTAACAAGTCACATGACCTGTTACGCTTATGTTACGCGCCCCGGATCGCTTCCGGGTCGCTGCGCTTCGTGCCTCGGTTCGCGCTCCGGAGCACTTCCGGGTGCGCTAACGCGGCGCGTCATAAGACGCATTACGCGGCAACGCGATACGTCGCGCTTTCGCGACGCGCCCCTGATCGCTTCCGGGGAGCTGCGCTTCGCGTCTCAGTTCGCGTACCGGAGCACTTCCGGGTGCGCTAACGCGGCACGTCATAAGACGCATTACGCGACAACGTGATACGTCGCGCTTCCGCGACGCGTCACGATGTTGATTTCTAACGCGGCAGTTGCGCAAACGGAACGTTTACCGGTTCGCGGACCGGGTCGTGGCATCAAATTGAGCTAACGGGAAGCTTCCCGGTTCGCGAACCGGGAGCGAAGAAAAAAAAATATTAAAAAAAAAAATTATTAATAAACATATAACATATATTTTTGGATTTAAAGAAGAATACATTTTACAGCTACAGATATTAGCTTTTAAAAAACCAATGAAATTCACTGAAAAAACCATAGGTTATAGATCATATATAGTTAGGAATTAGCATTTACAAAACCTTGAAAATTCACTGAAAAAACCATAGGTTATAGACCATATATAGTTAGGAATTAGCATTTAAAAAACCTTATTTTACTCACACAAAACCATTGAAATTCCATATATAGTTAGTTGTACTAACTATATATCGCGCACCCGCAATCCACTGCTGATCATGTCACATATTACATCATTCATGACATGGTCAGTGACATCACTGATGACATCACTGATGACATCTCAAATGACATCACTGATGACATCACTGATGCCATCTCAAATGACATCACTGATGACATCACTGATGACATCTCAAATGACATCACTGATGACATCACTGATGACATCACTGATGTCATCTCAAATGACATCACTAATGACATCACTGATGACATCACTGATGACATCTCAAATGACATCTCAAATGACATCACTGATGACATCTCATTTGACATTATTGATCACATCACTGATGACATCATTCATGTGATATTATGATGAACCTCTTCAGACTCTTATATAATCTTAGATACACTCAGTATAAACATACACTCACAGACTGTCACTCATCCATGGAGTTACTCACACACCTAGTCAGTCATGCAAAGAATCAATCACACCTCCATTTCCTCAACTATACAGTTATACACACCTTACTTATTCAAACATATACTAAAACATATTTACTCACTTATACAATCCTGGATACAAGTTCACAATGATCCGTACAGCCACTCACACATTCACTGGCTCTTATGCACAGTTATTTATATATGTCAACTCTCACATGTACTGTATTTTACATATGTACTTACTTTGACATGTAGCACTGAGATATCCATTCACTCACCAATACACTCATGCACACAGTCAACCGCCCATACAGCTGTTTCCACATGCACTTTTGAACCCATACATCAAGTGAATCAACTGCTCACACATCTATGCAGAGAGTCATACACCTCCCAGCTACCCACACACAAACTCAGTCTCCCATACAAATGCTTGGGCAACCAATCAATAACCTATATAGTTAATCATATAGCTACTGATCAACACATGCAGCAGTTTACAGAACAACAGACATAATGATGCACAAATTAAGACAGTTTAGTCACTAACCCATGCACTCAGTGAGACACATTTAATCAGTCACTCATACAGTCAGTCATGCCCCTACTAAATCCTTCATCAAGACACTTATACATCCACTCATTCTTCAATATGTAAGACATATTTTAACTTTACAGAAAAATACAGTCACTGGATGTTGTCATCAGTGATGTCATCAGTGATGTCATTTGAGATGTCATCAGTGATGTCATCAGTGATGTCACTGACCATGTCATGAATGATGTAATATGTGACATGATCAGCAGTGGATTGCGGGTGCGCAATATATAGTTAGTACAACTAACTATGTATGGAATTTCAATGGTTTTGTGTGAGTAAAATAAGGTTTTTTAAATGCTGATTCCTAACTATATATGGTCTATAACCTATGGTTTTTTCAGTGAATTTTCAAGGTTTTGTAAATGCTAATTCCTAACTATATATGGTCTATAACCTATGGTTTTTTCAGTGAATTTCATTGGTTTTTTAAAAGCTAATATCTGTAGCTGTAAAATGTATTCTTCTTTAAATCCAAAAATATATGTTATATGTTTAATAATAATTTTTTTTTTTATATATTTTTTTCTTCGCTCCCGGTTCGCGAACCGGGAAGCTTCCCGTTAGCTCAATTTGATGCCGCGACCCGGTCTGCGAACCGGTTAGAAATCAACATCGTGACGCGTCGCGGAAGCGCGACGTATCACGTTATCGCGTAATGCGTCTTATGACGCGCCGCGTTAGCGCACCCGGAAGTGCTCCGGTACGCGAACTGAGACGCGAAGCGCAGCTCCCCGGAAGCGATCAGGGGTGCGTCGCGAAACGCGACGTATCGCGTTGCCGCGTAATGCATCTTATGACGTGCCGCGTTAGCGCACCCGGAAGTGCTCCGGAGCGCGAACCGAGGCGCGAAGCGCAGCGACCCGGAAGCGATCCGGGGCGCGTAACATAAGCGTAACAGGTCATGTGACTTGTTAATAAAACTTTTCATTGGTTCATTTCACTTTTGGTTTCATAATGATGTAAGGCTAGGTCAGGTGACCTAAAAATAACACTTTTCATTGGTTTAGAACTATTGTTTTTCCCAAATGATGAAAACCCCTCCTTCTTTCCTCACTCTGACTTTCATCTTTGTGAGAGGAAGACCTATTTTGATATTTCAGCAATGGCTTCATTGGTAGCTTCAGCTGGTGGACCCCCACCACCACCACCACCTCCTCATGGGAAGAGAGGACCACCTCCCCAGTTCATCAGCAACACAGAGGAGGAAGAGGATGAGCAAGAGGAAGAGGAGACAGAAGGACCACAGTTTTTACAAGAGCAGCCCCGGGTTTCTCATCGGAAAACCAGTTTTATTTGGCAGTTTTTTTCGATCCCTGAAGGGCAGAAGAAAGTAAATGCCAGATATGTCACCTGCCTCATATGTAAAGAGAAGTTATCTAAAGGCACATTAAAAAAGTATAGCTTCGGTAACTACACCATGCATCGTCACATGAGCAGGTGGCATCCATTAAACTACAGCCGGGCAGAGATGCGTGACCAGCAGGACAACCCAACAACTCCTGTGGCCAGGTCATCATCACAGATATCTTTGACAGCAGCAGAGGCACGGGAAACCGTGCCAAACATTCAGGACAACTTTGTCCATATGAAGTTTACCTGCTTGTATTGTGGTGCATTACTGTCTTGTGGTAATATGAGTATTACCTTAATCAACCGAGCTTATGAAAATCACAATTGCCCTAAACGCCACAGACAGTAATTTTTTTTTTTGCTCCTGTTGAGCCCTTTCCAATGCCTGTTTTTTGTTGTTTCCCCTCCATCAAAAAACAAAAAAAAACATAAAACTGTTCAAAAAATACAAAAAAAACAAAAAATGTTCAGAAAAATAAAAAAAAATATAAAGCAACAAAAACATTAAAAAAAAAGTTCTTTTCAGAACTACCTCCCCTTTCAAAAAAAATTGCTAGAATGTTTAGCACTCTGGCAAGCTCTATTTCTTTTGGTTCGCTTCCCCGTTCGCGAACCGGGAGCGAACCAAAAAAAAAAAAAAGAAGAGTTAGTATAAGGGAAGTAAACAGAGAGTAATTTTAAAAGAAAGACAGCTATAGGGAGTAAACCAGAGATACTGTTTATTAGATCTATTTACCGAAGAAAAGATAGAAGAGGGTATAATTGTGAAAAACAAAATTAAAAAGGAAGTGAAAGAAAAAAAGAGAGTAGAACAATAACAAAGAAGAGTTTCTTGGAGAATGTGAGTGAATGTTCAAAATAAGATTAAAACATGTGGAATAACAGAGAGAAAAAACAGAAAACAGAAAAGAAAAAATAACAGAAAAAGATTAATTGAAACAGCAAAGAAATGTAAATAACTTAGAGCCATATCATCAACATAGCCAATAAAAGTTTTGCAGCTTTTATCGGCAGAAATGTGTCGCTAAAGCCGCTTTTACGGCAGAAAACTGCTGCTAAAACCACTTTTGCAGCAGTTTTCTGCCAATAAAAACAGCAATAATTTTATTGGCTGTGTTCATAATATGCCCCTTAGTGTGCTTCAACTACACAGAGAAAGCATTATGAACAAGTAGTGAAAGAGTGATCAGTCAAAGACACTAAGAGTAATAGAGACGGAGTGAGTGAACAAGAGTGAGGAACTATGAGAAGAGAGGGACTGAGAAAAAGAGTGAAAGGAGTTGAGTAAGTAGGTAATAGAGAAAGGAATGAGGAAAGTAGCAAAGGCAGGAAACTGAGGGTTAAAGAAATGAAGCTGTGGAACTAATAGTAGGTGAATGTGATAGAAATGTAACGAAAAGAGTACAAAACATTTACCTTATAATTGTCGATAACTTACTCACTTTTTATTTTTATACTTTCAATCTGTGAAAGAGAGAACAAACATTTGAAAAATATTAAAACATGTATTTAAAAATTAGAAAAGACAAGGGAAAAGATTGAAGGACAAACAGTTTTTCAACAACTTTGACACTTACAGAAGCTTCTGCTTCTCCAGGCCCCCTACACAGTCCTAAAGATATACATTTCAAACTAACAGTATCTTGATGCAGATGAAGTGAGGCCTATCTTAAAACATGGTGCATCTTTTGCACTGCTGTTGTCTCACAAAAGTGTCGCAAGACACTAACATTTTAAATTATTGTTTCAGGATGCCAATAAGATGTGTCCTATCCAGAGGTTTGTTTGAGGTGAGGCCTACTCAGGGTTCCAAATTAAATTTCGAGTTGTTGAAGAGAACAGAGGACATAATACATGTGAAGGCCTACCAATCAAGTAAGTCATGTCCACTTCACTCTTGAACAAAGGCCAGACCTCTTCTGTGTCCGTGGACAGACCTAAAGTTCATCTGCACAATGTCATTCGTAAACTTAGGAAACACTGGTGATGTAATTGAAAAATGTGGAGTTTCTTTTCCTCATTTCACAATCACATCACCTGTGTTGCCTTTGGTTAGGTATCTCATAGTGCAGATGGAGTCTAGCATATCAAAGAGTACATAGAAGTTGAACAGTATATACAACAATTTTGACATTTACAGAAGACTTAGCTTCTTATCTTGTTGGAGATGAAGTCAGGCCTGTCTTGCAACATGGTGCATCTTTTGCATCACTGCTGCATCGGTTTCATGTGGCACGGGTTTTTTACAGCATGACACATCTGCCTAGATGCATCAATTTGTAATTTTGACGCCTCATAGCAAATCTTTTGCACCGCCGCTGCATCACAAAAGTGACGCACAGTGGTGCAAAAGAGGCATACACCTATCATAAATCTGTCCCTAACATTTGAAATGATTGATTCAGGATGACGATAAGGTGTGGCCTCTCCAGAGGTTTGTTTAAGGTGAGGCCTACTCAGGATTGCATATCAAATTTATGCTTGTTGAAGAATACAGAGGAGATAATACATGTGAAGGCCTACCAATGAAGTAAGTCATGTCCACTTCACTCTTGAACAAAGGCCAGACCTCTTCTGTGTCCGTGGACAGACCTAAACTTCATCTGCACAATGTCATTCGTAAACTTAGGAAACACAGGTGATGTAATTGAAAAATGTGGAGTTTCTTTTCCTGATTTCACAATCACATCACCTGTGTTGCCTTTGCTTAGGTATCTCATAGTGCAGATGTAGTCCAGCATATGAAACAGTACCCAGAAGTGCAGCACTGCATGCAACAACTTTGACCCTTACAAAAGCTTCAGCTTCTGCATGCCCCCTACACAGTGCTAATTATATACATTTTAAACTGATGGTATCTTGCTGGAGATGAACTGAAACCTATCTTGCAACATGGTGCATCTTTTACACAAAAGTGACCCACAGCGGAGCAAAAGAGGCGCACGGCCATCATAAATCTGACCCTAACATTTTAAATGATTGTTTCAAGATGCCGATAAGGTGTAACCTATCCACAGATTTGTTTCAGGTAAGTCCTACTCAGACTTGCAGATGAAATTTAGGTTTGTTGAAGAATACAGAGGAGATAATACATGTGCAGGCCTACCAACGAAGTGAGTCATGTCCACTGCACTCTTGAACAAATGTCAGACCTCCTCTGTCTCCAGGAACAGGCCTAAACCTCATCTACACAATGTGATGTGTAATGTTAGGAAACACAGGTAATATAATTGAAAAACGTGCAATTTTTTTTGCTCATTCCACAATCATATCACCTGTGTTTCCTTTGCTTAGGTATCTCATTGTGGAAATGTAGTCTATCATATGAAAGACTACGTAGAATATGAGCATTGTATGCAACAACTTTGACACTTACAGAAGCCTCACCTTCTCCATGCCTCCTACACAGTTTTACATGTACATCATAAATGCAAACAGTACAGAATTAATTATACATGTTAAATGGTTTATTTTTGCTGTTCTCAGAATGTATCAAATTTCACTAAAAACAGTGACTTGAAGGTATTCATCATATAACAGCGGGGAAAAAAAACACAATCAAAATGATTGTGTTTAAAAAACTCATACAACATAACAAATCAGAATTCAGAACTCCTTAAAGTTAACTTACTTTCCATGACGTCGAAGGATGTCCTATGAACAGCTTACACTCTGTTGTGCTGTTATTACTTTCAGCCCGCCACTTTCTGAAAGAAAACCTCCATTGGTTTGGAAAAATATGTTACATACAATAAATGACTTCTCGCTCTCTACCACACGTTTCCACAAGGCCAAATCATGTCAGAGCCATTTATAACTCTTGGAATTCTTGTAAGCCAATCCCGTCATGTTGTATTTCCGCAACTTTTAGAATTAAAATGTTGATGATCATTTTCACAATCCAGGACTACTAATATCTTACCCTTCTTGCTCACTCATGTTCTACATTTCCTATAACACTGATACTGCTTACTATGAAGCAGACTTACACTACCTCTATGACTACTACAATTATTTAATTCTCTACATCACTTTTAATCACAAAGCAATATAAAACAGTAGACAGCATTGCAGATTTACATTCCCTCTACTCCATGTTTTGATTGGCTGCTTGAATTACCTTATAAAAAGAAATAGTTTTTCTGAACTCATTCAAAGTGCAGTTATTTTTCCAGAACGTCCAGTGTTATGGTAAGAAGTTATGTCTCTGTACTACACTTATCCTCAAGGCCAAATCGTGTAGGAGCCATTAGAACTTCTTGAAATTCCTCAGAGCACATCCCGAGATTCTTTCCCTAAAATTTTGGTTTTAAAAACACCAGGTAAGAATTTTTAAGGTCATACGGCAATTTTTTTTTGAAAATTAAAACAGAATCGTTGCAGAATGGCCAGCCATTTCTAGACTTTAAATAAGCTGTGTAATGTCCTGATGTTATTGAAGGACCGTCATGATATATAATTGCTACAGTTACAAAAGTCCTTCCTGATATTGACAACTGTGAAGCCACAAAATTTTTAATTAAAGTTGTCAATTTTGTTCCATCAGGCCTACATCGTTGGAACATTAAAATGACATACTGGCCATATGTTCGTATAAATAATGTTGACATCATTTCAGATTTACATTGGCTACATTCCATGTTGTGATCAGCTGCTTTTACTAGCTTATTAAAAGAGACTGATTTACTGTCTGGCAAAGTTAAATATATAAATCTTTCTGAGTCTACACTAGTAGTACTTGATACCCTACAGTTCTCGCAGTCATGCTGCCATTGATAAGAAAGCCCAAACAGGTGATCTACATCTACACCTTCAGCATGCAATACATCAAGCATATACATTAAAAACTCCTGACAATCTTGCTGAATATTTTGAGAGAATTGTGTTTGACCTGAACATCTATCTAACAGATGTCGAATTTCAGACACACTTTCTATTTTTGTTCTATCAGTGCTACATTTCTCTAACACAGAATTTAACAAACTGCAAAATCTTTGATCAGAATTGACCACAATCTCTTCTTTTACATTTTCTAGAGAAAACAAAACATTAACCACTACATTAGCATAGCAGTTGACACCAGAACTGTTTTCAAATTGAAAACCAACAACATCTTCAACAGAATCCTTTTTGTTTCTGCTTATAATTTCAGGTTCATCGACTTTTCGTCTTTTTGCTACAACCTCCCTAGTATTGGTCACATTTGTTCGTTTCCGGCCTACCACACGTTTCTCAAACAAAGGATATTGAGGCAAATGTGGCGCATACTCTCTTCTTAACCTATTGTATTCCTTAACACAATCTAGATCCGCACAAATGTTTGTGACATCACACTCAATCAAGTACAATCCCGATAAAGTTCTAACTCGTGACAATGCCACATATGCCATACCCTCCTTGAACACAGAACTGCCAATATTCACCAATGCACTGTCTACACTTAAACCTTGCGATTTATGGATTGTCACCGCATATGCCAAGCAAACAGGAAACTGCTTACGGCGAACATATAAGTCTTTTACAAGCAAAAATCTAGCAGAACAACGACCAATTAGCTGTACTTCCTCAATGCCATCAAATTTAATTTTGAAAAATTCAATTCCATCTCTATTTCTGTATTTCACAAAATCAACAACATTACCCATTGATCCATTTACCAGACCTCTTTCAACATGTAAATTCCTTCTTAAAATTATACGGCAGTTCAAGCACACATTCAGAGTCTTTTCAAAACCTGCAGTTTTAGATATAGTCTTCTCTAATGAATCCAATTTTGTTTTCAAATTCTCAGACAAAATAATTGTTGATCCCATATGCTCTACTCTGTCAATAGCTTCCAGTTTCACAATCTCTTGCTTTTCTAAATGCAACATTTTGTTGTTGAAGATGGCACATTCTGCAAGAGTTGGCATCAAATTTATTTTATTTTTATTTGCGTGTTTGTACCGCGCTAGGATCACTTCCCGAAGGAGTATCTCCGCGCCTTTGGCAGCCAAAAAAGCAACTAGCGGACCCTAACCATAAACATAAGTCAATTTTGAAAAAGGAATGTCTTTAATTGCTTCCTAAAAGGAAGGTGGTAATTTTACAATCAACATTAAAAATAAATCGGTCGTTTTTAAAAATCCGTTTCCTTTTACAATTTACAATTTAGGCACCGCTATCTGATTTTGTAGCGCCAAGCCAAGCGCCAAACATATTCCAGATTTCTTCTCAGTAATTTTCTGAAAAATATTCTCAGGCACAACATCTTGTTCTGGATATAAATTTGACAGTAATCGTGCATGTAAAGCTTCTTTCCCATGCTCGGTCACTTTTCCAATTCTAACATCTTGTAGAATATTCTTGTAAACTTCATCCTTCGCCTGACGCATATTTTCATGCAGTTCAGCATAATTGAAGTTTAACCATATATTGACATTGCCAATGCTCCCTAGGCACTTCCTGGTATCTTCATGCGTGAGCATTTTGAACACAGGTTGCCCTTTCACTGGTGTCAGCTGCAGAAGATCTCCGAAAACAATGATGTGTTTGCCACCAAATAACACATCATACTCTGTTTTGAGAACTTCTTGCATTCTCAAATGCACAAAGGCAAGCATGACATTGGAAACCATGCTTACTTCGTCAATGATAAGAAGTTTCATTTTCCTCAAGATTCTTGAAACTTCACAACAAGCATCTCCAGATAGCTTGTGATATTGTAATTTGTTGTCATGCTCCACTGGCAGCATCAGTAAACGATGTAAAGTAATCCCTTTAATGTTATGTGCTGCCAGTCCAGTTGGAGCGGTGACAACACAAGACAGCGATGACTCAGTCCTTTCCTGCAAATAACATGAAATTGCTTTAATAAGGAAACTTTTTCCAGTTCCCGCTTCTCCACTCACGTACAGTCGGACAGGCTTCAACGACGTACATGAGCACTCTTTCTTCTCATGACTTAATCCATGATCAATTTGCATGGTAACTTCGTCATATATTTTCCTCTGCTCAACGTTGAGTTGTCTTTCCAACTCTTCTAAGTTAACCGCATCCTCCTGAGCATGTGCCATGGCTCTTTCCACTTCATTCATAGCAGTGGCAGCTTCATTTTCAATAACAGGTCCTCCTAGTGGATCCTGACTCAAAGAAGCAGAACTCTGACTATCCTGAGAACTGTCTCTGGCAATCTCGGCTGCAATCGTTGCTTCCTGCTCGATTTCCACATTCAACATTTCTACATATTTGGGAAAAGCAGGACATTCTATGGTCTCCTTGGCGGCAGTGAAAGAGTCTTCGTAACAGAGGAAATCTCCAAGCAGTTCCTCTTCTGCACGCCAAGGCTTGAAAAGTTGCAAAAGTGCTAAATAGAAAAACTCCTTTTTTTCAGGAGATTCGCCACTCAATTTTCGATGGTTTACCAAGTGGCATTTTCTTTGCTTGACCAGACATCCCTCACTTTCAATTACAGCATACACTCCTTTCTCAGTATCTTCTTTGATGTTCCTCTTGAATATGTAATTTTGTAGAACCTCATACAGACAAACATTCTCGAGGTGACTGCTTCGATTTGGATAATATGTATCCAACATGTTGGTCTTCAAAATGTCGGTACTGTTTGGCTCCTTTTCCGCCAAATACTCAATTTCCCGCACAGGTTTCAGAACTCGATTACGTGTTGCAGCAAGACCAAGACTCGCCCAAACGATACTCCTAGATTTGGCATAGAGACTTGCTGAAGACAACCGGTCAGAACTTTCGTAAGCTCCGATTTCTCGATGCGACAACATCTTCAGACTGAAACTGTACAACTTCTTACTGAGGCTCTTTTCATGGGAAATGTCCTCCCACATATCCTTCAATTCTGTCTTCTCTTTTTTGGTGATGTAAGATGTTACATACCGAGCCACAGCCATACAGTTATCAGCCACAAACTGTATATCCATGTTAGCATTCCACATGGACAAAATCACCGGGTTGTAATCGTTGATGTACTTGGACTCTTCGTTCCTCTTCAAATTGTATGTGTTTTTAGGTGATTTCTTCATCACATTATGTCGCAGCGAAGACATCAAACTGTTTACTCTTCCTTTAGAAATCACCGGTCGTGGAAAGCCGAAACGACATTTGGTGTAGAACTTGTCCTTGTTTCGGAATTTACGACGACAGTACTTTCCACAACGATGGCTTTGGAAACGTAGAACTTTTTCTCTTAGGCTTTTCTTCTCCTTTGCGTTTGGAAGAGCACATGTAGAATACTGTTGTATGAAACTCATCACTGAGTCTTCTGGATCTGTTCCAAATTTAGGTGCATCCTTGATCCACAACAGCATATGTATGTGAGGAGCACCTCTTGCTTGGTACTCCTTTCTCCAGAAGAAATCCAACACCTCTCCAAGAGGTGGATTCTTCTTATTCATGATGAAAGACATCATAGCTTCAAATCTATGATTGAAGTACCGGCATACATTGACTGGATCCAAAGAGCACAGTTCTCCGGGTGTCTTGAATTCGATGTTTTCGATGTTTCCATTTGCCTCTCGTAGAAATTCAAGTAAGTCTTCCCAGCCATACTCGGCACAGCTCAGAGTGAGGAACCATGTGGGAGTTCCTAAGTTCCTCAGCATACATTTTAAATCACCATGACGATGGTACCAGTACTCATTAGTACCACGCTGACACGCCATGAGATTAATCAGGTGAGAATCCAAAATACTGTCTTGGACATTGACTTTATCCATAAAGTTACTTGCCGAGATGTTTTGCATGTGTATACCACTTTTCAAGATGTGATTCACTGCATATGACAGTCCAGACAGATCGCTTTCAAACAGGAGATGAAACAAATAGGGAATACATTGTCGAAACCTAGCATCTCCTGCATACAATCGCAAAGTCCGGTATTCAGAAGCAGGAATTTGATGAGGTCGCTCATCATATCTTCCTCCCTGACCTGTTGGAAAAAGCTGTGGGAAACACCGAGCTTCCAAACTTTCCTCCCAAACACTAATGGGACTCCCTTTGGCTTGTTTCATTTGAAACAACTCAATAGCATTCCCCATGACTTCCTTGGAATGCAAAGGATGAACACTATAATGTTCATATATTTCTTCACTAGTAGAGGGTTCTACTTTCTCAATTTGACCAGCACACAAATCGCTATCCTCTTCCTCACTTACTTCCTCTTCTGCAACTTATATTCTTATAGTACTTATTATTTTTTTTCAAGTACAATGTTGCCTTTTTGACTTTCCTAACATCCACTAAATCTTGGCATATTTTCTTATTCTTTGTCGGAACCCCATTAACTAAGATAACCAGAGGGTCCTCTTCCACTTTTTCTACTCCATTTGTGTTAATGTTTTTCTTCAAATCTAGAGGCAAATAAACAACTCTTCCCTTTAATCCTCTCTGTAAATCTGATGGAGGCAATTTCCCTGTCTTTGGCTCCATTCTTACAATAGCCTGAAAGGAATGGATACTTTGAATCAAAATAGATTCATAAGTATTTAAATCCTTCAATTCAGAAGGAATCTCAACCAATTCCAGATTATTATGAACTGCTCTAGCAGGCATCTGGTTTTGATTTAATTTGCTACAACAATAAGTACACACACGTTGATCCTATCCCAAATCAAAACAATTTTCTACCATCAAGTATGTTGTGAAATCCTTCCATTCACTATTATGTTCCCTTTCACTTTTTGCATATAAATCCACTAACTTAGTCTGATTCTTATAATAAGTGCGTCGACAACACACACAAGTGAAATTAGGCCTCTCACTTGATTTCACCTGAAACGTCGCAATTTCCCTCTGAAAATTATCTGTACTGGAAACCTGTACACTATCTTCCACATTACCCTCTTCTTCTTGGTCAATTTCAACATTCTCCTCTTTACTTCCAAAGTAACAAAACTCAATTTCTTCACAAACATTCTTCACATCTATTTCAGAACCATGCAAAAGATCAGCGCATAATTGTTTAAGCATAATTGCTGGACTCTTAGCATAATACAACATTCTAACTAATTTCCTCACTTTATTATGATGCACTGCTAGCATCCTGAAATGATGAAAAACACTCTGGCATACTCTCCTGGAAAGACAAGCCAGTGAATGACCATGCAAACCTGTCACTTCTCTCACTCTGCAAGGATCTAATTCTTGCAACAACTTCATTTTCTGCTTCAAACTTTTCTTATTAAATGTCCGTACAAAATCACAAAGCAAATTGATGGAATCCTGTCGCACACTGCAAATACTACTACACTTCCAGGTGTACACAGGACCCTTAGGACGTCTTCCTAAAACCTCATTACCTAACACCTCTTCTGTCTCTGTTGTCACAAGTTTTTCTTTTTCAACTGGACAACCATCTTTCACTTCATAAGCTCGACTACTGGTGTCAACTGCATGCACCAAATCATTATCCTGGAAATAACTCTCCTCATTAAAAAATGCCTCACAACTTGAACTATGCATCCATTCTCCGGAAAAAACTTCACAAAAATTACTATGATTAACTATTCTCTTCCATCTACTATTTCTTTTGAAATCATAAATTACCTTGTTTAGCTTCCTAATTCTATTGATTATCAAAATAAATAACTTACGTTTAATTTCAAATGCCTGATCAATAACTTTCTCAACTTTTTTTTTTCTCTTATAAAAAACCACTTTCTGTTGACCTTTCTTAATATTTTTTAACAAATTACCAATTATCCTGTTGCGGAACATTCGTTTACGAATGTCCCTAAACTGTTGTTTCCTTCTACTATCATGCACAGAGTTATCTCTTGCTCTAGCAGTAACATTTTTGATTGGCCTTTCCTTTCCGTTTAAAATGCTTCTCTTTTTCTGGACTAAAACATTTTCTGTAGTAATATTTTTTTTACTACAAATATTTCTTATAAATGTTTTTGTGCTCTTACCCGGTGCTTTCTTGGTGACTTGACAAGTTTTTTTGTTAGAGGACTGCTGCATTATATCATGTACCTGCTGTCTTTGACGTTTTGCAGCCTTTCTAAGTCTTTCTTTAGTTGGCATGCTGAAATCTTGAAATGATCTGCAGTTGAATCTGTGGTAAAATATAATAAAAAATGTTATTAACCACTATTACCAAACAGTAAATCAATAACAGTCATCAAAAACTTAACACACTACTTGACATTTGTAGTGCTTGGCAAATTTAGAATACAGAAATAGCAGAAAAGAAATGGAATTCATATTCATTTTACCTGTGCTGTTTTATATGTGAATCTGATCTAATTTTATGAGCATATTTTAATATTTTATTGAAGACACTACACATAACCTGTTTTTGAAGGTGTCTTTATTTTTAAATGAAACGGTTTACATTTTTACTTTTCATTTATTATAAATTTTTTAAAATAAATGTTTATAGTTCCATAGGCTCAAGCACGTCAGCTTCCCACCCTATGTCATACAATTCTGACAAATCTGCATCCTCATCATGTTCTTCTTCATCCTCAGGATTTAAATCATCCAAGGGATCTACTTCCACTGATGTTTCAATTACGAGTTCAATGATGAGGTCGAGATCAACTGATTGCTGCTTGTCGCTCATGTTGATGTTGTTGTTATCTTTAAAGAAAGAGAACAACAATGAGATGTTGCAGAGTAAGGCACAAATCTCAGAGACTATAATAGTAAAATAGTTTAACAAGAGTAACATTTTGCAACTATTATTTAGCCATGACCAGCGATGCTGAGGAGGTAAGGCCTATGTCCAAGTTTTCAGTGAACAGGACTCATCTCTTCTTAACCTTGGATAAGCCTCACCAACTCTGTGTCCCCTGCTCATACTTAAATGTAAAGTGGCAGATTTATGTTAACTGACGCATTCCTAGGGATGCACCAGTTAATGTGCACCGCTGCTCTGTCACCCATGGTGTGCCGCATTTACAATGTGGAGCACCATTGAGTGAAAACAGCACAGATGCGTCACGCATCTGTGCCGCAAAAGCAGCACATTGCAGGAATCACGTCGTAAGCGCAACATGTCTACTGCAATGCACAGGAGCAAGCCACACATTGCATGGTGCATCACTCCTTATGCCTGTTTCAAACAGGCGTAATGATTTGATTCAGCAATGCTATAAAGCTGAGTCAGTGAAATCTTCTAAATTTCACTGTGTTAGTTTTACAGGGCTTTCTTGCAAATTAATGCATACCTTGCAACAAAACACCTATATGAAAACTGACGCAGGTTTCATGTGGCACAGGACTTTACAGCATGACACATCTGCCTAGATGCATCAATTTTTAAATATGTCGCCACATAGCAAATCTTTTGCACCGCCGCTGCGTCACAAAAGTGACGCACAGCGGCACAAAAGAGGCACACGGCTATCATAAATCTGTCCCTAACATGTTAAATGATTGATTCAGGATGACGATAAGGTGTGGCCTATCCAGAGGTTTGTTTAAGGTGAGGCCTACTCAGGGTTGCAGATTAAATGGAGATGGGGCACCCCTGAGCCTTGCTGGAGCTGCATGGCACTTGCGATGCAGCTCCAGCAATGCGCCACCTTTACGGCACAGATGCGTCACGCATCTGTGCTGTTTTTGCCCCATGGTGCGCCGCATTGTAAATGCAGCGCACCATGGGTGGCGGAACAGCGGCGCAGGATGACTGGCACATCCCTGGGGATGCACCAGTCATCATAAATCTATCCCTAAGCTTCTTATCTTGTTGGAGATGAAGTGAGGCCTGTCTTGCAACATGGTGCATCTTTTGCATCACTGCTGCATCGGTTTCATGTGGCACGTTTTTTTTACAGCATGACACATCTGCCTAGATGCATCAATTTGTAATTTTGTCGCCACATAGCAAATCTTTTGCACCACCACTGCGTCACAAAAGTGACGCACAGTGGCGCAAAAGAGGCATACACCTATCATAAATCTGTCCCTAGCATTTTAAATGATTAATTCAGGATGACGATAAGGTGTGGCCTATCCAGAGGTTTGTTTAAGGTGAGGCCTACCTACATTCATGGGGAAATGAATTAAAATGTCCTTAAGACACATGAAAGCGTTTTTTTAAAGCCTTTGCAGCATTTTTGGGTCACTTTTAACATGGCTATGTAACTTAAACAATCAAAATCTAAATTTGCCAAGCACAGGTGGGAGCATATTTACAAGGAATTTGCACCACGGGGAAGGTCTTACATTAAAATGGAAAAATAACATCAGAGACACTCAAATGCCTTATAAAGAAGCATACACCATTATGTCCTTGTCATAAATGTTAAAAACATTCCTTTTCCTCAAAAACGATTTTCAAGTCTTAATTTGAAAACACTGCACATGGGGAAATGACTTAAAATGTCCTTAAGACACATGGAAGCGTTTTTTGATTGCCTTTGCAGCATTTTTGGGTCACTCTTAACATGGCTATGTAACTCAAACTATCAAAATGTAAATTTGCCAAGCACAGGTGGGAGCATATTTACAAGGAATTTGCACCACGGGGAAAGGTCTTACATTAAAATGGAAAAACAACATCAGAGACACTCAAATGCCTTATAAAGAAGCATACACCATTATGTCCTTGTCATAAATGTTAAAAGCATTCCTTTTCCTCAAAAACGATTTTCAAGTCATAATTTGAAAACACTGCACATGGGGAAATGACTTAAAATGTCCTTAAGACACATGAAAGCGTTTTTTGATTGCCTTTGCAGCATTTTTAGGTCACTTTTAACATGGCTATGTAACTCAAACTATCAAAATGTAAATTTGCCAAGCACAGGTGGGAGCATATTTACAAGGAATTTGCACCACGGGGAAAGGTCTTACATTAAAATGGGAAAAACAACATCAGAGACACTCAAATGCCTTATAAAGAAGCAGACACCATTATGTCCTTGTCATAAATGTTAAAAGCATTCCTTTACCTCAAAAACGATTTTCAAGTCATAATTTGAAAACACTGCACATGGGGAAATGACTTAAAATGTCCTTAAGACACATGGAAGCGTTTTTTGATTACCTTTGCAGCATTTTAGGGTCACTTTTAACATGGCTATGTAACTCAAACATTCAAAATCTAAATTTGCCAAGCACAGGTGGGAGCATATTTACAAGGAATTTGCACCACGGGGAAAGGTCTTACATTAAAATGGGAAAAATAACATCAGAGACACTCAAATGCCTTATAAAGAAGCAGACACCATTATGTCCTTGTCATAAATGTTAAAAGCATTCCTTCACCTCAAAAACGATTTTCAAGTCATAATTTGAAAACACTGCACATGGGGAAATGACTGAAAATGTCCTTAAGACACATGGAAGCGTTTTTTGATTGCCTTTGCAGCATTTTAGGGTCACTTTTAACATGGCTATGTAACTCAAACATTCAAAATCTAAATTTGCCAAGCACAGGTGGGGGCATATTTACAAGGAATTTGCACCACGGGGAAAGGTCTTGGAAGAGAAGGAAACACAGCCATTTTGACTACTACTTCCTGGTGTACATTTCAATTGGATTTTCACTAATCACTTCAACTTCTTTGTAAAGGTAAGTTGTTATTTTAAAAACTGAAGTATATTGTGCACTATCAGTTAATATGGTAAACTTTTTCTGATAGTTATATACTATCCCTCTGTAGTAGTTATAGATTTAGATAGACTTCTCTGTTATAGTTATGGATGGAGTTAGGTTTCTCTTGTATAATTATGAATTTACTTACGTTAAATCACATACACTTTTTTATATTCCTACTTCCACTCTGATACTATACACTGCCCAAAGATAAATTCACTGATAAAAACTGCCTATCTAAAATTAATCCCAACAGTGCCCTATCTCTACTAATATATTTTTTTTAATCCAAATTTCAGGCAACATGGAAGGCGAACAGAAAGTTTCATTTCAAATTGTCCTGCAAGAGAGCAGCCAAGAATTAATTGATCCAAATTATATAGAATTTATGGATGAAACTTGGGACCAAGAACTACTGCAATGTGTGCAAGCAGTAGATGACCTCCTTCAAAATGAGGACATTTTACACACTCAGAGATTACAAGCTATGTTCAATGAAAATGACGACATTTCAGACAGTGAAATGTTAGAAATGTTATTAAATTTTGAAACACAATCACAATAATAAATAATTGCTTAAAAATAAAGAAATTAAAAAATAATCAACAAAACCAACAATCAATTAACATACAGTATTTGAAAAGTCTATCATTCTTTTTTCCTTATAGTACGCTCCCCAGCACTGCGGGGCCCTTTTAAAGCCTCCACATCAAACCTAGGGGGTCAGGGAGGATCTACTATGCCCCCTTATGGTCATTTCCCCCTTTGTTTTGGCCTCCTCTTGTCTCTCGATCCTACCGAGAGACAAGATGGCGGCCGCTCCGGACTGTTTAGAATGTTGACAGACACCGGAGAGCCAATCAGCTTCGCTACGCGAAGTTCCGTTACGCGTCAGGTACGCGAACCGGAGCGCTGCCTGGAGCGCGCTTACAGATATATATCTTTTTTTGAACGTTAATTTCTCAAAATCCACTGGAGCACATATATTGAGACCTAGCAAAGGCACATCGGGCTAACAGTCCCTACAATTTTGCCAAGTTTCGTGCAAATCCATTCAGCCGTTCGGCCTAAAAGTGAGGCCAACCGCCCTATGGAAATTAACATGGGAAAAACACGTTTTGGGACCCCCCTTTTTTCTCGGCCACCCCTTGACGAACCCCCCCCAAATTTCCAGGGGCTGCTCAGAAACAAAATGTTCCATTTTCCTGAAAATTTCAGCCAATTCCGTCCACAAACGCCAAAGTTATTAGACATAGAATTTTCAAAAATCCCATAGGGAAAAAATCCTAACTATATATACCTACTGGCGACCGCCAGTAGGTAATATAAATATATATAAATATGCATCAGTCATCCTTATTCTACTGCATAAAGCACAGGGCAGTGAGTCAGCCAATTCAACCATTGGCTAACTTCCCGGTGAATAGTCTCAACAGAAACAGGAGGACAACACAGACATAAAAAACTAAGGGCTAGATGTAGGTAATTTGGATTTACCGATTCATAAATACCGAATTTTAACCATTCGGTATTTATGAATCGGTAAATCCAAGGTAGGTAAAAATTAAGTAAAAAATACAGAATCTGTAGGATTCGGTATTTACCGAATCTGTATTTACCGATTCGGTATTTGCCATTGATTCCTATGGGCCTGTAAGCCCATAGGAATGAATGTCAATTACCGAATCGCTAATTACCGATTCGGTAAATACCGAAAAATTCAAGGGTGGCAGGGTGTCACTTTGACACCCTGTTGCACCCCTGATTAGGGCTTGTGTGCCATGTGGCGCACATACATGCCCTAAGGGCATGTATGTGTGCCACATGGCACAGGTGTAAATGCACATATTTGCATTTGCATAGGAATTTGTTATTTACCACCAACTAATAGTTGGTGGTAAATAACGAATCCTGAAAGCAATGTAGCACTATTTACAGTGCTACCTACATATCAAAATGCAGATTCGGTAATTTTACAGAATCGGTAAATTACCAATTCTGTAAAATTACAGAATCTGCATTTTCTTATGCCCCTACAGCTCAGTATCCAAATAGCGTTCGGTAACGGCCGAAAATCGGTATTTTCGGCCGTTACCGACCGGTATTTGGATACCAGGCTGTTGGGAGTACACAGGTGAGAAATGACAAGCTCATGATAGTTGGTCATATTTCTCTCTCCTACAATAATGACAGTATGGCAGAGGAGACAGCATGTCACTATACTCCCATATTGCTCTATAATACCCGGTTCAGCTTCAAAAGATGTATTGATACCGTGGTACCTGGAGCAGGTACTGTTGGAGGCACCGATGCATCGGGTGTTGGTGGAGGTGCTGACGGAGCTGAAGAATGTGCGACTGGACTGACAGATACAGCAGGTGGTGGCTGAGCTGCTGACAAAGCAGAAGTTGAAGGTAATGCAGGAACTGAAGAAGTGGCTGTTGGTGATGTTCCTGCTTTGGCCCTTTTCTATCTCCTCTGACACCTTCTTTCTGCATGCACCAACCAGGTGAAATAAATTACCTGCAGGAGGTGTTTTCTCATTCCTGTGGTTCCGAATGAGTATTGCTTTATGTTCCCACAGGAAATAACTTTATTGTACAGGTTACAGGAAACATGTTTTGAATTCACCTTTTCACCTCCAGGTGGCAATGAAAACAAATCCCATATAATTGAGGGGCATATTACCGAGGAGTGCGTTGGAAAACGCACAAAGCACATTCCCGTATCGCCGGCTATCGCCGGATTTCATCGCCTTTTTAGCGCGCAATTATCAATGCGCATCAGGCAGGCGACTAGTAATCCGCCGATAGTCGGCGATATGGCACATTAGCGCATGAAAACAAACATTGTTTTCACGTACTAGTGTGGGCCTTGATAATATGGGGGGGTGGATTCAGCCTTATGATCCACACCCCCATGTTATCAATGCCTAACGCCTGGTCAGAGCAGGCGTTGGGAGACCTGCCATAAATGAGTTTATCGCAAGTCTTTTCCTCCCATTTCCTTCCTTGGTAATAGGGTGTTCCCACCTCCAACCACATTTTTCATGTGGTTGGACGTGGGAACGCCCACTTTGCATGTCATTAGCGATGTTTATCGCCGACATGCAAAGTGGGCTTGGGGCAGGCTTTAAAATGCCCTTGTGAACAGGGCTCTAGCAGTATCGACGCTTTCTCGGCACAATTCGCCGAGAAAGCGGTGATACTTGCCCTTGGTAATATGCCCCTGAATCCTTTAATTTCTTCCTCTGCTCCACCTATACTTTCTCCTCTTGTAACAACACGGGATCCTCTTTTCAGCCATTGCCATTCTCCAAAACTTCAAAGATGGCTTCAGAACAATAGATAGTGCCGCAGCCAAAGCAGCACAAACTTCTCCTTTGAAGATATCAAATTAAATGAGGCTCTGCGGTATGCACATCTTGTTTCCTATGACTGACAAAGTTCTAAGCCAATGAAATGCTGTTTTACAAAATCAAAAGTAACGCTGTAGTATCTTGATTCAATTGCGGTGCCCATATAGTTCACAAACACAACCTACAGTTACAATACTAACACATATACCAATAATTTAAATAAATACTATTTATTCGGTGTAAATATCATTATAAAATTTAAAGAGGTACCGCAGTATTTTAAGGAAGTACGAGTGAAAGCAAAATGATTACACCAATGATGCTGACACTCTTAATGTACTTTGACTTTTCTCAAACGTACTGCTGTACCCCAAAACATTTTTTTAAAGAATTAATACAATAATGAACAACAATTTATTATTACAAACAATGATATTGCACAAAAAATACAAATTCAATGAAACAAACAAAGATCTAAGATTAGTTATAGTTAATAAAACTTAATTTACTGTCTGCATACAAAACTACAACATCACAAACATTAGAAATTGAAAAGTTAAAGGTAGAACTTAAACTTATAGTTTGCACCTGAACAAAACGCACTATAACTTGCAAACCTACATTCAGTGTTGTCACCTAGCTAGCCAGCCTAAATTACCTATAACTTGTGCCTTCCTCATAAACTGCTTACACCCTTTTATATAACATCACCTATAGTATGTTAAATAAAAGCATTCATAACAACATTCATGACATCTCAAATGACATCATTTATGATGCATGATACAGTGCAGAGTTATAATTGATTTAGTCTGGCTAGGAAGTTGACAAAACTGTGTCTAGAGGGGCACGAGTGGTAGTATGTTTATCTCTGTGCAAATTATAACTTTAAGTTACAATTATGCCTTTTCAATTTCTAAGGTTTGTGTAGTTCAAGTTGGTTTTGTACAAAAATAATACATTATGTTTTCCTAACTATAGCTAATCTTAAAACATTCTTTTGTACATTGGTATACACATATAAAGCATTTTATGGACACTGCAACTGCAACACTGGCAATGGATGCTATAATAGCCAGTATTTATATCCAGCACTAATAAATACATTTCGGCTGAAAGTCTGCCAATGGCCCAAATGTATCTACTTATTAAAACGCAAAACTGAGAAATTAAAGAAAGACATAAGACTATATTCAGAAGAAAGAACTTACCCTTATTTGAATGACCATTTCTTTTCAGATACACGTTACCAAGAATCAGAAATATATGGACAACCACCACCAAGACATAAGGTAACCACATTTTCAGATTCATCCGATACTGATAATGAGTCCAGTCCCCATCAGTCGAATTATGAACCGGACAGAGGTAGTCATCCCTCGAACTATTAAAGAGGCCAGTTGCCTTTTTAGGTAGATGAGGGCCATGGAGAGGCCCCTGGAAACCGAGGTATCAGTCCACAACTTTCACGAATATCCTCAGAGCCATGCGCAGTACCTGGTGACAAGGAATGCCCAGTATTGGAGAACCTAGACACGATACCCATATTGTTGTAATAGATACGGATGTTTAAATATCTAATATGAACACACTTTTAAATAATTCCCAACATTATCTTAAAATCAGTGTAGACCCAACATCTACAGTTTTACGCAAAATTAGCACTCTCACTAATAATGCCGTTGAACAGGGTATCATATGCCAACAAGCGATCGATTATATGAATGTGCTGGCACCCCACATGGCCAGTGTCTACGGAGTCCCAAAAATCCACAAAGACAATAATAACCCTCTTTACAGACCTATTGTCACTACCATAGGATCTGCAAAGGAACATATATCAAAATACATTGACCAGGTGCTACGTCCATATGTCTCTAAAATTCCATCTTACGTTAGAGACACTATGTTATGTTATGTTAGCATTTGGTAGAGCGCGACAGATGCCCCAGCAAAGAGGCGTCCCGGCGCTAAGAAGACCGTGTCAGCTCCTGAGGGAAGAGGGGGAGAGGGCCAGGTGAACTAGGGAGAGGGGAACAAATGGGTTTTGACGGCTTTACGGAAGGCAGTCAGGTTCTCAAGTGAGCGGATGTGCAGAGGAAGGGTGTTCCATAGTTTGGCTCCCAGCACCTTAAAGGAGCGTCCGCCAGTGCGGGCAAGCTTCGTCCGGGGGACCGTCAGTAGGTGTTGACCTAATGAGCGAAGGTTGCGTTGTGGCACATAAGGTATTAGGAGTGGGCGAAGTAGTTCTGGGCGTCCAGTTTTAAGTATTTTAAAGGTCATAATGAGTGTTTTGAACTGGATGCGTGATTCGATGGGTAGCCAGTGCAGTTTTCGAATAGTGGCTCTGGCTGAGCATCTGCGGGGGAGACCAACTAAGGCTCTTGCCGCAGTGTTCTGCACGCGTTGCAATCGTGCAATTTCTGCTTTGTTTGCGCCCAGCAGCAGTACATTGGCGTAATCCAAGCGGGAGAGGATTGTGGCTTGGACAATCAGCTGGCGAATCTTGGGGTCGAAGAATCCAAGTATAGGATTGAGGCTCCTTAGCAGGCCCACACAGGTAGCTGCCATTTTTTTGTGTGGGTCTGGAAGCTAAGTGCGGAGTCCATCCAGACACCAAGGTTTTTGACCAGGGATTTAGGAGGTGGGATAGTGCCTAGTGACGCGGGCCACCAGTGCTCGTTCCAGTAATTGGTGTTCTTACCGAGGAGCAGCACCTCCGTCTTTCCCGCGTTAAGCTGTAGGCAGTTGTCCATCATCCACTGGGCTACAGCAGCCAGACCATCTCTAAATCTTGAGGCCGTGGTGGAGGGGCCTTCAGTGAGAGTGATGGCTAGTTGCGTGTCATCTGCGTAAGACACTAAAGATATGATTTCAAAAACAGAAGGCCTCAGCTTTGATAAACAAACTGATACGTTAGTATCTTTGGACATTGAGTCCTTTTATAGTAACATCCCTCAGCTTTAGGCCATTACAGCAGTAGAATGGTTCATTCTTACTTTCAACATAGATTGCAATGTATCATTCATTGTATTGGACAAAAATACTTTCGAGTTTAATGGGGATCTCTACAAACAGGTTAAGGGTGAAGGTTTGGGAGCATATTGTGCTCCCACTATAGCCAACATCTATATGGCATAGTTTGAGCACCAATTTATTCACAACGAAATAGCCCCATTTTTTGAGTCAATACATGAATGGTCTAGGTATATCATTGATATATTGTTCATCTGGAAGGATGACCATACTAAATTTCAGTAATTTCTACAATGGATTAATCTATGTGATGTCAATTTGAGGTTCACTGCTAACATTGTAAATGGGAGAATTGAATTTCTAGATATAGAAATCAAAGAAGTTGACTCTGTTCTTCAAGTGGATCTTTATACCAAACCCACAGCTAGAAATACTTTATTACACTTCTCTAGCTACCACCCCAAATACCAAAGTGAGAGCATACCTATGGGGCAATTTTACGTGCCCCTGCAGCCCCACTCTGGCCTCCTGGAATGAATCGCCCGGCCCCACAGAGCAGCAGTCTCTCTCAGAGTGTTTGCAGACACTCTTGGATTTTTTGGGGGGTTTTTAAACATGGGTTCGATGTCTCATGGTCCGCGGGCCGCAGTGGAAGGCTTGCCGGGCCGCTGCCTGCCCGCGGGCCATACTATGAGTACCCGTGGTTGTGAGTATAATATCTTTTGTTTTTCCTGGCTCTTTTCCCTATTATAAAGAGAATGTGAGGTATTGACCCATCCTTTGTACCCATAGGCTCATGCCATTTTTTGTATCAAATGTAATTAGTGACACTTTCATTGCCAATATATATGATTATACATGTATGTACTATCTTTTTCAGAGCACAACTTTCAGAGGTGAAACTCCTGATGAAGACAGTGTTTCTGTCGAAACACGCGTTGAGTCAGCCTTCAACCCATCCCATAAAAAAGACCTAACGATCTATCATAATATTGTTATTGTTTGGTCATTATATACCGTGTATCATCTGTATCACATATGCTGCAAAAGTTATATATATTAAATAAGTTTGTGTGTGTATAGTATGTATGGTTTTGCATGAAAGCGGTGAGAATGTTGTGCACTTGTGAAAGTCTCTGTAGGAAATGTTTGTCTCTCTATTGTGAATATATGTTTTTTATTATGCATCCGAGAATTAGATAATACCAATGAATAAATACATATTTTGTATTTTTACAATCTTTTAGTGTCACTATTGTGCTTCCCTCTATGATGATAAAAGGGTTGTTGGCATATTAAAGTAGCTCTAGAATGTTTACATGGTTGTATTTTCCCTGTCTATGCGTATTTCTCACTAGTTTCAGGGGTCCCCTTCATTTTGCGATAACCAACTTTATCTTTGTACAGAAAGTGCCCGGGACTGCTAAGGAACAACGTAATTTTAATTTACCACCAGAGGGCATTTCAACATTTAGGGTAGTATAGGAGTTGCACAGTTAAGAAATGACAGAGTAACATATAGGGCTTAGCAAGTGATATCATATTGCACTTATCGCCATATTTACTTCCCAGATCGTTAAATTGAGATATAACCCATTAAACGTTTCATCTTCTGCTAGTTCCATCAGTTTCCTTTGGCATCAGAAAACTGCTGGAGACAGCTCTAGGAACTACTGGAATTATAGTATTATTGATATAGCTCGTGGAATTACCAATGCATCTCACAGTAGCACTAATAACTCAGGTATCCTGATTGCTAGACATTTTGTTCACTCTGCATGGTTAGCAGTAAATTCCTACTCGAAGCCACAGTGAAAAAAATTCGAAAATTAGACCATGTTGTTAGAGTGTAGAAGAGCGTGTGGGTCTGTGCTTGTTTGTACAGTAACCCTTGCACTCTTACAAATGTCACTGAAGCACAAAGAGCAGAGTTAGGGGCCAAGCCATGAAGATGTGTTTGCCCTGCACTGGCTTTGCCTCATTATATTTGTGGGGGGTGCAGAAAAAAACACAACTGCCAGGTATGTTTCTCACGCACACCATGAACTGCTACGTGCTCTCTCTGTGACTGTGGGGATGATCGTAGCAGCGGTCTCATACTAGCAGCAGCGACTCAACGAAACACATGTTGACACTAAGGTCTACTTTTTAAAAGGAAGTTCAGGGGTGACATTTCTTTCTATAAGCGCAGGTACTCCTCGGCATGCCCCGTAGAATAGCTTATAATGTCTATGAAACACACTCTGTAGTTCTTCAGCCAAACGTCTAAACATAGGCTATGGGGCTCTTTGAAGGAATTTTCAAAATACCATAAAAACAATGGGGTATATTACCAACAACTAGCGATAATTTTTGTCTCTAACTTGTTTAGAGACAAAAATTATCGCCGCAAATCGGCGATTTTTATCGCAGATAAACCTTGCTATTAGCAAGGTTTATCGCAAATGCGATAAAAAACGGCCGCAATGCATGAATATCGCTGAAAAGTCAGTGATATTCATGCATTATCGAGCAAATGCTCTTAGCCATGTTATCCACCTCCCATTGGATAACATGGCTAAGAACTGCTCAGGGCAGGTGTTAGCTTTTGGAGATATTCGCGCTTAGCTAAGAGTGAGGTTAAGGGGCAGGGAGTGCCTGGTGGCAGATTAAAGTGGCACACAGTAGAAACACATCTAGCAGTCTTGGTATGTAGCTCTCCTGACATGTGAAATTTCCGGTACAGGCTCACAAACAAAATTTTGGGCCCGGGCCTTTATTATTTTATGAATTAAAGACTTCTTGGTGGGTTACTGCACATTAAATTGGAGTACATAACTGGTAAGTCACAGGTTAAATTTCCCAAATACCATTCCTTCTTCCGCAGTTAAATGTGTGCTGATGAGTTGGTAATATTACTGCATGTAAATGCACTGCCATTCACCCCTGCTACATTAAAATAAAATCAAGTGGTTATTGTTAGCATGCCACATGCAATTCCCATATATGTAGCATATTGAGCCTCATCAAAGGCAGGAATGCACCGCACAGTTATTGACAAGCTAGCAAAAACGTTGACTTGTAGGGTGTGTAATGGGCAGAAGTACCAGTCTTAATGGCAGAGGACTAACTACCTACAGATTCAAAGTTATTTTTTAAGAAGATTTGTCCAATTCTAAGTCCCTGTAGAGATGGACAGGATCAAAGACAAGGGAGAGACAAAGTAATAGACATGCTGAAGTCAGTGATGCTTTCGTGCCACATCCATACCAGACATAGTTTTGGTAATCTAAGAGAAGGTTACTTTCTTTGATGAATGTAGCTATTTCTCTTGCTGCCAATTTTTCAATCTTTTTGCCTAGAAACGGTTTGTTATTGCCTGGAAATTAGAGGGAGTCATTGTTTGAAGACATCTTTGTTTTAATGGGTTCTTTTGAGCAGAGAGCTTCATCCAATAAGGTGTTGATAGTACTTTTGGTTAGATTATTTGCAGACTTATTAATGAGGATATCCTTTCATATATGAGCAGGACATCTTCCTTCCGGTGATCGTGCTGGTCTACAAGCTTTTGCAGCCTTAATGAAGTCCTGTGTGGTCAGGAGGCTAAAGGTAAATAACTTTTCGTTGTTTTTATAATTTGGTTAGAATGGTAGTGTAGCAACAGAGAGGGAATCAGGGAGGCTTGTATGGCACAACCACAAATTCATTTTCCACGAGTTCCTTAACAAAGCGGCGAAACAGAGAATGCTCTGAACCATGCATTCCATTTACAACGCAAGTCATTACAGCAACTTACCTTAAAGGAGTGCTGGACTTTGGAATAGTAATATTTACTATTCCAACTCCAGTCACCGTAACAGTTGGTAAAGCATTGAACTTTAAAGTCCAACTCCGCTTGACCTAACGCATGAAGTTATAGGGAGGTGCTTTGTAAATGTGTGATGCGTGGTTCATACGCATTTGTTATTCTGACTGTGCTGCAAAGGCAAAGAGTTGTTTAGTGGTTGTTGTATATGCAGTTTCCCAACAGGGAGTGTATAATCATTAAGGGGGATGACTTAATGCAGGTGTGTCAGGCATACAGCAAGGCAAAGTCCAGAGGCTGTTTACTGTAGTGCCAAGGCATCAGGATGTCCTAAGGTACTGCCATTTCAGGCACTATGGTTAGAGGACCCTTTTAACTGTAAACTCTTCCAGTGGATCTGTCATTGGCTCTCTCTGTTCATATATCCTGCCTCATGTTTATGTCTCTAGACTATGGTCTACTCTTCAGGCCACAGATCATCTCTACTGGACCAAAGGTAGGTTCCTATGAAGCAAGGAAGACATCAGTTATCTTGGCTCCAGTCAGCTTTCCCTGCTACCCACTCATAATTCTAATACATATTCTGACAGGACAACTGTGCAATTAGCACTACCTAGCTCCAGATAGTCACTGTCATTTACTTACTGAGATTTCAAAGAGAGTCAAAGGCACAATGGGTGCATATAGGAATTGTCTGAGATTATTGCTAACAAAAAAATGAAAGAAAGGACATGAAAACTGATTTTGAAAAAAACTGAGAGGGTTACAAAACCACTGCACTGCTTCTGGATAATGTGTTATGTCATGGCAACCCACAACATAATCCATGTAGTAGTCTAGAAAAGTTAAGATACTTGTATAGTGCTTTAATGAACATCTTTTAATGCACCATCACATTACTATGCAAGTAGTTACACTACAGGAAACAAATTAATCCACTTAAAAAAATATATATATTACAGGCATCCAATTGATCTTATGAAATGCTTGACTTCTTAGGCAAATTTCTTTTTTATCCAGATGAAATCCGTTGGGATTTTCAAACCCAACATACAATGTCGCAAACAAAACATATAGTACAGAATGAACCATTGCGGTGAATTTAAAGCCAGGAATGGCTGAAGGTGTCACACAGTACAATAAGCAACTATGGAAAAAGTTTAAAATCCAGTTTCACTTTGTGATTTTCAGCCTAATTTTTCAGAACCATTCAAAGATTACACAGTGAAGTGGTGAAACCGCACAAACTCCATGTCACAATCAGATGTTAGAATTCAAGTGATAACTGTCAAACACATACACTTCTCTAAAACACTTTAGCGAGTAAAATATGGACTCCCTACCACAGTGACTTTAACTACAGCCCTTTGTTCACGCTTTGTAGTAGCAGCAAATTAACATGTCTGAACTGAGAGGATGAACAGAAAACCTCAATGCTGGCGCTTGTGTTCTCATGCAGAGCTGAAGCTTTAGTGTGCTTTCACAAGCCCCAGTCTCTCTGCATTAAATATTGCTGATACTTGAGCCCAAGTGTCCTACAGAAGCTGGTATCAGTGAGCATAGCTTCTGTCCCAGATAGCTCTCCACTATGATACCTGACTTCACCGAGCACATGCAATTATGCAGGCCAATGGATCCAAACGCTAATCTAAGTTGGGGCTTCAGCAGCAGCGAAAAAAACAGGCCCCCATGCAGGCCAAAGGGGCACAAATAAAGGATTAAAAAGTACCTGGTGTACTGGAGCAAGTGCTACTTCTGCCATCCATAATCCACCATTTGTTTGAATTCCCTGCTCTATTTCCTCATGAGCTCACAGCCTCTGTCGTATTGCGACATCCTTTATACCAGTTGTTCCTGCTTCCCCCTTTTGCAGCCTTTGCATGCTTTCTCCTCCTGTACCAAATAAATACTCACTCCCAGCTTACCCCTGCAGCCTCCGACCGAACCTCAATCCCTCACCATCCCCCAAAGTCTCAGCCCCAAACTCCCTCCTTTCGCCAAACCAAATTCTCAATCCACTCTCCCCTCTTGCACTGGCCATTTAGTTACAAATGAAACTGGCGGTATGAAGTTCTATGGTAAGGACAGATATTCTGCAGGTGCCTTTGTGGAAATGTGTATATTCATGACAGATGGGTAATTTTTAGGTCACGCCTGTGACCGCACATGCGCTGCTTTCACATGCACTGTTGCTTGCAAGACCTATAATATACAACCAGGGTTTTTTCCAATGCTTCTTATGTGTCAAGCATAAGAGGTACCCTCATGTAAGTGCTTGGTGAGTGTGGATAGTGTCACTGAATGCACTGTGAGTGGTGAAAGTGTAGGGTGACAGGTGCACCAATGTGAGGCAGCGCAAGGTACATGAGTGCAAGGTGAGAGAAGGGCCCATCTGAGTGCAGGGTGAGAGGAGTGCATACAGAGTGAGAGGAATGAGTGCAAGTTGGTTGGTGTGCGTGGTGTAAATACAGGGTGAGCGGTGTGCCTGTGTGTCTGCTGAATAACCAGTGTGCCTGTGTGAGCAAGAGTGAAAGGTGAGCTGTGTGAGTGCATGGTGAGAGAAGTTAGTGCAGGGTGAGTGATGTTTCCTTTTGACTCCTGGGAGACTATTGTGCCAGTGTGCAAGAAGCATGAACTGTGTGATTGATGGATGAATGGAGTGCCTGCGTGAGTGCAGGCTGGGCAGCCTACCTGTGTAATTGCAAAGTGAGAGAAGTGAGTGCAGGGTGAGTGGCGTGAGTCCAGGGTGAGTGTTGTGCCTGTGTAAGTGTTGTGAGCATAGGGTGAATGGTATGCCCATATGAGTGAAGGGGGAGCTGTGTAAGGGACCAAAGTGCAGGATGAGTGATGTGCCCATGCAAAAGTAGGGTGAGAGGAGTCAGTGCACAGTGAATGATCTGAGTGCAGTATGAGTGATGTGAGCGCAGTGTGCGTGATGTGCCCATTTAAGTTTGGGTGTGGGTGAAGGTGCGGAGGGGGAAGAATTAATCCATGGAGATTGATATGCTTGTTTGAGACTGTGTGCATAGTAAGTAATGAGACTGCAGGGTGAGCAGTAAGAGTGACAGGTGAGTTGAGTGTAGTGGGAGTGCAGAGTGTGTGCTTGTGGGACTGCAGGGTAAACAACATGTATCCGGGGTAACTGGTGTGAGTGCATAGTAAGTGGTGTACGTACAGTGTGATCGCTGTGAGTGCAGGCTGTGGTGACACTGCAGGGTGAGATGACAGGTGAGTGGAGTGTCATGTGAGTGCAGGCTGAGTGGTGTGCTCCTGGGGGTGCAGGGTAAGAGGAGGATGAACGGCATGAGTGAATGGTGAGTGGTGTAAGTACAGTGTCATTGCTGTGAGTGCAGCATGTATGGTGAAACTACAGGGAGAGTGTGCTTGTGTGAGTACAGAGTATGAGACGGGTAAACAGTGTGAGTGCATGGTGAGCAGTATAAGTGCAGTGTGATCACTTTGAGTGCAAGGTGAGTGTTGAGAATGACTGGTGAGTTGTCTGAAAGCATGATGCATTCCAAGACACTCTGTGTAGCTCATGGTAGCAAGTGGGGTCTCAGATAATATTTAATAAGTATGGGCGAAATTTGCGAATTCGCTGTCCGCGAATTCGTGCGAAATTGCAAAAAAAGTCAGCGAGTTCGCAAATTTCCCCGCGAACTAGCGGATTTTTGTGCCATTTGCACACATATGTGACCGCGTGTGCCTGTAACTTTGCCAGCGCGCCAAAAGGCACCGAGGTCCCTTGAGTGAGCTGGCCATTATAGTAGGGACGGGCAGGAAGACGTTTCATACCGCTAGTGTGTGGTGGATGGGGCCAAACGGGCAGGGCTTCTATGCGAGTTCACATGCATCTTGTTTATAAAGGGTCGGAGTCCGAGCAGAGCAGCAGATGAGGAGAAAGCAGCCTCCTGGTCACAGGAGCTACATGGGGATGGCGCTCGGGAAACTCATGGATGCAAAAATACGTTTGGCACAGGACCCCAGAATCCTTCAGATGTCCAAGATAGCTCTGCTGCGCGTGTTGGTACAAAGCCATTCTGATCCTGCTCAGTGGGTTCAGGCGCATGCAGCTGCTGCTGCTGGACAATATCCTATCTCATAATAAACTGCCCCGTACAGGCATATGCTGGTGCTGGGCAGTAGAGTGTAGTGGCATGTGGGTGCTTCACGCCTGGTACATGCGCATACCGGTGCCAGGGGGGACACATGTTTATTGGTGCTGTGTAGTAAGTTATGACTTTACATTTTGACTGCCCCAGATGGTGGTACCACCTACACGGATCAGGAGCATCCTGGCACCAGACTTCATGGTGCAAGAGCATAATGGTGCTGTGTGGTACGGGTATATATGTACTGGGGGCAGGGGGACATTTAGCACAATGTGTGCTCACACCCAGAGGGCTCCCAGGCAATTGAGCACAAATGATTTTCACACTGAGAGGGCTCCGGGGCAGTTCAGCAGCACGGGGGCTCACACCCATTGGGCCCCGGGGCAGTTCAGTAGCGCGTGGTCTCACAACCCCTGGGCAGCTCAGCAGCGCAGGGGCTAACACCCACAGGGCTTCCTGGCAGTTTAGCAGTGCCACCCTCTGGTTCACCACTGCCACCCTCTGGTTCATCACTGCCACCCTCTGGTTCACCACTGCCACCCTCTGGTTCACCACTGCCACCCTCTGGTTCATCACTGCCACCCTCTGGATCACCACTGCCACCCTCTGGTTCATCACTGTCACCCTCTGGTTCATCACTGCCACCCTCTGGTTCATCACTGCCACCCTCTGGTTCATCACAGCACCCTCTGATTCACCACTGCCACCCTCTGGTTCACCACTGCCACCCTCTGGTTCATCACAGCACCCTCTGGTTCACAACTGCACCTTCTGGTTCATCACTGCACCCTCTGGTTCACCACTGTAGATTATGGGGAGAAAGCTCACCTGCCCAGCCTCTACCGGGGGTTGGTTAATGTGTTACTGAATTTGAGCTTCAAGTCTGGCACCTGTTTCCTTATCTGTAAGTGCTTCCTGTTGTGGTTTAATTTTTGTGACAGCCTGGAGCATTGTGCCCCACTTGTAACTATTCTCTGTCCCTGCTTCGAGGGTCAGAGCAGGGTCAGAGAATAGTTGCAGGTAGGCAACAACTCTGGAGGCGCCGCTCAGGAAGCAGTTACAGGGTTACAGCAGGTGCCCAAGTTGAAGTTAATTTCTTTGTAACCATTTTGTAAATGGTTACAAAGAAATTAGCTTCAACTTGGGCACCTGCTGTAACCCTGTAAGTGCTTCATGTACAGTTTTTGAAAATCCGTCCCGAACGCGATTTCGCGGATTTTTCTGCAATTTCGCGAGATTCGCGGACCGCGAAATTGCAGAAAATCCGCAAATTCCGCGAACGGAACGGATTTTACACCCATGCTTAATATTTAAACGATTTCTATTACAGCAGCAATCAGGGATGGAGGGCTGAGGAAATAAATGTTTTGTGGGGCCTGCAACAAACTTTCCGACCCTTGATATGCCTAGTATATGGTATATTGATATGCCTTGAAATTAGAATGGATGCGTTATGATGCCAGAGCTGCTGGCTTTGAGTTGGGCAATCAGGTTTGAGTCTCAGTGTCAGCTCAACATCCTTTGATTCTGGGCAAATCACTTAATCTTGCTGTGCCTACAAAAAATGTATGTGCCCTTGTATAATGTAACTGGTGCTCATGTAAAGGGCCTCAATACCTTCAAAACGAATTTGTACAATATAAAAGTGCAAAAAAACAAGACTAACGTTACTTTTCAGGAACTGCATTCTCATACTGTAGCAGCAAAAGTAATTTTCAAATGTAAGGAACAGCCAAAGTGGAATTATGGGATTTAGGAAGCAGTAAAAAAACAATGAAGCCTTGTTAACAAGCAAATGGTCTTTTAAAGACCTGTGAAAATCTCAGATGAGGCTGAGATCAGATGCTGGTCTCTAATTGACCAGCCCACAGCAGCTATAGCACTGTGTCTGTGTCTGGAAAGCTGCCTCAGCCCAGCCTAAAACAAACGACGGGGGAGTGAGGCAGGAGCTAAAGCCCTTTCATCTTATAGGCGTTGGGTGCCTGGCTGCACATACTTTAACTTGAAGTTTTTTCGGGTACATATATAAAGTGTAGATAGTGCCGTTTTAGGTACAAAACAAAAAGCATGGCAGGATAATTAATGTATTTTATATTTATTTCTTATTGCACTGTTACCCAAAGCCACTCAACCGCATATGGTAAAATTACATGTTAGGTCTGAATGAAAAATAATGAGGTGTAAAAAAAGCTTACGTTTGATCACAGATAGAAAATTAAGCTTGAGTCTTCTCTTAAAGTTTGGAAGCAATGAGCAGCTTTGTACCTCACTTGAAATATGTCTGCACTTTAAGAATGTTTGTTTGCTACTGAATTTAGGGGCAATTAATGTGTATAGTAAAAAATGTGAAACTAAACTAGGGTGACGGGAAACACTGAGAAAGACTGGTAACCAGGACGAAGAAAGCGAGCTTGAGTGCAATCAAATAGCATAGGTAAATAGAGCCAAAGAGTATAGAAATATAGAAAAAATTGAGGGAAAGCAGACCCTGCTATATAGAGTAGTCCACCATTGCCCCCCACCACACCTGATGACCGAGATGAAAAAAAATTCTGTGAGCTTTGAAACATGTGCTTTGGCGCATCAGCATTGCAAGATTGGTATTCACAAAGTGCATAATGGAAACAATAGAACAAATGGAAGCTAACCCCTTCTCCTCATACATTCCAATGGTATTAAAGACTTTCCCAGTTAAAAAAGTCTATGCTGAACCAATTTGCTGAACACGTTCGCAACGTCTACACCTCCATAGCCCCACACAATGAAGACGATTCTACTGAACTCCTTAGAGACATCTCTCTCCCCAGACTTTTGCCAGAAGACCATCAATTCCTTGACAGTGCCCTGACTTCTGATGATTAAATAGCTCTTGCAACACGCACTATACACTCAGGCAAAGCGTTGGGTCCTAATGGTATTCCGCTTGAATTGTACAAACTAAGACCCGACAAACTAGCACCATACCTAAAAGCTATGTACGACGATAGTCAAAAGCGGGGTCTGTTGCCTATTGACCAAAGAATAGCTTCTATTATTACCATCCATAAAAAAGGTAAACCTAAGACTGGGTGTGCATCGTATCGCCCTATTTCGCTCTTAAACGCGGAACCCAAAATCCTGGCCCAATTATTGGCTAATCGGTTAGTGAAAATTATAAGGGACCTATTACATCCAGACCAATCTGGCTTCATGCCGCACGGAAACACAACGCTGAATCTATGCCGGGTCCACAGTGTTCTGGGCAGAGTGATCCACATACAAGAGCAAGCGGTAATTGTCTCATTGGATGCCACCATGGCGTTTGATACCTTAGAATGGTCCAATCTCTTTGCGACACTCACGAAGATGGGGTTTAGACTGGGCTTTATACAATGGGCATGCCTCCTACATCATGATCCCATGGCACAAGTTGTTGTCAACAACAAAAAATCAGACACCTTTCAACTCAGTTGGGGGACCGGCCAGGGATGCCCCCTCTCTCCCCTGTTAATTGCCCTAGCCCTTGAGCCCCTTGCAGCCTGGATCAGGAAAGATCCAGTCATCCACCAACTCCGATGGTCACCGGACTGGGAAGATCGTATTTCCCTTTATGCAGACGGAATTCTGTTGTACCTTGCTTCCACCAGGAGGTCCCTGATTGCTATTTTTGACATCTTGGCTATATTTGGAAGGTACTCCGGATTCAGCATAAACTTGCAAAAATCTCTTCTTTATGCCCTCAGGGGAGACCCACCCCAAACACCGCAAAGTTGCCTACTACAAATCGCAACAGATGGTTTTAAATACATGGGAATTTACATCTCTCTAGACCGTATGCTCTGCTATACCCGTAAGCTCGTCCCACTGCTGCAAAGACTCAAACGAGATATAACGAGCTGGAAGGCCCTCCCTCTCTCGCTGTGGGACAAGCAGCTCTTTTTAAAATGATGTCTCTATCCCGGTTTTTATACGCATTGCAGAACACACTTGACCCTGTCCCTAACTCATATTTTAAAGAAATTGAGGGGCTACAGCGGGATCTCCTGTGGGACGGAAAACCGCGTAAAGCTCTGCAAAAACTAACCCTCCACTGGTATTATGGTGGACTTAGCCTACCAGACATTAAAAAATATTACTGGGCAACGCACCTTGCAGCGATCAACCATTGTATTTATGGGCGACCAGATGACCCCGGCTATAATATAGACAGGTGGCTCCTCCCCGGGTGGACCTATAATTGGGTGCTATAGTCTAAACCAGGTAAATATCCCCTTATGGACCATAATACATTTTCTACTGATGTTTGTCACGCAGCCTATGGGTCATTAGAATGAGGCAAAAGACTCACTCTAGAAATGCCATTGTGGGACTCCCAAGGGGCGGGTGACCTCTGGAAATCAAAGGGATTTGATAAGTGGGAATTTATTGGGATCTCACGCATCCGGGACCTCCGGGTCGAGGGCAGGGTAAAGTCATTTGCCACACATCAGCAACACTATGAGCTAGCAGACTCGGAACACTTTTGTTACGCGCAGGTACGACGCTCACTTCGATTGCTCCTTCCGGTGGGGTCCTCCCCTCCTGATGCTTCTCCCTTAGAAGACAGAATACTCGACGGTCATATACCGGAGAAAACCATTTCCCTAATATATAAAAAACTGATTAATAACATGGGAAACCCCCTCCACACACTATGGGAAAAATGGGTGAGTGACAGTACTGAAATGGACGATGAGGAGCGGCAGGAGGCGGTTTCCTCCCCGAGAATAGTTGCCATTCCAGTGCGCCTGCGACTGATTCAGCTCAAAATCCTCTACAGAGTTTATGTGATGGGGGCCTAACTGTTACATATAAAAGTGCGTGGAGGGTGGACTGCAGGAGGGGATTCACTCAGCTAGGCACATTTATGCACATCATCTGGGACTGCACTTACATCCAATCCTACTGGCAAAAAATACATGAAGTAATCAGTGAGGTTTTAGCAATTTCTCTTCGCCCGGAGGCGTGCAGATGCCTCCTCAACATTTGGGAACCCACTGATTTAAATGGTCACCAAACACAATGGGTCACCCTGGGGCTTACAATAGCCAAAAGTAAAATAGCGCAGCTCTGGGGGGCTGTGCACGCACCTACGATTGCTGAATGGAAAAAAGATCTCGATTGGTGCATGTACAGGGAGAAGACAGTCTACATGGCCCGCAGCTGCCCCCGAAAATGGTCAAAATTTTGGAACCCATGGAACACTTACCGGGGGGATATTTGTAGCCCACCCCAGGGAATTGACTTTGATGATGCCTCAACCCTATAGCTTCCAATGGAAAGTAATATTTTAATAATGATCACTCGCTAACCATCCCTTGATCCTTGATACATTTTTCCCACGTCCTATTGTATAGCTTTCTATTGAGATGTAGATAACTTCACACTATTGGGTACAGAGTACATAGGCATATATTAGGAAAACTTTTAAACTTGGATTACACTGTAATAGACGCTGTAATGTTTCATGAGATATTCTTTGTTCAGAACACCTGATTATTTTTTGAATATTTGAAAATGTTTTAAAAGAAATATTTGCTTCATTTAAATACAAATTTCAAAACATAGAAGCCTGCTGATATGCATGGTCTCTTTCTCTTTAAGAGTGGTCCCAAACATAAGGAATAACACGAGAATAAAATATAGACAGAGTCAATCTATATTTCCAGGACAGACATGTCCAGCCGGACAGGGGTCTTCCAGAGTTTTTTACTCAAAATGTATATATTGAAATCACATATAAATACCATCCAACAATCAACCAGAGTGGACAACAAGCCTGTGTCCAGTACTGACAGAACGAGTACAAGAGGTGATGTAGACAGCAGAGAAGGGCTTTGTAAGGCAAAACAACGTAACTCTATTAGCAGTACAGTTGTACAGAGTATAACACACAAGCACTAGACATTTCAGTAGTAATCACAATTCAGTTCAAGTGCATAAAAGGTCGACGGCGTTTCGGACCCCTATAAAATGTCAGGGACCATCATCAGGACAATTACAATGAAAAGCCTTAGGTTAATTAAGCCTCTAAATGCCTAAAGGGGGGGAGAGAAAGGAGATATTCAAAACATATACATGAACAATAAAATCTGTAACAAGGTGACATCAGTGAGACCAGTGAGCGGCGAGGTACCGGTCAGTTGTGTCAAGTGAACTATAGTGCTGGTGGGGTACACTAATAGCTGTGATCCAAGGAGGAGGAATTCATAATGGCAGTGATGGTGTCCAGTGGGAGTCATGGTCGTAATGTGGCCACAGTAACGCAGTAATGACGAGACATCGGGTGAAAGTGAGTCGGAATTGGCAAGGCACGTGATCGTGAGAGTCCGTGACAGAACAACCGGCGGAGTTAATATTCAGAAGCAGCCGTAATTGCAGTCAAGATCTCATTGATATCGAAGTGACTGATCCAGACCAGTGAAGGTTATTTCAAATGCGCGGGCGCGTGATCGTGAAGACGCGTGAAGGGGCAACCAGCACGGATTGAGTTAAAGGGTAGCAACAAGGCTTACCGAGTCGCCTCGTGGGTTAGAGGCTGGCTCCTCAGGCATACGAATTACACGCGATAACCCTGCAAAAAGTGAAAGGGTCAGTAGCGAGCAAGGCGCGGTATCAGGAAGTAGCGAAAAACGGGAGCTCGTAAACTCACCAGAATCGGGACGCGGCGGCCGCGGACAATGTAGATTCCGTCGGCTGGCCAGGATACCTGATAGGAAAGGGAGGGCGCATCAGTACTGTGGGAAATAATAACCTCGGTGTGGAAGGGAGGTGGAAGGATTCACTTACCGGGTTAGTCGGCATGCATGACTTTCTGGCGTCCACCAGGCAAGGCATCCAATGTCTAATATACTCGCACCGGATTGGTGCAAGAGTAGGGCATAGAACTAAAAGACGGACACACATGGGCGCCATCTTAGGGCAGTAGTTGTGAAGGCGACAGTGATGTGAAGTGAAGGCATGCTTAAGGGAAGAGGCGCGTTAAAGAGAACCAATACACCTGACATACATTATATACATTTTAACAGTGGAGTGACCACAGCATCCAGGCCTTAACGATTGCTTCATAGAGACACAAAATTATTGAGGTGCAGGCACAATCACAATTCGAAGTACTATGAAAACAGGTCTAAACACAGACCAGGAATGTCAAACAAGGGCAGTCCATTCATCCTGGACGTTGAGCCCCGAGTTCAGACTATCAGTCTTTAAAATCCATTTCAGTTCCTCTCTGTTCAAGAGGCGTGTCAGATCACCACCCCTTGGTGAGATGATGATTTGTGTGATCACAGTCCAATGGATGTCATTCTCGGAGTGTCCCTTTTCCATAAAATGTTCCACCAACGGGGCGTTGGGTGTTTTACACCTGATACGGCTGCGGTGTTGGGAAATCCTCAGTTTGACCTTCTGTTTTGTTTGACCCACGTATATCAGGTTGCATGGACAAATGATGGCATACACAACATTCTGACTATTGCAATTGGTAAATGTCTTCCGGGCATTTCTTGCATTATTAAACACAAATTCCTTACCATCAATTGAAAACTCGCATACAACGCATGACCCGCAACGGGCATGCCCAAGAAGTGGGGGTAATTGCCAGTGGTCATGGAGAGTTACATTTCTACTGGATGGTAAAGCAGCCCTAACCAATTGGTCCTTAAGATTTTTGTTTTTCTTGAAGGCAAACAAAGGGGTGTCCCAATTTAGTACCCCTGAGTTTAGAATGTGCCAGTTCTTTTTGACACATTGTCTCACCCTGCTGGAAACTGGGGAATATGTAGTTACACAAACCAATTTATCAGTGGCCTTTTTGGGTTTAGGTTCCAGGAGGGTTTCCCGTGGACAATACCAAGCTCTCTTCATGGAATTCTTGATGAGGCGCCTGGGATATCCTCTGAACCGCAGTTTGCCTTCAAGAAAAACAAAAATCTTATCAGCCGTATCAGGTGTAAAACACCCAACGCCCCGTTGGTGGAACATTTTATGGAAAAGGGACACTCCGAGAATGACATCCATTGGACTGTGATCACACAAATCATCATCTCACCAAGGGGTGGTGATCTGACACGCCTCTTGAACAGAGAGGAACTGAAATGGATTTTAAAGACTGATAGTCTGAACTCGGGGCTCAACGTCCAGGATGAATGGACTGCCCTTGTTTGACATTCCTGGTCTGTGTTTAGACCTGTTTTCATAGTACTTCGAATTGTGATTGTGCCTGCACCTCAATAATTTTGTGTCTCTATGAAGCAATCGTTAAGGCCTGGATGCTGTGGTCACTCCACTGTTAAAATGTATATAATGTATGTCAGGTGTATTGGTTCTCTTTAACGCGCCTCTTCCCTTAAGCATGCCTTCACTTCACATCACTGTCACCTTCACAACTACTGCCCTAAGATGGCGCCCATGTGTGTCCGTCTTTTAGTTCTATGCCCTACTCTTGCACCAATCCGGTGCGAGTATATTAGACATTGGATGCCTTGCCTGGTGGACGCCAGAAAGTCATGCATGCCGACTAACCCGGTAAGTGAATCCTTCCACCTCCCTTCCACACTGAGGTTATTATTTCCCACAGTACTGATGCGTCCTCCCTTTCCTATCAGGTATCCTGGCCAGCCGACGGAATCTACATTGTCCGCGGCCGCCGCGGCCCGATTCTGGTGAGTTTACGAGCTCCCGTTTCTCGCTACTTCCTGATACCGCGCCTTGCTCGCTACTGACCCTTTCACTTTTTGCAGGGTTATCGCGTGTAATTCGTATGCCTGAGGAGCCAGCCTCTAACCCACGAGGCGACTCGGTAAGCCTTGTTGCTACCTTTTAACTCAATCCGTGCCGGTTGCCCCTTCACGCGTCTTCACGATCACGCGCCCGCGCATTTGAAATAACCTTCACTGGTCTGGATCAGTCACTTCGATATCAATGAGATCTTGACTGCAATTACGGCTGCTTCTGAATATTAACTCCGCCGGTTGTTCTGTCACGGACTCTCACGATCACGTGCCTTGCCAATTCCGACTCACTTTCACCCGATGTCTCGTCATTACTGCGTTACTGTGGCCACATTACGACCATGACTCCCACTGGACACCATCACTGCCATTATGAATTCCTCCTCCTTGGATCACAGCTATTAGTGTACCCCACCAGCACTATAGTTCACTTGACACAACTGACCGGTACCTCGCCGCTCACTGGTCTCACTGATGTCACCTTGTTACAGATTTTATTGTTCATGTATATGTTTTGAATATCTCCTTTCTCTCCCCCCCTTTAGGCATTTAGAGGCTTAATTAACCTAAGGCTTTTCATTGTAATTGTCCTGATGATGGTCCCTGACATTTTATAGGGGTCCGAAACGCCGTCGACCTTTTATGCACTTGAACTGAATTGTGATTACTACTGAAATGTCTAGTGCTTGTGTGTTATACTCTGTACAACTGTACTGCTGATAGAGTTACGTTGTTTTGCCTTACAAAGCCCTTCTCTGCTGTCTACATCACCTCTTGTACTCGTTCTGTCAGTACTGGACACAGGCTTGTTGTCCACTCTGGTTGATTGTTGGATGGTATTTATATGTGATTTCAATATATAAATTTTGAGTAAAAAACTCTGGAAGACCCCTGTCCGGCTGGACATGTCTGTCCTGGAAATATAGATTGACTCTGTCTATATTTTATTCTCGTGTTATTCCTTATGTTTGGGACCACTGTTGTTGTTCAAAAGTATGCTCCCCATGGTCCCTGCAGACTAATTTGGGGCCCCTTGTTGTTATTACATTCTCTTTCTCTTTAAAACATGTTTTATATATTAGGTAATAACCAAACAAATGTGTTTAATATGTCGCTAACAGGTATCACTAAGGGCCTGATTCCGATGCGGTTAGGAAGGCCTCCCAACAGCATTTGCTCCTTCCGAATCAGATCGGGAATGTGTCTTTACGAACGAATCGGAAAGGTTTCCGACCGACCGAGTACAATGCAAGTTAGGCGTAATGAATATCCCAATCTGAACCCCACGGCATTCAGAATGACCGAGCCATACGGAGCAGAATCATACGTCTCTACTGGCTGCGTTTCCAAACGACCGAGAACAATGCTGGATTCGGACAGCCTTTCTGAATCGTGCTGTCCAACTCAAACCAGCATTCAGGATAGGGGTGGGCGGTAAATTCCGTTCCGCTTGTTGAATTTGCGAAATTTCAGCAATTGACGAAAGTTCTGCGATCCGCGGGCGGAACGGAATTCATGAGCATAGTGAGACTGGAGTGGCGGTATTGCACAAAATGGTGGCATCTTCGTGGATAAATATGCTGGACAAGATTCATTCTGGCACGATGCTCCTGTCACAAAAATTAAACCTCAACAGGAAGCACTTACAGCAGGTGCCTGATTAAAGCTCAAATTCAGTAACACATTAATCAGCCCCAGAAAATCGTGAGCTCATCGAGGCTGGGCAGGTGTGCTTTCTCTCCATATCTACCGTGGAAAAATTTGCTGTTATGCTTGATAGAGGTTTTTTCATCCATGACTTTCTCGAGCGCAATCCCCATGTAGTTCCTGTGACCAGGAGGTTCTTTCTCCTCATCTGCTGCTCTGATAGGTCTCTGACCTTAAACAAGAGGCAGGTGAACTCACATAGAAGCCCTGTCCCACACACACTAGCGGTGTGCAACGTCTTCCTGCCCTTTACCCACTATGATGGACAGCTCACTCAAGGGACCCCGGCGCCGTTCGGCGCGGTGGCAAAGTTACAGACACACATGGTCACTGGAGATAACTCTTCTCTTCTGGCCCTTTACGCAGCTGTAGTGTAGGAAAGGGGCTGTACATTGACCCAACGAGGTAGCACTTACCGATTAGCCAGTAGTACTCCAGTTGAGTAGAGGTATGGCACAAAACTGTGGCATCTTCATGGATAAATATGCTGGGCAGGATTCATTCTGGCACAATGCTCTGAGTCCTGTCACAAAAATTAAACCTCATTGTGCGAGCACGCGGAATTCCGCGTGCTCGCTGACATTTTTTTAAGTTTCGCAGAAACTGTGCATAGCGCAAATACGCAAATTTAACCCACCGACTACGCAAATTCCGCCCACCCCTCATTCAGAATCAGACTTTGGAGCCTCGTAGTGAGCCCCCCTGCACCCAGAACCTTCCCAATCTGGCCCATAGGGGTACCCATGCACAGTGTGGCAGGCACAGGGTGCCTGATTTTCCCCAGCCACCCCTTTCTTTAATGGGAGCCTATGCATTCGCTCGGAACATAGGCTCCCATTGAAATCAATGAGAGTCTGACCCAATCGTATCTGGAAGCATCCGGATGCATCATACTTGGTCGAGGGGACTCTCCCAATCTGAGTGGGTCAGAAACCAATCCCAAACCCATTCAGTCGGGAAGATTTCCTTACTACATCGTAATCGTGCCCTAAATAGTAAGAAATGCCTTTGCGACAGTGTTGACAAGTGAATCCCTTGTTAGCAGGTTTTCCTACCTCATCACAGTTACCCAACCGCACAAGGAAATATTGGGTTGCCCTTTTGTGCATCATCAGGCCCATTAGTAGAATGTAATGGTCATGCCTTGGGCACATGTAGTGCACTTTACTAGGTACTTATAAGAAAGCTATTTGTGCCAATTGGGGGTAAGCCAATGTTACCATGTTTAGGGGAGAGAGCACAAGCTCTTTAGCACTAGTCAGCAGTGGTATAGTGTGCAGAGTCCTAAAACCAGCAAAAATGAGTTCAGAAAAATAGAGGGAGACAGGAAAAACGTTGGGGGAAGACTACCCTAAGTCTGCTAGGTCTGACAATAGGGGAAAGTAAACATGTTTATTATATCTGGAAGCAATTAGTAAAAATATTTTTCTGTTAAATATTAATGTAAAGGAATTGTATATATTTATTTTAAATGTAGAACTAAATAAAACTGCCACAGCACTATTAATTAGTTGTGAACTAAAAATTACATTAAAGTAATATAAATATATCAAATTGCATTTATTTTTTTGAAGCACACCCAATGTAAAACATATTTTTATTTTGGACTAATACTTATGAAAAGTGCTGTATAGAAATAATGAAAAGAAATGTAATTTTATTTTATTAAAATTTAATCTTATTTTAATTTTATTGCAAAACGTATTTCTACAATTTTTTTATAGTTAAATAAAACATGTTTAAAAAAAAAAAAAAAAGCAATTTAACATAATTTACAGTGGGGTTTTATTTTAAGTCCCAATGTCTAGTGATTTCCATGGAAGGGTGTTTCAGTACCAGTGGTTTACCATGTATGGTGCTGGACTTATTTCAGTTCTGACCTGTTGTAATATACCACTGTTCTGGGTCCCTTTATGGCTGTCATAACTTTGGAAGGGTCGTTTGTGAATTGACATGGGCTTTCTCTTTTGTGGGTGTTGTCACATCCATCCCCAAAACTCCCCATAATCCTCTGCTAACCCCTCCTTACTCCCCCCTTAACACCTCCCCTTTAGTAGTAAGTATTGTTCATTTTCTAGCCACCCCCGCCCCTCTCACATTTACTGCTAAAACATATACTTAAACAATTGTATTTTGTAGAACGTTTGTATTACTATTGTAGTACTAAATACAAACAATAAAATGCATTTTCTGAATAGGCTTCTGAAGGTTTAACCACAGAGGAAGCCATAACTGATGGTTTCAATGACTAAATTTCAATCTGATAAATTATTTACTAGCACCACAGAGAGATTCATGTTATTTTGCATTTTCTTAACAATTATACATTGGACTCAGACTGTGGTGCACAGAAACCTACAAAGAGATTTCAAAACTCTAGAAAATATAAATGAAAATGGTCAGTTGCCCGTACACAGCACGATGCATGTGTCATAATTAACCTTCCTCTAAAAGTAGTGCATACATAAAATCATACATGAACCATTAGCAAAATGGAATGCTCTCAAGCGAAGGGAGAAAGTAAAAAAAAATGTATGCAACCAAAGTTGCTGCACTGCATTGCTTCAAAGGGAGAGTGAACAACGGCACCATATCTAATAATATATGGTGCTGTTTTTCTCTCAGTCAGCACTGGCACAGTTCAGGGTGCCATGCTCCAATACACACCCCTTTGCACCATATTGCAAGGATGCGTGCATTATGTCTAGCATAACTTTTGTACTAGAAGGGGGGAGTTCCAGGACAAAAACTATGCTTTAATTATTTTCTCACTTTTATAAGTGCAAAAACTACTGGGGGCTGGCTCTAATCAGTAAGGCTGAGCCGGAGAATAAACTAACAAAACAGGGGTGCCAATACTGATAAGGAAAAATTTATGATCAATCAATGTACATCCTAAACAAAAAAAAGAATTCGAGAAAGGGTATTTGCTAATAGCTTTTTATTAGAAACATTTTCTGATATATTTCAAGATTCAATACATAGTACAAAAAATATATACTTTTTCCAATGTACAAATGAAACATAAAAATATTCATCATGCATTCAATCATTCATTCAAAAAGGCAGGCATATCACAAGTAACCAAATAAGATTCATACACTCACAAGAAGGAAGACATTTTATGAACATATCCAATAGTACAACAGACGGAAAAAAGCCACAGTCTACATATGATTTCCAATGGTAATGAAAAGAACTATTTCATAAGGTACATTCCTATATATCTAACAAGCTTGTTTGAGTTCATTGTAAATTAATACTAGAAGGTAATGTACAAAAGAGTGCGAGCTCCAGGTTGAACTGATTGGGTACCCAGATGCTCACGTAGACCAAATGTGGCAGGGCCTACGCGTTTCGAATCCCGCTGAAATTGTTGGGGATTCTCATCAGGGCCTATTTTAGAAATCTAAAACAATTTGAAACAAGAAAAAGAAAAAGAAAAAAGAGAGAAGGAACATCAGTGATGCAAATTGTTTTTAAGTTTTGCGAGTACACTTGTGGATGCACCAGGAGCACAACTTTGCAATACAACACACAGTCTATGCATCGGCTTACCAATGTCTTTCAAAGGTCCTAGACGTGTACTAGAGAGACTAACTAGTCATAAAGGGTCCTGTCCTGTAAGGTGAAACAAAAAAAGCGAACCTGTTCGACCATATCGTTTTTAAAAAAATATTTTCTTTGCTGATAACACTACACTGACAATATCCGCTCCGCTAAGGAATTCTACTCACCTATTCGTAGCTCAAAGGGAGCGTTCTAATGATGAGGAGGTCTGTACGCCGAAGTCAAAGGACGTTAAAACTTGGGTAACAGAAGTTGCCTGAAGAAGAACAGTCTTAATTAGGGCTGTTGTAGAATGGTGGGGTGCCGGCCAAATCAAGTGAACACAATTTATGCAAGATCTCTTACCCCTAGTAGAACTTGATTGTATATCAGGGCAGAAAGGTGAAATTCACGGAGGAGATGGGCAGAAGTGTGAACTGTGAATACAGAAGGAAGGACACTTATAGTTATATACGAAACCTAATGCGTTCTAAACGTATCAATTGCCGTTTACGCGTTAGAGAACTATTTAACATGTAAACAATGGGGGGACCTGAAACAGAGCATCTACTAATGCCAGGGGCCTGGCGGCCCACTATGCTATAATGGAATCTTTAATGAAGCAGTAGACTAAAAGCAACCCCAATGGCAATTAACCAAGTACAGGAAAGTATTTTTTAAGGTCGGAGATCTTACCGATCTAGTTGGATCATCAAACTTGGCCCAATCTGATTATACGGTTTTGTTGCCTGATTAGGAGGTGAGCTGGAGGGGCAAAAAAGGGGGAAAGCTGTCAGGAGGGTCCCTAGTCGGTGTGCAAAAATATAGCAGCACGGACTTAAAGACGAACTCTAATTATTCTTACCGGGTGATTAACAATCAACACAGCACCCGTACTTCACTCGGACGTCGGCGCTGTGCAATCGCGCCTAACAACGGCTTTGCAGCATTCTATAAGACAAAGCAAAAACCGGGGGAAATAACCATAACTACTGGTGAGAGTAAAGGGGCAGTATAAAAACAATAAAGATGAACACACTTACTTCGGTCCAGAGCGGCCACAGAATTAAACGGCGTTCGACTCGACACTGATTTCTCGCGCATGCGTCAAGGAATGCACTCGAGACAGTGTTCCTTTTAAAGGAAACTTCTAGGTCAAAACACCCAATCAAGGCTTGGCGTATGTCTTGTATGTTTGGCGGTTTAGAGTATGATGGCTTCCTAGCTTAGGATATCCTCCAAATGCCAGTGTATTGGATATGGAAAAATCGAGTAGCTATACATGGACAGGACTAGCGTTACATGACAGCAGGGAAAATCAACGGAGTTTAGCAATGCATCCGAGCATAATTAGAGTCTATAGATCTCACTCAATTCGTTGGGACCTGATATAGCAGTATCAAATTTTACTATAAGAAATGCCTCTCGTTTGGATAATTTTAGATTCCAGTCCCCTCCTCGTAGGTCTTTTTCGACCCTAGATATAACAGTCCACTTCAAATCGCTGATGTTATGATTCATCCTGGTCCAATGGTTCACCAATGGCGCATTTTCTACTTTCCTTTTTAATCTTGATTTGTGTTGGGAGACACGCTGGCGCACTTCCTGATTGGTTTTACCAATGTAAAGACGATAACACGGGCATATTATCCCATAAACTACAAATTTTGTTTTGCAGTTGCTGAATGCATCATGCGTCCACGAAATTCCATTATGTTGGAATAGTGACCCTTCTACTGTGGATTCGCAACATAAGCACGTGCCACATTTGTGGTGTCCTATAACTGGCGGCATACCCAACATTTGACGCAAGGTTGGTTGTAGTTCAACTGGCATAGCAGCTCGTACTATGTGGTTAGCCACACTATTCTCTTTTTTGAATGCGAATAGAGGGGGATCTTTTAGACTAGCATCCAGATTTTTTACCAAATGCCAGTTGTGTCCAATTATGCGTTTCAGCTGATTGGCATTAGGGCAGAATGTGGTGACACACACTTGGCGTTTCAGATCTGGTTTCATTTTACGCTCCAATAGTGTTTCTCTTGGTGTCCATCTCGCCCTCTTCATACAGTTTTTTACGAGCTTTTTTGGGTATCCTCGGTCGCATAATTTTGACACCAAATTCTCTGCAAGGTGGTGATAATCTTCAATATACGTGCAGTTTCTGCGGACGCGCAAAAACTGACCGTAGGGGAGATTTTCTTTAAGACTTCTAGGATGGTTACTGTCAAACAATAGAGCTTTGTTGCGATCAGTAGGGTTAACGAACAGGGTAGTCGCTAGCGACCCTGCCCTAGGGAAAACTTCTACATCTAAAAATGGAATTTTAGTGGTTGACTGAGAGAGGCTGAACTTGATGTCAGGCGTCCTAGAGTTCAACCATTGGTGGAACAGGGACAAGTTGTCACTGCCTCCTGTCCACACCATGAAGACGTCGTCAATAAAGCGAAGCCATGTCCCAATGTGATGTCCAAATGGGTTGTTATTGTGTACATAGGTATTTTCGTACATAGACATGAAAAGTACTGCTAGCTCCGGTGCCAAGGGGCAGCCCATTGCCACCCCTTTGACTTGATAGTAGAACTCCCTATTAAAGCAGAAATCGTTTTTTCTCAATGCAAAGGATGCAAGGGCGACCAAGAACTGGGTGGGTACTCTCATAGGTCTGGGTCCGGAATCCAAAAAGAAGGTGAGCACAGATAATGCCTCATCCTGGGGGATCTGGGTGTAAAGGGACGTTACATCAAGAGTAACCAATGTATCGGTCCCTTCACAAAATTGTACAGTCTCCAATTGTTTAATGAAATCCTTCTCTCTTTTTTCTTTTTCTTGTTTCAAATTGTTTTAGATTTCTACAATAGGCCCTGATGAGAATCCTCAACAATTTCAGCAGGATTCGAAACGCGTAGGCCCTGCCACATTTGGTCTACGTGAGCATCTGGGTACCCAATCAGTTCAACCTGGAGCTCGCACTCTTTTGTACATTACCTTCTAGTATTAATTTACAATGAACTCGAACAAGCTTGTTAGATATATAGGAATGTACCTTATGAAATAGTTCTTTTCATTACCATTGGAAATCATATGTAGACTGTGGCTTTTTTCCGTCTGTTGTACTATTGGATATGTTCATAAAATTTCTTCCTTCTTGTGAGTGTATGAATCTTATTTGGTTACTTGTGATATGCCTGTCTTTTTGAATGAATGATTGAATGCATGATGAATATTTTTATGTTTCATTTGTACATTGGAAAAAGTATATATTTTTTGTACTATGTATTGAATCTTGAAATATATCAGAAAATGTTTCTAATAAAAAGCTATTAAGTAGCAAATACCCTTTCTCGAATTCTTTTGCTTGTTTAGGATGTACATTGATTGATCATAAACTTTTATAAGTGCAGCACAGTGCAGCACACAGGCAAAGTTTGAAAAGTGTGAAGAAAATGTTTCTCCTCCATTATGTCTGCTGCGTGAAGGCTTATGATTTTGCCATAAGTCCCTGGCTATAATTGTTAGTAGATAATGATTTGTGAAAAGCTATAAAATACAAGCAAGTCCTGATTCGTATTGGAAAGTAAATATGACCACAACACTTCATGCCAGCTTTGTTTTACAAAAATGAGCAAACCCAAATGAAAGTGTTTGTAAATCTGGGCCGAAGTGTGTAAGGCATCTTTGGAACCTGAGAACCTGTCTTCTAAACTGGAAATACCCCAAATATTTGAGGAAGGGATGATTTACAGTTCTAACTTCAGTCCTCAAGTCTTTGGGGGAGGGGCTTGTTTGTCATAAGTCAGAAAATGGGGTAATTAAAGCTTCATGCACATCACTGCGCATGCCTGAAATGCATTAGCATGCGCACCAGAATATGTGGACCAATGACAAACAGGGAGGTCAAATAGACGGAACATCTGCCTCCTGCACTTGACTGTAAAATGTGTATTTCTGGGCATATCAAGTAATTTCCATGTGCATACAATGAAAAAAATGTAGGAAATGCAACTATAAATATGGGAAATGCAGTGTGATTGTGAAATACCAATTTGTATATCCCCTGTTGATAAATTCTTCCCAGCTAGGTCTGTGTTATATGAATACCAATTCATACAATAAAATGCAGTCCTTTCACCTACCAAACCGCCCATGCAGGAGACTTCAAGCAATATTTTATTATTCAGAAAGCAAAATTGATTGAGCACATGACGTTATGCTCTCTTTCGGATTGCTGACATAGGATTCCTTTGCTTGCCTCAACGAGCATGGAACCAGGGGGTGCTTTTCGTCTGCTATTTATTTTAAATGTTGGGTTTCGTATAGCCCTAGAGGCATAGCTATAAATAGTGCAACGGGTGCAGTGGCACCCAGTCCAGATGTGTGAGGGATGTGTGAGGGACTCACTCCACTCCAATTAGTGGCTAGGACTGGCCTATTGGGCAATTGGGCAGTGTCGGGTAGGCTTGTCTCACAAATCAATGTGCAGGACTTTTTTTTTGCTGTTTGTGGGCTTGTTTATGGCCTGGTGGGATAGTTTTTACCTTTGATTTCTCAGATATTAAAACAAACATTGCCTGCATCAAACAAAAATGCATGCAGTTTCCCATACCGTTCAATATACTGCTACAGCATGCAATTTAAAAGTTCACAATTGGCCTGATTGGCAAACATTGGCCTCTTTTTAGCTATCTGGGGCCAGATGTACCAAGATTGGCATTAGCAATGTCCTAATTAAGAATTTCTGCAAATAGCAATTAGGAAATCTCTACTCCTAATGTATGAAACTTAATTGAGGTTCAATAAGCAATTCCTAATGGGTCATAAATAGACCTACCTTTTGCATATTATTACGGTAGGTCGCAATTTGTGACCCACTAGGACTTTCTGCCATTACAGGGAGGGTGACCTGCTAGGGTCAGCAGACCACCATATCTGTGATTGTTTTTAAATAATGCAATGTTCTTTTTTAAATGCAGCCTATTTATCGTAAAGGAAATTGGGATGTGTTTAAAGAGAAAAAAATGAATTTATAAGTCTAATTTTTTAAAAGGAGGAAATAGTCCATAGGACCGATGCCTGCTCTTAAAAATATTTTTTCAACAATCTCAAAGGGGAAAGGGCCCTCCTTTTGCGAATGGGTTACCACCACATTTTAAAAAGTGGTAAAAGATAACTGTTTTGAGACTGGAATTTAGTCGCAAAAGAGTAAGGGCCAGATGCACAACAAAGTAGTATTTCGGTCGTAAATGGCTCAATTAGTAAAATGCTTTTTCAGATTTACAAAATGCTAAATGTGATTTAGTAACTTGTTACCAAATTACATTTTGCATTTGTGATTCAAAATTTGAAAGGGTTGTGTTTAGGGCGTCCCATCCGAATACCGAATCAGTGTGGTATGCACTACTGTTTTGTGAATTAATTTGTGGTAATCCGTTTGCAAAGGGGAAGGAGTCACCAAGGGACTACTTCCCCTTTGAGAATGTTAAAAATTAAACAAATTTAAGAGCAAGCAATGGTCCCATGGACCACTGCCTACTCTTAAACACTGAAACTTCAAGGTTTCATTTTTTTCTTTTTAAATGCATCCCATTTTGCTTTTAGGTAAACAGGCTGCATTAAAAAAAATGATTGTTATATTAAAAAACAATCACAGACATGGTGATCTGCTGACCCCAGCAGGCCACTGTTCCTGTGATTCCTAATGGGTCAAAAACTGCAACTTACTTCATTAATATTCATGAGATCGGTTGATTTGTGACCCACAAGGAATTCCTAAATGAAACTACAAGAATTCATACATTATGAAAAATGATTTCCTTATTGCGATTCAGAAATAATCGTTGTTAGGAAATCGATATTCCTAATGTTTGTACATCTGGCCCTAATACATACCATGCAGATTCAATATTTGGAAGGGACGCCCAAAACACACCCATTCCTAATACCTAATCGCAAACGCAAATTGCGATTCAGTAAAAAGTCACTAAGGGGCAGATGTATCAAGATTTCGTTTTGCGATTCGGTAATTGCGATATTTTGCGATTCGCAGTTGCAGATTCGCAAAACGGGATGTATGTAGAAATTTGCGATTTTCTGCGATTTCTTAAAAATCGCAAAAAAAATTCAGAATCCCTTGCGCTTTCTTATTTTGCGAAATTCGCAAATTAAGAAATCGCAAAAATGGGAATCTGCAAAGCAGGTGCAGGTTGATGACATCACAACCAGGAAGAGGGAGTGATCACCTGCACCTGCTTGCCTGAGCCACACCCAGTGGCAGTTAGGAGAGTGTTTTGAGGCTGAAAAGACCTGCTAGCTGTGAAATGGAGTCCCAGAGCACACGGGAGGGAATGGCTGGTGAAAAGAGAAAAAGTAAACACAAGTTTTCTGAAAAGGAGCAGGAAATCTTAATTGAGGAGCTGGTGTGCAGCCATGAACTGCTTTTTGGAAAAAAAGCATTGAAAGTACCTGAATCCAGAAAAAGGAAAATCTGGCTGGATATCCAACAAAAGATGAATGCTGTGGGTGTCACCACCCGTACCATCGAAGAACTTAGAAAAAGATGGTATGACATGCGCCAGAGGTCCAAAAAAAGGGTGGCTGAAAGGATAAAGGAGTCACAGAAGACAGGAGGTGGAACTTCAACACCAAAGCAACCTACACCACATGAAGAACTTGTGGAGGCCACTCTGCTGCCTGAGAGTGTCAGTGGAGTGCCCCATATTGACAGCTCTGACCCTACTGCAAGTGCTCAAGGTAAGAATCAATGTGACATATTTAAAGTTTACTAGGTGATGCATGCTCACAGTTTAGATACATGTATATAGGGTAAGACATTTTGAAGTGCAGGTACACTGCATAACCAACACATAGAAATGCATCATGGGAGTTGTAGTCTTACCAAGTTTAGTTTTAATCTGGCAGCACAGAAACAGTGGCCCACATTGTTGTGTACTTTGTAGCCAAAAGGAGAGTGTCAGGATTTTCAGAAGTGCAAAACAGAAAGCTTTATGTGTTTCAAGATGCAGACAAAACACAAACTCATATGTCTCACTCTACATCCACAGCACAATCAAGGGCACCAAGGGATTCCGTAGAGGGAGATGATTCACCAGTTTATATTGGCTCTGAGGCAGAAGTTTAAACAAGTGATGACAATGTGTCAACTCCAATTGTGCGCAGGAAGCGCAGACATGTTCTCCCTCTGCCTTCTTTGGATGATGACAATGACCATCAAGGGGTATACTAGAGACAGTGTCCAAGACACAGTGGTCCCTGTTGAGAGCCAAGTCCAACATCAGACACAAAGACGCACACGTGCATACAGTGTTGATCGATCCAGGAGCAGCAGTGTTCATCCTGAGACACCCACAGTGTTTGCTGGTTTGGAGCAGGATATGCTTGATGTACAGCGCCTACATCACAAGGCACTACGGTCCATTAATAAGCAGCTTACAAGACTTAACAACAACCAACAAAACATGGGTGAGGGCATGAAGTCAATGGCTGCTGCAATTGAAAAATTATGCATGACACTTGAGCGCACAGAGACATCCAGAAACAGGGCTGCTCATCGTGCCCATAGGCGAATGCATAGCTATACTAAGGCCATTAACCGCCTATGTTCAGTCACTTCAAACTTTACTAGGCACAGCATTACCATGCAGAGAGAGATGAGCCAATACACTCAAAATATAGCCAGAGGCCTGGATCAAGTCACAAGTGCTGTAGAAATTCTACAAACTGCCAACTCTGGTGCCAGCACCCTATTGACTTCTGCAGACAGTGAGGACACCTCTAGCAGGAGTAGCAATAATCCAACACCAACATCGCAAGTCATGCAGCGCTGAAGTGGCAGACCTGGTGCTGCTACTACACATGTCTTGGACAGCATGGAATCAGAACACCACCCTGCACCCAGCCGCCCCCGTAAAAATTTAACATTTACATTGCACAAATTTCCCCTATGTTCCTTATACATATGGTTGTTCTTTCACTTAATGACACTGTTCCATGAATGTGCTGCAACATGTCATGGATTATCACACTAACAAGGTTTTTGAATTGAGATTAAACACAGCACCTGCAAAACACAGATATGTTGTGAGAGCACTTTTCTTATCTAGAAGTAATTTTGTGTTATCTCAGACAGTCTCTGCCGGCCAGCCGCAGCTCCTACTCCTGCTGTTGCCCTTTCAGGGTGAGGTATGGCATCATCATCAGATGTGTCAGAGTCACTCACTTCAATATCTGTACCTTTTCTCATTGCCATGTTATGTAGCATTGCGCAGCTTGTTATAATCTAACAACATGTTTCAGGACTGTATTGCAATGCACCTCCACTTTTGTGGATGCACCAGAAGCGGCTCTTTAAAATGCCAAATGTGCGTTCAATGACGCTGCGCGTTGATCGGTGTGCCCTGTTGTATCTGCTCTCACTTGCATTTGATGGATTCAAATATGGCATTAGGATGAAGTCACGTACTGCGTAGGCACTGTCACCTTCAAGGAAGAAAAGTAAGAGTAAGGGTATGTTCCACTGACAATTGACTAATGTTTTGAAAGATGGATGTGTGAGATATATTTACCAAGCAAGTATCCCTCTTCAAACCGTCCAGCACTCAGACGTCCATGAATCCCACTATGTCTGAAAATGAAGGAGTCATGTGTGCTGCCTGGGTATTTTGTTAAAGGTAAAGAAAAGCTACAAGGGATTTCGTTTGTTTGCTACTTTAGGTTGATTTACTAGCATACGTCTAAAGGGTTAGTTCTGGCAAATCTGACCCAACTGTATCCATAGGATAACAACACAATTTCTTAGATCAGTACAACATTCAATGACCCAAACAAATGGGAAGAAGAAAGAAAGAAAGCAAACGGGAAAATTATATCTGAAAAGGTATTGTATTGAATAAATCACAGAGGTAAATTTACGGGAATATGATAAACAAATCAATGTAGGCAAAAAATGTTATGGACAGATGTATAAATAAATCCACAGATCAATACATAACAGTTCATCAACTCCTTTGTTTGTTAAAGTGTAACCAAGTCCATTACTGAACATAGGTATATTCTTTGAAAGATGGATTTCGTTGGAGGTGATGATGGGTATTTTGCCACAATATCATTGATTATGTACTTTGCATTGCACACAATCTGGATGTTCAGGGAATGGTAGGTTTTCCTATTCCTGAAGACATATTCTGTAGCTGCTGGTGGTGTTATGGCAATATGGGTGCCATCAATGCAGCCAATCACATGGAGAACACGTGCAATTTGATAAACATCCAGTATTGTTTCTTGTAAGGCCTGTTGGGTGTTTGAGAAATAGATGTGATTTTGGAGCCTGTTCAGCATTGCATCCAAAAAGGCATGAAAGGAGCACGAAAGAGCACTCTGGGACACCCCACCAACCTCTGCTATTACGCTTTGAAAAGACCCTGAAGCCAGTAGGTGCAGTGAGCACAATACCTGCACATGGGTAGGAATTGATTTTGTCCTGCCTGTTGGGTGTTCCAAAAAAGGTTTCAATCATGGATGAGGTCCAAGATGGTGTGTGGGTGAAGTCTGTACTTATCATAGATGTCCTCTTCAGTCTGCTGGAACAGCGTGATGCGCAATCTGAAAATGTATTCCTGTCTCTGTCTCCTCTGTGCAAGGGCCTGGATACGCAGCCTCCTGGCTATCAGGTATAGTTCAGCCATTTCTGAACTTTCCATTGCATTGTGGGATCCTTCTTATACTTTCATCCTGGTTACCACCTACATGCACTTGGTGGTAATTGCGATTTCTTAAAATGCGAATTTCCCATATTCGCAATTTGCAAATTTTTCATACATCTCTTTGAGATTTCTTAATTTGCGATTTCATGTTTGCGATTTTCACAATAATAACAACTCACAAAATAGAAAATCGCAAAAATATTCGCAGAAAATTTGTTTTCGCAACATAAGGAATCGCAATTTTTGTGATTCCTTATATTGTGATGCGAATTCTTACATACATACCATTTCCCTATTTTTTAGTCGCAAACGCAGTTTTTTTGCGATTTGCAGGGTTTGCGACTAAAAAAATGGTTGATACATCTGCCCCTAAATTCGGCCCGATTCGTGTGCGACAAAAAAAATGCTTTGTACATCTGGTCTCTGGTTCCAGGGGCGGCCTTAGGCATGAGCAAGCTGGGCACCTGCACAGGGCCACCAAACCCCAGGGGCCACCACTCCAATGTATATTCTTAATATAACAATCCTCTGAGGATGGATACGTATTTGCGTGGCGGCCCCTGGCAGAGATTTGGCGGCCTCTGACTCTATTCCACTTCCAAACACCCTGACCTTTACTGGCCTCCGTGCTCCGCCCCGCCCGGACCCCCTCTTCCGGGGCCCCCTACCTACATTCCCTGCCCAGGGCCACCATGAGCGTAGAGCCGCCCCTGCTGGTTCGCTAACTTGGGCCACCTTTAGTTCACTGCCAAGGCCTATATTTTATCCCAGTCGACTCTGGCTGTTTTTTAATACAAACTCAGAGAAGGGGGGTTCCAATGCCCACGATGAACTGGTTACGTCACTGTACGACTCACCTCACAATTAAAAATACATCTCTGTACAAAGACAGGTATGATTCATTACACCACGCGCGCAATTATTTTCTCATTTTTCTTTTTCCCTTTTAGCCATGCCTCATTAGATGCATTCTTATTATTGCACGAGCAGGGCTGATGAGAGACGGGCGTTAAGATGTCCGCAGCTATCAAACAAGCCTACGACACTTCACGAATTCCAGTCAGAGCCTGTCGCAACACGCTCCTTTCCCAGCCCTCCTACGAACACTGGTGCGGCAGGAATTCAGGAAAATAAAGGCATGTTTCTTCTCCCTGCCGTCAAGGTATCCCATTATTAGGTTAACCGTTAATTTATGTGACAGGCTTTACACAGTCGTCCATTCTTTGACATCTCCATATTTGTTTAGCTCTAATGTTGGTGCAGCCACATTCCGGGAAGGCATTTTCTGAGTGACTGCGCAGGACTGCTCAGTCACAGGCACCTGCCTTTTCACAAAGACCTGCGGTACACCAGCAGCATTCCAGCAAGAGGTGGGAACTGACAGGCATCACTGTGGATTTATTTGCAACATTGAATTTTTCAAGAGAGGACTGACCGTTTTAGTAGAATACATGGGGCCATACCTGCAGAAGGGTCAAATGCAGACTAGTGTTTTAATCCACAATATATATGTAGTAGAAAAAAAACATATTCAAACAAAATTTCGTGTAACCTGGTGTGTGCTCTTCTTTGATGCTTATACCCTCGTGGTGGGAATCCATTTAAGAAGTACATAGTAAATACGTAAATTGTAAAAAAACAAAACACTTTTGTACTCTACTGTTTGCAGGTTTTAACTGCGTCAGCAGAGGTGTGCGTGATTCGCTCTCCTTTTAGAAGAGTTGTCGATAGATCAAGATTTTAAAACAAAAGTAACCTTTAATTCTGCAAATTATTCCTCTTAGCTCTCAACATCATTTAGATGGGATTCTATCCTTGATTGCGCTGGATTCGCCTACAGTTTGAGGCGCATGCGCAGGAGAAATCTCAGGCAGTCGAGCCTGTTGGGAGAAGTAGAAGGGGAGTTCCGATGGGGAGTAGATATTGCAGCTTCTTTCATTGCTTGCTCCAGAAAGGCATGAAGGGAACAAGACAGTAAAGTATTGAGGCTATGCAAACATGTGGCAAAATAAAATATAAACATGTATTTTCCTAATAAGCATGTCACTGATGCGTTCGTGCAATCACAGTACTAAATTGTACTTAGACAAAACAATTTTAAAGGGCAAGAGACTTTTATGGAAAATGCACCAATTAAATTGAAGATGACACCCGATTGGCCTACAGAAAGGGGCTAATATTGTGGATCCTGTTGGCAAGCTCTAATGATTTGTAATTTCACAATTAACAGATGTTGATTAACCGAAAAGTGACATAAAGGGAAAAAAGAAATCCATAAAATCTTAGCAGAGAGTATGCCTTCTTTGTTATGTTTGTCGAACTTATAAATCGTAAGCTTCAGTAAAGGGTCATTAAGCATCATTAAGGGGTCATGATGTTTACGGGCTGAGATACCAAAACACTTGGCTCCATTGTTTTTTACGTCACGTCTTCTTGATTTCAAACATTCCCAACTGTTCTTGGCGCATATTCTTTCATAATACCATGGTAAAAGGTGTTTAGAGCAAGCACTGCCTTAACTTATCACCAAGCACAACAAATGGAGCAAGTCAAAAATGTTATGTGATCCAGCCCCTACGACTGTTTCAATCAAAGTGCACAGCGGTAACATAATCTAACCGCAGCCTTTCTTAATCATGCCACTGAACAAGAATAGATAACAAAACAAGACTCCTGGCAATCTGAATGCTCATAAGCACAGTTTCAAAAATTACAAACATCGCACAGACGCAGAGAAGACCAAAGAAAAGAAGAAGCAAAACTAAGGGGCTGATTACAATCTAGGCCGACGGGTCACTCATCACAAACATGATGGACATTACTAAATTACAATAAGATTATATCCAATGGAACTTGTAATACGGCGGATGGGATATCAGTCATGTTTGTGATAGAGTATTCCATTCTCCAAGATCGTAATGAGGCCCTAAGCTGTGATGGCCGGGAGGAAATGGTAATTAAAGGTTTGACAAAGCCTAAACTGTATGCTGAAATGAATGGAGAATATTGCAGGATCTAAGCAGCATCGGTAATGAAATGACCTTAAGTAGCCCCTGTTACCTACACAGGTGCCTTGGACTGCTTTTAGAGGAGGAAATGTAGTCAAGCACCAAAAGTATTAGAAGTTGTATCCAATATCCTTTTCCGCATACACCTTGAAATTACACGTAAAAAGTGGACCCCAGGGATCGCAGCTTTCTAGAATGTATGAATGGAAGGGAATCCCGTGTCAGTGAATGGTCTGAGAGCTGCACCATCAACTCGGAGATGATCACTCTGGCTCCAAGGAGTTATTGTCACCTAAATATGAGCATAATAACTGTTGTGTATTAGTGGTCTTCCTCCTAGACAAATGATGATAACATTTAAAGTTCAGCTCAGAACAGATCTGACCTAGATCAGCCTAAGTAAGGCTGTTACTTAGCATTGTTGGGCTCATCAAAATGGACACATGGACATTTTAACAAATAATATCAAATAAGACATATTTCAGTTGCAAGTGACTGAACTCTCCCATGTGCTTTGGACCCGCTGAGACAGCACTGGATATCAGGTGATCTGAGGCAAAGCTGATTCAGGCAATTTCTACTTTTTTAATGAACTCCAGAGCAGGGAAGGCAAAGCCTCTTTGAATTTCTGTCTTTTCGTCTTCATTCCAAGTTTCAAATGCATTCTCCCAATGGAGACTGCCATAGTGTTCCCTGGGCATGCTTTCTTGTCCCTTTTCTTCACATCTTCTTCATCTTTCTCCTTTCATGTTCCAGGCTCTTCTGTTTTTTTCCACTGCTATAGCGGTTTCTTATTTCTTGCTGGTATATTTATCAAGCGGATAATCATGTTCTTCTATTTTACCACATGGTTTGCTAAAAACACACATCGTAAATTCTTTTGTGATGTTTATATCAGTCTTCACTCAATCAATCAATCAATCAATCAATCTATATTCGGTTAAAAGTATCAACTATATCAAATAGATTATTGCAATGGTAAGTAATATAATTGAAAATAATGGCATAAAAAAGATTAGAAGATCATACAATTTCAATCAGCGTTATAAAGTTCATTATATCAAAAGAACTTACAAATTTCCCCTTGCCAACCTTAATTAAATATAAGTATAATACGGGCAGGAGTGAATCTCTTACATAAGTCAGTTTCCTAAAAAGCCAATGCACATAAACGGCACATTGTAAAACTGTTACAATACACACGCTGACATACTGCTAGGGTAACAACTGGAGATAAAGAAGAACTGACCTGCATTGTTTAAAAGTACACATTATTTTTTAAAGTAAGGGAATCAAATAGTGTTTCCCTTATAGTTTCCCTTATAGTTCCCTTAAACAGTTTATAGAATTTAAAAGTAAAATAACTGCATCAGAGGTTGGGCTGAATGATGATTCACAGGAACAGCATTTGACTGTGTCTGAGCCTAGTCCAGGTTTTGGAGCATCCATCCAGAAAATGTATAATGCGAAACCTAAAACGGGTGAACAGATATCTATGTTGGGGATATTCTATGGAAAGTAGATAAGGCTTCGTACAGTCTATAGATGACAATATGCAGGCACTAACAATTGGTTTCATTAGTTCTAAGCGCTCTCTCCTATCTGTTCATAGCATAAAAAAAGTTTTTAGAATAACTTTATTTTTATGGGTGATTGATTCCGGATCATAAAATACTCCTGGCTTACTAACTTTCTTACATATGAACTTGACGTAATCAGGCCATGGTATTTTTTATCAGCGTAATCCAGCATCTTACAATTTGATATAATCAATCGATTAAAAGTATTCTCTGGCTTTGCCCAAAAAGAAATCCACAAGAATAAGACCCCAAGTCTAATAAAATCTGCCACAAATCGTATCCCTTCTTCTATATTTGACACATATGTGGTGCTGCTTGAGAGCACAGAAAATAACCTTTTAATAGAAACATTGAAATATCCCCAGATTCCTGCTCCATAATTGACTATTGCTATACATTTACTTTTGTAAATATTCAGCATTTGTTTTAAAAGCCGTGTGGTCAATGTCAATGCAAATATAAAAAGGGACTCAATTAAACACCAACATTACATCTTCCTGATATTCTGGTCATGACCCCTGCTAACCAGCAGTAAAATGCTTGATTTTTCTTTTTTTTTACATGTTTAAAGTAGTATACACCCGATTTGCACTTTTAAAGTGCCTTTACATTCCTAGTATATGGTACCACTAGTGCCTAGGGCATGCAAATTAAATGCTATTAGTGAGCCGCAGCAGTCATTGTGCTACCCACTAATGTAGCACAGTAAAGAATGTCTCCAGGCCTGCCACTGCAACCTGTGTGTGCCCTTTTACACTGCCATTTTGATCTGGCAAATGTACCTTTTGCTAGGCGAAAACGTCTTTTTTTTAATGCTAATAGGTCACCCCTAAAGTAGGCTGTAAAATGCCATGGGCATGGTGCATGGTTTCCAAAAAGTAGGACATAAATATTGAAGGGCAGATTTATCATTGAGTTGTGCAATCCTTGCACCACGCAAGGGGGCTCAAGGGTGCGACAACGATTAAGTCAGCTTTGCGGGGCCCTGCATGGCTTGATAAATCAAAAGTAATGCCCTGCAGTGCAAATCACTCTATTGTGTTACTCTGCCACAGGGAGGCCTTCCGTGGGTGGAGCACGGGTATTTTCACACACCCACCTATGTATTATGGCACATCCCCAGATTTTCTTTATTAAGGGTGGATCTGCACAACCATGATCGATTGTGAAGATAGGGTTGTATGTGCTTTGAAAAATCTTAGCGTGCTGTCTAGAGTGAGGGATGTGTGCCTAACTCCCTCCTAATTAAAAGACATGTAAGTAAGAGCCCAGGGAAGCCCTGGACTGCTAGAAGCACAGCTGTTGGGCATTAAGCCTTTAGAAACTCAATAAAGTGTTAGCTCCTTTTTTTTTATATATAAACAGTATTCAACATACACATTTATTGGTCAATAGATAACCTCATTTATCATGAACAATTAACGTAAAAAAATACATCAATAAACATTCGTATTCAATGTTGCACAAAAACACATGAAAATATTATCACATCATATTTTCAATTCATGTAAGTTTGTAATAACCACAACTCAATGATTGTTATTCAAAATTAATATCCAACGTCCCAATGCATTTCGGGTTACATAATGAACCCTTCGTCAGGGGATTAATAATATGCAATCAAAGGTACAGTATTTCATAGGTTGATGGTCTCTTGCAGTGTAGGTTCAACAGGATCTAAAAAACAGCAACATACCAAACTGTATTGTGTTCTCACATATATACAACAATATATCACAAAATACTCAGGAGTAACACCGAAGGAAAAATACCAAAAAGACAAACCACCAAGAGAAAAAAACCAGTGTCTCAAAAGTCGGTCAATTAGTGTTAAATGCAAGGTGAACTTTATCAAAATGACGTTTCAACTTTTTTATCAGAAAAAATGTGGAGTCTGAGATAGAGCGCTCACAAAGTTGAGGAGAAACCCAACATAAATCATCGTGAAAGAGAAAGAAAGCATGCTAGTGACGATTTTACAAAGTGAAAAATAATCTTAGTGTTGTAAATAATAGTCTGTCTCCCCTCGAATGTTAGAATGGCTACATGAACGTAAACAATACGTACAGTATTAAACAGCTCCGTGAATGACCAATATGAACCAATAATCCAGCGCAAATGCCGTTGTCGATACCAAACCCTACACAAAAAGTTAACGAAAACCGTTTTAGCTGAAAGTGCAGTGAATTACGAGTGGAAGCTAAGTGGGAGTGTCGGTTACTAGCTTACCGCCAAATCCAGGCAAAAAAATGCGCAGTTCGGAAATAGTTTCACAGGAACATTCTGTGTGCGACAGGGAATATAAATCTAGTAGTGAGTGTTAAATCTAATAGTCAAAAGCCTAACCGAATTGAACTGTAGTGATGGGGCAAGTAAACCAACCTTCCGCCTCCAGCGTCGACACCCTAAGTGAATCCAATGTTGCGAGTCCGCCCATCTGGTCACGTGGTGCGGAACTCGCCGAGTAAATGCAGCAATACTAAACACTAAAAGTGGACTGCTGTCAACAGACGTAGTGTATCACCTCCGTTCCCCAGATTTACCATTTCTGGTAGACCTGGGAATGCATCAAAATGCTATGCCTCCCCGGGTGCGGCATACCTAGGAGAAATATCTTTATTTCTCATTGTTTCTTCCTCTGCAGAATGCAGCCCACATACAAAAAGGAAAATACCTCAGAGGACTTTTTTGTGCTGGAAGGTGTCTCTTCCAGCAGAAAAACAATCCTGTTTCCAAACCAGGTACCCTTGCAAGGCTGCCTGCATTGGCATTCGGTAACACATTGTGCCCCAGCACAAAGAAACATATAGGAATTCGCTGTATAATGTTAAATACTGCGCTTTCCTGCCCTTTCACGCAGCACAGTAAGGTGGCTTACTGTGCTGTGTTAAATAATGATAAATGTGCTCCTAAATATTTTACATGTGCTGGCAGTGAAAAACCTCCAAAGTCCTCTTTCACTGTGGCAAGGCTGGCTCTCCCAAGGTTAACACATGTTTACACTATTACCTTCAATAACTACTAAAATCAGTTTGTGTATAGCTAGAAAACTGGATGAATGACTTATTTTAATAGTAATTTAAAATCAGACATAAAGGTCAAGTCGGATTTTATATTATTATTTTGTAAATAATAACTTTCCTGCCAGTGTCCAGTTGTCACCTGATCCCTGATGGCTCCACTATGATCAGATGTGCACTGCTTCCAGACAGTAGACAAAGGGCTCTTGTTGTAGGGAAGGGTACTCCTCCCTTGCCAGGATGGCCTAGGGGCTGTGCCAGTCCCTTCCTAACCTTTAAAGGATGTCTACAGTGCCTCTGGAAGATGAAGCTCAGACCTAGAGCTGCCTCTTCTTTGTCTCTCAAGTCAGGCAGGCACCAAACTCAGTGTGAGTAGAGGAACTGAGCAAAACTGGTTTAGAGGGTGGACATATGATTGCTCTCCACCCACAGGCATGTACTGGGCATAAAGGTGGACCATACACCTCTCCATTGAAACACTCCCAATTATTTTCACTGTTGAGTAAAATAGAGAGGTTGGATCATGCTATTTAAAATCGTCCCAATCGCTCTTTTCAAATTTGGGCCCTATGATTAAGTTCAACCAAGACAAGGGAAAGCAACACTTTATGGTATTATTTATAACATTAGTGAAAGCCGGGACCCATAAAGCTACATTTGTTTTAAACGTTCATCAGCAGTCTTGCCTGTCAAGGTACATTACACCTCGGGCTCTTCTTATTGCCGATAATATTTCAGCGACCCCGAGGCTCAACAAGGAAGAGGGATTTTCTACTAACTCATCCAACTGGAAGTGCACAATTCTTCATTATTTTAGGAAGCATAAATATCCCTGAAATAGGACACCCATTTCTCAACAGGAATCACTGTGGTAATGGTCTGTGCATCAGACTCTTTAAAATGGTTAGAATCAGTCACTTTCCAAAATGCACAGTTATCGTTATTAGCATAGCTACTGTGACATTGTCCAACACTTGTTTTCTAATATAGGCTTTCCTTTCCCTAATAACCTACTTATAATTTGATCTACAGACTTGTACATCTACAATATTAAGTGGCTTTCTTTCCATTGCAATCATTAGCTCTTTTGTAATCATGTCAACAAGAGCAATTAGTCCATATTTTCAATGTTACCTCTTTTTTCTTATTTGACCTGTCAGAAACTGTTTTATTGTGGTGCACAAGGTGTCAAAATATTGTACGAAAATTAAAGGGTCTGCCACATCGCCTAGACAACATAAATATGCTTCCATTCTTATGCTTAGTATATCAGTCAACAAATAGCTGGGATTAACCGACTCCTAAGTAGCACGCCTTGGTTCTCATTTGATTCCATTTTTAAAGTCTTCCTGGTGCGTGGCAGATGCTCATTCAGTGGTGACTGCCTCCGAACGGGGGTGGGGAGGCTAGGGAATTTTACGAAAAAAAAAGAAACTTACCTTCACCATCCTCTCCACGCCGCCTCTTGTTCTTCCTCTTCCTCTCCTGGAAAGCACCGGAAGCACCCAGGCTCCCATACTCTCCCAGTCAATCATGACGCTGCATGATGCAGCATTGTGATTGGTCTGAGAGCCCTGTTTGTCCGCTCACACAGTGTCTGGGAGCCTGGGCATGTTCTCCACAGGGCTGTGGAACAATGCCCCTGAAGGACATGCTAAGTGCACATGCCGGTTTGGCTGGCCCAGAGGGCTGGCCAAACCGTCATGCACACTTACAGCAGTGCAAACCACTCCTCACCCTGCTCTGGTCACAGAGCTTAGTCCAGCCCTTCCCTGGCTCCGAGTCCCACATAGAAAAAAAAATGATAACGTCCTGTTATCATTTTATTTATATTTTTTGCACTGTTATGTTATGAGAGGTTTTATAAAGCGCACAGTTACTCAACAGAGTATCCCGGCGCTGAGACAGGGCAAATTTGCAGATGCCAAAGCAGGGGGAATGGAACATCAACCCTGAGAGTGGAGCGCTTAGCCTGCTTGCTGGAACAACCAGGTTTTCAATTTCTTCCTAAAAGCAAGAATATTAGTAATTTGCATAAGCGGGAGAGGGAGTTTATTCCAAAATCTAGCGTCCAGCATCTGGAGAGAGTGGCCGCCACAGCGGGCTTTCAGACACTTAGGAGTCACCTTGAGATGTTGGTGAGCTGACCTGAGAGAACTGCTAGGAGTATAGTATAGTAGTGCTGAAATAACAGTGGGGCGACACTCCTCCGCCTCAGCGGAGGAGCCGACACTGTGCTCATTCCCTGTTTGGATAGTAAACCTAATGGGATTATGATCACTGACACTAATTTCCAGGACCTTGAAACTAGAGATTAGCATCCAATGTCTCAAAACATAAGCATGACATCAATGGTACAGGCTAAACCTCTTAATGTATGTTGGTGCTATAGAGAGAGAGAACTCAAACAGAAAGCAAAACTTAAAGACAAATTATATGTTACTAAGATACTGTTTAGGACATCACACTCCACATCAAGTTTATAATGTGATATATCCTCATGGTTTGAGCCACGTATCCCACAAGCAACATCTGCTGGTGCCTGGCAGAAGTGTGCTATCACATCACCTTCCCAAACAATTGACACAGTGCCCTTTATATCTCCTGCTAAGCTGTTAGGAAATTTCTGAAACTATGTATGGGTTCCAGAGTGCATTCTTATAAAAATTAGCCACCAGTGTTTTATGGCAGCCTCTTTCTTATAAACATAATAGCTGAAAATTAGTTGCCACCGAACAGCACCACTGTATTCTATAGGGGAATAACACAGATACCAAACAATCCACCTTTAGCTTGGCTTTAGCTGGGCCTAATTGCTAGAGTAGAGTAGGAGATATATCCATCAATATGATATGTTTCCAGCGCCCAAGTTTCCTGTGGGAAGAGAAAATGATATTGTTTCATATAATTAATCCAATCTGGGTTATATCATTTATTTTAAACCCGGCTACATTCCATGAAATAAAATTAATTGCATCATTTCTCAATCTATTCCCCACGACAAAGGTATGGTTCACATACTCACTTCAGGTGTACTTATTAGAGGGTGTGGAGAAGCTGATGAGGTCATTATATCTTGTATTCATGAATTTGAATTGTTACAGACTGTTTTTCTACAAAGACAGTCTTTCTGTTCTATTGATTCAAACAGGGAGAATTTATTTTGAGTTGGAACATTATAACAATGGGAAGCACATGGTGAATAAGTCATGACTTGTTGCGAAAATCGTCCAACAACAAGCAAAGTGCCTGTTCCGTGCAGCAGTGAGCCAAATTTTGGTTTATAGCGCTACTGTTGGTACGTAGAAGCCCTTCCTCCTCCTCTTTTCCGCATGCATGCTGTATAATGGAGTACAATAACAAACAATTAAAGTGCACGTCTCGCACTGTGGTGAACCAAAGCCCAATTTATAGTGCTATTACTGGTGCATGGGGGGCCCTCCTCCTACCAAGTGTAGACTAAACTCCAGTAAGAACTTGCAGATATTCTCCCTTATTTCGATCATCTGTAGTATGGATTTAGTGTAGATGATGCCACTTCTATAACTGTCGATAAAGTCATATTTTACAAAGCCCCCCTTTTCTCATGGGTGGCAGAGTTTAGCTCCCGAACCACACACATGCAAAATTCACACTTGTTGGGCAACTTCACTCACTCTCATCCTTTATGCTTCAATGACATGCAGCACAGAAAGAAGGAGTCGAAGGTGGAGCATGGCCATTGTCAACTAGCTGAGAATTGGGATAGATTAACGCACATTTTGTGGCAGCATGTCAAAAAAACAAAACTTTGCATGTGGACCTCCAGTAATTGTTAACATACTTATTCTTTACTACTTAGGGCCTGACTCTGATGTATCCGGATGCTTCCAGATATGATTTGGTCACCCTTCCATTGACTTCAATGTGAGCCTATGTTCCAACCGGATGCATGGATGCCATTGAAGAAAGGGGTGGCTAGGGAAAATCAGGCACCCTGTGTGTGGCTGGTAAGGGGGACCCATGGGTACCCCCACAGGCCCGATCGGGAAGGCTCCAGGTGCAGGCCCATGCTTCTCGAGAAAGGTACCGGAACATGAGGAGTTAGCACTCCAGCTTCTTGAGCCCGGCAGAACTCAAGTGCATCCCATCATTTGGTGACTCCGGAGTGGGAAACAGTAATTAGTAACCATATTTAAAGTCCTCCCTGTCTGAGCTCCATTGTCCAGCAGAGCCATGGGGAGGCCACACACGGCGGGCAGTGTCCCAGGAGCAGTGAGTAAGGCATAGCCTGGGGTCCTTCGCCCTTTTAGGCTTGTTTCAGGCTGAGGCAATCACTTTGGAAACATACCTCCTTTATGTATTTTTCTCCCTCTGGGTTGCAATTATAGGCACTCCTCCCACCTGTAACAGGCTCATGGGGCACGTTTACCTTTGAATCCAAGTAGGGTGATTTCTACCACATTGACTTTCCTGACAAACTATTATTAACTATACGTTATTTTATGAGATATGACACCTACCCTTCGGAGCAATAGACTGAATCCTTTGACATAGTGTGTGTGATTTATGTTTTATGTGTGTGAGTCTTTGTCTGTTGTCATTTCTCCCATTTAACAGCGGGGCATGCCACCATCCAATTGCACAATGAATAATAATAAGGAACACATGTTCACCCATCTCACTTCCTTTGCAGGTTTTTATTATGTCACGATGGTTGGCCCTGTTCTATGTCTCGCATTCTAATACATGTAACACCGTTTTCCTTCCAGATAATTGATTAAAGATACCTACTAAGGCATCGTATATGTGCATTGGGAATTGACGTGCACAACATTAATCTATATTTATTTTTTGATGAATACACCTGTCTATTGAAGATTAGGGTAAATTCACACACCACATAAAATAGTGAGTGTAGATAGGGATCTGTTAAGTCCTGAAGAAGAAGCCTGGGGGGCATAGAAACATGTTGACTAACCCAGGAGGCATATCTCATTGAGGCATACACACCTCCGTCCCCACTTTTTTAACAATACCAGCTCACAGGTATATTAAAAATTATTTTCTAACCGACGAGCCAGGTATTTTTTACCCTCACTTTCCCATCCACTCCTGACCCTCCCACTCACACTCCTACACGACACATACTCGTCTCATAACAAAAGTTCTCCCACGTATCCGTAGGTTGTAGCATGCCCTGTACTGTAGAGGGGCGGGAAGACCCCCATGACGATGCATGACACCAAGGGCCCTTTTGGTGTGTGAGGGGTATTTAAAAACACTGTGTGTATTTCCCACCATTGTAGGAAACATACCTAATTTGGAAGGACACAGCTTTTGAGACTGTTTAAGGGTGGATCTTCATGGTATAGTTGTTTTTAAACTTAGGGATTTCCAGAAGGAGTGTGTCTCTACTTTTCACTCCCTTTGATTGACTGGAGAGTTTGAGCAAGTTTGCTAGGCAAAGCAGACTTTGATCAAGGATGGCCCTTTGGACTATTCAGATTAGATTCAATTGAATTCTGACTATAATCAGGAGCCATAGAAGGGGTTTGAGAATGCAAACAATGTGGTCATATTTTTTCTGAGTCTTCTAGCCTGGCTGCTCAGTGTAGGATGATATTCAGAGGGTTATTATCTGATTATGGGACTCGGTAACGACAGCATTTGGAAAGTCCAGTCTGGATATAAATAGACACTGGATGACTATTCTGAGGTATTCAGATGGAATTAGATGGCAGGTTGTCTTTAGGGAATGAACTTGAAAATTGCCTGTTTTACCACTCTGTTGACAGGTGGGAATGGAGTGGCTGGTGAGTCCAGTGTGAAAAAGAAGGATTTTGCTCTGGGTGTTAGCCTTTCTAACATTGTCATCCCAAAATTAAATTTAGTACATGAAATGGGGCCCCAATTTAGGGCTGGATGAGTGGCCTCAACGGCTGCTCGATCGGTGGAGGCCAATCCAACACATTCAGAGTTCCCCGACTATGGAAAATACAATGGTAATAGTCCTACCATAAATATGAAGTGGCTATAACCACTGTGGACTGGCAGGCCTATTCTGGGCTGCCAGATCAAGGCTGATGCTCTGTCACTGAAACCCTGGTGTTTCTTTCAACTCTAATACAAAACAATTGCAAGTTTGGCCGGAGCACACAAAATGGTGTATTATTTTGTTCACAGTGGAACTATTATCATACCGTAAAGCAGAACACGAGAAGTAGTTTCCCAATCTCCAAGACAAAATCCACAAATTCTAGACATCCTTAGAATATACACATAGGCTCCACACACAAATCATGTACAATATGTGCTAATCTGAAATGTTAAACATCATTGTTTTGACATTGCTTGCTTAGCAATACTGAAGATGTATTTAAATGGAAACACAATCTGCCCTTCTTTTGACTCCAACAATATCCCATTTCGTGATATGTATTATCAATTTGCTTATAAAGAGCTCCCATTAGTGTAACTGCTGTAGAATTTAAAATACTTTAACCACTTACATAAATATATGGGGCTGGTCTGAGGTATCTATGGTGCACAATTGTCAATGCGTAGACCTCTTAATGACGTTCTTTGTGGATAACTGTTAGAGGCTCAAATAATTTGAGGTACATCTTATATTCCATTGTGTTTTGAAACTAAGTCTAGGTGAAATATCCATCTTGCAGATGTTTGTGAAAAATGTACCTCGATTCAAAAGCATATGCCATCAGATACAAAATGAAACACTGTTAGACCTAGGATCCTTGGTGTAGTTTCCCCTGACTATTTTGCCCTATGGTCTCCTGTTTTGCTAACTTAATTTTGCTGGCCATAGTGTTGTGGAAATTTTACCACTGCTTACCAGTGCTAAAGTGACTGTGATCTTTCCCAAAAACATGGTAACATTGGCATATCCACAATTAGTATATTTATTTACTTATAAGTCCCTAGTAAAGTGCACTACATTTACGCACAGCCTGTAAATAAAATGCTACTAGTGGGCCTGCAGCACTGATTGTGCCACCCAAGAGTGGCCCTTCAAGCATATCTAAGGCCTGCCATTGTAGAGCCTGTGTGCGTAGATTCAAACTACTATTGCGACCTGGCAAGTTAATCCTCTTGCCAGGCCCAAACTATACTTTTTACTACATATAAGTCCCCCCTTATGTAGGCTCCGGACAGCCCCAAGGGATCAGTGCAGTGTTTTTAAAAAGTTGGACATTTATTTTTAAGTTTTACATGTCCAGGTAGTTTTTCATTAGAGCAAGGCCTATCTGTCCTATAGGGTAACATTGGGACTACCTTATTACATTTTATAAGTATAATTTTCAATTGGGAAAAGCTAGATATTTAAAGTTTAGTGTCTCTGGACTCACAATTTCAAATCACAACTAATGGTAAAGTTGGGTTTTAAGTTGCAAACCTGAAAATGGCACTTTAAGATTTGATTGAGGGTATTTTATCACTATTTCATCACTATTGGGCAGTGGAAGGTGCATTGTGGGGTCAGTAGTTTGGTAGCAGTACTAGAATATCCTGGCGCAGCGTATGGGAGCAGGTCACATGGTTAACAATCTTGTTAGGATTGGGTGGAAGCAGGGGAGGAGGTGGTTAAAATCTAAAGGATTGATCAGATTATTTGAGATAATGGGGAAGGTAGATGAGGAGGTCAGGCCTCCGGCTGCGGTTTTCATCAAGGTATTTCATAACGATTCGGTATGATGGGGCACCGAAACGTGGGGGGGTATGGAGTCACAATGGGGTGGTAACCTAACTCTTTAAAAGTGGGTTTTGTACATAGAAAATCGTGAATGACACTTCGGACTTATTTGTTTGTTTTAGGAAGTTTAGTGAGAGAGGGCACGCGGGGTTGGAAAGGGGAGGGAGGGGACTGCTTGCTGTTTGATTAGTCGGGTTAAACATTGAGGAAAGCACAGGATGCAGAATTGAGTAAGAGGTAGTAGGTTTGGGGACATGGCGAACACATTCTAATTGTTTTTTATGACTGTAATTTAATAGTGAAGGTTAGCAGGGTACAACTGTCTGAATTGTTTTTTGTTTCTTGTAGAAACCACTGATGAAGAGCCCATGAGGCTCGAAATGCATTGGGAACATAACACGATGAGCCTACTCTGGTTTGTTTCACCTTTTATTTATGGTTTTGCTGTGAAAAAGCCTCGATGGGCACTCAGTAAACATTTTAGGATGCTCAAATAAAGATTGTTGGTGAAAGGATAGTGTCTCTGCAATGTTTTTATTGAAATTGAGTAAGTGTTTAAAATAATGATCATGATGGATGTTTGAAAATTTCAGTAGATTACATTGGATTACGTTGGAAGAAATGGATAAAAGGAGGGACGTTTTCCCAGATTTGCAGTGAGGCATGTGGGGCGTGCATCTGTGCCCCTGGATATATACTTTAAGACAGTTGGTATTATCTTACTTTAAATGTCTTTCCTTCTGGCCAGATATGGTGGCTTAGTGGACTAATGTGTCCACTGTAGGAGTCTGTTTTCAACCTCATGGTCACAGGTTTAAATCTAGGCTGATCCTTTTGAGGTTGATCAAATGAGTAGTATTGAGTTGGGTAACAATACAGATCTTTTATTCAGCACCAAGATATCCTTGGGTGAACATGTGCTTTACAAATCCACATGTTATGTTATGTTATTTTCTTCCCTTCTCTGAATACACGTCTGGGGTGGGTAATATTTGGGCCTTGTGCATTCCCTCCTGTTAGATCTGGGGGTCTCTAGTTGGCAATGGTTATCACCTTTGTCCAAATAGGGACCCTTACTTCTAAGTCAGGATAAGGGGATTACACTCCTTAATAACCCCTGCTCACCCCCTTGGTAGCTTGGCACGAGCAGACAGGCTTATCTCATCGGCTGTGTGTATTTATAAAAATAAGTATTCTTTATATAGACTTAAACACAAGACCACAAACGACAAAAATCCACAATACTACACTTAAGATTACTTAAAAGATGATTAAAAGTCTCTTAGATCAAGTTGCTGGTAAATGCGACAAAGTTCTCAACAAAGTACCTGGATGCGTAACGCAAAGTGAACAAAAGGCTCGCAAAAGGGGAGAAGTGCTGGTTCCTTGATCCGGGGAAACGGTTGCGTCCTGCCTCAATGCTAGCGCAGAGTAGGGGACTCGTCGTGAGCCTTACCGGCGGAGGTGATGCATAGATTCTCGGCTTGCAGGCCCGTTGCGGTGAGCAAGATGGCGCCTCGAAGCGATGTGATGCTCCAGTTACGATGCGAGACGAAGGCGCCCTTGATGCGGTGATGTGATGACAATGCGATGACGCCCTGGCGGTTCCATGATGAAATATCGATTACTAAAACATCGACCTACAAAAATATCGCCACAAATACATCGTCTACAAAAATATCGTAACCATATACTTAAACAAGGATTTACACAAATATCGATATTTTTTTATCGACTACTCTAATGTCGTTAACAATTATATCGACTACATAAATATCGACTACTACATTATCGACAATATTTAAAATAACATTACCTTCTACACTAATATCGACAACACTAATATCGACTACCTTTCTACTCATATTAATATAAATAAAATATCGTCATTTTCTTTATAACCTTATATACACATTACCTTTCTGTTATTCACTTTTTCATAGTTATTTAAATTCAAAAAAAGCTTTTCTAACATATATGTATATACAATATGTATTATTTATTTATATATAATAAGAAAAAATAAATTAGTAATATAAACTATGTATGACGTTACAACACATAATTTTACAACGCATACCTTTACAACGAAATTTTTACAACGCAAAAACCATTACAACGCATGTATTTACAACGCATATTTTTACAACACAGGTACCTTTACAACGCATACCATTACAACGTAAGTATTAGTAAATATATAATAATTTTTTAAATATAAATTAATTAAAATGAATAGATTTTAATTAAATTTAATTTAATTTGATTTAATTTCATTTAATTTATTTAATTAATATATTAAATTTTTTTTTTACCCTGTACCCCAAAAACACAAAACTGAGCCTGAACAATAAAAATACCCCTTTACCCAAAAACTAAAAACTGACCCTGACCCCTTAAAATACCCCTTTACCCAAAAATTAAAACTGACCCTGAACCCTAAAAATACCCCTTTACCCAAAAACTGACCCTGAACCCTAAAAATTCCCCTTTACCCAAAAACTGAAAACGGACCCTGAACCCTAACAATACCCCTTTTCCCAAAAACACAAAACTGACCCTGAACCCTAAAAATACCCCTCTACCCAAAAACTGAAAACTGACCCTGAACCCTAAAAATACCCCTTTACCCAAAAACTGAAAACTGACCCTGAACCCTAAAAATACCCCTTTACCTAAAAACTGAAAACTGACCCTGAACCCTAAAAATACCCCTTTACCCAAAAACTGAAAACTGACCCTGAACCCTAAAAATACCCCTTTACCCAAAAACTGAAAACTGACCCTGAACTCTAAAAATTCCCCTTTAACCAAAAACTGAAAACTGACCCTGAACTCTAAAAATACCCCTTTAACCAAAAACTGAAAACTGACCCTGAACTCTAAAAATACCCCTTTACCCAAAAACTGAAAACTGATCCTGAACCCTAAAAATACCCCTTTACCCAAAAACGTAAAACTCACGCTGAACCCTAAAAATACCCCTTTACCCAAAAACTGAAAACTAACCCTGAACCCTAAAAATACCCCTTTACCCAAAAACTGAAAACTGACCCTGAACCCTAAAAATACCCCTTTACCCAAAAACTGAAAACGGACCCTGAACCCTAAAAATACCCCTTTTCCCAAAAACACAAAACTGACCCTGAACCCTAAAAATACCCCTTAAAAAACCCCAAACATATTACATTTTAAATATAATTATATACTTACCAATACTTACGTTGTAATGATATGCGTTGTAAAGGTACCTATGTTGTAAAAACATGCCTTGTAAATACATGCATTGTAATGGTTTTTGCATTGTAAAAGTTTGGTTGTAATGGTAGTAAGTTGTAAAAGTTGCGTTGTAAAGGTTGTATACCAATATAAACATTACCAAACACTATCATACACTCTTATCGGATTACTTTAAATCACATTTCACTAATTTTAACATTGTAATAAATATTTACCATTAAAATAAAACACATATAATACATTTGGTAATAAATATCGAAAACTATTATTGATGCTACTAACTCTTTACAAAATAACGGCTTTCAAATTCAAACTAATGTTCTCAGCCAATGAATTTAAATTATATTTAATTGAACCAATCAAATATAACCATTAATTAACTCACTACTATAAATACAATTACAAACTTAACTTAAATTACCATTTTTTGGCCAAACTTGGAGGGAAACGGTTACCTTGCTGAAAAGAAGAGAATACACACCTACTACAACGACTACAACACAGCATACTACAACTCAAGTAAGTCAAGTCCCATTTCATTTATCATACAAACCTGTCGAAATGTAGCTAAACTCCCTAAACTAAAAACATGGTCTTTATATTTGTTTAAATATAACTACAACATCCTATCAACAACCACCACAAGATAATAATTAAATGAAATTATGAACTGCCTTATCCATGTCTACTTAGAAAACTTTTAAATAATTTTAAGAAGTTGCAAAGTAAAGTTGCAAAAGACTTGATATGTTATTACCTACTAATATATCCTAATACAATAAATAACACAAATTAACTTTCTTTTACAGAATATACAAACTTCATCTACCAATCTACAACTAAACTAACAACATCTTCTACTACATTAAGTAAGTATACCCACTGTGTCTATTAATAATGAGAAAGACAAAATAAACAACTATAAAACTAAATCATTTTTTTGTACTATTCTTTACCACAACTACAGAACATTAAAGAGTGAAAATCTACATATAAGAACAGAAAACATAAAATTAGCAGGAAAACAACATTGTAAGTATGTTTTTGCACTTTTTCCTTTTAACGTACACATCTCAAGAAATGTTTATCACTTTTACTAAAAAAACATATATATGTCTTCACAGATCTACCTTAGACATGGCAACAGGAGCTACTTTTATTACTTCTCAAAAAGGGAAAATAATGCTGAGCTACATGGGTTACACCTACACCCAAGAAAGAATAAAAGGGAATAAAACTTACTGGAAATGTAGTAAATATTACTCAACTGCATGCTATGGTAGAGCACAGACTGTTGATAACAATGTTGTAAATGTACATGAGCATAACCACCCACCCAATGTAACAGAAGTCGAAGTAAGAGAAGCACTAGAGACATTGAGAGAAGCTAGTACAGGCTCACAAGAAACAAGCACCACTATTTTGAAAAATGTTTTAAGCAAGGTGCCAGAACATGTCACAGGACAGTTACCTTCAATACCCAACTTGAAAAGATTAATTGCTAAAACAAAACGAGATTCTGATCCAACTCCACCAGCACCTGAAACTTTTCAAGACATTAAAATATATCCTGAATATACTATTACACACAATGAAGATAAATTCTTAATGTATGATAACCACAGTCATAATAAAAGAATTTTACTTTTTGCAACAAATAGCAATTTGCAAAAACTAAAATCGTGTGAAACCTGGATGATGGATGGAACTTTTAAAGTATGTCCCAAACCTTTCTATCAACTTTACACCATCCATGGTGATTACCAAGAAACAAATATCCCTTTAATTTATACACTGCTGCCAAATAAAACAAATGCTACCTACGTAGAAATTTTAACAACTATCAAAGATTTTACTGATAATTACTATCCACAAAGAATAATAATAGACTTTGAAATAGCCATGATTCAAGCTATACTTAAAATATATCCTCACACATCTATACAAGGGTGTTATTATCACTACAACCAAAGTATATGGAGGCACTTACAAAAATCTACTTTAAGCATTGAATATTCAACAAACAGTAACTTTGCTTATCAGATTAAAAAGTTAATAGCATTGGCATTTGTACCAACAACAGAAGTTGCTAACTATTACAATTTACTACTTGACAGCCCTTTCTACCGCACCAATGAGAAAAAATTAACTCCCTTCTTAGACTATTTTGAAGATACCTGGGTGGGAAAATTACATCGTTCTGGCCACCGCAGACAACCTAAATTCCAAATTCCATGGTGGAATGTGTATGCTAGTACTATGGCACAGAAAGCCAAAACTAACAACGCGGTCGAAGGATGGCATAATGCCTTCCAAGCCACAATAGGAAGAACACAACCCACACTTCATAAACTAATCCAAAGCATCAAAAAAGAGCAAAGCTACCAAGAACTAAGAATAGAGCAATCTCTATCTAAAATCGGCCCTAAACTAAGTAAACAAACATTAAATATGTACGAATACCTACAGCAAAAAATAAGAATGTACCCAAGTATCGAAGGTCTTGAATACTTAGAACTAATAGCCAAATCTATCCTTTAACAAGCAACACATAAAAACATTTCAAACAATAAATAAAACAATTTTTTTTTAATGTAGTTAAATTATGTCATGTAAAAATAAATGTAATCTATTATTACGAGACATAATAAAACGACATTTAAAAAAATTGCACAATATAGCACAATCCACCCCAAACAAAAATATAATAATAACTTTACTGTTCTGCAGCTGTAGAATGTGTTCCAAGAACATGGTTTCAAAACGATTAGATCCAAAATCAATCCACATGTTTTAAAAAAATCCCCACAAAATGCCAAATATACAACTGTTTTATAAGGGTCCCAGTAGCAATACTCTGGAGAACGGAACCATAAAAAACCCGAAAAATAATCACGATAAAAACTCTTCAAAATCCAGAAAAATCAAGAAATGTAGTGAAACATTCACTTGTATTTTACAAAAAATACGAGATAAAATCCATCTGCTCACCAAAACGAACACCTGTAAATAAATACAAACAAAACCCACCCACAATAAATACGAAAGCCAGAAAGCCTAAACATAACATATAAAACATAGGAAAACACCTGAACTAATTCATTTACACAATACATAAACCTTAATTTCATAAGAAATATCTAAGAAAGTACGTTATCAATAACGACCTTAAATAACACGTATTTTTCACATAAACTGTAAAGTACAACACATAGCAACACGTACACACTACAACTAGCTCTATAATGTATTAAAATGTAGTTAAAATTAATGTAAAATAAACTTACATTCACCAACACGAAGCAGCTCCCAACCGCGAGGTTCCGTTTTCTGAAATGACCCAAACAACGATGTAGATAGACTAAAAAGTGAAGTTCAAAAAACAAAATGGCAGCACAATAAAAATAAAAATAGTACTAAATCCCCATTATTAAAAATAAACAATAGAGATGAATAGCAATTTATTTTCCATGTTTTGTAATAATTTACTTATTGTTTGTAAATAAACATATGATTAATGTAAAATATACAATAATAAATATAATATATTTATATATTAATTAATTATTGTATATTAAAAATATGTATTTGATTGTTAAAAAATATTTTTTATATGTATAAAACTGAGCACTATTTTATGTACATACTTTAGAAAAATACAATTACATGTCAATTAATTAACATATTACATTTTAAAAAAGAAAATTTTAAATTTAATATACTAATTAATGTAATATAACAATGTATATATGACTAAAATTGCAATGTAAAATGTAAACAAATAATTGAAAAAGGTGTATGAAAATTATGTAAATGTTTGCATCAACAAATGAAAGTATGAATAAAAAAATGTGTACAAAACTATATTACTATTGTACTTAATAAATGTTGACACTTGTGATATCTATGTAAAAATGTAGAAAATATTCATATTTTTTTATTTATAAAAATTATATTGCAACATTATATATAATAATAATTCTAAAAAAAAAAAAAAAAAGTATTTAAATTTTTTTTATAAATAAAAAAATATAAAACATAACTCATAGAAAATACTTAACAGTAAGCAACAATAAATAACTATTTTAACTCCAATCATACATAAGTCAGATAAAGTGCTGGACAGGAAACCATAATTAGCAACCTCCGCACCCTGTTAGCCCCCTACATTCAGGATGTAATCAATCAGTCTCTTAAAGAAGGAAAAGTACCAACTGAATGGAAAAGTGCAGTGGTGAACCCCATCCGCAAGAATGCGGCTCTCCCGTGGACGGAACTTTCCAACCTCCGTCCCATCTCCCTTCTGCCCTATTACAGCAAGATGGTCGAGAAGCACGTTAATGCACACCTGTCCAACTACATCGAGGCAGCGGGCGGCCTAGACCACTCGCAATCTGGTTTTAGGCCCAACCATAGCACCGAATCAGCCCTCCTGTCAGTGACAGATAACATCAGAATGTCACTCGACAGGGGGAGCTCAGTGATTCTGGTGCTATTGGATTTGTCCGCTGCCTTCGACACGGTGTCGCATGGAATTCTTCTCGACCGTCTGAAGGGAGTGGGAGTAAAGGGGACCGCTCTTGCGTGGCTTGAAAGCTTTCTTGAAGACAGACAACAAGGTGTCAAGCTAGGCTCCCATAAATCTGTCTGCAGGAAGCTTACCAAAGGTGTGCCACAGGGCTCATGTCTGAGCCCTACGTTATTTAACGTATATGTGGCCCCTCTGGCAGAGATTATAAGATCTTACGGGTTCTCCCCAATTTCCTACGCTGACGATACTCAGCTGTTGTTTCCCTTTCATACCATCACACCTGCAGTCATGCAATCTTTTCAAAACGGCATGAGAGCGGTGGCCGGCTGGATGGCCCAGAACTTCCTCCAATGCAATGTGACCAAAACGGAGGTCATGTTGTTTGGAGGGGCCACTCTGCTCTGGTCGCCAGATTGGTGGCCACCTGAGCTAGGACCTGTCCCAGCGCCCAAACAGACCATCAAAAATTTGGGGGTACGCATGGACCAAAATCTGATTATGAAAGATCACGTCAGCCAGGTCACGGGAACGTGTTTCCGCACAATTGGTCTTCTACGGCGTATCTTCCCTTTCCTACCAAACACCTATAGGAAAACGCTGGTACAGGCACTAGTCCTTGGACGGGTGGACTATTGTAATAGTCTACTCATTTCCGCCAACCAGGAACAACTACGCAGACCGCAGGTGGTGCAGAATACCGCGGCAAGACTCATCCTGAATGCCCCCCCTCGCACCCCTTCCCGTCCTCTCCTTTCCCACCTCCACTGGCTCCCTGTACAACAGAGGGTACATTTCAAACTCTGCTGTATCATGCATAAGTGCATCTATGGATCTGGTCCCAAATATCTAAAAGATATTTTCTTTCCCTATTCTCCCGGTCGTGCTCTGCGATCCAGCAATACCATGTTGCTGCATGTACCGAAAGTTACCAGAGCTAGACAGGGTGGCCGAGCACCTTCCCTTAAAGGCCCCCTGCTGTGGAACTCCCTCCCTCCGCAGCTGAGACAAATCTCCAATCTTTTTTCCTTTAGGAAGAAACTAAAAACTCTCCTGTTTACATCAGATTAATCTGGCCTTTTTTTCAGTCACCCCTTCACTATAATTTTGTTCAACTCATACAGTAGCCACGCGCGGAGATACCCCTTCGGGGCTGATTCAGGCGCGATATAAGAATTAAAAAAAAAATAATAATAAAATAACTATTCTAACTCCAATCCTACATAAGTCAGGGAAACTGCTGGACAGTAACACCTTAGGAGCTTCGTAAATATACCTCCCCAGTGCTGCGCTGTCCATTATCCAGTGCTGAATGGACGTCCAACGGTCGCACGCAGCACTGGGGAGGTAGTGCCCGTGACGACCGTTGGCCGACGGCAGCACTTAAAGGGGTAAACCATAATATTTGTGTTATTATAACACATAAACATCACTTTATATATATTAATAACAACTCTTATCTATTATACTACAAAATAGACTATTAAATTACAATCACAAAATATGTTATTTTGAACATAACAATAACAAATTTTTTTAACCAAAATGTAAATTTCAAATTTCACATTTTCTATAAATTTTTACATAATTTTCACAATTTTATAATTTTTAACCCAAACTTTGTTTTTAATTTTTTCGAATCATTCTTATATATTATAAGAAATACACAAACATAAAATATTACACACTTCACTTAATTTAATATAATTTAAAAATTAATTTTCTAATTTGAAATTTAAAATTTCAAAATGAAATATAGAAATTTCAAATTTCGAATTTTTAATTTTTTTTTACATAATTTTCACAATTTTATAATTTTTAACCGAAAGGTTGTTTTTGTGTTTTTCGAATCATTCTTCGCATATATTATAACAAATACACAAACATAAAATATTACACACTTGACTTATTTTAATATAATTTAAAAATCTAAATTCAAATTTCAAATTTCAAATTTAAATATTGAAATTTCAAATTTCGTATTTTTTATAGCAATTGAATTTTTTATTAAACACTATATAAATAAAACCCACACTTAGGGGGTCATTATGATGGCGGATTTCCCGCATACTCCGGGCCGGCGGAAGCCACCGCCGGCCCGGAGTATGCGGGAAATCCGCTGAGGAGGCCTGAAAGACCCACCGCCAAATCAGGATGGCTGGTGGGTCTCACAATCTGTCCGCCGCTTTTCCGCCGCGGTCGGAAGGCGACCACGGCAGAAAAGCACTAACATGGCAGGCGGTGTCTATCAGACACCGCCAGCCATATTAGGATGTAGGGAAATTAATGCTTTTCCGCGGCGGCTTTTCCGCCGTGGAAAAGCATACGGACAATCACTTTGGGGGCCCGTTGCGGGCCCCCTGGGTGAAGGTTGCGTGGGGGGTGCACATGGGGGGTACCTATGGTACCCCCCTGCCTTTGCGTGCACGAAGCGGCAGGCACCGCGCGGTGCCTGCCGCTTTGTGCATGCAAATGCACAGCTTTAGTTTTTTACATTGCGGCGGGTGCTGCTTCAAGCAGCACCCGCCGCAATGTAAAACATACAGGATGTGACCGCCAGGGTGGCGGTCACATCCTAATTGCCATGGAGGGACCGCCGCTGCCCATGCGGACGGTCCCTCCTACTCAGGGGTGGCGGACGGACGCAAGTCCGTCCGCCATCCTAATCGGCCCCTAAATTACAAAATTATTATATAATACATTCAATTTCAATTAAATATAATATTTTTTCGTATTTCAATTTATAATTTTTTTTAATTAAATTTAAATTTTATGAAACATATTTTAATATACTACCCACCCTTAGCCCCTATATCACCAACAACCCGCTACTAAATCTTTTTAAAAACCCATTAAATAAATAATTCTATTATTTAAATTAAATTTCAAATTTCGCAATTCAAAATAAAAAATAAATTAAAATTTTCGAATTTTTTACCATTCTATACATATTATTTACACTACTTTTTAAAATTACTACCCACCCTTATCCCCTATAATACCAATAACCCGCTCCTAAAATATTTACAAACATTTAATTTTTTTTTACATTTTGATCCCTATAATAATAAAAATAGACATTTAATTAATAAAATTTAAACATAAAACAAATTTTTCTACACTTATATAACACATTCAATTATTTTGTCGATATTATATTCAACGATATTTCTCTAAACGATATTGTATACAACGATATTTTATTTTGACGATATTTTTGTCATTATACAAAATCGATATTTACAACAACGATATTTACTTCAACGATATTTTTTAAATTCGATATTCTTACCTCGATATTTATGCTAGTCGATATTATCCCGTCGATATTCCTGCTTTATACCGCCCTGGCAGCCTGGTGACCACTCTGTACTTTGGAGCAGCGACTTCTCCGGTGATGCGATGGCGACTCTCTCAATGTTGTCACGCTTCTCCGGTGATGCGACAGCAGGCAGCTTCGATGAACACATGCTTCCAGGGAGATGCGTCAGAGGCTCACTTCTCCGGCGTTCCGATGACTTCAGCTGCGGCGGCGACACGCTTCTTCTCAATGCATCGCGCTTCCAGCTCCCAGCGGCACGCAAGTGACTGGAGTCAGAATTCCCAGCAAGGAAATTCAGGAGGGAGCTAGAGGTGAAGTCTTTTAGCCCTGAGACTTCAGCAGGAGGCAAGCACAGTTCAAGCCCTTGGAGAATATTCTGTAGGTGAAAGTCCTTACAAAGTTCCTTCTCCTTTCCCTTGGCAACGAAGCAACCACTGCAGGCCAACCCAGCAAAGAGCACACTGGCAGAGGGGCAGTCCAAACTCCTGCAGCTTCCTTGGTTCTTCTCCTTGGCAGAAAGGTTTCTTGTTCCAGAAGTGTTCTAATCTCTTGGGATCAGGGTCCCAATATTTATACCCCAAAATCCTTTGTTCAGGGACTGGCAAGTGGGTGCACTTGGCCAAGTCGACATGGCAGTGCTAGACTGCACATAGGCCTTGCAATGGCAGGCCTGAGACACACTTTACAAGCTGCTTCTGTGAGTGACACAACCAGTGCTGCAAGCCCACCAGCAGCATTTGATTTACAAGCTCTGGGTACACATGGTGCACTGTACTGGGGGCTGACAGATAAATTAATAACCCAATCATGGAATAACCAATTAGTACATTATTTTAAAATAGGGAGCACTTGCACTGTGGCACTGATTAGCAGTGGCACAGTGCCCAAAGCACATAACCAGCAAAAACATATCAAAACAGAGGAGGAAATCCGTCAAAAATGGAAGATAGACTCACACCAATGATGCCAGGTCTAACACCTCCAGACAGCCACAAACAATGGCAGCTTAGGTGTGACTTGAGGGGCGTTAATGGGCCATTAACTGGCTTGATGAGGGGCGGAGCTAAGCAAAGCCCCACTTGTACCTGAATAGGCTTTGCTCTGTCGCCACACAATAGGACTAACGACCTTGTATTGTCACTCCAGCCAGCTTGGAGCCAGGGTAGAGGAGAGTGGGGATTCCATGCATTTCAAAGCCACTGTCTAGAAGCTTCCCCTAACTTTCAGAACCAATATAAACATTTGACTTCAGACTCTACCACTTCAGTACATTTCTGAACATGTGAATACTTTGCCAAGAAAAACTACTGCTGTGCTCCTGAAAGAACTGCCACTCTGCTGGACTGCTACTTGGTTGGACTCCTGCTTTGCTGACTTGTGCTTGCTGCCCTCTTGCCTGGGAGTGAGCACTCTATCACGGTCGGCATGAACTTGCATCTTGGTCCTGGTGCGACCAGATAACCACAGTTGTTGCTTTGCCTTTTAATGCAATATTTTCAACTAAATCTTCAAAATTGCATCTCACAACGAACTGATTGGATTTTTGTCATTTTGGCCTTGTCTTATTTATTGAACTAAGTTCTATTTTTTTTAACTTTGTGTGGATTATGTTTGTATTGTGTTTTCACTGTTTTACTCTATTAAGTGTTGCATAAATAATTTACACATTGTCTCTCAAGTTAAGCCTGCCTCCTCTGTGCCACGTTACCACAGGGGCAGCACAGGTGAATTAAAAGTGGGTTTCTGTCTTACCCTGACTAGGATTGTCGTTCTGGCTTGGATAGGGTGCATACCTCTGCCAATCAGAAACCCAAATTTTAACAAATATGATACTAAATGACCTCCGTAATTTAAGTAACCATGTTTCAAAGAAGGAGAGAGAAGGTTTTAATCAGAAATCCAAGCCCTAACTGTGGTAGAAATAGGGTTCTCTGAAAAAGTAATGTAAATAATGTATGTACAAAGCACCAAAATAAGAGTAAAGTCAAGAAACCAAAAAGTTACATTCCTAAAATAATTTAGCATAAAATAGAAAATCACCAAAATTGTGAAAACCTGTTTAGGGCTTCAGGCATTATGAGTTTTTTTAATAAAATGTCAAAAAAGTGAAATTAGAAAGAATTGGAAGGCACAACTCAATGAATGTCTAAGTCTATAGGGGCCAGATGTATCAAAGGGTTTTACCCATTCTGTGTCTATGGGTAAATGTGTTCATACATATGGCCCCTTGATCATAGCTGATGGTGTACTGAGTGCCTTTACTGGCCAAAGACGATGGCATGTAGGTTGTGTAAAGTTCTTGAGTTTCACCTTGGAATTTGTCTCTAGCATGCCAGGCAGAACAGTGTGGCCACATAGGGACTCACATGGAAGGATGCTCTGAAATTAGGGTTTTGCTGTTGCATTCAGGTTTGGCTCAAAAAGTTATAAGTGGACCAACATGAAATCTGTAGCTACTGAGGTTGCATCACTTAGCCTCCTATTCTCACTTACACTCTGCGCATTTAAACATAGAGCATTATTTAGCCTGTGGCGGAGCTGGAGACTTGCGCCAACTCATATTTCCTTGCCTTAATTAGAGGTGGAAAAGAGCTAGGAATATACTTGAGGAGCTTTAGATGGCTCCATCGCCAGAAACCTCTGACGTAGTGACTTGTTTGCTACAAGGCAGTCAGGTCACTGCGATGATCTCCTTCATGGGGTGGGGTGACTGTTAATAGATCTCCCCACACGAGGCTGAAGGCTGGGCAAGGAAAACAAACAATTAACCCAATGCTCATGGAGAGAACTCCGTGTGTCAAGGCCATTGCTTTTTTTCTTTAAAAGGAAAGAAACTTTGAAATTTGATATTGAAAACACACAACCCTTTGCAGATTGAGTGCAACAAACACTGCAACCACACAACAAAGTTCACTGTCTTCAGTAGAGCAGCCAAAGGAAGAGAGCACACCTTTTACCTGGAATGGATTTTAACATTATTTGTACTGCCTTTCACCAGTGGAGTGGAAGTCATAACGTATACTGACCTGGCAGGTCAGCTGGCTGCCCAATGTTTTCAAAATGAACTCATTTGTCTGGAGCTTGAAATCCGCCGGGCGTGGGTAGCAGGACAGACCTACATGGTCCAACAATCAAACAATCCTATTGAAGCACTGGATATTGCAGCCGCAAGCTTTAAGTCTGGCAAACTTGAAAATTAAAGCCACGAAAGTTTAGACCAGTATGGTGGCTGCATTATAGGGAGAGTAGTTTGATTAATTGTTGCAATTTTCTCCTGCAATGCAAGCAGAACCTGACATGTGTGGAGTCTTCTCCCTATGCATGGGGTAATTGACTGATTTCCCTGCTTCGTACTGCCAAACAGTGCATGGTGGTCCTGGTCAACGATATGCAGTATCTGTCACCTTATCTTAAACAGTGCAGAATTACCTTCATTATGACTTTCAAGCATTCAGGCCATCAAGTCAAGAGTTATCAATGGCAGACCCAGCTCAATTTCCCCCATTACAAATGCTGCTGAATCCAATATGAGTGTAGTGCTTAGCGTAACGCCCTCTTTGGCAGATTCCCCATACCCGATACCTGCCCAATGATGCCTTAGTCACATTTCTAGAGCAGTGAGAAAAGGCTACGGACCATAACCAGTCAGTGCTCCACAGGGTCTGTCACTTTCTGTTCAGGGACCCACAGAACCATGGCATCATACCGTAGAGGTCTGCTATTCTTGGGTAGCTACGGCACCTTGTCACCAGTCCTACAGAAATTAAAAGGTCTTCTTGGTACAGTTTCTCGGGATGATGGATATCTTCCCTCTCATCACTTGTCTAGCTTTCAGACTTCCAGAGCCTTTTAGAATGCTATGACAAAGATAGAATAGGGAGGAAGGATCTAGTTCTCACTCCAGCCATGGTTCATTTCATTTTTTTAGTTTTTATTTTGAAGGTTTATATAGCGCGAACAAGACTCTTACGAGTATCAGAGCACTTTACAGACAAATGTAAGAAAGAAACCGAAAAATGTAATAAAAACAAGAGATAGGTGCAACCATGGCAAAAAACTTATGCATGTAAAGTCAATTATCTTGACAGAGCAAATGTCAGCTAGTTGAGGATAAATACATAGATTGGAACAATAAAACAAAAGGTAGCAGAACGGACAGGATCACATGAATTGAGCCAAGAGGATCGCTTTCACTTCTTTTTTTAAGGCGGCAGGGGACGGGTTTGTTCTTGTTTCCATGGGCCAAGCGTTCCAGATCCTAGGAGCCATACCAGAGAATGAGCGAGTGTATGTGTTTTTTCTTGGCAAATCATTGTGATTTTAGAAGAAGTGTCTTGGCACTCCTGGAGGATCTGCTGCCAGCGGAGAGCTCTAGTTTCTGAGCTAGATAAAGCGGGGAATTGTGGTGAAGGGCTTTGTGAGTCATACAAGCGATTTTAAGATGAATTCTAGCTTCAAATCGTAGCCAGTTGAGGGCTCTAAAGTCATGTGATATGTGTGAGTGTATCTTTGAGCCAGTGATGAGTCTGGCAGCAGAGTTGATAGTGGCTCTTAATGGGGCTGTCGATGATCTTGGGAGGCCGCATAGGGTTACAGCACCGTATTCCATTAGTTTCAGATGATTTTCGGCTAGCCACGTTTGGGTCTTTTGTAGGGTGGAGTTGAGAGATTTGATGTACTCGAGTGAGTGGATCTTGATATAGATTTGGGTGTCGTCAGCATACATATGGAAATGTATCTTTGTGAAACTGAGAAGATCAGTAAGAGGTTCAATAAAAAGGTTGAAAAGGGTCGGTGAGAGAGAAGAGCCTTGTGGGACTCCGAGAGTTACAGGCAAAGGATTGTGATTTTCCACAATAAAGCCCTGCCTTTTCCTTTATCTCACTGAGGCTAGCAGTTCTGACCTTTGAGAAGCCCTGAACCAGAACCCATTGCCTGAGTACAAGGACCAACAATATTCACTGCCCTAATACTTTCCCAGTCAGACAGCGCAGGCCCTCCCTTTGTTTTGTCTTCTTCCAAGTACACCTTTGTACTGAAGCTTCATAGGTGGGAGCTTTACCTATAGTAATGACTGACTAGTCATTGAGTTATAAGCCTATCTTTAGAAGTTTACCACACTCAGTTCAACACTATTTTGAAGCACATTCTATAACTTTACTGTAAATCTATTCCAGACAAACCTTATTCTGGTGGTCTTTCCAAATGACAGGACCCCAGAACCACAGTGTACAGCCACATTAGCCCTCTCTGAGATTAGTACATTAACAAACACTTGACTCTTCCCACCAGCAGAAAACCCACTCGGATTGGTTGCAGTGCCACAGAACCTGATAAAATGACTGCCTTGCAGTGGGGAAAACTGTCTTCAAAAGAAAGATCCCACCAGGGCCCAAGTTAGCATATATATGCTACTATCGGTGTCCTGGTGTCCAATTCGTTTAAGTTGTCCTCTACCCTCCCCTCATACTCTTTTTATTAGCATTAGCATTAGCACTGGCAGATGTTACTGCAATTATCCTTCCCTATCTCCTTGCAAGAGACCCCTAGCAAGGAATATCAAAATACAGTCACTGAATAAGGGGGAGACTAGTAGAACCAGTTTGTGGACTGTTCAGGTTTAAGGGAAATTAAACAATTTGTGTCAACTTTTTTCTGGATTTTTTTAACTAAAAATCCATATTCAACAATGAATGTAATATATATAACTTTGATAATGGCTGCAAAGATTAATTTCCTAGGCCAAATTATGGTACCATAGATTCATGGATCTTACATTTAAAGCAGGGCCTTGAATAAAGAGAAAGGTTGCCCCATATTATTCTGTAAAATAGAACTTTGGATTCTTGATATTGCTGAAAAAATGCTAACTCGATATTCGGCACATTCTCTTTCTACATTTTAGGTACCCAGGCCTTGAAGGTGTCAATACATTATTTGTTAATTTAGCTAATAGCAGTAGGTTTTATGAGTGTCAGGAATCTTACCTTTGACATGCCCTTGCTGAAGATATGGGCCCACTGGAGGGTAGGGTTGTAGTGGTTGTCCTGCAGTCCATGCTTTTAAGGTCACTAAAGGGTGGTGCAACTGCAAATTCAAAAAAGCTGAAACATGTTGACCTACATTTAAGGGATACTGAAGTAACATTTTCACCTTCACTATATCCCTGCCTTAGTTTTTAATCATGTCCTAAGACCCTAAAAATAAAGGTTTTTCGTATGGGTATTCCTTAGGGACATTTTCAACCTCACCAATCCCTGAGCACATACCTCACTGAACATCAAAACCCGCTCGCTGTAGTCAGGCATCGAAGCATAGCTGGGTTACAGTCGGCAGCCCAGCTGCGACCCCAATGATGAAGCATGCCACCAACTAGGTTGGTAGGTGAGGGGTCTTCTTACCAATCTATTGGATGTCTGTACTCTGTTACATCATATTGAGTCAACACAAGTGCAAACACGTACATGTGTGTTCGTCCATGTTTTTTCTACTGTTATATTGGGGAAGAGGACTTACCCCTTTACCTATTCCTCGCTCCCCTGTTGTTTTCTACATAACATTTTAACCATGCAGCATAATTTGCAGAAATTTAACAGCACCACAACATCAATAAATGCAGAAAAATCTAGAAGAGACTAAAAAGAGAAGCAGGTTTGACAAAAAAAATAGTTATTTCGTGCCCCCCCAAAAAATGTGCCCCCCTCCTAGTGCTTATAGCCCGAGGAGAGGGGATGCTCTGCATGATACACGGATCTAAGTGACCCTGATAGTCCGTCTATATTGGCTCATCAAACAAAGAATAGCAACAATTTGTGCAGAGAAAAAGGAACAATCTGATAACTATCAGCCTATATGAATTCTCCCTAACTTCTAAATTACACCCATTAGCACCCCCATGGGTTTTGCGTACTGACTGCCTATTGCCCAGTGGAGGGTATTTGCCAGTATTGAGGCCGATAGCACTAGGAAACCCTTTGTGACTAAAAAATAAGATTAAGATGTTAGCTCTGTATCACACCCAGAATCTATGCATACCGACTGCTTCCACGCCCAATGGTCCAAGTAATCCCTTACTGACATCCTGGGACAAGGCATACCCTGTGCTCCACGCTCAGGGTCAAATACCAAAAACCGACTACCTTCACCTTCTTCTAGCATGCTGCCTAGGGGAAAAACAAAAGTGATCTACGAACTAGCCCTCGTTTCCCACATGCCACATGCTGGGACTAAGGATCAGATGTAGTCTCCTACCATGTGATAGCCATCTCTAGATGGACTTCTGCCCTCTGGATTCAGCAGAACTTCTAATCAATTATTGTTTCTGCTTACCGATCTGTTTGCGCAGATGTAAATCGATTTGGGCCGGAGTACTTCCTTAGACAGCAGTCGGGCTCGATGACCAAATCTCTCCTGGCTGGCTTGCCAAAATGCTGCTCGGATATGAATTTACCTTAAAGAAATTAAAAGACAGGAGGCATTTGGCAAAATAGGAACAAGTTGGTTAAATTAAACACAGAGGCCAGAAGAGTCTCAACAGAATGCGTCTGGGGAAAGTCTCTCAGTGTACATGTTTTGGCTGGTATTATAAAACAATGTCTTCATTCCTGAAAACAATTTCAGTTGTTTGTAAATTAACAAGCTCAGGCATCAGCTAAGGACACAGATGGCTCTTGACCTCGGGAGAGCTAGTGTGGGCCAGCGTGTATGTGTCCAGATGTCCGGCATGAAGAGCGCGGGATCACTACATATGGTGTGGATGTAGTTTTCTGATTGGCTGAGTGTTTTTATCTACTTGTGGCATATAGCTTTGTGGTATTTTTGGGGAATGCAAGCCTTTGGTCAAATGTGTTTTATTGGGACAATTTGCCCCAGTCCGTTTTGTGGTGCAAGAATCTATCTGTGGGGTCGATCAGGATTTTCCCTGGGTGCACGCTTGTGCTTAAGCTAAGAGGGACCCCACCTGTGACTTGGTATTCAGTAGAAGTGGGTTTGGGTCATAGGACCTGCCTGACCATGTATCTCTGACTCTGGGTTGATGGGGAGGTCACCTTGGGTAAATCCGATAGAAATGAGGCAAGTTCACTGGAACTCCTAAAACTAATATGGCAGTCACAGGTATTATTTTTATCAACATTCTCAACATTGTGCATACAGTTGTCATAGCGTACATCAATATTATCTTTACTGATATTGTCATAGGTATGCATTTTTAAATCATGGTGTAGTTTGACATTGCTTTTACTGGTAGCAAAATTGTCATTTGTGCATAGATTGTGCCATACATTGAAATTTCTACTGCCGGTATCGTCAATGCTGCAGAGGCATAGATTATGGCATACATTAACATCACATTTATTGGTATTGCTATTGTTGGGCCTGCAAATATCATGGTGTTTATAGACATCGTAGTTACCCATTTCAAAAGGCTAGGCATAACCTAGACCTGAAACAAAAAGAGTATAGAGACGTGGCATCGGAGGCCGACCAGGGCGAAGCATAGAGTAATACAACATTGCCTGTATGATGCAGGGGATAAAGCGGGGAATCTCATAGCATGACTTGACAGATGGGAGCAGGTAGACCGCTGGCTGCTGGAAATTCAGACTAGGAATGGTAGGCGAGAGAGGGACTGGCAGATGCCTTTGCTGCTTACTACCCTAGCAGGGACCACTACGGTAGAAGAATCTAGCTCCCTGGCTTCACACATGAGTACAGAGCGCTCTTGGAATCAAACCTCACAGAAGCTGAAATTATAAGTGCAATACAAGACTTAGCTTCAGGCAAAGAAATGGGTGCTATCTGCATACCAACTGAACTCTATAAGCTAGCTGCTCCTAAACTGCCCCACCTGTTGCAGCTGTACAAAGAGAATCGGGATATCGGCTCGCTCTCCAGGGACCAAAGACTGGGCTCCATTGTTGTTATACACAAAGAGGGTATAGCACCAGAGACCTGTGAATCATACAGGCCTATTTTACTCTTAAACGCCAAAATTAAAATATTAGCCAAAGTATTGGCCTACCGACTCCTACCAGTCATCTCCGCACTGGTACACCCTGATCAGTCAAGCTTTATGCCAGGGATAAAGTACTATCCTCTTTTTAAAGGACCTCCATGGCATGTTGGGCCAGGTTGATAGGCTCCAAGAAGATGCCCTAGTCCTCTTGCTTGATGCCTGAATGGCATTCAACACTATTGAATGGCCTGAGCTCTTTGAAGTTTTGGCTAAGACGGGCTTTGGCCCGCACTAAATAGCATGGATTGCCCTCCTTTACACCAAGCCCTTGGCATGAGTCACAATAAATGGGGGAACCTCTCTGGTATTTAGACTCCAATGGGGCACTAGGCATTGTTGCCCGCTCTCGCCCCTAATCTTTGTGATCATGTTGACCTGGTGGCCTGGATCCGGAGAGACCCGCTGATCTGAGGTCTGTGGTGGAGTGAACAGTGGGAAGATCGAATATCGCTCTATGCAGACTATGTTCTGCTCTATGTGGTAGACGCTGCCTTGACTCTTGACAAAATACTACAAATCATTACCCAGTTCAATTGCTACTCAGAATATACCATTAATTGGACACAATCCCTAATCTACACCCTAAGAGGATGGACACCACGACTGCTCTGAGGGGGTGAAGTTAGAATCAGGCGAGTTCTGATACCTCAGAATTCAGGTCACTACTGACCCAAAACTGTTCTATATCAAACATTTGAAGCAAGCGTTTGCGCAACTGAAGAGTGATTTCCAGCATTGGCGCTCTTTACTACTGTCACTCCTGTCACATAGCCTGTCACATAGCCCTACCCCACGTTCTCTATGCCTTACATAATACACCCGACCCAGCCCTCGTAACTTACTTTAAAGCCATAGAGAGTGAAGTCAGAACACTACTTTGGGATGGAGGCCCAGGGCTCATAGCGATCAATAAACTGACATGAGGATGGTATGATAGAGAATTTGCCCTCCCTTATGCCCAAAAATACCACTGAGTGGCACAAGTCTCCACCATTAGCCGCTGGGCTAACACCATAGTGGACGAAGCCAGGATTCAAATGGATAAAAAGATTATGCAGCCAGGAGGACACCTTATGGCGCTATACAGCAACCCATACAATGTCAACCTCAGGGGCCCCACAGCAATAATGGTTGGTGTCTGGCACACAGCACTCCATGCTCTTGGTTGTAGAGACAAAATCACACAGACTACACCTCTGTGGGACTCAGAATTATTGGGGACTCTTGCAACACAGCCAGGCTTTGATGAATGGGATCTTATCGGCCTCTCCAAAGTAGGATATCTATGGGTACAAGGAGTGGTCATCTCTTTTATTGGATTGCAGAGAGACTGCCAGCTAGCCCCAACTGATAAATGTTGCTACATGTGTGACATGCGATCTAGGCTGTTCTACCCAGGGTAGAAAAGTTCCCTGAATCCTCCCCTCTATAGGATAGGTTACTAGACCACCACATGCCCTGTAAAGCGACTTCCCTCACATAAAAAACTGATTAACAATTCACCAGACACTCTCCTGCACTTGAGAGATCACTAGGACCAAGAATTGGAAGATCTGCAGGATGATAAATGGCAGAAAGCCTTATCACCCCAAGGGAAGTAGTATTAAAACTGGGTTCATCCTGGAGCAACTGAAAATTCTCCATAGGGCATACTTTGAGTGAATAGCCATGGTAAGAATGGGGAGGGCCGATGACGCAAGCTATCGTAGACAGTGTGACACACTGGGTACTTTTTTTCACATTATTTGGAGTTGCCCCAAGATTCAGCGCTACTGGGAAGGAGTGGTTGCATGCGTGAACAACCTGTATGGCATTAACATGACAGTTTCCACTAAATTCTGGCTGTTGAATATCTGAGAGGCAACTGATTTAAATCGTATGGAGCAAACCTGAATGACCCTGGGGCTGGTGGTGGCCAAACGCAATGTAGCACCCCAATTGAGAGATTGGTAGTGGGACATGGACTGGTGCATGTTAGCAGAGAAGGTGAAGTAAGAAATCTGCGGCTGTCCGCGGAAATGGCCAAAAATCTGGGGAGCATGGAATGACTACAGAGGGGTTCTTGCCACTCCCACACTTGGGCTCTCTTTGGGACACTGCCTTTTAACTGTTTCAAACTACGAGCCACAAGCTGTGAAGCAGAAAGGCAGGTGTGTGATCTTGTGATTACTGTGTAACACTGTGCGACTAGTGATTCCTTCTTCTACCTATGTTTTATGATGCATGTGAAGAGATGCTTATCTGCATATTGCTTACCTTGTAGTTTATAAGAAAAAAATCTTAGAGAAAAAAAAAGAATTGTGGCATGAAGGTAATCTGCCCTGGGATGCTAATCACTGGTTTGTCCAAAGCTGAACGAATATTGGGGCAGATTTCATAACTTTCCACTCAATTCAGCACAGCACTGAGCACCGTGAAAGGGAGAGAGAAGAAAAGCACCATATCTACTAAGATGGAGTGCTTTTTTCCTCTCTCCCTCCTCCGGCACAATTTAGGCTGCCAAAAGCCAAAGCACACACCCTTGCACTGTTGCTCGAAGTACCGTTTTTGAAAAAACTGAAGACAAGGGGCATTTGGGAAACAAGTAACAGTTTTGTTTAATTAAACAAATTGGGTGGCAGAACAGTTACTGGCACTAGGTCTGAGGACTGTCTCGATTTACATTAGGTTAGTGTTCTTCTTAAAGACAAGATACAATAGGCAACAAAAGGTTTCTGGCATACCATATATGGTGAGAAATGTTGGTTGCTGACTTGAGAGTCCTAAATTAATGGTCAATGGTTACTACAGGCGGGCCTCGACCTCTGGTGAACAGGGTATTGCCAGTGGTGAATGCGTCCGGCATTGGGAATGCATTATGACTACATTTGCTAGGTCCTCCTTGGCTATTTGTCTCTAACCTATGTGGCATCTGACTTTATAGTGCTTTTAGTAGCACACATTTCCCCTCTGGCCATGTGTGCTTTATTGGGGCCATCTCCCCTGACCATTATAATGTCGCTGCACCTATCTGTGGGATTGATCAAGAGTTTCCTGCCTGAGTGTTTATCTGCCAGCTACGCATCCTCCCACTTGCGACCTAACAATCAGCAATTCCTGGTCCTAGGTCTCAGGGCCTGCCTAACTGTATGTGTGCGAGTCAAGGTTGCTATAGAGTTCACAACTGGCAAATTTGTTAATAAAGACAATATTTCATTTCCATCAATGTATGCATAATTTTTCATTTAAACATTTCACCCTCAAATAGATTTTTTTCAACTATACTACCTGACCCATGCATTTCAACAGTTACAGTACTTGGGGCCTGTTATTCCTTAAGTTTGATATTGACAACCACTACCTCCTTATATACTTGCATACTTCTCATTTTGAGGATTGTGTGTTTACAGCAGGTGATCCCCCATTGCATAACGCTGCATACCAATAGGCCTACAGTGATAACAGGCAACAATGATTTCCATAAACCGGATATCCATTGTTGGTGCCAGGAGAAACAATTTGAAAACCACTCCTGCTTAGGGTCACCTCCCTCTTCACGCATGCTTCTCTGCAGATCATGCAGTGCTTGGATGGCAAGTGTCAATTTTCTATTGTCCATGTCGTTTCCTGTGAGGAATGTGCAGCAGGCAGCACCGATTGTGGCACAGACACCCTTCTCCATGTGGTCATTATTCCAACATATAACCGTGCTGCATTACCATGAGACAAATGACTCGCATTTCTTCCTTTATCGAACTCAGACCAAGCTCAGTGCTGGTCATCATTTTGAGCATTTTCCATTGGGTGATTTGAAACCAGAGGGCATTAGCATTTGTCTGCAGGGTGAACACAGGTATCTCCCCCCTGCCCCAAGCTATGCTCCTGTGAACAGCCTAAATTATTCTGCAATGTCTGTGAACTGAGCCCATCCAAATCAGTCCTCTTCTCTCCTTTTACGGATTTGGTGCAGCAAGGTGGTCTTTTTCTTTAACAGGATCCGGTACAAATCTGTTAACCCTTCTCCAGGAATGGGCATGGTTGGGGTGTGCACATTCACCAGGGAACACAAACCTCTCCATCAGGGAACCAGATGAATATAGACATGCTCACTGAACTGCCAATAAAAACCCATAAGCATGGAGGTGCCCCATTGCATTTCCAAAATACATAAAATCACTCTGCAGTTAGCATTCGTGCCCATTGGAAGTTCTCATTTTCCTCTCAAACATAAGGGATACAGGGTACATTTCCATACAATCAGGAGTTGACCGTTCCCTTCTAACCAAGCTTACTCACCCACCTCGTTGTTCCAGATTTCCTGACACGGGTTAGCCATACTTTCATTAAACTCTCCCACATGCAACCCATTGCCATTTTTATCCCTCAGCTGATGACCCTACACGGGAATTCCATGCCGGCAGATCACTTGTTATTTAAGAAGACAACCCAGGACACACTAAGAGCCACTCTCGGTCCACAGGTGGAGTGGACGTATTTGTGCACCGAGTTGGAGGTTTGGCTACCTCCAAAAATTTCTTCTCCAGGAAATCTCAGGGCCAGGTGATATCCCTCCATGATACCCATCCTACGCAGCCTGTCCAGCTCAGTTTAGATCTCAGTGGGTGCAGTGAAGATGTATAACGCCGCTGGGAAGGTATATTATCAAGTTTGGTTTACAACTACCTTGTTTTGTTTTAACTTGTTGTTTTGGATCTTGGCCCATATCCTACACAGGTAGAGGTGAAATAGGTATTTTTCTTTCTCAAGGGCTACCTCTTGGGACAGGTGAAGCCTATATGTGCCTACCACATGTGGGATCAATGAGCAGACATAACATGATCTGGATGATGCTTAGGAGCCAATAGTATCCATGTGCTGGTGTCAGGTGTTATGTAAAAGGGCTCTGTGCAGTGCATATGGGATCATATTGTTCTTTTTTGCGTAATTTTAGGTGAAATAGGAAAGGTCCCTATGTAGGCGCTGTAATGGCCCACTAGTGCATATCTTTTGACGCAGCAGTTCCTCGGTAAGACTCAAATGTGGGAATAAAAATATTAGGCAGAGCGTACATATCCACAAAAATATACAAAACCTCTGTTGTGATGTGCAGTTCGAGGCATGGGTGCCCTGTTTCTTCTGACCATCTTAGAAATGTTTGCAGTATTTAGTCCCAAGGTATCATCGCCATGGAAGGGTTTGTCTATACGTTGGGACGGTGCACCCACACAGGTGTTAATCAGACTTCTCGCTGAGAGCCTGTGGGTTTTTTTACCTTTCATTGGCTCAAGTTCAAAAATTTCCTTTTTCCCCTTGGGTGGGGGGGGGGGCTCATGAACAATTGGCTTTGTTACGCTTTTTGTTTTGGTTACCTGTTTTGAAAGCACTTTGTTGTTTGTTAGTAAAGCTAGTCAAATGTGCTCCCTAATTAATGGTTTTGGAGACCCTTTATTTTACCATGGAGGTGTGATCCTGTCAACCTATTAGTCGCCATCTAGTGAGGTATCGGAAAGCAACACCTGTTAGAAGCATCTTTTAGTGATTTGGGGAGTGAGGGTGATTATTATTCTGTAGACAGATCTTACTTTCATATGCAATTGTGCCACCCCCAACCTACTTGGGTGGTTTTCAGACCTTCAATACTTCAATTCTGGGTGATCAGATCGGTGTTAAGTATGTTTGTGAGGTGGTCTTGTGAGTATAGGGAGGGGTAGAATTGTGCCTTTTAGTAAGAGTCCTACAGGTGACACTAGTTTTGCCAAGGGCACTTCACACAATGTAGGCCTAAGAGTATGGTTGCTTCCCAAGGCTATTCTCCTGCTGAGGGGCTCCCTTTCTTTGATACTGCCCCCAATGACACTTGCTATGCTTTATGCAGTTTAGTCTTGCGATAGGTGATGGGGACCTGTCAGCCTGGTGATTCAAATACTTCCCATTTTGACTTTGGCTGTTTGACATGCGCATCAGCAAGTTTCCTGGGGTCAGTTAACTTGTTATAAACTACATGTTTGTGCAGCTCTGGAAAACAAATATCAAGCAGATGCTCCTTCAGAATCAAGTTATACAGCCCTCAATAATCATCAACCTTTCTGCCCCTCACCCAGCCCTTCAAAGTCTTGCTGGCATAATCTAAGAAATATACCCATGTTTGTGATCTTGTGGCTTCCCTAGAATCTTAGCTTCAGTCAGGGGTCAGTCCAAACGTGCTGACAACGATTACATTCATTGCAGTGTAGCATGTCTGGTCCTCTACATCCAGTGTAAGGAGTGCATCCCTCTCCAAAGTGGGCACATGCTCCACATACTATCACTTCAGAACTCCCCTGGGACCTTCTGAATTCTCAGAGCCACTTCATAGGCTGAAAACCATTTGTCTATGTCATACCACAACACATTATTGGGCACCAAATCCTTTGGAATTCTGACTCTGGACTCACCAGTGGGCACTGAAGGTATGCTGCCACCATTACTGTTGATGGACCCCTCTCTCAGGGCTCTCATATCCAGCATTCTCATATTGATCTCATGGGCCATTTTTCCTTCTTCTATGGCTAACCTTTTCTCCTAAAGAGCCGGCTCCTTCTTCAATTTAGCAAGGGCCTGCTCTTTGTCTAATTTGGCAAGATCCGATTTTAGTTTCCTCCCCATCCTCCTGTCTGCCAGCTCCTCTGGGGATAGTTTCCTTGATGACATACTGTTGCCTTGTCTGCTGTGGACTTCCCGTCCTGGGAGGAAGTTACTCCCCCACCACATGAGCAGGCTGCTAGGCAAGACCTCCATCTTTAAAAAAAAAATCTTTTTATTAAATTTTCAAGAGCAATTCATCTCAAATACAGTAAGAACAACTTAGACCAGTACACAACAGCATTCGTCCACCCAATGATATGGGTTTCCAAAAGTATACACATGTTGCACAGATTCATCGTTACAGTAATTAATTAGAAGGACATGTACAATCTATATCATGGAGTAGTCGGATTAGCACTCAAATATTGTGTTAAATATTGCCAATAGTCTTTTGGTCTGGATCGGGCCGGGAGTACTTCTTCATATGTCCGCAGGGTGTCATAACAGTGGGACATATCACTGAGCCATTGTTTAACATTCGGTGTTACTTTACTGTCCCAACACATGGATATACGCCGCTTGGCGAGCAAGAGGACTACAGCACCGAATTTACGTTTTGCAGCTCGGATTTCACTCAAAAGCCCCAATAGGCACACCTGGATAGTGCATTCAAGGGTTTTACCCACCATTTCTGTTAGTATTGAGGTGACCTGTTCCCAATATGAGCGTATCTATAAGCAGTTCCATGCTAAATGAATGAAATCAGCTTGGTCAAACCCACACTGTTTACAGTTCGCATCTGAGCAAAGCCCATATTTGCACAGCTTTACAGGCGTGTGGTATGCTTGGTGCAGATATTTGAAATGTACCAGCCGTAGATTACCATTTGGTGTTATCATCTTAATCAAATGACAAGTGGTTTGCCAATCTACCTCTGAGAGGGGATTGTCTAATATCGAGTTCCATCTGTCCATGGCTTTGTGGGCATTGACATTAATTTCATTTTGCGCTACAGTGTAAAGCCGAGACACTAAATGTGCAGTGTTTGGAGATGTCAGTATTAGTTGTAGCGAGTCGAGTTGTGACGGTTCATTTGGATAGTTAGGGTATAATTGTTGGATCGCTTTTTGTAATCTGTAGTGGGTGAAGCGAAACATTAGCGTTTGGTTCTGTAGATATGACAGATCTTGAATAGTTTTGAATTTCCCGTTATTATTTTGATCTCCTAATGTATCCAGACCAACCTGTCACAATAAGCCCATGCCCACCTCCTCATTGGTGACCGATATGTCAGGGTGAAAATGAAGTGGTTGAGCTGGAGCGTAGACTGTAAGTTTGTGTGCCATCTGGCCTAATCTTTGCCATGCGTTATTTATAGCGTCAATAGTATTGATATCTTATCATGTAGGGGTGATCGTTTGTGTGTAACAATTGCAGTTAGTTGTATACAAGGAACAAGGGAACCCAGGGCGCAATAAGCTAAGGACCTTGGGTAGGTATTTATTCAAGAGGAACAATGGTCCTTAGACAGTAGGGAGAGTATTAGCGAAAATAAATATAGACTAAATAGAACTATATTATTAGGAAACATATCCAGCCGGACAGTTTTAATACCACAATAAAAAATTATTCATGAAGAAATTTACAAAAGGTGGAAGTGGGACACCAGCCGATGTCCGACTAACCCAATGGACACACAAACATAACATACACAAATAGTAGGCAAGAAAAAGGTCATCAAATTATCATGAATTATAAACAGATGATCCACCATATACACATATGCATGAGCAATTGTTTGTCAACTATGCAGTTAGTGCATTTAGGGTCGACGACGTTTCGAACCGTTCAAAATTTTTGGTTCATCCTCAGGACAGACAATTATTGCCTAGAGAAGTGACAATCCAATTCATGTCACACTATGCAAATATTCAAGTAGCAGCAAAGGTATTTGTGTCATACAAAACAAAAATAGTGACAGAAATAGAAGGGAGACAAGAAAAGGATAAAACATGTCAGTTGAATGAACACTTAGTTGCAACTTTCTAAAGTTGTTATTTTGGAAAAATTATATAGTGCCAGACTAATTATGTGGTGCCAACTTAATTGTGTTGTGTCAATTTACATGCTAAAACATGCCGTAGTAACCAGGGTGACTGTGTGGTGTGCACGTCAGGTTCATACATTGTGCACGGAATCGTTTTGGTCGCAATGATTATACAGGTGAGAGCCTGGAATTGATAGATGTGCAAAACAAGGTAAATGGTGCTCGAAATAACCACTTAGCAACGCAGTGTACCGGTAAATGAAGGACTGTGAGGGCCTAAGTAAACCCGTAATAAGCAGCAAAGAATCATATTCGGGAGACAACCATATAGCAGAGCGAGTCGATAAGTGACGTTCATGCAGGGATAAACTAAGAAGTAGCCAGCCCCGACACACCCAACAAGGTACGGCTTACCACGGGAGTAGAGCTAAAGATATATGTAGCTCCGGGTCAAAGGATCTAGAAGGAGGGGATATTGGTCCTTTTGGATAGCCAGTCAAAAACAGTTTTCGTGACCGGAAGGCTTGCCGCGTGACAAGCGCACGAAATAAAAAGATGATTCAATCTGTGAGTGAAGAGGGAAACGGATTAGGGGTGTCCGGGCTAAAAGAAACTAGTTTACTTAACATGCCGCAAGACATATGCTTACCGACTGGGTCGGTGCCCAGGGAATGCGATCTGCGAGGGAAAAAATGAGGGGAAACATTTTAGAATCACTGCGGTCACAGCGTCTAGGCAGACAGGATACTACGGGGACCGACAGCGGGCTTACCTGTATATGGTTGTGTAGGTCCTCAATGGGGGTCCTTACACGGAGGGAAGATTCCTGCACCACTGGCTCTGGCGACGTCTACATCAGATATGGAACATGGTTGCGATCACGTGGGTGCTTGCATCCAATAGGGAAGCAACAGAGTGGATCGGACATGTTGGAATGGGAAACTAATGAAAGTGGAGACTTTTTTTGGGTGCTCAAGGCGAGGGCCATGTATTACGAGTGTAATTACTAGTGTGAGGGTTGTTAAAAATGCGCGCATGCAACGGGTAAAGGTGAATTATTAAATAAGTACCCATTCAAGGTGCAAGTGAATACTGAGTGGTTCTAGCATGCATTTGGAGGAGTAGTGTGGCACGTAGGAAGAGTCTGACAACAATTCTTATGTCACCGGCCGAAAGTTGACAAGTGACGTCCTGCAGTTATACAGCAATTAAAAGTACAATAGTCTAAATCAAGGAGGTCCAATCCTCAGTACGATTCAAGCCAGTGTGTAGGCTCTTGGTCTTCAGAATCCAACGCAGTTCTTCTTTATTGAGTAGCTGCTGTAGATTTCCTCCACGGGCAGGAGGTTTGATCACTGTAATCACAGTCCAAGTAAATTCCAGTTCAGTGTGCGACAATTCAGTGAAGTGTTGCACAAGGGGAGCATTAGGGGTGCTGCAGCGAATTCTGCTCCTATGTTGGCTCATTCGTGTGCGTACCTTCTGTGTCATTTGACCTATGTAAATCATAGAGCATGGACAAAAAATAGCATAAATTACGTTTGTGGTGTTGCAATTGGAAAAATCCTTACGTGCGTATTTAATGTTCTGGTGTGAAAATTCTTTACCTTCAATGGTACTGTCGCACAAGGTACAGTTGCCGCATTTAGCGTGCCCAGTAAGTCTGGGGAATCCCCACAACGTTTCAATTGTGGACATCTGATCAGGGACCGGTAGTGCAGCGCGCACTAAGTGGTCTTTCAGGTTTTTTGATTTCTTGAACGCAAACAAGGGTTTGTCCAATTGCAACACCCCCGCATTTAACACTGGCCAGTAATTCTTTATACTCTTGGTCACGGAATTGGATGCTGGCGAAAAGGTGGTAACACAGACCAGCCGGTCTTGTGTTTTTTTCTTTTTGGGTTCCAGCAATGCCTCCCTGGGGCAGAACAATGCTCTTTTGAGCGATGTTCTGATTAGTTTGCGAATGTAACCTCTGATGCTTAGTTTGTCGCTGAGTACTTGAGCTTCTTTAAAATAGTCCTCTTTAAGGTAACAGTTCCTTCTCAGCCTCAAAAATTGTGAGTATGGGAGGGAATCACGAAGCGCTCTAGGGTGATTGCTTTTATAACTTAACAGAGTGTTGCGCTCTGTTGGCTTTCTAAATAGGCTAGTGATAAGTCTGCCCTCTTTGTCCTGTATATTGAGGTCTAGGAATGGAATACTGGATTGGCTTGTAGTAAGGGTAAAGGTAAGGCCACTGCAATTGCTGTTTAACCAGTGCAGAAAAGAAGATAGCAGTTGTGTGGATTCAATCCAAATCATAAAAATATTGTCGATATATCTCTTCCATAGGGCGATGCCACTATGGAAGGGATTAGACGTAGTAAGGATTCGACCACTTTCAAGACTGTCCATATACAATAAAGCCAAGTTGGGGGCAAAAACAGCCCCCATAGATGTCCCTTTGATTTGACCGTAATATTGGTCATCGAACAAGAAATAATTCTTGGATAAGCAAATTTCCAGAAGTTGTAATATAAACATGGTAGGCACACGATGAGGTCTTGGGCGTGTGTTCAGAATATCCTGAATAACTAACATAGAGTCATTCTGGGGAATGTTTGTATAAAGGGACTCCACGTCCAGGTACATAGTACATTGGACGCGGAGTCGAAAGGATATTCTTCAATTAAGTTTATCATGTGCATACTGTCCCTTATGAAGCATTTCGTAGTAGGTACAAAATCCCTAATAAAGTAGTCAACAAAGAGACCCAAGGGTTCTAAAACCGAACCACATCCGGATACGATGGGCCGCCCGGGGGGTGTTCAATGTTTTTATGCACTTTCGGCAGTGTGTAAATTACCGGAGTACCGGGGGACTTGGCGTTGAGAAAAAGATATTCTTTTTTACTAAGGAAGCCAGAGTCTAATCCTTCCTTAGTAATCAATTGTATCAGTTTCTGTATTTCTGCAATCGGATTTTTTGGGAGTTTGACATAATGCGCAGGGTTATCGAGTTGTCTGAAAATCTCAGTCTTATATGTTTCAATATTTTGCAAGACAATTCCGCCGCCCTTATCTGCAGATTTTATAACGAGAGCCGTGTTGGATTTGAGGCTTCCTATCGCTTTTTTCTCCTCCAAGGAAATGTTGTAGGGAATGAAAGAATTCCATCTTTCTAAATTAGTAAGGTCTTGATTACTAAGGAAGGATTAGACTCTGGCTTCCTCAGTAAAAAAGAATACCCTTGGGTCTCTTTGTTGACTACTTTATTAGGGATTTTGTACCTACTACGAAATGCTTCATAAGGGACAGTATGCACATGAAAAACTTAATTGAAGAATATCCTTTCGACTCCGCGTCCAATGTACTATGTACCCTGGACGTGGAGTCCCTTTATACAAACATTCCCCAGAATGACTCTATGTTGGTTATTCAGGATATTCTGAACACACGCCCAAGACCTCATCGTGTGCCTACCATGTTTATATTACAACTTCTGGAAATTTGCTTATCCAAGAATTATTTCTTGTTCGATGACCAATATTACGGTCAAATCAAAGGGACATCTATGGGGGCTGTTTTTGCCCCCAACTTGGCTGTATTGTATATGGACAGTCTTGAAAGTAGTCGAATCCTTACTACGTCTAATCCCTTCCATAGTGGCATCGCCCTATGGAAGAGATATATCGACGATATTTTTATGATTTGGATTGAATCCACACAACTACTATCTTCTTTTCTGCACTGGTTAAACAGCAATTGCAGTGGCCTTACCTTTACCCTTACTACAAGCCAATCCAGTATTCCATTCCTAGACCTCAATATACAGGACAAAGAGGGCAGACTTATCACTAGCCTATTTAGAAAGCCAACAGAGTGCAACACTCTGTTAAGTTATAAAAGCAATCACCCTAGAGCGCTTCGTGATTCCCTCCCATACTCACAATTTTTGAGGCTGAGAAGGAACTGTTACCTTAAAGAGGACTATTTTAAAGAAGCTCAAGTACTCAGCGACAAACTAAGCATCAGAGGTTACATTCGCAGACTAATCAGAACATCGCTCAAAAGAGCATGGTTCTGCCCCAGGGAGGCATTGCTGGAACCCAAAAAGAAAAAAACACAAGACCGGCTGGTCTGTGTTACCACCTTTTCGCCAGCATCCAATTTCGTGACCAAGAGTATAAAGAAACACTGGCCAGTGTTAAATGCGGGGGTGTTGCAATTGGACAAACCCTTGTTTGCGTTCAAGAAATCAAAAAACCTGAAAGACCACTTAGTGCGCGCTGCACTTCCGGTCCCTGATCAGATGTCCACAATTGAAACGCTGTGGGGATTCCCCAGACTTACTGGTCACGCTAAATGCGGCAACTGTACCTTGTGCGACAGTACCATTGAAGGTAAAGAATTTTCACACCAGAACATTAAATACGCACGTAAGGATTTTTCCAATTGCAACACCACAAACGTAATTTATGCTATTTTTTGTCCATGCTCTATGATTTACATAGGTCAAACGACACAGAAGGTACGCACACGAATGAGCCAACATAGGAGCAGAATTCGCTGCAGCACCCCTAATGCTCCCCTTGTGCAACACTTCACTGAATTGTCGCACACTGAACTGGAATTTACTTGGACTGTGATTACAGTGATCAAACCTCCTGCCCGTGGAGGAAATCTACAGCAGCTACTCAATAAAGAAGAACTGCGTTGGATTCTGAAGACCAAGAGCCTACACACTGGCTTGAATCGTACTGAGGATTGGACCTTGATTTAGACTATTGTAATTTTAATTGCTGTATAACTGCAGGACGTCACTTGTCAACTTTCGGCCGGTGACATAAGAATTGTTGTCAGACTCTTCCTACGTGCCACACTACTCCTCCAAATGCATGCTAGAACCACTCAGTATTCACTTGCACCTTGAATGGGTACTTATTTAATAATTCACCTTTACCCGTTGCATGCGCGCATTTTTAACAACCCTCACACTAGTAATTACACTCTTAATACATGGCCCTCGCCTTAAGCACCCAAAAAAAGTCTCCACTTTCGTTAGTTTCCCATTCCAACATGGCCGATCCACTCTGTTGCTTCCCTATTGGATGCGAGCACCTACGTGATCGCAACCATGTTCCATATCTGATGTAGACGTCGCCAGAGCCAGTGGTGCAGGAATCTTCCCTCCGTGTAAGGACCCCCATTGAGGACCTACACAACCATATCCAGGTAAGCCCGCTGTCGGTCCCCGTAGTATCCTGTCTGCCTAGACGCTGTGACCGCAGTGATTCTAAAATGTTTCCCCTCATTTTTTCCCTCGCAGATCGCATTCCCTGGGCACCGACCCAGTCGGTAAGCATATGTCTTGCGGCATGTTAAGTAAACTAGTTTCTTTTAGCCCGGACACCCCTAATCCGTTTCCCTCTTCACTCACAGATTGAATCATCTTTTTATTTCGTGCGCTTGTCACGCGGCAAGCCTTCCGGTCACGAAAACTGTTGTTGACTGGCTCTCCAAAAGGACCAATATCCCCTCCTTCTAGATCCTTTGACTCGGAGCTACATATATCTTTAGCTCTACTCCCGTGGTAAGCCGTACCTTGTTGGGTGTGTCGGGGCTGGCTACTGCTTAGTTTATCCCTGCATGAACGTCACTTATCGACTCGCTCTGCTATATGGTTGTCTCCCGAATATGATTCTTTGCTGCTTATTACGGGTTTACTTAGGCCCTCACAGTCCTTCATTTACCGGTACACTGCGTTGCTAAGTGGTTATTTCGAGCACCATTTACCTTGTTTTGCGCATCTATCACTTCCAGGCTCTCACCAGTTTAATCATTGCGGCCAAAACGATTCCGTGCACAATGTATGAACCTGACGTGCACACCACACAGTCACCCTGGTTACTACGGCATGTTTTAGCATGTAAATTGACACAACACAATTAAGTTGGCACCACATAATTAGTCTGGCACTATATAATTTTTCCAAAATAACAACTTTAGAAAGTTGCAACTAAGTGTTCATTCAACTGACATGTTTTATCCTTTTCTTGTCTCCCTTCTATTTCTGTCACTATTTTTGTTTTGTATGACACAAATACCTTTGCTGCTACTTGAATATTTGCATAGTGTGACATGAATTGGATTGTCACTTCTCTAGGCAATAATTGTCTGTCCTGAGGATGAACCAAAAATTTTGAAGGGTTCGAAACGTCGTCGACCCTAAATGCACTAACTGCATAGTTGACAAACAATTGCTCATGCATATGTGTATATGGTGGATCATCTGTTTATAATTCATGATAATTTGATGATCTTTTTCTTGCCTACTATTTGTGTATGTTATGTTTGTGTGTCCATTGGGTTAGTCGGACATCGGCTGGTGTCCCACTTCCACCTTTTGTAAATTTCTTCATGAATAATTTTTTATTGTGGTATTAAAACTGTCCGGCTGGATATGTTTCCTAATAATATAGTTCTATTTAGTCTATATTTATTTTCGCTAATACTCTCCCTACTGTCTAAGGACCAATGTTCCTCTTGAACAATTGCAGTTAGTGGCATTGGACTTGCATCACCCTCCTCTATAGCCGTATGTGTCATGTATGGAATTTGGTGATACCAGTACGTGGCATATTGTGCGTGCGCACATAGGTAGTAAAGTAGAAAATCTGGAACACACCCTTTGGAGTATGGTAGTGTCAGTGTGCATAATTCAATACATGCCTGCTTGCCTGCCCAGATCAGCTTTGTCACCACAGATGATATTCGCTTGAAGACCTCTCTTGGAGGGGGGATTGGGATATTGTTGAATAGGTAAAGGAGTTTAGGGAGGATTACCATTTTCACAATCGCAATACGGTCAGCTAGTGACAGTGGCAGTTGTGTCCATTGGTTCACCTTGTCTTCTATTGACGACAGTACCCAACCATACTTAGTCCTAATAACAATTTCTGGGTCTCTGTGATACCATACTCCTAGGTATTTGATGAGATCTTCCTGCCATTCCAGTGGGAACTCAGTGGTGTGTGCTAGGGTAGTGTCAGTTAGGAAAATAATGGATGATTTGTCCCAATTGATTTGAAGTCCCGACTGCCCTCCGAATTTAATGTACTCTCGCAATAACGATGCTAAATGGGTCTCCGGGTCTCGAACATATAGAAGCATGTCATCCGCATATAACGAGATGTGCAGGGGCCTACTCGGGAATTGGAGCGCGGAGGGGTGGTGATGCTGTCGTACCTTGCATGCGAGTGGTTCTAAAGCTAAGGCAAACAACAAGGGTGATAATGGACAGCCTTGTCTTGTCCCGCGTTCTATTTTTATGGAGTCGGAAATATAGCCATTGACCCTGACCTTAGCCACCGGTTGTGTGTATAATAGTTTAACCCACTGAATGAATATCGGGGGGAACCACATCCTGCTTAGCACTGATATTAGGTAGGACCACTCGATGGAATCAAATGTCTTGGCGGCATCTAACATGACTGCCACGGCTTTGGTACTGGGGACCAAGTAATGAGATAGGGCAAACAACGTGCAAGTGTTATGTGTGGTTGATCTTGACGGTATAAAGCCAGATTGGTCTGGGAGGACCAAATTTGTCATAAGAGGTTGCAGTCGCGTGGCAAGTAACTTAGCCAGGATCTTAGAGCCTACGTTTATGAGTGATAAAAGACGATACGAATCGCAGAGCTCAGGGTCTTTGGCTGGCTTTAAGAGCGAGATTACCATTGCTTCCCTCAGGGTTGGTGGGAGTATGTTTTTCTCGAAAGCATCACCGAACATCCCGACTACGCAGGGGTCTAACAGCTCAGTGTAGTGTTTGTAGAATTCACATGTGAACCCATCGGGTCCGGGGGCTTTGCCATTCGGCAGTGATTTAATTATCTCTGTGACTTCCTCCACAGTTATGGGGAGCGACAAGTATGCCCTTTGTGAATCTGAGAGCCAAGCAATGGCTACATCCTCAGAATATTTAAATATTTCCTCAGTCAATGCAGTTGGTTGGGACTGATAAAGTCTGCTCTACGTTTTTACAAACCCTCGCAAAATATCAAGCGGGTCTGTGCAAGTGGAGCCTACCTCATCTCGTATTTGTAAAATCGCCTGGGGCCCGTGCCCTTCGCATATTTTGGCCGCTAGCACCCTGCCTGGTCTGCCTCCATCACAGAAGGCTCTAGCTTTGGGATGCTTGTGAATATATTTGATCTCGTCCTCAGCAAAGGTTTGATATTCAGTAAGCTCTTTCCTTATCTCTCCCAATATAGACTGGTTTTGGGTTAATTCGTATTGGTGTTCCAGTTATTTTAATCGTGTCTCACACCGCGCTATTTGTGTCCGAATGTCTCGCAGTATCCCCACCGTGGTACTTTTGCATACCCCTGGTATCCTTGCATTAAAAGCCTCCCATAGTAGACTTGGGTCCTCTGTTGAGCTTTCATTCAGTTGAAAGTAGTCTTTAATTGCCTTGTCTATAGTGTCCGCATACAGTGAATCTGTAAGTGCAGTGGCATTGAACCGCCAGCTATAGGAAGGTGGTTTGTAGTACGGCATATTGAGGGTCAGCACGATTGGATTGTGATCGGATAGGGATTTGGGCATGTGTTTAATGTCTGTTGCCCATAACAGCGTATTTGCGGAACCCAACCAGTAATCGATACAGGACCAGCTGTTATGGGCTACTGATGTATGTGTTGCTTCGTGAATCCCTGGATTTCTTGCTCTCCATATGTCATGCAATTGCAAATCTGCCATCATGTCGAGCACCTTAGCACGCGCTTTTCTGTGTGGCTCAGCCGTAGTCCCTGACCTATCTGCTTGGTCATCCAAGGCCAAGTTGAGATCTCCTCCCCATATCAAGGTACTATCCTCCTTTTCATGCAGGTGTAGCCATATTTCATGATAGAAGTCAGGTGCGTCAATGTTGGGCCCATATGTGTTGACAATCGTTACCCGGTGTCCCCGGAGCATACCCGTTATTATAACGTATCTCCCCTAGATGTCAGTTATAACGTTCTCGATTTTAAAATTCATGCCTTTCTTTACCAGTATCGTGACACACTTAAGAAGAGTATGTAGAGTGATGAGTGGTTTCTGCCAATTTCTGGCCAATAAGGCCGTGAGTGTGCGGAGCTATGTGGGTTTCTTGCAGCAATGCAACGTCTATATGCCATCTGTCCATGCATGCAAAAAGTTGTCTGATCTTTTTCGGATTGGCAAAGCCTCGTATGTTCCATGTGAGCATGTTTAAAGTAAGTCTACCCGGTATGTTGTTTGTCATGGTTGGTATAAATAGTTAGACGTAAGAATGTTGAGATTGTGTATCTTTTGTCCCTCTAAGGCGTAAAACCAATTTAGTGTATATACAGAGCGTGCATCACGCGGAAACATTACATCGTGGGTTTCAGCAATGCCTCTCAAGTGCCTTGGTCCAGTAACATAAACATGTCCCCCAACCCTCCTCCCCCCACCCACATCAGCAGCCCAAATCTGCCGAAGCCATATTCCCCCCTCAAACTTCAGAAAACTCATAAACCGTGTGGGGAGTACCCATGTAGGGGTCCGCCTAGGGTGCACATCACCATCCAGTGTATGGATGTGGACAGATCATAGTTAAGGTATAAGCAAATAGTTCATAACAGATATGAATAACAGCGTAAACAAAGTTATTAAAATGCTGACATTATCACCAACTAGTGCATAGAAACAGTTTTAGCGGAGACAAGTGTATAACGCATATTCACAGTTATTATCACTTTCGCTAAGTACGAGGCATTTCACAGCCCGCACGAAAAGAGTATCTTTGGTTCTAGCGGTTCCACAGAGTGGCAGTGTCCGGTGTCCGTTTGTAGTGCCAGATCTTAAACAAACAGTACAGTAATCCACTTACATCATGTAGCACATAACACAATAGAAGCTGTTGGTATAGTTATCTCGATAGGTTTCATCCCGTCTGCAGTCTCTGGTAAAGCCATCAGACATCGCTACGCATGCCAAAAGGACGTCAGGTCTATATAATTCCCAACCTGAAGCACAGCATGTATGAGCATTTCAAGGTTGAGGCTTAGTGTCCTTGCAGCTAGAAATAGTCTATAAGGAGCGAGACGTTTCGCAATGCTAATGTCATGGTCAAATATATACTACGCTCCCATGCATCAGTATTATAGTGCAAATAGTTCAGACTAATAAAGAATTGTGAAAATGAAACAGGGAAAGAGGGTATGTGCCCAGGTGTTGTGTCCATTATTTTCATTGCATCTCTATTCCTAGCACATTCCAGTGTCCAAAAAAACCCTGCGCGCCATTATGGCACAACTTACTGCTTAGCAAGCAGTCGAATTCAAGCAGTCATGTTAGAAGAAGCGTAGACCTACCAGGAGCCCACGATACAGCTGGCATGTTTGCTGATAGTCTTACCACAGATATTTCGATATCATTTATCACTCAATCTTGAACCTGCGCTTGATCTGCTTGCTTCCGTTCCTTTCACCGTGTAGCAATCTTCTTGACGAAGTCCTGAGCAGCTTTCGGAGTGGAGAGGATCGTTTGTTTGCCATCCCATGTAATTTTCAATCTAGCAGGATATAGCATCGCGTATTCCACCTGCATATCTCTTAGTTTTGCTTTGACATTTGTAAATTCTTTACGCGCTTGTTGCACTGCTATAGTAGAGTCCGGATAAAACTCCAGTTGATTATTTTGGTAGGCCACCTGTTTCTTTTCCCTCACCATATGTAGAATGTTATCGCGATCCTGATAGTTCAATATACGGGCCACTATTGGTCTGGGTGGCGTGCCTGGTGGCGGTCTAGGCGCCAGCGACCTGTGGGCACGTTCAACTATAAATATGGGAGAGAGATGATCCTCACCGAAGACCTCTTGACAGAGCGCTTCTACGTAGGCTTCCATGCGGCCTGTATTGGTTGATTCAGGAACCCCTGCAATTCAGATATTATTGCGGCGCGATCTTGCCTCCAAGTCTTCTGCCTAAGTTTTTGTGACTTACAACACCTTTTCCATTCCACTACATTTAGAGGTACTCGCTCGCGCTTCATCTTCTACCCGCCGACAATCTTTTTTCAGCCTCATCTAGTCTCGCACCCTGAGAGTCCACTTTCATCGCCATGTTGTCTACGCGACATGTGAGGTGGTCTAGTTTGCCATTGATATCCTGAAGGCTAGATTGGATCGCCTTCAGGATAGATTCCAGTCCTGTTTCCGGAGCATTTTCGGCTTCTGCTTTACCATCGGATGGATTCGACTGGCTGCGCCCGGTTCTTCGGTTCAAAAGTCAGCTTCGGCTGTTGCTTATCAGGTTTCCCTATCTCGTGTAATTCTGTTATCAGCTCAAAAAGCCCAGCAGTGGCGTAGATATAGTGTGTGTTCAGAGCTGCCGTGTGCAAGCCTGTGCTCCGTGCTCAAGTCACGTGTGATATGTCGCGGTATGCTCCCACAGTCTCACGGAGAGGCTCTCTGTGTTGTAGGTGTGTGGAGTGTTGAGAGGGTTTCCAGAGGCCCCATATGCCGCCACAATAGTGTCACATAGCCAATGGCTTGCAGGTGGGATACCAACTCATTATATATCGCAGACGTTGGTGTTTATAGCACTCTTCACACAAAAGTTCAGTAAGCTTCAGTGGCGTAGCGTTTCATAGTCAAACCTGTTTTAGCACGAACCAAGCGGTCGATTTGGCTTCTCAGAGCCGTTTTCGACTCTGTTCTGGGCGCATTAGCGTGTGCTTCTTAGGTCCCAGCACGTTGGCGCTGTTTATAGTACATCAGGCTTTGTCCCTTGCTGGCGCCCAAACATAGGTTGATCAAAATGGCGGCACTCATTTCCCCATAGTGGCTCTAGCGTTGCATACGCGGCAATTACGACCTGTACAGTTTCCACGTTGTGTGCCTAATGGAACATACATAGCGCTGTGTTATATTGAAGTCAGGGGGCTGACATCTCTTGTAGGTGATGTAAATAGGTTTATTCTGGTAGAAGTGAGCAGGTAAATAGTTACAAGAAGATCTTTAGTATTTCAGGTATTCTCTGATAAAGCCCCACCAGGAGCAAGGTCCACTCTGCTCAGCCCATCTCACCAACTGATCTTGCCACATACAAAGCTACCTTAACATTCCATATGACATCATAGCAGGCTGAGTAGGCAGAGAGAGAACCAAAGAGGGGAGACATGAAAAAGGCAATAAGCACATTATAACACATCCCCCTCCTTAATAACTGAATAATTAAATGAAGAAGAAACAGAGAATGTATTAAAACATAGATTCAAAACATCCTCTAATCATACAAAAGAAAAGGAGAAGAAGAGAATGCATTAATAAATGCAACAACAGGAAGAAGAGAGAATGTACTAATAAAAACCAAAAAGAGAAGAAGAGAATGCATTAATAAATGCAACAACAGGAAGAAGAGAGAATGTACTAATAAAAACCAAAAGGAAAAGAAGAGAATGCATTACTAATTACAACAAACTCAACTCTCTCTTTGGATAGTGATATAAGTACAAAAAGAAATGCACAGGTGGAAATCGCATTTCCAATAGAAAGAAGAAGACACAGTATCAACACAATACTATACCTCCTTCTCCTTGAAATTGATCAAAAATAAACGAAAAACAAAACAAGAAAAACCATTCTAAAAACCAATAAATCCAAATCTTTACACAAAACTTGATGTGCCATACACTAAAACTGCAATAAAACAAAACAAGCACAAAACTAAATCCGGATAAGCTGGGGCAACAGGGATCTACAACCCAAAACTGCACAATTGGCAAAATTAAGGTAACAAGTGTGTACTCATCACTCACAGACTGTGTAGCTAAATAGTATAATCAGAAAACCATAACTTAGGGTAACTTTTAACTCCAAAACCAAAAACCAAGGGTAACTCTTTACCCGATGTGTGAAGCTATTACACTCAGTATGTGCACACTAATCAAAATCCAAGGGTAACTTAAAACCAAAGACACTCTCGTAAAACTATGGGTAAGCTTAAACTCACGTTATACCCATGAAAAATTATAGGTAAACTCTAATTTAATTGTTAAAAATCCTAGACAATATTGACCAAAACTTAAAATTTTAGAAAAAACCAAGCACAAGCATGCAGACAAGACACTCCTCGACAAAACCCAGGAAAACACAAAACACATGACAGTCACGCACAACTGTACAAGGGACACACCACCAGAGTTAAGGAAGAATCACACATACTCAACACACTACCCCAGAAATCAAGAGACAAAAATACAAATGACCAGCATATATAAATTTGTCTCATGCTCCGGTGAGCTGTTTCAAGTAAAGAATGTTGTAATTACAGGAAGATTCGCGACGTCTTCTGCAAAACAACATTATTCAGACAATACACACTTCAATGTTACAACAATTCAAACACAATAACATGCCTTCAATACAAAATTGTGAATTTGCAAATGTAAAATAAGGTAATATTAACAAAACAAACTAAAACAATAAACGTGGTCACCGTAGTCTAGGTAGATGAGCGATATCTCACCCGAAAATCCAGTCAATAATCTTTCATCCATAGTCTAAAAGTTGTAGGAAACATCCAGTGTAAGTAGTGAATTGCGCCACATACAGTACCATTAACACGAGAACTCCCTTCATGGTTGAGTGTAGAATCACCATAAAATCCTTGTTTGCGCATGTAAATCCAGATTTGCGCATGTTAGACCAGGTTTGCTACAATTATAGAAAAGTTAGCCTTCTCGTAAATTAAATGTAGGCAAAAGTAAACAACACCCGCTAGCGATGTATCTGCTAGTCAAACTTGTAGGTGGAACGTCGTGAAACTCAGGATAACAAAGCGATTCATCCCAATGTCCCAAAATGGCCGCCACAGCGTCGTTCGGCGTCGCTTTCTAAGGAAATTAGACCACACAAGGACGTTGGATCTGACGCTGTCACTGAGGTCAAAGGAGAGTTGCACCAATACCAACGAGGATTCCAGTGACGTCACCACACCAATCATGCAGGCGAAGATGAAGGAGCTGCAGAGACCAACCGTCACTGGTGTCAACGATGAGAAATGACTCGCTGCTGCCAGCATATGCGCAGAAACAAAGGGTGAGTGAATGCAGCGAAACGTCCCTCATGTGCGCAGGGTCCATCCGTAAAACAAAGGTCTCGAGTAGAATTACGCGCCGTGTCCCCTCCAGAGACAAAGCCGTCGGTCTCAAACTGCCCAATTCGCAAGTGCTACACATCTTCGCTGCACTGCTCCCAACACAGTGTAGTGTGTTAACATGGTGAGTCAGTCAGGATACAATTGAAGTTTACTGCGTAGCCAACCAACAAAACGCTGCGTGTGTAGCACTGTGAAGAACTCCAGGCACACAACATGACAGTTCATGAAAGTGATCACTCCAAGACGGTCATAATCTGCCTCCAGGACAAGGCGATTTTCCCAGTGCTTGATGACAGTAAAATCCAGATCAGTATCCATAACATTAAAACAAGAGGGTATTCGTAATTTTCCAATAAGCGAAAATAGTCATAAGCTGAAATCTTGTTGTGAGGTTGTATACAGGCTAATGGAAACTGGCACAAGAAGATCTTTAGTATTTCAGGTATTCTCTGATAAAGCCCCACCAGGAGCAAGGTCCACTCTGCTCAGCCCATCTCACCAACTGATCTTGCCACATACAAAGCTACCTTAACATTCCATATGACATCATAGCAGGCTGAGTAGGCAGAGAGAGAACCAAAGAGGGGAGACATGAAAAAGGCAATAAGCACATTATAACACGCTTCAATTGCAGTCTAGTTTGCGCATATTAGAGATGATCAGGAGTTTGAATCGCTGCCATTTACATTGGAAGGATAGTTAATCGAGCCCTGAGAAGTGGAGACGGGTGGCCAGGTGGTTGCTGTGTGGTTATTTAAGCTTGCATGCCCCATGTGATTTGATTCAGCACTCGGTCGCTTTGGTGGGCACTTACCGCCTGTGTCCGTTCGTCAATGTAGAGGCAGCTGCACATACACTCCCCTCGCCAGCCGCAGCGGTTATTTTCAAAGTGCACTGGGCGCCGCAATCTTGTTTCGCGCCCTGCGCTGCCGGCTAGTTGAGTTACGGGGAGTTTAGCAAACCTGCTTATGCCTCCTTGTGCCCCCATGATACCAGCAGCAAACTGTCGCTTAGTTAGGCTTGCCTTAACTCGGCGGTATCTTCATATATCTTCCGACGCGGACATTAACAAGGTTGCTGCAGGACAGCCGCCATTTTACCAGTCTCCGTTCACATCATTCAACAGAGTCAATAGCTCCTTCTCTTCCTACCGGCCATAATTCAATCATTTAGAGCGCATTTTAGGTGCACTGGCCTTCCGATTTTCGATTTTGTTGCTGAAGGTTCTGAACTCACCCTTATTGCGGTGCAATTATGCAAATCATGGACCTGTCCGGCGGAGCTGTCACATTAGCCAGCCATCCCGCAGTGCGCCCTCTAGCGCCCCCCAAGACCTCCATCTTGGTTATGCTCCATTCATTCCTCATCAGACTATGATCCCTCCTCCTCATCCACTTCTACTTCTTGGTGGGCTGCTGCTCAAACTCTAAAGGCTTTCTGAAGCTCTGCCTTCTTCCTTTATGGAACATCCTTCTCTTATGGCAGAACTCCTTGAGCTGGGCCACTGTGTATGCCTCCAGGTTGGCCAGCTCGAATGCAGTATTGGCAGGTAGGATCACAGATATTGTAAAAAAAATGAGAAAGGGGCTAAAATATTTTTGGAAAAATCAAAGATGTCAATCAGGGAGAATTGAGAAAGGTTTGAATTGGTCTTAAGTATAGAGTTGTAGTAAACACTGAATTACTATATGGTATTGCACGAACACAAGTCCTATCCTCACTGCTGATCACCAATATTAAAAAAATTGGGTCTCCAGTTGGCAATGGATTGTACCCTGTCCAAGTAGGGACCACAATCCCAGTCAGGGTAAGTGAGATACACACTTTAAATTATCCTGTGCTCACCGTCTGGTAGCTTGGCACCAAACAAGCAGACTTATCTTCAGAGTCAATGTGTAAAGTATTTGTGGAACACACACACACACACAGTAACACAATAAAAACACCACAAAAAGACTCCACATAGATTTAGCAAAGTCAAGAATATTTATATGAGTAAACAAAGACCAAGATAACAAAAATCCAATCAGTTAAAAGTCGAGATATGAATATTAAAAGAATAAATGCTAAATTCTAATAAATGCTAAAACAGTGCTTTGAAGTCAATAGCACTAAAAAGCTAATTGAGGTCGCGAGGGACCAGTGTGACTTCAAAATTCAGGCTGACTGCCTTGGAGGGCAGGCCAGCTAAGAGACTCACGCCGGTCCCGCTTAAAAAGTACCTTGGATGGAGAAAAGTATTGACGCTGAGTACACAATGAGTCAATCATTTCCATGCAGTTGGGTCACTGCGTCATCATCGAGCTCCATTGAGATGCAGGCAATGAGTTATTGGCAATTCACGCAGAGAATCATCGTCAGGCCACGCAGGCTCTACAACCGCTGTTGTTGAATAGCCTCTGTGTAGGCTTCAAAGGGCAATGCATCGTTTCCAATCACTGTAAAGGTAATGATGCATTGTTTTAAGCAAATCAGCTGCAGAACCCACTTCTGAGGCCAAGGTCTGAAGGGTGACACCTCAGGCAAGGTGTAGGACTCACAGATGGCATAGTCCATCAGCTTCAGCAGAATTTCAGGAAGTCTTTTGTGTCCATGGGAATTCAGGAAAAAGCAGGCAAGCCAGCAAGCCTTTGGAGCCACTCTGGGTTCAAGTGAGATGGGTCCAGACCTTGTCCTCTGCAGGGCAGAGTTCAACAAGCAAAAGGGCACCTCAGCAAAGCAACGAAGCAGTTCCTCAGAACAGTAAGTCAAGGCAAAGTGGCAATCCTTACACACCGCAGTCTTTATGCCAACAGAGTTCTTCCCAGTTCTAATAATGTACTGTCTTGGTAGAGTCAGAGCCTCAGCACTTATACGAAAAGTGTGCTTTTGACGTGAGGGTGGCTTCAATGCATCTCCTTGAAGTGCAAAGGTCCCATTTCATCCTAGGCCTGTCTGCCAGGCTATTTGTGGGGGGTAATCAGTCTTTTGTGTGGGGACATGACAGCACATTCAGATGTAAGTTTTAGCTCCCTCTCCCCCTTCCTGTACAGGAAAGCTATCAGAATGCAATTGAGTCTGCTGTCACACCACTCTTCCTATGTTTGTGGCTGTCTAGAGGGAATGCACGAAGAGCAGCTGTCACCCATCTCAGAAGTGTATTGGAGACAGACTGCAGGCACACAGAGCTAAGTTAAGAGTAGAGAAATTACCACTTTCTAAAAGTGCCATTTCTAAAATGGTAAGGCCAAATGCAACTTTACCACTAATGAGGATTTATCATTACCATTCCAAAGATATGAAACATGATTTAGCTACTTGTTTCTAATCATTAATTATAGCTTTAAGGTATTCCCAATGCTAGCCTATGAGAGGGGTATGTAGCTGTTTGTCACTACCATAACATGTAAAACTTAAAAGTACATGTCCTACCTTTTACTTACACCACATGTTGCCCTTAGTGCTAGCTAGGGCCTATCTTAGTGGTGACCCATGTGTAATAAAAGAGAGTTTAAGGCTTGAAAAGTGGTTTTAAAGGCCAAGTTAAACCTGCAGTAAACTGCTCACACAGGCACTAGTGGCAGCCTGGAGACAGGTTTGAAAGGCCACTTATGTGTGTGGCACAATTAGTGCTGCAGGCCTTCTAGCAGCATTTGAAGTACAGGCCCTTAATATATGGTATACCACTTTACAAGGGACTTACTAGCAAATTAAATAACGCCAATCTGGTATACAACAGTGTTACCATGTTTAGGGTAGAAGCACATGCACGTTAGGACTGGTTAGCAGTGGTAAAGTGCCCAGAGTCGTAAGGCCAACAAAAGGATACCGCAACAATGTGGCAGTATACAGGCAAGAGGTTGGGGGAGACCACCCTAAGGATGACAGGTCTAACACTATGGTACACCCCTTTGACACTATAGTGACCTGAGAAACCAGACACCACATCCGGTCAAGGGTGTGGGAGGGGGCATTGCAGAGCGAGGGGAAGCTTGGGCAGACGTGTGTGGGCACAGCGCAGTATACTGTATACTAATGAAGCATTGAAGATCCCTACCTGTCTCCCGAGTGTCTGTGGGGCTACAGACATAACAGCTGGTGATGAAGGCAAAGCGAGAGGAACAAAGAAACCTCACGAGACTATGGTGGCCATCTTGGAGTCAGGCAACTGAGCCAATCAGAAGCAAGAAATAAGCGGTGGCCCTTTTGAAGTCAGGCAGCCATTTTGCTCAGAAAAAGAGAGCAAAAAGACTCAAAAAGAAGAAGAAAACAGTAGAAACAAAGTACAATAAAAAGAAAACAAAGGAACAAATAATAAAGAAAAAGTGCAAAGGAAGGAAAATGAGCGACAATGATGACAAGCAGAGCACGCAAGCAGTCTTCCGCAGGCCTGTACCATTCAGCCTATCGGAGCGGCAAGCGGGCATCCGGTGGAAAAGATGGATCAGAAAATGTGAGCGCTACATGAGCGCCACGGACGTCCCGGATAGCAAGCAACTGCACCTGCTTCTAAATCTCGCAGGGGATGAAATAGAAGATCTATTGTTAACATTCCCCACCGATCAAACAGCAGACTACAAGGGAGTGATGCAGTGTCTCACCCAGAAATTTAGCCCCCAATGAAACGTTGACTTTGAGAGATACACATTCAACACTGCATGCCAGCAAGGAGAAGAGAGCCTAGACAACTTTGCAACGAGACTAAGGAAACTGGTCACATACTGCGAGTTTGACAAGTTTGACAATGAGCAAGCAATAAGGTTGCACATCATCAAAGGTTGTCAATCAGTGGAGTTCCGAGCATGCATTCTGAAGGAACCAATGACGCTGGAAAAGATATTGACGATGGGTCACACGGAAGCATGGGCCACAGAGCACACCAAGCAGATGGAGATGGTAAAAGAGAAGAGAGTGGCGCTAGCACATCGCGTCACTGGGAACAAAAAAAAAAAGAATTCCAGGCACCTGACCTACCAAAGAAGGGCAAACAAACATGTTACCGATGTGGCCTCGAATTCCCACACATTGGTGCCTGCCCAGCAATGGGTCAGTAGTGCAGGAAGTGCAACAGGGACAATCATTTTTCAAGCAAGTGCATGACCAGACAATTTAGAAGTGAAAGAGGCAGACCAATGAGACCACGGATGACCAGCAACAGGTACACACGACATATGGAAACGGCCAATCGTAGCTCCGAGACAGAAGAAACGGCAGCACCTGTGAGAGAGGCAAGACTATATATAATGTCAGACGTGCCTAGAGAAGCCAAATAGACAGAGCACATTTATCTCGTAGAAAAGCAACAAATAAAGAAAACCGCCACTGTGGACATCGACATAGTGAACCACCAAGCTAAGTTTGTGCTTGACAGTGGTGCAACATGCAACATCATATGCATATCTGAAAACCAGAAAATGAGAGTGAAACCACAGCTATCACCGTCGACCGTGGACGTGTTCACGTGGGGCTCCAAAAGCCCAGTAGAAAATATGGGAAAATTGAAGGAGACTTTAACTTACAAAGGCAGGTCCTACCAAGAAGAAATACATGTGCTTAAGGGTGACATCCCAGAACCATGCCCGCTAAGCAATGTGACGGCACAGGTGATGGGGCTACAAGCAATGACATACCACATGTCGGAAACGGAGACATCCTACAAGAATACACAGCTATGCTGAAAGGTCTTGGGAAGCTGAAAGGAAAACAGATAACATTACATATCAATGAAGCAATCAAGCCGGTGGCCCAACATCATAGGCCAGTATCAATCCACCTATAACCACAAGTTGGAGAAGAAATAACAAGCCTACTAGCACAAGATATAATTGAACCTGCTGAAGGATTGGGTGTCTCCGATTGTGGCAGTGCCACAAGAAGAACACTTCAAAGTTCCGCATCTGTGTGGACATGAGGATCCCAAATACCGCAATCGCAAAGGAACGTCACCCGGGACCACACCTAAACAACATGATCAGCTGCCTCACTGGGGCCTGCCAGTTCTCAAAGCTAAACTTGTGCAAAGGGTACCATCAATTAGAACTGGACCACCAGTCCATGTACATCACAACTTTCTCCACACACCTGGGTCTGTTCAGATACAAGCGACTGAGCTTCGGAATCTCACCTACCGCGGAGATATTCCAGGAGACAATACGGCGAGTGATAAGGCCGGTACAGAACAGCCTAAATTATAGTGATGACATTTTGGTATTGGGAAAAACAGACAAAGAACATGACACAGCTTTACATCAAGTGTGCACACAACTGGAGCAAGCAGGCCTAACATTGAATGAAGAGAAATGCGAGCTGGGGAGAGGGGAACTAGTTTTCTTTGGGCACATTTTCCCCAAACAAGGGATGAGGCCGAATCCCAGCAAAGTTGAAACGCTGAAGAAACCAAATCCCCCGACGGATGTTGCCGAAATAAGATCATTTCTAGGCCTCGCCAGCTACTGTGCGCGATACATACAGGACTACGCCACAGTGAGCACATCACTAAGAGAACTGACCAAACAAGGACAGAAAGTCATCTGGTCTCAGGAATGCAACAAGGCATTCAAAGAAATGAGACAAGCAGTCGTGACTGTGAAACATCTGGCCTACTTTGACCCCCTGCTCTGCACTGAACTGACTGTCGATGCCAGCCCAGTAGGACTAGGAGAAATACTAGCGCAGCATCTGCCTCGGAGAGATTCACAAAGAAAATGTGTCACGTATGCAAGCAAAAGCTTAACAGACATTGAAGAGGCATACTCGCAACCAGAAACGGAGAGCCTAGCAGTAGTATGGGCGTGTGAACACTACCACATGTTTATCTACGGGAAGTCATTCACCATCATAACTGACCACCAGGCGCTGGTGACAATCTATGGCGGCCCGTCAGCTAAAATGCCATCCAGGATTAAACGCTGGGAGATAAGTTTGATGGACTATGACTTTAAGATTGTGCACAAGCCAAGGAAAGAACACAACCCGGCAGACTACATGTCGAGTGTTAGACTTGGCCCTTTTTGCAGGGTCATCCCTGAACTTTTTGCCTTCTTCCTATATTTTTTCTTACCAGTTTATGGCTATTTTATTATTCTGGGCACTTTACCACTTCTGATCAGTGATAAAGTGCATACGCTCTCCCTATTATAAATTAATGTATGAATTTGTGATTCCATGATTGGCTGGTTTGGTTTACTTGTCAGACCCTAGTAAAGTGCACCATGAGTGCCCAGAGCTTGGAAACCAAATGCTGCCAGGGGTCTTGCAGCACTGATTGTGCCGCCCACAGAAGTAGCCTGTAAAAGTGTGTCTAAGGTCTGTCATTGCAGAGCCTGTGTGCATTCTGGTACTGTCATGCTGACTAGGCAAGCGCACCAACTTGCCAGTCCCTAAACCTTCCCTTTTCTTCATATCAGACACCCCTATGGTAGGCCCAAGGCCAGGATGCATTGTAAGTATAAGGTAGGACATGCCCTGGTGTGTGTGGCATGTCCTAACAGTTAATTACAGCCATTTTCGTGTTTCACTATTGCAAGGCTACCTGTTCTCCATAGGCCAGAATTGGCTGTTAGATAATTACATGTTATAATCCTAACTTACTCAGAGAACATGATAGAAATTCAAGTTTAGTATGCCTGAACTCAGAATGATAAAATACATATTTTAGTGATGTTGGTTTTAACATTATGTGTTTGAAAATACCACTTTTAGAAAGTAGGTATTTTCTTGTCTAACTATTCAGGCCTGCCTCTGCTAGGTTGTGTATTCCTTATCTGGAGTTTGAGTGACAATGGTGCTAGGGGATTCCACGAGACAGGGTGAGTCCCCCCAGTGGTGAATAGAGAGATCTGCATCTAGATGGAAGTTGCACCTGGGACCTGAATAGGACTGTGCCTGCCCCCCACAGTGCTGGTTCCACCCCCTGTGGTGCGTTCGATGTCTCTGCCCTGCACTGTGAAAGGAGAGAAGGAATCATGTCAACAGAGTGCTCCAGGGCTGTGCCTTTCCTCCACAATGCTGGCTCCACTGCCTGTGGGGAGCGTCTGATGTCTCTGCCCTGCACTGTGAAAGAAGAGGAGGAATCATGTCAACAAAGTGCGCCAGGCCTGAGCTTTCCCTCCACAATGCTGGCTCCACCTCATGTGGGGCGTCTGATGTTTCTGCCATGCATTGTGAAAAGAAAGAAGGAGGCATGTAAACAGTGTGCTCCATCTTGCCTTCAACACGAGTGGTCGCTCCCCTCGCACCCTCCTCACTCGATACTTCTGGTATCGTAGCGCTGTTTTCTGCTTCTGCATTTCGAACCGCTAGCACGCACCTCTGTGCATTATTGTGCATTAATTTTCATAGCGCTGTGTCTGTGTGTACTTGGCTGTGCATCACCTCATATTGTATTTACTATTAGCATAGCGCTTTTGACTCCGCGCTTGTACTTGGCTGTGCATTACCTTAGATTGTGTTTACTATTAGCATAGCGCTTTGACTCCGCGCTTGAATCCGCTCCCTCATAGCGCCCCATTGCTCCTTGTTTGTTGTTGTTGCTGCCATTTTGCTTGTGGACCCGAGCCCTCCCTCCACCTCACTCCCGCCTCCCAGCTGCCCCTCCCACCCACGAGAGCTACAGGCCGTCCTCACCCTCACGGAGAGCTGTGACCATCTTGCCTTCAACACGAGTGGTCGCTCCCCTCGCACCCTCCTCACCCGATACTTCTGGTATCGTAGCGCTGTTCTCTGCTTCTGCATTTCGAACCGCTAGCGCGCACCTCTGTGCATTATTGTGCATTAATTTTCATAGCGCTGTGTCTGTGTGTACTTGGCTGTGCATCACCTCATATTGTATTTACTATTAGCATAACGCTTTTGACTCCGCGCTTGTACTTGGCTGTGCATTACCTTAGATTGTGTTTACTATTAGCAAAGCGCTTTGACTCCGCGCTTCAATCCGCTCCCTCATAGCGCCCCATTGCTCCTTGTTTGTTGTTGTTGCTGCCATTTTGCTTGTTGACCCGAGCCCTCCCTCCACCTCCCTCCCGCCTCCCAGCTGCCCCTCCCACCCACGAGAGCTACAGGCCGTCCTCACCCTCACGGAGAGCTGTGACCATCTTGCCTTCAACACGAGTGGTCGCTCCCCTCGCACCCTCCTCACCCGATACTTCTGGTATCGTAGCGCTGTTCTCTGCTTCTGCATTTCGAACCGCTAGCGCGCACCTCTGTGCATTATTGTGCATTAATTGTCATAGCGCTGTGTCTGTGTGTACTTGGCTGTGCATCACCTCATATTGTATTTACTATTAGCATAGCGCTTTTGACTCCGCACTTGTACTTGGCTGTGCATTACCTTAGATTGTGTTTACTATTATCATAGCGCTTTGACTCCGCACTTGAATCCGCTCCCTCATAGCGCCCCATTGCTCCTTGTTTGTTGTTGTTGCTGCCATTTTGCTTGTTGACCCGAGCCCTCCCTCCACCTCACTCCCGCCTCCCAGCTGCCCCTCCCAGCTGCCCCTCCCCCTCCACTATCCATTTATGACAGATGCTTATGCGCGCAGCGGTCGCGCCGAAGGTGCGCCAAAGGTAAGCCCGTCTACGCCCGTCCGCGCCTGGCCCGCGCCCAGCGCCAGTCCCCCTGGTCCTCGCCACACCCAACCCACTAGAACCACATATGATGCCGCATCTCTCCGCTCCCTCAACCCCGGACGCAAACTACAGTGCTGCGTAGCCACCCCAGGACGTACCCACGGCCCATTCGCCTGCCTCTCCTGCAAGTTCAACTGCTTCAGGACCCTCACCAAACCCACTTCCTCCACACACAGCTCCGAACCCAACCGCCTGAAATGCATCCTACTGAACACCCGCTCGATCCACAGAAATGCAACAGAACTCCGGGACCTAATTGACACTGCGTCACCTGACATCACCTTCCTTACTGAAACATGGATGAACGCATCTTCTGCCCCCGACATCGCCATAGCCATACCGGACTCTTACAAGATTATTCGAAAAGACCGCAACAATCAAACTGGAGGAGGCATCGCCATCGTCCACAGAAACACCATCAAAATCACAACCAGCTCTGACGACAATCTTGCAACCGCCGAACATCTCCACTTTCAGATCCACACCGACCCCAGTACCACCCTTAGAGGCACCCTCATTTACAGGCCCCCAGGCACCCGCTCTCAATTCAGCGACGACATCACAGACTTCGTCAGCCCGCACGCCCTCGCCTCCGAGAACTACATTCTTCTAGGAGACCTCAACTACCACCTTGAAAACATACTCGACAACAACACCACCACCCTTCTGGACAACCTGTCCAATCTCGGACTCAAACAACTTGTTGACACCCCCACTCACACAGCCGGACACACGCTCGACCCTATCTTCACCTCCAGCAAGCACATCTCCTTCGATCGCACTACAGCTCTCCACTGGACGGACCACAGCTGTGTTCACTTCAGCTACAAAACCACCCTGACCCACAACCGTCCACAACCCATTCCCCGGAGAAAATGGAACAAAATCACCACCGACCAACTCCTCACATCACTCAACCAAAACCCTCCCACCCTAGCAATGGACCCAGACAAAGTGGCCACCAACCTCAGGCAGTGGATTACCCACAGTGCGGACGAACTAGCACCCCTGAAAAAGCACCAGTTGAAATCATCCAGCAAAAAGGCTCCCTGGTTCAATGATGACCTTAAAAAATCCAAGAAGCTATGCCGCACCCTGGAGAAGAATTGGAGAAAAGACCCAACCTCAGACAACATGGCCTCCCTCAAGACAGCCACCCGCAATCACCACCAACTGATTCGATCCGCCAAGAAATCAGCATTCAAGGACCGTCTCGACAACAATTCTCATAACAGCAAGGAACTCTTCAATATCGTCAAAGAATTCACCAACCCTACCGCATCATCCAACGACATCACTCCCTCCCAAGACCTCTGCGATGCGCTATCCTCCTTCTTCTGCAACAAAATTGCCGACATCCACAACAGCTTCAAGAATACTCCCAGTGTTCAACCCGCCCCACCCCCTTCAGATCCCACTCCTCCAACTAACAACCTCAGCGCCTGGAACCCAATCACCACTGAAGACACCATTCGCCTCATGAACTCAATCCACTCTGGCTCGCCTTCTGACCCCTGTCCCCACCACATCTTCAACAAAGCCGACTCCATCATCGCACCCCAACTCCGCGATGTCATCAACTGCTCTTTCAACTCTGCCACCTTTCCAGAAATCTGGAAACACGCCGAACTCAGCGCCCTTCTGAAAAAACCCACAGCAGACCCCTCAGAATTGAAAAACTACCGACCCATATCCCTCCTCCCTTTCCCGGCCAAAGTCATCGAGAAAGCCGTCAACAGCCAACTCGCCGCCTTCCTTGAATCCAACAACTCCCTGGATCCATCTCAATCTGGATTTCGAGCCAAACACAGCACCGAAACCGCCCTCATTGCAGCGACCGACGACATCCGAGCACTCCTGGACAACGGAGAAACAGTGGCCCTCATTCTACTCGACCTCTCCGCCGCCTTCGACACTGTCTGTCACAGCACCCTCATACAACGCCTCAACAACATCGGCATACAAGGAAAAGCCTTGCACTGGATCATCTCGTTCCTAGCTGGGCGAACTCAGAGAGTCCGACTCCCCCCATTCTACTCAGAGGCCACCGAAGTCATCTGCGGTGTACCTCAAGGTTACTCACTCAGTCCCACCCTCTTCAACGTCTACATGAGTCCTCTCGCCTCTATCGCGCTTCAACACAACCTCAACATCATCTCCTACGCCGACGTCACCCAGCTAATCCTTTCCCTCACCAAAGACCCCAACACCGCCAAAACCAATCTTCACGAAGGTATGAAAGAAGTAGCCGAATGGATGAAACAGAGCCGACTAAAACTCAACTCAGAGAAATCGGAGGTGCCCCTCCTAGGATCCTCCCCCTCAGCTTGGGACGACTCTTGGTGGCCTTCCGCTTTGGGCTCAGCACCAACACCCACAGACCATGCACGTAACCTTGGCTTCATTCTAGACTCCTCTCTCTCAATGTCCAGACAAGTCAACGCCGTCTCATCCTCCTGCTTCAACGTCCTTCGCATTCTCAAAAAGATCTTCCGCTGGATCCCCCTCGAGACAAGAAAGACTGTCACCCATGCACTGGTCACGAGTCGACTAGATTATGGCAACACACTTTACGCCGGAATTACAACAAAATTACAGAAAAACTCCAGCGCATCCAAAACGCGTCTGCGAGACTCATATTAGACATCCCGCGCCAAGAGCACATCACCAGATACCTAAAAAACCTCCACTGGCTTCCCGTCAACAAAAGAATTACTTTCCGCCTTCTTACCCACGCACACAAGGCCCTTTATAATCTAGGACCCGAATGCCTCAACACCCGACTGTCCTTCTACAATCCCCCCCGCCAACTAAGATCATCCAATCAAGCCCTCGCCGCAGTCCCACGCATCCGTAAATCCACCATGGGTGGCAGATCCTTCTCCTTCCTGGCTGCCAAGACCTGGAACTCACTCCCCACCCACCTCCGCCTTACTCAGAACCACATCTCCTTCAGAAAAGAACTGAAAACCTGGCTTTTCGACAAACAATGAACCCCTCCCTCTAGCGCCTTGAGACCCTCTGGGTGAGTAGTGCGCTATACAAATGCCCGAACTTGAACTTGAACTTGAACTAGAACTGGTTTCGACTGGGCAAAGATCCCTCTGCCCTCAGAGGACAAAGGATTTTGGGGTACAAATATTGGGATCCTGATCCCATGAAATTAGATCACATTGGACTAAAAGAAGAAACCTTGACCGAGGAGAGGAACCTGAAGAAACTGAGGAGACACTATTCCCAAGCTGAAGTGCTGCTTGGGGGATTGGCCTGCAGTGGTTGCCTTAATGCCAAAGGAAGGAGAAAGGAACTTTGTGTACTTTGCTTTCAACTTGTGAAGGATCTCCAAGGGCTTCGAAAAGAGCTTGCCTCCTGCTGAAGTCTCAGGGACAACAGACTTTACCGCCCAGCTCCCCAGAGTTCTTTGAAAGTGCCTGCTGCTGTTTTGGGCCTTCTGAGGAACTGTGTGTCGCAAGGAGCTGGAAGCGCAACTCAACGAGAAGAAGCGTGTCGTCATCGCTGTGCCTGCTGTACCAACTCCGAAGGAGGGTGTCGCAGCTGGAACTGTCACACTGCACCACATCGGAGAGAAGCGTGCCGCAACGAAGATGAAGCGTGTCGCCGTCGCTGCTGCTGCTGTCACAATTCCGAAGGAGGGTGTCGCCGCTGTAGCTGTTGTATTGCACCAAATCAAGAGAAAAGTCTCGCAATGAGGTCGGAGCATGTTGCCGCAATGCCGTCGCTGTGCCTGCCGTCACAACTCCGAAGGCGGTTGTCGCCAATGGAACTGTCGCTCCGCACCACATCGAAGAAGAGCACCTTGCATCCCCGAGAAGTGCGCCACCATCGGAGCTGCTGCCGTTGCATCGAAGATGTCGCCGCTGTAGTTGTCGCATCGCTCGGAAGCTTCACGCATCATGGGAGAAGAATGTCGCAGCTGGAGCTGCTGCCGTCGCATCGTCAGGGTTTCGCTGCTGCAGTCCACGCATCGAACCGAGAACTTCTCGCATCCCCTAGTAGCGTGCCACATCTGGAAGATCTTCACGTTTTTTTTTTCTTTGTATCTGAACTTTGCCGCATTTCCCTCTCTGCGACAATGCTTGTCGTGGAAGCGCAATGCAACCTAAGGTACAATGACGCAAATTGTCGCACCTAAGAACTAAACTGAACTAAGCTAAGTATTTTCTTGTCTAACTATCCAAGCCTGCCTCTGCTAGGTTGTGTATTCCTTGTCTGGAGTTTGAGTATGTGCTGGGGGATTCCAGGAGACAGGGTGAGTCCGCCCAGTGGTGAATGTAGAGATCTGCATCTAGGTGGGAGGGAGGAGTTGCACCTGGGACCTGAATAGGACTGTGCCTGCCCCCCACAGTGCTGGCTCCACCCTCTGTGGTGCGATTGATGTCTCTGCCCTGCACTGTGAAAGGAGAGAAGGAATCATGTCAACAAAGTGCTCCAGGGATGTGCTTTCCCTCCACAATGCTGGCTCCACCTCCTGTGGGGCGTCTGATGTTTCTGCCCTGCACTCTGGGCCCGATTCACAGAACTAACTTAAGACAAAATCCTAAACTTACTAAAATTTTGGTATTCACAAAAGGCACTTATTCATTTTGGTATTCACAGAAGGCAATTACTCATTTCGGTATTCACAGAAGTTAGGAGTCCTAACTTTAGGACTCCTAAATGACTTCTGTGAATACCGAAAGTCTTAAAGTTAGGATTTTTCTCAATTTAGTAGGAGTAAAGTTAGGACTCCTAACTTTAGGACTCCTAAATGACTTCTGTGAATACCGAAAGTCTTAAAATTAGGATTTTTCTCAATTTAGTAGTAGTAAAGTTAGGACTCCTAACTTTCAGACTCCTAAATGCCTTCTGTGAATACCGAAAGTCTTAAAATTAGGATTTTTCTCAGTTTAGTAGTAGTAAAGTTAGGACTCCTAACTTTAGGACTCCTAAATGCCTTCTGTGAATACCGAAAGTCTTAAAATTAGGATTTTTCTCAATTTAGTAGTAGTAAAGTTAGGACTCCTAACTTTCAGACTCCTAAATGCCTTCTGTGAATACCGAAAGTCTTAAAATTAGGATTTTTCTCAATTTAGTTGTAGTAAAGTTAGGACTCCTAATTTTCAGACTCCTAAATGCCTTCTGTGAATACCGAATGTCTTAAAATTTGGGTTTTTCTCAACTTTACTACTACTAAACTGAGAAAAATCCTAATTTTAAGACTTTCGGTATTCACAGAAGGCATTTAGGAGTCCTAAAGTTAGGAGTCCTAACTTTACTACTACTAAATTGAGAAAAATCCTAATTTTAAGACTTTCGGTATTCACAGAAGGCATTTAGGAGTCCTAAAGTTAGGACTCCTAACTTCTCTAAATACAGAAATGAGTTAGTGTCTTCTGTGAATACCAAAATGAGTAAGTACCTTCTGTGAATACGAAAATGGTAGTAAGTTTAGGATTTTGTCTTAAGTTAGTTCTGTGAATCGGGCCCAGTGAAAGGAAAGAAGGAGGCATGTAAACAGTGTGCTCCGGAACTGGATTGGACTGGGCAAAGGCCCCTCTGCCCTCAGAGAACAAAGGATTTTGGGGTATAAATATTGGGACCCTGATCCCATGAAATTAGATCACTTTGGACTACAAGAAGAAACTTTACTGAGGAGAGGAACCTGAAGAAACTGAGGAGAGACTATTCCCAAGCTGAAGTGCTGCTTGGGGGATTGGCCTGCAGTGGTTGCCTTACTGCCAAAGGAAGGAGAAAGGAACTTTGTATACTTTACTTTCAACTTGTGAAGGATCTCCAAGGGCTTGGAAAAGAGCTTGCCTCCTGCTGAAGTCTCAGTTCACTTAGTATTTGTTAATATTTTCCTCTCACCCCGTCGGCCCAGTCCGCTCTCTATGTCCATAGCCGCTTTCACTCTTAAGCCTCCCAGCATGCATTTGCCCATTTCGCGTAAAGAATAACACCATTGTGTTACACCATGTCTCTTCTTCCGCGTTCACTTGTTACACCAATGCGGTAAGTTTCAAATGCAATTTACCACCACTTTGGGTTATGTCACTCGTATATGGTCACGCACATGTTTTCTAATCTGCTTTATTTTCATTTTACTGTTTCCGACATGTATGGGGGACACGTTTGTAACTCCACCTATACCGCGATTCCCAGTCACACTTTTGACCACCTCTAGCGTTTTCACCGTCTTCTAGTTTAGTTCACACGTTACAATAGCTTGCCACCTCACGTTTTCACACGCTTTGTTAACCTAGCTTACATAGTCACGCAGCTAATGTCACCATCGCATTATTTCCAAAGCATGCAACTATCCCTCATTTGTTTTGATCCAATTGTGCCCTGCACCTCGTGCTATATCTGTGCATTTTCTTTATCTTTTTCCAGATATTCCCCCTGATGAAGAGCTCTCCCGCTCGAAATGCATTGGGGATTCCTCATTTAAGGATTTGTACCGATTGAATCTTCAAAACATTGCTACGAAGCAATTACTTTATTTTGAACTTCATTTCGCTGATGTATGCAGCCTTCAAAGTTTAAATAGTGGTTAACATTAAACCATTGACTTTCAAATCATTTCTTCAAGCAATTTGTTGTTTAAATTTATTTGACACGCTCTACGCGTACTGGGAGGATACGTGATTCACCTCACACTGTGTGAGGTCCACCAAGTTCAGTCTCTGGGACAACAGACTTCACCCCCCTCCCAGCTCCCCAGAGTTCTTTGGAAGTGCCTGCTGCTGTTTTGGGCCTTCTGAGGAACTGTGTGTCGCAAGGAGCTGGAAGGGTGACTCAACGAGAAGAAGCGTGTTGCCGTCGCTGTGCCTGCCGTCGCAACTCCAAGGGAGAGTGTCGCCACTGGAACTGACTCACTGCACCGCATCGGAGAGAAGCGTGCCGCAACGAAGAGGAAGCGTGTCGCTGCTGCTGCCGTTGCAACTCCGAAGGAGGGTGTCGCCACTGTAGCTGTCGCATTGCACCACATCGAGAAAAGAGTCTCGCAACGAGGTCGGAGCGTGTCGCCATCGCAGTGCCTGCCGTTGCAACTCTGAAGGAGGGTGTCGCCGCTGGAATTGACGCACTGCACCGCATCGAAGAAGAGCACCTCGCATCCCCAAGAAGCACGCCACCGTCGGAGCTGCTGCCATCGCATCGTAGATGTTGCCGCTGTAGTTGTCGCATCGTGCAGAAGCTTCACACATCGTGGGAGAAGAGTGTCACCGCTGGAGCTGCTGCCGTCGCATCGTCAGGGTGTCGCCTCTGCGGTCCACGGATCAACCGAGAACTTCTCGCATCCCTGCGAAGTGTGCCACTTCTGGAAGATCTTCACGTCTTTATTTCTTTGTATCTGAACTTTGCCGCATTTCCCTCTCTGCGACATTGCTTGTTGTGGAAGCGCAACGCAACCTAAGGTACAATGACGCAAAGTGTTGCATCTAAGAACTAAACTGAACTAAGCTAAAATCTACCATCTTAAAGTAACAGTATTGTGTATTGTTGTCGTTTATGGTCTGGTGGTTACTCTATAATAAGTATACTCATTTTTTATATAAAACCTGTGTGTTGTCCATTTATAGTGTTGTCACTGGGTTACTGTAAGTGGTCAGAAATGCTTAACACAACGCTTCTGAGATAAAGCCTGTCTGTTCGTGCCAAGCTACCAAGGGGGTGAGCAGGGGTTATTTAGTAGTGTAATCCCCTTATCCTGACAAGAGGCAAAGGTCCCTATTTGTCACAAGTACCTACCTGTGCCAACTAGAGACCCCCAAATCTAACATTGATGGTCAGCGGTGAGGATTCTGGACATGCATTTGTGACCTATGTACAGTGATTGGTCAACACTACTTAGTGAGTGCAGACCATAACTCAACCACTTACTTTTTGGTAGATTTCTTTTTGGGATTTTCTATTTTTGCCAAGTACTGCCAAGTTTAACCACCATCAGTAAAGCAGCATCCATAGCATCTGTTGATATTTATTGGGAGGACAGAGAGAGATGTAGGATGCATGAAATGGAGCTGACCAAGCTCAAGTTGAGTGGACAACTGGAATTAGAGAATAGGAAATTAGCCCTGGAAGAAAAGAAAATGCAGTTTGAGCATGACTTGATAATGAGGAAGCTTGATATGGAGCTCGAGAGGCTTGAAGCCATGAGTGTCTCAGCCCAGCAAGAGAAATGTGTGTAGCTCAGAGATCGAGCTTTGCTGAGTTGGAGGTGGAATCCAGCTCAGATAGTGGCAGAAAAATGTAATTTCCCAGTGCTGAGGGAGCAGTACATAAACCCAAACATATGGCACCTGCCTTGAAGGAGGGGGTTAACATACACCAGGAGATTCAAGGACATGAGTTATCTCCAGTAGTGCGCAGCGTCCGTGAGGAGAATGGGGTAACTGGCGCAGGGGTTCATGGTCCTAGTGGTGGGAGGGACACTCTACGGACTCTAGATGATAGGTGCAGGGAGAGGGGTTCCCCCAAGGTTGAAGTACTGGTATGTAAGTGTGAATACCGCCCAGAAGAGTGTGGGTTGAATGATAGAGACAGTCAGATACTGTCTTGCCAATCCCAGGAGAGTGGTGTGAAGTATGTGTGCGAGGCAGTGGATGGTGAGGTTAAGGATAGTTTGGTTAACCCTTGTAGGGGGCTGTGTGATCCAATTGTGTGAGATCATATTGTAAGTCCCTGTTTTCCAGAGCTATGCCAACACCTGTTGGAGAGTGAGTTCTCTGACCCCATGGAACTCACATTGGAGGCAGACCTTTTGGTGGATTCCAGAGGGTCTGGAGAGGCATTGGTGAATGACTCTGTGGGGAGTGGCTCAGATATCTTTCAACCCGGAGTGGTGAAAGTGGTGCAGAGTAGCCCAGCTAGGTCCCATTGTAGTGAGAGGGGTGTAGGGGCTCACGTCCTGTCTCAGTGGAGAAGGAGTGAGTGTGGGGCTGCATGTCCCCAGGTGCCCAAAACCCAGTCTCAGAGCCTGGATGGTTCTTTAAGGGAACACCAGGTGGGGAGCCTAGGCTGTCCTGATGGGCCGCCCTTTTAGGGGGATCCCCTAGTGACTGGTCAACTGGGAGTGTCTGTAAGCAAGCCGCCATCAGTTCTGGTGTCTGTCAGTGCCGCTCCTAAGTGGAGGGTGCAGAAGTACAGACTGAGAGATGAGAGGGGGAAAGAGTCCCCAGTGGAGGAACCAGTGGGTCAGGGGCCAGGCAGAAGGGTTGAGTCACTAGTGAGTGACCATGGTGATGGTGATTGTGGAGAAGTGTGGCTCAATGGTTAGAGCGGCAGACCCTGATGCAGAGGTCTGGCCCGGGACCAGGGTTCAATTTCTGCCTCGGCGGGTCTTGGGCTCAATTTCCCCGGACCTGATAATTCTCGCCTCGGTGCCTATTCTAATCATGGGTCCCACCCTCAACTCTGGGCAACGGCTTGCTTAATCTCCACAATGGCCCTAACAGCACTGGGATGCCTGGCTTCACGTTGGGGGTGCCCAGGAGTGAACATTTCACAGGGAAAAGCCAGGAAGGGTTCCACAGCGGTATGAGTACAGCGCCAGGATGCCCCATTGCTGGGGCAGCAGTGCGCTTTACAAGTACACATTCATTCATTCATTCATTCATACCACTTCTGTCCAGGGGGATCTTCACACACTGTCAGGTGGATAGGGGTCGGGAGATCTGCACCAGCGAGACTATCACACAACACATGAGTTATGTGTTACCCTCAGGAGGAGCATGCGTGCTTCCAAGGAAGTCCTGGTTTGCCAGGCAAGTGTTCAACTGCAGGGGTTGGTCCCTGGGTTGTGAAGCCGGGTTCAGGTGTTGTCTGACCTGGAGGAAGGGGTGACTGTAATCAGTGTCCTGACCGATGTAGCTTCTAGGGGTACCACTCTAGGTGGGAAGGTACAGAACTCTGGAAGGGGTTGCAGAGGAAGGGAGTCCTCGCCTCTGACCCCAGTGCAGCCTGAGGGTTTAGACTCTAGGTTGGAGGGCCAGGTTCAGGGTGTCCCCCCTGACCTGGTAGCCCAGTTGCAGGATAGAACCCCTGAACTGGTGGGCGGAATGTGCAGGACACCTGCTACAGGCACCCTGACAATTCTGGAAGGGGGTACCGCTCCAGGTGGGAGGGTACAGAGCCCCAAGGAGGAGAACCGGGTGTGGGAGAGGCCACCCCAGTCTCTGGTCCAGCCACCGGGTACAGGCCTGGGGCTGGTAGGTCAGTGTCAGGATGTTATACCTGACCTGACAGGAGGGAGAATGGACAAAGGGTGGCAAGCACCTGGGGCTACTGCCCCTGGCTCTCTGATGCCATGGACGTTTGAGAGCCCTGAGAGGCATAAAGCCTGGGTCTCATCACTGGCTACTCTCAGTGGCCACTGTGGCTTGCTGTCTGTCTGTTGGGACGCACCTGTGACAAGTAAAGGTTAGATGCTACACAGATAGTGTCCACAGGTGAGGAGAAGGGTTCCCCATGTATTAGCTTGGTGGGCCCTGAGAGTATGGACAGAGGAATTGAAATGGGTTCAGATTGGCGTAGAACTGGAATATGCCCCTGCTGTTGCATGCCAGGTCAATGTTCTATATCCCAAAGCAGGGAAGCCCTTCAAGGTAGTGATTGTTCTACCCTGCGTTTTGGCTGGAAGGGGGCTGTGTTGGACATGGCCCTATTTTGCAGGGTCATACCTGAACTTTTTGCCTTCCTCCTATATTTTTCCTGACCTGTTGTTGGCTATTTTATGACTCTGGGCACTTTACCACTGCTGATCAGTGCTAAAGTGCATATGCTCTCCCTATTATAAATTAATGTATGAATTTGTGATCCCATGATTGGCTGGTTTGGTTTACTTGTCAGACCCTAGTACAGTGCACCAGGAGTGCCCAGGGCTTGGAAACCAAATGCTTCTAGTGGGCTTGCAGCACTGGTTGTGCCACCCACAGAAGCAGCCTGTAAAAGTATGTCTAAGGTTTGCCATTGCAGAGCCTGTGTGCAGTCTGGTACTGTCATGCTGACTGGGCAGTGCACCCACTTGCCAGTCCCTAACCTTCCCTTTTCTTCATATCAGACACCCCAATGGTAGGCCCAACGGCAGGGTGCATTGTAAGTATAAGGTAGGACATGCCCTGGTGTGTATGGCATGTCCTAATAGTGAATTACAGCCATTTTCATTTTTCACTATTTCAAGGCTACCTGTTCTCCATAGGCCAGAATGGGTTGTTAGATTATTACATTTTATAATCCTAACTTACTCAGAGAACATGGTAGAAATTCGAGTTTAGTATGCCTGAACTCAGAATGATAAAATACATATTTTAGTGATGTTGGTTTTAACATTCTGTGTTTGAAAATACCACTTTTAGAAAGTAGGTATTTTCTTGTCTAACTATTCAGGCCTGCCTCTGCTAGGTTGTGTATTCCTTATCTGGAGTTTGAGTGACAGTGGTGCTAGGGGATTCCACGAGACAGGGTGAGTCCGCCCAGTGGTGAATAGAGAGATCTGCATCTAGACGGAAGTTGCACCTGGGACCTGAATAGGACTGTGCCTGCCCCCCACAGTGCTGGTTCCACCCCCTGTGGTGCGTTTGATGTCTCTGCCCTGCACTGTGAAAGGAGAGAAGGAATCATGTCAACAGAGTGCTCCAGGGCTGTGCCTTTCCTCCACAATGCTGGCTCCTCCGCCTGTGGGGAGCGTCTGATGTCTCTGCCCTGCACTGTGAAAGAAGAGGAGGAATCATGTCAACAAAGTGCACCAGGCCTGTGCTTTCCCTCCACAATGCTGGCTCCACCTCATGTGGGGCGTCTGATGTTTCTGCCATGCATTGTGAAAAGAAAGAAGGAGGCATGTAAACAGTGTGCTCCAGAACTGGTTTTGACCGGGCAAAGATCCCTCTGCCCTCAGAGGACAAAGGATTTTGGGGTACAAATATTGGGATCCTGATCCCATGAAATTAGATCACATTGGCCTAAAAGAAGAAACCTTGACCGAGGAGAGGAACCTGAAGAAACTGAGGAGACACTATTCCCAAGCTGAAGTGCTGCTTGGGGGATTGGCCTGCAGTGGTTGCCTTAATGCCAAAGGAAGGAGAAAGGAACTTTGTGTACTTTGCTTTCAACTTGTGAAGGATCTCCAAGGGCTTGGAAAAGAGCTTGCCTCCTGCTGAAGTCTCAGGGACAACAGACTTTACCGCCCAGCTCCCCAGAGTTCTTTGAAAGTGCCTGCTGCTGTTTTGGGCCTTCTGAGGAACTGTGTGTCGCAAGGAGCTGGAAGCGCGACTCAACGAGAAGAAGCGTGTCGTCATCGCTGTGCCTGCTGTACCAACTCCGAAGGAGGGTGTCGCAGCTGGAACTGTCACACTGCACCACATCGGAGAGAAGCTGGCCGCAACGAAGATGAAGCGTGTCGCCGTCGCTGCTGCTGCTGTCACAATTCCGAAGGAGGGTGTCGCCGCTGTAGCTGTTGTATTGCACCACATCAAGAGAAAAGTCTCGCAATGAGGTCGGAGCGTGTTGCCGTCGATGTGCCTACCGTCACAACTCCGAAGGCGGTTGTCGCCACTGGAACTGTCGCTCTGCACCACATCGAAGAAGAGCACCTTGCATCCCCGAGAAGTGCGCCACCATCGGAGCTGCTGCCGTCGCATCGAAGATGTCACCGCTGTAGTTGTCGCATCACTCGGAAGCTTCACGCATCATGGGAGAAGAATCTCGCAGCTGGAGCTGCTGCCGTCGCATCGTCAGGGTTTCGCTGCTGCAGTCCACGCATCGAACCGAGAACTTCTCGCATCCCCGAGTAGCGTGCCACATCTGGAAGATCTTCACGTTTTTTTTTCTTTGTATCTGAACTTTGCCGCATTTCCCTCTCTGCGACAATGCTTGTCGTGGAAGCGCAATGCAACCTAAGGTACAATGACGCAAAGTGTCGCACCTAAGAACTAAACTGAACTAAGCTAAAATCTACCATCTAAAAGTAACAGTATTGTGTATTTTTGTCGTTTATGGTCTTGTGGTAACTCTATATAAAGTATACTTATTTTTATATAAAACCTGTGTGGTGTCCATTTGTAGTGCTGTCACTAGGTTACTGTATATGGTCACAAATGCATAACAAAACGCCTCTGAGAAAAAGCCTGTCTGCTCATGCCAAGCTACCAAGGGGGTGAGCAGGGGTTATTTTAGTTGTGCAATCCCCTTATCCTGACAAGAGGCAAGGGTCCCTATTTGTCACAAGTACCTACCTGTGCCAACTAGAGACGCCCAAATCTAACATCAAGACACCCAATACCGCAGGCCCACGAGACAACATCAATAGCAGAAGAATACCTCAATTTCGTACTGAAGCAAAAAAAAACAGCACCGATAACACTAGCGGAGCTAGCAAGAGAGACCAAGAAAGATGCCACGCTGCAAATAGCCATGGCAATAAAATGAAGGCAGAGATGGAGGCACATTAACAATAATTGCACCTGGGGAGCAGGAGTATGCAAGGAAGAAGTGATAGCTCTAAAGAAGATCCATGAAGAACAGTCCGAGACAGACACAGGAATAATGATGAGAGGGACAAGAATCGTGATACCAAGCTCACTCAGGAGGCAACTGGTAAATCGGGCTCACGAGTCACACCGAGGCGTAGTAGCAATAAAGAAGGTGCTACGAGGGAAAGTATGGTTCCCTGACCTAGATCGCATGGTAGAAGACACCATAGCGACATGCCACCTCTGTCAAGTGACAGGACCGCCGGCTAGGCATGAACCATTACAAATGTCAGAACTACCAAGAGCGGTGTGGACAATATTAGCAGCAGATTTCTCTGGGCCCCTGGACACAGGCAACTACCTGCTTGTGGTCATCGATGAATACTCACGGTTTCCAATAGTATGACACGTCCCATCGACATCAGCAACAGCAACCCTACCCATGTTAAATGACAATATTTGCAGCATAGGGTTCACCAGAAACACTAAAAACAGACAATGGTCCTCCATTCTCAGGAGAATACTTCCGCAGGTTCATGGCCTATCTAGGGATAAACCACAGGAAGATAACGCTGCTGTGGCCTCAAGCGAATGGAATGGTGGAGAGGTTCATGGGGAACATCAAAAAGACAGTTCAAGGGACAAAGCTAGTGCAGATATCACTTAGCCAAGCTCTGTGCCAGGTAGTACTTGACTACAGAAACACACCCTATAACTCCACAGGAAGATGCCCAGCAGAGCTAGTACTGGGAAGAACAAGTAGAACGAGGCTACCACAAATAGAAGTAGCTATGGCGCCAGATCATAGCAGTATTGCAGCAAAAGACAGAGAGGCGAAAGAATAAATGAAAAAACATGCAGACGCCAAGCGACACGCCAGCTCGTCAGACCTAAAGGAAGGAGACGCGGTGGTAGTGCGTCAGCCACAACAATGGAAATCTGACAGCATGTTCTCCAAAGACTCGCTAATAGTAACAAAAGTGAACGGACCAATGATCACGGCAGAGTCAGAACATTAGAGGATAACACGGGACAATTCACATTTCAAAGAACCAAAAGAGATGAAAGGGGAAGACCAGGATAAGGAAACAGCAGAACAAGAAGAGCAGGAGCATAACAGGAAGGAAAGAAACAATGGTGAGGGACCAGCAGAAGAGCAACAGACAGAGGCCGGCCCGAAAAGAACATGCAGACGTCCAAAAAGACAAATAGAAGAAATGAGATGATGGGAGGCACACCAACCTGTGCCCGGGCAGACTTGCATCTATCTCCATCTTCACAGCTAAGTGTTTCACTTTTCTCGTCACTTCTTTGGGACAAAGAAGGGAGATGTAGTGACCTGGGGGCAGGGCACTAGGACCCTGCAAGAGACTATGAGGACACTGAGGGAACCGGACACCACATCCGGTCAAGGGTGTGGGAGGGGGCATTGCAGAGCGAGGGGAAGCATGGGCAGACGTGCGTCGGCACAGCGCAGTGTACTGTATACTAATAAAGCATGGAAGATTCTTATTTGTCTCCCAAGTGTCTGTGGGGCTAAAGACACGACAGACACAACGTCCTGCATAGCACTGCTTTGCATTACTTTAGAGCTACTTTACAGTGCAAAATGAAGTTTTGATCGGGAAAGTAAACACCAGTTTTAAACTTTGCCCGGGTTTGTGCACTTTTGTGATAGAAACCTGGCACAAAGTGTTAGTACATCTAGCCATTAGTGTCTTACATATTCAGCAAACCACTCAGAAGAAATGGAATGAACCAACAATGTAGGTCGATACAACGGCTCTTCCACAATCTAAAATCTGTTAACTTTTTGGGTTTCGCCTGCCGAAGGCTGCGCTCTGCGCAGCTCTTCAGCGCAGGTGAAATCCTATGTCGTCAATAAGGACTCCTGGAACGTCCCCCGGCTCTCATTGGTTAGCTCCATAAATGGAGGCTAGCCATTGGGTGCCGGATCTGTCCATCAAGGCTGGACCAGATTCGGGGGCGTTCCGGAGATTTTTTCCCAGGGCGGAGTTACGTTTTTTGCCGTTCCCTCCCCTTTCACTGAAAGTGAATTCAGATGCGCTGTCCATTCCCGCCCCCTCCGTGTGCCTTTCCGCCCCCCCCCTCGCTGTCCTGTGCACGTTTCCCGCCGTCCGTGTCCTCTCCCGCCCCCTACCGCCGTCCGTGTCCTCTCCCGCCCCCTCCCGCCGTCCGTGTCCTCTCCCGCCCCCTCCCGCCGTCCGTGTCCTCTCCCGCCCCCTCCCGCCGTCCGTGTCCACTCCCGCCCCCTCCCGCCGTCCGTGCTTGTTGTCTTTTGTTTCCTCCCTCAGAGCTCCGTCCAATTACTTGTATCTTTATACTTCTGTGTCCACTCCCGCCCCCTCCCGCCCCCCGTGTCCACTCCCGCCCCCTCCCGCCGTCCGTGTCCACTCCCGCCCCCTCCCGCCCCCTGTGTCCTCGTAGGTGCTTGCCGGCCGCAGTGACGGATCTCTGCATAGGTCTACAGGCGCCGCTCGTGCAGATGGATCTCAGTGTGGTCGGATCTCTGCATGGATCTACAGGCGCAGGTCGGGCAGAGGGATCTCAGGTTGGACGGATCTCTGCATAGATCTACAGGCGCCGCTCGCGCAGACGGATCTCCGTCCGCTCCGCGTGCCCTGGCAGGCCGCGCCGTGGAGTGGCAGGGGCGGGCAGCCATGTGCCACTCCAGCAGTCATTCTGCATTCATACAAATTGACATATTTCTGCTCGGCTGATCAGGCCGGCGCGCGGCTATAATCTGGATCTATCCCCCCCCCTCTCAGCTCCCACCCCTCCCCCGCCCACCAGTTTATCATCCACTCAACGTCCCCTCAGCAGCAGCTGTGCGAGGAGCACCCCCGCCACTTATAATGGGATGTCCGCCTCCTGCAGAGACTGGGCGCGAGGGAAAGCGGGGTGCGGATTATAAATGGGTTCAGGGGCGTAGCTGTAATGCGTGCAGCAGGTGCAGTGACACCCGGGCCCAGGCGTGCGAGGGACCCAGTGCATTTCAAGTATGCCTCTCTAAGGGGGCGCGGGAAGGGGATGCTATCCCTGCTGGCATTGGGATTCAGGACACGCTTGCTACACCACTCACTGGATTGCTGGGGTGATGCCACCCCCGGGACATTTTCTACACGAGGCTGCCCCCTACACATACAGTGAGCCTGCAGGGCTCAGGGTGGCACCACAGGGCGGGCTCTCGCCAGCTGTTGCAGGCCGCGCGAATCTGAAAACCGCTGTGCGGTGTCCCAGCTGCTCTCCTCAGCCTGTACTTGCCGGCTGCGCCTATATTAACGTGCCTATACGCGCCTCTGTGCGCCGAAATGTTATCTTTCCCGCGCAGTCAGCCATTTCTGCTTAGGTTTCACTATTAATAGTTCAGCAGTACAGTATTTGGGATCAGCTGTGAAGGGAATCCTGTCTTAAATTAAGCCCTGCCTCCTCATTGGATAACAAGAGCGCTGCTGGGTGGTGATTATAATATCACATTCCACATACAGCGCTATGAGGCTGTAGGCCTTCAGTAAGCGCTCTGTATGGGGTGACTTACACCCTACTGCACGTAATGAAAACACTGCAAGACACTGTGGAGCTCCATAACCGAGTAGGGTCATAGGGCAGACACTCGCATGACTCCTAATGTTCACTCTACGCACAATGGGGGGTACTTTGCTTCATATAATAGATAGTCGTGTGATGAGCTCCTATCCTTTCCCTACATTTCTACATTTGTAGGGACATTTAAACTCACGAGCTGTTTCTATGTATAAACAAATCTGGAAGTCAATTACACAGAAACTAGGTACTGAGCATGTTTTTGTCAATGATTTCTACATCTGGACACAATATCTGCACGTGTTTTGCAGCTGTTTTGGTCCCGTTACTAAACCATCCACACTTTAACAAAGGCGAAACCATTGCATTGTAAATGCTTGTTTATAAAAGGTGATACTCATTCTCAAACTTAGATGATAATTTGACCCATTACTTGTTAGGTTCAAACCATTTTAGAGAGGCAGAACCATCCACTGTACTTTAATTAGAGTCTGGAGAATAAACTTGAACATTGATGTCTGTGTCAAAACAATCATGACATTTTTTTTACGTGGGAATGTTTATAAGCCTTATTACTTATATCAAGGCCACAAGGTCTAAAATCTAGAATGACACCAGAATCAAGGCATAGAGAAAACTGCCAATCATGAGGCCTTCTCCAGCAGGAATGACCATAAGGGGCACTTTCGCATTAAGTTTTATTTTAGAGGTACGTTTAAGAGATGAATGTTTAGAGGAAATGTTTAAAGGAGCTTGCACCCTGACTCTCAGAAGAAATAACCTGGGACTTACTGCCTAAAGTACTAACCCGAAAGGCATCCTGACCGGGAATAAGCCTTTCTTGACAGCGGATTGGCTGTTTTGCAACAAAATATAGGACAGCTGATTAAAGTGCAGTATAAACTGTCTAATACCAATGATATGAGTGAGAAATTATGCAAGAAGAGGAGCACTTATCCTGCTGTCATTAGGCAACAAGGAAGGGGAGTGAGGACATATTAGAGGAGACTTTGTGGTGTGTTTGGATGAGTCACAGTTGTTGATAACCTCACTGTGTAGTTCATGAAGCAAAGACTCACAGTACATGTAGGTTTTTTACTGTGTATATGACTTTGTTTGTGTTAAATCTATTTTGCTGCTGTTGAGAATAAATACAGGGAAGACAGCGCAATTTCACCCTCCTGTATAGTATTACATTTAAATCGGAGACTTTAGATTAGATAGGAATGAGATAACTCAGGATAAATAAAGACAATTTGCCCTGAGAGGCAACCACATTTGCAGTGATCTTTAGGCAGTGTCTGGAATGGAATCTAAAAAAAAGTTCTTGCGTAAGCACAAAGCAGTCATTTAAGCGTGAAAGCAGAGATGAAACCAGAAAACAAGTGCTGAGTGCCCTGTTACAGACCAGGGAAAAAGTCCTATTAAAGATTAAAGACATTCCTTATCTTCTATTAATTTACAAGCTACCTTACTCTGCGCTCAACCTGAAAGAATTACAAGAGTAGAAGATATCAAAAGTTAATTAAACAAAAGTAGATTCTTGCAACAAGATGTGTGACGATTAATCTAACGGGCAGTGTGTGCTGCTGTGCGTCTTCTTTTAATTTATTTTTTACAGTTGTTATTGTTTAGATTTTGGAAGTTTTTTTCAATTCAGTCCAATACATTCTAGGCAATATTGTTCTGAGCCATGTTTTCTCTAGGGTGTATTACTCTCTGCCTTAGCAAGAACATGATTTAAGGCATTCCCTCTTTTTTACCTGCACTATTTCTCTGTTGCTGGCAATTGACTGCAGTAATTGGGTTGAAGAGGAAAGATGAATTGTTGCTGATGTGTTTTGTCAGTCTCGGGAGTTTGCTAAACTAGTATACCATTAATGCTCTTCGTGGTCTATGTTGTGCCTCTGCTATTAATTAATGTTTTTAAAGCAATTAAAGAACAGTTAGTGGACTGAAGGCAGGTCATTTATAACAGGACTTGAACATTACTGTCATCAGCTGCTTGGTGAGCTAAATTTCCATTTAAGTATCAGTCCTCAGTACCTCCCCAGGGACTTGGGATAGAAGCCTGGGGTGCAAGGCAACCAGCATGTCTCCTGAATGACCCATTTTACTTTCATAGGCCAGCACTTTGTATTTCAAGTCTGTCCCTGAAGACCATGGGCCTCATTTATGAAAAGTGACGCATCGCTGCGTGAAAACAGCGATGCATCACTTTTCACAGCTCACTCCTTGCGACACCAATGATGCGTCATATTTAATGTATGACGCATCATGTCGCAAGGAGTTACAGATACGTCAGTATTTCTGACGTATCTGTAAGCGCAAAAGTGACGCATTGCTGGAGTGTGTCACAAAAGTGGCGCAACTCCAGCAATGCGCCCTTTCACATGGGGCAAGCCCCATGTGAAAGGGCCTGCGTCAGTCTTACGCCTGCTGTGAGGCAGGCGCAAGATTTTGACGCAACGGCGTCCTAAAAGTGACGCAGTGAAATCTCATAGATTTCACTGCGTCACTTCTACCACCATTCCTTGCGTCAATACGCCCCCCCTTGCATACCTTATACCTGGCGCAGGTATAATGTGGCGCAGGGGTTTACAAAGTGACGCATCTACCTAGATGCGTCACTTTGTAAATATGGTACAACAAGGCACATTATTTACGCTGCTGGTGCGTCACAAAAAGTGACGCACCAGCGGCGTAAAAGTGACGCATGGCCTCATAAATGAGGCCCCACATGTTTTCCTATTGGAGTAGGAAAGCATAGGGATGGTAGGTGCCAATGAGTGTGCTTTAAAGTGATTCATTGCAATGTGTGCTGCAGAGTCTGACAATGTTGAGCGGATTTTCAGCAGTTTTATTACACTACAGAAAGAGATAACACGCTGTCAGCGCCAAGAAACCATAGGTGTACGTGCGCTTCATACGTTCTATTTTTCATTTCACCGTCAGTAATACTGGACACAGAGCTGGGAAGTGTCATTTCAACAAACGCCAGCCAAAGAAACTTACACTCATAACATTTATGCTGGGCCGGTGTAAATGAATGTGGCCCAAAGCATGCTATTCCTACATTGTTAACCGCTCATTCACATATTTATTCTTACAGTGCACAGGCCATATGCCAGGTTTTCACCACAGTAGAGTGAAACTGATGTGGGAAACTCTACTGCTTCGCAGATTGCCCTTTAAACAGACCGTGTACACGTCTGGCAAAGAGGTCTTCCTATCTAACTGGATAGCACTGCTTGCATTAAACCCATAGTAGCCTGGTGTGGTTAAATATATCTTTGGGACTGATACACACGAGACAGCAGAATGTCATAATCAATGTATGCAGGTCCACTCCGAGAAACATGCTATTTGGTACCATTGTTGAGTGAGCAGAGGGACATTATGACCCAATCTAGGCTTCGAGTCCTGTTAATCATAGCCTCTCCACACTCTCCCTAATGTTAACAATATTCATAAATCTCTAAAACTGTGTAAATAAAGATGCTCCTTTTTATTTCTGCTCAAAAATTGGAAAACAACTTACATACATGGCTTAATACATATGTTCATGGTTTAATTGTACTGTGAAGGGGCACATGCACTTTCTAGTTACATACTAGCGCCATTAACATGAGCATTATTTAAATACACTTTTCAGTTACTTCAGTATTGGACGTGAAATGTAAACCAAGCATTTCTTCTTGAAAATATAGAAGCATTTTAATAAAAGATAAGACATCTTAATATATCGGTCTGTTCACAAGAATTTATGTTTTTTCAGGAGGCATCTTACGGAAGCAGCAGCCTAATGTCCAATTCATACACAGAAAAAAATAGAAATAAGCCGACTCCAGCCATAGGTTTATGACCTTCTGAGGATTCACAAATTCAAAACAAGTTACTCATATTAGGACTGACTCTGTTCAATTACAGCTGATCTTCATTGTGAATTGTTAATGACTTAGGTAGCAGATTGTAGCTCACTACGGCCTTACCATTTGCCTAATTGCCAGATTTACCTGCAGACCGAACTTGGCAACATTTTGTAGCACAAATTCTCTCTGCAAATGAATGACTAAAACAAGCAGCTTTCTCCTTTTTCAAATTCCATGAAATTGTTTCCCCTACTCCCGCTCACCATCATGCACCTACGGTAAAAGCAATTTAACAGTGGTCATGTTTTAGGTTTCACAAACACACAGCTTTTAGCTGTCTATTGTCAAAGGCCTATTGTGAACAACTGGCTTTGGTTTATCACATTGCTTACATTATTGAGCTTTCTCGTCAATCTAATTTGCTTGCTTCTTATTTGATGGTTTTCATTCTTCTTGTTGTTATTGTCCCTCATCAGGAGCACAACCTCTTTGCCATCCTTTTGACTGAATGGCATTCATCCTTCTACTGCTTTTCGTTCAAGGAATTAATTTTTTCCTTTTCATTTAGCACTCCATGGGGGGAACGACCTTTACATCGCAACTTTTACAACGAAGTACCATTACAACGCAACTTTTACCCCGCAGGTGCCTTTACAACGCATTCCTTTACAACACATGGCATTACAACGTAGGTGCTTTTACAACGCATGCCATTACAACGTAAGTATAGGTAAGGTAAGTATTTAATTTTAGTATGGTTTTTTTAGTTTTATAAATTAATGTATTTTAAATAATTATAACATTTTTTATAATATTTTTTTAAATTATAATTTATAATTTAATTTTTTTAATTATTTTTTTATTAGAATTATTTTACAATAGTAATTTTTACCCCTACACTATCCAACACTTACCCTACTATTACACCCCCCCGGAGTTAGAATAGTAATTTTTACCCCTACACTATCCAACACTTACCCTACTATTACACCCCCCCCCCCGGAGTTAGAATAGTAATTTTTATCCCTAGACTATCCAACACTTACCCTAATATTACACACCCCCTGAGTTGGAATAGTAATTTTTACCCCTACACTATCCATCACGTACCCTACTATTACACCCCCCCGGAGTTAGAATAGGAATTTTTACCCCTACACTATCCAACACTTACCCTACTATTACACCCCCCCGGAGTTAGAATAGTAATTTTTACCCCTACACTATCCAACACTTACCCTACTATTACACTCCCCCGGAGTTAGAATAGTAATTTTTACCCCTACACTATCCAACACTTACCCTACTATTACACCCCCCCCCCGGAGTTAGAATAGTAATTTTTACCCCTACACTATCCAACACTTACCCTACTATTACACCCCCCCGGAGTTAGAATAGTAATTTTTACCCCTACACTATCCAACACTTACCCTACTATTACACCCCCCCCCCCGGAGTTAGAATAGCAATTTTTACCCCTACACTATCAAACACTTACCCTACTATTACACCCCCTCGGAGTTAGAATATAAATTTTTACCCCTACACTATCCAACATTTACCCTACTATTACACCCCCACCCGGAGTTAGAATAGTAATTTTTACCCCTACACTATCCATCACTTACCCTACTATTACACCCCCCGGAGTTAGAATAGGAATTTTTACCCCTACACTATCCAACACTTACCCTACTATTACACCCTCCCGGAGTTAGAATAGTAATTTTTACCCCTACACTATCCAACACTTACCCTACTATTACACCCCCCCGGAGTTAGAATAGTAATTTTTACCCCTACACTATCCAACACTTACCCTCCTATTCCCCCCACCCGGAGTTAGAATAGTAATTTTTACCCCTACACTATCCAACACTTACCCTACTATTACACCCTCCAGGAGATAGAATAGTAATTTTTACCCCTACACTATCCAACACTTACCCTACTATTACACCCCCCCGGAGTTAGAATAGTAATTTTTACCCCTACACTAGCCATCACTTACCCTACTATTACACCCCCCCCCGGAGTTAGAATAGCAATTTTTACCCCTACACTATCAAACACTTACTCTACTATTACACCCCCTCAGAGTTAGAATAGTAATTTTTACCCCTACACTATCCAACATTTACCCTACTATTACACCACCCCCGGAGTTAGAATAGTAATTTTTACCCCTACACTATCCATCACTTACCCTACTATTACACCCCCCCGGAGTTAGAATAGTAATTTTTAACCCTACACTATCCTACACTTACCCTACTATTACACCCTCCCGGAGTTAGAATAGTAATTTTTACCCCTACACTATCCAACACTTACCCTACTATTACACCCCCCCCCCCCCCGGAGTTAGAATAGCAATTTTTACCCCTACACTATCCAACACTTACCCTCCTATTCCCCCCACCCAGAGTTAGAATAGTAATTTTTACCCCTACACTATCCAACACTTACCCTACTAATACACCCTCCAGGAGATAGAATAGTAATTTTTACCCCTACACTATCCAACACTTACCCTACTATTACACCCCCCCGGAGTTAGAATAGTAATTTTTACCCCTACACTAGCCATCACTTACCCTACTATTATACACACAAAGAGTTAACATTATTAAATAAAAAATATATTTAAAAAATAAAAATTAATTACAATTATTTATTGAATAATTTTTGTAATTTAATTAAAATGTAATTAATTATAAAAAAAATTATATACTTACCTATACTTACGTTGCAATGGCATGCGTTGTAAAAGCACCTATGTTGTAATGCCATGTGTTGTAATGGAATGCGTTGTAATGGTACCTGCGGCGTAAAAGTTGCGTTGTAATGGCATGCGTTGTTATTGCATGCGTTGTAACGTCATACATCCCTCCATGGGAGTGCATGTGTTTTCTTCTTCCCTGCTTCATGTGCGACTTTTCCCCTCAAATCTCTTTCCTTGTCTCTGCATGTCACTCCTCCATTCTAGCTGGTCAGTTCCATACCCAACATCTCCCTGTCCAGATTTTTGTCATAACAAAGCTCAAGCTCCCCCATCGCACCCGCCCCCCCACCCACACGCCTTCCCCTCGATGCTTCTTGCCCCACCGCTCTGGTCTTGACTGATCCCTGTCCAACTCCTCCATTGCATCTGTAATGTTCTTCCAACCCTGCCCATCATGCCTGTTTTTTTTTTTTTTAAAGGATTTGGATTTAGTTTTCAGAGCTCAGCATCTGCGACTTGCTACCGGGCTGCTGTTTTCTCTTTAATACACTTTCATGCTTTTTTAAAAACGTATTGCACTAAGATTGGTGTCAGACATCTTGGAACCAACAATTAAAGTTAAACAAAGAGAAAAAGTGACCACTGCATTATGATGCATGTCTGCACATGTGTGGTAACACATGTAGATGTAGATGTCATCACTCTGCTGCATAGATTTTTGTCATTAACAAACATGCATTTTTTTTCCTTCTGGCACTGGCAAAATTAATTGGCAAATCCAAAAGGTTAAATAACGGCACTGTGCAGTTTTTTGTATTTGCTTATACTGAACAGCATCAACAAAAAAAGTTGGCATAACCAAAAGTTGAGACCTATTGAGTTTGCTGTTACTTGTTTGCTATAGTGGAGGATGCGGCTGTTTGTGTAATGTGGGTTTATACTTCCTCAGAAGGCACATTTTAAGGTTTCACATCTTTAACCGAATGGATGGTCATTTATCAAGCAGAGTCCTATAGGCAAGCTTAAAAAATAAATCAAAGAACAACGCGCAATAAATACATTACTCTTTGTAGATCACAATAAAGATAGGCTGGACATTTTCGGCTTTTTAGAAACATATGGAATCTTAATCTTCAACCCACTCTACAAGCATCCATAATTGCTTTTTCACAGTCTATAACTAGGTATTTCACAAACCTTATTAACATGAACTTTTAACTGCAATTTGCATTTAATAGGCATTTCTTTTGTCATGGGTAGCAAAACGAAACACGAAAAGTACATGCAATTTGTGCCCAAGACACTGAAATTTACAGAGGGGTTCGGAGTGATATTCACGTGAATAGTATCGCCATCCAAAGTTCTAATTCTTCTAGGCACTCAGTTGCTAGTTCGTGTTTGATCTTGCGTATTTTCAATCTCAGTGCCACCCACGGCCCTGTAGATAATTCACATTACCCAAAGTGCTAACTGTCACAGCAGTATAGCACTGCAGAGCTCAAAATGGCTGCCCCTTGTTCATTTGTAAGGTCCGGGTGTTGTTTGGGTTTAGCTGTGCGTTTTTTCTGTGAGCCCGGACATGCACTCTCGCTGTGTAAGGGCTTAAAATAATTTCAACAAATAATCCATTCATTATGAAATAAGTGACAGGTGGACGGATACATCAAACCGACATGAAAAATGGCAAGTTAGAATGACGGAAAGTCAACAGCTTGAAAGCAGGTTCTCATTTGAAACACGACTCCTTTGAATCGAGTCCGACACCTAAGTCTGTTCTATGACACATGGAAGGTGAGGAAGAGTGTAACAGCATATGTATACTTGTTTTTTAAGTATTTTTTTTTATTACGTTGCAAAACTATCTCATGGTCCAGTGTAGCAGCACGCCTCCTCTACAGGGTCCGACCAGTCCCTTGGAGCTGTATTGACAGTGTTGACCTGGCCTCAA